>NC_140582.1:873809654-875146541 GCF_964204655.1 Triturus cristatus | reverse complement strand
GTATGTTCTCAGGAGACTGCTAAAAATCACAGAAACGGGCTTCTCCTTAAATACAAAATATCCTGCTTCAGGCATACATTCCTTGGTTTACGATATGGCCATTACATGTATACATTACAAACGAAAAGGCAGAGTCATGATGACCATCCCACATTCCAGTTAAGCCAGCCCGCAATTATTTACCCAGCAAGGCTCAGATCCCACATCAGATATCGATAGGCCCCAATAAACATGAGCATCTCCTGTTTGGAAAACAAGCCATAAAGCAGGAACAGTCAGGTGAGAAAGAGATTAGCTGGAGGCTCGTGTTTAATGTAAAGGCTTTATGGTGTGTCAAGCCCTGATGCTAATCACAGGTGGCCAGAGGACGGGGAACTCGTGAGACCGGACTGACCTGGGGCAGCGGAGCCAAGCTGCCCAGGTCACAGAGAAGTCAAAGGAAAGGCACATGTGCTCTAAAAGGCTCGTATTTGCTCCATGCTATGTAGCCTATGTGAGGGCAACCATAAGATGGCCACCGCTCTAAAATGGAACCCACGTAGTGATGTATAATAACGTATACACAGTGCATTCATAGCTAAAACGTTACACAAAGCACTTGTACATACCGCATTAACCATTCGCGGTTCACTAATACCGGGATAGACAGGGGTAGGGCCCTGCCTCCTACGCGGTCCCAAATTCTAAAGTACGACAAGGATGTGGCTTTTTTTAATCGCCATATTCACAAGTTGCTGATAACTGCAGTTAGCCGTTCTTTTTCGTCGTAAATGTGAATTTTAAAGATTGCCACTTCTGTTAGCGGGACTTAACAAAAAAGAGATGCAAGGTGGGCGTTCTAATGAAAAAACTGCCACTAATCACACTTCGCGATATTTACACTAATTTTTCCTTCTGGCGATAATCCCATAAAACTGCCGCTAAGTCCAGTTAGCGGCAGGTTTTTAAAACCAGAAAAAAGCTGGTCTAAAAAATGGTGCAAACACACATAAGGGAGATCAACCCGGACCCTCATTGGCATTCTCAGCCACGCCATGGAGGTGCTACTCTTGCAGCTTAGAGTTCTAAGAAGACTACCACTGCCACCACAACCACCGCCACCGCCAGCACCACCAGACAGACAACGCCGCAGAAGAGAGTGGGTTTTTCGCCAATGCATCACCCTGATAGACCTCCGGCTAGAGGATGTGATAGCCCACTACAGGCCAAAAAGGACCTTCATCCTACGCATACTCACTCAGATAGCACAAAAACTGCAGACACCATGGCAATGCTGCATAAACATCCCTCCACAGACAAAGCTACTTGCAGTGCTGCACATGTTGACCCCTGGTACCTTGCAACCAACCACTGCCAGAGTGGGTGGAGTCTCAGAGTCATCCATCTCCAGGTTCCTCCCGTATGTCTTGGATGCCATCATCAACCTGACAGCGAAGAACCCATGCTTCCCCAACACTGCGCAAGAACAACTTGATGACAAGTCAGGCTTCTTTGACATTGCTGGGTTTCTGCATGAGTTGGGGACATTTGACTGCACACCTGTGCAACTTGTGCGTCCTGTGGACACTGCGCATATATATAGGAACAGGAAGCACACACACTCAATGAATGTGCAGGCAATCGTGGACCACCTGGGCCTGTTCATCAGTGTTTTTGCAAATATTCCAGTGAGTTTGCATGACCCATACATCTTTCGCCAATCGGTCATCAACCAGCTGTTTGAGAATGGCACATATAGAAATGGACTGCCTGTAGGTAAGTACAAACGGAACACACCAGACACCTCAAATCCCCAATCCTGTAGCTCAAAGATGTGAGAATGCACATGTAGCAAATGTAATACGACATACCTTGTAACAGGTCCACCTATTATACACAAACACCCAATGCCAAATAATCAAGAAATATTTAAGTAGGCCAAACAGGAGAGTGTAGCCCAAAACATCTTCCACAAACCCCCATGTCACACTCGGAAGATAGATTTTGCAGAACTCCCAAGACAAAAATTCAAAATAATCAATGTACCACGTGATACAAGACATACGCTTCTTCTGGACTACATCCATCCTGAAATAAACACATGTGCAATATCTACAACAAGATGATAGATAACCCTGCTCTCAACTGTGATGATTCAGAATTATCTGACATGCAAAAACACAGTCAGCCATGCACCATGCTGCAAGGGTGCCTGCCTCATGGGGATGCAAATATTGCTGCATTAAGGGAGCCACAACAGCACACAAACAGTCACCAAAGTTGACTAAGCATCAGTCTGTGTTATGGCAGAATTGATCATGCATATAAACAGCATACAAACAGTAGAAATATAAATCTCAGAACATGGTGTGCATCCATATGACTCCCCTGGTGAGGTGTAGCAATCAGATGCTTAAATGCTGATAAATAAATGTGTGTGGATTGTGAACACACACACATGGCAATATCTATGGTTATTAGTCCAACATGCATACAACAAAAACCAAAGTTAACTCATGCCCAAGGACATCAATACCCAAGTCTGTTATCTTCACATGTCCCAGTAAGTCAAGTGCACCAGGTAGCAGTGCCACTGTCACTCGAACACTGACCCTCCTTGGGGGCACGGTGGATGTAAATAACCCACAATGAGTAAATGAGTAGCAGCTAAGTATATTTGCTCCCAGCTACCCTCAGCACAATAACTCACAAAATCAAGGTGGCTGCTTCACCAGGCCCATACGTCAACGGTGCACCCTTAAAAATCTAAGCATAAGTGACGGACTGTTGGTGGTACGTCCCTGTAAATCACCTCTAATCTTTTTTGAGTGACCCTATAATAATACTACCAGCATTTGTAAAGTGTGCAGCTACCTCAGGCGCAGTGATCCAGCACTGAGTCCGCCAGGAAGATTAGGTGAGCTATTGCCCAGAGTCACATGGTTCTGGGCTAATATGCTGCTGGCACCGGGGATTGAACGTTCAGCCCTGTGTTCCAGAGTCAGCCACCCTGTCTGTTGCACCACACCTCTTCCACAACAGTCCTGACAGTCACACAGGGAGGTGATACACAGGACCTGGCCAATGGCACCATGGTGATGTGTATGCTGTTAATTATAGGTAATTCAATTTTAGTGATGCAGGTCAATTGTCTGAAACACCACATGACAAAGCAGAAAGTACCAAGTTGCACGATGCACACACACCAAAAAAAACACTCTTCAAACATAGCAGTCTCAAATACTAATGGACACATATCTACATTATCTGTTTCAGGTGATGAAGGATATGCTCTGTCACATCAAAGTGACCCACACACAGGTCCAGAGAGACTAAAATGTAGCACTGGGAGGCACAAGGGCCATCGTTGAATGGACATTTAAACCAGGGTTCCAGTGCATTGACATTTTGGGAGGAGACTCCTCTACAGCACTGAACTGGTCTGCAAAATTATAATGGCATGTTGCGCTTTGCACAACATCTGTATACGAACAAACACCCTACTACCAGAATTCCAGGAGGAGCAGGACAATCCAGAGGATGGCCAGGATGACGATGCTGATGCAAGACACACCACAGCTGCTGCTGCTGAAACAGCAAGGAGGGATGTCATCATCTGTAATTTCTTTACTTAATCTCTCTAACAAATGTCACGTCACAAGCATTTCTTAAAAACAAAGTCCACAGGTTGTTAGTTTTGCAAATAAAATGTCACTACAACAAAATCTGTATACTTGGTTACTGACTTCTGAAGCTGATTAATCTGGTAAGTGAAACACAATAAAACCACATTGCCACACAGCTCTCACACCTAGCAGGGCACATGACACCAATTAAAGGAAGAGTGAGAATTGAACAATGTATTGGGCATCTGAGCTAATTACTGTGTATGGTCCCTCAATGCGAACCAACAACTGTGTGTTCTGTCATCACAGGAGCATCTACTGGTTTGTTTAAATGCAGGAGCATAGTACATAGATTAAAATACATCTTAATATGTGAAATCCTACATATCTGTGTATTACACGACAAAAGAAACAGGGAACTGACAACAGTATCAAATGCACATTACTAATCTGAAATGCATTCTTTTGTGGGTGCTGAGGATGAAGATACAGAGGACATTACAGATACAATAACTGATGTATCAACACAGTGCAGGGGATTCTACAAACACAAAGCGTACACCGTCAAACAACAAGAGAAAGTCGGAATAACTCCAAAGATGACACATATGCCATTGAAATTACCAATAAGCATATGTAATGATTCACTAACACTGT
This sequence comes from Triturus cristatus, assembly GCF_964204655.1. Taxonomy (NCBI): domain Eukaryota; kingdom Metazoa; phylum Chordata; class Amphibia; order Caudata; family Salamandridae; genus Triturus; species Triturus cristatus. The sequence continues at coordinate 875,142,279 of NC_140582.1, read as the reverse complement.
GCATGAATCATCCTACAACACAGCACTGATCTGACAATGCTGTATTCACAGAAGCACAAACAATGACACATATGTCAGCCATGGGCCAACTGGCAAGGTAGCAGTACACAACAATGTGTATGTTGGACCAGGTACCTGTCAATGCTATGTCAATGAAGTGTTATTGTCACATGCACAACCACATGAGTGTGTCATGGCAATGAAGGGGTACAGTGGGCTACATCCTCATCCAATTACTCTTGCTCTGTTTCCACACCCACAAGACAGAGAACAGACATACACATGAGTGATGTCTCACATGGAATACAATAAATTCAGCCCGAACATGCTAACAACATGCAGCATATGACAACTGTAATGGACATTATTTTGGTTCATACAGACAAACCAATATTTATCCTAACACCCGGGAAAGTGCACCACATTCAACTTGCTCATCACTACAAGTTTACTCATGTCAATTGCAAAATGTGTGTAATTTTGCTCTTCATCACAACTACAAGAATCGAAATAGCCACACATCTGTTGGCACATTTGAACACATACACAAACATGCTCATTAGAATAAATGTTAATGTCACACAAGATAGGATCACTCAAGCAATGTACAAATACTCATCATGAAATGGTGTTGGCCAAGCTGGCTAACCATCATGTATGGTTCATGGTCATTCAACTCCAGTCAGGAGTATGACTGACAGCAATATCTGTCCCAATAGCATCCATGGAAATCCTACGTACATTCAAGAGCTCCATAACATGTGTGGATGATAGGTTGCACCAGATGGTTGCCTCATGAATGGCAACATTGGCAAGTAGATCACATGTTCTATAGTGTCCATGGATAACCGTTTGGTACAAGCAGTTTGTTTACGGCTAATGTACAGATACAACCCCTGGGCAACCTCTGCTTCACACACAACCCTCTCCCAAACTTGAAAACTACATCAGGCATCATATCACAACATCCTCTCTGAGTCACTGACTCAGGCAGCCTAATCCTCAGTCAGTCCAGATCATACAAGCCAGGGTATAGCATTTGAGACTACAGATACAGGAGATGCAAGTGGACGTTCTTACTTGCCTACTCACAGGTCCCCTGCATCACAAGTCTTGTAGAGTAGAGGGGCCTAACCTTTGACATCGACAGACAGCACAACCTACTCCGGCATAATGATGTAGAGAGGCATTGCAAAGATATAGTGTAGGAGAGTAGGATCTGCAATTATGTTGCCCCCACTTTTTTTCTGATGTTAACACTGGTTTCTGGCTATAGTCTGGCTGGGACCCTGCTAATCAGGGCCCCAGCCTCTCTGTTCTCTCTAAACAACTTGGAGTGCATAGTAGATGCACTAGTGATTGGATACTGTGGTACCTTATGAGCCCCTATTATATGGTACCTTAGGTACCAAGCGCATAGGTACTTCACAGGCCTACCAGGGGCTGAAGCCTGTATTATGCCACCCCTGGGAAGCAGACTAAATATGACACCACAGGCCTGCTACTGCAGCCTGGGTGAGGTAGTGTTAGCACTCCTCACAGAGCTATAGGTACCCTATATCTCTACCTGCACACACATATAAACGTATCAGTCACCGCTAAGGCAGGCCCTATCAATCCTGAGGGCAGGATGCTTGGTTTCCATGTGAGGGGGGACCTCTGCCTGAGCAGGGCCCCTCTGCAGCTGCCAGAGTCTATTCTCTGTGGCTGTTTGTGGATGCGGTTAAACCTTATACTCTTAAGTGCATTATAACCTCGCGGTTAATGCTAACTCTGGGATGGCTGCATCAAAACATGTCGTGTTTGGTGTTAAACGCTTTGGAATCATACCCCCACACCAGTAACTGGTGTGTGAGTATGATCCCACCCTTCTAATGGGATAGACATGTACCTACTGTGGAAACACGGTAGAATCCTAAAAGAGCCCTGGCATCACAAAATGGATGCCGCCAGCACAGACACTGGGCTGCCCTCCTGTTGCTGACCGAAACTCGCAGTGGAGGAGGCCCAACAATAGGCATCCTGTCACAGGGGGTGTCACCACCTTCCAGACAGGATTTAGTGTATTTGGGATGGGTGGGTGCACTCCTAGAGTGCTTTGAAGTCCTGCACTGGGGGAGCAGTAGGCTCCTCTGTGCATATGCCAGCTCAAACCGGTTCAGGGGCTACCTGCCCCTGCTCTGGCATGAAACTGGACAAAGGGAAGTGGGTGTAGCCACCCACTCCCCTGACCCTCCCATAGGAGTTGTCATAGAGCTAGTCCCTCCCTTTCTTTTAGAATAAGTTAGGGAACCCTTGCCATTGCAAACTAGATTACCCTAGACGAAGCTCTGAAGAAGAATCCTGGCCCTTCGATGTTCCACTACCTTTGGAAGACTGAAGAATCTCCCTTGGAGTCAAGGAGTGACTCCCCTGCTTGGCAGGCACCAAAACTTTGAATCAATGGTCGCAAATGTTCCCGCTCCTGCCGGAGACCGAAGTCCCTGCAACCCCAAAAGTGGATTTCCTGACTTTTCCAAGGCCATCGTGAGTCCCTGGTAAAGCTGAGGCAAGTGGACCCCACGAGTGATGAGGAACAGCAATACCTGGGTACCATGCCCTATTGTCAAGTGCAACCCCTTCACGATGTTCTATGAACTTATGCATTGGACCACGTGTGGTCCAAGCCTCCAGCAGGCTTTCCTTTGAAGATCAGAGGCCTACCTTATCCCGAGTGACCGTGGGCTCCTGTGAAGTGAATCCTCCCAAGGGATCTTTGCGATCCCTTGCTGGCTGGCTTGTGGGTCCCCTGAAGACTTTTCTACAGAACCAAAGGGCTCCCCTGATTGCTCCAGGCTGGCCCTGACTTACCTTTGCTGAGTGAGTCCCTCAGACCTTGCTGGTCTGCACCGCTGACTTTTTACACTTTCCACAAGACTTACTGTTGCCAAGGCTTGTTGGCTCTAATCCAGTTGCCGACACCTCAGTAAGCTGAAGACTTCATGGGACATGCCGAATCCAGCTCCTGGTTGTCATCGACACCTCCAGGACCTCATGGCTGAAGAGTCAAGACACCCGTGATCACCTGAAATCACCCGATGACTGTGGGCATCCATCTTCCTGGGCCCGGGTCACTGGAAAGTAACTTTGAACATTGTCTCCTCTGCTTTCAGGTCTTCCTTCTTCAGAATCCAGCCTTGGATTCCAACGGACACTTCCTCTGTCTTCACAAGCAGCAAGTCTTCTTTGGCTTCCATTGAAAACAACGCCGCGACCCGACACCAAAAGACACCTATGCACCCGGCTTCCCTGGGTGAGGTAACTCGTGCACTCCGGTGCTCCTGTGTGTGTGTTGGCTCTAGAACTACTTACCCTGTAAGTGACTTGCTTGTAGACTCACCCGCAGTATCCTAAAACTTTAAAATTCCAACCGCGACTTGCTCCATTGAAGTCTATTGGGATCTGCGGCTGTGTTCTCACACTGCATGCGTCTCCCGTGGGTCCTTTACTTACCTGCCTTGGGTGGATTAGTGAGGCCCCAGCGCTTCTGAAGGCCCTTGGCCTTCTCCCTTCTCAAGTCCTTCTTCTTATACCTCTTTTTTAGTATATGGTCTGGTACGCCCCTAGGGCCCCAGCCGTATTTGTGCTTAACTTGTTGTGAAATGTTGATTTGTGCATATGTTCCTGACTTCTAATCTCATAAAGAGATTAGTAGAGTGTGTCTAGTAATAAATACATATATATTTTATATATATATACCTGTGTGGTTTCCTTTCATTTAGTAATTCAAGAGATTATAAGGTAAAACAAGCTACTTTACATTCCTCTAAAGACTTAGGTTGAAGGCTGCTCTCCACAGCTACCACTGGGATAGCTTTCTTTAAAAGGTTGTCTTAAACCTATCTACCATAAGAGTCGAATTGTACTGGTGCAAGGTGGCCACTTTAACTAGTGACCAGCATATACCAGGCCAACTTCTCACATATAGGATGTCTCCCCGTCAACCCAGTGTTCTCTTGGTGCGTGTCATGCAATGCATACCACCCGCTGTACATGATCAATGTGGAAACATTTTACATGCCAGGCTTTGTCACCAGGTAATGGTCACTGCTGATGCACTGATGGAAAAAGAAAGGGCCCACCATCTCACGCACAACGCAGGAATTGATGTCAACGTCAGTCTACTGTAATTCTGCAGTATCTGTGTCCAACCACCTGGGTCTCATACAAAAGCACAGCATGGTCGCCAGACCATGCGTACTGTTTACGCTTACAGGCATCAGTAGCTTTGCTGTTGCAAGGACTGTGACATGCAAAGGACTGCTTTGCTGTTCCAAAGTAACAATGTCATGTTCAGCTGTGAATCTGGTTCTACAACATTTTTGCACATGGCTCAGTGGAGCATGTTGACCTGTGCATAATTTGGATTTTGCTACTCCGTTCTGCAATCTGTCACACACATTTAAGTGGGCATTATCTGAGGTGTCTCTGTAAGCTCTTGTAGAGCTTAGGGGATAACAAATACGGGCTGGCACACTAACATCAACAAATGTTACTGGTATCTGTCTAGATGTAACATCATTGTCTATACCAACTCCTATTTGCTCATTGCTGTCATGCTAGACTGAACTTGAGATGTTGCTTGCACAAGAAGATCCTTGCACCATGTAATACCTGGTTTAACATATTTTGCAATGGTGACAATGGATCTAGTCATTAGACATTGGTCATAGATTATGTCATCCATAGCGCAGCATTAAATGCATAGACCTATCTCTTGAAAATCTGGCCATGAGTGTCTTAGCACAAACCGTCATCAATGTGCTCCTCTGTTCTCCAGCTAATCAACTACTCAAATGTGAATGTGCAGTCATAGCTGTGGATTGCATGCTACATCACAAATCTCATATACAAATAGTGACTTCCTGTTGGTCAAGTACATGTGTGTAGCAAGCCCATCTAACTGGCATAGACATCACAGCAATGTGTGATGTAAGAGTCTCAGATGTAGTGACACATACCACCAATGCTAACCCTAATGAGTGAAACTGAGCTATGCTTTTACTTACACACATGACCAGTCATATACAGATATCAGTGCGAGTAACGGGTGCCTCCTGACAGCCCAGGATCACTCATATCAGGACAGTTCAGATGGACTATCCTCCAATACATCACACAGATCACATCACATATCCATATAGGGTTGTTAGGCCTGCCAAATCTGGTAAAATGGTACATATATACTGTCCACTTCCTGAGCAGAGGTGTTCCCCACCCGAAACGCAACTGCTTCAGGTTCTTTCCAACGGCGGACCCACCGTTTACCGATTTACAGGCGCTCAAGTTTGGAGATCACCGTTACACCGGTGATTCTGACATTGAATGTGTACCGTTTACTTGAGTCCCTTTTGCAGCACCCTTTTGTTTCAATTCACAAAACTTTATTGGGATAAACATAGTATCCATAAAAGTACGACAATGGTTAAAAATGACAGGGAAAAAAGTAACAATACATAATAGTTAGAATTACAGTTGTATAAACACAATATCATAAAATTCAGATGACAGAATAAAACAAGAGTCCTCAATATTAAATAAATCACTAATATATAAAACCAATCCAATCGATGGCTAAGAACTGTCCGTACGTGAATAAAACTCAATGATTACGCGCCCTTTTGTACTGAGATCTTCGGCATTCCAGAGCTTCGTTTTCCACACTTTTCCCTATTATGAGGATGTTCCATTGCTCTCATCCTCGCCACGCCAGTCGGGTCGGAATTATCACCGGCGGAGTGACCTCACCTGACACCTACGCTTTACGTATAGCCCTGAAGAAGTTACAGGATACTTCCCGCTGTGATGAAACACGTGTTGGCTGGCTGTGTTCAAAAAGAGCAAACAATTTGAAGAGACTATAAACAACTTGCGTCAATCTTATTTGCTAACATTTTGAATACAAGAGACTTTGGCAAACAGTACATTTACCTAGTAACGTGTGCCCGGGACTTTTTTTTTATGTTACATATACTGATCAAGTAGCAATCTGTGGATAACATTTCAACGCAAATCCATGTTTGCTGTCATATTTTTGACATCGGCCATGGTAAATACTTGCAAAATACATGTATACACATTAAATATTCTTGCTTACCCCTTAGCAGGTAAAACTTCATCTCAAACTTGGAAATCGGCCTGCAAATGTCCAGGAAGTGATGTCAGTCTTCATCCTGTTCCATGGACCGCTACTGTACACTTCCACATTCTCTTTCAACCACTCTGTTAGTGTCTGTTGTGAGTTGTGGAGGTATTGGAAGGTGTCTGCTGGTGTTGATGTTTTGGAGCGAGTTTCTGTGTGTAGTGTAGTCTCCATACTGTCCTTGTTGAGTTCTTTGTCTTTGTCCATAAGTGTTTTTGTGACTGTCTGATTGTTTTGTCAGGTGTACGTCTTAGTGGTAGCTTTGTAATTTTCACAGTTCTTAGGGGTAATTTGTGGGTAATTTTTCGGTTTTCCTGGGGTCACCTGCGTTTTTGGAGATGTTGGGTAAGGGTATTGAGGGCAGGATGTCTGATGGGGCCTTAGGAGGCTTCCTATGACTTGTAAAGTTTTATGTGCCAAAGATGGTTGAGGCTGGGGGACGTATCCTGATGGGATACAATGTTGAAATACAGAAGGTGAGGTGGGAGCACATCCGTGAAAACATTCTGAAGTTGTTTGGTGTGGACAGGACTGTCCAACAGTGGAATCACCTTTGGCAGAATTGTGTGGGGCGTGAGGGAGACCTCATGGATCACCTGGGACTCATCTTTGACAGGCAACGGGGTACATACATGACCAACTTTGTTTCAGATCAGAGGATGAATCCACTGAACACTAAATATGCTCTGGACAACATCTAAGCACCCCTCACGGAATGTGCTGCCTGGCTAAACTAAATGCCCGTCATGATGTACTGTCCATCGCTATGAGATTTGATATTGGTACACTTGACATGATCAATGTGGGTTATCAACATGTTATGGGTCATGATACACCTGTGGGGAGTAAAATGAACACATTTGACCTAACAATGTCACGTCTATGGACAGTGATGAAAAAAGTTATTCATGATCCTGTGGAACAAGTTCTGGTCTGTGTTGTCCCACTGATCGTGGCAGGAATGTTCATTAGGCCACACAACTGAAATTGACAAGTGTTGTGTGTCACACAGGCAAATTACAATGCAAAATGTTTTTAATGAGGACACACACCTGACTGTTACAGTGAATGAAATTTTATCAAGAAGCCATCAATGATGTACGTGAGTCATGTGAGATGTGATGTTAATGACATTTATCTTCTTTTGCATACATTTTCTACAGCTGGAAGACCCTTGATCACACAGGGAGATGTGGATGCCTTCATGGACCCACATGTCACTGGTGAGTGAGTTGCCCCTACCTTTGGATTGTATGTGTTGACATATACAAGTTATGCCAGAGGCCCTGTAAGTTGTTGTAACGAGTCTGGATGAGCATCGCAGGGACCTATCATATGATGTTTGCCACCAGGTTATGAACTGTGTCACCACAACTCAAAGATTTGATGTAAGCTGTGGTTGTGGGTACTCATGCCAGGTTGAATGGGATATGTCATTTGTAAACATTGGACAGAAACATTTGTGATGTATGGTGCATATTCTCATTCAAAACTCAAGATGATCATGGCTCCTTGACATGGTATGAAGTGTACAGGTCAGCTTGGGGACATGTTGCATGTCCACTGCTACATCAAGTTAAAAAGGTTTACAGGGCATGGAATTATTTGTCACGTGAATATTGTATAGTTCCAGGGACAGTATTTCTGAGCGCATTAAAGTGAAATCTGTATATCACACCAGCCATTGCAGGTACATTTCAGAGTGTACATACTTCAGAGGATACATTTGAGTAATGTTGTTGATGTGTATGAACATACCTGGAATACATTGACACCTAGCATTAATGTGCCTGTCGGCAATTGTAATTTATTATTTCAGTTAGAGTTGACATTGACAGTTAGTTGTCCAAAGAGCAGGTATCATAACCACAATTACAACTTGAGTACGTCTCAAAGATGGCTGACTAACATGATAAAACTTTAACAACTTTTGCAAAAGAATCTTGTCCAACGTAACACAGATTGAGGGAACCTAATTCTGATCCAAATTTGATAATGAATCTAGTTCTTCGTTTCCATGCTGATATAAATCAGAAGGTCTCTGTAGCCAATGCAAAGTTTTGTGGCACCAAATTGTCTTGGCCAGACTGTGCCAGCCTCAGTGCCAAAGAAGTGATAATAAGCTCAACGTAGGACAATGTCAACTCATGCATTATACACCCTTTAACACTACATTTAGGGGATGTGGGATGGGCATTGTTTCACTGCGAAACCCTTTATCATCACGCAGAACCAGTTACACAGGAACTATAATAGTATTAGAAAAGGCTATTCACATACCTATGAGTGTAAATTTCCACCTTCACTTCTCCTATCTTTTCTGTGGGCAGAGACTCACAAGTAGGCTAACCACTTAGTGGATTCTCTAAAAAAACAAATTCAGAAGCCCATGGGGCATGCACAGGTACTGGGCTCAACTGTGGGGATTGAGGCTGTTTACTCCTGATGTCCAAGGGCCTGGCCTACTATGGCTTCTGAGCAACTGGGGCAAGTACCCCTTCTGCACTTGACACTCAGTGGTGACGTGGTCGAGCAGTCCAAGGCTCCCTCGTGGGAGGTGCAGATACCGATTAGTGAATACGGGCTCACAACCCAAAATGCACACAACAGTAGCAATGAATCTATGCCTAGCCAAATACTTATTTGTATTTAAAAGAAAAAGAGACGTATGCAGACATGGGCTCTCTCTCCCTTGTGGTCATGATCTTGGCTGCGATCAGAGGTGTCCTGTACTCCTCATTCAGGTGTCTCCATGCTCCCGATGGGGACGGGGGGTTCCTGATTCTGATACTCCTGTCTTCTATCTGGAATTTAAGGGATAATGCTCTCACAGCATCCTCACATGCTCAACGGGGTCAGACCAGTCACAGTCCTCTCTGCTCCTGGTGACCTACATGCCACCACCACTCGCAGTCTACAGGCTCCGACTTGATCAATACTGCACAAGAATTTCTGGCATCCCCTCCTGGCATATGAGGATGCCACACAGCCGCTGCACAAGGCTTCAGCCTTTATAGCACAGCAGTCTTCTCCACGGCGACCTCTCCTAACACTAGTCTTTTTAATGGCTATCTTCATGGTGGCCCTCAACTAGCATATCTATCCCCTCACTGCATATGGCCAAAAGCCATGCTCAGTAGCAGAGCTGTCTGTGTCTGATCAATACCAACCCAGAAATGTACTGGAAAACAAAAGGTTAAAATGAAATTATAGGTAGGTATGGTAATAAGAGCTACCTCACGTTAAAAGAAACATAAAAAATCCACTGACAAAAACAAAGGGTTTTTTAATTTCAAGAAATCTAAATGTACTTGCATTTGCTAGTGATTTCCAATAGCTAGGAATAGTAGGATGTTATAATATTCTTCCATAAAACAAGACATTTATCAAAAGTTGCACTATGGGTTCCTCACCATAAACCAGATTTGCATATTTGTTTAAGCTATGGTAAACTACCATAAATCATTAGAGTAGCAAAAAAGCATGTATAAAAAATGTATATGTAGAATCAACACCAAGACAACTTTGTGAAGGAATTCAAACAGTTGGCTCTGACTCAAGTGAGACACCTAGCAACATTTTTCAGCACTGCAGCGTTGTTACATTTTTTTGAACAGTTGTTTTTGACTCAAGAGGGGCCTTCAGTAAGGACATGAAGTACTGTAGCTTTGAGAAAAACTTTTCAAGCAGTTGCTTCTGACTCAAGAGATTTATCTAGTAGGGACTTGAGGTGCTGCAGCTATGTAAAACACCAGACGTTCACACTTAAAATTTGTTGTGGGGAACTTTATTTGTACTTTTGAAAAAGACATACAGATCAGGAAGAAAACACCCAACTAGGGGATCCATTAGGACGCCGGGTGATGGCACCACCGCGGTGCCGGCGGTGTGGAAAAATGCATTTTTCTGCCCACAAGCAGCGGTCCTCACGCCTGCCATATTAGTATGGCTAAACATAGCCCATATCCCGACCGCCGCGGTGCGACGTGCACCGCCATCAAAGTGCGCCCGCCTCCGCGGCGGTGGGAGCCAATGGAGTCTCTCCGCTTTGTGGACGACATCCGCCCCGCTCCACAAATTAGGATGACCCAAACAAGCAGACACACCGCAGCGGAGAAACCGCCCAACCAGAGACGGCGGAAGCATGACAGCAGAGCGTGAAACCAGAGTCCCGGTCCACATCACCCGGTCACTGCCACCATGGACCCAGCTCTACACGTCTTTCCGGTGCTGTACCTGCTACATCACCAGGAACTCATGGACTGCCGCGGACGCCGCTGCAGGTACGCAATAACACAACACACAAAACATGGGCAGACACATGGTCCACATCCATATCAGACACCCTGGTGGGGACAGGGACACATCCACAAGGGCACCCACACATCACCCACATGCCACCAAGTCACCCCTCTGCATCCTGGACTCACAGCTACCGCCAGCATGCAGCAATGTCCCGGTCACGTCACCGCAGCGTTGAACACAAGGAAATACATGCCCACAATGCAGAAGGCAGGGCCAGTGCCAGGCATGGGCAGGACACAAAGACCACATTGCCACACCCCCTCCCACCACACACTAGCACAACCCATGAAGGCACATGCCATGTGCCCCTCCTGTGCACCCCATGCACAACAACAAGCCAGGTCAATACACACCCTGCACCACACAACAAACAATCATGTAGACACTGCAGGAGTGACTGCAGAGGAACCCACAGCACAGTAGCACTGAGCCAGGGAAACACACACACCACCACAACACCACACTCAGGGAAACTAAAATGAGGACAAGCACCAAATGAACACATACAAGGAACTAACATCCACATGGACACACAGCCTGCTTAGTCACACATACATACCACAGACTGACACACAGACACATACACACCCCACATACCAACAGCAATGGAGCACAACAAATAGGAAAACCAAAGTGGGATGCACACAAATGGAAGGCCAAGGAGACACACAACAATCATGTGTACATCACATGCAAGACAAGGAATAGAGAACAACACCCTCACGCTATCAAAGCACACATGGCTGGTACAGGCAGTGAGGACAAATCACAGATATCACAGTACAACAACACAGGGAGACAGCAAGGCAAACCATGTAGAGGTACAAGGATGAAAGGAAGGCCCTGAAGTCAAACTGTTAACAGCCACACATCTATACAACTACTTCACAGGAGTACACCAGCAGCACCACACACAGGGACAATTGACACACGCCATGACTGACAGTATGAATCCACACACATACCCCCCTCACAGCAGCAGCACACAACACCAGTGCCAAACACAATACTTGCCAGTCAACACACACACCAACAATCACACAGCCTGGGGGTAGCTGCAAACATCACACACACACAGGGATGCCACAACAAATGTCTGCACAAAAACAACACACAAACACATGACCCAACAGAAACACACACAGAACAACAACAAGAACAGGCATGCTCTGTGCAGCTAAACTGGGGAAAGGCAATGGGAGCACAGACACAACAGGAGGGCACAACATCATCACTCAGGAACAATGCACAGACAACATACCACAACACACACAAGAAGTGCACCATCACAGAAAAACACAGCCACATCAAACAAACAACAGATGCACAGGCACAACAATCACACAGCAAAAAACAGCAGGACATCAGGGGATGCACACCAGGCAATGACAAGGCAACAGACACACAGATCACTGCATGCTCAACAAGCAGTGTGTGCACACCAGGCATACCAGCCATACACAGACATCAGTGACAGAACAGCAACCCACACAACACCATACAGCACAGCACAAAGAAGACAACAGCACACCCAGTAAGTGAAGCAATAACACAGACAACACACATACATCCAACACAACACCAACAGATGCACAAGCCCAGGACACAAAGGTGGAAACAATTTGACCAGAGGACTGGGCAGCGCACACAGTTGGACTGCATAGGAGAAACCATGACTGCCAAACAGCACCAGTACATCACAGACAACCCATTGGGGAAATGCCCTGAGTGACACATTGACCCTGGACAAAGAACTGCACCACAAAGCACAGTGTCACAAATGAAGTGATGGGGAGGCACACACACATGGGGCCCGATTCACAGAATTAACTTAAGACAAAATCCTAAACTTACTACTTTTGGTATTCACAGAATGCACTTACTACTTTTGGTATTCACAGAATGCACTTACTACTTTTGGTATTCACAGAATGGATTTACGACTACTAACTTTACGTCCGAACCTGGGCTGGAGATTCTGTCCCGGAGGCGGAGCTTCCGGCCCAGAGGCGGAGCTTCTGGCCCATAGGTGGGAATTTCGGCCAGTGGTGGAGAATTTAGCCATGGCCGAAATCTCCACCTCCGGGCCGGAAAACCCACCTCTAGGCAGGAAGCTCTGCATCTGGGCCAGAAGCTCCGCCACCGGGCCAGAAACTCCACCTCCGGCCCGGAATCTCCGACGCGAGTGCAGACGTAAAGTTAGTAATCGTAAATCCATTCTGTGAATACCAAAAGTAGTAAGTGCATTGTGTGAATACCAAAAGTAGTAAGTGTATTCTGTGAATACCAAAAGTAGTAAGTTTAGGATTTTGTCTTAAGTTAGTTCTGTGAATTGGCCCATGGAAACCAAGGGGACAACTGACACCAAAGTGAAGTGTAGTGCATGCCAGTAGGGGACATGGCAGGAGTGTACCATACACAAAGAGAGGGAGTGCAGACCCACAATGGGTAGGCATCTGAAGCACAGATAGGGGATGGCATGAAAACTCACACAACATGCCACACTGGAGGCAAAAAGGCACCATCTGACAGCAAGGCATGAAAAAACACAACCACAATGGCAGTGTGGAACAGCAGGTCCGCACAGTCCCCACAAACAGCCACCAGACACATGGATGTGCAACAAAACACAACACTGACTCGACAGTCACAATCTCTGCATACTCACAAGTGACAAAAACAACAAGTAATGGTCAGACAGAACTGCAAGGACACAATAACGCACTGCACAGTGCATTACATACAACTCACACATGTGCATACAACCACATCCACAGGGCTGAAAAATCAAAACAACAGGCATACAACTCCTGGGTGACACGTGTGTAGTTCACATTGCAGGGGCATGCACAAATCAACACTCCCCACAAACTCACCCACTCCACACCGCACACCACCTGACCATCCAAGAGCACACATGGAAAGTAAGCCATGGGACTAGGATGACTGGCCTTCACAAGATGACCACACACATACACCATCGGGCACACATAAAGGAAGAACACGCATATATGATGACCCTGGACAGCCTGCCTGCAAAAGTGTGCAGAAACCCACTCTGTGCCGGCAGTGCCCCCCAACCTGACATGTGTGTAATATAGCCAACATGAACTAATCAAGTAAATGACAACTGCTGCACATTGTAAAATTACACCATTGCCCCATATCTGGTGCAGGAAGAACTGAAGACCCTGTGACCCCAGAAAACTGATTAGTAAGTGAGCCCAAACATTGACCATGTTGAAGTGGCACACAGAGCATGTGGCACAGTAAACCACATACACACAGCAAAATAACTTTATTCAGCAAGGACACTGACAAAAAAGACAACAGGAGCAACTGTCTTTATTCACATATTGCACAGATAGGCAAAATGACAAGAGAAGAGCAAGGCACAAAATGCAGAGCATGTCCATGAGAAGCTGCACAGGCAGGAGTCACACAGTGAACGACAAGGCCAGTGGGCAGGACAAAGTGCAGACTGAGACCATGAGAAGCTGCACAGGCAGGGGGCAAAACACAAGGCCAGTGGCCAGTCCAAGGTGCAGAGTGAGTCCATGAGAAGCTGCACAGGCAGGGGGTACACAGCAGTGAACAACAAGGCCAGTGGGCAGGACAAAGTGCAGACTGAATCCATGAGAAGCTGCACAGGCAGGGGGCAAAACACAAAGCCAGTGGCCAGTCCAAGGTGCAGACTGAGTCTATGAGAAGCTGCACAGTCAGGGGGCAAAACACAAGGCCAGTGGCCAGTCCAAGGTGCAGGCTGAGTCTATGAGAAGCGGCACAGGCAGGGGGCACACAGCAGTAAACGACAATGACAGTGGGCAGGACAAAGTGCAGACTGAGTCAATGAGAACCTGCACAGGCAGGGGGCAAAACACAAGGCCAGAGGCCTATCCAAGGTGCAGACTGAGTCCATGAGAAGCTGCACAGGGAATGTGTGCAACTGGACCTTTCCATGGTCAGCAACACAGTCAGGGGTTAACAATGTGCATTAAAGGCCCACCTGTGTGAGAGAAAGGCATGTGAGGGTAACTAACACTCAGACTTGGCTGTCAGGCGGACTGGGATCTGGCTGTGTCTTGGGGACTGTTGGGGCACCTGAACGGGGAGAGAGCGGAACAGCTGAGGTAGAGCTATCAGTGGCTTCGCAAGCCGGAGGGCTCCTTGGACCAGGTGGTGTAGTGGCACGTGGAGGTGGAGTCATGCAGATGGGAGACATGATGTGGCTTGGAGATTGTGGAAGGGTGCCTTTCCACTTCATGGGGATTCAATCAATCAATCAATTGATCATGCATTTGTAAAGCGCGCTATATACCCGAGAGGGTCTCAAGGCACTGGGAGGGAGAGGGTGGGGCTCCTACTGATCGAAGAGCCAGGTCTTGAGAAGTCTTCTGAAGGCCAGCAGGTCTTGGGTCTGTCATAGGTTGGCAGGGAGATCGTTCCAGGTCTTGGCGGCGAGGTAGGAGAAGGATCTGCCTACAGCGGTGGTTTTCCAGATGCGAGGAACTGTGGCGAGGGCGAGGGTGGCAGAGCGGAGGTTGCGGGTGGGGGTGTGGAAGCTGAGTCGGTAGTTGAGGTATGTTGGTCCGGTGTTGTGTAGCACCTTGTGTGCGTGAACGAGGAGCTTGAAGGTGATCCTCTTGTTGACTGGGAGCCAGTGAGGGCCTCTCAGGTGGGGTGCGATGTGGCTGTGTCAGGGGACGTTGAGGATCAGTCGTGCCGAGGCGTTCTGGATTCGTTGTAGTCGTCTCTGGAGCTTGGCTGTTGTTCCTGAGTAGAGGGCGTTTCCGTAGTCGAGTCTGTTGGTGATGAGGGCCTGGGTGACGGTTTTTCTCGTGTCAGGAGGGATCCACTTGAAAATCCTGTGGAGCATTCGGAGGGTGTTGAAGCAGGATGCGGAGACGGCGTTGATTTGCTTCGTCATGGAGAGGGAGGAGTCGAGGATGAGCCCCAGGTTGCGTGCATAGTCGGTGGGTTCCAGCGGTGTGCCTAACGCTGTGGGCCACCAGGAGTCATCCCAGGCTGATGGGGTGGGTCCGAGGATGAGAACCTCCGTCTTCTCTGAATTCAGCTTCAGTCTGCTGTCCTTCATCCAGTCGGCGACAGCCTTCAATCCTCTGTGGAGGTTGGTTTTGGCAGTGTTGGGGTCTTTGGTGAGGGATATGATCAGCTGCGTGTCGTCGGCATAGGAGATGATGTTGAGGCTGTGTTGTCGTGCGACGTGGGAAGTGGAGCCATGTAGATATTAAACAGCGTTGGGCTGAGAGAGGAATCCAGTGGGACGCCGCAGATGATCTCGGTGGTTCTTGAGCGGAATGGAGGGAGGCGGACGCTCTGGGTTCTGCCGGAGAGGAAGGATGTGGTCCAGGCCAGGGCCTTCTCTTGAATTCCGGTGTCATGGAGCGCTGCTAGGGTGCGGTGGCAGACTGTGTCGAAGGCAGCTGATAGGTCCAGGAGGATGAGGGCGGCTGTTTCTCCTTTGTCTATCAGGATCCTGATGTCGTCAGTGGCGGCGATGAGGGCGGTCTCGGTGCTGTGGTTGCTGCGGAATCCAGATTGGGATGGGTCCAGGACGTTGTTGTCTTCGAGGTAGCGGGTCAGCTGTTTGTTGACAATTTTCTCTGTCACTTTTGACGGGAACGGGAGCAGGGAGATGGGCCAGAAGTTCTTGAGGTCCTTGGGGTCTGCCTTGGGTTTCTGCAGAAGGGCTTTGATCTCGGCGTGCTTCCAGCTTGTCGGGAAGGTTGCTGTCTCGAAGGAGCTGTTGATAGTTTTCCGGAGGTGGGGTGCGATGGTTGTGCTGGCTTTGTTGAAGACGTGGTGAGGGCAGGGGTCGGATGGGGATCCGGAGTGGATGGAGTTCATGATTTTGATGGTGTCTTCGTCGCTGACGTGAGTCCAGGCGGTCAGGCGGTGTGTGCGGGTGGTGATCGCAGGGGTGGTGGGCTCAGTGGTGGGTGTGGGGGTGTCGGAGTTGAGGCTGTCATGGATGTCAGCGATCTTGCGATGGAAGAAAGTGGCCAGGGAGTCGCACAGGTCTTGTGATGGTGGGATGTCGTTGGTGTTGGACCTGGGGTTGGAGAGTTCTTTCACGATGCTGAAGAGTTCTTTGGTGTTGTGTGCGTTGTTGTCTAACCGGTCCTTGAAGGCGGTCCTCTTGGCAGTTCTGATGAGTTGGTGGTGTCTGCGGGTGGCGCTTTTGTGGGCCTCGTGGCTGTCTGGTGTTCGGTCGTGGAGCCATTTCTTCTCCAGCTTCCGACAGGTGCGCTTGGAGGTCCGGAGGTCTTCGGTGAACCAGGCGGCTTTCATGTTGGTGTGGTTAGTAGTAGAGGTTTTGAGAGGGGCGAGGGTGTTGGCGCAGTCGTTGATCCATTGTTTGAGGTTGGTCGCGGCGGTGTCTGGGTCGGTGGGGTTGGCGGGTGGTCTCAGGGCGAGGGTGGTAGTCAGTTGGTCCTTGGTGACCTTGCCCCAGCGGCGGCGTGGTAGCTGTTGGGTGCGGTGGTGTGTGGTGGGTTTCCTGAAGGTGAAGTGGACGCATCTGTGGTCGGTCCAGTGGGGTTCGGTGGTGTGGTTGAAGGAGACATGGGGGCTTGTGGAGAAGATGGGATCCAGTGTGTTTCCAGCGGCGTGGGTGGGTGTTGTGACGAGTTGTTTGAGTCCGAGGTTGGCGAGGTTGTCGATCAGGGTGGTGGAGTTGGTGTTGTTGTTGTTTTCGAGGTGGAAGTTCAGGTCCCCGAGGAGGATGTAGTCTGTGGAGGTGAGGGCGTGGGTGCTGACGAGGTCAGCGATGGTGTCGCAGAACTGTGGTCGTGGTCCGGGTGGTCTGTAGACGAGAGTTCCTCTAAGGGTGGTGTTGGGGTCGGTGTGGATCTGGAAGTGCATGTGCTCGGCGGTGGTGAGGGTGTCGTCGGTGTTGGTTGAGACTCTGAGGGTGTCCTTGTGGATGATGGCGATTCCCCCATCCACTCCGTTGGTGCGGTCTCTGCGGGAGATCTTGTAGCCCTCAGGGATGGCTATGGCGATGTCTGGTGCTGAGGTGGCGTTCAGCCAGGTCTCCGTCAGGAAGGCGACGTCGGGAGCGGTGGAGTCTAGGAGGTCCCAGAGTTCGATGGCGTGCTTGCGAGCAGAGCGGGTGTTGAGGAGGATGCAGCGGAGGTGGTTGGGTCCGCTGGCTGGTGGTTTGTAGGGCTGGATGCTGGTGTATCTGCAGTTCCGGCAGGTGAAGGGTCCTTAGGTGTGCTTCAGGGTGGCCCGGTAGCAGGGGTGGTATCGTCCGGTGTTGAGTGCGTGGAGGGTGCTGGAGTCGTAGTGCAGTCTGGTGTTGCGGGGGGGTGGGGGCCAGGGGTTCTGACTCTATGCACGGTGCAGGCGCGGACGGGCGCAGAAGGGCTTGCCTTTGGCGCGCCAGCGGCGCGCCCACTGCGCGTGTCCGCTGCGCGTGTCCGCTGCGCTTCCGCGCGGCGCCCTCCATAAGAGGTGAGGTGGGAGGTAGGAGCAGCTGGGAGGCCGGAGCGGGGCGGCCAATGGGCGAGGGTACAGGGCACAGAAGGAAAAAGGGGGCGGGCCACTGGGAGCAGCGGCGGGAAGCGGGGAGCGGGTGGGGGGCACAGAGGGTGAGGGTACAGGAACGGCAATTAGAAGAGCAGGAAAACAAAATAACAGCCAGAAAGGGGGAGAAAAAACAGAGCAACAATACAGTACCACAAAAACAGGTACCTTGGCAGCAGCAGTAGGGGCAGTCACGGGCAACCAGGAGGAGCCGTGCGGCGTGGGGAGTGACCAGAGGTCAGGTCACCTGATGGCTTGCCTGACTTTAGATCAATGGGAAGTGGTGTGGGCACAACAGGCACACTCACCACCAAAGCTGCATCAGGTGCAGGCGCTGGCACCCCCTCTGGTGATATGCTGGACCCAGCGGAACGCTTTGCCTGGTTTCACCTCTGCCCCCCTTTCCCTGTTTACTAGGTGTCACACCTACAGTGCACTTCAGCCCCTGCTTCACTGGACTTGGAGTGGGAGTTGAGGTGGTGGGTGAACTCACCTTGGAGCCCTTCCTAGGTGTACCCTTGGCATGCACCTCCTTGGTGGGCACAGATACTGTCTGCTTCTCTTTGTGTGATGCTTTAGGGGTAGGCGAGTCCTTGGATGGGGATGCCTCTGAGGTATGTGTGCCTGAGACCTGCTGCTTTGCTTTTTGTCCACTGGTGTCACCTGACGGGCTTGTCTCCCTGTGCTCTGGGGTGGCTTTGGTCTTCTGTGGGGATGGTGTCTGCAGCCGGGACTGCTTGGGTTTCTGCTGCTGTGTGCTCCATGTGCTGTATCGTGACTGTGATGTATGTGGACCGTGGTCACTTTCGTCAGACGTGGCCACTGCCAGGGGGGTGGACGAAGGGACCGGAGCTCGACTGTGTGTATGTGCCTGTTGAAGGGCAGACGTCACTGTCGATGACAAAGCCTGGACTGTCCGGTGCAGCCCACCCACGTCAGAATGTATGCCCTCCTAGGAAAGCAACCACCTGGGCCATTTTTTTGTTGTGGTCAATGAAGGCATTGAGGAGAGATGGCTGGCCTACACACAGCTGGTGCAAAAAGTCCACAGACTCTGCACTGATGGCAGCAGGGGGGACAGGGGCAGCTGTGCCATGGGTGAAGGACACTCTTCCCCTCTTTGAGGTGGACATGGGCAGCACCAGAGGAAGTGGCTGGGAGGGTGGGCACTGGCCACTGTGTGGTGAAAGACGATGCAGAGTCCCCGTTCCCTGTGCCCTCCAACATGGATGCATCCCCGCTGGCATCAGACGATGTGGTGCTTTACGTCTCAGGCTGGAATTCCTCCAGCAGACTCCTGTCTCCCTCTGAGGCGCTGGTGACATCTGAGTCACTGGATTCCTGTGCAGCTGTTGTGCTTGTTCCACCCCCACTGGTGTGCATCTCCTGTTCCTCTGTGATCACAGGAGATGCTGCATGAGAGAGAGAGATATGTAGGGTCAGGTCAGTGACAGCAACAGAACAACCATATGCAAGCAATGCATTACAAAAGATGACCACATCTACATGTTGCACACCACCCTGTGCAATCACATCGTGCCAACACACCATATAGACTCAAGCAGTGTGTGGAAACTGTACACTCATGCATGAGTGAGCCATGTGATGACCACACAGCACAACACCCTGCTTGTGGCTCTGTTCAACAAGACACACAACTAACTCTGAGCACACCTAGGGACATGATGGGGGCACACTTGTTGCCAATGGCAGATCTGTATTGAAAAGGAGGGGACAACACAGACCCAGACTACAACATGACAGTCCACAATGGCCATTAGCCCATGCCACCCACCATGTTGTACTGTGGGGACAATAGAATGGTGCATATTGCTGTCAGATGTGTAGGCCTCCCCAATCTAGGTGCATGCAATGGACGCATTGATGAAGGCACAGTCAGATTGGGCACACTGCCATTCCCACCCATGGGATTCCCAAGACTACCCCAGTACAGAAGAAACCTGAAGAGCACAACTTAATATGTAATGTGAATGCACAGCATCCAAATCACCGTTGTCAGTACAGGTAGGGCAAATGCATGCCACCGGCACCCAGCCCAGCAGCCACTTACATGCCACGGCATCACACTACCAACATCACATGGGTCAGCCCTGGCACTGGCTCTGTACACATGCAGCAACTCCCAGCCAAAGTCACCCTCCCCAAACGCTCACCCCCTGGCTTGCTGCTGATGCTCCTTCAAACGTACATCCAGCTCAGGCTGTGTCACCGCCAAAATGTGCCCCATTAGTGGTGTCATGCTGCGCTGTGCCAAATACCCAATGCGAGGAAGCAGCCCCAAGGTCATCTCCGCCACGTTCTTTGCCAGCCGGCTGATGTCGTCCCACCACTTCTGGCAGTGGGTGCGCCATCGGTTTGAGACCCCCAGAGCTTGAACCTTCATGGTAATAGCCTTCCACACGGCCTTACGCTGGTGTACCTTGAGCTGCAGGCATGGGAGACAAGAGGTGAAAATTATCAGGGACACAGTGTTATGTACCAACATCTATCAGTATAGCAGCAAGATACAAACTCATCACATATCCAACGATATGTCTATCAGAGACTAGAGTACATCTCACATGGTACATCTGCATGAGAAAAGCTGACGTGAATGCATGCAAGTGTGAGGGGGAACACAGTCCCTGCACATCTCACACACATGCAGAATGCCAGCACTGGAACCCCTATGTAGCCTGCCCACATTTCCAGTCCATTGTTGGGTTGAGCAACACATATAAACCTAGGGTGTGGGTGACCCACTGTGTCCAGGACTGCACAGCCCCAATGTCCCTGCTCTGTGAATAGATAACTGTGTAATGGATGTAAAATTGAGGGACATGATCTCACAACTACAAAATGTCGTTCACAAGGGTGGTTGTGTGCAATCTACAGTGCTGAGATGGCCCATAGCTGGAGTGCAATGTGAAAAGACTGATGTCATACTGTGTAAGTGAAGTGATGTGTCCTTGTCTTTGTAGACGGGGACTGTGCTGCCCAGCTGGGCAGACACTGAGATAGACTACAGGGGCACACACATCCATCCAGCCAAGCAATCAATGTCCTGACTACAGCATGAACAACCTTCTGTGTCACTGTATGGCTGACAACACAACACAGGTCACTCATGCATACATGGGCAGGCAGGGAAACCTGTGGCATTGGGTACACACACCCTCACCCTGGAGACAGCATGTCAGGCAGTGCATGACACTACCCCACACTCCCGGGCACATACTGCATCAGTCCAACTACATGTGTGGCCCCCCTGCCCTACCACCCCACCCCACGACGTACCACGACATTTGGGGCACCATATAGCCATGGGTACTGTGTGAGCACCTCATCCACCTGAACCTCCAGCTCCTCACTCATGAAGGGACTGGCACGGATCTTCTCTGTCCTTGCCATCACTGTGGACATGAGACAACAGTGGTGGAATTGATTGGTGAGGCGTCTCAGGCAGCAGTCCCTGGAGGCATCAACAGGTGAGGGGTCTCTGGCAGCATTCCTTGGAGGCAGCAGCAGGTGAGGGGTCTCAGGCAGCAGTCCCTGGAGGCAGCAGCAGGTGAGGGGTCTCTGGCAGCAGTTCCTGGAGGCAGCGGCAGGTGAGGGGTCTCAGGCAGCAGTCCCTGGAGGCAGCAGCAGGTGAGGGGTCTCTGGCAGCAGTCCCTGGAGGCAGCAGCAGGTGAGGGGTCTCTGGCAGCAGGCTCCCGGAGCAGTGGAAATGTGAGGCTCAATTCCACACATATATAGCCCCCTGGGTTCATTTCAAAGGTGCCAAGCTGCAGCAATTGGTGGTTCAGGTCTGTCTCTTTCAAATGCATCCAATAACCGCCCCAGCGGTGGCAGAGCACGCCTACCGCGAGTCTCAGAATTGCATCATGCCACTGCTATCAAGCTTCCCATTGGCTCTAGGGCAAGCTCCATGGTGGGGACACACCGCCAGGGCCGGGTGTGCGCTAGTGCAATGGTGCATCTTTCAAATGCATCCAATGACCGCCTCCGCAATGGCAGAGCATGCCTACCGCGATCTTCAAAATTCCATCATTCCACCGCTATCGAGCTTCCCATTGGCTCTAGGGCAAGCTCCATGGGGACACACCGCCAGGGCCAGGTGGTAGCTACCGCGATATGGGTGCCATACATTGACACGAAGCACCGCGATTTAGGCAGCAGAGAATGCCCACCGCTATTTCCCCATGTCTCCATGCCTATCACTACCACACTTGTGTGAATGGGGGTGCTGGTGACACATCACTGGGGCCAGGTGGCAGCTAACGCGATATGGGTGGCGGAGCATGCCCACCGCCATTTCCCCATGTCTCCATGCCTATCACTACCGCACTTGTGTGAATGGGGGTGCTGATGACACACTGTCGGGGCCTGGCGTTAGCTACTGCAATATGGGTGGCGGAGCATGCCCACAACCATTTCCCTATGTCTCCATGCCTATCACTACTGCACTTGTGTGAATGGGGGTGCTGGTGACACACCGCCGGTGCCAGGTGGTAGCTACTGCGATATTCGTGGCAGAGCATGCCCACTGCCATTTCCCCATGTCTCCATGCCTATCACTACCGCACTTGTGTGAATGGGGGTGCTGATCACACACTGTTGGGGCCTGGCGGTAGCTACTGCAATATGGGTGGCGGAGCATGCCCACAACCATTTCCTTATGTCTCCATGCCTATCACTACTGCACTTGTGTGAATGGGGGTGCTGGTGACACACCGCCGGTGCCAGGCGGTAGCTACTGCGATATTCGTGGCAGAGCATGCCCACTGCCATTTCCCCATGTCTCCATGCCTATCACTACCGCACTTGTGTGAATGGGGGTGCTGGTGACACACCGCCGGGGCAAGGCGGTAGCTACCACAATATGGGTGGCGGAGCATGCCCACTGCCATCTCCCCATGTCTTCATGCCTATCACTACCACACTTGTGTGAATGGGGGTGCTGGTGACACACTGCTGGGGCCAGGCGTTAGCTACTGCGATATGGGTGGAAGAGCATGCCCACCTCCATTTCCCCATGTCTTCATGCCTATCACTACCGCACTTGTGTGAATGGGGGTGCTGGTGACACACCGCTGGGGCGAGGCGGTTGCTACTGCGATATGGGTGGCGGAGCATGCCCACCGCCATTTTCCCATGTCTCCATGCCTATCACTACGCACTTGTGTGTATGGGGGTGCTGGTGACACACTGCCGGTGCCAGGTGGTAGCTACCGCTATATGGGTGCCATACAATCGCAATGGCCATCTGGCAAACATCAACAGTGCACAGTGCCCACATGGTCAATGGCACATCATTGTGCACATGATGCCAATGTTCCATTTACTCCACTGATGGCTACACATGCCATGTTTGTGTGTGTGATTTTGTAGATTGGCCTGTACTCACTCACATGTCACTTATGGATTTGATGGTTGGGTGGGCAGGACAGTGTTGTTCTAGACTGTACAATGTGTACAATTGTCAATATGTTGAGGTGCAATGACAATCACAACAATGCTTGTCTTACTGAATGATGATCCATTTTGCATTGCCTCTCATTTCTGCTCATGCACACATCTGTCATTCCTGCGCCGACGGTGGACATTGTGTGGTGGATGTGTGCCAGGTTGTAATGACGCTTTAAGGTGTGACAGGTACAGCAGCTAGGTAGGAGACAGTGGGTTTGATTTGTTGCATATATGCTGGATGCTATACTCCCAGGCGTGCCCATATGAAATGTGGCCATCTTCCTATGTGCATTCACATTGACCAAGGTGGTGTTTGAGGTACTTGTCTTGTGTAAGTTGACAGGTGTGCCCTTTGTGTAGCTGAAGGTGGCCCTACATGTAAGCTGGACTGTAACTCAATATTTATGACAGTCATTGTTATTGTTGTGTCATCCAGAACGTGATATGCTGTGCACATCGCATGATGTATTGCATTGACATGTGTCCACTATCTCAAATTGGAGTAGGCCAAATTTGATTCATCACTTGACGGTGCTGGAGGACATGGAGGATGTTTTGATCATACGGAAATGCCGTCTGGATAGAGCCACCCTGAAAACCTTTTGTGATCTGTTGGAGCCCCACCTGCAGCCTCGCCGGACATATCCAAAAGCTTTCACCCCTACTTATAAGCTGATGGTGGCCCTGCATTTTTTTGGCACTGTATCGTTCCAAGAGACAGTGGCCAGCGCAGGTGGGATGTCACAACCGATGTTCAGCATGGTGCTGTGTGATGTACTTTCCGCCATGATGATATACAAGGATAGATACATCCATTTCCCCAGGGGTGCTGAATTGCCAGCTGTGAACGAAGATTTCTATCCCCTTGGACACATCCCCAATGTTGTTGGTGCCATTGATTGCACCCATGTCAGGCTTGTACCACTACAAGCCAGTGAGCACATTTTCAGGAATCGCAAGCATTACCAATCCATAAATGTGCAGGTGGTGTGCTTGGCAGATATGATCATCTCCCACATGTGTGCTGAATTCCCAGGCTCGTCCCATGACCCCTACATTCTGCGGAACAGCATTGTGCCCTAGCTGATGGCTAATCTGCTTCCCAAGCGTGCATGGATTTTGCGTGAGTATGCCTAGTCGTATTGCGTGCTGGGTGTGGCCTGCTGCCCTCAGCCTCAGCGACATTGCAATGTCTATTTGTGTTTGTCATACCTAGGTGACTCTGCATATCCCAACCGTCTCTGGTTACTGAGCCCACTGAGGAATCCCAGGACCCCAGCTGACGTCCGCTACAGTGAAGCACATGGGAGGACACGTTTTGTGGTGGAGCATACTTTTGGTCTACTCAAGTCACGGTTCCACAGCCTGGACAAGACCGGAGGTGCACGGGCATACTCCCCCGGGAAGGTGTGTCAGATTATAGTGGCATGCTGCATGCTCCACAACCTAGCCATTCGCAAGGAGATTCCCCTGCTCCTGGATGATGGTGAGGACCCAAGGTCAAAGCCTGCAAACCAACCCGTGTCCAGTGATGAGGACAGTGGAGAGGAGGTAGGTGTTGACCTGTGTGAACAGCTTATCACACGCTACTTCACTTGAAGGTGGGTGACAATGTGCAACATACCCATTGTCTGCTGATATTGCTGTTGTCGTGAAGGGGCATGTGAGAATTGTAACAGCAGCCAGTTGTAGACCCAGCGGTGTTTGGCAATGTTTCTGGGGCAGGTCATTTGGGAACATCTACAAGACGTGTATGTTGACACTTGTTGCACATTGTGACGTGTGCATGTTGGGTTATCCTGATGGTAGGGGTTGTGTGATGTCTGTGATGCCACACCCAGACCAGTGAAAGAAGTTATGTTGTGTTTCCCTAGGTGCCTTCAACTTCTCCTTGCCTACATGCAGCCCATGCTCCTGGTACATTGTGATCATGTTGAAGGCTGTACATCCTGCAATAAAGACGGAGCAGACACGACGACATGTGTGTAAGGATATTTTATTTGCAATGGCGAGATGCAAGCGGGTGTGTACATTTCCATTAGGGGGCGGGGTTGAGTAGTGAGTTGACAGTTGTGGTAGATGAGATAATCAAGTAGTCACCACATTGATGTGGTGACCCAGTCCAACAGACAGATGCCATTCACAAGGCAGTGTGGAGAAAGACAGTCCAAAAAGTCAATGCAGTGGTGGAAAGGATTGCCATCATGGCTGGCTCCGTGACAGGCGTCTTGCAGGTGTTTTGCCTTCAAAAACTCCCAGGCTCTTCTTGGGACGGCCCCTTCATCATTTGGCAGGTGGGGCCCTGCTGTAGGGCCAATGGGGTCTGGGGACTCACCCCTCTCTCTGGGCGCAAGGGAGGATGGTGAACTGTCATCCTGTGGCCCACCAGAGGGAGGTGGAGGTGTTGTCTGTGGTGCATGCCTGTCCCTCAGTACTACCACTTGCTGGCCCAAGAGGTCCACGATTTGTCCCATGCGGGTGTTGATGGACCTCATCAGCAGGATGAGCTCGTGCAACAGTTCGTCCGACTGGCCCTTTCGTCCCTGGGCCTGTTTGTATGCGCCCAGGACTCTGTTGATGTGTTCCAGGGATTGGGTCCCAGCCTCCTGGTGTCCGTGGGTGACCCTGCCCATCTCACCTGCCCTGCTGCCACAGACCTGTTGCCTCACCACTGTAGACACCCACATCCTCTCACTGCCCTCCTCCATTGGTGGTATGTGCTGGTCATCCTCTGGGACAGGAAGGGTGTTGCAGGCAGCACTGGTGGTGGTGGTGGTGGTAGTGGCGGTGGCCGCACAGGCTGTGACAGCTGGGGTCTGCTGTGAAGTTGTTGTTGCCACAGATGTGGTGGGGGGACGATAGGGTCCTGGGACCTGTTGCTCCCTGGCACACCAGATGGGCCGGCTTTGAGCTCGTCGTCCATGGAATCCTGGGAGTCAAAATCCGAGAGTCCATGTACCGGGGGGGGGGGGAGGGGGTGAAACTGGCTCTGCAGGTTGTTGGTGTTGTCCTCTGCAGTGAATTCCTGGTCACCTGTGGGTCAGATGGGAAATGGTCATTGTAGTGCACCCGGCAAGCTTTGTGTTAGCTGTGTGTCATTCACTTTTTGTACACTGCACAATTGACAGATCATCACATTGTTGACATGATGCAGTGGTACATGCATTACTTGTCCATTGGGTTAGGTGTCAAGGCATACCATGAGACCTGTGCACAAATAAGGATTACAGGGACTTGTTGCCATCTAGGACCTGGAACTACATGTGTTTAATTGAGAACTCATTGTTGATTTGTCTGACCTGGCAGACGTCACATCTGGCCATGGACTGGCCATTGTCATCTCCTGCATACCTTTGTCCCCTCATATGCATATCTTTATTTGTACCACCACACATGCTTTCGTATTTTACGAATGGCCCTTCTTGCACTTGCCCCATGGCGATGCACATGTAAATAGGTGCTGTGAATGATTGTGCCCTGACCTTCTTCTACTTGTGCATTGGTGTTTCACACTTTGGTAGCTGTGACAGTGTCCTTAGCTTACCTGTGTGCACCCTGTGCTTGGCAATGGGGTAGGTGTATCCTCTTTGTGCAATAACAGGGCTGGTGTTGTCATATGGCACCATTTAATTTGTGAAAAATGGGTGGGTGCACGTACTGACTACTTACCTGTAATGTGCCCACATTTGGGTGTGGTATGTCACACATGTGTGTGTGTGTGTGGTGGCGGCTTACATCCTGCTCTGTGGGGTGACGGTCCAGAATCATATGTCTACCTACCTGTAAGTTTGTTTGGTGCACTGCAATGGCTTCCAACTGCTTCTGGGGGCTGGGGGGAGGGCTCCATCCTGCTCAGGTGTGGAATGTTGGGAGTAGTAGTGCAGGCCTCCCACACCCATACACCCTCACTGTGAAGATGGCTACCTACCTGTAAGTTTGATGATGGTGATGTAATGGCTTCCAACTGCTTCTGGGTGGGGTTGGGGGAGGGCTCCATCCTACTGAGGGGGAGGGCAGTGTGCATGGTGGGAGTAGTGGTACAGGCCTCCCACCCACAAACACCCTCACTGTGAAGATGGCTCCTACCTGTAAGTTTGTTTGGTGTACTGCAATGGCTCTCAACTGCTTCTGGGTGGGGGAATGCTCCATCCTGCTCAGGTGTGGGACATAGGGAATGTTGGGAGAAGTAGTGCAGGCCTCCCACACCCAGACACCCTCACTGTGAAGATGGCTACCTACCTGTTAGTTTGATGAGGGTAATGTGATGGATGTTACATGCTTCTGGGTGTGAGTGAGTGCTCCATCGTGCTAGGCTGTGGGGCAGGGGGCATAGTGGGAGTGGTGGTGCAGGCCTCCCACCCCAGACACCCTTCCATGGAAGATGACTACCTACCTGTAAGTTTGTTTGGTGTACTGCAATGGCTTCCAACTGCTTCTGGGTGGGGGAGTGATCCATCCTGCTCAGGTGTGGGACAGAGGGAATGGTGGGAGTAGTAGTGCAGGCCTCCAACCCACAAACACCCTCACTGTGAAGATGGCTACCTACCTGTTAGTTTGATGAGGGTAATGTGATGGATGTTACATGCTTCTGGGTGTGAGTGAGTGCTCCATCGTGCTAGGCTGTGGGGCAGGGGGCATAGTGGGAGTGGTGGTTCAGGCCTCCCACCCCAGACACCCTCCCAGGGAAGATGGCAACCTACCTGTGAGTTTGTTTGGTGTACTGCAATGGCTTCCAACTGCTTCTGGGTGAGGGAGTGCTCCATCCTGCTCAGGTATGGGACAGAGGGAATGGTGGGAGTAGTAGTGCAGGCCTCCCACCCACAAACACCCTCCCAGGGAAGATGGCTACCTACCTGTAAGTTTGATGAGGGTAATGTAATGGCTTCCAACTGCTTCTGGGTGGGGTGGGGGAGGGTTCCATCATGCTGAGGTAGGGGGCAGAGGGCACGGTGGGAGTGGTAGTGCAGGCCTACCACCCCCAAACACTCTCACTGTGAAGATGGCTACCTACCTGTAAGTTTGATGAGTGTGATGTAATGGCTTCCAACTGCTTCTGTGTGGGGTGGGAGGAGGGCTCCATCCTGCTGGGGGGGCAGGGTGCATGGTGGGAGTAGTGGTGCAGGCCTCCAACCCACAAACACCCTTCCAGGGAAGATGGCTACCTACCTGTAAGTTTGATGTGGGTTGTGTAATGGCTGACACATGCTTCTGGGTGGGGTGGGGGGAGGGATCCATCTTGCTAGGCTGTGGGCCAGGGGGCATGGTGGGAGTAGTGGAGCAGGCCTCCCACCTACAAACACCCTCCCAGGGAGGCTGGCTATCGACCTGTAAGTTTGATGTGGGTTGTGTGGCTGACACATGCTTCTGGGTGGGGTAGGTGGAGGGCTCCATCTTGCTGGTGCAGTGGGACAAGGTGGCCTGGTGGGAGTTGTATTACTGTCTGCCTGTACACATGCCCCATGGTAATGTTGGTAGCTATGTTTGGGGTGAATGGAAGTGGGTGAATGTTGGATCTGTGAGCCATGTTTTTGTGAGTGTGTGGTGCAGATGGATGGAATATGTCCTAGGTGGTGTAGCTTTGTAGTTGTGCAAGACAGTACATAGCAGAGTGGTGGTAGCCATTTGTTTGTACTTACCAACCTCCACTCCCCCGGCTACTCCTGTGAGACTCTCTGGATGCAGTATGGCAAGCACCTTCTCCTCCCATGGTGTGAATGGTTTTTGTGGAATGGGAGGGCCACCGTCAATCCTCTGAGCCAGCTCATGGTTCTTGCTCCCTCTCTCCTTGACCACCCTCTTCAGATCATGCCACCTCTTCATGATCTCCTTTTTAGATCTTGGGGTGGTCCCTACTGCATTGACCCTTTGGACTATCCTTGCCCACATTTGTGTCCTTGTGGCTAATGGTGTCTGTTGGACCAGGCTACCTAAAAGCTGTGGTTCTACTCTGACTAGCTCATCTACCAAGACTGTCAAATCATTCTCTGTGAATTTGGGCATTTTCTGTGTGACCGTGGTGTGTGGTGTGCAAAGTGGTTGTGGGTGCAGGAGTGTGAGTGGTGGTTGTGGTTGTGAAGTGTATTGTGTGCTTTGTGCAGGGAGTTAGTGGTGCATGTGGGGAAGTGGTTTTGGTGCTGTGTGTGGTGTGGCTGGTGATGTTGTGCCCTTTGCCCTCTTCTGTCAGCTGGGGTGTGTGTCCCTTCTCTCATGGAGTATTGCAAAGGATTGTGGTCAGGGAAGGGGATGGTTTTATACTCAGCTATGTGGGTGTGTCCAATTGGGGTATTGCTGTCAGGTGTGTTGTCCTGGGATTTGTATGTTTCTTTTTGCCATGTGGTTGTGTCATTGTGGTGTGATTTGTGTATTTGGGGGGCATGGCTGGTTTCTGTGTGCACTTTTTGGCCTTCTTGTGGGTTTTTTGCTTTGTCCGCCATATTTTTTATGGATCATCCGCAGTGGTGGCTGTGCTTCAGCTCTTCCGCTGGTTCTTACATTCATCCCATTGTGCGACCACGTCAGTCGGAGACAGCGGTACGTACCGCGGGACCGTCGGGGATATCCTAATTTCCCGTGCGGTGTCTCCGCTATACTTGCGGCAGGTTGGTGTTTTTCCGCTGCGACTGTGACCGCCGCAGACAGATTTTGTCCATCTCTGCCTGCTAAGGGCGGTTTTTCTTGGCCCCGTTCCGCCGCGGTCGGTGTTTTTGTGCGGATGATCCTAATTTGGCCGCCGGTTTTCCCACGGTGCCGGCGGGCGGTTGTTTCCCCCTCAATGGCAGTCGGGGTGGTTTTCGGCCGCCACCCTAATAGGCCCCTTGGTATTACATTGCTAGCAGCACAGTGTCTCAAAACATAGTTGACAAAAACAAAGGTTAAAGTTATTTTATAGTTATGTATGGGACTACGATCTTAGTTTACATTTAATGCACTATAGGAATTCCCTGAAAAAACAAACCTTAAAGTAACCCTTATTTAAGCGTTGAAATAACACAAAAACTAGTGTTAACTAAAAAACAAAAATAACACTTAAATTCACCAAATACATTGTACTGATCTAACTATAATTTGTGCCCACCGCAATTACTGGATGCAAACCTATTGTGGTTTCTAATTTTTCTACTCTATTTTACATGCGTGAAATTAAATGAGCACTAACTTGTAAAATGGAACACTGCCTCAGCCTTTGCCAGAGCACAGCTCATGTTAATACTGACTAGTAAAGTTATCACAAATCGAAATTTTGTTCCTTTGCCAATAATTGGGGTGCTTGATCTGCAATGTGTATTTGTAATCTCTTCTCCCTGCCTGCACAAAAATATTTTGGGGTAACCGTTAATGATTGTATCTTCTAGGAACAGTCTTTTGACCGTATGATTTGTTTGATTTTTTTTTTTCTACTATTGGCTTTACATCTTTGGTTAGTTGTGAATGTTGAAACCTCCAATCCTTTTCATAACTATCTGTTTCACCATTGTGTGAATGTTTTATAACTATTTCACCTTTGAAACTATACTCAGTTGGATTAACAAGAACTCCATAAAAACATTTAGTTGTTCTGATCAAGAGGTTAGGAACTTAATAGGAAAACCATCTTTGTTTCATACACAACTTTCTTCTTTTGTTTTAAGTTATTGAATCTTAAAAATAAAGCAAAGAAGACATAGTAACAAGAACAAATTATGCTAGAATATGTATGAATATGATTACACAGGCATGATTTCATCTGGTCTAAGAGTGCAAAATATCCCTGTTTGATAAGCTAAACATTTTTTTTTAATTTGTCACCTTTGTTGTTATTTGTTTGACGTATTTTCTTAAAATTCAGAAGGGGAAGGTGCAATGAGACATGATGGCCAAAAGTTTGGCTACGGTCAGTCTTTTGATGGAATAATCCGTTTTATGGATGATTCTTCTTTTTTAGAGTGCCTGCAGGTTGGAAGTCGAGACAGATTTTAAAATAAAGAGAGAAATTGACATCAGAACCAGGACAATCAACAGCATTACTTGAAGATGAGGATGCAACAATATTGGAGACCATAAATAAGGATCAGAAAACCTCAATTTTCAATCTATCATTGATTACTCTTAATTGCCACTGTCTTAACATCATATGAAAGAGTCATCCTTTGTCCCCATTCAAGGGGGTCAATAAATGTGAACTCACCAGCATCATGTATACGTTCCTTCATCAGGCCACATTTACATGCACCCATGAAACTGTCACTCCAGAGGGTGGCTATATTTGAAAAGACCAAGGTTTCAAAGGTATGACAAAGTTAGTTTTGAGGAAAACCACTAATGTAGCCAAAAACAACACTAGATCGTTTAAGAAACTTCAAAAAGAAGAGATGATCACTATCAAATCAAGGACACCAAGAAATATCAAGAAATTATGTTAAATATGCTAGAGATACATAACTATTATTATTTCAGGTTGAATGTGATGGAGCAGCTAAAAAAAATATATCAGACAAATGAATCCAGAAGCCTGACTGAGAGGAGTTATATGTCATCAAGGATTATTACGTCTAAACAAAAAAGATCTATATACTCCATTTGTTTATGGGGTACAAAAATGAAAACATAAAAAGGATTCCCCATTGAGGGAGATTGTATTGTGTGAAATAACTCAATAACTGAGGTGTCCTCATATATTGACTCATGTCTTGACTCATGTCTTCGGTCCATTATGACTATCTTTCTTCATATCTCAGGGATTCAATAGATGTGGTCCAGAAAATTTAAAAACTGTTATTTTTTGCAGAGCCTAGTCTAGCTTAACGTAGACATCCTTAGATCACTATTCCTCAGAAGATGCCATGGATATTATTCAACAAATAATGCTTAAGGATACCCGAAATTGAGCCAATGAGTTGTTTAATGTGTAGTAATTGTTCCACTTAGCAGATTCATTTTCTTAATACAGATGTGTGCAAACAGCCCATAGAGGGACAATTATAGAAGCCACATGTGTCCGAAGTGCAGTATATATCTTTATGGGGATCTTTAAAAAAAAAAAGATGAATTTAAATTAGATAGCTCTTTTTTTTAAAATGTCTCTTATTGGTCTCGCTATATAGACAATATCTTCTTTTTGGGAAAGATTATATTGAACAATTGGAAGGATTTGTTTTTTCTGGCTAGATCTATGTGTCACTGATCTGAAGTTCACACCTAATAAAGAGTAAGGAAAAAGCAGAGGTTCTTGATATCTTGATTCAGAATTACAGGGGTTTTCTTATAATGGAATGCTATACAAAACCAAGAGCCAGAAATACTCTGCTTAACATTCGAATTTTCTATCCACAAGTCAAAGTCTTTCATCCAATCTTTACAATGAACGTGAAATTGCGTTGCAGTAGATAACGTTATCTAATGTGCAGACATGCTCTCTGCAATACTTATAATGCATTGGTACTCTGAATGTTTGGTATTCCCTACAAAGAGCTACAGTTTACAATAGAGAAGACATGCTATCTGGAAATAAATAAAAAAGAAAGGATGAATGTATAGTATGTGGCACGTGTTACTCCTTTTTACACAATGAGATTCAAAATGAATACGAGTTGCCATATTCTCAATTCTCAAGAAGAAAAGAAGCTTCTTACACTCTTATTTACATTAAGGAGGAATAGCAATTCGAGGGACAAACTAGTAAATGCAGCACCTCCTATCACTAATTTAATGAACAACGAACCATTATTTGGTTACCACTTATGAAAGGCATCCATCATGGTTGCACATGACATACATGTGAAATGGTGACAGCCATGAATTGGTTAGAATTCAAAGGGTTAGTCAAATTTCTATATGAAATCACAAACTGTAGGGAAAAAAACATTTTTTACCTCATCATTTGCCCCTAGCAAATAGGGTATGTTGTGGAAACAAGGGGTGAATTCGTAAAATTAGCTTAAATATTCAACCAGTACAGGAAAGCAAAATGCTTCCATGATTCAACATAGTTTGGAAACGGACGATAATGAGAATCGGCTCAAATAAATCAATATAGTAAATATTTCACCAAATAGGAGAGGTGCTAATTGTAACTGTGAAATACAACTTTAGGAAAACACAATTGAGTCCTAGCAGCAATCATTTTAAAGCTTTGCTCTTCTTCGCTTTTGTTAGCCCTGATTCTGTAACAACCTAGCTTCATAGGCATTGCAGTTTTCCTAGATCTTCTTACTAAATATTTATCATGGATATGTGCTTAATTA
This sequence comes from Triturus cristatus, assembly GCF_964204655.1. Classification (NCBI taxonomy): domain Eukaryota; kingdom Metazoa; phylum Chordata; class Amphibia; order Caudata; family Salamandridae; genus Triturus; species Triturus cristatus. Next base: position 875,108,553 of record NC_140582.1, on the reverse strand, counting down.
TTCTTGTTCATTTATCTTCCTTTTAATTATTATTTTACCAGCAAGCCACGATCCCTACAACGAATGTCTCAACTGCTGAAGGAATCCTTACTGACCGCCCCATAGCACACAAGGCTATTTAAACAAATACATGTTATGCCATGCTAACACGTGCCTGTCGCTTAGAAGACAAACTACGCAACAGGCATGTAACAAATGCTATGCCACACTAGTGCAAGTTTGTTTGTGGAAGATTGGGTTTGGAGTACAAATACCTATAACGCCCTAAAAACTTTTCTGATTAGCATAAACCTAGACCTAAAATACAGTTTCTCCAACTAGCACGTGAGAGGGGGGTCTCCTTACCTGGTCTGCAGGTCTATTATCTGGATGAACACGTCTCAATTAATAAAGGTTCTTGGTAGAAAGCCGTGGCTTTTGGGGCGTATGCTCCCAGAGTATCTACCATGGGGAGGTGATCATTATGCCCTGCAGTTGCATCATTGATATGATCTACTTCAAAAGCACTAGGTTTAAGATCACATTTAGGATGGATATATATTTTTTATGCAATATCCCTGGCAAGATTAGTGTTGGACCGGCATTGGATGCTTAAGGAGGCCAAATGCTATGTTCTGGTGAAATGAATTTGTGAATACTCGCGCCCCGGAAATGTTCTTAATAATGATGAGCACAGGGCCAGGCTAAGGAGAATTTGGGACCCGATGAGAGGGATATTAAGTCGTTTCTGTATTGATCAGGGTTGAACATGACTTATTATTATTGTCAAAAAAACCATTTGTTTGACTGTCTGTGCTGTAAGAGTTTGATGACCAGTTGCAACCTGTATTGTACTCATTGTTTTGGGATATTAGTCTATTCCTTGGTTTGTTTATTTCTCTTTGGTTTCATGTGGTTTGATATATATATATCTTATGTGGACTTATATTTTGATTTAAAAAAAAGTTGAGAGTTTTATAAATACAGGGATATTTCCAAATGTGAGTTAATGAAATACATATTTTGTGCATTTTAACAAAAAATATATTCCTTTACAGCGAGATGGAATGATGAAACACTCTTAAACAGTATATGGTGTATTTTCCTTCCCTGAACAAAGTGCCATCACATCTTTCTTGGACCACTGAAAAGCACACCAATGTCTTGACTATGGCCATTAGGAGCAAGCACTAATAAGCAAGATTTATCCTTGAATTGCTCAAGACTAATGAATAGTATTTTGAAAAAGGTGATGACTTTTTTAATAATTCTGGTATGTGTGCTTTATGAGAGGGGTTTCTGGGATCGCGTTGTGGCTAGGCATATGTTTTGAGTCATTTAGAATGATTATTATACACATTTTATGTAAATATAATGATTACTTCAGATGCAAATATTTAAAAAGGATTTGAGTACTAAGTAATAACCTGCATTTGCTATACGTTGAAAATGTTAAATACAACGTTTATTATTGATGAGATATCACGGTCTGGTCAGTAACAGAACAGTATTTCCTAATTGGATGTTCCAAGCACAAAACAGGAATCTGCACATATTGCAAACACAATATGAAATTTGAGGGCGCATCATTTATATTGGGCATTCCTAAGCTTATAGACAGTGCAGAAATCTCCCTTAAGTGAGTGTATTGTGTGACTGCACCAAACTAACGTATGTAGTGTCTTGGGGAAGCATGGAACCTTCATTTATTCCACCTCCCAAATGGCACGTTCAGTGGTAGTCTAGCTATATGCCACTTCCTATCTAGTCCACCTTATGAAGGCCTGTTAGGCCCAGTTGTCATGTTGGTTATGCCTCACAAGCAAAGAAGAAATTAATTTCCTAATTTGCATGAGGCCAGGTGTCCACGCAAATGAGAGAAGATAGTTTTGAAACATGTGGGTGCATAATTTAAAATTAGCATGTTCAATATTACAGAATGGCCATACAAGCATCAGCAGCTTTTTCTATAATACAGAAGTGTTGCAAGTCATCCTGTGCCCTAGGCAGCACCAGATTTTTCGTAGACTGTCCCTAGGATCTGCCTAACAAGTCCCAGGGCCAGTGCTCTGCTGAAAACACACTTAGAATACAGAGAAAAATACCTACATACACTAGGGTCCACAACGGGTTGGGGTACCCCTATGATTGACATGAACTCCTCTATGAGGCCCTAGTACATAATAGGGAAAGGGGATCAAAACTACTTTTAAGTCTCTAGTATATAATAGGGCATGGCAGTTTAGAGACCATCAACCATTTCTGCACTTACATGTGTGCACTACTGAGGCCTGAAGCCAGATTAAAAGCAGCCCTGCATTGCAGGACTGCTTTTAAAATGTAAATTTTGAAAATGTAAATTTTGGCCAAATTCTACTTTGGTGTTCGGGGAACTTAAAAATTAATAAACTACAATATTTTGACATGTTCAGTACCCTCATGATCTCCCCTAGTTGTCCCAGTGGTGGGGGAGGTCAGATATTTATAAGAAGAACCCTTATAGAAAAGGTTTTAGATGCCATGGGTTTAGTGAAATTGCACATTTCACTGCCCACGTTGTAGTAAAGTGCTTCCCAAAATCGACTTCTGAGCTAGGCGAACTGTAAAGTGAGGATCTGCAATATGTTTAGATGTTCAATGCCCCAAAATTCTCCCCTAGGTGACCCAGGGATGGGGGGGTCCTGTAAATTCAGGCAGGGTTCTTATAAATGAGGCTGTATAAGCCTTGGTGTTTTCCCATTACAGATACGCAGCCACATAGGTTAACATGAGAAGAAGTTATTAATTAATAATTCCTGGCAGGAGAATCAGTAAAAAATATCATTCAATGACTTACCAGAATGGTATTGAGAAATCCAACAATATACTATTGTTGAATTTATCCTAATATGTACAGACGAGAAGTTATAAGACTTTCTTGTTTGTAAGCCAAAGTTCAGCCTTTAAGTGATCTGTCCTGATTGGTCAGAGTTAAGTGGATTAGTCAGGCTGCTTTGAAGCGGTGATAAGTATCCCCTGGGGTGAAAGAGCCATTCTGGGAAGAGAGGTTTCTGCTACATAGGAATGCCAGAGCAAGGGTGAGGGTTTTTAAACAATAATAGGGTAGAGAATGTGACCTAATGGCTAGGGCACTCGATCTCAGAGCTGGGCTTCGAGTCTCGGCAGGGACGCTCAATATTCTGTGATTCTGGGCAAATCACTTAATCTCCCAGTGCCTAACAAAAAAATGAATGTATCCGTCAGTAACGTCACTGGTGCTCATGTAAAGTGCTCTGATACCTTCAGGTCTAGTTCATGCTATATGAAACTCCACAAAAAAATAATAATAATAATCTTCAATAGAAGGAGGAGACAGGCAGGAGAAACCAGTTTAATTTACAACCCTACAGTTGGAACCCATCAAGATGGCAGGCTTAAGGAAGCAATATGTAGATGCGAGGGGAAGGGAGAATATGGAGACAAGCCATCCTGTAGGTTGGTTTAGCCAGTTCTTGCCCCTCTCCTGATGCTTCAGCCATATAGAATTTTGGAGAGATATTGCTTTCTGGGAGACCATTGTGCCATACTTTGGAGGAAATGATCATGCTCTGGGGTGTCGTCCTGCACCTCATTGGACCAGAGTGCCCCCCTGTGTGACCTCAGAAAACACTGACTAAGTATCTGAGAGGGGCGGTGCCTCTCAGATCTACTGCTTGAAACACGAGGAAGAAGAAAGGTCTAAATTGCGACGTTTGACTTGCACCAACCAGGCCCTACACTTTGACTGACTGCTGCACAATCTGGAACTACAGCCCTGTGGCTCTAACTTGCTTCAAAAAGACTAAAGAGTGAACTTCCTGAAAGCTACAGGTTAACAGAGCACACCAGGACCATCATCACCAAGAATCCCCACCCTGGGGTACTACCAGTGTATGTGTACGGGTTTTCTCCAGGAGGATTGGGGGAATTGACGTTCCAAACTTTCAAGAACCATCTTGGGCCTTCTAGACTCTTGGAGTAAATTTTGGACATTTTGGGACCCTCAAAGGAACTTCAGGAAGAAGTTCCAGAAGTTTGAAGAAGTTTGGAGAAGCTTTAGAAAAAAAACTCCATAAGTGGACTGACCCGACCTGGCTAGCCTAGCCAGCGACCCTCTACTACAAGCCGCCTGCCGTCCAGGTTCATACCGCTGAAAAGCTCCAGAGGTCTGACTTTCGGAGTTTGACTGGGAGTTGGTGGAAACTAAAGCTGGCAAACCCTCACTGAATTCGGCCTGGTGAAAAGCATAAAGGGACCCCAGGAGAAAAAGACCCTTAAACGTTTCTAAGTCCCAATGTAAAAAAGGTGCCTGGGACCAAACGAGAGAGGCAAGCTGCCCACCTTCAATCGCGAGCTGGTCTGCCTCCATGGTTCATCCTGCTGGAAAGCTCTGGAGTACTGTCTCACATATGTTTGACCAGGAGCTTGTCGCAAGGCAATCTGGTGAACCCTCACCGGATCTGGACTAGCTGAGAGCTTTGAGGGACCTGGGAAGAAAAGCTCCAGAAACTTTTCTAAGTCAGAAGGTAAAAACTTTGTCCAAGAACTAGCTGTGCAGGGCTCCATGATGGTCAGCCTCAATCTTTGACTTTTTCCCAGTCTTTCACGACCAGATATCCCAATAGGCACTATATGGTTATATGTGCTACATAGTGCTAAATCTTTACCGAAATTCATATGTCAGGTTCCCCACATTGGAATTTTTACTTTTGGTGTCATTTTAAAGATAAAAATATTTCCTATGTTTACAAATTGGTGTTGGATTTTCATTGTGTGTTGTTCTTAAATATTTACTGAATTGGTGTTTTTAAATGCTTTACATAGCTGTCTCTGAATTTAAGCCTATCTGCTCGCAGCCAAGCTACCAAGGTTTGAGCATGGGAATAATTTTCATAGACCTATTCTGAGCCTTAGACTGCATTAGTGGCCTTTTTGCCTGTGGTAAATATAGATTTAATCCTACTAATAAGCCACTTTCCAACAAGAAGTTTCCTAGGACTGCGAAAAATAGACGCAATGAGGCCCACCAAAATATTTCCCAATATGCAAAATTGGTATTTGTACCCATTTTGCGTACATGATTTGTACTCAACTTTTGATGTGCATTCGAGCTATGAAGAGAAATACGGAAAGCGCCGAGTCTGGAAGGAACAATCAAAATAGGTTAAAGGACGTGGAGACAGGAAGACATGAAAAGAAAGAAAGAAAGAAAGATAGAGGACCTCATGGAGAATATTGAAGAAAAGAGCAGAGCCGACTGGACTACAAGGAACCTATCAGCACAGCATCAGCATTGTGGAAAACAGTGGAAGCTGTGAATGGACAGAAGGAGGAGCAAGAGGGACAGTGGGAGCTCATTATGTGGAGGGTGCATGGAGGAGCTGGCTAACAAACGCTTGGCAGGAATGGCTAGATTCATCCTGGGAGATGGGCTTTTCCAGACATGGTTCTATAAACTCATGGGCCACTAAGTGAGTAGACTGGGGCGAGAGCAGTCTGCGGGGTTAAGAGTGCTAAAACGAGAAAGAAAAATGTAAAATTTGACGGGGAAGTAAAGGAGGAATTCTGTGAACACAGTGAAACACATGGTGGAAGGTGCAGACCCAATTCAGAGGATAGGAATGGAAGGTTTAAATTCACCAGAATCAGGATAGTGACCAATATGACATAATTACTCGTCATCTAATGAAATAAATTAGTAGGATGATTATCTGAGTTCTGGGAAAGTACTGAAGAGTTTCTGTTTCTTCTCAAGTGGTTTATAGATCTTAAATTGAGGTTACACATACAGGTTAGAAGATAGTGGAAATTAGGCAGTTTAAAAGAGAAAAGCAAATGGTCCTATCCATTATTTACATAGATAGTCCATAAATCAGTCCTAGTGTCCCTTATTGATGCTTTAAAGGATGGCATTTGTCCATAATTTTAGCATTATTTGTCAGTTGAGATATCTCAGTTTAGTAGGGAGGGATTGTCCTGCGCTGTGAGGCCGAAAGAAAGGACAGACAGCAATCAAGAAACAAGCCATCTGTACCCCCACTTTTCGACCTTAGTCTGGCTGTGGCCCTGCTAATCAGGACCACAACCTAGCTGCTTCCTCTCTAAAATTGTTTGCATGTTCATTAGGTACATATCTAATTGGATACTGGAGTGCCTTATAAGCCCCTAGTATATGGCATACTATGTACCTAGGGCATAGGTACCTCAGAGGCCTACCAGGGGCTGCAGCATGTATTATGCCACCCCTGGGAAGAACTCCAAAATGGCACCACAGGTCTGCTAATGCAGCCTGGGTAAGGGTGTGCTTGCACCCCTTACTGTGGTATAGGCTACCTATATCACTACCCTTTACAGACACATATAAACCTATAAACCACTCCTATGGCAGGCCTTAACAATCCTGAAGGCAGAATGCTTGGTTTATGTGAGAGGGTGCCCAAGCATGAGCTGAGCCCGTCTGCAGCTTTCGGAAATACTTCCTTATGGCTGTTCTGTGATACAGCCATACCATATACGCTTAAGTGCATTATAACCTCGCGGTAAATGCTAACTTTGGAATGGCTGCATCAAAATATGTCGTGTTTGGTGTCAAACGCTTTGGAATACTACCCCCCTCCCGCCAATTCTGGTGGTGGTGGTAGCATTCCACCCTTCTAGAGGGAGAGACATGTTCACACTGGCTAAACCCGGTAGGACTTTCCTGAGCGCTGGCATCACAAAATGGATGCCTCTGCCACAGACACGGGTCTGGCCTTCTGCTGCTGACCGCAACTCTGGCAGGGGAGGCCTGGACAATAGGTTTCCTGTTGAGGGGAGGTGTAACCACCTCCCCAGACAGGCAGATGTGTATTGGGGCTGGGCGGGAGCACTCTCTGGTGCTTTGAAGTCCTGCACTGGGGGCACACTTGGTGTCCCTGTCCATAGTCCAGTTCAAACAGGTTGCAGGGGCTACCTGCCCCTGCTCTGGTGCAAAACTGGACAAAGGAAACGGGTGTAACCACCCCTCTTTCCAAGCCCACCCATAGGTGGGGCCTTAGAGTTAGTCCATCCCCTTAACTTACTATAAGTATAGGAATCCAGTCCCTAGGACTTTAGATTACCCTGGATGAAACTCTGCAACATATATCCTGGACCTTCGACATTCTACTTTAACTAGAAGACTGAAGAAATCTCCCTTGGGGTCAAGGAATGACTCCCCTGCTTGGCAGGCACCAAAGAAGCAACTGACCGGTCTGCATTGCTAGAGCTCCCACCAGAAGCTGAAGTCTTTGCATCACCAGAGGTGGATTTCCAGACTTATCCAAGGTCACCCTGAGTCCACAGCAAAGCTGAGGCCCGTGGATATCGTGGGTGATGTGGAACTGTGACCCCTGGACATCGTGAACTTTGTTGGCCTCCACTCCACGAGTGACCCGTGGGCCAGCTTCAAGTGTGACCGCTCAAGGCTCCTTTGCGATCACTAGCCCGTTGGCTAGCAGGTCCCCACGAAGGCAACTCCTTTTCTGCTGGCGATTTCCTGGTTGCTCCAGATGTGCCCTTACTTACCCTCGCTGGGTGAGTCCCTCAGACCTTGCTTGACTGCACCGCAGTCCTCTCTCTAAATTCCAGTGACTTGCTGTTGCCAAGGCTTGTTAGGTCCTTTCTGGTTGCCGACACAGCAGCACTTGACAGACTTTGTGGGAAGCTCGAATCCGGCTCATGGACTTTGTCGACGTCTCCTGGACCTCGTGGCTGAAGAGTCAAGACACCCATCAACTCACCTGAAGCACCCAACATCTGTGGGCATTGGTCCATCCTGCCCTTGGTCACTGGCTAGTGACCAAGGCTCTGTCCCCTCTGCTTTCAGGTTCCTTACATCCTAGATCCAGGCTTGGATTTCTTCGGACACTTCTCTTCGGGGAACAGCCATTACAACGCGGTTTTTACCACGCAGTGCAGTTACATCGCATGCGTTACAACGCATGCGATGTTACAACGCTATGCCATTACAACGCACGTCTGTACATCGACTTGCACTAGATGGCATGCTAACATTACAAATAGTGTCGTTTACTATCCCAACACCTTCCCTACTGTTAAGTGGACTGGAGTTGGAATAGTAAATTACACTTTTTTAATGTTAGCACGCCATCTAGCGCAAGTCGATGTAAAGACTTGCGTTGGAATGGCATAGCGTTGTAACATCGCATGCGTTGTAATGCATGCGATGTAACTGCACGTGTGGTAAAAACCCGCGTTGTAATGTCATACATCCCTTCTCTTCACGGCAGCAGTTCTTTGCAGGCTTCCATTGAAATCGACGACGTGACCCGACACCAAAAGACACCTATGCACCCAGCTTCCCTGGGTGAGGTAACTTGAGTACTCCGGTCCTCTCATGGGTGCTAGCCCTAGAACTTCCTAAGTCCAAAGGGGTTTGGTCCTGACTCGATTAGAAGTGTCCCTAATCTTTAAATTTCCAACCGCGAACTCCCCTGCTTGGCAGGCACCAAAGAAGCAACTGACTGGTCTGCATCGCTGAAGCTCCCGCAGGATGCCGAAGTCTTTGCATCACCATAGGTAGATTTCCAGACTTCCCCGAGGCCACCCTGAGTCCACAGCAAACCTGAGGACCATGCTATCGTGGGTGATGTGGAACCGTGACCCCTGGACACCGTGATCTTTTGCAGCAACACTATCTTCCTGGTCCTCCTTGAAGTTGTGCTTTGGGCTCCGAGTAGCCCCAGCCTTGAGCATCTCCTGCACCGAAGATTGTTGGCCTCCACTCCACGAGTGACCCATGGGCCAGCTTCAAGTGCGACCGCTCAAGGCTCCTTCGCGATCACTAGCCCGTTGGCTAGCAGGTCCCCATGAAGGCAACTCCTTTTCTGCTGGGGCTTTCCTGGTTGCTCCAGACGTGCCCTTACTTACCCTTGCTGGGTGAGTCCCTCAGACCTTGCTGGTCTGCACAGCAGTCCTTTATCTACATTCCAGTGACTTGCTGTTTCCACGGCTTGTTGGGTCTTTTCTGGTTGCCGACAATGCAGCACTCAACAGACTTCGTGGGACAGCTCGAATCCAGCTCATGGACTTCATTGACGCCTCCTGGACTTTGTGGCTGACGAGTCAAGACACCCATCAACTCACCTGAAGCACCCGACATCTGTGGGCATTGGTCCATCCTGCCCTTGGTCACTGGCTAGTGACCCAGACTCTGTCCCCTCTGCTTTCAGGTTCCTTACACCCTAGATCCAGGCTTGGATCTCTTCGGACACTTCTCCTCTTCGCGGCAGCAGCAGTTCTTTGCAGGCTTCTATTGAAATCGACGACGCGACCCGACATCAAAAGACACCTATGCACCCGGCTTCCCTGGGTGAGGTAACTCAAGTACTCCGGTACTCTCATGGGTGCTAGCCCTAGAACTTCCTAATTCCAAAGGGGTTTGGTCCAGACTCGATTAGAAGTGTCCCTAATCTTTAAATTTCCAACCACGGCATTGCCTATAGAAGATAACGGGAACCCTCGGTTGTGTTCTCACACTGCATACAGTCTCCGTGGTCCCCTGTGTCACTACCTTTTGGTGGTTCCTTGGGGTCCCAGCGATTCTACAGGCTATAGCCCTAGTGTCTATTCCAGTCGTGGTTCTTATACCACTTTTTTGGTAAATGGTTTGGTACGTCCCTAGGGCCTAAACATGTATTTGGGCTATTACTGATGAATGCTATCTTGTAAACTGAGTACTTCGAACTCCAGTCTCATAAAGAGACTAGAGGGGTGTGTTTTATCTTAAATGCATATATTTTGAATATATACCTGGTGTTGTTGTCTTTTCATTTGATCATTCAAGAGATTATAGACTGGTAAAACAAGCTGCTTTACATTCCTTCAAGACTTAGCCTGAAGGCTGCTCTCCATAGCTACCACTAGGATAGCTTTCAATAAAGGTTGTCATTAACCTATCACCATAAGGGGTTGTTTGGACTGATGCAAAGTGCCAAATAGAACTGGTGAACAGCATATATCAGGCCACCTTCTCACACCATCTTGCCAGGGTGTCTGTTGACTAAAAGAAATGTAAATGATAATAACTGGTTAATTTGCAAATGTAAAGGCTGCTTGGAAACCGCTATAGACGTTAATTGATGGAGTCACTTGAAGCTCCCTTATGACAAAGATGTATTCTTTTACACTCTGTATCTTACTAAACTATATACCTTGGAGAGACTTTTTTTTTATCTTACAGCTATGTTTTGCTCATTTATTGGCAGCTTATCGTACAATGTGTGTAAAACAAGATTAAAAAAATGACTTATACATTCTCAGTGTTTTATGTCACATGTTGGCACCTCGTAACACTAGAAATACATTATTCATCACTGCACCAACCAGGATTCTGCTGTTCTCTGGCTACACACACAGAAATCAGCTGTGATTGCATTAACCAACAGAGGTTTAATAACATAAAGTATTGCACTGATTAATTTAGCTTACATTTATTTTGTTATTGAAGATGCATATTATTTTATATGCAGTTACCTGTTGGTGAAAGGGAAACAAAATAGTTACAGAATATATCTCACTCATCCAACCTCAATTGCACAAAGGTTCACAGTACCCATGCTATTTTAATGCACTTTGACCGTGTGAAATAGCTATGTAAAATCTGAGGAAGCCAGTGATATTATCATATGGTGTCCTGCCTTCCCTTACCTTCACTATCTACCTTTTTATTCGGTTATTGTGTTAGCAAAACCTGTTATCTGTATTGATTTAATACAAAGTACTATTCATCTGACGGAATTGAACAAAACACTGTCCCCTGGTGTTCAAGAGGACTGAGAAAAATACATTGATCTAGTCTGTGGCTTATCTGCACTACATCAAAAAACACAAAACTTCCCTCAAACTTGTACGTCAAATGTTGGCAATAAGTCCATTAAATTAGGAACACCCACAGACCAAAAGTATTTTTATAAAATAATTTTTAGTTCATTTATTTATCAAAATATATTTTTCTTCATGATTATCTATACATTTTTCTTCATTTTCGTGTCTAATGCATGAGACATCACAAACATAAAATAAAACAACACATCAGCCCAGCACACAAAATTGGTAGGGTGCATGTAACCACCCCAATCAACACATGAGGAAAAATACAGCAATGACTAACAAAAAACTCAACAAAAACAATTGTGACAAAATACAATACATTACACAAAAATAACAAAAGTAAACAAGGAAAAAAGCGCTGATGCGCGTTTCGGAGATCCCATGTATACCAACAAGCTCCTTCTTCAGGGCATAATTTATTTGTTTGATTTAGAGATAACCATCATCTTGGCTGTGACCATAATTTCAATTTGATGCTGGGCTTCATTCACAATAAAACTTTGGTTTGAGATGGAATCCAATACAATGATAATTAAGTAAGCACGCACGGTTAGGGCCTCCTCCAATAAGCGTCCATAAACTAAAAAATGGAAAATACAGGAGGACGAATAACTTCTAGAGGGATGAAGCCGCAGTTGAAGATTAAATAGATATAAAGAACCTTTTAAGGAGAAGGCCACAGATGTAGTACGAGCAGTTAAAATCAGTCGGCTGGTCAAAAGATAATTCCTGTATTTAAGACACCAACTCAGTAAAGAGACAATTCTTAAAATAACGGAATAGTTTCAAATGGAATTCCTGCCACATCCGATAATCATTTAGTTAAACTCCGGAGTGCGGAACAGTACTGTCAATACGAACGCGGTCAGAGTGCCGCCATCCTCAGTCCTGCTGAACGGGGGTTCAAAGTTGAAAATACGGCCTTCGATAGCGGAGGCTAGAAACGTAAGTCTTATACCGGGTAGCGCGTACTCTGTCAACTGCCCACACGTGCGGAGAAAGAAAGAGAAAAAGTCTCCGCCACAAACCATCTGCACTACATGTAACAAGGAAAATAAGTCAATTCAATTTGCGTTATGTGTGTAAATTAGTTGATAGTGACATTTGAAAGCATTTCAATTAATTCAGTTCATGAGGAAACCTGTACAAAACCTCACTTGTATATGCTTTATTAGTCTGTAATGTTCCACCATCCATAGCCATAATATTAGCCATAATGTAAGGGAAACTAGACAACTGGTTCACTTTGCTCACTTATGGCTTTGTCAGGAGGAATATTAATAAAAGTTTCAAATCTCAAGTTTAGAAACTTTCACTTTAAATTAATGTCAATGGAATGTAATCTAATGTGCTACCCCAAAACACTTATATATTTTCGGGAAACACTTTCTACATTTTAAAGTCTTTATTTGGGGTTGGCGGAATGTTTCATTCCACCGGTGAAATTGGCCCAATTTGGCGAATCCACGATACACTTGTAACGCAGAGTTCTGACCAAATTCCATCAATCGTGACGTGGCAGAACTGTTTTTCCATAAGGGTCCATAAATGTGAGCACACGTGAGATTTAGCGTCCCCTCGGGCCATTTTTTAAAGCAATTGGTCGCAGTCAGAGGGTTGCTTCTTGAGTAGATTTGCTGCCACTCATTTAGATTTTCTACAAAAGCAGCAGCAAAATCAACTCAAATGACTTACTGCTCACCACATAGTGCCAATTGAACTGATCTTTCAACACTTTAAGAGCTATTAGTAGTAATTGAAGCATGAGCAGTGCGACTTGCACCTCTGCAAACTTCTGAAAAATTCTATAGATTGAAACTCAGCGAGTTCTGCTCACCCTTAATCTTTATAATGGTCTTACATTTTTTTGTTGTGCAATTTACATCTCAAGTATTTTGAAGATTGGGAATGTTCATTAACATTTAGGAACATGCCAGATAACTAGTTTGGTCTTGTCTTGACTGCAGACATGGACAAAGTAGGCATTTGCTACAGGCCAAAACTTCCAAGGGGGCTGGATCTTGTCCGCCCTCAATTAGCACCATCAATCGACTATAGCACCAGCAGAGTTGTCAGGGTGGGGGCTGCTTGTTCGACCACTTGACCGTGCCTCATCTCTTTCTGGCCTCTTTGCTGAGACTATTCTTAATGTACTATATATTTTCTGATACTGTGAAAGAGGGCCCATCTTCTCTAGTTTTTTAATTTTGAAATCCCAACTAGCTCTTCTCTACTCTATTTGTTCGGTTCTTAGCAACAACCCTTTGCAACAGTAGATCTCCATCTACCTCACTTTCATACTTCACTTTAATTCACTTTGTCTGGTGGGGCAGGCTCCCAGTTCTGAAATAAATACAGGATGCACCCTCCAATGCAGCAGTTGGGCCTACTTGGTTCTGTGAGACTGCAGAAAAGTTGTGGGTACCTCAGGCCCTGACATGATGGGATGACTGTTTCATACACCATCTGCTCTGCTTTGTCTCTACACATGCAATTGTTGTACAGTCTAGTATAATGGGCTGTTATGATACATCTGCCCCTTTCAGGCTTTTATGCTTTCTCAGAGCACATCATGAAAGTATTCTCTACACTACTTTTGCTAGTCAAGTGGTACATGCCATTACGTCCCTATGCAAAAAGAACAATTGATGGTCAGAATGCAGAACAATGTCATACATTCACACCTATACAGAGATCTGGGCCTAAATCCCTCTTTTTTTTTCACCATGCCATTCCAGTTTGGACCCAGGCATATGCAAATCAGTCTTGACCCTGCACCCAATGGGACCAGTCCAGCCCGAACTGCCAGGCCAGGTCCTCCCTGGACTGGAAACAAGCATCCTAGGGCCAGTTTGTTGTTTCACCCCTCATCAGCCAGGATTGCTTGACTCCAGTGCAATGGAGAGCACGGGTCCCACGTCTGGGCATACCCGTCCCACTCGTGGTGACAAATGCAAAAAGAACAATTGATGGGGAGAATGCAGAACAATGTCATACATGGAAATCAATCTTGAACCTGTACCCAATGGGATCAGTCCAGCCCGAAGTGCCAGGCCATGTCATCCCTGGACTGGAAACAAGAATCCTAGGACTGGTTTCAGGGTTTCACCCCTCATCAGCCAGGATAACTTGACTCCAGTGGCATGGAGCGCATGGGACACACGACTGGACATACCTGTCCCACTCAGGGTGACAAATGCAAAAAGAACAATTGATGGACAGAATGCAGAACAATGTCATACATTCCCCCCTGTACAGAGATCTGGGCCTCAATCCATCGTTTTTTTGCTCACCATGCCATTCCAGGTTGGACCCAGGCATATGCAAATCAGTCTTGACCCTGCACCCAATGGGACCAGTCCAGCCCAAACTGCCAGGCCAGGTTCTCACTGGACTGGAAACAAGTATCCTAGGGCCGGTTTCGCTGTTTCATCCCTCTTCAGCCAGGATAGCTTGACTCCAGTGGCATGGAGAGCACGGGACCCACTTCTGGGCATACCAGTCCCACTCGGGGTGACAAATGCAAAAAGAAAAATAGATGGGCAGAATGCAGAACAATGTCATACATTCACCCCAGTACAAAGATCTGGGCCTAAATCCATTGCTTTTCTGCTCACCATGTCATTCCAATTTGGACCCAGCCACATGGAAATCAATCTTGACCCTGTACGAATGGAATCAGTCCAACCAGAAATGCCAGGCCATGTCCTCTCTGGACTGGAAACAAGCATCCTAGGATCGATTTTGGGGTGTCACCACTCACCAGCCAGGATAGCTTAACCCCAGTGGCATGGAGAGCACGGGACACACGTCTGAGCATTCCAGTCCCACTCGGAGTGACAAATGTAAAAAGAACAATTGATGGACAAAATGCAGAACAATGTCATACATTCACCCCAGTACAGGGATCTGGGCCTAAATCCATCTTTTTTTGCTCACTTTGCCATTCCAGTTTGGACCCAGCCATATACAAACCAGTCTTAACCCTGCACCCAATGGAAACAGTCCAGCCTGAACTGCCAGGCCAGGTTCTCCCTGGACTGGAAACAAGCATCCTAGGACAGGTTTCGGGGTTTCACCCCTCATCAGCCAGGGTAGCTTGACTTCAGTGGCATGGAGAGTACCAGACCCACGTCTGAGCATACCCATCCCACTCGGTGTGACAAATGCAAAAAAAAACAATTGATGGACAGAATGCAGAACAATGTCATACATTCACCACAGTACAGAGATCACGGCCTAAATCCATTATTTTGATCACCATGCCATTCCAGTTTGGACCCAGCCATATGCAAATCAGTCTTTTCCCTGCACCCAATGGTAATACTCCAGCCTGAACTGCCAGGCCAAGTCCTCCCTGGACTGGAAACAAGCATCCTAGTACTGGTTTCGAGGTTTCACCCCTCATCAGCCAGGATAGCTTGACACCCCTATATACAGCTCTGAAGGTGTATTTGTGACTGCCTCATGGTGGGTATATATTCGGTGTCTGCTGCACCAACTATGAAATATACAGCATCGCTGCCGTTCCAGGGTTAAAATACAGCTTGCCTGACAATCCTGTTGTCAGACCCTGTTCAGAGGTCCACGGAGGCAGACAGAGGCAACTAGGCCTCTGTCATGGGGTTGAGATCATTTGGAACTGATGTGCCAGGCCCATTCTACTATGGTTCTGCAAACTTGGTGAAGTGCAAATCGTATGCACTCGACACTCAAAGTAGCAATGGTGAGCAGTCACAGAACTCTCAGAGAGGCATCTTGCTACTCTGCTGACAGCATAAAGATGATGTCTATCTGAGGGTTTATCTTTAGAAGAAAAAGTACTTTAATCACACAATTGTAGTAAATACTAAACACTACTCTACCTGTGTGCATGCTATCTCCTGAGGCACTCCCTCCCTGCCACCCCAATGTTCTTCCTGGTTCTTTGTTTCCCCTTGTAGCGTAATCAGGAATACCATGAATGAGGGGCAATGATATGGTACTACAGACCACATTTGTTCAGACTTGTATGATCTTATGTGCTCAGTGATATGCCTAGGCCTCTTCATATGTGCTTAGATAATTGTGAAGCCAGGGCAAAACCTGAAAGGCAGGATACCAGATATACATCCAGTTGGGCACTTCATAGAGGAGAACACACGTGTATCATGCAAGGAACCTATCCACCTCAACAAAATATCTTGGTTACCACTAAAACGTCAGAGTGAATAATAATGCATTGCAGACACTGCCCTAACTGCTTTAAGTTATTATTAGAAACCTCAGCCCCATTTGATTTGCTGTTATAAAGAGAATAAAAACCTGAGTTGACCATGCCGGGATGTGCTCCTTTTCTTTGCAAGTTATGTTGGTATCTAGATAAGCACTATCTCTTGTTAGAAAGGTCACAGGCCACCCCACACCATAATCCCCACTGCTGACCCCCCATTAAACATAGCACTACCACTCCTTCAGAATATCACAGGCCACTTTGGGACATCATGGAGAAAAATATCCAAAGTTTTGCTTGTGCCTGATATTTCAACCAAGATAGAAACTTTCAGTCTATCCACATTAACACCTATTACCAAGCCTTGTGGAGGCTCACCGCTACCCTGCTTGTCACAACTCTGACTACCCTTAGGAACAGAAGGACTTTTTAAAGTTACATTTTTTTGCTTTTCTCTACGGTTCCGTATAAGCTGCATTTTCATTCATGACAATGGGATCTAGATTACTGCCCCTTGTTCTGGAGGATACGGCTCAGGGTTGCCTGTTTTGCAATCTCAAAATATTTTAACTATATTGACATTTTCTGATAATTATTTCTTGAGCAGTCCTCTCCAGGATCCTACTCCCCTCTTAGCTTGCTCTGTGTGAGGCACATGTAAGTCAGGCTACTAACCTGATGAAGTCCCTCTGCTTCAACACTAACCTTGGCTTGGTCTAGCTCGGCCTCCACTACAGCACTAGTAAACACTACACAGTTGGTGATGGTAGACTCTTATGAGGGTGGTGGTACAATGTCCTCAGGCCGGTGGTGCACTGTGCTATATGTGGTAATGCACTGTGCCATTGGTGGGGGCACACAACCCAATGGGAAATGGTGCGATGTGCAGTACCTGCTGGTGCACAGTTTGACACATCCCTGATACGAAGCTTTGGGAGTACTCATTAAATTGTTTATGTTATTCTATGTACTCCTTTTCTATCCCGCATTATCATTTTTCTTTAGGTTTGACATCTAGTGGAGGGAAAAGTGAAACTGATTTTTTTGTTCAAATTGTCTTCAATATCAGAAGGTGAAAAAGTATCTTACCATAATGTTTTCCAAACTATTTGCCATTGGTTTTAAAATGTTTAGAACCATGAGGATATCTCACAAAAATGGAAACCCAATAAACCCTTGACGGCTTGGGCAGTTTAGTATGAGCAGGTAAGTGCGCCTACAAGATTTTGGGAATGTTTCTGATCTGTAACCCCATAGGAATTATATTTGAATTTAGACAGTCAGTTAAGAACCTGGCGTGTAGTTCTGTCCGAACTAACTTCTCCTTTAATTGTTCGAGCTGATTGAGATCTGATTCGAATGGTAGCTGTGTGATGGGGCCCCTGTTTCCTAAAAGGGAAGGCCCACCAGCTATCTTTAAGATGTATTCATCAGTGTATGAGAGGGTCTCTACCTCCGACATAAATAGGATATTATAAATGTAACCACTTCCACAAAGTGACCAACAGCAGACTACTGTCAGCGCTAAAACAATATCTAAAAAAAACTAGGAGCCCAATAAACCCTTGACGGCTTGAAACCAGAGATGTTTTTTTCATGACATGCATAAATATTAGGTTTATATTGCATTAAGGCAGCGACAGTGACAGGTATTGTTTCTTGGCCACCGCAATATATCGTTAGAAGATTGTCTGTTCCATCATAGTTTTAACTCCGATACGGGCAGTGATCTGTCCCTAGAGATTCCATATCGCCCTCAATTCGAACAACAGCCATCAACATCACATCAGGCTTTTTTAGGGCAGGAACGGAGGGGTTCTGGCCCCCGCGGAGACAGAGAGGAGCAAAGCGGGGATGGTAAAGCAATCAGTATACACCAGGGTTCAGGCAGACCAGGAACAACTACTACAAGTGGTAGGTCCCACCCAATCCATCCCAATTTGTAACCTGTCTAACCATACTCTATCAGAGTCAGAAGTCGCCATACTTTCGGCTGGCTTATCCTTTGTACCAACATTTAAAAATGTTCGGTTTCAAACGAACCTAGAATTGTACAAATTCTTCCGTTCAATCAGACAGAAGAATTATTTTGCCACCAATACATAGATACAATCTTATGACACCACAGGTTTGAGAAATCAATCTACCATTTATCCACCAAATGCCATGGTTGCAAAGGAAATAGTCACCTTTGAAAATGAAACCCTAACTGAAATAGACAATTTGTTCAAAAGCAAAATACATTTCAACTCAAATTTTTCCAAAGAAAAACAAAAAGCACTTCAGAATTTGCAATCTCTCCCCGATGTCACAATAAAACCGGCAGATAAAGGCAGGGGCATTGTGTTATGGGATAAAGAAGCATATAGACTTGAATTGCTAAAACAGCTATCTGTCAACGAACACTATAGGAAACTCAACAGCAATCCGACTAACACACTGACCAATTTGATCTCTAACTTAAGTCGAGAAGGGTTTGATGGAGGTTGGCTAAGTAAGAAGGAGGCTTCCTTTCTCATCAATAAAGCACCCACTTTACCAGCAATTTGCATCTGGCCAAAGGTGCATAAGGACGTCTTGAAACCACCTGCATGCCCAATTGTTTCAGGGTGTAAATCAATTTTGAAAACCTTGGCACAATATGGCAACTTTTTTATTCGCCCTTTTGCTATTGATCAATCTTCTTACATCAGAACACCATGGCCGTTATCAATATGATAGAAATTATCGATTTTACCAGGCTTCTGAACTTTTGGTCTCAATGGACATTGAGAGCCTATATACGAATATCCCCCAGAATGACATACTCATGATTTTGAATACCTTATTAGAAAGTAGACGAAGGCCCCATAAAGTTCCAACGGCCTTTATCATTAAATGCACAAGAAAATCACTGTGTGAAAACTTTTTTCTTTTTGAAAACACCTTTTATCAGCAGTTAAAAGGTGTAGCTATGGGTGCGGTATATGCCCCAGACATAGCTAACATTTATGTCTTAACCTTTGAAAATGCATGCATCTTTGATACATCAAACCCTTTTTCAGTAAATATCAGTCGTTGGTTGAGATATATCGACGATGGTTTTCTTATCTGGCGTGGAAACAAAGACCAATTGGTTGCCTTCCACACATAGCTTAATTCCAAAAATCCCCATCTTAAATTCACTATTGAATCAAATCCCAACAGTATGAATTTCTTGGACATAACAATAAAAGTAGATACCAACAACTGTCTCTACACAACATTGTACACTAAGCCAACAGCCAGGAACACACTTTTGAACTACAGTAGTTACCACCCCCAAGCATTCAAAGATGGGTTGCCCTTTGGGCAGTTTCTGCAACTTCGCAGAAATTGCACCCGAAACGAGGACTGTTTTGTGGAAACAAAAACCTTGAAAGAGAAATTGAAAGCACGTGGCTATCCAACCAAACTACTGAAAAAATCATTCAAACGTGCTTGGTACAATAACCGCGAAACATTGTTAGAAGTCAGGGAACGGTCCAAACAACCATATTTAATAAGTTTACCTGAGTTAAAGGTCAAACCTATTTTCTCTTTTAAAAGAAGCTCGAATCTTCAGAACCGCTTGGTGCATTACTATGAAAACACTGACCCCAATATGGTAGACAATACGAGACAATTGGTTCTACTCGTGGGGTATTATAAATGCAATATGTGTTTAGCATGCAATACCAATCAAGTAACCAAGACTTGCCACATCAATGGAGTTGACATCAATAAGAGACATTTCTCTAATTGCAAAACGTCTAATGTAGTCTTCTGTATGAAGTGTCAATGCAGGCTACACTACATTGCCAAAACAACACAGATTGTAAAGAAACGTATCTTACAACACTAATCACGGATTTGATGTTGAGTAGAAAATGCTCCCCTAGTGGAACATGACCTCAAACTTGGCCATTCAGAGAAAGATATGGCATGGTGGGTCATTGAAGTTATCAATCCGACCAAAAGACAGACAAATGTGGATAAAATACTTAGTCTGAAAGAAAGCAGATGGATTTGCCGCACTGATAACATCAATAAAGGTTTGAACTCATCAGCTGAATGGCACACACTATCTTGCATTTTGTAGATGCATTTGAATTTCTAAATCGAACATTCCTGAAAACCGCAAAATCCGATATATATATATATATATATATATATATATATATATATATATATATATATATTATTTACTGGCGGTCGCCAGTAGATAGTTATAGTTAGGACCTATTTTCCATAGGAAATCCGCAACATTCTATTCCCAATAAGTCTGGCGCCGATTGACGAATCTTCGCGAAATTTTCCAAACTTTTGGCCAGCTCTGCTCCGCTTCTACCCTGAAAGTTTCGTGGTGATTCGTCAAGCAGGGGCCGAGAAAAAAGCGGGGTCCCAAAAAGCGTCTTCCCCATGCAATTTCCCATAGGATCTGTTGTCGCAGTTACAGCTCGAACTGCTGAACAGAATTACACCGAATTTGGCAAAGAGGTAGTCCTCAGTTCAGACTCTTGCCTTTTGCATAAATAGCGTGAATCTGTTCAGTAGTTCCTGAGAAAATTAGGGTAAAAAAGTTAGTGATATCTATGGCCGGGGACGATCCGTGCACCCTACCCGCACCGTAAGCGCACCCTCCCCGAAACGAGCACGCACCCTGACGATCACGCGCTGAATGCTAATTGGCTGTCGAGTGTCTGTCTACATTCGAAACCAGGAACTGTTGGCGGCCATTTTCTGCCTCGGTAGAAGCGAGGCTGAAGAAGCAAGGGGAATAAGTGTGTAAAACATATAAAGGGGTCAGAGTGGAAATACTCTGACCCTCTAGATCTGCTTAGGGGGTCCCAGAAGGACCCCCTGGGGCCCCCTTTTTTTTTTTTTTTTAAACGGTGAAGTGCGCGCAGGGTGTGCGCATCCTATCGCGTTGGGTGCACAGATTCTCTCGCGTTGGGTGAGCGGTTCCTATCGCGTTGGGTGCGCAGATCCAAGGAAAACAAAATTGACATTTTTGGGAGATAAACATCAAGCTTAAGTGTTTTGTTCTTGAGTGGCTCTAAAAAGAGCCGTTGTGTTCATTGAGAGTTTTTGGTACTTAGAAGTAAGTACCTATACAGAGTCTAAAGTTGTTGAGGAAGACTCTGTTTCCTTCATCAGTTAAGTGTACTCCATCTCTCCTATACATCTCTTGCATATGAAAGCGCAGATTGTTATTGAAAATGCACCCCATTCTATAGTCTCGGAGAAAAGCAGAAACAGATTTATTCACATGTTTCCTAGCTTTCTCAATTTGTGGACAAAAATGATCGGACCAGTTCCATTTCTGCCTTTGGCATATGTTAGAATACACAAAAGCAGTTTTGGGGAAACGTGAAATCACTTCTGCAAAGGTGTCCTTCATAAGCATTTCCAGACCTACCCCAGTCAAAGTGCCAAGGTCATTGCCACCACAGTGCACTATTATGAGGTCAGGGTGTTGGATATGCATGAAGGATTTCACCAATGGCATCAATTGGTGCCACTTTAACCCTCTCTGTCCAATCCATTTAATGTCTACATTTGGCAAACCTAGGTCTTTGTGAATGCCTTTGTTTTCTGTACACCTTTGGCTCCAGAAAATATAGCTGTGTCCCACAATCCACACTCTAAGCATCTTGAAAGGAGGTCTGGATGCACTCAGAGGGTCTCTGTAAATGAGATGGCAGTTTGGAAAGTAAGATTTTTCTAAAATGGTGGCTAAGATGCAGTTTTGAAAAAAAACAAGAAATCATTGGTTGTTTGACAACCTTCGACACTGAAAGGTAGGGTGCATATTTCTGTTTTTTAAACGCCTGATTCTAATTGGTTAACAAAAACTGGTTGTAAGGAACATTATATATGATAAGCTGATATGTTGAAAAGTCAAGCACACTTGCTGTCTTGATTAGCAACATTGTGTGCTGAACTTGTGACCTGTGTGCTCAGTACAGTGTTCCATGACCTGTTTCTATGGTAACAGGCAGAAGGCAGATTGGGGGAAGGGTTCAAATTTATGTCATTTGGAAAGGGTTGAAATGTTTGTTTGGTTTTGAATTTATGTCGGAAGGAATGTGATTTGATGTTTACATGTATATGTGGGGAAAATGAGAGGGAAACTTTATCATTCTTTGGTTTTGCTGACAGGTGCAGAGTGCAAAGATTCTGTATAAGAAAATCTGGTGTGTGACTGATATACTTCTTAATCTACAAAACTACTTGAAAGGTGAGTTACTTAATTGAGAGAAGGTATTTTGTGATAAGCATTTGTGTTTTTCATGTGTTTGCAGGGAGATAACTGTGCTGTTTTTATATTTTGGTACAATTAGAAATTAGTGATTGTTTATGAATTTGTGAAATAAGTTATGTTTCTACACTAAAATGTAGTACTCCTTCTAGATGAAGAAATGTGTTTTGGTACAGTGCAAGGGATAGTGTTGTTTGTCTGGAATCACACAGTGAGTCTGTGTGCATTTGGGAGTCACTGTGAGAAAAGCATTTGGTAACATTATGTATTTGCTGACAGATAACTGTTTTAAAACCTGTCATGTTGTGAAGTTTTAGTAGCGTTAGAAACCAGTCTTTGCTTATGCATTGATAAAATGAGTCATGTTTTGATACTAATGTACTGTACTTTAATATGTAGATTGTGTGCAGTCCCCTTACCAATTCCACAGTAGTGAATGAGTTTTGGTAAGCTGCTAGGGATAGTGTTGCTTGTCTAGAATCACACTGTGAGTCTGTGTGCATTTGGGAACCACTGTGAGAGAAGCATTTGGTAATATCGTGTATTTGCTGACAGATATTTGTTTTAAAACCTGTCTTTGTTGTCAAGTTTCAGTAGCATTAGAAGGCAGTTTTTGCTTATGCTTTGATTAAGGCTTTGACACTAAAGTGCTGTACTTTAATATGTAGATTGTGTGCAGTCCCCTTACCCCTTGCACAGTAGTGAATGAGTTTTGGTACGTTGCTAGGGATAGTGTTGCTTGTCTAGAATCACACTGTGAGTCTGTGTGTATTTGGGTAAGGATTGTGAGAGAACCATTTGGTAACATAGTTTATTTGCTGACAGATTACTGTTTTAAAACCTGTCATGTTGTGAAGTTTTAGTAGCATTAGAAGCCAGTCTTTGCTTATGCATTGATAAAATGAGTCGTTCTTTGACAGTAATGTGCTGTACTTTAATATCTGTGTAGTCCCCTTACCCCTTGCACAGTAGTGAACGAGTTTTGGTAAACTGGTAGGGATAGTGTTGCTTGTCAAGAATCACACTGTGAGTCTGTGTGCATTTGTGTAACCACTGTGAGAGAAGCATTTGAGAACTTCATTTCTTTGAATATGCATAACTGCTTAAAAAATGTCCTGTTCTCAAGTTTAGGTAGAATTAAAAGGTAGTCATTCCTTATGTATTCACCGAGGAACTGTCCTTGCAAAACTGTAAACATTCAGTTAATATTCAAGTAGTAATGGAGTGAGGCAGGCCTTTGCACATGCATTGATTCGAATGCTTATCTACTATGCATGCAGTTCTCTAACCATCTACATAGTTCTCTTTCATACCTTTAATTCCACAGTCAGTATCCATACACTTCAAGCAAACACCCTGTCACTCCCCATGTACTCCTCTAGTGACCCATTCAGCACCATGTACTAATCCATTCACTGCACAAAAACCCAAACACTTATACTTTTCCCCAGGCACTCTCTTTGCAGTACTTTAATCATTCAGTCAGTGTCTAAGTACTCATGGTGTGAGCCAGGCCTTTGAACATGGACTGCTTTAAACCCTATACGGTATGCATACAGGCTTCTATTCACCTACGCACTTGTCTTTCACTTCTTTAATTAACTAGTCAGTATCTATATATTTCAATAAACATCTTGTCAGTCATCTTGCAGTCATCCAGTGACTGATTCAGTACCATGTACTATTCTCTTCATTGTGCCAGAACTGAAAATTTAAAAGTTTTACCCAGGCACTGTCCTAGCAGTAGTCTAATGATTTAGTCAGTTTCCAAGTACTCATGTAGTGAACCATGCATTACCACATAGACTGCTTCAAATGTCTGTGCAGTATGCATGCAGTCTTCTAACATACTATACACTTGTCTTTAACAGCTTCAATTCCCCAGTCAGTATCCATGTACTTCCAGCAAACATTCTGCCACTCCCCTTGCACTGTTCCAGTGACCCATTCAGCACCATTTAGTAATGCATTCACTGTGCCAAAACTGAAACACTTATACATTCACCCAGGCACTCTTCTTGTAATAGTATAATCATTCAGTCAGTACCCAAGTACTAATGGAGTGAGACAGGCCTTTGTACATAGATTGATTCAAACGTGTTTCCACTATGCATGGAGGCCTCTAAGTGCCAACACAATTGTCTTTCAGACCTTCGATTTCCCAGTCAGTATCTATAAACTCCAATAAACACTCTGTCACTTCAATTGCACACATCCACTGACTCATATGGCACTAAGTACTAATATATTCACTGCACCAAAACTCAAAAACTTAAAAAGATTCACCCAGTCACTCTTTTTGTAGTACTGTAATGATTCAGTCAGTACTCAGGTAGTTTTGCAGTGATCCAAGTGTTACTCTATGGACTGTTTTAAACGTCTATCTACTATGCATGTAGGTCTCTAGCCAATATTCTATATTACAGACAGTATTCATACAGTTCCCACAAACACTCTGTCACTCTCCTTATACTTCTCCAGTGACCCATTCAGCACCATGTACTAATCCATTCACTGTGCCAAATTCTAAACACTTATAAATTCACCCAGGCACTCTCCTTGCAATACTCTAATCATTCAGTCAGTACCCAAGTACTCATGCAGTGAGCCAGGCCTTAGCACATCGACTACTTCAAACACCTATGCACTATGCATGCAGTTCTCTAACCATCTACACACTTCTCTTTCACACCTTCAATTCCCCAGTCAGTATAGATACACTCCAGCAAACACCTTATCACTCCCCTTGCACTCCTCCAGTGACCCATTCAGCACCATGTACTAATGTATTTACTGCACCAAAAGTCAACCACTTATAAATTCACCCAGGCACTCTCCTTGCAGTACTCTAATCATTCTGTCAGTACCCAAGTATTCATGCATTGAGTCAGGCCTTAGCACATAGACTGCTTCAAACACCTATTAACTATGCATGCAGTCCTCTAACCACCTACACAGTTGTTTTTCACACCTTCAATTCCCCAGTCAGTATTCATTCACTTCCAGCAAACACCCTGTCACTCCTTTTGTACTCCTCTAGTGACCCATTCAGCACCATGTACTAATCCATTCACTGCGCCAAAACCCAAACACTTATAAATTCACCAAGGCACTCTCCTTGCAGTACTCTAATCATTCAGTTAGTGCCCAAGTATTCATGCACTGAGCCAGGCCTTAGCACATGGACTGCTTCAAACGCCTAACCACTATGCATGCAGTCCTCTAACCACGTAGATACTTGTCTTTCACACCTTCAATTCCCCAGTCAGTATATATACACTCCAGCAAACACCCTGTCACTCCCCTTGCACTTCTCTAGTGACCCATTCAGTACCATGTACTAATCCATTCACTGCGCCAAAACCCAAACACTTATAAATTCACCCATGCACTCTCCTTGCAGTACTGTAATCATTCAGTCAGTACCCAATTACTCATTCAGCGACCCAGGCCTTAGCACATGGACTGCTTCAAACCACTGTCCACTATGCGTGCAGTCCTCTAACCACCTACACACTTGTCTTTCATACCTTCAATTCCCTAGTCAGTATCCATACAGTCCAGCAAACATTCTGTCACTCCCTTTGCACTCCTCTAGTGACTCATTCAGTACCAAGTACTAATCCATTCACTGCGCCAAAAGCCAACCAGTTATAAATTTACCCAGGCACTCTCCTTGCTGTACTCTAATCATTCAGTCAGTATCCAAGTACTCATGCAGCGACACAGGCCTTAGCACATGGACTGCTTCAAACGCCTATCCACTATGCATGCAGTCCTCTAACCACCAACACACTTGTCTTTCACACCTTGAATTCCCCAGTCAGTATTCATACACTTCTAGCAAACACCCTGTCACTCACCCAGTCTGTCTCCCTATAGTACTGTAAGCATTCAGTCAGTTAGCATGTAGTCTTTTAGTGAGGTAGGCTTTAGGGCATGAACTGCTTCAAAGTAGTATGTACTATGTAGTATGCATGGAGTGTTTTAACAATTGTCACACTTGTGCTTCAGGGTTTTTGTTTCTTAGTCAGTTTTTATATAAAATGTGTTTCTACAGTAATAGAATAGTATCAATTTGAAAGTTATTTATATACATTAATTTGTGATTCTTTTTTACAGATACTGTTTTTCAACGTTAAAATAGAGAAATCATGCCAGAAAAAAAAAGAAAGTGAAAAGAACAGAGACAGGAGGATTACTTGAAGAAACATCAACCACAAGTATTGAATGTACAAGAAAATGTGGCTAAAAGGAAAAAATCTTCTGGTAAGATCACAAAGCAATTTATTAAAAATGTTTGTAGGACCAAACAGAATGTACATAATGCTGGAACTACTGAGAATGCTTCAACTAAGAAAAAAATTCAAAATAAGAGGAAAAGCAAATGGTCAGTCAAAGGAGATAAAGTATGGTAAAAGAAGGCAAAATCAGTATAAGGAATTACGCAGAAAAATATTTTACAAGAGAGTAGTGTATATTTTGCTGAAAGATGTGAAGAAATATAAAAAGAAAGCTTTATTTTATAAAAAGAAGAAGTATATTGAAAACATTATGGGAAAGGCTTTTGAAATAAAAAGGAAACTGTTTATTTTAGTATTAAACAGAATTTGATCACTATATAAACCAATCCATGTAATGAAGGCCAAAAGTAGAAGGAAAACAGTAATTAATTAAAAAAAGAAATTTTGGATTTTTTTGGGGGGGATGGAAACACAGTTCCAGTTCAGAGCCTTTTTTTAACGAAGAGAGTTATTCACAGAGCGAAAAATTATTGTATGCAGTTGACACCAGTGGTAGAGGTTATGAGGTTAGAGACGGTTGTCCAATTGAGAAAGAGAAAATAGTTGAACGAAATGCAGAAGAAGTGATAGCTGATGAAGTTTTAGGGAGACGTGCTAAAAACCCTGTGTACACTTTTGCAGTGTGCAACAGGAATCTATTGAAAAATTATGTAGTTTCTTACGAGCCTATATTAAAAAAAGTGTAAAACAAAAGATTAAGCTGTTGCAAGGACTAGACCCTTGCAGAGTGAGAAAACATACTGGTTTGCAAGGTCATTCTCTGGCTTGTCTTTCTAGGAAAGTTTGTCAAAGTGTTTTTCACCATTTAAGAATGCTGGCAGTACATCATACTCAAATGCGGAAGTTAGTGAGAAGGTTGTATTATGCAAAAAGTACAGCACTAAAGTTAAGTGAGTTGAACAGTGCTCTTTTGCGTGGGTCAGTATCAGATGTGAAGCAGGTCTGTGATGATATTGAGTTTTGTTACTTTGGTCCTCAGCAAGAGAGTGAAGAAACTGACACATTAGTAGAACAAAATGTTGAAGACAATGTACAACCCGTAATTATAGAAAAATTTGAGGATGAAATCACAAAGTTTAAGGTAATTTCAGGTGAAAGACCAAATGTTCTTGTATTTGTTGTCGGCGAAGTCACTATAAAAATCAGACTAGGGGTGTCAATCTGTATTTAAAAAGTGAAATAGAAGATAATGATAAGTGGATGGAATTTGCAACTTATTTGTTGGTAGAGGATTGTTTTGATTTGGGATCTGAGCAGCGTATTTGCAAATATTGTTATAACAAATTAGATGAGAATAAAATGCCTGCTAGAGCTGTTCATAATAATCTAGAGTTGGTTGCTATTCCACCAGAGATGATAGATTTAAATACGTATGAGTCTATTCTCATACAATGTGTTCACCCATTTCAGGCTATTGTTTGTATAGAGCCCAAAACAGGTAAATTACTAACCCCGGGCGTAGCACTCCGCTTCGCCCATGGAGTGTACGTAGCGCTGCCTGATTCGCAGTTTTCGAAGTAGGCGTAGCAGGCAGTGCTATGCACATACCAGGGCGAAGTAGAGCTGCCTGCCGCCCGCCACCCGCCAACCCGCCTCCCGCCCGCCCGCCCGCCCTCCTTTTAAAATAATATCAAGTATAATAAAAACATTAAATAGAATCACTTACCTGCAGCGTGGCGTCTCCAGGGCTCCCTCTTCCTCGTTCCCAACTTCTTTACACAAATGCGCGGACGCCCGCGCATGCGCATTTCTCGCGAGAAATGCGCATGCGCGGGCGTCCGCGCATGCGCATTTGTGTAAAGAATTTGGGAACGAGGTAGAGGGAGCCCCGGAGACACCGCGCCGCAGGTAAGTGATTCTATTTAATGTTTTTATTATACTTGATATTATCTTAAAAGGAGGGCGGGTGGGAGGCGGGTGGTGCGTAGTGGGGCTGTGCGCGAGTGTGCGTAGATTTGGGCACACTATGCGCTGCTTCATGTAGCCCCACTACGCCCACTACGCCCAGGCCTGTAAATTACCTCCATCAGAGTTGCAAAGAGGATTGAAAGGAAGAGTTGTGTATTTACCGTTAGATTTAAGGAAAAATATTTAAACTATTGGTGTAGACCATGCAGAAAATGAGCCACTGGTCATTCTAGTTAATGGTGTTCCTACTAAGAATATGAACATTTGGCAAGAATTAGTGGATGTTAGAAAAGTGCAAAAGGTGTCCATGTATCTGTTAAAAAATAATGAGTACTATAGAAATGTGTTTCTTGGCGAAGAAGAAATAGATTTAGCAGAAGATACTGAAACAATAAGTGGACAAATAGAAAAAGTGGACATGTCCAGATGTGAAGAGATCTATGAACATTACAGTGTACATCCTTTTCATTCCAAAGAGGTGATGGGGAATACAATTGAGTTGTTTCAAAGGAAAAAAGCAACATGAAGTCCCATGAGTGTATGAAAAGAGAGCTTGGAAGCTTGTTGTTTCCTG
Source organism: Triturus cristatus (assembly GCF_964204655.1). NCBI lineage: Eukaryota > Metazoa > Chordata > Amphibia > Caudata > Salamandridae > Triturus > Triturus cristatus. The sequence goes on along the minus strand of NC_140582.1, from coordinate 875,079,424 downwards.
CAGTTGTTTCCAACAGGAAAAGGTGGACGATATGATGAACGTCCTGTGCAGATTCCTGCATCTGAATATCGGACAACAAGATTATATGCAGAAGATCCAAGATTTCGACAATGTATCCCTTATATGTTTCATCTTCTGTTTGAAAGTGACTTGTCTGGACTTTCATATGCAGTAAATCACATTTTAAAAACTGGAATGCATCTTCAAAATGTAACTGCAAAGGATTTTATGGATAAAGTGCATCAGAGAGATGATCATTTAGAATCTCAGTTGATTAATCTGATGGCATGTCAGCGTGGGACTAATGAATATTGGTACCGTCGACATGGAGAACTAAAATGTATGCTACGGAACTTGAGAACTCCTACATGGTTTTTTACACTAAGCTGTGCTGAGTATGCTTGGGATGATTTACTTGAATTTCTTCAAATTCCAATATAAAAAATATTGAATACAAGACACCTGGAGAATTGTGCTCTTTGGATCCTATCAATGTATGCAGATATTTAAATCATAGATTTGAAGCTATGATGTCTTTCATCTGCAATAAAAAGAATCCTCCTCTTGGAGAAGTTGTGGATTTCTTTTGGAGAAAGGAATATCAAGCAAGAGTTGCTCCTCACATACATATGTTGTTATGGATCAAGGATGCCCCCAAATTTGGAACACATTCAGATGAAACTGTTTTGTCTTTCACTGAAGATTATGCTACATGTGCTCTTCCTAATAGCAGAGAAGATAAAAACATAAAGCAACAAGTCTTATGATTTCAAAGCCACAGGTGTGGAAAATACTGTCGACGAAAGTACAAGTCAAAGGATAAGTTCTATACCAAATGTCGTTTTGGATTTCCACGTCCTGTATTATCCAAAGGAAGATTGAACAGTTTTATGTCAGCTATGCGACATACCATCACAAGAAAGTCTCCGAAAAACACCTACAACTTAAGAAGAAGCGAAGAATCTAAATACATAAATGACTACAATCCAGTTATTTTATCCATGTGGAACGCTAACATGGATATTCAGTATGTTGCGGACCATTTCATTGCTGTTGCTCGATATGTAACGTCTTACATTACTAAATCAGAAAAGACTGAACTGAAAGAAATGTGGGAAGAGATTACTCACGAGAAGACTCTAAGTAAGAAATTATACAGTTTCAGTTTGAAGATGTTATCGCATCGTGAAATTGGGGCATATGAATTTTCAGATCGGTTATCATCTGCAAGTCTATATTCCAAAAGTAGAATAATCATTTGGGTGAGTCTAGGTCTTGCAGGAATGCGAAATTGGGTACTGAAATCTGTTCAAGAAATTGAATATTTAGCAGAAAATGAACCAGAAAGTACAGATATTGTGAAAACGAATATGTTGGACACATACTACCTAAATAGAAGTCATCATCTTGAGAACATGTGTCTCCATGAAGTGCTGCAAAACTACACTTTAAACGGAATACTACAGAGAACATCAACGATGGAAAATATGCAGTGATTGGTTCCGAAGGATGTCTGGTGAAACAAAGGAAAGGAAATTTAATTAATCACTAGAAACTGAGTTGTGACACTGCTGATAAAAGGGAATTTTACTATTTAGCCCTTTTGCAAATGTTCAAACCATGGCGTTCAGAACTGGAATTACTTGGAGATTTTCCCAGCTATGAAGATTCATTTAATGCTTCTAAAGATAGCATACAATGCGGTGCTTTCGCAAATTATGTCAAAATGTTGAATGATAAAATTGATCAAGAAGCTACAATTGCAGCTGAGATTGCTAGAGAAAGTTCTCAAGACAGTCAAAGTTCTGCTGCACTGAGTCAAGATCCACTAGGACAACCAATTGTTGAAAATGAAGCTGCGATTGCAATGAATGAGGTGGAAACAGCAATGTATCAAGCTCAAGAAGATGCAATACAGTTAGGAAACTTGGAAGAACAACTAAATGTTGAACAGAAACAAATATATCAGCAAGTGAAAGAGCAGATTCACCATGGATTACTTCATGAAAAGAGAGGGTGCTCATGTACATCATTTCAACCTATCCGAATATATGTGAGTGGTCAAGCTGGAACAGGAAAAAGTTTCTTAATTAAAGTATTTACAAGTTATCTGCAGAAAACAACTGATTCGCATTTGTCTTGTGTTGTCACTGCTCCAACTGGGTTGGCAGCACATAACATTAATGGAATTACTTTACATTATTTACTAATGCTGCCAGTAGAGCATGAGAACCAATTGGAATACCACAAGCTATCTGGAGAAGCTTGTTGTGAAGTTTCACGAGTCCTGAAGAAAATGAAACTTCTCATAATTGATGAGGTGAGCATGGTCTCAAACTTGATGCTTGCCTTTGTGCATTTAAGAATGCAGCAAATTCTTAAAACAGAGTATGACGTGTTATTTGGAGGAAAAAATGTCATAGTGTTTAGAGATCTACTGCAACTGACTCCAGTAAAAGGACAACCGGTATTTAAAACACTAGCCCATGAAGATACCAGAAAGTCTCTTGGCAGTGTTGGTAATGTGAACATTTAGACTCATTTAGAATACAAAGAACTGACAACAAATATGCGACAGGCAAATGATACTGAATATGGAAGTATTCTTCACGATATAAGAATTGGAATTCTCTCAAAACAAGGCAAACAAGCTTTGGAGAGTCGATTACTTTGCAATGTCTTTCCAAATGAAAATGCAGTTCCTGCAAAAGTGTACGTGGAAATTGCTAAAAAATAAATCAGTGATTTGTTTAATGCCAACACTGAGCGAGTGTTCCATATTCAACAAAGAACTATTGAGACTAGAAAATGAAGAAATTGTAAAAATGGAAGCCATCGCTAAAATAGAGCATGTAGGAATCACTATTATTTTGACGGGAAAGTTGAGATCAAAACTGGATTGTTTAGAAAAAAAATATCTAAAACTTCTGGTTTAGAAAAGACACTATATGCGTGTGTAAACTGTCGGGTAATTTTTTAAGGCGTAATTTGGATGTAGAGAAAGGTTTAGTTAATGGTGCAATGGGTAAAGTGGTGGATTTTGTGAATTATCGGAAAAAAGAAAGAATTGAATTTTTAAAAATTAAATTTGATCAGATTGATGAAGTTAAAGAAATTGGTCGTTGTTCAGTTCTTTTTTTGCTTGTTAAAGATTTATATGTCCGTAGGAAACCCTTTCCATTTTCTCTGGCATACGCAGTGACTATTCATAAATCTCAAGGATTAAGTGTAGACAGGGCATTGGTGAACATTGGATCTACCGTATTTAAAGAGGGTATGGCATATGTTGCTTTGTCACAAGTCAGAACATTATCTGGTTTGTTTTTGATTGATTTTGATGAGACAAAGGTTACTGCAGATGCAAACTGTGTAAAAGAGTATAATATGTTAAGAAGGGTGTATGCTCCCAATTTAGGTCAATATCCAGTATTTGAAAAGCGTGTGGTTGGTCGAAAGAGAAGGTTTGAGAATATCTGTACTGAAGATGTCAAGAAGGGAAAAGAACAAGATAATGTTGTGATTGCAGGTACAAAGAAATTGGACACTGTTGAAGAGATTGTTGGTTATCAGTTTGAAAATAGTTGAGGTGTCAACTGCTATGCTAATGTAGTGGTCAATGTTGTTTTTTATCTGGAAGGTTTGTGAGAACAAATTATGCAGAATCGGCAAAAAAGATTTTGTTCTCTGTTGCATTCTTTTTATGAAAAGTTGACAACAGATACAAGTAAAATACAATCTGTTTCAGATGTTCGTAGTGTTTTGGATGTGTATTCTGGTTCTACACAATTTTCACAAAATATCCAACAAGATGCTCAGGAATTTTTAATGTATATGCTTACCATTTTTGAAAATGAAGGTGTAGAAATAGAAAATATTTTTGGCCTTTCTTACAAATGGGAACATCATTGTGAAAATTGCATGTATACATGTAGCACCAATGTAGACACTGAGAGATTTCTGTATTTAACATTACCAGACTGTAAATCAGTGTCTTTCAATAAATTAGTTAAAGGTGCAAATCAAAACATGGAGTGTAGCCAATGTAAATCAGAAATGTTATCCACATTATTCTTAACAAAATATGGAAAATACATAATTTTAATGATGCAACATTGTACAGCTGACGGAAGAAAATTGGATACTTTAATAAAGCAATTTGTAGTGCACAACTATCAATATCAGGAAGGATTTTTGTAGCAATTGCTATAATTTTCCATGATGGTCCTTCCACCACATCTGGACATTACACTGCCTATCTAAACTGTGACAAAGGCTGGACACTTTGTAATGATTCTCAGTTGGTTTTTAAACAACGTTTGCCTAGGAAATTACAAAATTCCTACCTAATATTTTTAAAGTCAAAGTTTTAGGAAGATAATTCATTTTCTGAGGAATTTATTATTATAATTTAATAGGACTACCATTGGACAATTTACATAAAGAAGGAGAGCAAAAATACCATTTCGCCTCAAGGAAAGGTATATTTTTGAATTATGGACTTTTTGGTGGTCATTGATTCGGTGAATATTTTAAATCGGCAATATTTACAGTTTTTATAAGTTAAAGTTATAAAATGTTGTAAGCCGTAAGCATTTTATATATGTGTGATTTGTATTTTCTGGTATTTTGCTGAGAATAGTATGTTGGGTTTGTTTTAACAATCTTTCTGATTGTTTTTTTTTTTGCCCGCTGTTAAGTGGTAAGTACGATTGAAATCACTATTTCTAGTGAAATTCAATATATTCTGAGAACAGCAAAAAAGGCAAACAAATTACTTTGTGGAAATTATGCTGTGTTGTAAAAAATGTATTATTACATGGTATAATTTTTTTTCTTTTCTTTCACAGATCCAAATTTTAAAATAAGCAATTTATATCAATGTAGATTGCAATGAAAATGTGAAAAAAATGTGTACCATTTTTTATTCCTATTACTGTGAAGGAAAGTTGAACTGAGTCTCAATATGCAGACTGAGGAGGTCTGCAAGAAGCTACAAAGTTGAAACACGTTTCTAAAAACACTCTGTTTATACCTATGTAGTTTTGAAATCTGACCATAATCAGATATCATGTGACCTGCAAAAAAAGAGATTTGAGGGGTTCATAATATTTCCCATTGTACCTATTGAAGGACCGCAGTCATTTCAATCATTCTTCTTTGAACATCTTTGCACACAAAACTCTGTGCTTACCTTCTATCATTCGCAAGGAATTTTAGAACCGGAAATATGTCACTTTTTGTAACATAGTTATTGCGCAAGACATTCTTTCATATTTACAAACAGAGGAAAAGGCACTCTGTACTTTTTCTACTCCATGTAAATACAACCTCATCATACACACCACTTTGCGTTGAAAGGGTGTTCTATAAGTGTTGTTGTGCATGATTGCACTGAATACTCATAGAACAAGACACATCTCTAGATTTATCAGAAATCATAAATCTCCATATGTGTGTGAATGCTGCACCATTCTAAAGTTGGTGTAGGAAAGCACAACAAGGAGAATTGTTTTCATTTCTTCACATTTTTATATCTTCAATGCATGCTAAAAATTTCAGCATACATTGAAGGAGAAAAATGCATTTTCTCATTGTTTTTGTGCAGGAAGGTGTGTCTTCCTGCAGCAAAACAAACAGCACATGACGCAGATATCCTTGCACTATGGTGCAAGGGTGCCTGTGTCACCACATGGCTGAAGTTTAAGCAGCCGTGCAGAGAGAAGCATAGATGTGCGACATATTTATGTACATATGTTGCACCCCTGTGCTTCGGATATACTACAGCACACTGCAGTTAAAGAGGTTACTGTGTGATGCTGCAGCACTTCCTCATAGTTCTGCACTTATAAGTTCACCATACGCTACTAATGCATTCATTCAGTCAATTACGTACAACACATACATTCATCTAAACTTTCACACACTAACAAAGAAATGTAGCTCTTTTTTTAAACCAGGAAAGTTAGTTCTTAGAAGAACTTTTTTTTTTCTTCTTTCTTCTTTTATATATTTTTTTGGTTTTTCCAACAATTTTGTGATTTTTTTGGTTTTTCAGGAAAAACAAAAACAAAAAACAAAACAGGAGGAACCAAACAATGAACTTCAGTGAACAAAAAAAAAAACCTAGCGATGGTGTCTTTCTTGCCGGTGGCAGATCAGATCGATCGAATGCTCACCGTAGCACAAAGTCACATTGCACTTAGTGCAGAGCACTTTTAAAAATTGAAATTAAGGACGGATGTCCAAGTTTTGGGCTGACGGATGCACTCCTGAAGTGCTCAGCTGCGATGAGGTGGAAGGTGCAGGAGCAGGAGTGTCTCTCATCCGTCGGCATTCTTCTCGTGCAAGATTGACAGGATGAAGGGTCCGTAGGTGTTTCAGCATGCTGGCTGTCCCGCATGAGTATTTCTTTGTCGGATCCCCTCGAGACAGCACTCTTTTACAAATCTTGCACGTGACCAAGGTGGCATTGGTCTTCATTTGCCCCTCGGGAAAAGTAAAAAATTTCGACACCACTGAAGAAAAATGTGGTGTGCGTGCTGGCTCCCTCAAAAAATCATCCTCAGATGTATGAGGAGATGCAGGTGATGCCTGCTGCCCTGAAGCCATTTTTGGAGAAAAAAGTTAGAGCTAAGTGTAAACTTAGTCCAAAAACTCTTCTTCTCTGCAAAGAGATGCGCCTCCAAAGAAGGTGAAAGAATAATGATTGAAATGGGTGGGGTCTTTCAATAGTTAGAACAGGAAGTGTAATGAACCAATCAAATCTCTTTTTTTGCAGGTCACATGCGATCCGCGCACCCTTCGCTTACGCAGCATGCACTCAGCGCGCATCCGCGAAATTGAATTAAAAAGAAATATAGGATTAGATGTAAAAATATATTACTTTTAAGAGTAGTTTAGAGTTTGTCTTCAATTAATATTCACATGAAATACATATATATATGTTTTTTTAATGTTAAATATTTCACGGGATCCGCGCACCTACCGCGTCTTGCACGCACATGACGCATCGCGGAACCGCGTAAACATTGTGTTACATACATCGAACGTGTCGCGTATAGGCTGGGAGTCGCGTACCGGTTGCGTTGCGATTGCGCACTAAACACATACCCAACGCATACCATACACGGATGCTATCGCGTAGGGATCGAGAACGGTGCGCATAGGGTGCGCGGATCCAAAAAACATGGAAAAATTATATAAAATAAAGTTTTGAACATATAGTTAAAAACATATTTTTAAAACTATAAAAAAATATGTTTGAAAAACCCAATAAAAACAAATAATATTTTTTAATTTTGTAAAGATTTAAATGAAAAAATAGGTTATAAAAATAGTGTTAAAAAAGAATTTCAAAAAAACATAATTAATGAAATTGACACACTGAAATTGAAAAATATAGAAATCCAATGAAAATCATTAAACATGATATCTTTAGAGATAAGTTATAGATAGGAATTAGCATTTAAAAAACCTTTGAAATTCACTGAAAAAACCATACGTTTCATGCACGTTATAGTTAGGAATTGGCATTTAAAAACCTTTGAAATTCACTGAAAAAACCAAGGGTTTCAGGGGTGTTATAGTTAGGAATTGGCATTTAAAAAACCTTAGAAATTCACTGAAAAAACCATAGGATTCAGGGGCGTTATAGTTAGCTGGACATTTCCCTTGTACAAAACCCTAGAAATTCCCCCGTTATAGTTAGTTTAGCTAACTATGACTCGCGCCCCCGCAATGCACTGCAGATGACGTCACATATTACATCACTCATGACATGGTCAGTGACATCACTGATGACATCACTGATGACATCCACTCAATGAAACTTTATTCGGATCAATAATAATCCATAAAAGCACAGTAAATCAAATAAGCGTTGCAAAATACACAGTGTGATGCTATTTACAAGTAAAAACAACAGACCATACACATTTTAAGACATTGTTAATCGAGCACGAACCACAGTTTTTAAGAAAGAGCTCACACGAAAAACAAGTTCATGGTCGTCCAGGGTCAAAATCATCGAAAATGCAAGTTCCAGGCTAATTGGTTTTAATTTTTTAAAATACGGGGTTAAAAACCATTTAATATACTTGATATAAAATTTACAGAAAAATAAAAAGTGTAAAATTGTTTGCTTGCTCCGACAGTCACAAGGGCATGGCTCAACACATTGATCATTATAATTCCATAAGGGAAAACTAAGAGCATATTTAATGGTACCTGCCCTAAGACGGAATATAAGGCCACGCTCCCAGTGGCTCATTGGGAGAGTTAAATAACTGGGTGTAGGGTAAGTTAAAAGATTGCGAGCTAGATATCTAGAAATGCTAGGTTTCAAAGACTCCCTCGCTGCCCTTTTGGCACTGAACAACATATAAAGTGCTTTTTTAAGTTCACATTTAGATGGAAGCGTAGTGGTGGTGGGTTTTAAGAAAACATTTTGGGAGTTCACGCTGTGAAGTGCACTCAGCACCCCTGCAAGCCAGGGGATAGCCATGCCCTTATCACAACGTAAACAATCCTCAATAATGTCCCTGGTCAATTTGGCGGCAGGATTTTTCCAAATCGCCAGCCAAAAAAGGGCAGGGCGGGCACGAATAAAATCCCCTATAAAATGCAACCCCAATTCCTTATGGCATGTATAGTGTGGGGAGGAAATGGGGGCACAGAGGAGCTTCCTGCAGAATCTGTTTTCCTCGGCAATTAGATGAGAACATCTAGCAGTTCCCCAAACCTCAGCACCGTATGTGGCAACCGGGACGCATTGGGCTTTGTATATTTTTAAGATAGCAGCCAGCGCAACGGTCTTCTTGGGGCGGGGGAGGCTCAGGATTGAGTTAATGGCCTTTGAGAACTTACCCCTGGAGTGGGCAATATGCCCACTCCAGGAGTTGTTCGCAGCACAGACCACTCCCAAATACGGAAAGCTGCTAGTTGACCCCAGTCTCTCTGACCCCACAATAATGCTACCAATATGTCGTTTCTTTGGGCCACATGACATTACAAATGATTTTTTAAAATTAGTCTTTAGGTCTAGGGAGTCCATATGGTCGACAAAGCCATTCACTAAAGTGCGTAGTGCGTTAGGGGTGCGGCCCATAAGGACCGCATCATCTGCATATAGCAGGGTGGGGAGATGGTTACCATTTATTATCGGGACATCGCCAGTTAGGGAGACCAAATGTTTGTGTAGGCCATTGATATAAATGATAAATAAAAGAGGGGCTAGAACACAGCCCTGTCTAACCCCTCTATTAACTCTTACCATCTCAGTTACCTCCCCCCCATGGCCAATCCTGACGCAAGCCTTTAAATCTCTATGCAAATAGGCCAGGAAGTGAACCATGGATTCGTCCAGATCATATTTCAATAAGGCCCTCCAAAGCAGCGACCTGTTGACAAGGTCGAAGGCAGTAGATAAATCCATAAAAGCAAGGTAAATTGGGCATTTACGTGCAACGGTGTATTTGCCCAAAATAAGGTTGAGATTGAGACACTGCTCTGCAGTGCCAACCTTATTACGAAAACCCAGCTGGCAACTCTCCAAAATGTAGTTATCCTCGGCCCATGTTAGGATTTTATTATACAATACTCTGCCTAAAATTTTTAAGGTGTTATCGATAAGGGAGATTGGCCTATAACATGATGGTTGGGACCGATCGCCCTTCTTAAAAATAGGCACTATTATACTCGATGACCAAGTTAGTGGTGGTGGAGAGGTGAAAGTTACATTTTTAAAAACGTTCAACAAGAGAGGGGCCCATAAATCAGGGTAGGCTTTAATAATGTCAATGGGAAGGCCATCTGAGCCTGGGGCTTTATTCCCCTCGCTCTGTGCGATGGCCTCTTCCACCTCAGATCATGATATGTCTACCCATGGAGAGTGGTTAAATATTGGAGTAGCCGTCGATGAGGATGGGACCGCATAAATCTTAGAAAAATGGTCCACCCAGGCAGCTCCGGGAATGGTACAATCCATTGGGGTCGAGAGCTGACCTGAGCAGCGCAGATCTTTAACCGCAGCCCAAAAGATATCCCCCCTTCCACGGGCAGCGGTTTGCGCTACCACCTCCCAGCGCTCATCGAGGATCTCCTCCTTCCTTCTACTAATGGCGAGTTTATATCGAGTCCTAGCATTTTTCACGTCGGTCAAGTTCCTCGGGCAGGAAGATAAGACACGCCGCAAATCACGGTTGGCCAGAGAACACTCATGATCAAACCATCCCTGGTCAGCCATGATTACACGCGGCGGGGTCATAAGCTGGGCTCCAAGAGCCGAGCAAATCTTAACGAAATCCTCAACTGCCCCAGGATTCGGGTTTAGATCAGACAGACATGAGAAAAAAAGGGGTAGGTTATCTCTGACCAGAGTCTGGAAAGTCGCCGTAACATTAATACCCCTCCATTTTAATCTAAGGTTAGTTGAACTAATGGAGAGATTCCTAGCACCACATTCCTTGTTATATACTGGGCGGTAGATTGCTTTTAGGCAGATCTTAATGGGGTTGTGATCCCCTTGAGGCATAGGAATTACCGTAGCCTTACTGATACAATCGGCCAGCCCAGGGGAAATAAAAATATAGTCAATTATTGATGAGCAATCTCTACCTCTAAATGTGGGCACTAGGGAGGCTGTTGAGAAACAGTTAACCATTATGTCCATGGCATTCTCCAGATTATGTGTGCTCAAAAAGGAAGTTAATTCCACACCCCTTTGACACCCAGGTGCCGGATTACAGTCCTTCATGGTTGAGCAGTCAGCATTAAGTCTTGCATTAAAATCACCTCCCAGCACAAGGCCACTGGTGTCATCAAAATCGGGCCGAGACTCCAGAGTGGTGATAAAATTAAAGAGATTTTCTAAAATGTATATTTGGTAATGAGCTAAAATCATTATTATAAAAATTAACCAGTATAGCCTGGAAATTCTGATTATTCGTTGGTATAACCCTGGTAGTGCCTCCAACAGAAATATTAATCCAGATAGATAAGCCTCCCGAGGGACGGCCCATTCTGGATTTAGTTGCGAGAGTGTTATGACACTGAAACCCATTAACATGTAAATCTGCGGTGGCCCACGTCTCCTGTAACATGATTATATCCTGACTCTGGATAAAACTAACCCACCCAGGGTCACAAAGCCTTTGTTGGAGGCCTGCTACATTCCAGCTTAAAACATTCAAGGTGCCTGCTCTTGATACTACTCTCTCTAATTGATTGTCTAAACTATTGGGAGTGACAGGTACAAATACTAGAGGGAGAGCAGGGGCCTCATTCTGTAACAAAACTGGAAATGCAGCACTCGTTCTTGGTTGTCAGTCAGGGATGTCTAAATCAGACAAAGCCAAGAAGTGATTCGCCAAAGGAAGGGCCGTAGGCGTGGGCTCGCTATTGTTAGTAATGGGTTTGTAAAAATAACCAAGAGTAAACATACATATATTCGTCTTAAAACCCGGCAATAACTCACGGGTACGCATTAAAGACTGAACAGTATGAGGCCTGCAGAAATTTATAAAAATACAATCCTAAGTGATGTTTTTAACAGATGCACCCACCCATCCCACTCTCCGCATCATTAAAATTTCATGTAATCTGGCCGGATCGAAACCCTTGTGTTTCCTCAACCAGTCCACACATTTATTGCGAAGGTCCACCCATGACTCCTTCTTTGTATCAGACAGATAGGGAACTCCAGCCAAAATTATTACGTAAGGGTGTGATGCAGGGGGGAGATTCAAAGTCTCAGTATTAGGGAAAGTCTTTGATGGAATTGGAGCTGTGGGCAATGATCTCACTTCATGGTCCGGTATTTGGGGAGGAACAATCACCGGGGATGTTGTGATAAACTACTAGGTGGGCACTGGGTTCTGTTATTAGCATTGGCCATCCCAGGGCCTAGGTTGACAAAGTCCCCCATCAAACGAGTCGATGTGGTTAGAGAGCTACGATTAACAGCCAATGGAGCAGAAGCTGACTCCCGAATTAACAGTTGCTCCATACCTATAAGTCTTTCCTGTAAGGATGCAAAATTTTTATCAAATAGAGCCTTAGAGTGACTAACCATAGCTTTCAAGCCCGACTCCAGGGCTAACATAATGTCATCCTTACTTTGAGAAATAATAATATCATCAGTTTGGGTGCCAACCGACACAGTATTAGGAGCAACAATTGTTTTTAATAAAACATTATTAAGGTTTTTGGGGCAGCGATGAGAATTGGGTTTATTGTAAGGGCCCCTTTTCCGTTTAGCCGGCGGGCCACTAGTTTTATCCTCCACAATTAATTTAGAGGTACGTGATCTAGTGCGGATTTTTTGACCACTAGAAAAAGTACCTACAGGTAAGTCTGAAATAACTAATGGGGAGGGTTGGGGAGAAGGTGTCACAGACATTGGAGGTAAAGTAGGTGATACAGAGAGGCGATGGTGTAAAATGTCTCCCTGTGTCAGAGCTTCAAGAGAAGAGCGTCGCTGAGCCGTTATTAAATCTAAGGATAGGCGCCGGTCGGTTAGCTCAATCTCATGTGTCAGTAAGCTCTCTGCCCTAATCATAAAAGCATCAAGAGTCCCCACCGTGCCCTTATGTCTATTCATATTGCGCTATTTAAAACACCCCCACAAGCAAGAGTACACGGCAGTTCCAACAAATCACACAGTCTGGGGATTGGAAGTCACCTGGACAAGTAGGTCGTCGAAATCAGCAAATCCAAGGGGGGTGTCCCGGCCTGGCCTCCTCTGGCCCCGGACGGCCACAGACGGCCCGCCCTTTGCCCGGGCTTAGCCCGGCGCTGCCCGCGCTGTCCCGCGATGCAGGGGCTGCACTGGGATTTAAGGCGCCTCCAGGCGCGTGTAATACGACGCCGGCTTCCGGCCTCGGCGCTCAGGAGGCTGGGAAATGTAGTCCCCCTCCTCACAGCGGCCGCGGTGTTAGCAAGTGCGGTGCGGGAGGGAGACAGACGGTCACAGCAGGCACAGGAAAGTACTGGGTAAGTGGAAGGTCCCACCAACGAGGGTCACAGAGTCACTGACTGGAATTGCGGCACTGATGACATCTGAAATGACATCACTGATGACATCACTGATGACGTCATCCAGTGAGTGTGTGTTTCTGTAAATTTTAAATATGTTTAATATATATATAGGGAAAAACCTATGGAAGAATGAGTGGGTGTATAAGTGTGTGAATGGATGATTTAGTAGGTGCATGACTGACTCTATAAGTGAGTCATTAAATGTATCTTACTGCAGACTAGTGACTAAACTGTGTGAATGTCCGTATCTGTCTGTCTGTTGGTGTATAAGCGGCTGCATGGTTTTGTGAATAGCTATATGAGTGTCTCTATGGGTTATTGATTGCTTGTCTGAGTATCTGTATGGGTGCCTGAGTGTGTGTGTGGGTGGGGTGTGTGTGACTCTGTGCATACATGTGGGAGTGGGTGATTCTATGGGTGCATGGTTTTAAGAGTGCATCTGTGATGGACTGTATGGTTGGGTGAGTGTATGTATGGGTGTGTTAGTGATTGAAGGTATATCTCAGTGGTACATGTGTGAGTAACTACATATGTGAAAGGCAGTATATATGTGTGTAAGAGTATATAAGTGGGTATATGTGAGAGTGTGTGATTCTGAGAGTGGCTATATGGATGAGTGTGTGCTTGTATCAGTGATTGTATATGAGCGTAAGAATGTGGTACTATTTTTATGAGTAAGTGAACTTGTGTGTGTATAACTGCATAGGTGAGTAAATGGGAGTGTGATTAATTATTTGCATGGCTGACTAGGTGTGAGAGTACCTCTATGGATGATTGGGGGTGTGTGAGTGTCTATGTAGGTGTATAAATGCATATGATAGTCCTGTACTGAGTGACTGTAAGTATGAGCGACTGTACAGGTGAGTGAGTGGATGTGTGTGTAGATCTAAGAGTCAATGAGTGGGTATGTAGTTATTGGTATTGGAGTATCTATGGTTTTGAGAATGGACGTCTGAAATTTTGATTGAGAATATCAAAGGGTGTGAGAAGATGCACTAATTTATCACATGGATGACGTCATCATTGATGTCATCAGTGATGTCATCAGTGATGTCACTGACCATGTCATGAGTGATATAATATGTGACGTCATCAGCAGTGCATTGCAGGGGCGCGAGTTATAGTTAGCTGAACTAACTATAACGGGGGAATTTCTAGGGTTTTGTACGAGGGAAATGTCCAGCTAACTATAACGCCCCTGAAACCTATGGTTTTTTCAGTGAATTTCTAAGGTTTTTTAAATGCCAATTCCTAACTATAACCCCCCTGAAACCTTTGTTTTTTCCAGTAAATATATATATGATCAAGGCCTCTTTGCAGGCCGAAACGCGTAATGGCGGCAGTGCTGGGTGATAATAAATAGAATTTTCTTGCACTGACATCTGGGTCTGTGTTCGTCTTTTCCGAAGCTACGTGGAAGCTGGTGACGAATCTTGCAACATATATATATATATATATATATATATATATATATTATCTACTGGCGGTCGCCAGTAGATAGCTATAGTTAGGACCTATTTTCCATAGGAAATCCGCAACATTCTATTCCCAATAAGTCTGGCGCCGGTTGACGAATACTTGCGAAATTTTCCATACTTTTGGCCAGCTCCACTCCGCTCCTACCCGTGGTGATTCGTCAAAAAGGGGGTCCCAAAACGCATTTTCCCCATGCAATTTCCCATCGGATCTGTTGTCGCAGCTACAGCCCGAACCACTGAACGGAATGACACCAAATTTGGCAAAGAGGTAGTCCTCAGTTCAGACTCGTGCCTTTTGCATAAATGGTGTGAATCCGTTCAGTAGTTCCTGAGAAAATTAGAATTAAAAGTACATAAATATCTATGGTCGGGGAGGATCCGCGGACCGTACCCGCACCGTGAGCGCACCCTCCCCGAACCGAGCACGCACCCTCCCGATCGCGCGCTGAATGCTAATTGGCTGTCGAGTGTCTGTCTACATTCGAAACCAGGAACTGTTGGTGGCCATTTTCTGCCTAGGTAGAAGCAAAGCTGAAGAAGCAAGGGGAATAAGTGTGTAAAACATATAAAGGGGGCAGAGTGGAAATACTCTGACCCTCTAGAAGTGCTTAAGGGGTCCTAGAAGGATCCCCTGGAATCCCCTTTTTTTAAAAAAAAATACGGCGAAATGCGCGCAGGGTGCACGCATCCTATCGCGTTGGGTGCACGGATTCTCTCGCGTTGGGTGCGCGGATCCACTGAAAGATTTTTTGAAAAAATTCAAGAAATCATTGGTTGTATGACTACTTTCCACACTGACAGATAGGGTGTATATTTCTATTTTTTAAAGGTATGATTCTCATTGGTTAACAAAAACAGATTGTAAGGAACATTATATATGATAAGCTGATATGTTGAAAAGTCAAGCACACTTCCTGTCTTGTTTAGCAACATTGTGGGCCCGATTCACAGAACAAACTTAAGACTAAATCCTAAACTTAGTACCATTCTGGTATTCACAGAATGCACCTAGTACTTCTGGTATTCACAGAATGAACTTACTACTTTTGCTATTCACAGAATGAACTTAGTACTTTTGCTATTCACAGAATGGATTTACGACTCCTAAACTTACGTCCGCACTCGGGCCGGAAATTCCGGCCCAGAGGCGGAGCTTCCGGCCCGGAGGCGGAGCTTCCGGCCCGGAGGTGGAGATTTCGGCCATAGCTAAATCAACCGGAATCCCCACCTTCGGGCCGGAAGCTCCGCCTCCGGGCCAGAAGCTCCGCCTCCGGCCCGGAAGCTCCACCTCCGGGCCGGAATTTCCGGCCCGAGTGCGGACGTAAGTTTAGGAGTCGTAAATCCATTCTGTGAATAGCAAAAGTACTAAGTTAATTCTGTGAATAGCAAAAGTAGTAAGTTCATTCTGTGAATACCAGAAGTACTAGGTGCATTCTGTGAATACCAGAATGGTACTAAGTTTAGGATTTAGTCTTAAGTTTGTTCTGTGAATCGGGCCCAGTGTGCTGAACTTGTGACCTGTGTGCTCAGAGCAGTGTTTCATGGCCTGTTTCTAAGGTAAGAGGCAGAAGGCAGATTGGGGGAAGGGTTGAAATGTATTTCAGTTGGAAAGGGTTGAACTGTTTAACCAATAGAAATGTGTGTTTGCTTTTGAGTTTATGTGTGAAGGATTGTGATTTGATATTTACATGTATATGTGTGGAAAATGAAAGGGAATCTTTTCCATTCTTTGTTTTTGCTGAGAGGTGCACAGTGCAGAGATTCTGTAAAAGAAAATCTGGTGTGTGACTGATATACTTCTTAATCTACAAAACAACTTGCAAGGTGAGTTATTTAATTGTGAGGGGATGTATGTAGACTATTTTGATTTTAATCAGACTAATGTATTTCTCCTGCTAAAGTGTAGGGAGTGCTTTTTTTCTCTACAATCTTATTGACAGTGTGTGTGCATGTAGAAACCATTCTGTGATAAGCATTTGTGTTTTTCATGTGTTTGCAGACAGATAACTGTGCTGTTTTTATATTTTGGTAGAATTAGAAACCAGTCATTGTTTATGAATTTGTGAAATGAGTTATGTTATGTTTCTATACTAAAATGTAGTACTTCTTCTAGATGAAGAAATGTGTTTTGGTATAGTGCAAGGGATAGTGTTGTTTGTCTAGAATCACAAAGTGAGTATGTGTGCATTTGGGAACCACTGTGAGAGAATAATTTGGTAACATCGTGTATTTGCTGACAGATAACTGTTTTAAAACCTGTCATGTTGTCAAGTTTTAGTAACATTAGAAGCCAGTCTTTGCTTATGCATTGATAAAATAAGTCATGCTTTGACACTAATGTGCTGTACTTTAATATGTAGATTGTGTGTAGTCTCCTTACCCCTTGCACAGTAGTGAATGAGTTTTGGTAAGCTGCTAGGGATAGTGTTGCTTGTCTAGAATCACACTGTGAGTCTGTGTGCATTTGGGAACCACTGTGGGGGAAGTATGTGGTAATATCATGTATTTGCTGAGAGATAACTGTTTTAAAACCTGTCTTGTTGGAAAGTTTTAGTAGCATTAGAAGGCAGTTTTTGCTTATGCTTTGATTAAATGAGTCAGGCTTTGTGCTAGAGAGCGTCTTGGCCCGAATTTGAAACCCTGTGCCTACCTCCTGATTTCCCTGGTTTGGCGTCCTTGTTGCTGCTTGATTCTCCCTCCCGCCGCCGCGCCTGTAATCTTCGCGGCCGCTGTGGGGAGGGAGAGAACTACAACTCCCAGGCTCCCCGGCTGCCCACCACCGGATGCTGCTTCACCACCTTTCGCGCCTGGAGGCGCTTCAAAACCAACTCCACTGCCGGCGGAGCGGGTGTTAGAGAGCGTCTTGGCTCGAATTTGAAACCCTGTGCCTACCTCCTGATTTCCCTGGTTTGGCGTCCTTGTTGCTGCTTGATTCTCCCTCCCGCCGCCGCGCCTGTAATCTTCGCGGCCGCTGTGGGGAGGGAGAGAACTACAACTCCCAGGCTCCCTGGCTGCCCACCACCGGAAGCTGCTTCACCACCTTTCGCGCCTGGTGGCGCTTCAAAAACGACTCCACTCCCTGCATCGCGGGACCACGCGCGGGCAGCGCCTGGCTAAACCCGGGCAAAGGGCGGGCCGTGTGTGGCCGTCCGGGGCAGGGAGAGGCAGTGCTGGGCCACCCCCTTGGCCTTTTGTTATACGTGTGCCCGATGTGGAGGTAAGAGCAGCCTAAAGCTGGAAAGAACGCTGGGGTGATTACAGGTCGGTAAACGAACATCCACATCATATCAGTTATTGTTACAGAGATATTGTTGGTGTAGACAGTTGTGATAGGGAAAAATGCCACCGGACTATCTCGTCCTAACACCAGGCAGAACAAATCTACAAATAACCCTCTTCCAAGTCTAACAGCCATAGACAGGATGCTACAAAAGACTATTGGGGTCGTCGCCACAGCGATAGAGAACATGGAAAGATGCCTCTCGCTTCCTATTGGCTTAACCCCACCTATATCACCTGCTAATTCATCTACAGTTATGGCTAATTCCTTTGACTCTATGCTAACGACATCATATGCCGGATTACCAGGTGCAGACAAAAACCCTGAGACATTTAACAATAATCATATTTTGCACTCGGATTTGTCCCCCCTGGTAAGCAGACTTTCTACCACACCAGTATTGCAGGAGCAGGATTTAAGCATAGAACTCCACCTTGTTAATGATACAATGGATTTAGATGGTATAGTACAAAACTGTTGACTAACACTATACGTACGGACAGGACACATGTTGCAATTTCGCCTATTAGAACAAGAGGGCAAAAAGACAAAAGTAAACAAAAGCACATTAACCTCTTCTGTGCCCATGACGAGATAGTCTTGTCATGGAGCACGGTCGTGCTGTGCCCATGACGAGACTATCTCGTCATGAACCCCACCCACTAATTAAACGCCCGGCACAGGAGGGGGAAAGGGCGTGGCACAGAAGGGGTTAATAAGGAGCAGATTGTACACAAACATAGGGGTAAAGGCAGCAGAATACATCATATAAAGGCACCAAATCTGCTGGGCCGAAAGGGGGAATTATGTGAAGATCAGTTAAGTGTTATAGATGCCCAGCTTAATGGAAATAAGAATGAGGTTAGCGAAGATGGTTTTTGGGAGAGAATGGAGAAGCTGTTCTCAACACTCCTAGGGCCAATTAGTGCGAAAATTTGTGTTATTGAAGCCAGGGTAGGTTCTATTGAACAACATTTAACGCAAATTCCCTATCTAATTAAGTCCACCCAAACCCTACCAGTTGCCCCTTTATCCGAACCCACCCTAAATAAGGTTGTGTCTGAATCTGTCCTACATACGATCGAGGGTGCCAAGGATAAGTCAAGGGGAACAGCTACACAACGTATAGCTCCAAATAACTTACCGGAAAGCATTGGCAATAATAGTAGTCGTCCCATTCATGGTGGAAGATGCGAAGAAAAGGATAAAGCATTGTTGTAAAAAAGGTGTTACCTTAATGGAAGGTACTGGGAAACAAGGGGGCCAAACAATAGACCAGATAAAGGGCATACGTTACCCAGAAGAGTTTAAAAGTAATAACGTTCCTCCTGTGATGAATTTGCCACCAGAATGTGGAGCATATGTCACAGTTCTTTGCAATGTTCACAGATTACGGGAAGGGCAATTTGAAACTAACGAAACCCTCAAAAATAAAACCCTTCACTGGTTAACTAAACATTGCGGTTTTTCAATATTAGATGCAGATCAGATTATACTCACACAAAGAGTGGGTTGGATAGGCCCCACTAAAAAAACATTTGACGGGGACTGCATCATAGTTAATTTTAGGTCACCAGTCTGGGCCCATGAAACTTTACTTAGGGCCCCTCCACCTTCTTGCCGGGAATTTAACACAACTTTACTGCCACTTGCCTATTTTTATAGACATTCATTGGTAAATAACCCTGTCACTAAGCTTATGGCCTACCACTCGAGTAACAATTGGTTGCCCGCAACACCGGTAACCCATCCAGTGCGTTCCCCTCTACCACTATATAATAGGTTTCAATGTTTGACACAAATGGAGGATAACGATTGACACACAAATATAGCGGGGACCATTGATCTGGGGAGGATGGTGAGTTCTAATTTATCAATAAGGCAAAGTGAAATAAGCAATACCCATTCTTTGCTTACGGATCCCATCATGATGAGCAAGTTATTGGTTATCAATGAGACTGATATTTTAACAACTAGCACATTTGTAGAGCCTTTTATGAGTGTGGATGTGCCAACAAACTTGAATAATGCTAAAGGAGTAATAACACAAGAGGGGTATACACTGACAACATGGAATATCGCAGGTCTCGGGAATAAATTAGGTACGCCTTTTTGGCAAGATTTTATCATTTCCGGTAGCGATATAATGTGCCTACAAGAAACATGGTGCACAGATTCTGTCATAGTCGAAGGCTATACATCATATTGTGTAAATGCTACACCCTCCTTAATGGGTAGAGCAAAGGGTGGACTTTTGATGCTTATTTCTACCAAATTGATTGGATGCAAAATTGTAACCTATTCATTTATTGGTAATCATAGCCAAGTTTTGCGACTATCATTCCCAAAGGGTAAGGATTTGGTGTTAATAAATCACTATAATAACAATTTTCACAAAGATAGGGGAGCTCCCTTAGATCCGCTGGAAAAGGAGATAGACAAGGCATTGAATATTTCAAATAAACTGGCGGTTATTTTGTGGGCGGGCGATTTTAATATTCAAGCATGCCCTGCTACATATACTAACACATGTGGCTGTATGAAGACTTATACGATCGCAGTGGGGACTAAGGACGATATGCTACATTTCCCACATTGTGAATATGGTATGACCCTTAATACATTAATGGCAAAATTCGATCTTGAGCTGTTAGATTGTACTACGAGAAAGGGCCATATCAAATGTCCAACATTCACTGGCAGGGAAGCAAATAGTAATATAGATCATATCTTATTCTCGAAGAATAGTTCATATACGAACCTTTGAATATCCAAACAGGTGGTTAGTGACCACAGTAGTATTTCTATAGTTCTGTTGGCCTGGGGCACCAGACTGACTAATTCTGCCCATACAATAACAGATATTCTCCCTATTAGGCCGAATGGTATGAGAATTAAGTGGGATGGCATGGACCCACATAAGATACAATTGAATGTGGTTAGTAAATGCAGAGACAGTATTAATTACTGTCTCAGTGAAGAGGTTACCCCCGAAAAGTTATGTATGGAATTTTCTAATATAAATAATGCGATTAGGAATATCTTAACTAGGAATACTAAAGGTTCGAAACAAGATGGAAAGAAGTGGTTTGATTCTGAATGTACCGAGATATTATTTAAATTGAAATCAGCATTAAGGTGTAAACCCCGTAATCAAATACTTGTCCGCAAGTTGCGAAACGACTATAAACAAGCTGTTCTGGCCCACAAAAAGGTGATGAGACTAGAAGCCTGGGACAAATTAGGTATGGCAAGTGAAACTAATAATATAAAACTTTTCTGGGAAATTGAAAATAGCCCTTTTTTAAAGGATGATCATATTCCTGAACTGACGTCTTATGTTAACTGCACGGAATGGATTGAACACTTTTCTAACATTTTTAATCCGGATAAGGTTTTTTAAAATTCTCTTTTACTCAATGATTTTACATGGCCTGCATTACCACTAATAATTAGTGTCGAGGAGGTGCGTGAAGGGATGATAAACAGTAAAGGGGGCAAGGCACCAGGACCGGATGGTGTCCCGATTGATTTATATAAGGACGAAATGGACCTTTGGGCACCAATCCTTACAAGAATCTTTAATGTTGCCGCTATGGGGAATTTCCCTATATCATGGGCCGAATCATTAATTGTCCCCCTTTATAAAAAGGGTTCGCGCTCTGAAGCATGCAACTAACGCCCAATATCACTACTTGATTACTCAATAAAAGAGATGAGTAGGGTGCTTTTAAAAAGATTGGAAACATGGGCCGAAGATTCAAAAATATTGACCCCAGTTCAATATGGTTTTAGGAAGGGCATAGGGACCATTGAACAATGTTTAAATCTGGACCTACTTATTAATAAATACACAGTGGTGAAAGGGGGCAATTTGTTTTTATGCTTCGCAGACCTGAGTAGAGCGTTTGACTTAGTGGACCATTCGCTCCTTTGGTCAGTATTGCTCGAATTGGGGGCCCCAAAGGAGATCGTGTTCTTCTTAGCAAGGGTTTACGAGAAACTTTCTTGCAGTGTACGATATGGGCCTACTGGTGAGCGAACCCCTTTCTTTACTGTGCAAAGAGGTATCAGACAAGGGTGTGTACTGGCACCTTTCTTATTTTCCCTTTTTATCAATCAAATAGCCTTGGTTTTAAATAATATTCTGGCTGATGCCCCCAAAATAGATAATACTGTTGTGTCTGTATTGTCATATGCGGATGATGCTGTTTTAATTTCACGCACCCCTTTGGGTCTGCAACGTCTTATTGATGCTTTTATTGATATTATTAATGGCAGGAAATTGTTGATTAATAAACTAAAGACATTTACCATGACATGTGGCAAAAAATTTAAGTCACCGCGGTCCTGCTTTCTAGAAGGCTCAAAGAGCCAAGCTGTTAAGACCTTTTGCTATTAAGGCATTAGCTTTGATGGAAATGGTAAATGGACTAATGAGCAAGAAAACATTAGACATAAAGGGCCTCATTTATGAAAAGTGACGCATCACTGCGTGAAAACAGTGATGCGTCACTTTTCAGCGTGCCCTCCCTGCGACTCCAATGATGCGTCATATTTACAGTATGACGCATCATGTCGCAAGGAGTCACAGATGCGTCAGTATTTCTGACGTATCTGTAGGCGCAAAAGTGACGCATTGCTGGAGTGTGTCACAAAAGTGACGCAACTCCAGCAATGTGTCCTTTCACATGGGGCAAGCCCCATGTGAAAGGGCCAGCGTCAGTCTTACGCCTGTTGTGAGGCAGGCGCAAGATATTGACGCATTTGCACCCTAGAAGTGGTGCAGTGAAATCTCGTAGATTTCACTGCGTCACTTTTACGATGCTTACTTACGTGGGAATGCCCACCCTGCATACATTATACCTGACGCAGGTATAATGTAGCGCCGGGGTTTACAAAGTGACGCATCTAGGTAGATGCATCACTTTGTAAATATGGCGCATCATGGCGCATGTTTTACGCCAAAACCAAAGGAAATGATGGACGGAGTGTTGAACATTGCAAGCACTCACCCCCAGTCAACTGATCTGGGTTTAATCCATCACCGTTCTTTAGCCCACTCTGCCACCCCAGTTCAGACATGGCCATATGCAAATCAGTCTGACCCTGTGCCTCATGGGAACAGTCCAGCCCGAACTGCCAAGCCATGTCTTCCCTGGACCGGAAACAAGCTTCCTAGGACCGGTTTCTGGCATTTCAGCCGTCTTCAGCCAGGCTTGCTTGAATCCAGTGGCAAAGTGAGCAAGGGACTCACGTCTGAGCATACCCTGCCAACTTATGGCGAACAAAGCAAAAACCAAAGGAAATGATGGACGGAGTGTTGAACATTGCAAGCACTCACCCCCAGTCAACTGATCTGGGTTTAATCCATCACCGTTCTTTAGCCCACTCTGCCACCCCAGTTCAGACATGGCCATATGCAAATCAGTCTGACCCTGTGCCTCATGGGAACAGTCCAGCCCGAACTGCCAAGCCATGTCTTCCCTGGACCGGAAACAAGCTTCCTAGGACCGGTTTCTGGCATTTCAGCCGTCTTTAGCCAGGCTTGCTTGAATCCAGTGGCAAAGTGAGCAAGGGACTCACGTCTGAGCATACCCTGCCAACTTATGGCGAACAAAGCAAAAACCAAAGGAAATGATGGACGGAGTGTTGAACATTGCAAGCACTCACCCCCAGTCAACTGATCTGGGTTTAATCCATCACCGTTCTTTAGCCCACTCTGCCACCCCAGTTCAGACATGGCCATATGCAAATCAGTCTGACCCTGTGCCTCATGGGAACAGTCCAGCCCGAACTGCCAAGCCATGTCTTCCCTGGACCGGAAACAAGCTTCCTAGGACCGGTTTCTGGCAATTCAGCCGTCTTCAGCCAGGCTTGCTTGAATCCAGTGGCAAAGTGAGCAAGGGACTCACGTCTGAGCATACCCTGCCAACTTATGTTCTGCATTCTGTCCATCAATTGTTGTTTTTGCATTTGTCACCCCGAGTGGGAAGGGTATGCTCAGACGTGAGTCCCTTGCTCTCCATGCCACTGGAATCAAGCTATCCTGGCTGACGAGGGCTGAAAGCCCGAAACCGGTCCTAGGATGCTTGTTTCCACTCCAGGGAGGACCTGGCTTGGCAGTTCGGGCTGGACTGGGGCCAAGACTGATTTGCATATGGCTGGGTTCAAACTGGAATGGCATGGTGAGCAAAAAAACGATGGATTTAGGCCCAGATCTCTGTACTGGGCTGAATGTATGACATTGTTCTGCATTCTGTCCATCAATTGTTGTTTTTGCATTTGTCACCCCGAGTGGGAAGGGTATGCTCAGACGTGAGTCCCTTGCTCTCCATGCCACTGGAATCAAGCTATCCTGGCTGACGAGGGCTGAAAGCCCGAAACCGGTCCTAGGATGCTTGTTTCCACTCCAGGGAGGACCTGGCTTGGCAGTTCGGGCTGGACTGGGGCCAAGACTGATTTGCATATGGCTGGGTTCAAACTGGAATGGCATGGTGAGCAAAAAAACGATGGATTTAGGCCCAGATCTCTGTACTGGGCTGAATGTATGACATTGTTCTGCATTCTGTCCATCAATTGTTGTTTTTGCATTTGTCACCCCGAGTGGGAAGGGTATGCTCAGACGTGAGTCCCTTGCTCTCCATGCCACTGGAATCAAGCTATCCTGGCTGACGAGGGCTGAAAGCTCGAAACCGGTCCTAGGATGCTTGTTTCCACTCCAGGGAGGACCTGGCTTGGCAGTTCGGGCTGGACTGTTCCCATGGGGCACAGGGCCAAGACTGATTTGCATATGGCTGGGTTCAAACTGGAATGGCATGGTGAGCAAAAAAACGATGGATTTAGGCCCAGATCTCTGTACTGGGCTGAATGTATGACATTGTTCTGCATTCTGTCCATCAATTGTTGTTTTTGCATTTGTCACCCCGAGTGGGAAGGGTATGCTCAGACGTGAGTCCCTTGCTCTCCATGCCACTGGAATCAAGCTATCCTGGCTGACGAGGGCTGAAAGCCCGAAACCGGTCCTAGGATGCTTGTTTCCACTCCAGGGAGGACCTGGCTTGGCAGTTCGGGCTGGACTGTTCCCATGGGGCACAGGGCCAAGACTGATTTGCATATGGCTGGGTTCAAACTGGAATGGCATGGTGAGCAAAAAAACGATGGATTTAGGCCCAGATCTCTGTACTGGGCTGAATGTATGACATTGTTCTGCATTCTGTCCATCAATTGTTGTTTTTGCATTTGTCACCCCGAGTGGGAAGGGTATGCTCAGACGTGAGTCCCTTGCTCTCCATGCCACTGGAATCAAGCTATCCTGGCTGACGAGGGCTGAAAGCCCGAAACCGGTCCTAGGATGCTTGTTTCCACTCCAGGGAGGACCTGGCTTGGCAGTTCGGGCTGGACTGTTCCCATGGGGCACAGGGCCAAGACTGATTTGCATATGGCTGGGTTCAAACTGGAATGGCATGGTGAGCAAAAAAACGATGGATTTAGGCCCAGATCTCTGTACTGGGCTGAATGTATGACATTGTTCTGCATTCTGTCCATCAATTGTTGTTTTTGCATTTGTCACCCCGAGTGGGAAGGGTATGCTCAGACGTGAGTCCCTTGCTCTCCATGCCACTGGAATCAAGCTATCCTGGCTGACGAGGGCTGAAAGCCCAAAACCGGTCCTAGGATGCTTGTTTCCACTCCAGGGAGGACCTGGCTTGGCAGTTCGGGCTGGACTGTTCCCATGGGGCACAGGGCCAAGACTGATTTGCATATGGCTGGGTTCAAACTGGAATGGCATGGTGAGCAAAAAAACGATGGATTTAGGCCCAGATCTCTGTACTGGGCTGAATGTATGACATTGTTCTGCATTCTGTCCATCAATTGTTGTTTTTGCATTTGTCACCCCAAGTGGGAAGGGTATGCTCAGACGTGAGTCCCTTGCTCTCCATGCCACTGGAATCAAGCTATCCTGGCTGACGAGGGCTGAAAGCCCGAAACCGGTCCTAGGATGCTTGTTTCCACTCCAGGGAGGACCTGGCTTGGCAGTTCGGGCTGGACTGTTCCCATGGGGCACAGGGCCAAGACTGATTTGCATATGGCTGGGTTCAAACTGGAATGGCATGGTGAGCAAAAAAACGATGGATTTAGGCCCAGATCTCTGTACTGGGCTGAATGTATGACATTGTTCTGCATTCTGTCCATCAATTGTTGTTTTTGCATTTGTCACCCCGAGTGGGAAGGGTATGCTCAGACGTGAGTCCCTTGCTCTCCATGCCACTGGAATCAAGCTATCCTGGCTGACGAGGGCTGAAAGCCCGAAACCGGTCCTAGGATGCTTGTTTCCACTCCAGGGAGGACCTGGCTTGGCAGTTCGGGCTGGACTGTTCCCATGGGGCACAGGGCCAAGACTGATTTGCATATGGCTGGGTTCAAACTGGAATGGCATGGTGAGCAAAAAAACGATGGATTTAGGCCCAGATCTCTGTACTGGGCTGAATGTATGACATTGTTCTGCATTCTGTCCATCAATTGTTGTTTTTGCATTTGTCACCCCGAGTGGGAAGGGTATGCTCAGACGTGAGTCCCTTGCTCTCCATGCCACTGGAATCAAGCTATCCTGGCTGACGAGGGCTGAAAGCCCGAAACCGGTCCTAGGATGCTTGTTTCCACTCCAGGGAGGACCTGGCTTGGCAGTTCGGGCTGGACTGTTCCCATGGGGCACAGGGCCAAGACTGATTTGCATATGGCTGGGTTCAAACTGGAATGGCATGGTGAGCAAAAAAACGATGGATTTAGGCCCAGATCTCTGTACTGGGCTGAATGTATGACATTGTTCTGCATTCTGTCCATCAATTGTTGTTTTTGCATTTGTCACCCCGAGTGGGAAGGGTATGCTCAGACGTGAGTCCCTTGCTCTCCATGCCACTGGAATCAAGCTATCCTGGCTGACGAGGGCTGAAAGCCCGAAACCGGTCCTAGGATGCTTGTTTCCACTCCAGGGAGGACCTGGCTTGGCAGTTCGGGCTGGACTGTTCCCATGGGGCACAGGGCCAAGACTGATTTGCATATGGCTGGGTTCAAACTGGAATGGCATGGTGAGCAAAAAAACGATGGATTTAGGCCCAGATCTCTGTACTGGGCTGAATGTATGACATTGTTCTGCATTCTGTCCATCAATTGTTGTTTTTGCATTTGTCACCCCGAGTGGGAAGGGTATGCTCAGACGTGAGTCCCTTGCTCTCCATGCCACTGGAATCAAGCTATCCTGGCTGACGAGGGCTGAAAGCCCGAAACCGGTCCTAGGATGCTTGTTTCCACTCCAGGGAGGACCTGGCTTGGCAGTTCGGGCTGGACTGTTCCCATGGGGCACAGGGCCAAGACTGATTTGCATATGGCTGGGTTCAAACTGGAATGGCATGGTGAGCAAAAAAACGATGGATTTAGGCCCAGATCTCTGTACTGGGCTGAATGTATGACATTGTTCTGCATTCTGTCCATCAATTGTTGTTTTTGCATTTGTCACCCCGAGTGGGAAGGGTATGCTCAGACGTGAGTCCCTTGCTCTCCATGCCACTGGAATCAAGCTATCCTGGCTGACGAGGGCTGAAAGCCCGAAACCGGTCCTAGGATGCTTGTTTCCACTCCAGGGAGGACCTGGCTTGGCAGTTCGGGCTGGACTGTTCCCATGGGGCACAGGGCCAAGACTGATTTGCATATGGCTGGGTTCAAACTGGAATGGCATGGTGAGCAAAAAAACGATGGATTTAGGCCCAGATCTCTGTACTGGGCTGAATGTATGACATTGTTCTGCATTCTGTCCATCAATTGTTGTTTTTGCATGTTTTACGCCACTGGTGCGTCACAAAAAGTGACGCACCATTGGCGCAAAAGTGACGCAGGGGCTCATAAATGAGCCCCAAAGTGATTAGAAATTCCAATGGTATTTTTCGATTTGCTGCAAAAATAGGGGACCATAGAATAAAAGATATGGGGCCTCATGTAGGTAAATAAATTTTACCGTTTCTTAAATACCGAGCCGTACCGAATCGGTAAATTAAAATCGGTAAGTTATATGTAGGTAAAAATTCGGTAACAGTTACCGATTCGGTAACATTCGGTAATCACGAATCGGAATTCACCGAATCGGTAAATACCGAGGTGGTATTTACCGAATCGGAAAATACCGAGGTGGTATTTACCGAATCGGAAAATACCGAGGTGGTATTTACCGAATCGGAAAATACCGAGGTGGTATTTACCGAATCGGAAAATACCGAATCGGTATGTACGGAATCGGTAAATAAAATCACATGACTTGACGAAACAGCTAATCCCATGCAACCACAGCCCACCCAACCAGGAAGTGGCCACACCCAGGCAGGTGTACATAATTAGCCGACCCTGGAGAGGCTTGGAGTGCAGAGGAGAGGCAGGGAGCCGGTGCCTGTGCGAGCGGGAAAACGAACATCATGTCCAGCCATAGAACACAGAGAGACGGAGGGGAAAGGAGGAGGAAGCTGAAATTTAGCCCCAAGGAACTCCAGGTGCTGGTGGAGGAGGTGGTGAAGCAGCACCAGAAGCTGTTTGGAAGGCAATCCCTGCAAGTGCCTGAGGCTGAAAAGCGCAACATATGGCTGGCCATCCAGGCCCATGTGAATGCCGTGGGAGTGACCCACAGGGACATAGAGGTCCAAAAGACGCGCTGGTATGACCTGAGGATTGTAACCAAGAGGAAGATGGGCGACATCCAGAAGGAGGCCAGCCAGACTGGAGGTGGAACCAACAGGGCACCTGCCCTCACCGAACTGGAGGAGCTGGTGGGGCCACAATCGAGCAAGAGAGCGTCGTGGGTCTTGGGGACGCCGACAGCTCTGCCAGAGCCGCCACACAACAAGGTAAGACGAAAGCACAGCAATGTAGCACCCCCTATCCCTATCCCACATCCCCCAATGTGAAACGAGAATCACACTGCAGTCCACACGTGTCAGTGCAGACAGGCAATGCATTCCGGGAGATGTAGTCAGGGAAACACCAACCATGACGTAAATGTTACAGGGCAACAAGGCATGTCACGCACTCGAGGCACAAGGAGACAGAGGACATTTTGGAATGTGAAATTATTTATTGTGACGCTTTCAATGCAGCCCTTCGGGGACACTGAGCCAATGTTGTATTTCTGTCCACAGATGTGACATCATGCAGGACAGGGCATGCTGCAGGAGAGACGGCACACCGGCCACAAATATCACCTCTAGCCAGCACAAGTTCAGACCAGGGAGCAGGCCCACTGGCAGCCGCACCACCAACACAGGCAGCCTCGCCGCAGCCAGAGCCAGCATCACCTCACCCAGAGCCAGCATCACCTCACCCAGAGCCAGCATCACCTCACCCAGAGCCAGCATCGCCACTCATGTTTGAATCACCGGCCACATCGCCGCTTGCAGGTGTGGGAATGAGGAGGCGTCCAGCAGCCAGGCTACGAGCCTTAGACACCTCGTCAGACGACAGCATGGGCCCTGAAGAACTCACCAGGCCCCAGGAAGGGAGCCATGCCACTGTGCCCCACACCTCACAGGCAGCACAGACGGGAGCAAGAGGGCGCCGCAGGTCGCGTGTCCAGAGTCCACCAGCACCCATTGACGGCCATGGTGTCTTCTTGGGTCTCGAGGGCCAAATGTTGAAACAACAGCGCCTGCAAACAAAGGCAGTCATGACAGTCCAGAGGCACATGCGGGTGATGAAAACTACATTACTCAACATGGACAATAACATCAGCGGCATGGCTGCGGGCATTCGGGACATGTCCCAGTCAGTCCAGCAGTTGTGCAGCAAATTGGATGCTGACATCGAGGCACGGCGCCGGGAACGGCAGAGAAGGGACACTACCAACAGGGCACTCAACCGTCTGGCAACTGCGACTTCTCTACTGTGCCGGCGCTCTGTGATGATGCAGGAGGGCCTAACACACTGCTGCAGCGACCTGTCTCGGGGGATGGTGCAGGTGACAAGTGCACTAGGGGTGCTATTGACTAGTCAGGCGTCGACAACTGCTGCAGGGGATGCTGTGGAGAGCATCGACACCAGCAGCAGGAGCAGCATCACACCCCCCATCCCAGAAGCACGCAGGAGCAGCAGGCGGCTTGGGGTTGGCTCTAGTGAGGATGCACAGGCCGTGCCATCCACCACTGCAGCGCGTATGCGCAAACATTGATGTGGCCCTGCTTAGCCACTTCCCAATGGGTGACGTAACCCTGGACATACTCCTTGTATAGATGTTATATTGCCAGATTGGCTTGTTCATGTGTTCATGGCGTGTTGCCACATTAAAACCACGTCATGACTAATCACAACTGGCTGTGTCCCCTTACTTACTCAGAAATAGTTGCATGTGATCTCTGCCCGTCTCTCTCTCCCATCGATTGCAGTTGGCACTCTAGCTGCGTTGCCCTGTGGCTGGCCTGACTCATCCTCGTTGTCCTCAAAATATGTTAGTTCCACATCTGTACCTTTTTTCGTGGCAAGGTTGTGCAGCATTGCACAAGTGGCAATAATCTTGCAGCAGGTGATGGGTGTGTACTGGCGTGTGCCTCCGCTCTTGTGGAGGCAGCGGAACCTGCTCTTCAGTAGTCCAAACGTGCGCTCCACCACATTGCGTGTTGTTTTGTGTGCCACGTTGTATCGTCTCTCACTCTGGGTTGCTGGGTGTAGGTAGGGAGTGAGGATGAATGACCGGCATGCATATGCACTGTCGCCTATATGAGTTGAAGGGACACATCAGTCACATGCCTCTTTACACTATGATTTGCAGGTTGCAAGGGGCGTCACTGTTACTCACCTAGCAGGTATCCCTCTCCAAATTCTCCGGCACTCAGTCGTGTGTAGATCCCACTATTCTGAAAGATGTACGAGTCGTGGGTGCTCCCAGGAAACTTTGCAACAATATCTGTGATGATGTTCCCTGCATCACAGATCACCTGCACATTGATGGAGTGGGTGGACTT
The DNA here is from genome assembly GCF_964204655.1 of Triturus cristatus. Lineage (NCBI taxonomy): Eukaryota > Metazoa > Chordata > Amphibia > Caudata > Salamandridae > Triturus > Triturus cristatus. The sequence goes on along the minus strand of NC_140582.1, from coordinate 875,048,636 downwards.
CCTGTTCCTGTAGATGTGCTCTGTGTCAGCTGGTGGACAGATTGGGATGTGTGTACCATCAATACAGCCGATGACATGGGGGAACTGTGCCATGTGATAAAAGTCTGTGTGTTGGGGAAGCTGATGTAGTGGTGCATTCTCTGCATCATGGCATCCAGGAACTTCCTGAAGAAACGTGACAGGCAACTCTGGAATACACCACCCACCGCAGCTATCACCACCTGATAACTGCCGGATGCCAGCAGATGTAGGCTGCAGAGCACCTGCACATGTGGGGGTATGGCGTGCGCCCTTCTTATTGGCTGGTCCAGGAGTGGGTGAAGGTCCCTGATTAAGTCCATGATGGTTTCGGGGTGTAGCCTGTACCTTTCATGTATCTCTGCATCAGTCAGGTGGAATAGTGTGATGCGCTGTCTGTAGATGCGTTCCTCCCGTCGCCAAACCCTCAGTCCTGCTGCCTGTAGACGTAGGCGCCTTGCAATGACATACATAGCGGCCATGTTGTCCACGCTGTTGCATTTTGGGATTGCTAATATGCACTGTTGATGGTTACCACCTGCTTTCAATCCATGTTAATTACCGATTCTTATTTACCGATTTTCTTGGATTTCTTAATTACCGAGTGCTCCTACATGTCATTATAATTTTTACCACTTCATATTTACCACTTCATATTTACCGATTCGTTAAGTATGTATTCGGTAACTCTGATTCGGTATTTTAGAATTCGGTAAATATGATTCGGTATTTACCGCCTCATATTTACCGAAAAGTCGTTTTTGGACTCCTACATCTCACTTGTCTGAATACCGGTCGGTAACGGCATATTTACCGAAAATCGGCCGTTACCGACCGGTATTTGGCTACCTACATGAGGCCCATGGTAACTATATATAACGCTTGATGTGTCTCTTCAGCTTTATATGGAGCTGGATTATGGGGTTATTCCTCTACGGCCCAACTCCAAACAAATGAAAATAATTTCCGTAAACGATTGTTATGTGTCCCGGCCGCAGCTTCATCTGACCTAATACATCAAGAAACTGGTCTCAATCATATATAAGATCTTGCTGCCTTACGCCCTTTATTACTATGGCGTTCTATTTGGTACAAAAAGGTAACTGAGTTTACACAGTCTGTAATTAAAGACTGCCTTAAGTTAGACCATTGTCCCCGCATTCCGTGGTTGAACTATATTATCTTCTGGTATAATACATTATTCGAACTTACTATTTCTAAAGATTCAGATAATACAATACCGTTCTCCAAGAAGGAAATAAAAGACACATTTTTGCTTCACAAGAGGGAAGAAAGGAATAAATTGCTTTGGACCCAAAAGACCTCTGTATTTTATAGGCAGTTAAACCTTAAGAGTGGATTTCAGACATATTTGGTGGACGTGACTAGAAAATCGCATCGATTTATACTAGTACGTTTAAGGTGGGCATTGTACACCATCTTGTATCTTTCCCCGTAATTGGGGCAGGCTCTAACCTAAAGTGCCCTTGTGACAATGTCTCCAAACAATGCTGTTGCCATTTTTTGTTATTTTGTAAATTTTATGTGTTTTTAAGGAAATTTTATCTGAAACCTATCCTTTTAAAATATAATATTCGTTTAACAGCAGATGCTATGAAATTAATATGTTCTCTTCAGAGTCCAGATATCTGCTTCCATGTTGCACTATTTATTTTGGAATGTAGAGCTGCTAGGAAATCCATAATTATATGATTAATGTGAAATTGTGTTCTGTTATGGCCTAATCTGTAGTTATGCACAAGTCACTTTATTATAGCGAGGTAGAATTTTCTACTTTGTTATGGTCCATTTGCACCTGTGCACAAGTCACTTTATTATGGCAAGGGAGAGCTCTTTACTATGATGAAAATTAATGTCTTTTGAGCAACTCCATATATTGTTGTAATATTACAACGGCAAGATATATTTTGCACATATGCACAGGTCACTTTATTATAGTGAGGTGGAGCCTTTTACTGTGTTGAAAATTTATGTTTTTATGATTAATGTGAAATTGTGTTTTGTTATGGCCTAATCTGCACTTATGCACAAGTCACATTTATTATAGCGAGGCAGAGTTTTCTACTTTGTTATGGCCCATTTGCACCATGCACAAGTCACTTTATTATGGCAAGGGAGAGCTCCCTACTATGATGAAATTAATGTCCCTTGAGCAATTTTATATATTGATGTAATATTACAATGACAAGATTTATTTTGCACATATGCACAGGTTACTTTATTATAGTGAGGTGGAGCTTTCTACTCTGTTGAAAATTAATGTTTATTGAGTATCTTCATCTAAGTAGTATCGACACATGCCTGTGTTTATCCTTAACTGATATAATATTTGTTTATTTTATTGATGTATTTATGATTAGTGTATTACCACTCCCTGCGAGATACTAGGGCCGGTTCAGGAATAAACCTTTGCTTTTTAAACTGTTTAAAAATGATGTGGTATAATATTTTATTGTATACTTTTTGTTTAGCTTATATGGTTGTGTTCATACAAACCGAATAAAAGCTTTTTGACTTGACTTGAGTCAGGCTTTGACACAAAAGTGCAGTCCTGAAATATGTAGATTGTGTGCAGTACCCTTACCACTTGCACTGTAGTGAATGAGTTTTGGTAAACTCCTAGGGATAGTTGTGCTTGTCTAGAATCACACTGTGAGTTAGTGTGTATTTGGGAACCACTGTGAGAGAAGCATTTGGTAACATCATGTATTTTCTGACAGATAACTTTTTAAAAACCTGTCATGTTGTCAAGTTTCAGTAGCATTAGAAGCCAGTCTTTGCTTATGCGTTGATTACATGAGTTAGGCTTTGACACAAAAGTGCAGTCCTGAAATATGTAGATTGTGTCCAGTTCCCTTACCACTTCCACAGCAGTGAATGATTTTTGGTAAACTCCTAGGTATAGTGGTTGTTGTCTAGAATCACACTGTGAGTCTGTGTGCATTTGGGAACCACTGTGAGAGTAGCATTTGGTAACATCATGTATTTGCTGACAGATAACTCTTTTAAAACCTGTCATGTTGTCAAGTTTTAATAGCATTAGAAGCCAGTCTTTGGTTATGCATTGATAAAATGATTCATGCTTTGACACTAAAGTGCAGTACTGAAATATGTAGATTGTGTGCAGTCCCCTTACCCCTTCCACAGTAGTGAATGAGTTTTGGTAAGCTGCTAGGGATAGTGTTGCTTGTCTAGAATCACACTGTGAGTCTGTGTGCATTTGGGAACCACTGTAAGAGAAGTATTTGGTAACGTTGTGTATTTGCTGACAGATAATTGTTTTAAAACCTGTCATGTTGTCAAGTTTTAGAAGAATTAGAAGCCAGTTTTTGCTTATGCTTTCATTAAATGAGTCAGGCTTTGACACAAAAGTGCAGTCCTGAAATATGTAGATTGTGTGCAGTTCCCTTATCAGTTCCACAGTAGTGAATGATTTTTGGTAAACTCCTAAGTATAGTGGTTGTTGTCTAGAATCACACTGTGAGTCTGTGTGCATTTGGGAACCACTGTGAGAGAAGCATTTGGTAACATCGTGTATTTTTTAGCAGATAACTCTTTTAAAACCTGTCATGTTGTCTAGTTTTAGTAGCATTAGAAGCCAGTCTTTGCTTATGCGTTGATTAAATGAGTCATGCTTTGAAACTAATGTGCTGTACTTAAATATGTAGATTGTGTGCAGTACCATTACCTCTTCTAGACTAGTGAATGAGTTTTGGTAAACTGCTAGGGATAGTGTTGTTTGTCTAAAATCACACTGTGAGTCTGTGTACATTTGGGTAAGGATTGTGAGAGAAGCATTTGGTGACATAGTGTATTTGATGACAGATAACTGTTTTAAAATCGGTCATGTTGTCAAGTTTTAGTAGCTTTAGAAGCTATTCTTTGCTTATGCATTGATAAAATGAGTCAGGGTTTGACACTAAAGTGCAGTACCATGTACTATTCTCTTCACTGTGCCAGAACTGAACATTTTAAAGTTTTTCCCAGGCACTAACCTAGCAGTAGTCTGATGATTTAGTCAGTTTCCAAGTACTCATGTTGTGAACCATACATTACCAGGTAGATTGCTTCAAATGTCTATGCAGTATGCATGCAGTCTCCTAACATACTATACACTTGTCTTTCACATTTTCAATTCGCTAGTCAGTATCCATACACTTCCAGGAACCACCCTGTAACTCCCTTTGCAGTCCTCTAGTGACCCATTCAGCACCATGTACTAATCCATTCACTATGCCAAAACCCAAACACTTATAAATTCACCAAGATACTATCTTTGCAGTACTCTAATCATTCAGTCAGTGCCTAAGTATTCATGCACTGAGCCAGGCCTTAGCACATGGACTGCTTCAAACCCCTATCCACTATGTATGCAGTCTTCTAACCACCTAGACACTTGTCTTTCACACTTTCAATTACCTAGTCAGTATCCATACAGTCCAGCAAACATCCTGTCACTCCCTTTGCACTCCTCTAGTGACCCATTCAGTACCAAGTACTAATCTATTCGCTGGGCGAAAAGCCAACCACTTATAAATTCACCTAGGCACTCTCCTTGCTGTACTCTAATCATTCAGTCAGTACCCAAGTACTCATGCAGTGAGCCAGGCCTTAGTACATGGACTGCTTTAAATGCCTATCCAGCATGGATGCAGTCCTCTAATCACCTACACAGTTGTCTTTCACACCTTCAATTCCCTAGTTAGTATACATACACTTCTAGCAAACACCCTGTCACTCACCCAGTGTGTATCCTTATAGTACTGTAATCATTTAGTCAGTTAGCATGTAGTCTTTTAGTGAGGTAGGCTTTAGGGCATGAACTGCTTCAAAGTAGTATGCACAATGCATGTAGTGTTTTAACGATCGTCACACTTGTGGTTCAGGGCTATAGTTTCTTAGTCTGTTTTTATATAAAATGTGTTTGTACAGTAAGGGAATAGTATACATTTGAAAGTTATTAATATACATTTATTTGTGATTCTTTTTTACAGATACAGAACAGGAGTGTTTCTCATCCGTTTGCACTCTTCTCGTGCAAGATTGTTTGGATGAAGGGTCCTTAGGTGTTTCATCATACTTGCCGTGCCGCACGAGTATTTTTTGTTAGGATCCCCTCGTAACAGAACTCTTTTGCAAATCTTGCGTGTGACAAAGGTGGCATTGGTCTTTGTTTGCCCCTCGAGAAAAGTAGAACATTTCCACACCACTGAAGGAAAACGTTGTGGGCGCGGTGCATCCTCCAAAAATTCATCCTTAGATTTGGTGAATATTTTAAAGCGACAACATTTACAGTTTTTATAAGTTAAACTTATAAAATTTTGTTAGCTGTATGCATTTTATATATCTGTGATTTGTATCTTATTTTTTTGTTTGAGAATAGCATGTTGTTGTTTTTTTTAACAATCTTTGAGATTGTTTTTTTTTTTGCCAGCTGTGATGAGTACAATTGAAATCACTATTTTTAGTGAAAATTGATATATTCTGAGAACAGCAAAAAAGGCAAAAAAATGACTTTGTGGAAATTATGCTGTGTTGTAAAAAATGTATTATTAGATGTTATGATTTTTTTTTCCTTTTCTTTCACAGATCCAACATTTTAAAATAAGCAATTTTTATGAATTTAGATTGGAATGAAAATGTGAAAAAAATGTGTACCATTTTTTATTCCTATTACTGTGAAGGTAAGTTTAACTAAGTCTCAATGTGCAGAATGAGGAGGTCTGCAAGAAGCTACAAAGTTGAAATATGTTTCTAAAAACACTCTGTTTATACCTATGTAGTTTTGAAATCTGACCATAATCAGATATCATGTGACCTGCAAAAAAAGAGATTTGAGGGGTTCATAATATTTCCCATTTTAGCTATTGAAGGACCGCAATTATTTCAATCATTCTTCTTTGAACATCTTTGCAGACAAAACTCTGTGCTTACCTTTTATCATTCGCAAGGAATTTTAAAAACGGAAATATGTCACTTTTTGTAACATAGTTATTGTGTAAGATACTCTTTCATATTTACAAAGAGAGGAAAAGGCACTCTGTGCACTTTTTATACTCCATGTAAATACAACCTCATCATGTAGACCACTTTGTGTTGAAAGGGTGTTCTATAAGTGTTGTTGCACTTTATACTCATAGAACAAGACACATGTCTAGATTTATCATAAATCATAAATCTCGATATGTGTGCGAATGGTGCACCATACTAAAATTGGTGTAGGAAAGCACAACAAGCAGAATTGTTTTAATTTCTCCACATTTTTATATCTTCAATGCATGCTGAAATGTTCAGCATACATTGAAGGAGAAAAATGCATTTTCTCATTGTTTTTGTGCAGGAAGGTGTGTCTTCCTGTAGAAAAACAAACAGCACATGACACAGATATCCTTGCACTATGGTGCAAGGGTGCCTGTGTCACCACATGGCTGCAGTTTAAGCAGCCATGCAGACAGAAGCATAGATTTGCAACATATTTATGTACATATGTTGCATCCCTGTGATTCGGAAGTACTACAGCACACTGCAGTTAAAGAGGTTACTGTGTGATGCTGCAGCACTTCCTCATAGTTCTGCACTTATACATTCACCATACGCTACTATTCAGTCAACTATGTACTACACATACATTCATCTAAACTATCACACACTAACAAAGAAATTTAGCTCTTTTTTTAAACGAGGAAAGTTCGTTCTTAGAAGAACTTTTTTTTTCTTCTTTCTTCTTTTCTAATTTTTTGGGGGTTTTCTGAACAATTTTAATTTTTTTTTGGTTTTTCTGCAAAAAAAAAAACAAAAAAAAAAACAGGAGAAACCAAACAATGAACTTCAGGGAACAATAAAAAAGAAAAAAAAAAAAAAAACTAGCAAATGTCGCATTGCACTTAGTGCAGTCACTTTTAAAAATTGAAATTGAGGACGGATGTCCAAGGTTTGGGCTGATGGATGCACTCTGGATGTGCTCAGCTGTGATGAGGTGGAAGGCGCAGGAGCAGGAGTGTTTCTCATCCGTCGGCACTCTTCTCGTGCAAGATTGTTCGGATGAAGGGTCCTCATGTGCTTCATCATACTTGCCGTGCCGCACGAGTATTTCTTGTTAGGATCCACTCGCGACAGGACTCTTTTGCATATCTTGCACGTGACCAAGGTGGCATTGGTCTTATTCTGCCCCTCGGGAAAAGTAAAAAAATGTCCACACCACTGAAGAAAAACGTTCTTTGGGTGGTGCCTCCTCCAAAAACTCATCCTCAGAAATATGAGGAGATTCAGGTGATGGCTGCTGCACTGAAGCCATTTTGGTTGAAAAAAGTTAGAGCTAAGTGTAAACTTAGTCTAAAAAATGTTCTTCTCTCCAAAGAGATGGTTCTCTAAAGAAGGTCAAAGAAGAATGATTGAAATGGGTGGGGTCTTTCAATAGTTAGAAGAGGAAGTGTAATGAACCAATCAAATCTCTTTTTTTGCAGGTCACATGGGATCCGCGCACCCTGCGCTTATGCAGCACGCACCCAGCACGCATCCGCGAAACTGAATTAAAAAAAATGATAGGATTAGATGTAAAAATATATTACTTTTAAGACTAGTTTAGAGTTTGTCTTCAATTAAAATTCACATGAAATACATATATATGTTTTTTTTAAATGTTAAATACTTTGCGGGATCCGCGCACCTACTGCGTCATAGACGCAGATGACGCATCGCGGAAGCGTGGAAACGTCGCGTTACGTACATCGAACGTGTCGCGTATAGGCTGGGAGTCGCATTGGAATCGCGCACCAACCACGTACCCGACGCATACCATGCGCGGATGCTACTGCGTAGGAATCGAGAACTGTGCGCATAGGGTGCGCGGCTCCAAAAACATTGAAAAAAATATATAAAATAAAGTTTTAAACATATATTTTAAAAAATAGTTTTGAAAAATATGTTTGAAAAACCCATTAAGTTCAAATAATATTTTTTAATTTTTAAAAGTATTAATTGAAAAAATAAGTTTAAAAAATGATGATAAAAAAGTATTTTAGAAAAACGTAATTAATGAAATTGACACACTGAATTTGAAAAATATACAAATCCAATCAAAATCATTAAACATGATATCTTCAGAGATAAGTTATAGATAGGAATTAGCATTTAAAACACCTTTGAAATTCACTGAAAAAACCAAAGGTTTCGGGGGCGTTATAGTTAGGAAATGGCATTTAAAAAACCTTAGAAATTCACTGAAAAAAACACACTATCGATTAGAGCTGACGGCTGCTCTTCACTCATCCGCTCAGATTCTGCAGCAGAATAGCCCTTATCAAGGAGGCCCTCGAAGCTGCTCTGTTTATGATCACTACAACCCAGACGCCACGTACAATTTTGCCCTTAAGAAGTTCCTTGGCAAAAGGGACGAAACGCGTTGGCTGTTTGCCGTTTGTGTTTAACTATCTGGAATAAATATAAGTCAATAAAGGACAATACTTGTGATCTTGAATGACTCCTGTTTGAGTGCACCTTCCTTCTTTTGAGAAATCCTTGGACTCTGTAGCATCAATCAACGGCGGATGCTGGAAGTGGATGCACCGTCGTTGGTGGCTTTTGTCTGTATAGGTTTCAGGGGTGTTATAGTTAGCTGGACATTTCCCTCGTACAAAACCCTAGAAATTCCCCTGTTATAGTTAGTTCAGCTAACTATAACTCGCGCCCCCTCAATGCACTGCTGATGACGTCACATATTACATCACTCATGACATGGTCAGTGACATCACTGATGACATCACTGATGACATCTCAAATGACATCACTGATGACATCATCCATGTGATAAATTATTGCATCTTCTCACACCCTAATTTAACCATTGATACACCAACTCAAAATTTCAGACGTCCATTCTCAAAACCATAGATACTCCAATACCAATAACTACATACCCACTCATTAACTCTTAGGTCTACATACACCTCCACTCACTCACATGTACAGTCACTCATACTTACAGTCACTCTGTACAAGACTATCATATGCATTTGTACACCTACATAGACACTCACACACCACCAATCATCCATAGAGGTACTCTCACACCTAGTCAGTCATGCAAATAATTAATCACACTCCCATTTACTCACCTATGAAGTTATACATACTCAAGTTCACTTACTCATAAAAATAGTACCACATTCTTACGCTCTTATACAATCATTGATACAAGCACACACTCATCCATACAGCCACTCTCACAATCACACACTCTCACATATACCCGCTTATATACTCTTACACGCATATATACTGCCTTTCACATATGTAGTTAGTCACACATGTACCACTGAGATATACATTCAATCCCTAACACACCCATACATACACTCACTCAACCATACAGTTCATCACAGATGCACTCTTAAAACCATGCACCCATAGAATCACCCACTCACACATCTATGCATAGAGTCACACACACCCTACCCACACAAACACTCAGGCACCCATACAGATACTCAGACAACCAATCAATAACCCATATAGCCACTCATATAGCTATTCACAAAACCATGCAGCCACTTATACACCTACACACAGACACATACAGACATTCACACAGTTTAGTCACTAGTCTGCAGTAAGATACATTTAATGACTCACTTATAGAGTCAGTTACGCACCTAGAAAATCATCCATTCACACACTTGTACACCCACTCATTCTTCCACAGGCCTTTCACTATAAATATATAAAACATATTTAAACTTTACAGAAACACACAGTCACTGGATGCCGTCATCAGTGATGTCATTTGAGATGTCATCAGTGATGTCATCAGTGATGTCACTGACCATGTCATGAGTGATGTAATATGTGACGTCATCAGCAGTGCATTGCGGGGGCACGAGTTATATTTAGCTGAACAAACTATAACAGGGGAATTTCTAGGGTTTTGTATGAGGGAAATGTCCAGTTAACTATAACACCCCTGAAACCTATGGTTTTTCAGTGAATTTCTAAGGTTTTTTAAATGCCAATTCCTAACTATAATGCCCCTGAAACCTTTGGCTTTTTCAGTGAATATATATATATATTCAGGCTATCTCATATTACTCTATTTAATTTACAGTTCATTGTGTTCATCAACTGTATAAACAAACTAAGTGACACGATATGTGCCCATATTTGAAAAAGATGACATTTTTTTATTCAATCATCTTGTTGAAGATCTGTTAAATTATATGATTTGGTGAATATTTCGCTTCAATTGTTATCATCCTTATATATTTATCTTTTGCCAATTTACTGCGAAATTGTGATGGGAAACGTCTCCAGAACCCAAACGACTGATTATTTGAAATTCTGTGGAAAACATGACTGTAGTCAATGGACTGAATGTATAAACAGCATCATTTTATTGCATTCTATTCTTAATTAATGTATTTATTTATTTTTTTGTACAATGATTCATTGCACATTATATATGCCTTGTGTAAAATGTTATCAATGGGTACTTCTCTGGTGGCTGGGAACGTTCTCTCCTCTAGAAACCTTCGCACATTTGAGTCTTCATTTGACAAGGATGTTTTTGGATTAAGCAAGTTAAAATGTGACATTCCTTTTTCACTCCTTATTTTGAATAATGTGCTTGTTTTTTAATATGCTGATAAAGTTTTCTCTCTAAGAAACTTCAAGTTTTCTGACTTCGACCTTTTATACGAACGCTATCTTGGATTATATTTACAGGCATGGTTCTTTAACCCATACAATCTGGTAATACATATTACCTGACCCATTTCTAATAGAAATATAGTATGGTTGGTAGATATCAAGAAACAAACATTAGAGATAGATTGGTAGTGTATATCCACACTTCCTACTTTTATCGTGAACTATATTCCATTTATTTGTGGAAATATGAATTTTCCTGGTCAGTTATGTCCCCTATCTTGGACCCCAACGGTTTCATGTATGAATCACAAGTACATGTATGTTCCCTCCAGTTCCAGTTATGGAGACGCAAACACATGTGCGTCCACCGTCAACATGTCCTCTGTCAGATCCGCCATGAATAGGCCGGATATTCCATTCCTAAGTATGAAAGGCCACCGGCTTTATATGGTTCACTTATGCCATTTTACAGCCCAGGCAAGTAGGCCCTGATTCTGTCATCAAACTCTTCTTGCCTTCTGCCTCTGAAAGCTCCAGTCCGAGCCTGCATCTGTGACCATGAACTTTGTCTCATTCTCTGCGCGGCTCACGAAGCCTGACATCAGCCTATTCTCTGCCAAGAACTGTATTTCACCTTCGAATTATCTGCCTCCCCCTCAGCCGATGCATTCCTGCCTAGTAGTTTAAGTAAACATTCTTCCAGTTACCAAGCAAAAAGGCCCATCTTCTCTGTCCTCATGCAAGTAATTCATAGCCCTGTTACCATGGAATATTCCTACCCCCTCGCATTCAGTGTAGACACTTAGACGCTTGTACACGCACGCACAGTCAGTATAGAATAGATTCTGTCCGAGAGTCCTTCTTTTATGGATAACATAGTTCTTTAAACATAGGATGTTAGATATGATTTGGGATTAGGTTGACTTGACCCCCCAGACTTCTCGTCTCCACATATAGAGCTAAATGTCAAGTTCCCGTCACCCCCTAGTTACACGTCAATTACACGTCATACTGCTGCGCGCGCATCTATGCCAAGTATTATCTTATAGATCCACCTATGTATTACATCATAACCAATCATGTTCCTTTTTACTCATTATTACACCCATTTTCGGTTACGCAGACCAAACGTCAATGTCCTTATCAATTGTTACGCCTACTGTATTCACTTCATTATAATGTATGTACTATAAAAGTTACTTCTTGTCAATAAAGTATGTACTTCACTTCCTGAACCCCCGTGGTGATGGAACTTGAAGCATCCGATTATAATCGATTATTGGAATAAAGCCCATTCCGAAACTATAATATCACGGATTCTGCCTCTCATTTTACTGAGCTATTTTATAATGTTTCTGTATCAAATTCAGTCCCGGTAAAGGAATTTTTATTTACCACATGATGGCGCCCGAATAGGGACACTTTCTCATCTCACGCGCCGGCGGTGCGTTGCAGGCCCGGTCTCCTGCCACAGCTGGACGGACAATAACGCGTACCAGCAGGATTTCCTGTATCTCCCTCCAGTCAAGCGGGGGCGACTGAGACTGCGATCAACACCCAGACGAGGCGGTGAGAAGTGCGAAGTATCCCGACCAGAGCCTAGCTGAGAGAGCAAGACCCGAGTTATACAGAGACCCACCAGTCCGAAGTCAAGCCCAGTGTCCGACGAGTCGAGTCGAGTCCAGTCCGGTTCAAGTTCAAGTTACTGAGGCCTTCCGTTTCCGAAGCTACCCGGTGAGTACCATTACTGGGGAGGCATTTCTGACGTGCACATAGGTTGTGCCGGTCAAGACGGGTTTGGGTACACAAATCCGGTCTGCACTGTTTTAGCAGTGTATCTGTACTGTTTAGCAGTATATCAAGTATTCCGAAGTATCTAGTAAGTGTCAAGAATTAAGCATGGTGATTTAGTTATGCAGACGATCATCATTGTTGTTTCAGTTAAAGGTTTAATGTTTTAATGTTTAATGTGTTAAACGTCCTGCATATTGTGGTATGAATGGTTGTTCATTAAGTGTGCTTTTTTTATTAAGTGTGTTCAAGATTAAGTATCAGATCAGTTGTCAATATGCCGCTCTTTTCGAAATTAAGACAGATCACTACTAGAAAAGGGGTACTTGAAGAAGCCGTCCCTATTCCTCCTAGGGATACTCCAGGGCACTTCATGTATCACAAACATGGCTTAGACGCTATATTATTTCTTGATTTATGGGTAGACTACACCAAGGGATTACCAGAAAGTCAGAGATGGCCCGCAGCGGGAACCTGGGATGCAGAGTGCATCATGAAAGTCGAGGAAGAGTTATGGAAAAGGAAAGTCAGACAGTCACAGAAAGACGCCGTTGAGTTATGGCGTAAAGAATCTCATAGACGTACGGAAAAAGCACGTAGACAGGAAGAGAAGAGTAAAGAAAGTTCGAGCAAAGTTCAAGACCATCTATTAATTAAGGAAGGTATCCGAGTGAAATCAGAACAAGTAGACAGACAAAGAAATGCCCTTATGAATGGTATGTATCCCCTTCTGGCCGAAGGATTACCTAAGGCTACTCCAGAGATACCGAAAGACTTGCCACCCCCATTATTCCCAATCAAGGTACATCCTAAGGGGCATCCTAGAACCGCAGAAGATGTTTTTCTTTCTTCATATTTAGATGACGCAGCTCCCGAGTATGCTAATTCCGCCCCACGTAGACCGCATACCAGGGAGGTCCAACGCCAAGATCCAGCACCCGTATCCCTACAGCAACAAATCGAGTCACAAGTTCCGGCAAGCACATCTGTTTCTGCATCTGTTCCTACAGGTACTTCTATAGCTGAGTCCACGCCTATAGTTGCTGTGTCACGTTCGACGAATCCTTTCACACCCGACGCCCCAGACGGGGCCACGGGAGGTGCTACCAATATTTTTTCTACGCCACCTAGAATAAATAAACTTATTTTCCAAGAGTCAGCGCATTCACGTACACCCAAATTCGTAAGTGATCGTACGCTTAAGGAACTTCTTATAGATTGTAGATATGACCCGGTGCTCGGTAAAGAGGACGAAATGATCCTGGCATCATTACGTATCAGACGAGCCGCAGGGTATTTAGCGAAGCTACCAGGAATGACTGCGCATCTAGATAATATATATCATTTTGTCCAAACAGGGCGAGATCCAGAATGTATTTACAGAGCTATGGAATACCAGAAAGTAGAGATACAGGGGGAACTGTTACGTTTCCTCATAAACTGTGTGATCAGAAATCAAGACCGACCGGGGGTAGACCCGGAAGCAATGAAAATTCTTACAAGATGGAGCCAGAATATATCAGAAGGGAGACATGATAAACAAAATTGTATAATAGCCATGTGCCGAAAGATCCGTAAAGAAATAGAACGCCTACACGAAGAGCGATTAGAGGTAGACGAGTTTGAACAAAACGAGGAAGAAGGGTCAGGACTGCCCACAGGACAGTCGGACACCATAGCCTATGTAGGTAGAGGAAGATCTTGTAATAGGAATCAGACTAGATATCATACTGACTCAATACATCCGATATGTCCAGATAATAACAGGAATTTTCAAATACCTATAATTAATATAAGGTCTAACGAGCATTCGTTCCAAACCGCCGACAAACTACTCCGAGAACGAAGGGGTTATCATTTTCTCGATTCTATGGATGAACAAGATTTAGCAAGGGCGGCTGTCCATTGGGTGGACAGTCCCGGAAAATATAGTGATGAGACAGTAGTACGCACATTTTTGAATCTCACCCCAGATGAGCAGAGGTTAGCTGGGATTTATATGATTCAACAACTCATTATACTATATCAGAGTCAGCATTCGGACCCTGGTCCCTTACCTGACATATTGACTGAATTGCTTATGAATAAATGGAGAGGTCCAGGTACTAAATTAATTAAAGAAATTCTAGTATCAAGAAAGCAGTATATTCTTTTTGTATGCTCAGAGCATGTCTCATTGCCTGTCAAGGAAAGAACAACGTATCACCTGGATAGACAGAATCCCTTACGAGAAGTACACCCAATAAAAGGCGAGGACAATCAGTTTAAACGTGTATTTGTATATACGCCCATATCGAAAATAGAATTGTTAGAAATGAAGAAAGTGGTACCCAGTCATGACAAAGACCCAGCGGGTTTTCACCGAGAAATTAAAGACATGTTACTCATGGGAGAGTATACCTACCCCGACATTATGACAATATTAAAGGTGTTGATGCCTGCTGGCATTTATGAGAAACTCAAGGAAAAAGAGTGGGAGGTAGGTGATCAAAAGATAGAATGGTCAGCATTAGAAGCAGAAGAAAGGGCCCGAGGTCCAGGTTCGGGGCTTGGGGACAAAACTAAAGCACTACCAGGTCTACTAGTACAGGTACTGCCACGTTTATTAACTACGAAAAAGGAAGATTGGGGTACAATTTCAGCCTGTAAACAGAAGCAAGATGAAGACACTAGCGATTACTATGCCCGATTCGAGAAATGTTTTGGTATAAATAGTGGCATAAGAGCAAGTAGCGAATCATACCCGCATCTGTTTGTAACAAAATTAGTGGAAAATGCCCTGCCCCCAGTAAAGAATAGAGTATTAAAATTCGAGAGTACCTGGCAAGGTAACACTCCAACACAAATGTTACAAATGTTACAGTACCACCACAATAGAATTAGAGAGGAACAAGAACATGAACACAGACGCATGAAAGACACGAAAATGAAAATGCTAGTTTCCCAGACAGTTCCAGCTGAAGGACATAAAAAGGGTATGACACATTCCGATTCAGCAGGACCTGTAAAAGGGACATGCAATTATTGTAAAAAGCCAGGTCATTACGTACACGATTGTCCAGTGCTAGAACATAATATCGCCATAGGTAAAACACAAGAAAGATCACGGCCACTAAGACAAGATCAGAATGAACAAGGAGCTATGCAGCATGCCCAGGCCATGCCAGCCGCACAACAGCCAATACAGTTTGTGCCAGCTGCACCACCGTTGCCTGTTGCTGCCACACAGACAACAACACGACAAATGTATCAGACCGCACAGTATGAATATCCCGAGTATCAGCGTTACGCATGAACTAGCCTAGAGAGGGAAGTTGACTTACCCCTTATCGAGATTCCTGTAGATCAAGAAGGACCTTATGTACATAGTGAATTATTAGGTCAAGATAGAAAATTTTTACTCGATACAGGGGCAAGTCGAACAACTATAAAACGTAGTGAAGTTCCAGGGGCACCCCTCTCAGGCTCTCAGAATATTTCCCTTGGTTTTTCAGGAAAACCTATTGTTAATGAAGTATCACAGCCTCTTCCACTTACGATAGGACCTCTGACCCGAACTACAGATTTATTGCTTACTAAATCATGTCCAGAAAACTTGTTAGGAATAAAAACGTTGAAAGCCCTAGGAGCCATAATATGTTGTTCTCCGGAAGGAGTAAGGTTGTTTTTACGTGATTTTAAAGGTCACTATGTATCTAGAGACATGGATCCCCGACTGCAGACTTTACCTACACATCTATGGGCACAAGGCCCTACTGATGTTGGTTGCATGAATATTACACCATATCGAGTCACCCTAAAGGCAGGAGTGGTGCTACCACGAATGCGACAATACAAGCTACCACCAGATGCTGTAACGGCTTTACTACAAATCATTGACGAGCTTATTGCCCAAGGAGTAGTTGTAGAAACAGACTCCAATGTATGTAATTCACCGATAATTCCGATTCTTAAACGAACAGATCCTACAGCGCCGCCAGTATATCGATTGGTTATTGATCTGCGCGAGTTAAACAAATGCATTGTGCCACAATTTCCTGTGGTCCCAGATATCTCGTCATTATTGACAGCTATTGATTCCGAAGCAACATTCTTTACTGTAATTGATCTCAAAAATGCCTTTTTCAGCGTCCCAATAGATCTGGAAAGCCAATATTTGTTCGGATTTAGTTTAAATGGGCGTAGCTTTAAATTCACCCGCGCACCTCAAGGATTTACAGAAAGCCCCAGCATCTATAGCCAAGCACTGAAACGAGAACTTGACAGTATCCACATGCCAGTTAACACTGCTCTGCTTCAATACGTCGATGATCTGCTGATCACCGCCCGAAGCGAACTCAAATGTGAAAAAGCATCACTGACAGTTTTACAATTTCTAGCCGAAAAGGGGCACAAGGTGTCCCCTTCTAAGCTGCAATTCTGTGTCCAGCGAGTTGTTTATCTTGGACACTCGCTGGACAAGGAGGGAAGGCAGCTTACACCCGACCGCATTCAGTTGATAGCTAACATGCCAATGCCCAAGACACAAAAGGAGGTACGGGCTTTCATAGGCCTCACTTCATATTGTAGGCAGTGGATCCCTCAGTATGCATTTCTAGCAAAACCACTCATTCAATTGACAACACAGGAGGCAGCCACACCGACTGTTCTCCCTTGGACTCAGGAACACACACAAGCTTTTGAAAGCTTAAAGAAAGCTTTATGTCAAGCACCTGTTTTAGCAACGCCATGTTACAGAAAACAGTTTACACTCTTTGTTACAGAACGCGAAGGTACTGCCTTGTCAGTACTCACACAGGAACAAGCAGGAGCACACAAACCATGTGCTTATTTTTCTAGTACATTAGATCCCGTAGCTCAGGCTTTGCCTGCATGCCTAAAATCAGTAGCAGCAACAGCTTTAGCAATCAGAGAAAGCGATGCCATAGTGTTAGGACATCCATTGACAGTTCAAGTACCACACGCAGTAGAGGTTCTTGTAAATAGAACGCAAACACAACACTTGACTATAGCACGACTTACAGGGTATGAACTTACATTGTTTCAGCCACATATAGAAATCAGACGCTGTAACACATTGAATCCTGCCACACTTTTACCAGTAGTCGGAACAGACCCACTAGCCCACGACTGTATTGAAGTTATTACTATAACGACAAAACCCAGACAAGACTTGACAGATGTCCCATTGTCAGATCCAGACCTGACCTTGTATGTAGATGGTTCATGCATGAGAACAAGTACAGGAGAGTTAGTAGCCGCCTATGCAGTCACAACAGATACTGAGGTCATTGAAACTAATCGTATAAATACTTTGTCAGCTCAAGCCGCAGAACTTATCGCTCTGACACAAGCCTGTATTCAAGCCATGAATAAAAAAGTCAACATATACACTGATTCACGTTATGCATTCGGAGTTGTACATGACTTCGGCGTGCTGTGGCGAGAGAGAGGTTATTTAACTTCCCACGGTGCCCACATTCAGCACGGACCCCTCATTCATGCATTATTAGATGCAATACATCTACCCACTGAAATATCAATTATGAAATGTAAGGCCCATACAAAAGTTACTGATATCATTTCCCAAGGCAATGATCTAGCTGACAGAACAGCTAAACTGACTGCTCAAACTCAAACTCCCGACATGACAAAGACAATAGTCCCGATGCCGACACATTGTATGACAGTTAAAGATCCTACTCTTGACGTAATTGACATACAGACACATGCTACACCAGACGAAATAAAGAAATGGACTGAATTAGGAGGGATCCAAACGGACCAAGGATGGATGATGAAGGAAAAGTCTGTATGGTTCCTTCCTGATTCAATGGTCCAAGTTATAATTAACACTATACATAGTCCGGCACATCTAGGAGAAAAAGCTATGCTAGACAGCATTCAACACATTTGGTTTAATAAACATTTACGAGCAGCAGCCAAACAAAAGGTCCGTACCTGTATGATCTGTTGCCAGTTCAACCCAGGAAAAAGTGTTCCCGTAGAACAGGGTGGATTTCATCCTCCTGATCACCCTTTTGAAGTCCTACAGATGGATTATATCCAGATGGAACGATGTCGAGGATTCAAATATGTTCTCGTAGTTGTCTGCGCTCTGTCCCGTTGGACAGAGGCGTACCCGGTTTCAGATTACACTGCCCCGACTACTGCCAAACAGTTGGTTCGAGAATTCTTCCCACGATACGGTTTACCACGTGTTGTTCACTCAGATAACGGCCAGCCGTTCTCATCCGAATTAATGAAACACGTTTCACTTCTGTTAGGTTATCAGTGGAAATTCCACTGTGTCCGACACCCCGAGGCAGCAGGTCTCGTAGAAAGACATAACCAGATACTGAAAATCAGAATGTCCAAAATATGCAGAGAGAAAGGTGTCGACTGGGTAGTAGCGTTACCAGTTGCACTCTTTTACATGAGAATGGTAGCACACTCTCGAACAGGGCTATCCCCGTATGAGGTGATCTTCGGTAGACCACCGAATATGTGGGGGACGCCTATACCACGCAAAATAACTGATATTGACTGTAATATGCTGACCGATTACTTGGCTTCCTTGATGTCTGCACTACAATCTTCTCGTTCACAGGTAGCTGCAGCCTTTCCCGACAACACTGAGGTGAAACCCCATGACGTTGTTCCGGGTAATCTTGTCTTTGTGAGGAATTTCGACCGAAAGACTCAGCTGGAGCCCAGGTGGAAAGCACCCAAGTTGGTCCTGCTGACCACAAGAACAGCCGTGAAAATCGAGGGCCGCAAGGGCTGGATTCATTCAAGCCACATCAAGAAATTTCATGGACTATCCTCGGATATAGACATTGTGCCCTGCACTCCCTCACAGACTGATACAAAACTCCCTTTTGTTGAACCGAACAAATCTGAAAATTACAAACTAAAGCTTAGGCCCACCAAGTCGAGCAATTTGATTGTTTAAGTCCTCTCCAAGGTGAAGCGGTTGAATTGTCTCTGACATGTATCCCTTGGACCTGAGTAGAGAAAATACCCGAAAAATGTTGAAACGACAGGCGTATTGTAAATCACTGCGTAGCCACTGCATAGTGACATTATTAATTTTGTTTTTATTGAGTCTTTTAATAATTATTACAAGTATGTTGTTGCACATATATTACCCTATTTCTAGACATGTTTATAATGTTGCTGCTGAACATTCTTTTAGTGATTTACCTCCGCATGAATTGTCTTATAGACTTGCGCTGCGCAATAACACTTTCATTAGTATGTTACATCATTCCCATCAGACTAGTAATGCCACCAATTGTTGGGTGTGTGGCCGACTCCCTCCCTATCAGAATTATGAAGGAGTCCTGCCTTTCCTTCCACATCCATTTACACATAATGGCTCCTGTGGAGCATGGTTTAGCTTAATTAATTCCATAGACTCAGACACAGCAGTTTACCAAGATCATTGGGTATGGGGAAATCTGAACCTAGCTTTACTCAAGGTCTGTTACCCCGACAAGGAGGGTCGCCCCAAAAGAACAGGAACTGATCTAGAAAATGAAGTATATGGATTGGGTAATTTTACACCTAATCTCATGATTCTAAATGTCGTATCTGAAATTGAACTAGTCTTACCCACCATGTCAGTATTCCCAGCGAGGGGTGAATTATGTGTAAGAAAGGTTGGTTCCATACATATGGGCCATAGTAAATGCACTACTATAGTAGAATTCAGTGATCAAGGAAAATCTTCATTTAGAGCTTCTCGCCACTCCTACTTTATATGTGGTCAGACTGCATATATGCGTCTACCTCTAGATTGGGATGGTACCTGCTACATAGCATTCCTTTTGCCACCTGTTTTCCTAGCTCCTCCTGATTATTACAGAAATATTCATTTAGTACACAACAGAGAACGGAGAGATCTCCCCATTGTCGATTACACTGAGACGGCATGGGACAAGTATGTAGATTTTAATAAAGGCATCTTTCCCTATATAGGTACTGTTACTAATAGTAAGCTGATACGTAGATTAACTAGAACCCTTGAAGCAGTAGTGAATGAGACTATTTCCGCCTTAGGCAATTTAACGGAAGAGCAGTCTGCTATGCGGATTGTTGTGCTTCAAAATCGTCTTGTCCTTGACGTCATCCTGGCTGATAGGGGCGGAGCTTGTAGGGTCATCGGATCAAGCTGCTGCGTATTCATACCAGAAAATTCGCCATCTGTATATAAAGCCATCACTCGCCTTCATAAGATTGTAAGCCAGATACACCAGAACCCAGGCACTTGGACTTGGTCCAGTTGGTTTTGGAATGCGGTGTCAGCCTGGGGATGGAGAGTTTTATCCTTCCTAGGTATTGGCCTTCTCATACTATTCAGTTGCTGTCTATGTCTACAATGTGGACCAGCGATTTGTGGTCTGTGTGCCACATCGTGCATTCCACATCAAGATTTTCATTCAAGATCCCGGAAGAAGAAAGAAGAACAAATGATGCTATATGAACAGATCAATTGATTGATGAAGATTGATATCTCTTGAAGGGCAAGTAGGGGACAAGGAGGGAATGTGGAAATATGAATTTTCCTGGTCAGTTATGTCCCCTATCTTGGACCCCAACGGTTTCATGTATGAATCACAAGTACATGTATGTTCCCTCCAGTTCCAGTTATGGAGACGCAAACACATGTGCGTCCACCGTCAACATGTCCTCTGTCAGATCCGCCATGAATAGGCCGGATATTCCATTCCTAAGTATGAAAGGCCACCGGCTTTATATGGTTCACTTATGCCATTTTACAGCCCAGGCAAGTAGGCCCTGATTCTGTCATCAAACTCTTCTTGCCTTCTGCCTCTGAAAGCTCCAGTCCGAGCCTGCATCTGTGACCATGAACTTTGTCTCATTCTCTGCGCGGCTCACGAAGCCTGACATCAGCCTATTCTCTGCCAAGAACTGTATTTCACCTTCGAATTATCTGCCTCCCCCTCAGCCGATGCATTCCTGCCTAGTAGTTTAAGTAAACATTCTTCCAGTTACCAAGCAAAAAGGCCCATCTTCTCTGTCCTCATGCAAGTAATTCATAGCCCTGTTACCATGGAATATTCCTACCCCCTCGCATTCAGTGTAGACACTTAGACGCTTGTACACGCACGCACAGTCAGTATAGAATAGATTCTGTCCGAGAGTCCTTCTTTTATGGATAACATAGTTCTTTAAACATAGGATGTTAGATATGATTTGGGATTAGGTTGACTTGACCCCCCAGACTTCTCGTCTCCACATATAGAGCTAAATGTCAAGTTCCCGTCACCCCCTAGTTACACGTCAATTACACGTCATACTGCTGCGCGCGCATCTATGCCAAGTATTATCTTATAGATCCACCTATGTATTACATCATAACCAATCATGTTCCTTTTTACTCATTATTACACCCATTTTCGGTTACGCAGACCAAACGTCAATGTCCTTATCAATTGTTACGCCTACTGTATTCACTTCATTATAATGTATGTACTATAAAAGTTACTTCTTGTCAATAAAGTATGTACTTCACTTCCTGAACCCCCGTGGTGATGGAACTTGAAGCATCCGATTATAATCGATTATTGGAATAAAGCCCATTCCGAAACTCTAATATCACGGATTCTGCCTCTCATTTTACTGAGCTATTTTATAATGTTTCTGTATCAAATTCAGTCCCGGTAAAGGAATTTTTATTTACCACAGATGGCAGCCACAACAATATGGACAGGAGTCCTCTTTCGATCTCCAAACAACGGGAGTCATACAGCATGTTTAAATAGGTGCTCCATTTCACCATCTTGAATTCACCATTCGAATACAGGTATCCATAGGATCGAACTAAAGTTATCTAATGATACTAACTCGAGGACTTTAGCTTAGTCCAAGTAGGTATTTATAGTCCTAATATATATATTTTTCATTTCTTTCAACAGATTCGTTGTCTATTCGTTGTATCAAGAGCCCGTACATACCTGGGTCCTCACTTTAAGAATTGACAGCGTAAGGTTTTTCTTTTTTCAAATGCTTTTATTTAGTGCCAACAGATATAACTCTGCTCCTAAGAATTGCCTTCTCATGTGTTGTACGGAGCGACAAATTATGCCCACAATATAAACACTGACAGAATTAGGATCAATTGTTGATGTGAATGAAACCAGAGATGTTTTTTTATGACAGGCATAAATCTTAGGTTTAAATTGCATTAAGGCAGCAATAAAAACAGGCATAGTTTTTTGGCCACCGCATTATATCTTTAGAAGATTGTCTGTTCCAGCATAGTTTTCACTAAACAAAAGCAAGCTTTCTTTATTTAAACATGGAGAGCATCATTTAAAGTAAGACATCGTTTTTCTTCTTCATCTGGCATTGTGTGCTGGAATAAACAAATCTTTGGCATTCCACAAATTATTGTGGTTTTGATATATCAAATAGTAACCTTACTTATTGCGTTATTGCGAAGTAAGTGTATATAAATTAACCTCTCTTCCTCATTCTTACACTCTTTTCTCTGGGTGAGATGTTTCGTTCTTTCAGGAGATGGGTCTCCTCTCCTTTGCCCTTGGTTTCATTCAGGCTGATGCTCTTTGACTAGAGACAAAATTTTCTGAAATTCTTCCACACAGGTGTCATTCTTAAGTATAAGTCAATTAAATGTCAAATATTACATGATAATTTTTGGGTCTTTTTTTGTGTATATATAGGGTTTTTTTTATCAACATATTCAAGGTCCTGAGGATGGTCTAACAGGCACAGACATTACTAGACCGAAACATCAACTACTACACCTAGTCCTTAGTTTCTTGTACAGTAGGTAATGTTGCATTTTGTGAAAAGGTGTTCACAATTGTAACTATGAAGGATATTTAATTTTATGTAACGGTTACTTCTGGCTACATTGTGTGGTTTTTATGTACCCTTTACAAACGAATAATTTTCAATTAATACAACATATTTTTTTGAATACACACACCATTGTCTCCTTTAACTTTATTTGAATGATCTATTCCTTGGTAAATTAATTGAATTGTTTCTCGAGTAATCCAATTGTAAGTTACTTCAATAGAGCTCATCTAAATTGAATGTATCAACTATTGCAAATACATATTTGAACAAATCCCTTCTAGGTGCACTTACCTGCTTATAGAACTATGATGGCCAGATCTATCAACATTAGGAATTGCAAATTCCACATTGCGATTCTTACTGAATCGCAATTTGGAAGTCACAATGCCTAATGTGTGACAGTTGTATTTTGAAAAATAACAATCCCTATTGGATTACCTCATGAATATTAATGAGATAGGTCACATTTTGCGACCCACTAGGAATCACATCAATCACAGGCATGATAGTCTGCCTAAGTCAGCAGACCACCATGTCTGTGATTGCTTTTTAATAAAGCAAAACAGGATACTTTTTCGAAAATGAAAATGAAATCTTTAAGTTTAATTTTTTAAGAGTTAAACATGCTCCATGAGACCACTGCTTGGCCTTAAAAATTATATTGCTTAACACTCTAAAAGGGGGAGTGGTCCTATAGTGAACCCTTCCCATTTGCTATTGGGTAACCACTAATTTGGAATTGGTGGTAAAGTATTACTGTTTTGCAACTGGAATTCAGTCACAAAACATCAATTGTATACTGAGCAGACTACAAATGGTAAATAAATGAGCTGATACAGTAGTTAGGTATGGCACTCTTCTAGTATTCACCCTTAAAAGTGACCTTCTCTCCTGAAATTGTTTCCTGAAATTTGACTCTTAGCTCTGCATTTTTACAGCTTTTTCCAGAATTTGCCTCCATGCCAGGTGGTCAACCTACCCACAGTGAGATTTAAATTTTAAAAGGCTAGAACGATAACACAAGCGAAACACCTTTTAAGTCCCAAGCGAATGGTGGGTGTAAAATGATCAACTGTACATTTATCACAGTTCTAAATCGATACTTGATCAGAAATGAGTAAAAACATGAAATGTGCCCAATTGAGCTCTCTGGCTATCGCGTAAACGACGCTGAAAATATTCCATATTCTAGCAATACAGAGCCCGAATCACAGAACTAACTTAAGACAAAATCCTAAACTTACTACTTTTGGTATTCACAGAATGCACTTGCTACTTTTGGTGTTCACAGAATGCACTTACTACTTGTGGTATTCACAGAACGCACTTACTACTTTTGGTATTCACAGAATTGATTTACGACTACTAACTTTACGTCCACACACAGGCCGGAATTCCCGAACCCGGAGCGGGAATTCCGCTCCTAAGCCAGAATCAACCCTCTCGGACCGGAATCTCCGCTTCCAGAACGCAATTCCCGATTTTGTGCCGGAATACCTCCTTTTTGTCCTGATGTACGTTTCAAGTGCCTACCATCCCCCACCATGCTCCAGCTGAAGTCAATTAACACTAACTGCAAGACCATCACCACAAAACATATAAAAGCAACACATATTGAAGGAACAGGTTTGGCCACAGAGAGTTCATGTTTACAATCGCTGTACATCGCCAGAGGAAAATGGAACAAATGAGGAGGAAGAAGAACTTTACTACCGAGGATACCACCATGCTTGTGGAGTACATAGTGAGGCACCACAAACGCATATATGGTCTCCCACCTTACTGCACCAATGGCACACAGAAGGCATCTCTATGGCAGCAATTAGCCACTGCTGTGACAGCATTGGGAGAGGAGAGGCGCACAGTCCAGGACATCTAGAAGAAGTGGCAGGATGAAAAGAAGAGGGTGAAGGAGAAGTACTCCAGGATCGAATTGAACAGGATCCTCCCTGCCCCACACTCTGGACCCCGCCTCTGTCCCACCCCACTAGAGCAGGATCTCCTCACCACAATCCACCCCCACATGGTCCATGGGCTGCCTGTGAGTGATGTCTGCAACGTGGTACCAGGTAAATGGGATGACATAAAAAAGTGTATGAAAGGAGTGTCTGTATTGCACTTCCATTGTGAGTAAGGAAGTCGTCCAAAGTGTATATAAAAATATAGTCAGTCAGAGACTCATGTGTTACCCTCTGCATGTTGCACCACAAGTCCCAGAATCCTTTGTATTAGAAATGGCAAATCCCTCTCCCACTATTGAAAACATGAGCACAGTACTGCTGCTGTATATACCTAACCCTGCTAAGTAGCAATTAACACAGTGCCCTTTCCACTCATCCAGATGCAGCTGAGTCAGTCAACACCATAAGGGGTTGTGGAGCATATGAAAATCAACTGACAAATAAATTGGGAAAATACAAGGGGGCAGATTTACAAGCACTGGCGCATCCCTGCATATTAGCAGGGATGCACCATTAATGATGCAACACGTAATTCTACCCTTGCGCCCCCACGGATGCGTCACATTTACAACGCGGCGCACCGTGACGCAGGGATATATAGATGTGTGTCGCATCTGATGGCGTAAGGGCGGTGCTTTGCGGAAGTCGTGTCGCAAGTGCAACGCAACTCCAACAATGTTCATGGACCGCCCATACTTAACGTACTCTGCCACTCCTTACGTCTGCTTCAAGCAGGTGTAAGGTTTCGTCGCAGGAGCCTCTGAAAAGTGACTCAGTGAAATCTTGTAGTTTTCACTGCGTCACTTTCAGGAAGCATTTCCCAAAGATACGCCCACCCTGCTTACATTAAACCTGATGCAGGTTTAATGTTGCGCAGGGCTTTACAACGTGATGCATCTCGCTAGGTGCGTCACATTGTAAATAAGTCCAACGTGGTGCATGGTTGACGCCGCCGCTGTGTCACAGAAGTGACGCAACAGCGGCTTAAATGTTTTGCAAGGGGCCTGTAAATCTACAACAAATTATCAAAGATGTAACTCACCCTGTGCCAGCCAAAATCACACAAAGCAGAAGGTGAGAGAATCCTCAGATCAAAATATGTCATTCACATATTCCGTTGTTCACCCTGCCACGCCATTACATCCCCAACACCCCACTGCTCCTACCTGCCCTGTCTGCGGCAGTACTGCACAACACTGTTAGCAGGTAGAAGATATGGGAAAATACCTGACAATTCCACATGTACGTTTCCCATTTGGTTACTTTTCGCTCTCTTCTCACCTATTGACACATTCATCCAGAGCACAGACAACTGCAGTGGCAGAGGTCTCTGCATCTTCTGGGAGGAAACAACATCATCCAGAGCAAGGCATACCACCCTCACAAACTGGTAAGTCAAACTGGTCAGGAGATGGTCAAAATGCATACATTGTCAGGAGACAACAGAGGGACATATAGTGCCCGAATTTGAAAGGTAACCAGAGATAGAAAACTAGCTTAATAACTATTGGAGTTGTCAATGGACATTCACCTTTAGCAATGACATATGTGAATAGTGAAAGACAAAATATAATATGTCTTGGCTCATCATACCTTTGTATTGGGGAACATAACATGTATTCCACCAACAGCCCCAGACCTAGGAACTGAATCCTGGAATCGAGTGCCACAAGTCAAAAGGGTGTCCCCACTATATTGTAATCGTTTCTGTAGACCTAATCAAGAAATCCAATGTTAACAAATATGACAATGATGAACAAGAAGTGAGATACCATTGTCAGTAGTATTGACAATGCATCCCCTGTCCAACTTAGAATGTTTTCACTATACATGAAATCGCCCAGTCCACCCAGCTCATGTACTTCTTACATTGGATGGCCTTTTTGTTGGCCATCAACAAAACACAATAGTGGACCTTACTTCAGGATTCGTAGTCATGTCATTTTAATATACCTTGCCTCTAGGTAGTGGGGCCATAATAAGTTATATGTGAGATCACTCATGATATTAAGTGCTACACACTTCTGCAACGATGGTGCCCACAACTGCTTGTGCTTATCCTTTGGGCCTGAAATTGAGTGCATCACATGTGGCAGCAGAAATGTAAAGTTGCAAACACACTTATCATTTTAGGTACAATGAGGTCTGCCAAGAATCAAAGACACACACTGACTTCTGCTACAGCTGTGACATCTGGTCAGGGACCACACACTGGGCCGGTGCTGGGCCATGGTAAGTAAACCCAAGAATAATGTACCTGAATGCCCATTAAATGTGCCTTTAATCTCTACCGTATGTTGTACGTGTTATACAACACTGTTGTCCTGCATCAGAATATGCTCACATATGGCATTTAACCACATACCAGATCAGACCTTGGTGGCTAATGAAAGGATGACACAAAATGTATGCCAGGTGAGTGCAGAATGGACATAAAATAGTACGATGTGTCATATAAAGTGTCCAAAACACAACAGGCTTGCAATTCAATGATATGAAAACTCCCTAGCAAAATAACTATGCTAAAATCATATTGAAATCGGTATGGATGAGGCTCACACTGATGCCAGTTGTGTACCTTTGAGATGGGTGTATGGGCTGCTAAGATGAATCTTCATGCAGTTACATTTTCAAATCACTTGGCTGAAAAGCATCACGCTAATCCAGTGCAGGTGGAAAGCATCAAAGCTTCTCAACTCAGCCGCAATGTGGGATCATAACCAAATGTTGCATTCTGCTTGCCTCCTCTTCTACTGTATTCACATATATAGGTGAGTGGTTGACATATGAGGCTAGGATGTCTGCTGTACAAGACACCATCCGTTATCAGCTAAGTACTACCATGATGTTGGAAATAGGGTATGCAAACAGAGGACACTCAAAGGATGGACATAAGAAATCTGTGTTCTCTCATTCAGAAATGAGCTTTGTCACTTCATGGGTAGGGAAGCACAAATGACCAGCATTATGTACCTGACTATCGCACATCTCACCCATGAACTCCTTTTGACTTGTCAACAGACAACAATACACTCATGAAACCTGTTAGTCTTAATGGTGAAGGTGAAATCAGTGTAATGCGAAGGAGTCCGGGTCATTTATCCCCTTCCTTGAAATATCAGTAACCTTCTCATACAAGTTTGTCTGTTGATGTGTCATCTCATTGATGTCAGTGCTGCGTGGAGGTAACAGCTGGAAACTGCTGCATGTGAGCAGGGGCCCACATGTAAAGTCCATGAGGTAAACATGCCGCACATTGTCCTGGATTATCCGGTCAATGGTTATTGAGAATGACATGTTAGCTCATAGCTACCATCTGTTGTACTGAAATATGGACATGTATGTCTCATCACAGCTGCTGACAGGATGACACCAGTGCAGTGTACACCATCCTGGGGAATGCATGTCATACTGGCTGCAGCAGTGAAACCCTCTTGCACCTGTCCATCAGGTAATTGTGGCATCAAGTGTGTCACTAGCTTAGATTACTAAGCCATGACAGAGATCAAGATCCCCTTCTGTATGGAATCAGAAATTGTTGTTTATAAAGTGACATACATATTATGAGTGTCACATGTGCCTGTTTGTCAATTAGTAATGCAGATCATTGAGACTGTTGTCAGTTCCCTCTGCAGCTGCTGGATCGGGGCCAGCTATGTCAAGGACATCTATGAGGAGCCATGTTCAGCAGTTGAGATCAGGGAAGATCGCAAAGGGACAGAAAGTTGTGGCTGGAGTTGGTGTGTTTGCTTGTATAATGTACATCTCCGTTTAACACCTCAGTGCTATGGTGTGAGCTGTCAATTGTGGTGGTACCCTAACCAGGTCACATGATCCTCATCTGTTGATGCAAAGTACAGTTAATACAACCCTTATGTTGCACCACATGTAATACCAGGTCAATTACTAATACGGCTGCAACCTCTGTATTCCAGGGGACGATGAGGATGAGGATGATGGACCTACAACCAGTGTGGGCCGACGGGCAATCAGAGAGGAAAATCCACTGATCCTCCAGGCAGTTATGTCGGCAGCAAGTAATGCACAAGAGGAGGAGGAAGTTCCTGAGGACGAAGACTTGGAAGATGATGGTGACTATATGTCCATCCACTCCGGGGATGACGATTCGGATGCCATTGACAGCAATCGTACCACATTGCCAAAATCATTCATGGCATCACATCCTCCGCCAAGCAACATTCGTCAGCCTCCTCCAAAACAAACAATTGCCTGTCCCCAGCATAGAGCTAACCAGCCACATCTCTCACGCATCCCAACACAGACATAACTCCTTCACAGCCCTCACGTCCAGGACCGACATGGTGGTTTCCATACACGCTGTTCCCTATACAATGTATCCCCGGCATCCTCTCCACCATCTGGGGAAGTACCAACCCTGTTGTGGTGCAGGTATCCCCTGGGCACCATTCTCCTGCCTACAGGCTTCCACCTGCCACCCCCCCGCTGTTGGACCTGCTTGTTCCATGCATGGCCGACAGCTGTAGAGAGGCCCTGCACCTGGCTATGGTTGCCAGTGGGAGCAGGGCGTCTTCCAACAGCAGACAGATGTGAGGCAGGACATTCGTGCCATAGGGGCTACCCTGTCAGACATGGCTGAGTCCCTTTAGGACATGGTCCAATTCCCTCAGGTGGTGGACAGACTGAGCCATGTTTTGGATAGGATGGATAGAACTTGGCAGGACATGCCCAGGAATATGAGAGACATGATATCAATCCAAAGGGAAGAGAGTGCAAGACACCATGCCTTGGCCTTGAAGATTATGAAGGGCATGCTGAAAGTGATCCAAATTCTCCCTTCACGGTCAACACAGGGAGGGGAGCCATCATATCTGCCTGCAGGACAGCACATCCACACACCTGTACCACCAACTGCACAGGACCACAGCAAAGGTACACATCCACACCGGCACCCTGAACAGGCACTCCCACCACCTGCAGAACCACTACCAGCCCCTGTACAGGTACTCCCACTACCTGCACATCTGCCACCAACCCCTGTACAGGCACTCCCACCACCTGCACAACCACCACCAACCCCTATACAGGCACTCCCACCACCTGCACAACCACCACCAACCCCTGTACAGGCACTCCCACCACCTGCACAACCACCACCAACCCCTGTACAGGCACTCCCACCACCTGCGCAACCACCCCTTGTCCAGGCACAAACACCTACTGTACATACACCATCTGCCCCTGCACATGTAGATCACCCTGTACAGGCACCTGGACAACACCCACACGTAGGCGACAAGCCAGACCTGATCCCTCACAGCGATCATCACCTCTTAAATTGCGATGTCGCAAGCACGATCGCCACTGGCAACATCCCAAAAACAAATTGACCACTGTGAATATGTGTAGAGAAAAAGATCTTCCAAAGTCTGTTGTGTATCATGTCCTGTATAATGATGTAGGTGGCCTAGAGTTGTGAGGAGGTATGTGTGTGTGACACAGTTACAAGTGTAACCCATCATTGCAACAAGCCATAATGTGTATAGCAGATGACTCACCGAATACGTGTCCATTTTCTGTACCAGACATTCACAATGAAGTCAAACAAGTTAAAGTAAGTAGGATTCTTCAAAGATATTTATGAATGATTAGAAGAACAACCGTCCGTTTGGAAGGGAGAAAGGAAAACAAATGATTATCTTAATGCAGATGGAGAAGGGAACTTGGATTGGGGTGGGGCAACAAAAATATAACATGTCAGGGAGCATCAGGGAAACCAGTCTATTTACAAGGGGAATAGAAAATATTTTTCCACAAGTCAAGTGTCCTTCTGGTCATCCTCTACTACCACAATGTCCAGATCCTCCGAGTCTGATGCAGGCACACAGCTGGCCAGTGCAGGAACAGGCAGCACATGGGTTCGGGACACACGAGGAGTACGGGGGAAAACAGTGTGGGCCAATGGACGGAGGAGACATTGACATTGGTATGGGAAGGAAGTTGGGAAACAACAGACAACATGGCTGTGGCCATGGAATTGACGCTGGTAGTGAGGGTGGCCAGAGCTCGGACAATCTCCTCTAGCATCATGCGTATCTCCAGACACAACTGCAGCATGATGTGAGCGGACATGTCTGGCTGACCCTCACATATCTACCTCAAGTCCTCTGGGACAGCCACAGGAGGAACAACACAGGGAGGGGTCTGAGTGGGACAGGAGGGATGTGGTGCCTCATGAGCAGAGCCAATGTTGTGGTCGAGCTGGCAGCTACGATGAGGGAGACTGGTTGCAGGGGATGCAGCTGCAGTCCCTGATGGAATGGGGGCTGCTAGAGGTAGGGAAGGGCTGATGGCAGGCCCAGGTTGGGTATTGGCCTGCCCCAGGGACACCTCGACAGAACCCACAGGTGAATAGTCTGGGGGAGAGTAGCTCTCCACCACCCCCTGGCCAGAGGTGTCGGGTTCCCCCCCAATTCACATATCCACCTCAAGTCCTCTGGGACAGCCACAGGAGGAACAACACAGGGAGGGGTCTGAGTGGGACAGGAGGGATGTGGTGCCTCATGAGCAGAGCCAATGTTGTGGTCGAGCTGGCAGCTACGTTGAGGGAGACTGGTTGCAGGGGATGCAGCTGCAGTCCCTGATGGAATGGGGGCTGCTAGAGGTAGGGAGGGGCTGATGGCAGGCCCAGGTTGGGTATTGGCCTGCCCCAGGGACACCTCGACAGAACCCACAGGTGAATAGTCTGGGGGAGAGTAGCTCTCCACCACCCCCTTGCCAGAGGTGTCGGGTTCCCCCCCCAATTCAATGTCCACAGTCTCCACTCGGGCCGTAGCACCAGAGTTGTGTTCCTGGTCAGTCCGGGTGGGCGCAATCCCCTTGCCTCTAGATGTTGAGGGTCCCTCCTCATCCTCTTCTTCCTCACTGGTAGAAAGAGGTCATAGCCGCTGGCGCACTGATGGCCTCCCGCTCTGAACCTGGTCCTGCTGTTCTGCCATTTGGCCAGCTGTGCCCGCTGAATTGTAAGCAAAATTATGATATAGTGGTTGTTTTATTCAGGAAGAGACTCATACATAGATGAGCCAAGATCAGACTTTGTTTTCCTCTGATCACACTACACAGTTTTCAGTGTTTATAAGCTTACATTACGTGTATGTTCACTGTCATCTCCTGAATTGAGTCTGACATGGACATCTCACGTGAATATTTGTGACCTACACTACTGTATTGGCCAACCCTCGGGGTCAATCTCGGGGTGTTCTTGTAGAGCTGGATACCTTTGGGTTAGTCTCAGTGGACGAAGTCCTTAGAGAATTGGGTTCTTTGAAAAGTGGCTCCCCTAGGTACCCTGTCCCTATGAGATTCCTGAAGCAGGTAGCAACCACTATTGCGGCTCCGGCTACGGACCTTATTAATGTATCCTTTGTCCAGGGACTGGTGCCACCGAGCTGGAAAAGAGCAGTGGTAAAGACTCTTCTGAAGAAGCCAAACCTAGATCCATCTGATTTGGCTAACTTCAGGCCTATATCCCTGCTTCCTGGACTTGGTAAGATTGCGGAAAGGGTGGTGAACCGGCAGCTGTCACACTTTTTGGAGTCCAATGGCCTGTTGCGTGATTCCCAAACCGGATTTAGGCCAGGGCAGGGCACCGATACCGCTCTCCTGGCAGTCGTCGAGGAAGCTAGGAGCATCTTGGATTCGGGAGGGTCAGTGGCAGTGATCCTCCTGGACCTGAGTGCGGCCTTCGACACGGTGAACCATCAAGTGTTGATCCGGCGACTGTCAGATATGGGGGTGATAGGTGTGGCTCTGAAGTGGCTTACGTAATTTCTTTGTGAACGGACGTACCAGGTTTGGGAAGACGATGAACGTTCGGTGTCCATCCCCCTTCAGTGTGGTGTGCCACAGGGCTCTTCCCTCAGCCCTACATTGTTTAATGTATATATGGCCCCCCTGGAGGATGTGGTGGCCCCATTTGGTATTAAAATCGTCAGTTATGCCGACGATACGCAACTGGTGGTCGCCTTATCCCAACTGGTTAATAATCCATGTTCGCTGCACTCATGTATGTCCAAAGTCCACACTTGGATGTGCGAGTCAGCTTTAAAGCTGAACGGTTCTAAGACCGAATTAATGTTGTTAGGACATAAAAGTCCCTCTCTCCTTTCGTCGGGCTGGCCTAGCTGTTTGGGAACTTTTCTGAGCCCTAAGGAGGAGATCAAAAGTCTGGGGATCTGGCTGGAACAAGATCTTTCTTTTAGGACCCAGGCGAGAAAAACAGCTGGAGTATGCTTCGGCCTTCTCCGCTCAGCTCGTAAAACCCTCCCCCTGCTTCCCTGGACATCTAGGAAGCTACTTATTCAGGGGCTTATTGTATCTAGATTAGATTACAGCAATTCTATTTTTTTAGGTGCCCCTGAAGCTACGCTGAATAAACTTCAGCAGGTTCAAAATGCCGCTGCTAGGCTGCTTATGAATACATCAAGGATGCAGTCAGCCAAACCGGCATTGAGGGCCTTGCATTGGCTTCCGGTACGGGAAAGGGTTAAATTCAAGGCTCTTTGCACCGCGCATAAAATTCTTCAGGGGAAGGGACCCCCGATCCTGGGGAATTTAGCTGTGCCTTACAAGGCTAATAGGGCCTTGCGTTCCGACCAGAAACTTCTGCTCCAGGTCCCCAGGGTGAAAAGGGCGCGGACTGGAGGGCGAAGATTTTCGGTCAATATTGCCATGCTGTGGAACGGACTTCCTTTGAGTTTGCGCTCTGAGACGTGTATCTTGCGGTTCCGTAAACTTCTTAAAACTCACCTTTTCCCCGTCTGACTCCGCTGAACCTGTTTGCTCTTTACGGTTGTCGTCCTGGACAAGCGCTGGGATGCCCTAGGGTAACTATGCGCTATATAAAACTCAAATTCATTCATTCATTCATTCATTCATTCATTCATTCATTCATTCAACCCTCAACTTTGGTATTCATGTGATCTGTGTGTCCTGTCACTGCCAAATGTGCAGGTTTCAAAACCAGTCCACCAAAGGAGATCAGAGAGAGTCCAGATTTAATTGAAATTGGCCAGTGATATGGAGTCGCAGCTCTTTAACGTCTGAACAAATGTAATCTGCTATGTAGCATTGTATAAGACAAATGCTGAATGTGGGTCACACATTCACATAGGGTCTGGGCTATTTGTTTTGATACATTGTAAGTCGAAGCCTTTTGATGTTCCCTCACAAAATCTGACAATCCAGTGCCACATTTTGGCTTTGGTGACTAATAAGGTAGTGCAGTACACTGGTGACCAGTGGTGGATCGTTGTGACAGCTACCTGTACATGTGAAATGGCATACAAGCCACTGAGGGTAAGACGTGTGTCAGTGGACACACTTATCAAATTTAGAAACACTTAAGAGTGAGGCAAGGATCTCAAAGTCTGTCTTGACTCCATGCACATGATGTTCTGTCTCAGTTAGAACCCAATCTCAACAAATGCAATGCAAGTCACAGCATCCAATACACTTTGACCTGCCAAACACACACTGGACAGTGTCTGTGCCATTGCTCATCCAATGCACACATCAGTTATGATTCCCATGGTTCAGTGGTAGTGGTACTGGCAGAGCAAATTTCAACACAAATGCACAAGTGTGGCTCCTTTACCCAGTTGTCTTGAAGAAACTACAACTCCCAAAATGCACTCTGCCCTGTACAGTCCATATGCCACAGTGTGCCTTTTTATTCTTGATGACTGCTGCATGGACACAGAATAGGTGAATGGAGGCATGGGACACACAATGGTACAGCACTGTCTTAACTCACATCATACTCCCAGACACATATTGCATATAATGCACTTGCCAGGTCTCTGCTGCTCATGCGCCTCCAGCTGAGCATGGAGGGTCAGCCAAGCTGCTCGCAGGACCTTCCTGTACAGTGGGGAGAGGCGAGGATGATACACATGTTGCTGGTAAGACTGTCCCACCAGCTCCTCTGCCTTGTGCTGGGACCAGCGTTTTAGGCCCACCTAGGGCCTGCGGCATGCCCTAGCACTCCTGGTGTGGATACCCACTGCACTGCAGCACTAACCAATGTTGGTCCATAGCCTGGCCTGGGCTGCATTGCTCAGCTGGTATTCAGGTTCCCCATATAGCTGAGGATATTTGGACAGCACCCCCTCAGCCAAGATGTCTAATTCAGTGAAAGGGGTGCTTTCTCCTCATAACCCTCAGCCATTTTCGGGCAAATAAGTTTAAGAAGAGCAGGAGGATGTCAGAGGATCTGATCTGTGATTGAAGATGACTCAGAACAGAAAATGGCTGTCAACAACTTCCTGTGATGTATCTCCCACTTCCTGCATATCATTTCCTGTATGAAATAATGTGTTCTGATTCATTTTCAGAGATTGCGGTCCGAAAACATAGGTTCCGGTTCCGGAGCGGCAGGTCCACATCCGCGCATTACGGTCGGAAATTACGTTTTCGGGCCGTAACCTCCAAACTTGACCTGGAACACATTGTTTCATACAGGAAATGTTATACCGGAAGTGGGAGACAGGAAATACATCACAGGAAATTGTTAGCAGCCATTTTGTATTCATCCTGATCCATCCACAATCACTGATCAAATCCACTGCCATCCTGTTGTTCTGTTGTGGAAAAACCTGAAATTACAGTGCAGGTGAGAATCATAAGCATGTAACAAAAGGGGGAACAGACCATTTAATGACATTTTTGCATGGACAGGGGGTGACTGACACGACATCAAACCACAGTTTAGTTTTCTCCTACTTTGCATTATGGTACATGTAGTCAATATTGAGTGTTCATTACAAGAGTTGTGTGTTGTGTTACGGAAAATTGGGGTGAAGCAGTGCTGTACATCACAGACACACGGTGCCTGATTCATCCATTACATCATCACTCACATTGTGGGCCCATCATTTGTGGGGGAGTCAAATCTGTTGAGGGCACAGGCCTGAGAATGCAATGGTTATGCCCTTTTGTGATAAGCAACCCATCCTCATAAGGTGCAGGTAGGTCTCTCAGAACATGTATTGTTTTTCATCTGCGTGAATAGATTCTTTAGGGATATCCACTACACTGATCGCTGACATGGGCACATGACCTGAGGCATGCTCAACCTTTTGACTACTGTCAACAGCTGTGATTTACATGCAGTTTGTGTGGCTTGCAAAGTAGTCTCAGGTTGGAATTTATTGACACAGTCATGTATATCCAAGTTTCATCATTGATAACAGACTGCAAACCACAATTTGTCCATGACACTACAGGTTGCTCATGTGAAAAACGTGACAACGAGCTGATCGTGGACTTGCATACCCTGACCTCGGTTAGGTGCAATGGCCCAGTTTCCCAGATTCAGAGCTAGCCGAGGTTACAGAGGTATGTGTAAGCCATGCGTTAAAGCAATTTTGTGCAAAACACAACAGGCTAATATGATCTTGCACACAACTTCAGGGGAGTACAGCAGCACACCCCCTGTATGGTCAAGACATCTGAATCGTGACTTCAACAGACCAAAAGTGTGCTCTATGATGGTTCTAGTCCGTATGTGTGTCCTATTGTACCTAAGCTGAGGTACAGTGTTTGCACGCCTGTAAGGGGTGAGGAGTTGTGGGGAGAGTGCATATGCAGCATCGCCTGAGGAGTGAAGAAAGGGCAGTTGGTTACATTTCCCTCTTTGATTTGCACAGGACATGATCTATACTTTAGTACATGCAGTGTCTGTTAAGACCATGTATGTAGCTTTATGATTCCTATTGTACAATGGTTAATGTTAGGTGGCATTCAGACATTTCAATAACAAATATCCCTCATTTTTAGTGCTTAGTACTTACACAGTAGCCACATGTTGCCAAATTCTCCCACAGCCATCCGCCGGGCAAGAGGTGAGATGCAGAATACAAAGCTGTCATGGGTACTGTCTGGGAACACTGCATGCACATCAATGAATCTCGCACTGGCATCACAGACAGCTTGCACATTGATGGAATACCATCAGTGTCAGTTGCTGAAGATGTGTTCAATGCAGCGGGGTGGCTGGAGGGCCACATGGGTACCAACAATTGCACCCAGCACACGTGGGAAGTGAGCAGTGAGATAGAAATCTTGTGCTGCCCTTTGTCTCCTGGCCAGTGTATGGGGCATTTGTATGTGGTTTTGGGCTCAGCAGTGATGCATCTCAGTACCTGATGCAGGCACCGCGACTGGCTTGCCTGGGAAATGCCCACATGGTCACTGGAGATCCTTTGGAATGACCCAGTGGCAAAGAAATGGAGAGCAGACAGGATCTTGAGATATGCTGGTATGGCATGGGAGCAGCAGGTCACAGAGTCAAGTTCCAGCTCCCACTCACCAACTATCTCCAAGATGACTTCTGGAGGGAAACGGCACCTGGCCCTGACATCTTGACTGGACATTCCAAATAGGTTGCTCCTCTGTCTGAAGATCCTCCCTGCTCTCCTCCTCCTCAAGTAGTTTTGCCGCGTGGCAAGGGGCAGAGCAACAAACACATTCAGTGACATGTTAAAAGGGTTTGTGTGTGTCTGCTCTGCGTTCATACAATCTGCAAGACTGGGATTGGCTGCAGTGTGTCAGCTGATGCATGGTGGGGGATGGTTGGCACTTGGACAGGTGTTTACCCTTGAAGAAAATGACCAACGGACACAGTGTGTGTATTATGGTCCGGAATCAGAGATTCCGGCCCGAGAGTGGAGATTCCTGCCCGGGGGGCAGAGATTCCGGCTTGGGAGTGGAATTTCCGCTCCGGTGCGAGAATTCTGGCCCGAGTGAGGAAGTAAAGTTAATAGTCATAAACCCATTCTGTGAATACCAAAAGTAGTAAGTGTATTCTGTGAATACCAAAAGTAGTAAGTACGTTCTGTGAATACCAAAATGGTAGTAAGTTTAGGATTTTGTCTTAAGTTAGTTCTGTGAATTGGGCCCATTGAGGGTATTGGACATCAGGTTTTAATCAAGAATGTTGATCTGTATAAACCAGGAGCGGCTGCCACGAAACATCCTCCTTTTGTATTTATTTCTCTTCGAGTTCTGGCAGTAGGCACAATAAAAAAGCAATTTAGTTTTTATCTGACTTTGCACAGTTTTGCCAGGAAGATCCGTGCCCTCCCTGTAGATGTCCAGCTCTTGAGCCAAATGTTGTTTGAAGTCCACAGTGAAGCAGATATTGCCTGGGCTTATACAGAGTGTAGCGCTAAAACGTTTCATGCGCATAAGCACTGATAGTAAATATCTAAATGTTTGGAAGAGCCGAGGTATCTGCAGAGATTAATACATTATGTGAAATGAAAATTCAACAATACAAACCAAAAAAAAATAGACTCAGTGATTGTTTTGACACCTCCCTTGCTTTGGTTTCTTGCCAGCATATCTATCGCACCAAGAAATCTGGATAACAGATGGCACCACACTGTCCAATGAGAATGTTGTACTGACATAATCACGTTACACACGTTTATGTTATGAAAAGCGGAACTGCAGCATAAAAGAAACAACACTAATCCAGGGTAGGATTAGAACTTTATGAGAAAAATAAATTT
This sequence comes from Triturus cristatus, assembly GCF_964204655.1. NCBI lineage: Eukaryota > Metazoa > Chordata > Amphibia > Caudata > Salamandridae > Triturus > Triturus cristatus. The sequence continues at coordinate 875,009,797 of NC_140582.1, read as the reverse complement.
CAGTCTTCAAAGGCTACTTGTCAATCTTTGTTTACTCACAGGGTACATTTAGTATCCCACTTAGGCCAATTAAGTAAGAAAGCAGAGATCTGAGGTTTGTTTCAACCAGCTTGCTACTGAGAGTGATTGATTACAGTTAAATCAATCCGAAATAATGTGCTGATTTCAGTAATTTAACCTAAACAAAAGAGGCGAAGCAGCCGACTGCAGGTAGGAATGGCTGGGTTGTGTACCTGGGCAAAAGGTTGGAGGTGGAAATGTGGAGGCAAATAGGTAATATCAAGAACTCCCAGATAATACATTAATTCTTTATGTCTAGCTAAGCAATGCACACCTGGAGGGGAAGCAATACAGTGTTGTGTGTAGGTGTTGTTTAACAGAATGGAAGCTGAGTGTTGGTAAATTCAAGAAATGAATCACAAAAGGAGGCTGTGGGTTAATTTACATAATCTGCACTGTTGTCACATTTCACACTTTGAAAGATTTCCATAACAAAATTTAAATTCCGCTGAGAAGTGACAAGTATGAACAAATGTTTGTGTGTTTATAGAAAGTTTTGTGTGACTCTGAGGTTCATTGAAAGACTCCTTTATATTTGGGAAGAAAATAGAAATCGTTCAGCATTTGAGGGAACTGCTAAATCCAGAGCCAATGCAAATTTGAACCTCATAGGTGTTTGTGGCACTAATGTCAACTGAATGAGCGGGCATTCTAGAAACATGTGACCGTGAAGTTGAATACAATACATGTTATGTCACGTCATGCCATGTCATGTCACGTCATGTTATGTTATCTTGGTGGGTGCGTGCAGGGGCATTGCACAATGGCTGCCTGACCGCGATTCTCCAGACCCTTTGGAGGAAGAGTGGACTTACCCCTCTGTCATGTTTGGTGGTCAGAGGTTGAAGCAGAGGTGATGGGGAGTGGCAAAGTTAGTCACCCCTAAGGTATGCCCAAGGTACCCATCGGGGTAGGGTGCAGTTTATGTGAAAGGTGGGACATGTTTGGATGTGTGTATGTGTAACATGGCCTGCTCGTGAACTGCAGTGACTTTCTTTTTTCACTATTGAAAGGCCATCTGTCCCATAGGATAGCATGAGAGTTTATTTATAACATCTTAAAAATATAACATTCCATTTGAACAAAATGGGAAGGTAAAGTTTAATATGCCTGAACTCAGGATATAAAGATGCATCTTTTAATATGGATGATTTTTACATTCTGTGTTTGAAATTAACAATTATAAAAAGTGGGTATTTTCTTGCTTAGCCATCCTGTGTGCCTCTGGGGTTTGTGAATTGACTGTCTGGCTTTGGAGTGACAGGGGCTGGGGATGTGCATTCACTGTAGACATCCACTGGGGGGGTTGAGGTGTGTCCTGCCTTTCCTAGATGATTCAGGGCTGAGCTGAATAGACCTGGGCTGCATTTAGAGTAGGGGGAGGAGATTTCACCTGTATGGGCCTGGTCTGCCTTACACAATGCTGTCTCTACTTCCTGCCGGGAAGCTGCACCAGAGAAGACTAAAGTGGTTTGGACTGAGAACAGAGCCTCTCTGACACCAGAGAACAAGTGAAAGGGTCTATAAATATTGGGGTCCAGACCCCTAAACTTCAGAATTTTTCTGGACTTGAGGGGAACCCCTGTCAAGGAGAAAAAGCCAGGAAAGCTGAAGGAGAAGTACTGCCCCTTTGCTGTGTGTTGTCTGGGGTTGGCCTACAGTGGCAGTTTCTGTCAAGGAGAGGATAAAGGCTTTGCTGTGTGCTGTGTCACATGGTTGAAGAAGATCTCCAAGGGTTTGAAGTAGAGTTTGCCTCCTGTTCTGAAGTCTCAGGGACACAAAGACTTCACCACCAGCTCCCCTGAACTTCCATGCTGGGAGTTCTGACCGTGCCTGTTGCTTTATTGGGCCTCTGGAGGTTGTTCCTGCTGTTGGAAGCTGGAAAAGAGATGCAACTAAAACAAGCGTGACGCATCTGCACCCATTTTTTACGCATCCCCCCTGAAGAAACCGACGCATGCCGAGAGCACATGGCTGGAGAGACCAACGTAGTGCCGTTTGCCACCGCTGCTGCATCCTGATCCCCACGCATCGCATCCAGGCACCAAATCTAAAAGGACGCCGGAGCCACAGTAAGAAACCTAATCATCACCTCACCACACAGTAAGAAACAGACGCATCACCTCCCCTGGGTGGCAGTAAGGAACCAATGCATCACCTTCCCTGGAGTAAGGAACCGACGCATCACCTACCTTAAGCATAAGGAACCGGTGCATCGACTCTCAAGCGGCTGTTTTTGTTAATGATTTTGATGCATTCAAAGTTCTTTGTGTTGAAAGTGTCGCATCTATAGTTTGCTATGGACAGAACTGTTTTTACATTCTAAGGATTACATTTTGATTGCTGTATTGTGGATATTTTTGTCGTTTTGGTCTTGTTTGGTTTAGATAAAGAGTACTTATTTTTCTAAATTATTGTGTTGTCCATTTGTAGTGCTTTCACTGTATTAGTGTATGTGTGCACACATGCTTTACAGACTGCCTCTGAGATAAGCCTGTCTGTTTGTGCCAAGCTACCAAGAGGTTGAGCGGGGGTTATTTTAGAAGTGCATCCCCCTTATCCTGACTAGGAAGAAGGAACCCTACTTGGACAAAGGTGCTACGCATTGCCAAACAGAGACCCCATTTCTAACAAAGCCCTTATCATGTATGTTAAAATTTTAGGTAAAATGTCGCCCTATTTGTTTTATTTCTATGCAAACTACAGGTCCCACAACTAGTAAAAAAGCAATTACTTCCTACTCTCAGCAAATACACGTTTTGATTGTGCTGAATGTGGTGTGTATGAATATATGGGCAGTGTCTGTACATGGTAAGGATGCAGGTCAATGTGAATTCCATATGGGACCACAAGGCAGAAACATATTGACTACTGACCACTGTTGATGCAGGAGTACTAGTCATCCAAAGCAACCCATAGTACAATTTGTAATCATATACTCAGCAGTCAAGAAACAAAGGGGCATATTAACAAGCCAGGTGATAAAATTATCGCCGCTTTAGCGGCAGAAAACTGCCGCTAAAACGGCGATAATGGGCTTGATATTATGCTCTACGGAATTCCAATTGAAGCCCATGTTAGACGTCCTTCACATTTAACATGGGCTTCAATTGGAATTCCATAGAGCATATTATCAAACCCATTATCGCCGTTCTAGCGGCAGTTTACTGCCGCTAAAGCGGCGATAATTTTATCGCCTGGCTTGTTAATATGCCCCAAAATACTTTCTCAGATACCCAGTAGATTTTTTAACTACACCATCTAGACACTCAATTGTTTCTTACCTAAATAAGAGTGTCAAAGTGCTTCCTCATGTGAGAGAAGTCTATTCACTATTATAATAATTCTTGGCTAATTACAAAGTCAGAAGATGAAGCATGACACCCAGGTAGGTGTGTGAGGGCTTGACTAACATTTTTGTGATTTGTTCACTTTTGCTTGAGCATAGTTTTATTTTACATTTTAATTTATTTTCATACTGAACAGTATGTTTGTGTGTTTATTACCTTGCTGTTGAGTTTTTGTCTCCCACACTGCCTCCCTGAGAAGCCTTTTACTTCTTTACTTTGCTGCACTGAAGTAGAATAGTAGAAAACGTGTACTTTGATAAGTTTTCAGATCCATAGTAAGATGGACTCCAAGACACCAGTGGCAAGTGACTTCAAACCCCACATCAGGGCCCAATAGCCCCTGTCAGTCCTGCGGCTCCTAAAATAAGTCTGACAGTTGATTTGATCATGTTGACAGTCGTCAAAGGAAATGTGAGAGTATAGCATTTCAAAGTCAGTTGGGTTAACTTGTCTCAAGTGGTGCCCATTGAGGTTGATGATGATGTCAGAGATATCTCCTGCATACATGTATGAGGAGTGAGCACTGATGAACATTAAATGTCAGATCTGTGTATTTTTATGTGTGATGTGTGAGTGGAATGGTGGCAAGGTTTTGGAGGCTGAATATGTATGGGCGGAATGAAAGAAGGATTTTGTGTATGTGCATGACAAGGTGGCAACATTACATGTTGAGATGTGAAGGTTGCACTTTGTTGTTTCGATGAGTGATGCTGAGGCACAGTTAGTTCAATGTGCATTTACATTGTCTTAAGTACCTGGAAACAAGGTGATTAATTGCTGCCTAGTAGGGCAAAAATAAAAATTACACATATTGATGGGTTTTCAGTGCTTTCAGGATTGGTGTGAGATATTGCATGTGTATAATGTGCTTTGGCAATGATTTATATAGTCAACTAACCATGGGTTGGAAATATTGATCCCATGCTTTCTCCTGATGCTTTTTGAGACACTAATTGATGTTTCTAATAGATCTTAGTAACTTTGTGGACAGTATGTGGCAATGCCTTGAGTCATATACTTAGGAGCAGAGTCAAATACTATGTTATTTATTAAGGTGAACATCTTGATCTTAATATAGAAAGGTAATGTAAGGCAGTGCACATTATAGTGAGCTATATAAATGTGAACTACCATGGATACATGAATAGCCGCACTCACAGTAGATTTTTAAGCCTATATGACCTCTAAGGTACTGACATGTGCTATCAATATTTCAATGAAAATCTTTGCAATAGTCAATTATAGAGCTAGTTATGGTTGCTTGTGAAAGCAGACTTAGTTATATGTAGAACTTTAAGATAGTAGTTGGAGGACTAAAATACCTAGTTGCCCTTGAACAACGCTGATAGCCCATTATCAAAATATACCCCCAAAGAGGTCACCTAGAATTTCACCCACACCACAGTTGAGCCTACACAAAAGAAATGATAACCAGTGCTGCAATTTTTCAGCTGGTGGTAGATACCAACTAACAGGAATATCTTTTTGGTGTATTTCAACTAGCTGTCCATCATTCATTCCTTGATAACCTCAAACACCTCTCCTTATTTCAGTCTGCCCACAATTGGAATTTAGATAAGAGGAACACCATTTGGGTGCCATCAGCATTGTGGCAAAAGTTGACCGCCTATGTTGGTCAGTAGTTGGAATAAAGGTTGAACATAACTGTTTAAAAAGAGTAGGGGCAAACAGAAATCTTGTAGTATTCCAAAGTGAACTCTCATTGTCTCTGCTAGCTGCTGACATACTGCAACTTTGACTTTCCTTTGAGTAATAAATGAGACCAACAGTTTTTGAGACATCTTTCCATTCCACCCCTTCCCCCAAAAAATCATATATCTTAAGCTAGTCTAGGGTGTTAAACACTTTTGTGTGATCTAATAACATCCGATGTGCTCAGTGTACAATACTGAAAATGGCTTCTATGGTATTTCTCAAGGCAAACTACATTCCTCAGTGAAGAAGGAATCAAAACTATTGGTCTCCAACAATATCCTTTTTCTCTACATGTTCTTGGAAGTGGGTGGTAGCTGTTTTTTCATGATCTCAAGAAACCAAACAATATCCGAAATTGGGCAATGGTGCTATGCTTCCAACATGGATTCTCAAGCTTCCAGATGTATGGTACATGGTTCCTGTAATACTTTTTAATTATGTTGGATGGGTAATAGTATTCAGCACAGAAGGTAACCTTAAGAGATATTATAATGCATATAATATTATCAAGGCATATGATCCTAAAGGCAAAGGTGATATAGCATTTTTCTGAAACTGGGACATTTTCCATTGACCTCAATCCATTAAACAGAATCCTATTTTATTTATTTGTAAAATACAACACTCCCCTTGGGCATTATGGCACGATGTATGCAGCCTAATGTTTACTAAGAAAATGGAAAGTTCTCAAAAAAGGAAAGTAATGACCCCACAATTTACGCCTCCATCATGTACTGCTTATGACTTTACATAAAATATCGCTCATGACATGTTATACTACATCACTGATTACGTCACAGATGGTATCTCAATTTACTTGATTAATTGCGTCACTCATAACATCAGTGATGACATCCTGCAACGGCACCAATCTTCTGCCTTTGGATTTATTTGGCAATGATTCGCTGAAGGCCGCACCCTGTGCCCAACTCCTTGCTACCAACCAAATACCACTGTGCATGGTGTTCAGCCATGCTCATCAAGCACTGGCCATATGACTTGACCTTCAACCAAAACTTATGAGCAACTCTCAGCAGGTGGACAATTCCCCCTACATTAAATGAGCTATGTGCATTAATGGTTTGCCTGAGGGTATGGCTAAAGCAAAGCTATGAGCCCAATTCTTCATAGGCTGCCAACCCTGCCACACATGGGTTTCGGTTATATTCAGTGGGGATTGGCTGCAGAAGTACACAGCCTTTGGCCTTGTGATGGAGGAGCTTTCTGCAGGCTCTCTTCTTCAGCCTATGTGCAACAGCGATTCTTCACAATAACGGGGCTACTGCCATACCAGTAGATCAACTCTCCACAAACATATTACACTTGCTGCAAAAGGGCTTAAGCTACACACAGCTGATCCCAACAAAAAGGTCTGTCTGGTTAACCCCTGTTTCACAACATCTTTGGGTAAGCCCTGTTCCCAGCTTACCATGGATGGTCAATCTCTTCTCTGCAAGCACAAGGAGATGATGGACGGAGTGCTGACATTTTTCAGACAGTCACCGCCAGTCACAGATCTGGGTTGAATCCATCATCATTCTTTAGCTTACTTTGCCACCTCAGTTCAGATCCAGCTATATGAAAATCAGTCTTGACGCTGTGCCTCATTAGAGCAGTCCAGCCGAACTGCCAAGCCAGGTCTTCCCTGAACCAGAAACAAGCATCCTGGGACCGATTTCTGGGTAATACCCTTCATCAGACAGGCTAGCTTGAATCCAGTGGGAAAGTGAGCAAGGGACCCACTTAGTGGAATACCCTGTCAACTTAGGGCGAACAAAGCAAACACAAGGAGATGATGGACCGTGCAGTGAAACTTTTCAGACACTCACCTCCAGTCACAGATCTGGGTTGAATTCATCATCATTCTTTAGCTCACTTTGCCACCTCAGTTCAGACCCAGCTATATGCAAATCAGTCTTGACCCTGTGCCTCATGGGAACAGTCAAGCTCAAACTGCCAAGGCCAGGTCTTCCCTGAACCGGAAACAAGTATCCTGGGGCCGGTTTCTGGGTAGCACCCTTCATCAGCCAGGCTAGCTTGAATCCAGTGGCAAAGTGAGCAAGGGACCCATGTCTGGGTATACCCTGCACAATAAGGGAAGCAGCCCCTTTGGCAAGGGTCACTCTGCTTTTTTCCCTGGCAAATATTTTGGCCATTTCTTCCCCCGTTTGGGGTAGAGCAGCTATGTTTTTAGGCCGATCTACCCCCAAGGGGGGCAGAAACCCACTAGACACCAGGGATAATTGTTTGCACAATAAGAGAAGCAGCCCCTTTAGCAAGGGTCACTCCCCTTTTATTTTACCACACTTTTGTCAATTTATAGTGCATCTCTTTATTTTGTGAACTTCCCCTGCTCTTGGAGAAAAACCCTCACAGGGTATCCTTGTCCCCTTATGTTCTAATTAAGTAGATTTAATACAACTGTGGCATAGACAGGGACATCTTAAGGATTTTGAGGGCCCAGGGTAAAACATATTTTGGGGGCCCCTGTTCAGAACAGCTTCGAATTTATGATCCAATCTGAGCCCCTGTTTCCCATGCAGTTTCCGCTACCTCAGCTGCGTTAGCGATCCAGTTCACATCATAGGCATTAGCCTATATATTCCCGATGTAAATGTACCCTACTATCACCTCGGCCATCCCCACTGGTTAAAGAACCCATAGGAGGGACCGACGGAGTGGGAAGAGGGGTGGTGTCGCCATAATTCACAATAAAAAACTAGACTGCTCTCCCATCCTGATTGAAAACATCGAGAGCGCAGAGTCCTTAGGCTTCCACTGTACCTTACCCCCATCATATCATAGCGGGTTTTCTGATTTACAGACATCCCGGTGCAATTAGAAATTGTATTACTACGCTTAATACAGCCACCACCTCCCTGGCCTTAAAATACAACTGCCTTATTCCGGGAGATTTCAATTTGCAAATGGACAATGGAAAAGACCCTCAAACAATTTGCTTGTTGGAGACGCTGCAGGCCTGCAACATGTTTCCATCTATTTCTTCAGCCACCCATGAAAAGGCCATTCCCTCGACCAAATCTTTCACAACATTGATATATCAGTAAGCCTACCTCTTCCCATTACCTGGTCTGACCACCTCCTATTACAATTCGTCATTCCCAACTCTGCCACAGCCCCTCGGGCTAACTCAGGGCAGAGGGTCCCTAATTACAGGACGTTCCATTAAATATCCATCTTGATGTTAGCAGACGCCCTCGGTCGTTCCTCACTGGAGCTGTCTGGCTGCCCGAGTCGGATGCCCTCTCAATAGATACATGGCTCCAAACCAACATTGGTGCAGCACTAACGGTTGTTTCCTGCTTCTCAAAGAAGTCGACCCCATCAGCTCCATGGTTTAACGATTCCCTCAGATCTAGCAAAAGAAATTGTAGGAAAATGGAACGGAAATAGCATAGATCCAATCGACCTGAGGACATTAAGGAGTATAAAGACACCTTAAAAGCTCATTACATTCTCGTGAAGGCAGCCAAGAAAATCTTCTTTCAAACCAAGATAGAAAATGCCCAAAATAAGAGTAAGGAAATCTTTGTCATAGTTAAATCCTTTACCGCCCCGAAAACCGGCTTTAGGGCTAACCACAGTAGGGAGTCCACTCTCCTGGAAATGACTGAATTTCTCAAGGGTAAGCTGGACCAGGGAGGCAAGGCTGTTCTGATACTGCTCGATCTGTTGGCGGCCTTCGATACGGTCCCACATGAGAGGCTCCTGGAGAGATTTGCTAACATCGGCCTGGGGGGGCCCGCCTTAACATGGATGTCATCCTTCCTGGCAAATAGATCTCAGGACATCTGGCTCCCCCTTTCTCATTCCCGGTTCCGGCCATGAATGTAGGTGTCCCTCAGGGCTTGATTCTCAGTCTTACCCTTTTTAATATATATCTATCCCCCCTTGCATTTCCGGTAGAAGAAGAGGGCGCCAAAATTGTTTCTTATGCTGATGAAACTCAGCTGATTTTTACATGTGAAAAAGGAATAGACTTTAATGGGGCAATGATTCGGTGTTGCCTGACAAAGGTTTTTAACTGGCTTAAGATCAATCAGCTGTAGTGCAATCCTGACAAAACTGAAGTTGTTTTCTTTGGTAATCCAGAAACGCCTGACTGGAGCTCTTGGTGGCCAATAGACCTGTCGCCCCCGCACGCGGAAAAGGAGAAAGTCAAAAACGTAGGAATTGTCATAGACAAGACACTCTCTATGCACTTTCAAATCCAAAATCGAACTGGCACTTACTTTGGCATACTCCAGATGCTAAAAAATGTCCTGCTACTGTTGCCGCTTGAGAGTAGAAAGATTGTGGTGCAGGCTCTGGTTACATTAAAGCTTGACTATGTCAACAGCTTCTACCTTGGTCTTCCCAAATCACTTATCCAGCACGTACAAGTGGTACAAAACGCAGCGGCCAGAGCCATCCTGAGACCTAAACCCAGATCTAGTATGACCCCTATTCTTAAGTCTCCACACTGGCTCCGCATAAAAGAACAGATCGACTTCAAAGCAATGACCATCTTCTTTCAAGCTTTCCACAGCTTATGATCCGGCTACCTAAATAAGCACGTTAATCGCTACACAACATCTAGTCCCCTAAAATCTTCCAATGCCAACCTGGACATCGTGCCTAAAATATGCCGTGCCCGCACTGGAAACAAATCCCTCGGCTTAATAGGTGCAAAATTGTGGAATAGACTCTCTGAGTCTCTGAGACTAACCACAGACCTACTCTCTTTCACGAAGAACTTAAAAACCTGGCTTTTTAATAACTGATGGGTCTTTTAGGCATGTTTTCCTCTCTCTGTCACACGCCAGAACACTCTAGTCTGAGTGGCTGCACGCTTTATTAAATACACTATTTCATTTAATTGTATTTCATTAGGTCCCTGACAGTGCAAAGGAACACTTGTCCAAATTCTAAGGGCCTTATTTATGAGGCCTTGCTTCACTTTTATGCCGCCGGTGCGTCACTTTTTGTGACACACCTGCAGCGTAAAAAATGTGCCCTGTTGCACCCTAGTTACAAAGTGACGCATCTAGGCAGATGTGTCACTTTGTAAACCCCTGTACCACATTATAGCTGCACCAGGTATAATGTATGCAGGGTCTGTGTTTCCCCGCAAAAAGCCCCGTAGAAGTGGCGCATTGAAATCTACGAGAACTTAGCCCGCCACTTCTAGGACGCCGTTGCGTCAATATCTTACACCTGCCTCACAGCAGGCGTAAGTCTAATGCAGGCCCTTGACATATTGCTGGAGTTGCAAGACACACCCCAGGAATGCATCACTTTTGCGCCTACAGATACATCAGAAATACTGACGTATCTGTAACTCCTTGCGACTTGATGCGTAATACTGTAAATATGAAGCATCCATCATGTCGCAAGGAAGGCGCACTAAGAAGTGACGCATCCCTGTTTTCACACAGTGATGCATCACTTTTCATAAATAAGGCCCTAAATGTGTTTACATCTAATATTCAGGGATAGTTATGTGAGTTTTCAATATTGTAACACAGCAGCAGCTCACCAATATTACTGCAAATTATTTCTGTGACGCCCTCACATTTCGTATATGTTAGGCCTTGTTTTGATATAAAAAAACACATTGTTTATGCATATTGCATGAAACATGAACATAACATTTCTCTGCAAAATGTCTGTACTAAACTCTCAGACATCAGGTACATAAAAACTTAATTAAAGGAAAACAGTATTTAAAACAATCTGTTTAAGAAATATTCATGGTCATCAGGGCAAAATTCTAGAGAACGGAGCTGACTATGTCAGGGGGACCCCTGAAAGGCTGGGGCCCTGGGCCAGAGCCCACTTTGCCCATGCATTAAAACGTCTTAGGGCATAGATGTTGATTACATTAATAAATAGGATGAGTATTAAATGAGTCAACTTCCACCTGGACAACCCAGGTGAGCAGAACACCACCTCTCTACTAGAAACCCTTACCAACATCGGACTCAAACAGCTAGTGACCACACTAACCCACACAGCTAGACACACACTCAGCCCCATTTTCTCCATCAATGGAAACATCACCTACAGCCACACCACCGAACTCCTCTGGACAGACCACCTCTGAGTGCACATCGCTTTCACAGTGCCCACTGCACACCACCGACTTCATCACCCCCCCGGCACTACTAGAACATGGCCACCGAAGACCGTCTCGTCGACCTCCATGGCACAACCACTCTGCCGGCACCAACAGATGCCAAAAGCACAGCACGCAACCTGCACCGATGGAGCCCCAACTGCGCTGACACTCTGGCACCCTTCAAGAAGACACTAGGCAAGCAACACTCCAAGAAAGCCAGCTGGTTCACTCCTCCCCTCTACGAGTCCAGACTTTCTTGCCGATGACTCAAGAGAAAATCACAGAAAACCAAGCAACCTAAAATGCTGCAATCAATGCACACCACCTCCTCCGCAAAATCACAAAGAAAACAGCCATCCAGGACAAATTAAATGCCAATGCACACAACGGCAATGAACTTATTGCCATCGTCAAGGAGTTTGCCAGGCCCAACCGTGAGACCACAGATGTCCCACCCTCTCTAGACCTCTGCAACAAGACATCCCATCCTCCCAAGGCCACTGCAACAAATTCAGCACCTTCTTCCACAACAAGATCAGGCAGATCTATGATAGCTTCAACACCCAAGACCCCACCACAACTCCTGTCACCACCACACTCAATCCCACCACATCACAACAGATCCTGCTCAACTGGCCTCCACTTATCACAGACTATACACTCAAGACCTTGAAGAGCATACACTGGGGAGCCCCATTGGACTCATGCATGTATCACATCTTCCATAGAGCAACAACATCCATCACCCCCAGCTTCTCCGCATCATCAGCTGCTCCATCGAAATGCCATTTTCCCATCAACTGGAAAAACACTAAGATCAACCCCTGCAGAAGAAACCATCCGCTGACCCAACAGACCTCAAGAACTTCAGACATATCTACCTCCTCCTCTTTCCAGTCAAGGTCATCAAGAAGGCCATCAACGCCCAAATCTCTGAGTTCATCGAAGAACACCACATTCTGAACACCTCCCAATCCCGGGTTCTGAAGCAACCACAGCGCTGAGACAGCACTCCGCACCATCAACCGCAATATTCACTCTCTCCTCAATTGGGGGAATACTACTGGACCTCTTGGCCGCTTTTGACACCTTCTCCCACCGCACCCAAATCACAAGACTCCACAACGCTGGTATCTGTGATTAGGCACTAGACTGGATTCTCTCTTTTCTGACTGGCCATACTCAGTAAATAAGACTACCCCTATTCCTCTCAGAACCTACATAGATCAACTGCGTAGTGCCCCAGGACACCTCCCTGAGCCCCACCCTCTTCGACATCAACATGGCTCCTCTCGCAACCATTGTCAGAAGCCACAGACTCAACATCAATTCCGATGCCTACGACAGCCAGTCAATCATCTCCCTCACCAATGAACCTACAGCCACCTCAACCAACGGAATGAAGGCAATTGCCACTTGGATGCAGGACAGCTGCTTCAAGCTCAACTTTGACAAGACCAAAGTACTCATCCTGGGATCCACCCCCTCAGCACGGGATGACTCCTGGTGGCCCGCCGCACCTGGAACCCTCCCCACCCCTAGGGACCAAGCATGCAACTTCTGAATCATATTGGACTCCTCGCTCTCTATGAACCACCAAATCAACGCAGTATCCTCTTCCTGTTTTCACATCCTCCGGCTGCTTCAAAATACTTTCAGATGGCTCCCCACAAAATCCAGAAAGATGGTCACCCACATCCTCATCACCAGTAGACTTGACTACAGCAACGTACTCTATGCCGGTGTCACTCAGAAACATCTCAGGAAACTAGAGAATGTTCAAAGCGCTGCAGTCAGACTGGTTCTCGACATCTCCGCTACAGCCACATGACACAACACCTCTGACAATGCCACAGGCTCCCTATCAACAAGCTCCTTGATGCAGGACCAGTATATCTGAACCACTGCCACACCTTCCACAGACCCGCAAGATGACTCTACTCCGCCCAACTCCTCCTAACCTCCATTCAATAAATCCACAAGACCAGGACCGGAGGAAGATCCTTCACATACCTCACTGCCAAGACCTCAATCCACCTCAGGCAATACGCGTCATTGACCCAATTTAGGAAGGACCTCCAGACCTGGCTCTTCCACTGAACCTCCACACCTGATGAATCAGCAGCCCCACCCAGCGCCTTGAGACCCTCAATGGGGAGTTCCTGCACTTTATAAACCCTAATTGAGTGATGTTTTGATTGATTGATTGATTGATTGATTGATTGATTGATTGATTGATTGATTGATTGATTGATTAGATACTGGGGATGTTTTTCACTGAGGGGTGACATCGAATAGATTTCAGGAGTGAAGCTTGAGTAGTCTATGATGTCGCTCCAAACCTCAAAGTGAGATACGTTTATGTTATTCACTTTTTATCTGTCTATAATTTTATGTTTTGTGTTGCAACCAGAAATCAACTATCCCTGCTTTCAATTTCTAGGCAGGGGCAGAGAAATAATGGGGGAGGCATACCTTGTGCCTTCCCTTCCTCTCCTTCAGAAGCTGTGCTCTCTGCATTTCAGCGTTGCTCTGACAGGTTCACATAGAGCCAGGCCAGAGCAGCCTGGAAATCCTTTATGACGCAGAAACAGGTAGCAACACTGAGTGATGAGATCTGTAACCCACTGCTGCTATGTCACAGCAGTGAATTATCACATTTGACATTCGAGCTAATGGTTCTCAGTGGGAGTCATACATACACAATTATAGAGGGGTGACATTAAATAACAAGGGTGTTTTTTACCATGGGGTTCCAAGTGACATCATATGGACCATAAGAGCGAAGCTTGAGTTATCAATGATGTCACTCAGAACCCCAAGGTGAAAAACATCTGTTATTTACTTTTTACCCATGTCTAATTTTATGTTATATGTGATCCCAAAATGCATCTGTCTTTGCTTTCATCTGCTATGCAGGGACGAACAAGTAATAAAGAAGCATAGATAACATCATTTCTATTCCCTGTCCCAAGATACAAAACAATAATTGACCTTAAGGCACCCAGCCTATCACCCACCTGATGCTTTGTCCCCTGGATTCCATTAGAGCACAACGTCAGCTCTGCAATAACATGCTTTCAGAGAGCTCTGTCAGAACAGCCTGGAAATCTTTTATAATACATGAAATTCTGCAATCCCTGAATGAATGTCCCTCAGCAGCTGAGTTGAAAGGCAGGTCAGGCAATGGATCAGCTGTTTAAAGCAAAGCAAATGAGCTGTTGCTTTCCTTTCTTCTGCTATGTTTTTCTAGCTTACAGTGACAAGCAGAAAGAACATGATTCTTTTTTGCACTCCTTAGCTAATTATAGAAAAGTTCGAATGTTTAGCATGTTTCTGCAGATTCCAGCTTCTGCAGCTTTTTTTAAACTGACTTGTAAGCTTTCTGATAGTGTTTGGCAAGAAATATCTAATAGATTTTTGACATGTTTATTTTTGCACTAGAAGTTCTATTTTGATTCTTCATGTTTGCAAACATCTCTCTCTTTCATATGAAAGAGCTTGGCAGCAAGGTTTTAAGTGGTTTGTGGGAACGGTGATGGTGTGACCATGTTTTAAATGGATAAAGTACTCCCTGCTGGACATGTTAAGGGTATTGCAAGTCACCTTAGAGTTCCACAACCTTGTAAAGGAACTTAACCTTTGTCCTTGTTCATCTAAATGGTTATGGAGCTTCTCAGTGACTAGCAATATCCTTATTTTGTTTTCCTAGTCTTATAAAGTGCATAGCTACCCAGGACCAGGTTTCCCAGCGCTGACAAAAATATGGAGGAAGAAATGTGTCAGTTAGGTGAATAGGTGGGTCTTCAATTGCTTCCTGAAGCTTAACAGTTGGTTTTGGCTCTCAGGTAACTGGGCAGAGAGTTCCAGAGTTTAGACATCCGGTATACACAAGCTCGCCCTCTGACTCTTTTAATTCTGGGCGTACCTAGGAAGGAGCAAATGTTGGATCTTAGCTCTCTTGTGTTGTAGTATGGTGTGATAAGGGGACTGCGGATATGCGAGCCATAAGAGTATTTTTACTTGCGCGCTATGCACAGGGCTTTGAATTCAATTCTTTTGGTGGCCGGCAGCAAATGAAGGTTGACCAAAACCAGATATGTAGACTGTGTTTTAGGTAAGCCCAGCAGTATTCAGGCAGCAGTATTTTGAATGACTTGCAACATCTGAATTACATAAGCAGGACTGCCTAGATAAAGAGAGTTACCACAAGACCTTGTACGACAACTCTTCAAGTGTGTACAGGAAGTCATTTTATCATCTTTCACAGGGCTCTCCGGAGACCAAAACATGTCTCTGGAACTTACTTTGCCTCTGCAGCCATGGTTATATTGTTATCTATTAAAACCCCCAGGCTCTTAACATCTGTTTTTTGGGAAGGGCGATCACCCAGGCACGAAGGCCTAAGAATGTGGTCCCACAAAGCCCGTTTGTTTCCAACAACCGCACCTCAGTTTTTTCCGTTCAGTTTAAGGCATTTGGCTGTCATCCAATTGTTCACCTACTCCAGGCAGGTGGATAGTGTCTCTGAGGTTATGCTAGTGTTAGGTGATAAGGAAATAATGATCTGTGTTTCATATGAATAAGACACCATAGTGAGACCAGCTGACTAGATAATGTCTGCTAAAGGGCGGATATAAAAATTAAAAAAGAGTTGGACTCAGAAATGAGACCTGGGGCACTCCACACCTGAGCTGATGGACCTCCGACAGTCAAGGCTCTTTCCTAACCTGAAAACGTCTATTGTCTAATAACGAGGTCAGCCGTCTCACACCTTCCCTGTGTCTATGTCTGAGGAGGCCACCAGAGATGTATCAAAGGCTGCGCAAAAGACTAGAAAAAATGGCACAGCTGTCCCTACCTGGATAAGCTTTTCTTTTGGTACTTCAAGGCTAATAAAAGGTCTGTGTCTGTACTATACCTGGGACAGAAGCCCGTTTGCATCTAGTACAGGAGATTGCTAATTTCCTGAAAGTTATAATGTACAGCAGGGGGTTTGACACTGTGTCTCACCACATGCTGATCAAAAGACTCCACGACATCGGTATTCAATAGGACATACTCAGATGGATCTCCTACCTCACCAGAAGAATCCAGAGGATCTACCTCTTACCTTAAACCTCTGAACACAAGGAGATCTCCTGCAGTATCCCTGAGAGCTCATCTCTCAGCCCCATGCTCTTAGACGCTTATATGACCGCGCTGGCCTACATCGTCAGATCCCATGGTCTCAACATAATTTCCTATGCAGACGACACCCAACTCGTCCAGAACCAACTTCCACAGATGAATGACAAATGTTGCCAACTGGATGGAGAACAATTGCCCGCAGCTGAACACAGACAAGACAGTAGTACTGATCTTTGGCAACAACAGCAACACATGGAATGACTTCTGGTGGCCAGCAGACCTAGGAACTGCACCCACTCCCTCCCACCATGCCAGAAACCTCAGAATCATCGTTGACAACAAGCTCACTATGAAATCACAGATCAGCGCCATCTCCTCTGCCTGCTTCCTCACTCTGTGCATGCTTTATAAGATCTTCAAATGGCTACCCCTACACACCGTGGCGCAAGCCCTCATCACCAGCTAACTGGACTATGGCAATGCCATCTACATAGGAATCAGGGCACATCTCTTGCGGAGACTTCAGACCAAACAGAACTCTGCAGGCTGCTCATTCTTGGCCTTCCTCGGCGTACCCACATCACACCCCACCACAGGCAACTTCACTGGCTCCCTGTACAGAAGAGATGCCATTTCAAGATGTGGATCCATGCATACAAGGATCTACGCAATCAAGGACCCATTTACATTATCTACCACCTGAAATTACACCAACCATTGAGAAGACTACACTCCCCCTCCCTTTCACTTGCCCATACTCCCTGCAACTCCAGAAGGAGAAGTGGAGGACGCTCCTTCCCCCACATCGCATCAAAAACCTGGAACAGTCTCCCCATGCACCTCTGGATCATCACCAAGCTTCGAGAATTCCCAATGGCCCTCAAGGCCTTTCGAATAAGTATCCAGGATATTCAAGCGCATGGATATCATATTGGGTGATTAGCCATACTTTATAAAACCTGATTGATTGATTGAGGGGGTATTTTATCGCTTATATTGCATAACAGCAGTGGGTTGCAACTGTTGTTACCCACTGACACTATGTCATAGCTCTGAATAATTAGATTTAGACTCTGGTGTTCAAGCTCCTGGCTCTCAATATGTATATAGGAGATTGTACGACTCAATCCAGTACTAGAACTAAAAATGTTTTTAAAAGGGTGCCTTTTCTAACAGCAACTAGTTTCACATGGGTGTGCATCAACCAATGCCTAATTTTTACCAAATAGAGTTTTTTTCTCATCACCCATGCTGAATAACTGCTTACATTTTGGCAAGGACTTCCCTGCACCCTCCAAGAACATGTCCTTTATCTTACTATATCTTCACTGTTGCCATCTATCATAGGGGATAATACACCTGAAATGTTATTATGATGTAGGGCAGTGGGAATGAGGTCAATTTACCCATGATTGACAATTTGCACTCCTCAGTAATACTACTTTTCTCTCTGCTCACACATGAATACCCTACCAAGATAACTAGAGAATATCTCTCAGCGATCATCCCATACAAGCCTAATCCAGGTAGACCCTTATAGCACAGACTGCAAACATATTAAATATGACTGTGATAAGTGGCATTAGGAGAACTGCAAATATCTAAAACAAAATACTCAGAAATCCATTCATCCTCAGGGCCTCATTACCTTTCTCTGAACGAATAACTAGAGTACTGCAGCTCTCAATATATTAAACTCAATCTCATCTTACTAATGATGGGACATTCTTGATTCCTCAGGTGACAGATAGGTAGCATGCCTTTTTCCCACAGGAAGTATGTGCAACCATGCATAAAGTGCCCTAGAACTTTCAGCATTCATTGACTTTATCCGCAGCCCATGATTTGCTTACACAATGAAAATACATTCTCGTTGGCAAAGGCAGTCCCATTCTTGACACTGAGTATATCGACAAGAAGCCTCCCAGGCCCATTTTCTTGTTTAAGGTGAGACAGTACAATTATGTTCATTATTTGAGTCTTTTAGCACAAAAAGTTCCAATTCCAACTTCTGACTACGGAAGCCCGTAATACTACAGCCGTGAGGGGAATGGCCGTCTGCAAGGACTCATAGCCCCAGGAATCTGTGTGGCTGACGCCACGAGGGACGCACATATCCCGCGTCCGGAGGCACATTAAAGCCAGCAGCGGGCTCCCGCAGTGCTGGAAATTCGTAATACTACAGCCCTGAGGGGACCGGCCACCTGCAAGGACTCACAGTCCCAGGAATCTGTGTGGCTGACGCCACGAGCGACGCACCTATCCCGTGCCCGGAGGCGTGTTACAGCCAGCAGCGGGCTCCTGCAGTGCAGGACCCGCGCGGGCCAAGGGTGGGCCCATCTGCGCCCGTCAGAGCCTGGAAGAGGCTGGGCTGGGCCACCCCCCTTTCTGTTGTTGGCATAGTCGTGAAAAAGCATTGGCACACGGAGCTACTCTTGAAGCAGAAAAACAAGGAGTCCCTGTGCTGTTTGCTGTGTGCTGCTTACTGAGCTACTGAGCTGCTCTAGATACATTTAGGCTCCTCCTCCTTAAATCGAGGTTATCAACAAGGCAAATCACGTTAATACCTTTCAGCAACAATGGGAAAACATGCCTGTGTAGGGAAAAAGGAAACTCTAACTATGCAATCACCTATAACCCATCAGCCTACCTCTATTGATAAGATGCTCCAGAGGGCTATAGGGGTGGTATCAACAGAAATTGAGTTGACTGAAAGTCAGCAATCGATAACACCAAACCTAGCCTTCACCCTGACTAACTCCGAAAATCAATCTGCCCCGTTAACTGTGGACTCTGACTCCTCCGAGACCCAATTGAATGCAGTGAGTGAGTGCACCGTCCACTGTTTTTTAATACCATACAGTTACCTCCTCCATTAAAATGTAATCTGGCAACTGTAATGGTTTTTAGATTTCACGTATTCACTTTGGGCCCCCACTTAGTTTAGAAGTGCATCCCTGTCATCAGGTGAATGTACGCCCTCTATCAAACCAAGTTTTTAGAGGGCGAGGACGGCCGATGATGAAGCATGACACCAGGTGGTGTGTGAGGCTAGTCCTTCACTTTTTGTGAGATGTCCACAATCACACTCAGCATATGAGTAAAAATGTACTCGAAAAGTATATATTCATGTGTGATGTCGTGACCCTGACGCGATACGCTGGGGCGTACGCGTCAGGTCACGTGTGTATGTCGAATAAAAGACAGCCACGCATGCACGGCTGCGGCGGCGGACTAAGCAACATAAGCACCGTGTCCCGTGTGTCATTTCCCGCGCAGGCCCCGCATCAGCATTATCGAGCGGCAAGCGCTTACCCCCGGGACCCCAAGGACACCATATAAACTGGCGACGAGGGTGGGCGTGCCCTCACCGACGTGTTGTACGCGGGTGTGGCTGCTGCGAGTGTCCCGTCTCTCGTGGTGCTCGTGCCCCTGCGCAGCGTCGCTGCCCCTCATTGCCGCTTCCGGTGCGGAGCTGGAACCCGACAGTGCATCGTGCTGCTCGGCGTCGCCCTGAGCGCGCATACATGCGCGGAGGTGGGGCTGCTAGCGCACACCACGTGGCTGTGGCCTGGAAGTAGATCGGAGCGCATTGGAGCATTCCCACGAAGCGACTGACTGGAGCTTGCTGCCACGTGCCCTGGGGGAGACCTCTACCACGCGAGTGCATTCCTGAGCACTAGAATAGGCGTGTATCGAAGGGAGAGCACCGGTCCAGCAGGAGTGCCCGTGAGTAATAGCAACAGTGTGCCTGGGGCCCAAGGAGGGAATGCAAGTCACGCGTAGCCTGGAAAAGGGACTCACAGCACCCCTCTACAATAAGTCATCAGGTTCCCTGGAGAGGGGAGTGTCAGAGGGGGAAGCACACCCAAATCACCAGCAGGTCTCGCCTGGTGGAGGCAACACACGCAAGCCATGACTAACATACCACCAATCGAACCATTCATAGTGGATGGGTCACCGTCGGCAGTGGCAGCCAGATGGAAGGATTGGGAGGACAGAGTGCGCATATTTTTTGAAGCCACCAAAGTCCATAGAGACCAAAAACGAGCAATGATCATCCACCTAGGGGGTAAGGACATTCACAATATTGTCAAGACGCTCGCAGAAGCTAAGACATCAAAGAAGCGGCCGCTCCCACAAATATTACTGAAGTTCGAAGCTTCCTAGGAATGGTCAACTACTGTGGAAGATTCATCCAAGACTTGGCCAATTTGACAGCCCCCCGAGAGAACTGACAAAAGAGTCCACTCCGTGGACGTGGGGCAGCGAGCAAGCCCGGGCCTTTGAAAAAATCAAGGAGGCGCTCTCCGAAGCAACGACACTCGCATTCTTTGACCCTGCTAAGCTCACTTTGATTGCAGTGGATGATGGTCCGGTAGGACTGGGTGCTGTTCTCCTCCAACGGAAGACGCCTCAAGATGAATGGGCTCCGGTGGCATTCTCAAGCCGGTCACTTACAGAGACGGAGCAACGGTACTCCCAGATAGAGAAGGATGCCATTGCAATTCACTGGGGTTGTCACGTGTATGGAAAACCGTTCGTGGTAACAACCGACCACAAGCCCTTGGTCTCACTATTCTCGGGGACCTCTACAAAACCACCACCAAGAATTGAGAAGTGGATGCTTCAATTGCAAAATTACAATTGCAAGGTAGAATACCAACCAGGGGCATGGAACCCGGCTGATTACCTCTCCCGCCATCCTCGGAAAGCTACTCCCCAAGAGATGGAAGAAGCAGCTGACACAGAGGAGTATGTGAGATGTGTCACTGCACGATCATGTCCCATACCCATCTCCATGGCCAGCCTCCAACAAGCCACCAGCCAGGATGAGTGTCTGCAGAGGGCCAAGCAAGCCGTCCAGAACAACAACTGGAACCGAGCAAAGGAAGAATGGAGGAGTCTGACACCCATGGCATGACGGATAATGGACAGCTTATACCATGTAAGGGATGAGCTGACCGAGGACAACACGGGGTGCCTGCTGAGGGGACATAGACTTGTCATCCCGACGTCGCTAACTCAGCGAATGGTAGACTTAGCCCATGTAGGCCATCAAGGCATGGTAAAGACCAAATCGAGACTTCGTACAAAAGTCTGGTTCCCACTCATGGATGACCTCATAGAAGCCACTGTTCGTGCTTGCCACCCATGTCAAGTTACAGGGGAAGCACCCAGGCCAGCTCCCATTGTCATGGAGCCTCGGCCAAGAGTTCCGTGGTCCCAAATAAGTGTGGACTTTGGCAGCCTGCCGGATGGGTGCCACACTCTAGTGGCAATTGACGATCACTCAAAATATCCTGAGGTTGAGATACTGTCGGCACTCAGCGCCAGTGAAGTAATCCCCAAGTTAGAAAAAATCATGGCCACACATGGACTAGTGAGGGAGAACAGGACGGACAATGGGTCCCCTTTCCAGAGCCAGGAGTTCGCCACGTACCTGCGAACTTTGGGCATACGTCACCGGAGAATCACGCCCCGCTAGCCGCAGGCGAACGGGGAAGCAGAAAGGTCCATGAGGACCCTTAATAAAGTAATCCGCATTGCTCACAACAAGAACCAGTCAGTAGAGCTGGCCATTTTCACCTTCCTTCAGAGTTACCGCCAGACGCCTCACTCCACCACTGGAGCCGCTCCGGCACACCTGCTGATGGGAAGAGTGGTCACGGACACGATACCGCACCACCCGGAGTGGCGACCTGAAGCCCCGGATGACAGTGCCATTGATACCCGACGCCGGAGGGCCCATGCGCATGCCGATACCCGATGGAGAGCGGCGGTACCTGACATTGCCCCAGGTGATGTTGTGCTCATAAAGAATAGAACACTTGGAAGCAAGTTCCGGCTGAGGTTTGAAAAGGAACCCTGGACAGTGGAAGCAGTCAAAGGAACTTGTGTCACTGCCACTCGGAGGGGAGAGAGAATCACCCGGAACGTGTCATACTTCAAAAGGATCAAGTCATCACAAGGAACTGGGGGCCCAGATCAGGGGGATCCCTGCGATAGCCCCGGGGGTGCAGAGAATTCTATGGAGCATGGTGTGTCCACCGACGATGCGTTGGGTAGGGCCACCCCACGGTCCAGTGAGAATGAAGTTCCGAGGTCAATCCAGCAACCGGAGGTGCCGCTTCTGGGCGAAGGTGCTGATCAACCGGACGGTGAAAGTAGTGCTACCAGTGAAGGGTCGGGTGGCGGCCCAGGAAATTCACCGACCCGCGGAGCATCAAGGTACAACCTCCGGAACAATCCCGAGCCTTCCTGTCGCCTTAAGGACTACCTCACGTAAGACTGTTTTGATTTAATTGCACAGTAATAGTGTGAGCAAAGGTAGGGTAGTCATGGGATGGAAAGGATCTCAAAAGCCAGGAATGTGTCTGAAAGTTTTTTGATTTTCATTTTTGTGTGTTGGGGAGGAATGTGATGTCGTGACCCTGAAGCGATACGATGGGACGTACGCGTCAGGTCACGTGTGTATGTCAAATAAAAGACAGTCACGCACGCACGTACGCCAGAACGGCTGCGGCGGCGGACTAAGCAACATAAGCACTGTGTCCCTGTGTGTCATTTCCCGCGCAGGCCCTGCATCAGCATTATCGAGCGGCAAGCACTTACCCCCGGGACCCCAAGGACACCACATTCATGCATCTAACTATGCCACATAGACTCTTCTGGGACGGCACATACAGTCTTGGCTGAGAAGGAAGGTGTCAAGGAGACAGCTTGGAAAAGCTCTGATAGAGAGGACATGATCCAACTCACAGCCCAATCTGTGACCCCAAAGGCCCCAAGCCACTGCATAATAAAAGTTTCAATCAAGCATTTAGCTAGCCAATATCTCAATCTTAGTGCTGTACGATGCACGGACGCCAAACTGGTGCAGGTTCCCAATATTATTTTATTTAATTACTTGTGTTAGTCGAATATTAACAATGTTTTCAATAATTCTGCAAGAATAGGTCACAATAATATTAGCTTTTTTTCTTAACAGTGTAGTAACTACAGCCTTCTCCTACGAGCCAGGGACCTTATCTAATTCGAAAGAGATCAGTTTGGAAGTTATGCAGTCTGAAAGGCGACTGAACCCTTTAATGTGACACAGAACTAAAGATCCTTAAGATATAGTTTGAATGTTTGGTGCCAATTGCTGAGCCACTGGAAAAGAGAAAAGAAGAAAGCACATTTGATGTCTCGGAGCTTATATTAGAAGAAATTTGAATAATGCTTTTCAGTTTTTCTTAATTGCTCTTTGTTGTTATTTTTTCTCTCTTGGAATTGGTACAAGTAAAAAATTCTGATCTACGATCTGTTCATGGAATATTTAAAGTGTGATCAAATGTGCACTTGTTAGAGTTTGAAAATATGAGGTGTGTTTCCTTATGCTTGTAGGACCTTCACCAATTGCAATAGTCCTATGGCATTGCAGGACTTTATTAAGTTCTGGACTTCTGTTGCTCAAGGGTCATCGGCCCAGACATTTAATTCTACTACTAGCAATAGTCTATCAGACACAACAGTGATCAGCGCAATGCTGACTGTTAAATAGTCAACAAAAGACTTTCAAGGGTTGGGTGTGTCTGTGGATAAATACAGTTTTCAAAGAATCAGCAGCATTATCAAACAAGTCGATTACCTTTGGTAATGCCTCCTGGTGGAGACATAATCTAGAAGTAAATTTCTTACCTTTGTTCTTTTTTTTGCGCCAATCAAGAATTGATCCTTGAAAAGAGTTATCCTCTGTCACTATTTTACAAGATTTTCACCTTTTTAACAACCACTTTTTTGGTGTGTAGGAAGTCATCTACTCTAGGAAGAGTTTAGGGTTCAAACCATGCGGTGCCTGTCACTGTGCGATGTCGGTGACGGACCTGCATTTGGTTTGCCTGTGGTGTCCGGAGCGTGACCATGCTTTGACTGCTGGGCCATGGTGCCAAAGGTTTTGAGGGAGCAGTCCCTAAAGCTGCTTGCAGCCTTTAGGTTTCGGACCCGGTTGAGGGGCAGGTATTGGGGCCCCTACATAAGTCCCAAGTCCTCTGCGTCCCACTCAAAAGCCTCAGGACACTCAGGTAAGAGGCATACGATGCAATATACGCTGAAGAGTGCTTTAACTTCTACCCATCCATCGGCTTTTGTGATGGAAGAACATCAGCGTTCAAGGCCTCCTTCCTTGGAACCTGTACCTGGGTTGGCTCCGCATCTCCCAGCTTTTTTGTGATTTAGAGTGATTACTGCTTATGCATCTCATTTTTGAGCAGCTCCATTGGGTCTGCACCGTAGACTCTGGTGCCAAGGCCTCCTGGAACCAGACATAGATCCAGACCGATTCCAGTCATGCCACTGTGACATTCCCTAACACTTGTCCTGACGCCAATGCTCCCGGTGAGTATGTCGCGCACTGATGGCGCCAGCCCAGTTTTGATCCCTGATGACACAGACCCAGCACTGAGTTGACCAGTGCAGCTTTCGGCGCCACAGTGTCCGATGGTAGTATGTTGTTCCAGGAGCCTTATTTGGACTGGCCAGTCTACCCACAGTGGCATTCAAGACTAACATCTTGACAGAGGTGCTGCAGCCAGGAGATTCATCTTTGGAACCTTTGCTCTCATTCAATGAAGCCCTCACAGAAGTCCTTTGGGTAACCTGGTCCAAGCCCAGCACAGGGTCCCCTGTGAACAGGTTGATCGCACGCAGCCACTGCTCTGCCCTGGGTGTTCCAAAGATCCTTACTACTCACCCTATCCCAGAGAGCCTGGTGGTCCAAACCTCCACTTCCCATGGTTGTTGCCTGTACAGGGAATCTAATAGGCTGGAGAGTTGTGGCAAGAATATTTTTTCTTCTGCCAGCCTTGCAGTGCAGTCAGGGACACAGGACCCGGAGGAGGCCTGGTACTGCCTCTCCCATGCAGTATCAGATAGTAAAGATTCATGAAGTTCTCCATTTGATCTGGTTTAGACACAATCGATAAGCTGGGCAGAGCAATTTCCACGGTGGTGGCTGTTAGACGCCATGACTGGCTGAGAACATCTGTCTTTTCAGGAGATGTCCATGCCTTGCTCATGGATGCCCTTTGATGTCACTCATCTCTTCGAGGCAGACACTGCACTGGAGCACTTTAAGGAATCCCAGGCTACGAGGAAGTCCTTGGGCCTCTCAGCTACCCCATTCCCAGTCCGCACTTTCTCCATACCTCCTTCCTTCCACTGGCTAATGGAGGATCATTTTATTTTGCTCTGGGATGAAGTCATGACTCTCTTGGCCAAGTTAGCCATAAAGAGGTTTCTGGCACCAGAAGTAGGTCATGGTTGCTATTCCAGCATCCTTCTGGACCAGAAAAAGGACAAGGGCTTCATCCTATCATCAACCTTCAAGACCTCAACAACTTCCTCAAAAAGTAGAAATTGAAGATGCTCATATTGGCTCTAGTTCTGTCTGCCCTGGACCTGGGAGGCCGGATGGTAGGGTTGGACTTGCAGGAGACCTTTCTTCATTTCCCTATCCTGCCTGCCCATTGACACTACTTGTGGTTTATGGTTTGCCACAAGCACTTTCAGGTCACGGTGCTCCCCTTTGGTCTTACCAGCGCCCCTTGTGTGTTCATCAAGTTGATGGCAGTGGTCACAACTAATCTGCGTAGATCAGGTGTGCCAGTCTTCTCCTATCTCAACGACCGGCTGCTGAAGGCCGACTTGCCCCAGGCTGTTATCTCCCACCTCCAGACAACAGCAAACCACTTGCATTATCATAGGTTCACTATCAATGTGCCGAAGACACACCTGGATCTCTCTCAGAGGCTCCCTTTCATCTAAGCTGTTCTGGCCACCTTTCAGTTTTGGGTCTATTCTCCACAGCGGCGAGTCCAGGATATTCAGCCTATGATACCGATGTTTCATGCTCAGTCTTGGATTTCGGTGAGAATGTCTCTGAGACTGTTGGGCCTCATGGACACATGCATCCTACCAGTAGCCCATGCCATATGGCATATACAGGGTCTGCAGTGTGATCTCAAGTCCAATGCTTACAGCATCATGGGGAATCTCTCTGTCATGGTTCAGATCTCAGAGGGAACTGCCCGAGACCTGCCGCGATTGGGTCAGAGGCAGACCCCTTTTCCTTCGTCAACCAGATCTTAAAGTAGTGACAGATGTTTCACTTTTGGGATGAGGTGGCTATCTGGGAGAGATGGAGATCAGAGGACTCTGGCCCCCCATGGAATCGGTACTCCACATCATCTTGCTGGACCTCAGAGCGATCACTTTGGCGTTGAAAGCGATCGATGCCTATCGGATCACGAGTGGCGTCTCCATCTGGAGGTGATGCAAGGTCTCCTTCAACAGTGGGAAGAGCCTTCTTTAGATCGATTTTCCTCTTCCAAGAATGTGCAATGTCAGTAGTTTTGTGTGCTGGTGTTTCAAAGGCAGCTCTCACTTGGCGGCGCTTTTCATCTCAAGTGCAATTTAGGAATCCTGTGTTGTCCTTTCCACCCATACCACTGCTGTTCAAAGTTCTTAAGAAGATTAAGAACGACCGGGCCCAAATCATCCTTGTGGTTCCGGATGGGACACAGAGAGTCAGTTATCCCGAGCTTCTGTAAATGAGCATCGATTCTCCGGTCAGGCTACCCCTTTGGGAGGATCTTCTGTTGCAGCAGTAGGGCAGGGTCCTTTGCCCAAATGTCAACTGTACACCTTCTTCTGTGGAGATTGAGCAGTGACCAGTGGCAGATCCTCCGCTAAGGCAAGGATAATGACTCAATGTTAATATAATTTTATTGTTTGCAGCTGCTTTGTGTGTGAGTGGGTAGGTGGGGCTGGTCTGCTCTCAGGGTAGGAAGAAGCCATTTGCCCACTCCAAATTCGCATGAAGGCTTCGCCGGCCTCTGGGGCCAGCCAAACAGTCATGCGCACTTTGCATCTTTGCCACACAGGATGCATTACAGTCTGCGTGTAGAACATACCCAAGCCCTAGTCCCCGTCTAGGTGCCAAACTATGGTGCTCAGTCCAATAACAATGCTGCATTGCAGCTTTGTGGTCGGTCAGTGGTGCCTGGGTGTGCTTCCTGGCTCCTTACCCTGTTCCTGGCCTGAGTCCAACAGAGGCGAGATGGAGCAGAGACAAAGGACTCAGTGAAAAGATAAGTGTTTTAAAAACATATATATATATATATTACATTCCTCTTTTCCCCCTCTCCGTACCCAGCCACCCCCGATCCGTGCTGGCCGCTACTGGCAGCGACACTTGACAGCTTTCGGCCTTCCTACTGAAGTCTATAATGTTTTCTAGCTTGCCAGGTGGCCCTCCACCAAGACGGTATACACCTGCTGGTGGAACAAATTTGTATCATATTGTACAGCAAAGTCTATTGACCCTTTGTCTGCTTCCCTTTCTGATGTGTTGCTTTTTATTTTGACCCTTTCCCTGCAATGCTTTGTTCTGGGTTCCCTGAAAGGGTATCTTTCACGTTTTTCTGCCTTCCGGAGGCTGCCAGACCAACCCTCCTTATGTTAATCACCCATTATGGCTCAGTCGGACCTTTATATAGCGTGAACACAGCGTCGCTGAGACTCACTTGTATTTCGGGTGCACACAATCACAGGGCAATCCTCACGAAGGTCTCAGGCTGCACAAAGCACAGACACACAGCGTCACTGAGACTCACTTGGATTGTGGGTGCACACGATCACAGGACAATCCCCATGAAGGTCTCAGGCTGCAAAAAGCACACACACACAGCGTCGCTGAGACTCACACTTTCAAATCCAGACAGTCAATCCACAACCAGACAGAGACGCACAGAAATGTTAGAACACAAAAACCCAGTCACTTCTAAAAGAGTGGTTTCTAAACACACAATGCAAAAACACCTTCACAAAAAGATTTGTTATTAAATTTTGAGTTCAGGCACACTAAACTTCACCTCTCCATCTTAAGCCTATGGGAAGATAGGCTGGAAACATATTACACAGCCTCCCCCATTCTGTCCTATTGGCAAGATGGCATTTCAACAGAGAAAAACGAAATAGAGAGTATTTCACTGTCAGGACATGGCACACACCTCAGTACATGTCCTACCTTTCACATACACTGCACCCTGCCCAGGGGGGTACCTTGGTCCTACCATAGGGGTGTCTGATGTGCATAAAAAGAGAAGGGTAAGGCTTGGCAAATGAGTGCACTTGTCAGAAAAACAAAGCAGTTGAACAAACTGCGCACAAGCACTGCAGTGGCAGGCATGAGTTCTCTCTTTAGGGCAACTTGTGTGGGTGTCACAATTAGCGCTGCAGGCCCACTAGTAGCATTTGCATTACCAGCCCTGGCACACATAGTGCACATTACTAGGGACATTACTTTTAAGGCAAACATGCCAATCATGACAACCAATTACCATTACACTTTATACAGGGAACATGTGCACTTTGACACTGATCAGCAGTGGCACAGTGCCCAAAGCATTTAAGTTGGCAACACCATGTCAAAAAAAAGGTCTAGGGGGAAAGCAAACATTTTAGGGAACTTTAGCCAAAAAGGGCCAAATCCAACAGGTATGTTATCTGGTGATAGCCTATTCTGTTACCTAGGAAAGCTATAACAAGGAGGGTGCTAAATTCGTGAAAATTGCGTTCATCGAATTACAAAAAATGAAGGCAAAATTACACATAACTACACAAAATGCTAATCTGTCATTTTGTGCAATAGTTAAAGGCAGACTACGTCCTTGTGTAATTTTTTCGCTCAATAACGCATTTAAACGACACCGCGAACAACAGCTGCTTGCATTCTGTTGTTCCTCTGCTTTTGCAGTAAATTTCTTCTACAAATTGTGCCATTCACTGTAAACTTTTAGCGTAAATGGTGCATAACTACGCAAAGTGATGTAATGGTGTATTTTCTGACATTTTACACAAGAACCGTAATGTGAAATGCCCAAAATTGCATGAATTACACCAACGTAATTTGAAATTCAACCAGGCCTACCTATCACCCTGCTGATATATATTACAGAGTCTTTAATGCTTATATGCTCAACAATCTCAAAATAGCTTATATTATACTAGTCTCCTTGGGCTTAATTTATTGGAACTTATTGGAGCTCTCAGCTTTGTTTGACACAATCAACAAAGTAATCTTGATAAAATGGCATATGGTAGCAGGGATAACCTGTAAGGGGGGAACATCCATTACAACACAGGCATTACAATGAAGTGCCTTTCTAACAGTCAATACAACACAAGTTCCATTACAACTCATCCCACTACAACGCATGCCATTGCAACTCATTTCCCTCACTGACAAGCACCTTCCCTGAGGTAAGCACCTGGTGGTGTTAGAATGGTAATTTTCGTTGTAATGGGACATGCGTTGTAATGGCTTGCATTGGAATGGCATGCATTGGAATGGAAGTTGAGTTGTAAAAACTGCAGTGTAAAGGTATGCATTGTAATAGTTCGCGTTGTAATGTCAAACATTCCCTTTAAGGCCCTGTCATGCTTTGCTTCCTTCTTGACCATTTGTACATAACTGGTACAATTTTTGACCTATGTAGCCAAGGGCCTTCCTCTATTATATGGTGTTCCACAGGGTTCTGCGCTTTCACCATGCATCGTTAATGTTGGACTTGGCCCTTCTGGCAGGTTCACCCCTGAACTTTTTGCTTTTATTGGTGACCTTGTGGTAGTGATTTTTGGTTTCTGCGCACTTTCCCTGTGTCCCAGAGTAAAGTGCGTGCGCCCTCTGAGTGCATGTGGTGAGATAGGCCTGCCCTCCCATAGTAATGCATGGGGAATGTATGTGTCCCTGGTAGTTCCTGATGCGTGGGGTGTGCAGGCTCGAGTTTGGTATGTGCAGACTCGTGTGATTGAATGCTTCGCAATGATGTATGATGCGTGATTATGTCATGTGCGGAAGTGCCACTTCTAGGAGTTGGCATATTAGTGTAAAATGTGTCTGGCGTGTGATTGGCTGGAGCTGGCTGGTGAGCCTGGCTCCAGGAGTCTGGTTGGGTCTGCCCCAGTGGTGAGTGTGAGATTAGCATGCTGATGGCTGGGGAGGAGTGCACCTTGGACCTGAATAGGGCAGGGCTTTCCCCACAAAATGCTGGCTCCACACCCTGTGGTGCGACTGATGACCCTAGCCCTGCCAGTGAATAGAGTGAGGGGCTGAGCACATCAAGGGTGCTCCCCAACCAGCTGCGACTGGTTTTCCCCCTCACCCTGAACCAAGAACAAAGGGAAAAGGTGTATAAGAAGGGGCTGTGTCCCCTTACAACTGGTTCTCTGCCAGGATCCTGCCTGAGGGGGGCTGCTGCTGTTGCTGGGCCAGAGGACCGCCACTTGGACTACCTCCCTGCCTGGAGGCCCAGGGAGCTGCCTCTGGGCCCAGCCTTGCCCCCCCCCCTGCCTTGCTGCATGCAGAGGAGAACTCTGCTGGACTTTCGTTATTCTCCCCTAAGCGCTGGGAGCGCTTCATTTGTAAATCTCTAAGCGCCTGGAAGCGCTGGACTTGCCTTCAGTGCTGAGAGCGCTTTCACTTCTGCCCTTAGCGCTAGGAGCGCTTTATTTCTGCAAGCCGGTGCCCACCCGGCATTTGCCCCGTTCTTTGCCAATCCGGAAGTCCCCCGGCAGGTGCCCACCCTGCCAGGGACATTGTTGTGGCGTTCGTTGGCGGGTGCCCACCCCGCCTATTTACTTATTTCCCTACGGCGGGTGCCCACCCCGCCGTATATTGCTAAAGGGGGAGCCTACCCCTCGTTGCCGCTGTGAGAATCACCGCCGCAGCCGGGCTTCAGCCGGAAGTCAGGCAGCCTTCGCTGGGACGGGGGCGGGACTTGAATAGGGAGCCTACCCCGTGCTCCTACCGCCGGACGAGGAAGAAGAAGCAAGAAGTCCGGAGCGGCCGTCTCCGATCCGAGTCCCGGGTCCCAGGAGGGGGCCCGGGTGAAGGGAGGTCCGCGCCGTGGAGGAGACACCCGAGGGAGGAGACGCCGCCTCGTAGGCCAACGGTGAGTGCGGCCGTCCCCGTGGGTTCCTCCCCCGCCTTGCGCTGGGTCCCCAACGTTGCAGGGGCATTTCTGTGGTGCCTGAGACAGGCACCAAGGCACTACAGGTATCGGGCGGCCCCGGAAGGCAGTGGGCCGCCCCCCCGTGGTTAGTGCTCATTATTCAGAGCCCCGTGAAGGCTCCAACATAACGGGGGCATTTGGTTCGTGATCAGAGCGGCCCCGGAAGGCAGCGGGCCGCTCCAACGTTATCTTGGGCCATATTCATGATCTAGAGCCCACGAGGCTCCCACGCTGTTTATGGGGCATTGCTTTCTCAGAGCCCAGTGAGGCTCCGACGTGCGGCATAATTCACTCCCAGAGAGAGCCTAGGTGGCTCCAGGGCGGGACATTTGTTTTAAAAAAGGCACAGTGGTGCCCAGGCTCATTTCTCAGCTGCCCAGCACTTAGTGGGCAGCTGCAATGTTTAGGTTGTGGCCTTTGCTCTTTGCCCTGACTGCGTGCGCAGTCTTGCCCTGACTCTGCTGGACACAGGGCGTCCTAGCCCCGACAAGGCCAGTTGGCCTAGGGACAGGTGGTGGCTTATGTGAGTTTTGCACTATTGTTCCTAAACCTGCACCTCTGAATGTGTTTTTATGCGTCATGTGCCTTGTGTTTACACCTCTGAATGTGTTCTTATGCGTCATGTGTAATGTGCTTATACCCCTACAGGTATTGTGATACTTAGGTGGTTGTTTTCTCCTAGTACAGGTGGTGCTAGTGAGGTCCTGGTTCCCTGCGCGATATTTTCCTAAGGTGGTTAGGTTTGCGTAGGTGGTACTTACCTGTTACCAGTGGCTACTGGTTGTGCGCTACATGAGTTATTTTGTGCTATGTTCTAAGTGCTAATTTCTACAAAGCGCTAATTCCTGACAGTGGTCCATGTGGCCCTATCCCCTGTACATATAATCCCTTGTAAATTCTGCCCGTGCCTGTTGGCACATTGTGAAGTGTGTGTTTTTATCTAATGTGTTTTGGTATAATACAAAGGCTATTTTTATATAATACCTTGTGTGGAGTTTCTTTTGTGGTGGGCCTTGGGTGTTGTTGCTGGGTGCGCGCGCAAACGCTTTACACATTGCCTCCGGGATAAGCCTGACTGCTCGTGCCAAGCTACCAAGGGGGTGAGCAGGGGTTATCTTTGGCGTGTAACCCCCAGCCCTGACTAGAGTGGTGGTTTCTGCCTGGCTCTGGCGCAAGCCCTAGCCAACCAGAAATCCCATTTCTAACAGTTAACCTCTATGCTTTACTGCTGGCCAAGTGCATCGACTCAATGTTATTTTCCACATATACTTGGATGACATCCAGCAGGATGTGCGATTGGGCGATGGGTTCTTAACTAGCACTTTCATTCAGTGATGTGTGAGGTGCATCTCGGAGTGGATGGACAGGAATTTGAATACCCTTAACATAGAACAGAGATTTTGGTAGTGAATGGCTAAGCAGACCTTACATTGAACATCTACTGGGTGAGGGAGATGGGAACCCTTTGAGTGCCGGTTAAGACTTTGGGGTTCCTGAGTATCAAGATACATTTTGCTTTGACCCTTTCTGCTCAGATCCTGTTCTGAGTGTCTAAATGCATCTTCCACATGAGGCGCCAGAAGATCCTCTTCCATATGTTAATGAGAATGCAAGACATGAGCTGCATGTGCATTTATAGGTGACGTTCGCGATTATGCCAATTCAGTATATCTTGACTTGCCTGATTGTTGGTTAAATGGGTCTAAGTGCCTTTTGTCAAGTACATTCATGAAAAAGGTTAGCATAAAAGATTTCTGTGGGAGCTACCGAAACCGAATTGATTTCAATATAAATCCCAAGGAATAATGGTAGTTCATTGTATGAATACATATATCACCCCGGTTCCAGTCTGCAGTGTGTCCATTTTGCTATTCATGCAAATCCAAAATGAGTCATGTCACCAACTGCTGTGTTGGTAAATGCTGTAATTCTCTCTACCTTCATTTATATGTATTTGTGTTGCAGCAACGTGTTATATAACAACTAACAGTCCACTGTGTTGTCTTGGATTGCCTCGATTGACTTTTGCTATCCCCCCTCATCATCGCACTCTTTGTTTTCTAATCTGTTTTCACCAATAGACTATATCCCCAATACTGTTCTCCATTCAGCCCTTCATGTTTGAGGTGGTCCTTATAAAATACACGTTTTTGTAACCCTTCTAGTGACTTTTGTAGATTCGTTGATATAAGTACTTGGAGTATGCAGCTTCAATATACAGTATTTGCACCTCACAATAATAAATCAATTACCTTCAGCGGGTACTAATAAGTGGTATTATTTTTAATTTCGACTTTATTCATTTCATCCACCTTGATAGAACATAAACCTGAGTTTTCTACTACGAGATTTACCAGGACACCTGCCCAAAAAATAGACGTGCTTGTTCTCCACTGATGCTTTATTGTATATCACATTCTCAATTCTGCATCTATGCGCCTTGAAGATGTATTTGTTCACCTAGTAGACCCGTTGATGAGGAGATAAGAACAGTAAATCTATTCTTACATGTATATACTCGTATGCATGATGAAGTGGTAAAACACTGTTGAGCCAAATGGTACTGTAACTCCAAGCAGACGTGTGTTATGAGAGCTCTGAGGGAGTCTATAGTGGGATGATTGTTGTGTGAGAGATATTAAGTATTGTTATTGACAAGCTCTGTTGACAGTAATTCTAATACACGAATTCTGAATGTGTTTTATTGTTAAGGTTCTATACAGGAATTCTTTGAAGAACGCTATTTACTTTCAGAATATCATCCTCCATGTCACCTTCACTCTAAAATCTTGCTCCAACTCCCACACTCCATCACCACCCTTCTTGTCACATTATGAGTCTGATACATTGTTCGGTAGATGGCAAGCCATCTGTCAGGGTGGCTGAGGTCATTACATCAGTCGCC
The DNA here is from genome assembly GCF_964204655.1 of Triturus cristatus. NCBI lineage: Eukaryota > Metazoa > Chordata > Amphibia > Caudata > Salamandridae > Triturus > Triturus cristatus. Next base: position 874,975,459 of record NC_140582.1, on the reverse strand, counting down.
TTGATGGACTAAAGCGTGACATGTCTAGAGACTGCCCACATGCTGCTGTGTTTTCTGTGCCCTGAAGGCACTTAGGGGCAGTTCTACAAGGAAGTGCTGCAGCGTGGAACCGCAAGCCCTTTGGGTGCGCCATGCTGTGGCACTTCCAAGCAACAGGGATGCAACATTTTACAAGAATATGTCCAATCTCTGTGCTGACCCCTGCGCTGGCGAACAAACTGCAGCCATGCGCTGGCGCAGGCACCCTTGCACCAAGGGACACCTTCCTGCACAAAAACGATCACTACAGTCATTTTCCTCCTTCAATGCGTGCTGTAGAATGCAGCACGCATTGAAAGTGGAAAAAACTTGTTACATGTTGCTTGTAAACTGTTGTCTTCAATCAAGCACATAAAAGAAGTCTTTAAAGAACGATTTAATATTTTAATGGTCCAGTGTCAAGACACTCTGTGGTTCGTAAAGTGTGGGGATAATGATGCCACTTGTCCACGTGACTTCTCCCCAAACTTCACTTAGGGGGTCTATTGCAATGGCGGACGGACACCGCAACGGCTAAAAGGACTGCCCGCCATAGGTGCGGCGGTCCCACCGTAGGCATTAGGATGCGCCCGCCACACTGGCAGGCGCATTCCGTATTTTTTACATTGCGGCGGCCACCCACCGCAAGGTATAAAATGCATGTTGTGCATTTGAATGCACAACATGACAGGCACTGCATGATGCCTCCCACCTTGTGCAAGCAAATGCTGGGGGGTACCATAGGTACCCCCATGTGCACCCCCACCCCCAAACACCCTGGGGGCCCGCAATGGGCCCCCAAATGCAGGATAAGCATGCATTTCCATGGCGGCAAAGGCTGCTCTCCGCAGACATCGTAATATGGATGGTGGTGTCTTGTAGACACCGCCACCATATTAAAGAATTTTTACGCCCGGTCGACGAGTCGACCGGTGTAAAACCGGCGGACGGTCTTTCCATCCGCTGGGTCCCCCCACCATCGAAATGTGGCGGGTGGGAAATGGGAGGCGGGTGGTGAATGTTGGCGGGTGGATCACCACCACCATGTGGATGGTGGCGATCTGCCCGCCAACATAATCGACCCCTTAGTGAGTAAACAATTGACTAATTATTTAAAATCCTCCAGGAAAATTTTCACTCAAAAGATCCCTATCCAACATAGATTCCCATGTCTGTTCCCGTGCAAGCTGTCCCTAAAGTTGAATGTATATTGACTGCCTTTACAAACAGAACACTTACAGTGGTCACGTGGCATGCATTCTTGATAGACAAAGAGAAGCCTATTGCTACTAACAAATCATTAAGAGCATTCCAGTATAACATACACATTGCATTCATTGTATCAGCTCAAGTGGTTTGTTAATGCATAGTAAAGGGTGTTTTGCAAGGATTCCCAAACATACAATGTGTGCTTGTGCTTGAATAAATACTAAGCACAATTTGTATATGTGTAGTCCACCTTCAGAGTTTGAAACTGGGGGTCAACATTGAACGTGGACTTGAGGCTGCTTTTCAAAATTAGATTTCTTCAAACAGCAGACAAGAGACAACACATACAATTCACACTTCAACAGAGTAAGGGAATTTGTTTTTAGGGCATACCAGTTTAGTCATAAGAAATCAACTGTTTTGAATGTGTGTATACAATGATCAAACCGCCTCGCCTTAATATTGCTGTGGCTATAATAGCACTGGTGCAAAAATAATTCACAATTTAGCCTTTTGCCTAAGAAAGTGTAAGATGACCTGTATTTGCTTCAAGTAAAACATGATGAAAACCGATTATAGATATGTTGTTTTTGGTAAACAAATCTAACGTTGTTACGTTTCATCAGTGGAATGTGAAATTAGTTTGTTCTGTTTTGAGCAACAAGAACAGTGCTAATTTAGCTTGGTCCATTTTATCGTGGATGTTCCTGTACTGGTGAGTTTGGCAACATTTCATTTGCATATATAAAATGAATTACTGGCAAAAAGTGTTATTCATATGTTTAGAAAGAGTTTGCAATCAATGTGCTAAATTTTACCTAAGTACAAAGAATTTCTTTTATATGACCTTCGGCAAAACATTTTGTTCTATGTTTTATTAAATAGACAGCAAAGTAGTGCAAAATGGGTTTACAATTGTTTTTGCACCAACTCTAACATTATTTAATGCCCCTGGAGACCCTCCCCAAATTCCAGAGATTACAGACCTCCATAAACTAATAAAGCAGAAATTTCATTTCAGTTGTAGGGGCTGCATCATAATCACACATTGAGCACACCTCCATATAATAATTTGCTGTATTAATATCAAGCATTAGAATTGGGAAATGTATTAACTGGAAACATGATGTATTTTAAGCCATTAAAAAGTAGCATGGAGAATCAACCTAGAAAATGAATGTAACTAGCAGAAAATATTAACCTGAAGAACTCGTGTTGTGCAGCTGATAATTATTCATGTACTAGATGCTCATGTTAATCATGACATTTATATGTAGGTAACTGCACTATTCAGAGTTGCATTAATGTTATGTGAAGTCGTAAATCTTATACGATGCTTTCCTATGCTAGCTGAAATTCGTAGGCCTGAAATACAAGTCCCTGAAAACTCTCTTAACAGTTTGAATTTCATGTGTGCTGTGGAATCTATTCTTTCTCCCGTTTTGTGTTGCAGCTGAAAGAAGCACTCTTGTTAGATAGAATATGTCTTTGTTTTACAGCTAGGCCAGGAGAGAAGAGGTTACAATCATGTGGCTTGAGTCGATAAAGGACGTTTATTGTGTTTCACACAAGAGAGGACCTGGGAACCAAGCACAAACTGTAATGAGGGAGCTTCCATCGACATTGTGGAAAAGTTCCTTCAGGGCTGTACCCAGGGTATATGGCATGACTTGTAGTGCACCATGGGATGTCACCTGTCAATAATTGTTTTTGGAATTAGACATAGTGCGTCACTTCTTCCCTGCCTTCAGAGAGAGAGAGCATCCTAGAACGAGCTCTGATTTTGCAGTTGCGTGCTACTTTACTCACCGATCATGAAGTGACTTCTTAGGAAGAATCCACATGATGACACCTTTCATTCCTCATTCTGAAAATGCTTATTTGGGATATCACCTCACGGCTAGAGTAGGGACATATTTAATGCTTTTCACTCACCAACCCTCGATGCACAGGAATTTGAAGTCTTGCTTTTTGATTTTCTGTATTTTACTTATTGAACTAATTGTATTGTTTATGCTGTGCCAATTAAACTGGATGCGCTGATTTGGCTTCATGCTAATTCCTGTGTATTTCTACACTCACATTGAGGTGTCTTTATGTTCAGTTATTTTTGGCTTTGTAATAACCCTAACTAATCTTAAGTAGTTGGCCGTGGGTTATCATGTATTCAAAGGAGTTATTGGCTCATTGACTGTGTCCTAAGAACTTTTCTCCCCTTTATACTTTCATGCTGTGAAAACGAACCATCGGATTTTCACTCTAGAACAGATCTAGAACTTATGAGCCCAGTTCCTTCAAGACCATATATTTTCATAGGCTTCATATGCCTCAATCCTGTCACCCCTGTAGGCCTGCCAAACACCTTGTTGACCTAGTTCTTCCAAGCAGGCAAAGGATCAGGAGGGAAGTAAGGAATTACTGGAGATTGAGTATGCAATTCATCATTTCTCAGTAATTCCTAATTTCCCTCAATTAAGGGTGCGACTTTTAATCCCTCATTAACTCTGCTTCTTAAAGATACATGTAACTGTAGGGAGGCGGGTGGTGATAATAGGATAATATGGCTATGTGCTTTTTAATTGAAAGTCTTAATGATTATGAAGGTTCGATTCTGAAGTATTATTTTTTACTGCAACGCCCCTCGCTTATGTGAAAATCACCCCTGAAAATGGTAGAAAATAGGCCCATTAGGCAAATCTCATGTCTACCACTCAGCACTCCTGTAGTACCTCTGAAGCTCTATTTGGGACTCAGGCAAATTACTGAAAGATCGAATTTCGGCCATTCATTTTCTGGAGGTGCATTTGGGCCACCCCAAACTTTTGCCCTATTGAAATGGGCTGGTGGAAATCCGTAGATATCCAAATGCTGCAAATCTATCTTGTATTACATTTGTGAAAGACTCCCTAATGGGGATGGGTCTGGAAAATCTGTGGAGTGATCCAGCGGGCTGCTGCAATCTCATTTCTGTGAAAGAGTTAAAAAAAACAATTTCACACTCATAAACATAATCTCATTTTATCACAGGCACAAGGCACTTTAACTACATCGTTTTTAATGATAAAAGACAATTACAATTATGAACACTTTTTAGATGATATGTAACCAAATTTACCAAAAAAACTGCACATTTAGTTCCGTCAAGCCTTTTGAGTAACTCAGACCAGGGGTGTAGCTTCTGTGGCTATAAGAAGAAGGATATATCACATCTGCTTTTTTTCTGCCCATTATACAAAGAACCGCGTGCAAAATGATTGGTCCCAATTTGCATAAAGCTGGGTGTAAGTAGATACAAGGAAGCTTATAGGATCCTCCAAGCTGACACAAAACGTTTTACCAGTTTTTCGCAGTTTCCAGATATTTGTTCCATGCTTGGTTAATAATTTATAAGAAGCAGAAAACTGGTAATTTATGAGTAAATGGCCACATTCTACATTTTACAATTAAAATTTTTAATTATATCCCCCTGGGTATTTAATCCTCCTTATGTGTTGTTGTAATGGTCCTCTGTATATTTACACCTGAATTCTAAATAGGTGGTGCTATGTTTATTATCTTTCAACATGTTGATTTTATTTTTAAGGTCTGTTTTTTATTATATTATATATTGCATCTCTTTTATGGTATATTGCTGAAATAAAGAGTATTCAAACAAATGAAAATCTCCACCCCTTTGTCTGACAGGTATGAAGGTCATCTTACATTTAGAAAAGCATTCTAGAGCTACTTCTGTGTTAAGGTGTGCATACTGTGACCATTCTCTACAACGATTAGCAAGAGGCAAGTTGTACAAATGTGCGTTTCTCATTGTACATCAAGAAAATGAACATACCAAACCACTGACAACTGGAAAAATACCTGTATGTATTATTGCATGCAGCTAGTGATAATAATGTCTGTTTTTCACACATTTATCTCTGTTTGACAGAGTTTTGAAACGTTTTTAAGGTCTAATATACTGCTTTTTTGCAACTCATATTGTTTGCACTTTGAAATAATGGATGATGAATTCATGCTGGCTTTATTTTCTCTTCAGATTAATATTTGATCGAAACTATATTAGAAAATATAACAGAAGCATATTAAAATTGCATGACGGCTTTAGGCAACTTTAGGATTTCATGGTTTTAATACAGTGTGATTGAACCCCTAAATTCAGAAATGTAGTTTTCTTTCTTTCCTGTGAGGATGATGCAGGGATTAAAAATAGAGTTATGTTTTTGTTTGAGATAAAGGTCATAAACTGCGTACATTTTTGGCAAAATAACTTTTGAAGAAGTGCACCAGAATATCTGTCGATGTGTTTGCAACATTATGTATAGATAGACAGATAGATAGATTCAAGCTTTATATATATATATATATATATATATATATATATATATATATATATATATATATATATATATATATATATATTTCGCTCCAAACCCATCAAAGTCAGGCTTTTGCCGAACTCACAGGCGGGTGCTATAAGTTGTGAGGATGGGACTCACGTATAAATGCAGCTCCAAACGCACGCGACAATCAGCACATGCAATCAGCACATGCAGGCACTCTCGGGGATTACTAGCACCTTTTATTCGCAGACACGTCTGCAAATAAAAGGTGCTAGTAATCCCAGAGAGTGCCTGCATGTGCTGCAAACAGGCTGTCAATAGCTGCTGTGATAAGTCTGCCTGGTGGTTTCTCCCTATTCTTCTGTATTTTTGGGATTAAGTTTGGGTAAACAACCTTTAGGATTCCACTTCTTGCCATTCCATTAAATGTCTGAAAACACCTTCCTTGACAGCCAAATATTGTGTTCTTGTAATTCTTTTGTAAATGCACTCGTTGTTTAGTTGTGCATACTCTTCTTACATATACTTGTCTCTTGGCCACAACACAACATTATCTCGCTTAGCAGAACAGTTAATGTAGTGGGGCAAGTTAGGTGACAATAAATATATTGTTTTAAATGTGGTGCATAAGTATAAATTATAAGTATAACGTCCAGTAATGTGAAAGTGGTGCATAAATGATAAAGTAAACAGATAACTGTAACTTTAGAATTTCAAATGTTTGTTTAGTTCAAGTTTGGTTTGCATACCAAACATAAATAAAGTTTTCCTAACTATAACTTATCTTTAATTTTGGGAATTTTTGGGAAAATTTCCATGTTATTTATACTGTTAATAAAATTGTTTGATATTCGTACAGTTTACTGTTGTCGAGTGTTAGCAAGTGGAATGCGGCAGAATATAGTGGAGAATAGTGTAGTATGTATATTGTACTGTGGCACAGTGTAGTGTTGTACAGTAGTGTAGAGAGAAATTAGTTAGACTGTAGAGACGTAAACTGGAAGGGCATACAGCAGAGTGGCGTAGAGTGGAGGTGCATAGAGTGCACTGACCTACAGTGAAGTCGGATAGAGTAGAGTGTCGTACACTAGAATGGTGTATACAGATTTGCATACAAAGGAAGAGCATATACTACAGTGCCATAAACTGAAGTACTGTATACTGGAGTGGGATAGCATACATGAAGGCGTGGTACAGTAGAGTTACGTCCTTTCAATATAATGGAATGTTTTGCATACAGTGTATTGTTGTACAGGGCAGTGGCTTGGACTGCAGTCTTGTACAATGCAGCAGCATATTTTTTAATATTTTATTTCAAAATAGCATACAGTGCAGTGGTTTACACTGGAGTGTGGTTGAGTGGAGTAGCATAAACTGGAATACTGCACACTGGAGTGGTGTACATTAGAGTGATCCGGCGAAGTTCATGGAGTTTTGCCTACTCTGCGCTCTGCTTGGAGTGTGGAGGTTCGGAAAATTGTACCAAATGCCACGTGGCATAGTTTTATCTCTCATGCGGCTCACCAACAGTAAGGTGGCAACCATGTGTGAGAAAATCAAGCACTACAACAATAATTAAAAATCAATATCCTATACATCAAAATTATATTCTTACCTTCTATTCTCTGTCCCACAATATTTTTTACTTGACAATATTTGTTTACAAGATATTGTTGTACTATTTTATTTTGTACATTTTGGTCATTCACGTTTGAGTCTTCTGTTGTTTTAGGATGTCCAGGAATGTAGCTTCAAAGAGCAATTTGCCATAATTCACTGCTGTTGCTCTGCATCAGTTTTAAGGGTTAAACAAATCAACTCTGTGATTTTTTTAGGGCCTTTTAATTAGTATGGACAATGTGTTCTTTAAATCCTCCTTCAAACTCTGGTAAAATGCAATGGTTGTGAATTCATTCACAAACACAGCTTCTAAGATAAATTCGTGAAAAATGTTGTTGTAGGTAGTTAACTCTTAATTGCCTTGTTTCAATGTTAATAGCCCTGCAAGTGCAGGCTTGTATGTATGTCATTTGCAAAAAATAGCTGAGAACTGATTCAAAAACTGAAACTTACTGGAAAGCAAAGGACCTTGGTTTAATTGAGGTGTGTTGAAATGTGGTGTAGTAGTAGTGATGAAAAGGGACCTACCACTAGCAATACGGCTACAAACAAAATAAAAAGGTTCAGTCAAGATCTTATTAAAATATTCCCTTGCTCAACACTTGGTAGCTGGTAACAAGCAGGCAGGCTTAACTTAGGAGGCAGGTGTATAAAGCATTTATAAACACCAATACATTAAATAATTAAGCACAATACACAATAAAAAGCCAACACCATTGTACAAAATAGGTTACATTTTTTATGAATAAATAGACACCAAAATGAAGAACATACAAGGTAGAGAACCAGTGCTATGAATTTTTAAAGATTAACAATAAAAATAGCGCTTAGAAGCAAATTGCGCTCAAAGGGTTAAAAAAGGTTGTGCTGGACCAGGACAAAGTTAAAAGTTCTATATGCATATTTCCATAAGTGTTTCTTGATGCAGGACAGCTGCGGGCTAAGATACTCTGGTTTGCCTCTTGGGATCAGGGACTACAACACCCACCTAGTGAACCTAGTGAATCTATAGAGCTTTTTACAAACGTTGCTCCAAACTTCTCCAGAACATCTAGAAATTCTTACTGAACTTCCTCTTGTGGGTTCAAGGTGTTCAAAACATGAATCCAAGGGTCTAGAAACTCTGAGATGATTCTTGGGATGTTGGGGCTACAATTCCCCCAATGCACACGGCCAATCTTTAAAAGTTCACTGGCCTCACTCTAGACTAATGACTTCTTGGGGGACATTGTGCAGGTGAGTTCTGTTAACATGTTGCTGTCAGGGAGTCTTCTCCTTAATCTTTGTGAAGCCAGGCAAAGTCTTTGGGGCTGTTGTCCCAAATTGTAAAGCAGATCCAGTTCTTCAGAGATCAATCGTTTGGGTTCAGGTCACGGTTCCAGCAGGGCTAACCCTTCTTCTCCTTGTTGTTTCTGGCAGCAGATATGAGTTGCATGGCAACTCTTCCATATTTATTCAATGATCCCGTGTATCAAGCAGGGGTACGCCCTTGACCAATGTGGTGCATTGTGACACCCAGGTATATGACAACGGCCTCCAAAGTGTGGCATATTCTTGTCCTAGACAGCACTATTCTTCCAAAATCAAAAATGGAGAAAGTCTCTCCTGAAGAGTTTGATGTGGATAACCCAACCCACTGGTGTGGCTAAGATTCCCTAACACTCTCCTTCCATCCTCCTAACTAATCGAATTACAGGGGCTCCTGTCTGGCTGTGGGTGAAAGATGTGTGGGTGAGGTTCTGTCCCGTCCAAACTGTCATTCCCTCTTTGAAGACCTCCCTTCTGCAGTTTCAGTCTTCCCCCAACAAGAAATCCATTGTCAAGCCTTGAACTCGCTTTCAACCCTTTCATAATATGAGGAAAACGACCTTGATGACGGAGATCACGTTTGGTGGGAAAAATTCCTTGATGTCCCTCATGGGCCACCTTAATTATCTGTTATCTTAGATTTTCTGGAATAACATTCATAAACCTCTCAAGTTGAGACCTTGTTGGGTTACAGACAGTTAATTTCTGATATTCTTAGATATCAAGTATTCACTGTCACCAGTCAGAGGTCGAGAGTGCTGGGTCCAGGATGTGTAAGTAATAATGTCTTTTTAGCATATCACTATCATGGCTCGTTGCAGTGACAATCTGTTCCAATAACATGGCGGCTGGTGTGCTCGATTTCACAATGAAGTTTATGTAGGCTTCATCTGTCTTATATGGATTACCAAAGATACTCTTCAGCGATACTCAGCAGGATTATGTTCTTTCCCTGGATGATGTACAATCGCATAGTTGCATTTTTGTAATTTCAACCCCCAACGTTCAATACGAAGGTCCTCTTGGCTTTTGGATTTCCAAATATTGTCAACAAGGCCTGGTAATCAGTCGCTATTGTGTAAAGCTTTCCATATGAAACTACGCGGACGTTTTCAAAAGCCCACACCACTGCCAAGCTATTTTGCTCAGGTTGTAAATAAGCAAGCTTACTTTGGGACAATGTTTTACTAGCCTAAGCTACGGTACGTCATTTTGCATTTGGCTGTCCATTGTGTTGTTGTATTGCATAAACCGACAGGGGAAACAACCGTTACAACGCATGTGTTACAACGGATGCTATTACCCCGCATGTCCTATCAAAGCAAAAGGCTTGCTGCAGGGGGTAGACAGTGTTCAATTTATCTCCAACACCTCCCCTACTGTTGCACACACTAGAGTTGGACAGCAAGTCAGGGTAAAGTTATGCGTTGTAACGGCATGCGGGATAATGGCATGCGTTGTAACGTCATACAAACCCAGACAGGGCTAGCTCTACTATAATCTCTGTATGCGGCTTGGAATTGAAGTATTCACTTTTAGTAGCCTTCTCAATGGCTTGTTTGATTCTCTGGAAACTCTGCTCGCATTCAAGTGACCAATGAAACAACACATTTTTTTCTCCTTAGTTCTCTTACCGGAGCACTGATCATAGCAAAATCATGTATATATAGAGAAAAGTATCTGGCCATGGAAATGTCCTGTTGGGCACGGGCAGTAGACATAGCTTGCACTTTTATTGGATCAGATGTCATGTCCCCAGCCGAAAGGATATGGCCAAAGAATTTAAATGTCGTTTTATGATATTCACACTCATCGGCATTTGGAGTTAACCCAGCAATGGTTAGAAATCTACAGAAATGCATGAGAGCGTTGTCATGCTCCTTCTCAGTAGCTCTGTAAACTAAGTTGTCATCACTATAATTAAAAACATTCAGAAAAGGCTGTATGACAGCTTGAAAAAGCTCTGCAGCATATAACTGACAAAAGCTCAGTCACTTGTAACGAAATCGACCAATGTGTGTAGAAAAGGTTGCAATACCTCAACAATCTTCTCGTAGTTCCAACTGGTGATATCCTTTGTTTAAGTCAAGATGAGAGAAAACCTTCGCACCATTCAATTGGGCTCTCATGTCAGAAATGTGCAGACCAGGATGTCACTCTCTCAATGGCCTTATTGGCTTGATGCATGTCAACTCATATGTGCCTGACTCCTTCCTTGTATCTTAAAGGCACTGCCACTATGTGAGAGACCCAGGGCTTTGGCACTGTGGAGCGCCTGATGATGTCATGCTTGAGTAAGGATCAAGTTCTTTTTCATGGTTAATAAGCTTTTATTAATATAAATCATCATAAACATAGGGCAAAAGTGTAACAGTATTTGAGAGTAACCAACATGTGAAATAAAAGTTCGCCATAAAACATAGCAGAACGCTGTTTACATGTTAGGGTTTACATAGGAAAGAGAAGGGAGGGAAATAAAGTGGGAGCTCTACAATATACTCTGTAGCTAAGAATCAAATAGCAATACATGTTAAATAAAAAACAAAAGGGATACAGTTAACATAGTTTCAGATAATCTTTACAATCCTAATAACTACTAAAGAGAAAAAGAGCAAAGAAGTAGAAAATCATGGAGGCTTGAAATTTTCAGAATTATTACGGGAGACCTGAGATATTGAGATCTTATTTAAATAAATAGTTAACGGTAACCAAATAGGTCTCTATTTACATGTGGATTACAAAAGGAGGCAAAAGCAGTATCCAACCTATGGTTGTGGCATACAGTTTTCCACCAGGATTTGACTGAGAGTTTGTTTGAGCATTTCCAATTCAGTGTAATCTGTTGAAATCTAGGGCTAACATGAGGTCAAACAACCCTCGCTCAAGCGGCACCAACCCAAGTGACTCTGATAGACTTCCCATGAAGAGAAGAGTATTTGATAAAGGGATATGTTAGTTAAAAATCAATGAGATTCGAGGACCAATTTGTAATCAAAAAGAAGATACGTGAGAGCATGAAAACAGGAGGTGGTACAGGTCAGCAAAGGAGTGATCACAGGAACAGCAAGCCTTATTATTAGAATGTGTGAAATTAGCATTGGAAAGGGGGGTACTGTGGTGACCAAATATTAATATATGATTAGCACAGTATATCTAAAACCAGTCCGCTTAGTTTTAGCCTAACCAATAGTCCGAAACTCCTGTTAGGCCTAATGCGATAAAAGGGCCGGGAGCAGAACGACGGCCATTTTGGTTTGAGGCTCCCTCGTTGTTCGGTCACATGGTCTTTTCTGTCCACCATTTACCCTTAGTTTATCATGCTCTGGTTAGGATGAAGTAATCGAGTCGAATATATAGTTAAGCCCAGTGTATCTAATATGTCTAATCAATATGAAGTCGCAGTTTGTTATTCATGTGCTGCAACCCACTGAGCTATCTTTGTAATGTGCAAGCTTCAGGTGTATAGAATTGTTTCTGTAATGTGGAAGCTTCTATCTTATTCTTGCCTTCTCAGTAAGAGACTTGTTATGCTACATTGCTTTCCTCCAGCTAAGTCTATAATATGGATGTTTCTGTATGTTTCTGTTATAAGAAATAGAAGCTTGTTAATGGCAGAAAAGACCTCTGATGCAGACATTTGTTCTGTAGCTCCGTACATGGCACAATCCCCCTCCCTCTTGGAGTGTGATTTACTAAGAGCAGCTGAAAGTAAACGGTCTGAGGCCCCAAGACCGAGTTGTGAGATAAGCACATTCCTGTGCCTGAGCTGAGCTAATTATGTGCGCCAAATATGGGTCTTCCTCTCCTCCGAGCCAACTTGTAGATTTCCATGTGCTGACTTCATGTGTTCACTGAAAGTATATCTGTCTGGTTTTGACTGTAAGTCTTCAGTCTTCTCCGCGCACCTCGAGGGGTGAGGATGTGAGAGGCTCCTCTGGCCAGAGTTCCTTTGTATAATAAATGATTGACCCTTCTTCACTGCCAACTGACTGATTATTGATAATTGGTAATTGGGAATGGACTATTGGTAAGTGTGGTCCTATGGTAAAATAATTAAAATACAACAGTACAAAATAATCTATGGTATGGAAAAAAACATTAACTGAGTGGTGGATGCAGATCTAGACATTTTTAGCAATCTAGTCCATATTTCGCTCCAAAGATCAGTGCTCCATTCACAACCCAAATCAGTTTCCCATGCGAATTCCAGTTTAGTTTTGCGTCCCTTCGGATCAGCGGAGTTAAAGAATTTATATGTCAGAGAGGCTTTTGGAGATACTGACAGAATTTTAAGAAGCGGGTCATATATAGATAAGGAGTCCTCAGGGAGGAGAATAAAAATTCCCAGAAATACTTCCATGAGTAATGAGAATTGGTATGAAAATGAGCATGGACATTTAAAAGTGGCTTGGAATTGAGGAAAAGAACAGGGGGAAATGCCGTCAAACATGTCTTGAACCCAGATAATACCTTTAGTTCTCCAAGAGTACCAAGACAAAGGTCTATTGTTAATGACGAGAAGACGATTATGCCAAAGAGGAGAGCGCAAAAATGTGTTCCTGGATAGTATCTTTGGTTGATAGTGAGGTCTTAACAGTAAACAAGTATGTTTAAAAAGTGGCAGAGATGTAAAGGTAGTTTTAGCCATAAAGGTGAGAACATCCGGGATAGAAAAAGGGGAAAATAAGCAGCGTTCAATGTAGACCCATTGAGGGGTAAAGGAGTAAACATCTGTACAGAACCAGTAGGAGGCATGTTGAAGACAGAAAGCTTTGTGATATAATCTAAAATTTGGAAAATGTACACCTCTGATAGTTTTTGGTTTTCTAAGATGGGATAAAGAGAATCTGGATTTTTTCTTTTCCACAAAAATTTGGAGAGGAGGGATTCAAGTTATTTAAAATACAAGGAAGGAATATAAACTGGGATCATTGAAATAATATATCACATAATAGGAGTAATCATCGTCTTGATAGAATCTAGGCGTCCCCACCAAGAAAGAAAAAGAGGATTCCAGGAGGAGAGTAGATTGGAAACACAATCAAGAATTCATTTCATGTTTATTGTAACCGAGTCCAAAATGGAATTAGTAAACCATTTTCCTAGGTATTTAATTCTAGAGTTATTTCAATTAAATCCAGTTGGGTCAAAATGATGTTTGAGGCAACATTTAGTTCTAGGAAGGATTTCCATTTTATCATAATTGATTTATAGCCAGATCTGAAAATTCTTGTAACAATGGGGGAATATAATTTTTTGGGTTTGATATAAAGATTAAAATATCATCTGCATATGCAGAAAGTTTCAAGTGTTGATCTCCATATAAAAATCCAGAAATAGAAGAGTTATGAAGAATGTGAGTCAGAAAGGGTTCGAGAGATAAGATAAAAAGAAGAGGAGATAAGGGGCAACCTCGTCGGACCCCGCGATAAAGTGAAAATTGTTTTGAAACAAGACCATTAACGATAATAGAAGCAGTAGGAGACAAATAGAGTAATGAAACTAGGGAAATGAATTTAGGTCCAAAGCCATGCCAATTAAGTGCCTTAAATAGAAATGGCATTTCAACTCTATCGAAAGCTTTCTCTCCATCACTAGACATAGCAGCTAGGGAATAGGATAAAGTATATTCTTTGTTTAAGACATTAAAAAACAACTGAGAATCATCAGAGGTTAAACTGCCTTTAACAAAACCACACTGTTCTTGACCTATTAGATGTGGTAGGAATGACTCAAGACTTAATGCTAATATTTTAGAATACATTTTATAATCTACGTTTATCAAAGATATAGGACGGTAATTTTTGCAGAACTTGGGATCTTTATCTTCTTTATGAATAAGGCAGATAGAGGCTTCTAGAAAGGTACCTCTTGCTTCACCTATGGTGCAGAAATGTTGAAAGATGTTAAAAAGTTTGGGGAGTAGGAGATTTGAAAAATGCAAGAAAAAGCGTCACGACCGGGGGATTTATTCTTCTTTCATGAATTTAGAGAGTCAATTATCTGCTGGAGTGATATGTCCGAATCTAGGGAGGTCTAGTCAAGATCTGTGGATGAAGGAGGAGGGAGACTACTAAGATAAGAGTCAATTAGAGGGTCTGATGAGGGTGTTTCTGGAGTATTTAAGTCTTTATAAAAAGTTGTAAATTCATCTAGAATGTCTTGATCTTTGAAAAGATGTTGTCCATCCGCTGACTGAATAGAGTCTATTAAGATTCTCTCTTTCCTGGATTTTAGATATTTAGCCAAGAGTGATCCAACTTTGTTGCGACCCCCATAATACCGGGTACTACTACAGAGTAGAATAGAAGAAGCATTGTCCTTAGAAATCTTGTTAAATTCCAACTTTGTACGAACAAGCTGCTGCAAAATAGATTCTGATGAGGAAGTATAAAATTGATGTTCAAAGTGTTTGATATTAGCTAGCAGGGCCTTATGTTGAGTGACGGTATGTTTCTTTTTTCTGGAAACAAAATCAATGACGAAGCCTCGAGCAGCAGCTTTGAAGGTACCCCAAACCAAAACAGGAGATACAGATGAATCTTCATTAAAAGAAAATAATTCTACGGCAAAGGAAGTGAAGGAGGAAGAATAAACTGGATCTTGTAAAAGGAAATTGTTAAATCTCCATCTACAGGATATGGGCTGCAAACGGAGCAAGTCAAAATCAGCAATCACCGGAGCATGGTCTGAGATCAAAATGGGTTCAATCGAAGAAGAGATGAGGTTCTGAGTTAAAGGCTTGGAAATGAAGAGGTAGTCAAAATGAGAAAGGGAGCCATGGGGGAAGAGAAAAAGGAAAATTCTGTTTGATCTGGATTGTATAGTCTCCAAGCATCTAGGAGGTGGGTCTGCTTAATTGTACTTTGGAATTGTTTGTGGGTTTTGTGAGGGATAAAACATACTTGAGATTTACGGTCAATAAAGGGATCCATGACTTGGTTACAGTTGCCTCCAAGGATACAAAATTCATCTTTGTGTTGAATACATTTATTTGAGATAGTGGGCCAAAAAATTATAATCTGGTTGGGTCGGACCTTATATATTACAAACATTTAAAGAAATGTTATTGTTACTAAGTAATTTTACCAATATCCATCTACCATCTGCATCTATTTCTTGTGAAGTAACAGAGCAATTTAACTTTTTTATGGCATAAAATAATAACACATTTTTTCTTTGAAGATGTAGGAGAAACAAGAACAGAACAAACCCAATTCCGTTTAAGCTTAAGAGCCTCAGTATCTGATAAGTGACTCTCTTGTAATAGAACTAAATATGGATTATAGGAGGCTAAATGTGAAATAATTCTCAGCCTCTTTATAGGATTAATAAAACATTTTACATTCCATGAAACAACTCTGAATGAAAAAAGATAACAAGAAGTGTGAAACAGAAAAGCTTACAATGGTGAAGGAGTATAGGTAGTATACAAAGCAAAAATAAGGGAAAGGAAAGGTGTAAGAGCCATAAGAAAACAGGATAGAAAGGGAAGACAGGAAAAGGGAAGAAGGAGATAAAGATAAAGAAGAGACAGGACAGTACATGTCAAAACAAATTCATGGCAGTGATACATACCTTTCGGGAGTATGAAATGGAGACAAGGACTGGTGACAGACACTAAAGATATCACAATCAATGGAGGGAAACGCACCACATCGGGAAGCCAGACAAACAGAAAACGGGAATATAGAATATATCCAATAAGCTGTAATTGTAATTAAAAAAATATATAACTTAATGAGAAAAACAACAGCAATTAACAAACTGTAAAGAAAGTGAAAAGTCAATGGTTATGATTAAGATAACAAAGACCACAAGAAATAAATTAAAGTGTTAGGGGAAGGGCCAGCAACTTCCATGGAAGCTGCAGATTGAGAGTTGATGAATTTCCAGAGATCCGCAGGTTCTTCAAAAGTGGATGTGCAATTTTGAAAAGTTACCATGAACAAACAGGGATGAAACAAACCATATCGTGCGCCTAAAGATCATAAGGCTAGTCGAAGTGGAAGGAACTCTTTCCATCTCTTGGCAGTCATCATAGATACATCCTGTGATAAAAACAATTTGGCTCGTGGCCAGGATAATTGTTGTTTACATTTTGCAGCATTTATAACTTGAAGAAGATCAGTGAACTGTAAAAGTATCATTCCACAAGGTGCTGAAGAAGAAGATAGGCGAGGGCCTAATCTATGTGCTCTTTGAACATTCGAAGTCATTGATGCCAGTAAATCCGGAAGTTTCGAGAGAAATGAAGAGAAGAAGGGCACCAGGTCTCCTCCCTCAATACCCTCTAGAAGACCATATAAATGAAGGTTATTACGTCAATTTCTGTTTTCAAGGTCTTCGGCAGACTTGTTTTAAGAGCTGTATGTCTCTCTCCAATGATGACATTTCCATAGAAGTGGTTTGCACCTCATCAACTTGTTGCTCGACTATGGAAATTCCAGAGTCTAGTGATGACCATTTAGTGTCCATGTCTTGCAAACGAGTATTAGTTTTCTCTACAAACGGCTGCAGTGCCCTTATTTCCTCCAAGATAGTTTCCAGGGATACAGGAAGGGTGGTCTTCAGTGGAGAAGGAGGGTCCTGCTTAAGACGTTTGTTTTCAGGAGAAGATGACTGCAATTTAGGTGGAGCAATGGGTGAAGAAACTGTCTTGGAAAAGTTTGAGTGCACCATCATTGCAGGAATATGTAGAGAATCCACCAGGGGATTAGAAGTAGAAGTTTGCAAAATAGGTATGCTAGGAGATAATTTTCTACTTGAATGCAACAATTATTTACTCATGTAACTGAGGAGATGTCCAGGGCTGAGTGAGTTGAAATATAATTCAAAGAGACCAGACTGATAAAAGCTCTTCTAAGATTACAGAACAATGAGCACTTATACAGTATGTCATTTTAATTTAGGTGGAGAACACCCAAAGTCTCAGAAAGCGATGAAAATAATGCTGCAAAGGCCATAAACTGAATACATGACTAAGTATCCAGAGGAATTTGTAGGAAGTTCCTGTCAGGAAAATCCAAAATGGTGACCAGCGAACAACAGCAGAAGTGGAGCGACATCACTTGAAGCAGCGGTCCTTTAAATGGTGGTCAGTGGCATCCTGAAAGTCACCAGGTGTTCCCCCAAACAGGTATCCCGTTTTCGTATAAAATAAATGGGGAAAAACCACCAAAAACGAGGCGGTAGCTACGACGTGATGCAGAGCCTCACATTAGGCGGCCATCTTGGAAACACGCCGTGCACAAGCCCAAGTTCTTTTTCAGCAGCTTTTTGCGAGTAAAAAGCAATTCTTCTATGCCTCTGAGCAACAGGATACATCTGCATTTATATGTGACTGTACGTTCATAGAATTGCCTTTACCAAACCCACAAAATAATGAAAGAAACTGACTTACTATTTCATGATGAACATTCATGTTATAGTTCACTGGGATCAGTCCCATATCAGCAGCATTGTTAGAACTGACCAGGCAGGCACTTGAAATGGTACCTTGAAGTAGATGACTGGGTGCTTGTACCTTTGAGTGGGAGACTGGAATTTTTTGCTGTTGCAGTCTCCCGCCAAATTTTGCATGGTTTTTGATGCAACTTTGACTGAGGTGTACTGGGTCCCTGAAAACTAGGTTCCTAGTACCAGTGTTCTTCCCTGCAACTGTACCAAAATTGGCACAGCTTCAACAACCCCTGTCAATCCCTAGTAAGTGGTACCCCTGTTACCTAGGGCATTAGGACTGAAGAGGGTCCACTAGGGATGCTTCACAAATTGTACCACCCTAGGGACCGCTCACCAAGATCATGCAAACGGCCATTGAAGGATGTGTGTCTTGGTGCAGATATAACTGAAGAGTTGACATGGCACACATCCTTGTGTGCCATTCCCACAGACACCCAGATCAGTTGACTGGGGGTGAGTGCTTGCAATGTTCAACACTCCGTCCATCATTTCCTTTGGTTTTTGCTTTGTTCGCCATAAGATGGCAGGGTATGCTCAGACGTGAGTCCCTTGCTCACTTTGCCACTGGATTCAAGCAAGCCTGGCTGAAGACGGCTGAAATGCCAGAAACCGGTCCTAGGAAGCTTGTTTCCGGTCCAGGGAAGACATGGCTTGGCAGTTCGGGCTGGACTGTTCCCATGAGGCACAGGGTCAGACTGATTTGCATATGGCCATGTCTGAACTGGGGTGGCAGAGTGGGCTAAAGAACGGTGATGGATTAAACCCAGATCAGTTGACTGGGGGTGAGTGCTTGCAATGTTCAACACTCCGTCCATCATTTCCTTTGGTTTTTGCTATGCCCACAGACACTGCATTAGATCCAGGTAACTCACCCCTACTGCAGGCCTAAAATAAGGCAGGGTGCACTATATCCCATGTGTGGACATATCTGCATGAGCAGATATGACCCTGCAATCTCTAAGCCTATTCTTGGATATTGTAAGTGCACATCCTCCACTACTTCAGTGTCTGGTCTCTATTTCCCAGGTCCAAGAAGCAAGGAGCTGCATACCATCCGCCATCTTGTTTCATGCTTAACCAGGGGCAATATAAAATGGAACACACTTGTCCCTGCAATCAGTCATTCACCATCACACAGATTCTTGCTGCCATATACACAATATATACACATACTTGATAATCATCACACAGGATGTCAACACAAGGGTCTAAGAAATACAACTAAGCAGAGCTTTTACATTAGTGAGGCTGATAGGCCAAACACCCCCGGAACAGAAATTAGAGCTTCTCAGAACTAGTAATCAACAAAAAACAGTATGCTGCCACCACAGCTGTATTGTATTTCATATGGGCTTTAGTTCCATGTCATCTAGAGGTAATGCTTAGTGTATCCATCCAGGTGGCAGAAACGGTTTTATACTCTGATTTACCACATACTGATCTATGCCCCAGTGCACATACTACAACTAAATAGTGTAACACTTGGATCAACCAAAGTCAGGATTTCAGTTTCACTTGCATTCAGGTCACTTAAGACAGGGATAAATGCCAGTTTACCATGCAGGGTATATTCTTCCCAAGACCGGATTTGGCCTCAGTCGTTACACAGTTGAATGAAAAAGGCTTGGTATGCCATGAGTGAGGGTCAACAACATGGCTCAGACGTTTAGTAGTCATGGGTATGCCCAGTTTAACTTTCATGTTTTTTTGATTGAAAAAACAGTTAACATCTTCACACGGTTTCTGTGAAGAGGAAAGCCCAGAGAAGCAACGGTAACGTATGACGGTAGATGAAAACAATAGCGAAACTTCTATTCTGATTTTAAGCATTTCCTAATGGTTGGACAATTTGTTCTCTTAACATCTCAATTGTCAGTTATATGGTCTTTAACAGATTGTACATAAAGCTGTCAACTGAGGGGAGTGTGCTATTGCCTTCATCTGCATTGTACTTGTCGATTGGTCAGCATCATAAGTTTGAATTTTAGGTTAAACAGGGCAGCATTTTGGGATTGGATTGTGAATACTCTGCCAGGGGAAGAGGCTTTGAACTACTGCTCCTGGTCGAAGAGTACATCTCAAACATAAACCCATGTCAGTCTCTTTTACTAGAAATATGGATCTAATGTCTTAGTTTGCAGGGACAGGTAGTATGAGTTAGGATGTAAGAGGTTTCCGAAGTGGGACTGTAGGAGAAATGTAGTGAAAGGAACGATAGTCGCATTGAAGCTGAAAGTCAAACAGCATATATGCAGGGGTAACATCAGAAATGGAAGGGATATGTCTATATTTTTACAAAGCTTGGCATCAAAGGTGTGATCTTTAGCATGAGTAGCAACTTTGATCAAATCAACAGAGCCCATTTTTGAGAAAAAGGTGATGGAGAGAACTGCTGACGGCTCTGCAATATTTTCAAACCAAAAGTTGAAGCCCCATAAAACTATTAGTGAGCAATACTTCCCCAAGAGATAGCCAATGGTATGTTCTTCAAAGATGATTGTAGGAAACCAACTAGGTGGTGGTGTATTTTGGGTAAATGTGTACATTAAGGATAATATGTTCACAGCCAGTATTAACACTAGGTATGAGTAGTGTATAGACAAGCAACTTATTTCTAATTATTTCTCTTTTACCATGTCTTGGTGAAATATGAAGTATCCTGAGGGCACTAAGTTAGAAATGGGCACCTCACTGTCAGAAGTGAGCCAGTATGCTACCTACCAAGAAATCTGACATAGGGTGATTGCTAATAATAATAAGGCTGTGCAATTCTACTTGACTGCAGCTCCTAAGATGTATTCACTGATGTGTTACAAGGGTGGGTGCCAAGAGTTTTCAAAGGTCTTAAAAGCAAGGTCATACAATTTATTTTTGTCAAAAGCCAAAATGTTTAGTAACCATGTCTTTTACAGTGATGGCGGAAATAGGATATTCACCTTGGAGTTCAAAAGGATGGCATCCTGAGTGCAAATGTGAAGTCTGAGCATCAAAGAAGTGGGCCAGCAGCTCCAGCCCCAACCTGCAGCATTTACCATCTGATAGTATGAATACATAACCTGTCATTGTTTGCTAAATAGCCAGGGTTGTATGCCTGTGAGAGCCACTACCACATATACAAGGAAGGGAGATGTACCTCAAGGGACCAGCTGATAGAGTGGCATGTGGTGTGCTGTTGAGTCTGCGGTGCCAGCCCAACTTCTTCATACTGACAAAGACATCTGGAAGATGGAGACCCTCACAGCTGTAGTAGCTGAATATTCAGGATTCGGAGACTTTGGGAGACCAGAGGATTTTGACAATTTCAACTGACGATTTGTAAAACAGTTTACTTTCCTCATAAATTAAGTAGTGTTCCCAGATTGTGAGCAGATATGAGGCTCACCAAACCTGTTTTTTATTTAAAAGATGATCTGGCTTAGCATTTTGAACTGAACTATTTCTAATAGACAAGGAACAAGTCAGATTGCACTATGTCTGCCCCTCGCTGAAGTGACACTTTAAATGAAAAACTACACAGTAGAATGCGGCCCTGAGTGATTGCAGTGGCTGAGAATATTTCAAGCACTTTATCTATCTATTCATCCAGCGATAAGCTAAGTGTGAAATGTATGCTTATTTGGGGGGCTCCATGCTGGAGATAGTAGAGATCTAAACTGCACCTTACTAATGAGACCCAGGAAGAGTCACCACACTTATAAGAAGAAAGCAGAAACTGAGCGAGGTTTGATTATATTCCTGTTCAGAGGGGACCTGAACAGGCAGTTAAAGTTTGACTAATACTATTGTATTAGATAATGTCTAATTTGCATATAATTAGTCCTTGTCTGAAATGGTATAATGGACAAAGATGGACTAACATGTGGTCCTGATTGATTGGAGGCAACTGAGACTTTTGCCAACAGTCCACCCATTATTTTAGCATTTTAGCCATGGGACATGCTAAGTGCAACATGCATACTTAAGTGTGGGCTCCATGAATGCTGTACCACAGAACCTAAGCTATAATTCACTGCTGAAGCTCACCCCGGCTGGCACATGTATGGGGCTGCTTGTACTATATATCATGTTGACGGTTCGCTGCTAGACGATACGGAAGCTCTGTTTTGAGGTCTCCATCATCTATTATTAAGAGACCAAGAATGCAGCAAGGTACCATTTAAAATAAGAAGCCATTACTCTCTAATTCAAGCAGTATACCGTTGAGCCACGTGTATAAAACGTTTTAAAAAAGAATCTACTCTCTATGCGGCATCTTCACATCGAGATTTAGTTTGCAGACATTGATAGTTGGTGACCACATCTGTTTCTCCTAAAAAACATTCATTATTTTCATGGAATCCTATCGAATGAAAATAGGGGCTATACTACGAATCTTTTGACATCACGTACATCATAGGAAACTTTATATCCTATATTCTTATAGTGTCCTATAAGCCGTCAAATATTTCTGAGAGCCCTAGCCAAGCCGAGTGAAGTTCTACACGTTAATCTGTATTGCAATAGATGGTCCCCTGATGAAGGCAGTTTTGCCGAAACGCGCGTAGTCTCCATCTACCGCATTGCTCTCATCGACTACACATCGACCGTATTATCAACCCTATCAGATCAGATTGCCATATCAGTTTATGAATTTCCTTTAATATATTTTTCTGATATTTGTGATTAATTTTTGTAAATAATTATTGGCACTGTATATATTTTTCTACCTCCTGAAAGGAAAACAAAGAAATGATCTTAACCCTTTCGCTGCGGCGGGAATTCCGCCGCAGCGCTGGGGGGGGTTTGGGGGCAGCGCAGTGGCGCAGTGCTCATGACGGAGCCACTCCGTCATGAGCCACGGTTGAGCTGTGCTCATGACGGAGTGGTTCCGTCATGACTCCGCCCACTGCGCTAATCGCCCGCACAGGCGGGGAATTAGCGCCGCGTGGGCGGCGCGGCCGCCAACGGCCGCAGCATGACGGAACCACTCCGTCATGAGCACACGGCGACCGTGGCTCATGACGGAGTGGTTCCGTCATGAGTGGGGAAGGGGTTAATAGATGAATTTAAAAAGATATATATTTATATAGAAAAATAGTTGAATACAAATAAAATTATAAGTATATTTTTCAAATCAAATTTGTGTCTTTGATCTATATGTGGAGCATAGTTATTGGTTACTTTCATTTTTATTCCTATACCTGGAATTTGTTGGCATATTTTGATTGTAGCTTGCTATTAATTTATTTCCTATTATTGTTATGTCCCTGCGTATAGTGAGCTTATTGGTTATGTAGGGGTCCCCTTCTTTCCAAAATGGGGCTGCTTGTATTCCCAGTCAGTCAGAAACTATCCTAGCAATTCAGACTGGACTGTTCTAATTAGAGAAGGACCAAGTCAGAAGTGGCCTTATAAGTGAACAGTAATGGACTGAGATGAGGCCTGAGCAATTGATAGTGGTTGAGTACTTTGGAGGCATTCCACCTGTCAACTCTCTGTTTCCCTCAGACACCTAACAATACAAATGTTGCAGATCACATGCCATACTATGAGCTGCCTGTGCAAAAATGTGTTGGATACTTTTTCCAATAGAACATTCTTCTAAGGTGGTGTCTATTAATGAAAAACAGTGTTTTCGCACTTCGATGGTGCATATTATGAGAAAGGCAGCTGTATGACCCCGGAGACTCAGGTTGGTAAACCCATATAACGCTCATCAACTTAGACACCAGTGTCCGGGTGGTCTGAAGCATGTTGGAGTCCACAACACGGTGAGGTTTAATGATGGCTTCATTTTGGGATATGCGCATTGACGTGAGAATGACTGGCTTATACGTTGTGACTGAATTGTAAAATCCCTTTCTTGCTTGATATTTTCCATGGAGTACTCTCCTCACCTGAATGAAGAAGAACATATGCAGCTTGTCAATCTCCACTGCACTTGAGTGTGAAACTCAAACGAACATTTAAAACCTTTTAAGAAGTTAGCTTTCTAAATGACTGCTAATCTGCATATATGCCCTGAAAAATAAATGCTTTTAAAGTGAGATATGTTTATTCTATAGAGGCTGGCAGACAGAAATATACAAAAGTTTCTACCATGGTTTACAAGTATATGGGTGCCTTACATATAGTGATGGTTGGAATGATGTCAAGTGTCTTGTATCATCCCTGAAAAGTAAGGTACTTGCGACTGACAGTGCAAGTCGATAATGATACCCTTTATAAGGTCCTGAAGGACAGCCCCTGATGGATGCATGGGAGCTGAAATAAGGTGACCAGAATGGCAGGGAAACATTGCTTTTTATGCCCATTTCTTTACTTTGTGATGAGTATGGCTGAAATAATAAAGTTGTGTGTAATCAGAGTACTAAAATAATTTCAATCTAGCAACGTATTATTTTAATATCGATCACTTATTATGATACAATTTTCCCTGACACATAAGGATATCATTGTCATGGTTTAAGAAAAGGCAACAACATCAGTTTGAATTTAGAGTCGAAGAACAGTGGTCGTAGGAGTCAGGAGGGAAAGGAACACTATGGATTAGACTATAGTAAATGGTCAAATATCTGAGAGAAAATTATCACAATGTCGAATCCAGTCCAGGAGTATGGACTGTTGATATTTCACAAATGTCTCAAGGGGTACCTTTTCAACCATTTTCTAAATGCCACTTGTATGATTATACTCAAATTGCAAGAACCCATCGTTAAAAAGATACATGAGGACAGTAGGAGAATTGTTATGCTCTCTGTGGGCCTTAGGGCTTGATCTAGATCTTGGCCGAAGGGATGCCCGATCCCAAACGTGACATGTATCCGTCTGCGTGTTGCAAGTGCCACAGACTATAATGCACTTGTAATAATAAATCATTAAGGACTGGATGTATGGCTAGATAATGATTGCCCATGTAGCACGTAACAAGATCTACTTTAGGACAGAACATCAAGGCCAAGGCCATGTGCAATGCAGATGTGGCGTGAGTCACAGTGTACTAGTTATAGATTGCAAAGCTAAACAGAACTGCCACTTTTCAGTGTTTTTTAGGTTTTGGCTCTGATAGCCTCCATCACTACTTTTTGAGGATATTCTATTACGTGACTTTTCTTTAATCTAGCCATGTTCTCTTCAATGTTTCTGTCTCTGGAATAGTTTCTATTTACTCTCAGTGACTCATCATTTGGGATACACCATTTCATGGACTTAGGAATGTTGCGAATTGTATGTTATTTTCTCCTTCTGTCTGTTATTTTCTTTGAAGGTTTATTTATGTTGTATCTTCCATGACACTCACTGTGATTTCAGGATATTGGTGCTTTTCTTTACTTATTTCATAACCGCAAAAAGAATCTTAGGTTGTTAACAGTGTTAGTTCATTTTTCAGTAAATTCTTCCAAATGCTGTCCCCAACAAAGATGAGGAACAAGTCATCGATATATCATGTCCAATGGAAGTCCTTTTCATTTCTACTTGTGTTAGTGTTGATCCATGCCACCAACTACACCCATCATCCCTATGGGTAGATATATATAGCTGCGAGTAAAGGATGTGCTCAGGGCCATCCCTGTTTCTGAAGGGTAAAATGTCCCTTAAACAGGAGCATTTTATAGATGACACAGTATTGGATGGTGGTTATTATTGTCTCTGTGTGTTCCCATAAGGAAAGAGAATCAGCTCTCAGAATGCATTTAAAAGCCTGCAGTCCCTTCCTACATTAAATAGTAGTATATTGTGCCATGCGTCTAATATAGCTATCTCGTGGCTTTTTTCATGGGGTATTAATAGTATTTCTCAAAAAGTTAATTCTATCATTGAAGAAAGATGATAGGGGAACACGGGGGATATCTAGACTGCTTGTTGTGATTTCCAACAGAATACCTATAGAACAGAGATCAACTATAACTCTTAATTTGCCGGTTTATATATCTTTAGTATGAGTCTGAGGCATGAGTTCTCTTCTTCATTCAACATTTCTCTTTCTGACCACTTAGCAAGGAACAATAGTCCATATCATACTTCTTTCTAAGTATCTCACATCAAGTGGCTTATAGCCCTCTTTTGTATTGTCTTTTGTATCCATAGTAACACGATTTCTGCCTGTGTCATGATTCAGTTGTTATTAACTAGTTCTATCATCAACATGTTTCCTTCTGCAATATTCATAATTACAATTTGTCATTACAAGAGTTCAGGCACATGCTAGTTACCGTCTCTCAGCCCTACATAAAAGGAGGAGGGGATTTTAACTATTCATATTCTCTTAACTAAGACACCACTCGAAGTAGAGCAACTCATGTGAAAAGGAGGACTACAAAGCAATTACATTTTTTTTTAAAGTCTTAAATATCTAATGTAGACAGCTTGTCTCAGTACTTTGTATAAATGTTTGGAGGATTTGGGTGAAAAAAAGGAAAATGCATGACGCTTTAGCTTCCATGTGTGTATTCAAACGCAATTCTTATATTGAAGTAGTCATTATCCTTTTTATTGTCAGATAGGATAATAAAATCCATCAACAAGATATAGCAGATAAAATTATGAAAACCCATGTAAACTTGTACAAATGCAGCAGATAAAACAAAATTGTATTTAAAATTATAGAAGCAATTAAACAAAATACATTCAAAACAACAGATACTTGTTTATACATTACAAGTACTGGCTTTACACAGTGTTTTAAAACTTATCAGCCATGTCTCAGACAGAAATTTGGAAACAACAAACTCTATGTTCATTCTTGAATCGTTTTATCTTTTTTTAGCACATTTATCTGGTTCAATATGTCCATAGTCTGACATAATGGAATGATCCATTTAGGTCTAGGTCTGGAATAGGAGGCACAAACAATCTTCAAAAGATTTTAGGGAGGAAATGTGGTTCACAAAAAGCACACTAATCATAGAGCACAGGGCCTCTGCCATTCCTAGGTTTGCTGAGCACACATCAACAATATTTCTCAGATTCTTCTGCCATACAACATAAGGGACACCGTTTGGACTTACTGGCAGATGATGACCAACCAAATGTAAATTTAGCTAACAGTCATACAACATATCTAAACTTCAACTAGAAAGATCATAAAAGGGATGGATTAATATGTTCTAAAAATTCCTCACACTTAAATACATTTTTATGGCACAAAAATGCTTGTGACAAAGTGGCTAGGGATATAGAGGATTTTCGCTTCTCCATGAATTATTGTCATTGCCTGGCCTTCACTGTGGCGACTACAGTTCGAAGAATAGAGGATGAATTGTACTCAGATCACGTTCTAATATGGAAGTCTTAGTATTGCTTAGCCACGGGATCTTCAAGACTTGTGGTTGTATAATAATATCTTCCCTACGGACAGTTCCTGCGTCTCCGCAGGAACTGTTCACATGTGGAAGAGTACAAAAAGGAAGCAACTCTCCTGAGTGAGAAGCTAAGATGTAGGGACTACCCTGAGGGTGTAATTAAAAAGGCCCAAAAAAGAGCAAGAAATTGCAACAGGGAGGTTCTCTTGGAGACTAATCAGAGAGAGACCACGGACAGGAGTATTTGCGTGACCACATACAATACAGTTTCAAACAACCTTAAAAAAATCATCCATAAGAAGTGGCAGATTCTTAATTCAAATGGACTGAACCAACCTGTCCCTTTATTTGCTTTTAAGAAGAGTGCCAGTCTTAAGAATATTATCGTAAATACTCGCCCGAGACCATCAAGAGAAGTGGGTAACTTAGGTTTGGGCGCACATTTTTTGCCCCCGGTTGTTGGGCATTATGCCTGTGGATCGTGTAGAGCCTGCCCCTTGTCAATCAATGGGAAAAATATTGACATTGGTTTGAGAAGTCCATGGGAACTAAGACAGCACACCACATGTAACACTGAAAATGTCATTTACATTCTGAGGTGCCCATGTATTCTATTATATGTGGGCATGACCACATGAAAAGTAAAAGTTCGAATTCTAGAACACATGAGCACAATACGCTGTGGTAAATCCAATACGAAACTTACAGCCCACTTTCTAGAACAAAAACATGATGAGAAAGACTTGAGGTGGATAGTGGTGGACAAACCCTTTATCCCGCAGAATGTGAGTGACACTTCAAGCTTCCTACTACTACGAGAACAGAGATGGGTAGAGCGGGTGAAAAGCCATACCTTAGGATTAAACGATGGAATCCCATGGTTCCAGCTGTATGGTATCACACAATAAGATCTGATATAATGTAATTAATATAAGATCTGTACTGACTGCGTAGAAAGGAATAAAGAAGAAAATAAAATCTCAGTCTCTGAACCTACTGCTATCTCACATATGATGAGGACATTATACGCTTAAAACTCGTGAGCATGAATAAAATACGAGTATATAAAAACCCTCCCCCGCCATCCCTTCATAACCGAGAGAAATACCTCGTGGATAACTATTGCTGTTGTCAACTACTTTGCAAAGTACTGGTAGAAATTCAAAGATGGCCGCCTTGAAAACAACTGGGCTAGAGAGTATCTAGAAGGCCTCTTTCTACTTCATGGATACAGCGAGGGTATTGGCTAATGAGCAGAAGGGGCGTGATTGACCGCGTCTATACGGAAACAAGGTTCCCCGGTGTTTAAAAAAGGACACGAGAGGAGTGTAGCACATCGGCAGAGGACTGACGGAGGGAAAAAGGAACGGGTACCTCTTTGGAGTAGTAAGCATTTATTGATTCCTTGCTGCGCGAGTAAAAGTAATGCTCTACATGCACTTAGTTAAGGGCTTTGGCCGCTCGAAAGGAGAGTCTGGGTGGGGTCGATGAAACCGCGAATATTACGAGTACTGGGTAGTTGTTTTTACAATTTTTCTACCACCGCCCGGAACAGAGCAGGATGTGAAAGGCAGGCACCTGAATTACGCATTTGATCTCTTTGACAAAAGAAGCAATTCCGAAATAAGAGTCTCTGTGGCATACTGTGGGAGTGTGGTTCGGATCACTATCAGGACACATAAACACAAAGGTGACTCATTATACCCGCCAAACAGTTGCGGAGGGGTCTGTGTGTGAGTGTTTTCCACAGCTGATCACTGGGTGTGCTGGGTAATGGGCTGTAGTGTGATAACATGGGTCGCATATGATGGATGCGTGGGACATAGAATGATGTTTCATTTTTAGAGTAAGAAGTTTGGAGGGAATGACTATCCATTGTTTTCCTCTTCCTCCTATAGATATGTTCCTCCTCTTGGAATTTCCTAAAAGAGCGAGACGGGTATATTGTCCCGAACATCCAAGGTAATAAGTACTCGACAAGGGGTACACCATAGGGACCAACACCCTGACGAATGCCAGAGTGACCCGGCTGGGCACACGAATAGCTGGCAGAAACATGTTGGTTTTAGCAGGGGGATTATAGGGTCGTTACCTGCCCTGGAGACCCCATCCTTTTCATTTTAACCCTGCCAGAGGTTGACATGAATAAAGTACAAGAGTCAACCCCTAGACAGTTTTAAATTTCTTTCTGCTTTCCTTTGGTCCCTTGACTCTGAGAGACTATCTGTTGTCTTTTCTCTTTGAATAGCACAAATTTGCGTTTATTCTAACTATTCTGTCTTTTATACTTTACCCTCACCACCACTTTTTCATCATTCACTCTAAAAAATTGCGCTCCACCAAAGGTGTTGGTCTGCACCTTGGTGTATGATGCGGCCCAATGATGAAGCATGACACTCTCGGGTGTGTGAGGGCAGTATTATAAAATCTATTGATTATCCCACTTTCTAGCATCCTTGACTGCAAGATTTGCTCTTTTCTGTTATCCTTTGTCTCTGTTAAGTGTGATTAAGTCTGTTTGAGGGAGTCAGAGACAGTGTTGTCCCTCGTCTCTTCTACTTTGTGGGTTGATGTATAATAATATCACCATAGGCATCCCTGAATAGACTAAACTTGTCAACATACCAAATACAAAGCCAATATAGTATAAAGCCTAAGTTTGGTGAGCTGTAGTACAAGCTTCACTAAGAGAGCTAACCTTAAGGGTAATAGAGGAATATTCTGGCCGAGACTTGTTCTCTTCAATCCCTAGATTTATAAAATCACAACTCTGCACCATCAGGAGCACCACACAATTAATTGATTGGGCTTTCTACATTTCTATTACAGGGGAGATTTGATGCTAAGATGAGTCCTTAGCAAACCTAGGAACTGCAGAGGCCCTGTGCTCTATGATTATTGTGATTTTTGAGATTTGTGACACCCAGGAATTGGAGTCTCTAAGCCTGATTTCCAGATAATCTAATTTGTTAACTCTCTCAAGAGTATCATTCCCCAATCACATTTCCCCCTAAAATCTTTTGTAGATTGAAACACATATATTTGGTCTTCTCGGTATTTGTTTCCAACCAATGTATGTTTCTAAAAGTAGAAAACCTGTGAAGCAGGGTTTGTAGTCCTTTTGGGAATTTAGAAATAAGCAGGGATTCATTAGCAAAATGTAGCACCAGTACTCTCTTCCCAGCTAGAGTTGGTGCATCATTTTGACAACTAGGACAAAAAGCTAATTGAGGAAATATGAATTTTGTGATCAGTTATGTCCCCTATCGTAGACCCCAACGGCTCCATGTGCATGTTATAAGTACATGTATGTTCCCTCCAGTTCCAGTTTTGAAGACGCAAATGTATGTGCGTCCACCGTCAACATGTCCTCTTTCAGATCCGCCATGAATGGGTCAGATATTCCATTCCTAAGTATGAAAGGCCACCGACTTTATGGGGTTCACTTTCCACATTTTACAGATTCAGGCGAGTAGGCCCAGAATTCTGTCATCAAGCCTTTTCCTGCCTTCTGCCTCTGAAAGCTCCAGTCTGAGCCTGCATTTGTATCCATGAACTTTGTCCTACTCCCTGCGCGGCTAACGGTGCCTGATCCAGCATATTGCCTGCCAAAAACTGTATTTCACCTTCAAGATTATCTACTCCGCTCCTCATCCGATGCATTCCTGTCTAGTAGTTTAGGTAAACATTCCTCCAGCTACCATGCAAAGGGCCAGGCCTCGCTGTCCTCATGCAAGTAATTCATAGCCCCCGTTACCATGGAATATTCCTACCCCCTCGCATCTTATGTAGACACTTAGACGCTTGTACACGCACTAATAGGCAGTATAGAATAGATTCTATCCTAGAGACCTTTCCTTTTGGATAACACAGTTCTTTAAACATAGGATATTAGATATGATTTGGGATTAGGTTGACATGACCCCCAGACTTCTGTCTCCACATGTAGAGCTAAATGTCAAGTCCCCCTTCACCCTCTAGTTGCACGTCAATCACACGTCATGCGGCTGCGCGCGCATCTCAGCCAAATATTTCTGCTGACATTGCATGATTCTTTCATGGATCCACCCACTTGTGACATCATGTATGATGACGTTTATTAAATTACACCCATATATCCGCCTCTATTAGTTACGTATGCACCTTTTATCTGTACTATCAGCTGTTACGCCTCTTGCATCTGTTTCACTGTAATGCATTTTCTATAAAACTGCTTATCTGTCAATAATGTATGCCCTTCCTTCCTGAACTTTCGTGGTGATGGAATAGAAGCCTACAATTCGAATTGTATTCCTTTGTATAGGAATAAAGCCTTTTAAACCCTCTAATACCACGGATTCTGCCTCTTATATTTACTGAGTTATTCTTACTAGACTTTACCGCATAAAAAATAGTACCGGTAATGAAATATTTACCACATAAATTGGCGCCCGAATAGGGACACTTTCTCATCTCACGCGCCGGCGGTGCGTTGCAGGCCCGGTCTCCTGCCACAGCTGAACGGACAAAAACGCGTACCTGCAGGATTTCCTGTATCTCCCTCCGGCCAAGCGGGGGCGACTGAGGCTGCGATCAACACCCAGACGAGGCGGTGAGAAGTGCGAAGTATCCCGACCAGAGCCTAGCTGAGAGATCAAGATCCGAGGTATACAGAGGCCCACCAGGTTCCGAAGTTCCGAGTCCAGTCGAGTCGAGTCCAGTCCGGTCCAGTTTCAGTTCCGTTCCGAGGCCTTCCGTTCCGAGCTACCCGGTGAGTACCATTACCGGGGAGGCATTTTACGTGCACATAGTCTGTGCCGGTCAAGACGGGTTTGGGTACACAAATCCGGTCTGCACTGTTTCAGCAGTGTATCTGTACTGTTTAGCAGTATATATAGTATGTCTTTCATATAAATAAGTATTATCTAGTGTCAGTATTATGGCAGTAACTAGTTTTCAATTAGTTATTATCGTTCGTTAAAACTGTTAAATGTTAAATGTTTTAATACGTTCTATACATTGTGGTGTGAATGACTGTTCATTATTGTGTTTATTTGTATTAAGTATGTTTAAGATTAAGTAACCAGATCTAAAAATGCCGCTCTTTTCGAAATTAAGACAGATCAAAACTAGAAAAGGTGTACTCGAAGAAGCTGTTCCCATCCCACCAAGGGACACTCCAGGGTACTTTATGTATCATAAGCATGGCCTAGATGCCGTATTATTTCTTGATTTATGGGTGGACTACACCAAGGATTTGCCAGAAAATCAGAGATGGCCCGCAGCAGGGACCTGGGATGCAGATTGCATCATGAGAGTAGAAGAAGAATTATGGAAAAAGAAAGCCAGACAGTCACAGAAAGATGCCATTGAATTATGGCGTAAAGAATCATACAGACGTACAGAAAAAGCGCTCAGACAGGAAGAGAAAGGTAGAGAGACTTCAAATAAAACTCGAGAAAATCTATTACTTGAGGAAGGTACCCGAGTAAACTCAGAACAAGTAGATAGACAAAGAAACACTCTTATGAATGGTATGTATCCTCTTCTGGCCGAAGGGTTACCTAAGGCTATCCCGGAAATACCAAAAGACTTAACTCCTCCATTGCTCCCGATAAAAGCACATCCCAAAACACATCCCAAAACAGCAAAGGACGTTTTCCTTTCCTCCTATTTAGATGACGTAGCTCCCGAGTATGCTAATGCCATGCCACCCACACCGCTTGCCGATGGTGTTCAACACCAAGAGCATCCGTCTGTATCCCCGCAACTACAAACTCCTACACAAGTTCCCACAGGTCCGTCCGTTTCTACAGTCTTTCCCGCATCTACAATCTCTATCCTACGTCCAACGAATCCTTTCGTGCCTAGCGCCTCAGATGGTGCTACAGGAGGTACGACAGACATGTTTGCCACTCCGCCGCGAAATAAACAGACCCTTAGAGATTTAGCACTCCAACGTACACCCCAATTAGCGACATCCGACATGTTTAAAGAGCAGCTTGTGGATTGTAGATACGACCCAGTGCCAGGTAGACAGGACAAATTGCTCATATCATCACTACGTATACGACGAGCTACATTATATTTAATGACGATACCAGGAATGGTTGAACACCTAGACAATATATATCGCTTTGTCCAAACAGGGCGAGGTCCAGAAAGTATTAACGAAGCTATGGAATACCAGAAAGTGGATGTACAAAGACAACTACTACGTTTTTTCATAAATTGTGTGATTAGGAATCAAGACAGGCCCGGGGCAGATCACGATACCATGCAAAGACTTGTCAAATGGGGTCAGAACATATCAGAAGAGAAACATGATAGACAGGCGTGTATAATCGCTATGTGTCGAAAGATTCGCAAGGAAGTAGAACGAATACATAAAGAAAGACGAGAAATAGACAGAGTAGAATCAGAAGAAGAGGAGGAGCAAGAATCAGGACAATTAGATACGATAGCTTATGTAGGTAGAGGAAGACCCTATAATAATACCAGAGGTTTCAATGACCCGATACGTCCAATACGTCCAGAATATAATAGACATTTTCCAAATCCTATGTTAAATACAAGATCCCCTGAACACCTATTCCAAGCCGTTGATAAATTACTCCGAGATCGAAGGGGGTACCATATGCTCGATTCCATGGACGAACAAGAATTAGCTAGGTCAGCAGTACAATGGGCTGACAGTCCCAGCGACTACAATGATGATGTACTTGCACACACGTTTCTGAATCTTGACCCATACGAACAGCGTTTAGCTAGTATATACATGATTCAACACCTCCTTATATTATATAAAAGCCAACACTCCGATCCAGGACCCTTACCTGACATATTGACAGAACTACTCACGAATATATGGAGAGGGTCAGGTACTGATTTGATTAAAGAGATTCTAGAATTCCGAAACCAATATTTAACTTTCGTATGCCCAGAACACGTTCCAGTTCCCATCATGGGAAGAAAAATGTATCACATAGATAGACAGAACCCGTTACGCGAAGTACACCCAATCAGAGGTGACGGTAATAACTTTACACGCGTGTTTGTGTACACGCCTATAACTAAACTGGAATTATTAGAAATGAAGAAAGTAGTACCCAGCCATGACAAGGATCCAGCAGGTTTCCACCGTGAAATAAAAGACATGTTACTCATGGGAGAGTATACCTACCCCGACATTATGAAAATATTAAAAGTCCTATTACCCGCCGGTGTTTACGAGAAACTCAAAGAAAAGGAATGGGAGGTGGGAGACCAAAAGATAGATTGGACAGCATTAGAAAACGAAGAAAGGGCCCGAGCTGCAGGAGCAGGGCTTGGGGAAAAGACTACCGCATTAGCAGGGCTACTAGTGCAGGTACTGCCACGTTTATTAACTACGAAAAAGGAAGACTGGGGTGCAATCTCAGCCTGTAAACAAAAGCCAGATGAAGACACTAGTGATTTCTATTCCCGATTTGAAAAATGTTTTGGTATAAATAGTGGCATAAAAGCCAGTAGTGAGTCATACCCACATCTGTTTGTGACAAAATTAGTTGAAAATTCTCTGCTACAAGTCAAGAATAGAGTATTGAAATTTGAAAGTACCTGGCAAGGTAATACCCCATCACAGATGTTACAGATGTTACAATATCACCACAATAGAATTAGAGAAGAACAAGAACACGAACAAAGACGTATGAAAGATACAAAAATGAAAATGCTTGTTGCACAGTCAGTTCCAGCTGATGGTCATCAAAAGGGTGATTCCGCAGGTCCTACGAAAGGGACATGCAACTATTGTAAACAACAAGGCCATTATATACACGATTGTCCAGTCCTGAAACATAATATTGCTACAGGTAGAACCCAGGAGAGACCACGTCCACCTAGACAGGATCAGAATCAACAACAAATCCCTCAGCATGCACAACATAGGTTAGCTCCGCAACAACTAGCTCCGCAACAGGGAGCTCCACAACAGACCGTAGCACCACCACAAGCGCAGCCTATTGCTGCAACACAAGCAACAACACAACAGATGTATCAGTATGCACAAGCAGATTATCCCGATTATCAGCGATACACATGAAATAGCCTAGAGAGGGAAGTTGGCTTACCCCTTATTGAGGTTCCTGTAGACCAAGAGGGACCTTATGTACATAGTGAACTATTAGGGGAAGACAGAAAGTTTTTACTTGATACAGGGGCAAGCAGAACAACTATAAGACGCAGTGAAGTTCCAGGGGCACCCCTCTCAGGCTCACAGAATATTTCCCTTGGATTCTCAGGAAAACCTATAATAAATGACGTAACACAACCTCTTCCACTTACGATCGGTCCATTGACACGTACTACAGATTTATTGCTTACTAAATCCTGTCCAGAAAACTTGTTAGGTATAAAAACATTGAAAGCTCTAGGAGCTATAATATGTTGTTCTCCGGAAGGAGTACGACTATTTCTACGTGACTTCAAAGGTCACTACGTGTCCAGAGACATGGATCACCGACTGCAGAATTTACCTACACATTTATGGGCACAAGGCCCCACTGATGTTGGTTGCATGAATATTACACCATATCGTGTCACACTAAAAACAGGAGTAATACTACCACGAATGCGACAATACAAGTTACCACCCGATGCTGTTGTGGCTTTGCTGCAAATCATTGACGAGCTCATTGCACAAGGAGTGGTTGTCGAAACCGACTCCAATGTATGTAATTCCCCGATAATTCCGATTCTTAAAAGAACGGATCCAAAAGCATCACCAGTATATCGATTAGTTATTGATCTGCGCGAATTGAATAAATGCATTGTACCACAATACCCTGTGGTCCCAGATATCTCCTCATTACTCACCGCTATTGACTCAGAAGCAACGTTCTTCACTGTAATTGATCTCAAGAATGCTTTCTTTAGCGTCCCAATAGATCCGGAAAGTCAATATCTGTTCGGATTCAGTTTAAATGGACGAAGTTTTAAATTCACACGTGCACCTCAAGGATTTACAGAAAGCCCCAGCATCTATAGCCAAGCACTGAAACGAGAACTTGACAGTATCCACATGCCAGTTAACACTGCCTTGCTTCAATATGTCGATGATCTGCTGATCACCGCCCGAAGCGAACCTGAATGTGAAACAGCGTCACTGACGGTTTTAAAATTTTTGGCTGACAAGGGACACAAGGTGTCCCCTTCTAAGCTGCAATTCTGTGTCCAGCGAGTTGTCTACCTTGGGCACTCGCTGTCCAAGGAGGGAAGGCAGCTTACACCCGACCGCATCCAGTTAATCGCTAACATGCCACCACCCAAGACACAAAAGGAGGTGCGGGCTTTTATAGGCCTCACTTCATACTGTAGGCAGTGGATCCCTCAATATGCATTTCTAGCAAAACCACTCATCCAGTTAACAACACAGGAGGCAGCCACATCGACTGTCCTCCCTTGGACTCAAGAACATACACACGCCTTTGAAAGCTTAAAGAAAGCTTTATGCCAAGCACCTGTTTTAGCAACACCATGTTACAGTAAACGGTTTACACTCTTTGTTACAGAACGCGAAGGTACTGCCTTGTCAGTACTCACTCAGGAACAAGCAGGATCACACAAACCATGTGCTTATTTCTCTAGTACATTAGATCCAGTAGCTCAGGCTCTTCCTGCGTGCCTGAAATCGGTGGCAGCAACAGCTTTAGCTATCAGACAAAGCGATGCCATAGTGTTAGGACACCAATTGACAGTACAAGTACCACACGCAGTAGAGGTTCTCTTGAACCGCACACAAACACAACACTTGACTATAGCGAGACTCACTGGTTACGAACTGACATTGTTTCAGCCACATATAGAAATCAGACGTTGTAATACGTTAAATCCTGCCACACTGTTACCAGTGGGCGGAACAGATCCATTGGCACATGATTGTGTCGAAGTCATTACTATCACGACGAAACCCAGACAAGACTTGACAGATATCCCTTTGTCAGATCCAGACTTGACATTGTATGTAGATGGGTCATGTATGAGAACAAGTACAGGAGAGTTAGTGGCCGCTTACGCAGTCACAACAGACACTGAAGTCATTGAAACAAATTGTATTAACACTTTGTCAGCTCAAGCAGCAGAGCTCATCGCTCTGACACAAGCCTGTATTCAAGCCAAAAATAAGAAAGTCAACATATACACAGATTCACGTTATGCATTCGGAGTCGTCCATGACTTCGGCGTACTGTGGCGAGAGAGAGGTTATTTAACTTCTCACGGTGCCCACATCCAACACGGACCCCTCATTCAAGCCCTATTAGACGCGATTCATCTACCTACTGCAATATCGATTATGAAATGCAAAGCCCATACAAAAGTTACCGATATCATTTCTCAGGGTAATGACCTAGCTGACAGAACAGCTAAACAGACTGCTCAGAATCAGACTCACACAACTGACATGACAAAGACAATAGTTCAGACACTAACACATTGCATGATAGTTAAGGATCCCGCCCTTGATGTAATTGACATACAGACACATGCTACACCAGAAGAAATAAAGAAATGGACTGAATTAGGAGGGATCCAAACGGATCAAGGATGGATGACGAAGGAAAAATCTATATGGTTTCTTCCCGACTCCATGGTTCAAGTCATCATTAACACAATACATAGTCCAGCGCACCTAGGAGAAAAAGCTATGCTAGACAGCATTCAACACATTTGGTTCAACAAACACTTGCGAGCAGCAGCTAAACAGAAAGTACGTACCTGTATGATATGTTGACAGTTTAATCCAGGTAAAAGCATCCCCGTAGAGCAGGGTGGATTTCAACCTCCCGATCATGCTTTTGAAGTCCTCCAGATGGATTATATCCAGATGGAACGATGTCGAGGATTCAAATATGTTCTCGTAGTTGTCTGTGCTCTTTCCCGTTGGACAGAAGCCTACCCGGTTTCAGATTACACTGCCCCGACTACTGCCAAACAGTTAGTTCGAGAATTCTTCCCACGGTACGGTTTACCACGTGTTGTCTACTCAGATAACGGCCAGCCGTTCTCATCCGAACTAATGAAACACGTTTCCCTTTTGTTAGGCTACCAATGGA
Organism: Triturus cristatus; assembly: GCF_964204655.1. Taxonomy (NCBI): domain Eukaryota; kingdom Metazoa; phylum Chordata; class Amphibia; order Caudata; family Salamandridae; genus Triturus; species Triturus cristatus. The sequence goes on along the minus strand of NC_140582.1, from coordinate 874,937,149 downwards.
AATTTCACTGTGTCCGACATCCCGAGGCAGCAGGTCTCGTGGAACGCCATAACCAAACTCTGAAAATTAGATTGTCCAAAATATGTAGGGAAAAAGGTGTCGATTGGATAGTAGCCTTACCAGTTGCGCTCTTTTACATGAGAATGGTAGCACATTCTCGAACAGGGCTATCCCCGTATGAGGTGATCTTCGGTAGACCACCAAATATGTGGGGGACGCCTATACCTTGCAAAATCACTGATGTTGACTGTAATATGCTGACAGATTACCTGGCTTCCTTGATGTCTGCACTACAATCTTGTCGTTCACAGGTAACCGCTGCTTTTCCCGATAATACCGAGGGGAAGCCCCATGACGTGGTTCCTGGTGACCTGGTTCTGGTCCGGAATTTCGACCGGAAGACCCAACTGGAGCCTAGGTGGAAGTCGCCGAAGCTAGTTCTACTAACTACAAGGACAGCCGTGAAGATCGAGGGACGCAAAGGGTGGTTGCACTCGAGTCACATCAAGAAATTTTATGGACTACCATCCAGTGTGAATACTCAACCTTGTATTCCCTCACAGACAGACTCAAAGCTCCCCTTGGTTGAGCAGTCAAAACCAGAACTTTACAAACTAAAATTGAGGTCTAGCAAGTCAGACAATTTGATTGTTTAAGTCCTCTCCAAGGTGAATCGGTTGAATTTGTCTCTGACATGTATCCTCTAGACCGGAATAGAGAAAGAAATCAGCAGATGCAGCTTAAAAAGCATGCGTATTGTAAATCACTTCGTAGTCACTGCACAGTAACACTATTAATTTTGTTTTTTCTAAGTCTTCTAATCATTATTTTCAGCATACTATTGCATATGTATTACCCTATTCTTAAGCGTGCTTACAATGTAACTACAGAACATTCTTTTAGCGAATTACCTCCGCATGAGTTGTCCTATAGATTTGCGCTGCGCAACAACACATTCATTAGTATGTTACATCATTCCATCAGACCAGCAATGCCACAAATTGTTGGATATGTGGCCGACTCCCTCCCTATCAAAACTATAAGGGAGTTTTGCCCCTCTTTCCATATCCATTCACACACAATGGCTCCTGTGGAGCATGGTTTAGTTTGATTAATTCCTTAGATTCAAATTCCGCAGTTTATCAAGACAACTGGGTACGGGGAAACCTGAACCTAGTTTTGCTTAAAGTCTGCTACCCTAATAAGGAGGGACTCCCCAAAAGAACAGGAACTGATCTAGAAAATGAAGTATATGGATTAGGTAATTTTACACTTAACCTCATGATCCTGAACGTTGAATCTGAAGCTACACCAATCTTGCCTGTCATGTCAGTATTCCCAGTAAAAGGGGAATTATGTGTAAGAAAGAATGGTTCCATACACATGGGCCATAGTAAATGCAACACTGTAATAAAATTCAGTGATCAAGGCAAGTCTACATTTAGAGCTTCCCATCATTCCTACTTCATATGTGGCCAGACCGCATATATATGTCTACCTTTAGATTGGGATGGTACCTGTTACATAGCATTCCTTCTGCCACCTGTTTTCCTAGCTCCTCCTGATTATCATAGAAATACCCATTTAGTACACAATAGACAACAGAGAGATCTCCCAATTGTCGATTACACTGAAACAGCATGGGAAAAATACACAGATTTCAATAAAGGGTTCTTTCCCTATATAGGTACAGTCACTAATAGTAAGCTGATACGTAGATTAACCAGAACCCTTGAAGCAGTAGTGAACGAGACTATTTCCGCCTTAGGCAATTTAACAGAAGAGCAGTCTGCTATGCGGATTGTTGTGCTTCAAAATCGTCTTGTCCTTGACGTCATCCTGGCCGATAGGGGCGGAGCTTGTAGGGTCATCGGATCAAGTTGCTGCATTTTCATACCAGAAAATTCGCCGTCAGTATATAAAGCCATAACCCGCCTTCATAAGATTATAAGCCAGATACACCAGAGTCCAGGCACCTGGACTTGGTCCGGTTGGTTCTGGGGCGTGTTGTCAGCCTGGGGATGGAGAATCCTATCCTTCCTAGGTATTGGCTTTCTCATACTATTCAGTTGCTGCTTATGTCTACAATGTGGGCCAGCGATTTGTGGTCTGTGTGCCACATCGTGTATCCCACATCCACGTTTTCGTTCAAGATCCCGGAAGAAGAAAGAAGAACAAATGATGCTATATGAACAGATCGATGGATTGATGAAGATCGATATCTCCTGAGGGTCCGTAGGGGACAAGGAGGGAATGAGGAAATATGAATTTTGTGATCAGTTATGTCCCCTATCGTAGACCCCAACGGCTCCATGTGCATGTTATAAGTACATGTATGTTCCCTCCAGTTCCAGTTTTGAAGACGCAAATGTATGTGCGTCCACCGTCAACATGTCCTCTTTCAGATCCGCCATGAATGGGTCAGATATTCCATTCCTAAGTATGAAAGGCCACCGACTTTATGGGGTTCACTTTCCACATTTTACAGATTCAGGCGAGTAGGCCCAGAATTCTGTCATCAAGCCTTTTCCTGCCTTCTGCCTCTGAAAGCTCCAGTCTGAGCCTGCATCTGTATCCATGAACTTTGTCCTACTCCCTGCGCGGCTAACGGTGCCTGATCCAGCATATTGCCTGCCAAAAACTGTATTTCACCTTCAAGATTATCTACTCCGCTCCTCATCCGATGCATTCCTGTCTAGTAGTTTAGGTAAACATTCCTCCAGCTACCGTGCAAAGGGCCAGGCCTCGCTGTCCTCATGCAAGTAATTCATAGCCCCCGTTACCATGGAATATTCCTACCCCCTCGCATCTTATGTAGACACTTAGACGCTTGTACACGCACTAATAGGCAGTATAGAATAGATTCTATCCTAGAGACCTTTCCTTTTGGATAACACAGTTCTTTAAACATAGGATATTAGATATGATTTGAGATTATGTTGACATGACCCCCAGACTTCTGTCTCCACATGTAGAGCTAAATGTCAAGTCCCCCTTCACCCTCTAGTTGCACGTCAATCACACGTCATGCGGCTGCGCGCGCATCTCTGCCAAATATTTCTGCTGACATTGCATGATTCTTTCATGGATCCACCCACTTGTGACATCATGTATGATGACGTTTATTAAATTACACCCATATATCCGCCTCTATTAGTTACGTATGCACCTTTTATCTGTACTATCAGCTGTTACGCCTCTTGCATCTGTTTCACTGTAATGCATTTTCTATAAAACTGCTTATCTGTCAATAATGTATGCCCTTCCTTCCTGAACTTTCGTGGTGATGGAATAGAAGCCTACAATTCGAATTGTATTCCTTTGTATAGGAATAAAGCCTTTTAAACCCTCTAATACCACGGATTCTGCCTCTTATATTTACTGAGTTATTCTTACTAGACTTTACCGCATAAAAAATAGTACCGGTAATGAAATATTTACCACATAAATAAAGAAACGGAATATGGTAAAGCTCAGGATACAGCCATGTTGGACACCTTTATCGACAATAACTTGTTCTATCAATTCGCCCTTTGGGTCCCATTTAACCTGATCAAAATTCTCCTCATAAAGGCACAATATTGTTTTTTAAAGGTTAGGTGAAACTCTCATTTCAGCAAGAGTTTCCCACATCAAGATTCTAGGAACTATGTGAAATGCTGCTCTGAGATCGAAGAAGGTAACATAAAGGTTCCCCCCACCAATATCCTCCATCCTCCATTTGGTTACAAGAAATATGAGAACCTTGGGGCATATTATCAAGCCAGGCGATAAAATTATCGCTGCTTTAAACGGCGATAATGGGCTTGATAATATGCTCTATGGAATTCCAATTGAAGCCCAGGTTAGATGTCCTTCACATCTAATATGGGCTTCAATTGGAATTCCATAGAGCATATTATTAGGCCCATTATCGCCGTTTTAGCTGCAGTTTTCTGTCGCTAAAGCAGCGATAATTTTTATCGCCCTGCTTGATAATATGCCCCTTAGTTCCCACTTCCTGTTTTCTCCCTGTAGCCTGCCTAGTAATGGTGTAGAATGTAATTTTCCTTGATCAGTCCCTCTACTTATCAAGGGCTTATTTGGAGAAGTTATTTTAGATGTTATCTAGGAGAATAATGAGGCAATCATTTCCTGGCAAGTTTCTACAGAACTTATTGAAGATGGGTGCAATCTCAGCACCCTACCACGGGAAGGATATTGTTTCACCCATGGCTATGGCATAAGATTAAAGATTTATGTAGGGCACCCAGATTTTGGACTGCAAATGGAACAAGTCCACAGTGACCCTATCCAAACCCAGGGTCTTCCCCTGCCTCTATGAAGTAAATGTCTTCTCAGTATCTTACAAGGAGAAGGTGATAGCATGTCTAATGCCACTTGCTTGGGAAGAGTTAGTCACAACTGCCATGACTCATTAAATGCCAGAAGCTCCTCACATCATTTACCTTGGCTACTTGTAATAATTCTTCCCACCTTCCCCTTCGTTTTTGCTGAACCTTATATAGATTTGTAAATTACCCTGGCTTCAGCTATCTTGGTCCTATGTCCCTGCTTAATAGTCACCAGGATTGCAGTGTTGGTGGCTTTGCAGGTCAGTATGAACCATTCTTGAAGTCTAGGAAATCTCCTAAAAAAAAGTTTTATTCTTTCTGAAAGGAGTCTTTGAGTCACCCAAAGATGTTGCTGCGAATCTCTACGTTGGACTTGTCAATAATCTCTAGCATCAGACTTAGTGCAGTAGCTATGGTCTCATAATCATTTGAGATATTATCATTGGAATTGCAGATGTCATTCCATATGACAGACCTGGGATTGTTGCTAATCGGCAAGGCATCAGGAGTGTTACACGAGTTCCATACCTGGTCATTGAGCAGTAAACCATGTACTTTAAGAAGTAATGGGTAATGGTCACTCTCTCTGTGAATCACCCTCATGTTGAATGTGATAAATTGGGTTGGTGGTTGACTGGGGGGGTGAGCCACAGTCACAATCACAAAAAGTTACTAAATTAATCTATGCCTGTTAGATCTGGGGGTCTCTAGTTGGCAGAGGTATACACCTTAGACCAAATAGGGACCCTTGCTTCTAGTCAGGGTACAAGGACACACACGGTAGATAACCCCTGCTCACCCTCTAGGTAGCTTGGCTCGAGCAGACAGGCTTATCCCCAAGGCAATGTGTAAGGTATTTGCACGTAGACACCACAATGATCCCCCCTCCGCACACCACAAACTTAGACCACACAGGTGAGTTATATCAAAAATAATATATCTTTATCTAGTTTCCGCAGTTGAAATCAAGCATCACAGGTTTACACCATTCGCTTTCTTGGTTGGTCGGGATCGTAAGACGATAGTCTCTAGTCTCTTGTGTGATTCGATACTCACTGAGAATGAATTAGTTCGTAGGCTCTTGTTGTTTAGGCAGCTACGTTGCTCTGTCGGTGTCACTGCGCTCGTTGTACAAAGCGCTCCTCTGGCTGTTCGGTGCAAGGTTTCCACAACTCCCTCGACGAGCCCTCAGTGACGATGTCGACGTCACCGGAGTCAGCCACTCACAGCGCGGCTTCGTAGAGCAGGGAAGTACGACTCTTGGTCTGCCTCAGGCCTCCGGATCGCGGCAAGGCACGTGCCGATGAGCACGTCGGTTTTCTTGATGCGGCAACCGGTGTCAGGCCCGGATCAGCACGGTACTCTCCAACGAGGCAGAGAGCAGCCCGCCCACTTCACCGGCAGATGTTGAGACGCTTGGTAGAACAGTCCACGGTCCCTGCAGCACACAGCAGCGCAGGGGGGACACAGCAGAGTCTTGAGTTCTTGGCAACCTTTCTATCCCTGGGTTGCGAAACAGGAGGCCAGCTCTTCTCAGGCCCTTGGAGATTCGGTTTAAGACACAGCACACAGCAAAGTCTTGTTTGGTCAAGTGGGTAGAGTCAGCACACACAGCAAGACCCCTTCTCCTCCTCAGCTTCAGTTGTACAGCAGAACAGGTCAGCCCTTAGAGCACACAGCAAGTCAATCTTCCTTTAGTTCTTCAGCGGTCCGTCTTTCAGCAGAGGTTCCTCTTGATGGTAGAATCTAAAAATCTGTTGTCAGGGGTCTTGTACTTATACCCCTAAAAGTCTTTGAAGTCTTTGTGCAAGTGGGTCCTGAGCCCGGTCTGATCCAGTTCTGGGTATTGCTGGAGCACTTTGTTTTCCTGGCTTCTACATTCTTTTCAGAGTGAGGGGCAGAGTCGTCAGCCGCCCAGCAGGAGGTGGAGCCAGCAGCGTGGCAGGCAGGCACAACCCTATTCACTCCCAGGTGCTATCTCCTCCCTCCACTCTCCTTGCAAATGTCACCATTCAGCAGAGGGCTGACTCAGCCAACCTCCTGGGGGATCCCCAGCCCCTGTCACTCTCAAGCCAGACAGTCAATCCACAAGCACGCCCAGGCACACAGAAGGGTCAGACAAGAGAACAGCTACTCTCTAAAAAGTACTATTCTCCAACTCAGGATTTAAAAACAACCTCTCCTAAAAGATGTGTGATTAAATGCTGAGCTCAGGGATATCAAACACTCATGTCTTATCTTGTTCCGATGAGAAGATAGGCGGATAGCCATTGGCACCAGCCTCCCCATGTTAGCCTATGGAGCAAGATAACCTTGCAGCAGTGAACACACAAAATGGCCGTTGTTCACTACCAGAACATGTTACCTGCACTAGTACATGCTCTACCTTTTACATACACTGCACCCTGCCCAGGGGGGTACCTTGGGCCTTCCATAGGGATGACTGACGTGTATAAAAAGTGAAGGGTTAGGCCCGGTCAGTGTGGACACTGGCCAGGAGGACATGGCAGTCCGGGGACTGCAGGCAGGCCTGCGGTGGCAGGCCTGAGACACCATTTTAGGGCTACACAGGTGGGTGGCGCAATCAGCGCTGCAGACCCACTAGTAGCTTCTGTCATCACTAGCCCTGGCACACACAGTGCACTTTAGTAGGGACTTCGTGGTGATACAGATATGCCAATCAGGTCTATCCAATCAATATGACATTTTACACAGGGAGCACTTACACTCTGGCACTGATTAGCAGTGGCAGAGTGTCCAAAGCATCTAATCCAGCAAAAACGAAATCCATCACAGCATCAAAAATCCAGGTAGCACAGGCAAAAGATAGGGGAAAAACCCACGCCAAGGATGTCAGGTCTAACATGTGTCCCCTCCAGCTGAAAGTGGGGAGAACTACCCACCCTCTTGGGAGTTCTCATCGCTAAGGCGGAAAAACCTGGACAGACCATCAGCATTGGCGTGCTCTGTACCGGGACGGTGTTCCACCGTAAAGTCCATTCCCTGTAGGGAGATGGACCACCTCAACAGTTTTGGATTCTCACCCCTCATCTGCATTAACCATCTGAGGGGCCTGTGGTCGGTCTGAACACGGAAGTGAGTCCCAAACAGGTAGGGCCTCAGCTTCTTCAGGGCCCAGACCACAGCAAATGCTTCCCTTTCAATAGTGCTCCACCTCTGTTCCCTGGGGAGTAGCCTCCGACTAATGAAAGCTACAGGTTGGTCCCCGCCCTCGTCGTCCATCTGAGAGAGTACTGCTCCCACGCCTTGCTCTGAAGCGTCTGTTTGCACTACGAACTCACTCGAAAAGTCGGGCGCCTTAAGCACCGGTGCTGTGCACATTGCAGTTTTCAGGGCATCAAAAGCAGTTTGACAGGCCTCGACCAATTCACTTTCCTGGGCTGATTTCTAGAGGTTAGTTCTGTCAAGGGGGCAACAATGGTGCCGTATCCCTTGATGAACCGTCTGTAATACCCGGTGAGTCCTAGAAAGGCTCTCACCTCTGTCTGCGTCTTGGGGGGTTCCCAAGCCAGAATGGTATCAATCTTCGCCTGTAGGGGCGCCACCTTGCCGCTCCCCAACTGGTGTCCCAAATACACCACCGATCCTTCCCCTATCTGGCACTTACTGGCCTTGATAGTGAGGCCTGCCTTCTGCAGCGCCCTCAACACTTCACAGAGGTGTTGCAAGTGTTCCTCCCAAGTGGAGCTGAACACAGCAATGTCATCCAGGTACGCGGCGCTGAATTGCTCCAGCCCGGTCAGTACCCGGTTGACCAGTCTCTGGAAGGTGGCAGGGGCATTTTTCAATCCAAAGGGCATGACGCGAAACTGGAAGTGCCCCTCTGGTGTTGAAAATGCCGACCTCTCCTTTGCCCCTTCAGTTAAGGCAATCTGCCAGTACCCCGAAGTCAAATCGAAGGTGCTGAGGTACCTGGCAGCTCCCAACCGATCCACGAGCTCATCAGCTCTGGGGATGGGGTACGCGTCAGTCTTGGTGACCGCATTGAGCCCACGGTAGTCCACGCAAAACCGAAGTTCTGACGGACCACCTGGTGTAGCAGATTTCTTGGGAACGAGGACCACTGGGCTAGCCCAGGGACTGCTAGAGGGCTCAATTACCCCTAACGCCAACATCTTGGAAACTTCTTCCTTGATGCTTGCCCTGACCTTGTCAGCTACTCTGTAAAACTTCTGTTTCACAGGCAGGCTATCTCCAGTGTCCACATCATGGACGCACCAATTGGTGACACCTGGTGTCAGGGAGAACAGGGAGGCAAACTGACCCAACACCTGGCGACAGTCTCTCTGCTGCTCTGGGGTCAGGGTGGGCGAGAGGACCACACCATCCACTGACCCGTCTTGCTCCTTGGTTGCCAGGAGGTCAGGGAGAGGATCACTATCCTCCTCCCCACCGTCATCTGTAGCCATGAGCATCGTCACTTCAGACCTCTCGAAGTGGGGTTTGAGGCGGTTCACATGCAAGACTCTAAGGGGCTGCCTAGGAGTCTTCATGTTGATCAGGTAGGTCACCTCACTCTTGTGCTCTACCACCTCATATGGCCCGGTCCACTTGTCACGGAGCGCACAAGGCTCCACCGGCACCATTACCCACACCTTCTGCCCAGGATGAAATTCTACCAGAGTGGTATTCTGGTCGTACCATTTTTTCATCTCTTCCTGGCTGGCTTCTAGGTTCTCCTGAGCGAGCTTCCTGAAGCGCTGCGTTTGGTTGCGGATGGCCAGCACATAGCTGAACACATCCTGGGGGGTTTTCCCACGGGATTTCTCCCACCCCTCCTTCACCAGTGTGAGAGGTCCTCTAACAGGGTGGCCATACAGCAGTTCAAAGGGGCTGAACCCTAAGGACTTCTGAGGCACCTCCCTGTAGGCAAACAACAGGCATGGTAACAAGACGTCCCACTTCCGTCTCATGGGCTCCGCTAGGCCCATAATCATACCTTTCAGGGTGCGGTTGAACCTTTCAACCAACCCATTTCCTTGAGGGTGGTAAGGAGTGGTGAACTTATAAGTTACCCCACACTCCTCCCACAGAGACTTCATATACCTAGAGATGAAGTTGGTACCCCGGTCGGAGACCACCTCTCGGGGGAACCCCACACGGAAAAAGATCCCCATCAATGCACGGCCCACCACGGGTGCTGTGATTGTCCTGAGAGGGACTGCTTCCGGGTACCGAGTGGCGTGATCCACCAAGACCAGGATAAACCTGTTGCCTAAGGCGGTCTGGGGATCCAGGGGCCCTACGATATCAATGCCCACCCGCTCGAAAGGGGTGCTCACTACAGGAAACGGCTGGAGGGGCGCCACGCACTTCCCTCCGCTCTTACCACTGGCTTGACAGGTTTGGCAAGACTTACAAAAGGTACCGATGAGCTTCTTCATCTGGGGCCAGTAGAAGTGGGTGACAAGCCTGTGATAGGTCTTGTCTTGCCCCAGATGTCCTGCGAGAGGCACGTCATGAGCCAGACCCAGTAAGAAGTTCCTGAAGCGCTCGGGTACCATCAGCACACGGGCTGCACCGGGCTCAGCAAACTTAGGCTCACTATAAAGTAAGTCATCTTCCCAGTAAATCAAATGTTCCTTGGACCCTAGGCCCGCTGCCTGGTCTGCAGCCTGCTGCCGCACACCAATGAGAGAAGGGCACTCCTTCTGAGCCTGGCAGAATTCCTCCCTGGAGGGACCACCCTCTTGCTGCCAATGGGTCAGCTCAGGCAATTCCCCCAGTTCGGCCACCTGTTCCCCTGTAGGTTCCAGGGCATCCCCCTCAGGTTCAGCTTCCTCCTGGACCGTGGGAACAGTGGGGGCCGGTTTTCCGCGCCCTCTGCCCCTTCCTCTCTTGACAGGTCCCTGGGCCATTGTTCCAGGCTCCGGTTCTACTAATCCACCCTTACTGGCTGTCATGGCACGTGTGGATACACAGATCCACGCTGGCAGTCCTAACATCTCCAAGTGAGTTCTGTGTAGGGGTGGGCGGAATTTGCGGAATTAACCTCCGCAAATTATCGCGAGATTGCAGAAAATCTCCGCAAACACGCCGGAAATATCGCGAAGATGCGGAAGTTTTTTTGCCGCCTGTTCGCGGTATTTTTTGCGTGTTCGCGGGTCGCCAACTTACCCATGCGGTCGCTCATGGGCGCGGCCATCTTGTTTTCACTTGTCCCGCCCTCTGGCGTTGTTTACTTCCTGTTCCGGGTCGCGCAATGCATGTTCGCGGTCGATATTTCCTGTTCGCGATCGCTTTTACTTGATCGCGTTGCTTTTTGCTTGCTCAGGGAGAAAATATCGCGCGAACTTGCCCACGTGGTCGCAACGGGCGCGGCCATCTTGTTTTCCACTCTATTGCATGGTTCTGGGGCCTGATTTTCAATCCTCCCTAAATCTTTTCAATCCTTTGTTTATAGCCACTTTTTTCGGATCTTTATTACTTATTATTTCTCTAACTATTTTCCTGCCTCTATATTTTTGGTTTTTGTGTACCTTTTTTTTTGTTTTTTAGCTACTTTTTCTCTTTGTATTGCCTGCTATTTATTTCCTTTACTCCTTTATTTATTTTACCTTTTCTTTCCCGCCCCGTCCCCAGAACCATGTCCAAGGGCAGGGCTGTTCGCCGGCGCAGCCAGAGCCGCGACCGCCTTCCTTGCGGAAGGCGGCGCCCACAAGGGGTGCATGCACGGGCCTTATTTGGGGAGGCGGAGTTGGCTGCACTAATTTTCTTTGTGCAGCGCCACCTCCCCTCAACCCTGGCAGCAGGTGGCAGGCCTGGGTCCGGGTACGGCCTCCGGGAGCGTCGGCAGCGGTGGGGGAAGGTGCGCCGGGCAGTGTCTCGCATCTCTGGGGTCCGGCGCACCCAGGCACAGCTGACGCACCGGTGGTCCGACATCCTGGACCGTGAGCAGGACCTGCTGGACCTGCTAGGAGTGGAGGTCCCGGGGCTTGGTGAGTACCTATTTAATTATTACAACTTTGTGTCTGTTCTTCTGCTCTATGTTATATATTGCGAATATCTTTTTTTCCTTCCAACCAGATAGAATGTTGCTGCTTGCAATACATTCCAGGTTAATAATGTTTAAAAGTCTTCTGTGATTATGACACAGGTGCTCTTCTGCGCTACTACTAATCTTACTTGTTTGCAGCTTTGCGTTTGCGCTTGCTTAGCGTGATTCTTTACGAGTTTATTTTAGAGAAATTAAGTTACGTAATGCTACAGTGACTCATGTCCACTCCTTACTTTGTCCTGTCACTAATAGATAGGGGCGGATTGATACATAGGTTTAGGTACTTTGTATGAGCTTCTAATTGGTTAGTGGTATGCGTGATGCCCCCTCACTCAGTTACGTGACGTGCTGCTAGTACGCCAGTCTTTAGAACCTTTCTAGTTTGTTCAATGAGTGGAGGTAGGCTTTGCAGTTACTTAGCAGTAGCAGATGAGCATCAATCAAACCAAAATTGTGTATATACAAAAAATGTAGTCATGTTAATGTGTCCTCCATGATTGGATCATACACATTGTTGAGGAATACAGTCGAAATGCATACTTAATGTACAATTGGCATGCCTGGAATAGGTGGGCTAGGTTGGGTGGTAGGTTGTACTAATACTTAGGCTTACTTGTAACTTAGTTTTCTGGAATCAGAATGGAAGAATGGATTACTGTTGATAAATAGTAACTTAAGTAGTCGAACTGCGAATCCCCCGATATTACATGTTGACCAGATGAGATCGGTCAATGTAGTTATTGCAATTGTTTAGATAAGTGTTTTTTGACCGTTGTTGAAAAAAATTGTATTTGCTTAAGTTGACACCATCCATCAATGTTTGTCTTTCTTATATCTTTCCTGTTCATCAGCACCCAGGGGCAGACGGGCAGGGACTGGGCAGTCGGCGGGACAGGAACACCACGAGGAGGACACCGCTGAGGGCTCCTCTGCTGGCCCCAGTAAGTCTTCTTGTTTTTAATAATATTTCTTATTCCATAACTTTTACTGCCCCATTTCTCCCGAACTATAGTGTGTTTCCAAATGCTATTTTTTTACCACCAATTATCCTTCGATCTGTACGGTTTCAAAAAGCTTATCCCTGCCTCCGCTACGATGACTGAGTACTACTACATACTATCAGTCTGTCTGTCTGTACTGTAGTAGCTAGTCTTGCCCAGTGGCACTCTTTGTGAAAGGTTGTAATATAAAACTCATATTCACCAGTAGCTCGTACAATCCGTTGGGTCGTTGTCTTGTACTACTTTTTACTCTTGTTGATGTTTAGGCTTTGAAAATTCACAGCAACAGCCCTACCAGATTTCTTAATATTTTGATATGATACCCTATAGGACATACAACTGTTGTAGGGATCTTGCACATACATTTGCACCAGAAAATAGGATGTTGGTGATGGTAGGTTGGACCTTCCTTGCACACCTCAATCAGAAATTCCGCACCCACCACAATTCCACTGCTTGACTATAGTACTGTCTTGTCATACCTATTAGGTCTCGGAACCCTCCCCCCAAGACAACCAACAAGTAGACAACCCAGAACATTAACACACCCAACCTCTGTCGTGGAAGCAATTCACATGCACACCCTTACTTTAATTTGCTCAATCGTGTAAGTTAGTCCACTCCACACCAAATACCACGAAGTCTATGTAAGTTTAAAATTTTTATTTCAATTTGAGAAGGTCTGTACACTGTTATCTTAGCAGCACCAACCGGCAAATCAATAACATTAAAACAAAATACATTGTTACACTAATACAGTTGGGAATTAAATCATGATAACTGAAGTGGTGGAAGGCAGCACCACCATCCCATAGCAATTTAGTTTATATACATTTATAAATGAAGATGTGAGTGAAGGGACCCCTCACCTCAGAAGAACCTAGTACTGGTAGTTGGTGCATCGTTCAGAAGCTCTGGTTCGTAGAAGCGAATCTTGCGTCTGTAATGCGAAAAAAGAAATGGTGTGCGTTAGTATATTGCAACTTGCAAGCATTTCTCAGCCGTGCCAAAAAGTGTAGCATCTATGGATAAGCAATATGGACTAACAGTAACAGTAGTACACCAGTTCTTCCTAAAAAAGTGGCTGGTTAATGTTTGTTGACCGCCTGTACGCAGCGCGTAGACTAGACAGTAGCAGTGTGAGGCAGGTCATGTGGGCTCAAAGGTGTCTTAAGAAGCTGCAAGGTAAAGGTAACGTCACATGTGCATGGCTAGGGCTAATCAAGCAAATGCTACAATGATCATATAACTTAGTGTCTACTCTACTACTACCTGATTTGTACTAGTGATTTATGTTAGTATTAACTCATTTTTCAACCTTGCTACTGATCAATAGGGGGGAGGTGTATATGTTGCCTAATAAATGTGTAATGTTTTCTAGGCGCACTACCGACCACCATTGCTGGGGCCAGCGAAGGCGACGCCGAGGGCGAGGATGCGGCAGTTGCAGATAGCAACGGAGGGGGAGTGGCAGCACCAGTGGCAGGCGGTGGTAAGTTAGATTCATAATCTTTAACTATTGTTGAACTTGACAGCACACTCACTGCAAAGGTGTACTGTATGTCTATGTATACTGTAAAGTTGTGAATTAGGGCCCCATTAGGATGGTGGGCGTATTGCCCCCGCCGGGCTGGCTGGAATTCACTGCCGTCACAGCAGGGGCAAACCTCCCGCCATCCCTGTAGAAAATATTCAGACATGTCTAGGCGGAAAAGGGTTCAATATGGCGGTGGTGTCTCTCTCACCACACCGGCAGCCATATAATCTGCATTTTGGAATGCCTTTGCGTGGCGGCATTACCGTCCGCCACGGAAAGGCATGCACACATTGCAGAGTATGCTTGGGGGCCCCCATGGAGGGTACCTACCGATGCTATGGTACCCCCCGACTTTCAAAGCAAAACGTGACAGGCTCCGTGCGAGGCCCGTCATGTTGTGCTTGGAAAAGCAGCACAACATTTTAGCATTGCTTTCAGCAAAGCCAACCAGAATTTAAAATTAAAATAACAGGGTGCGCCCGCCACTGTGCCGGGCGCATCATCCTAATTAATTGTCCCCACGGGACCCCCACCCTTTTTAGCAGTCGGATGGCGGGCGGACAAAGTCCGCCCGCTATCCGATGTCGTAAGTAAGTATGAGTTCTTGGGGACGTTTGAAGAGTGAACTAGAAGACTAGAATTCCCTTTAATTGGTATAGGACTAGGAGCCAGAGTATTGAGTAACCAATGGCCTCATCTATCTGATTTCAACTCCGCTTTGAAAGTTTTATGGAGAAGAGCACCTGGTGCACTGTTCAACTAAAAAGTGTAAGACAGGTGGAAGGAAGAAGGACGGGCGACATTTAAAATGTTATGTACTACTGTGCTTTATTTTATAGTGCTACTCTACCATGCCACTATGTGTATAAATAATTACCTTGTCCTACTGTTTTATTAAGACTATATTTTACAATTGTCGTGTTTTTTTCTTTTTGATACACAGCTACTCCGAAAATCAACCGCAAGGAGTTGGCCGCCAAGGCACGGCGCCGGAAGCTGGAGGCAATCCAGCAGGAATACCGGCGGCTGGTGGTCCTAGCCGAGGAGGAGGAGGAGAGTGCAGCAGCAATTGAAGCCTCCTCCAGTGCCCCGGGCCCCAGCCACCGCCCTCCAGCGGTACGGCGCCACCGTCTGGCGGCTGCCCGCCGCCACCGTGCCATCTCCGGTGCCCCCCCCCACTGTGGTTGCAACTGCCGCGGCCTTAGACGCCGCGTCGCCCATTTAGAGGACCAGATTCGTGTCCTCCTCCAGTCCCGCCCCACCAGTTAGTCCCTGTCACTGCCCCTTTTTTAATTCCTGTTTGTTTCCTCACTCGTTTGGGCGTTCTCTATTTCTATGGACAGTCGTTGGGGTTAGGGAGGGGGGTGGGTCAGCTTTTGTGGGTTTAGTTTATTTGTTAGGGTCAATTAAATATATTTTTCTATGTTACATGCAATGTTGTTAATGTTTTGTAGGTGGGGTAACTGTTTTACATCACACTGTTTCTTTGCTGGTGCATGGCCGCCCATAGCGTGTGTTTGATTTCAATAATTTGCTGACTGTATAAGACACAAACAGATAGATGCGACACACCTCACTCATTGACTGGTCCTACTATGCATTCTTTGGAGTGGTGTTTGAAACTGACATCATTGACATGTCCATTATTGATTCTGCCTCCCCCAAACTTCTCTCTTACCGGTGCTTGATGTTTATGTCCAACTGTGGCACAGCACTGGCTGCATGGTGAAGATGGTTTCCTTTTTCATACATGCCATGATTGGGGTGGTGGTGGTAGTATAGTAGTAGTATACACTGGCAGGGTAGCAGCATTTCCAAAAAAAGAAAAGGAGATAGTCAATCGCCTTTGAGAGACTGTTAGAGGAGTAGTTGAATGAAGTACATCACAGAATTTACCGAGCAACAATTATATGTTCAAATATTTGACAAAAAAAATGAATGCTGGATATTATGAGGATAGCCTACTAGACAGAGTTACAAACTATAGTTTTGTCGACTTGGCTATGCCTACAGTCTAACAGTTAGTGCTGTATATGAGGAATGACAACAAACAAATCAAATCAATGCCGGCAATTCATGCTGAGGTATATGTTCCTTTGTTAAATAAAATAACCTGTGAAATATCCTACTCATGGGTGGGCAAGCAGAAGAAGATCATCGCTCTGCATTGAAATTGAAGTAGTGTTGCTTTCACCACATCCGCCCCAGCAAGTGTGTGATTAAGTATTGGTGTACTTTTAATTTAGTTACACCTCGACAATAAGTCACACAGCCCGGGGGAAGAGGGTTAGGGTCCGTTGATTGGATGGGAAGGGGGATTTTGGGAAAGGTTTGACATAGAAAAACAGTATGCATACATAGACAAACAAACGACAATCATTGAAGACTACCATACCATATCCATTCCATATGTTAAGGTATAAAAAAGGAAATGCATGCATGATGAGACCCGGATTACATACACTTCTATTTCTTGTTCTGTTCCGGCCTTAAAACTTTAACAGATAGCAAATAGAAATTTTAAATATTGGTAGTGAAGAATCGTAAACACAGAGAAAACGTAATGATGATTGATAATAACAACTCCAAGAACACACTGTTGTAAAGAATGTATACAAGATATTAATCAAATTTTTTAAAAGAAGTGAAAAGTGGATACTGTTACTGTCTTATCCTGGTCAAAAATGTGGACTGGTTTTTTGCATCTCGGCATTCCTCTTGCTCCTCTCGTCCATCAATCTAGGGTGTGTCGCCTCACCACTCGCCACTGCCCGGCTGGAATAAAAAGGTGATTGATTGGTAAGGTAATTAATATGCATTGTAATGTTTTACAAAGTTTTGGACAAGGCCCGGCCTGTAATTTTAGATTGAAAACCAAAGGGGATATTCAGAAAGAAAGTGAAAACAAATGCACAAGTGATGGTGTAGTGCAACAAGAACACTTTCCGAGGTGGCATGTATGCATATGCATCATCTCTACTGTAGTCTGTTTCCAGCATAGACCTTCAACAGTAACAGGAGAGATCAGGCCCACAGTGCTTACCATTAGCACATCCTACGTTACCACTTTAGAGTCCTTTTTTTTTTCTCTCAAAGAGTTGGACAAACGCAAAGCACATTATCCATTCCAGACATAGCATTTTACAGTTAAAGTTAGTAAAATCAATGCACTGCAGTCATCCCACCGCTACACTCTATTCAACTTCTACACAGACATTTGGGTGTGCTGTGGTTGTGGTTCACGTGTTTACCTTTAGGCTTTTCCGTTTTATGCCACTCATGAAACATCCTCCTGACTTCATCATCAGCTCTGATACTTCTACTGACTGAAGATCGGCCTGCAGTACAAGTGTAATTTTTAGAACACAACAAGAGTAGAAATATAAATATTACTGACTTGAGTCATTCTTTATTGTGTACAGAAAGATAGATTAACACTAGTACACTTTGACATCATTCACTTTGTGCACAACAAACAACGCCAACACAAAGATCAATAGCTCAGAGTCAGGTGTCCAATGCATGCCATTAATTATCATCATTTATTACCTGTTACTTCTCATCTTAAGTTAACGGGCCGTCTCTTTCGCCATCATCATGACGGACGGTGCTGTTTAAGTCACAGTCATTTGCATTGCGCAGCAGATTGAGTGAGTGCCCTTCCTGTATTGAATTAAAAGCAATGTATCACCAAGATGCAGGAGAGAAGTACACATTTCTTGTTTGCCAGAAGAGGAAAATTAGTAATTACTAGTGTGTTCTGTAGAAAGTTGATTAGTGGCAGTGCACAATTACATCAATTCATGCGAAACACACCACAAAATCTACATCATTCAGTCTGCTATTCTGCGGCCAATGCATGGCATCAATCATTACCTGTTGCATCTCATCTCGTTAACGCTGCAGGCCGTCTCTTTCGCCATCATCATGATGGACGGTGCTGTTAAGTCACAGTCATTTGCATTGCGCAGCAGATTGAGTGAGTGCCCTTCCTGTATTGAATTAAAAGCAATGTATCACCAAGATGCAGGAGAGAAGTACACATTTCTTGCTTCCCAGAAGAGGAAAATTAGTAATTACTAGTGTGTTCTGTAGAAAGTTGATTAGTGGCAGTGCACAATTACATCAATTCATTCATGCGCAACACACACAACAAAATCTACATCACTCAGTCTGCTTTTCTGCGGACAATGCATGGCATCAATCATTACCTGTTGCATCTTATTTTCAGTTAATGGCCAGTCTCTCTCGGCTCTGAAGGAGGATAGCTATAGAAGTCATCAGATTCATGGTCCACTTGTTTTGGAAGGACGAGGAAAGTTTGAATTTGTTGTTACCATCATCCAATCATCATTCATGAGGGAAATGGAATTGACCAGGAGATGCAGTATGATCGAGCGGAGGAGCTGGATTCTGAGGACTGTAGTGTCAAATGGCAGACACCTGAAACTTGTATCTTAAATTAGAAGATTAGAAGACGGTGATAATGCATTGGTTGCGATTCACAAGTTTATAACCGGAACAACAGACACAAACAAAGGGGGAAAAAAGGGAGGAAGACAGTAAGTGCGAGCCTAATTGTCAGGGAAGTATAGCTCGTCCTCAAACTCTGGGGGATCTTCCAGTAGTAGGTAATCATCTGACACAATACTACCGTCACCTGAGCCGCTGTCCTCATCTTCCTCTGTTGATTCATGCATTGTGTAATTCGGTGGTATGAAGTGCTGATTCATTTTGATCATTGTTAACCTCTCCACGTTTTTGGGAGATAGACTGGTCCTTCTCAAGGTTACAATAGAACCAGCAGCACTGAAAACACGTTCGGAAGAGACACTTGCGACAGGGCAAGCCAGATAGCTTATCGCCAGCCTGCTGAGCTGTGGCCATTCAGACCTTTTCCTATACCAATACTGCACTGGGTTTTGATCAACGTACACCTCTGTTGGATCGTCCAGATAGGCCTGGACCATCCGCTCAATGTTCAGGGTTGCTGCTGGTAAGCTTTTGTGCTGTTTTTTCTGTGCATCAGCACTGTGCTTACGGCCCATCTTTACATACCAATCTGATAATGATTGTACTCGGCCGAATGATCCAGTTATTGTTTTTGTAGTCGATGGTGATGGTGAGTGTTGCGATTGTGAGCCAACCGCACTGCCCTCAGCCGACGAAGTTGCACTTGATTCTGCATGGCCTGCTTCAGTATCAGTACTTGTTGTGGGTTGATGTGGCGGGCTTTTAATTAGCAGCCCTTCGTTTTCAAACTTGATGGCTGCTTCAGCTATACAACTTTTGTAGCGGGCAACATCAGTGTCGGAAAAAGAACGGAATAGTCCTAATTTTGCACGTGGATCCAGAATTGTGGCACAAATGTAATGGTCTTGTGACAAAATTTTATTTTGTATCCTTACATTTTCTGATAAGCGCCTGGATAAGCTCTCCACCAAGTCATGGGCTTGCCTTCTGTCCTCTACACCTTTGTAGGATTCAGACACATTATTCAGCTCATGCTCTAGCATTTGCAACAATGGGATCGCTTGGCCCATTGTACAGTCCTCCTTGCTGACTTCACGTGTGAAGACCTCAAAAGGAGACAGCATCTCAGTCAGGCATTGAATTAGGGTCCATTGCTCCCTCTGAAGGGTCATGCCTTTAACACTAGCATCACTGCCTTTGTACCAGACATAATCATTGAGTGACCTGTGCTGTTCGTACAGACGATCAAGCATGTAATACGTTGAGTTCCAACGTGTTGCCACCTCCTGGATGAGTGCCTTGACTGGCACCCTACGCTCACGTTGGAAGATCCTCAGCTGCTTCCGAGCTTTAAAAGAATGGCTGAAATGAGTGCATATTCTTCGGCAGATGGACAGTAAATTGCTTACTATGGGTTCTTTTTTCAGAAAGTCTTGCACTATAATGTTTATGCAGTGTGCCAAACACGGAACCCTGAAATAGGAACCAAGTTCCATGGCCTTAAGTACATTACTGCCATTGTCTGTGGCAACAAAACCAATACCAAGCCCTCTGGGCTGCAGCCATTCCAAAACCTTGGTGCGAAACTCTTCTAAAATGTTTTCAGCCGTATGAGATTTCTCCATGGCGAACATGGCTACAGTTGCATGTTTCCGAGTACCTTCAAAAATCGCAGCTGTGTCAACAACACCTCGTGCAGATAGTTGATCTTTAACCCCCACAAAAGAGATCCAGTGTGCAGTGATACACATGTAATCTGTGGCTTGGCAACTGGTCCACATGTCTGTTGTCAGGTGGATATTGTGCACAGCACTCTTCTGCAAAGCTTGTCCAACCAATTCCAGCACATCATGATGTAGTGCCGGAACAGCAATTCTTGCGAAATAGGACCGGCTTGGAACTTTCCATTTCGGGCAGATGGCAGACACAAATTCAAGGAAACCCACCCCTTCCACAAATGAAAAAGGAAGAAGGTCCAGCGCTAACATTTTAGCCAGCTTCGCATTGTACAATCGTGCCGTTGGGTGGTTGCGTTGGAACTGCCCCTCCAACCTAAACATGCTGTCAATGGTAGGCTGGCTTACTTTCCTTAGTGGTGCCATTAACCCACTAAGGCTCAACGACACAGATTGTCTCATTGAGGTACTCGCCGCCGGTCGCCTTGGTGTCTCACCCACACTCTGAGTATGGCTCTTACTGCGGTGCCACTCTGATGTTACTGAGGAGGATGTGGGCGTTACCACTGCAGTGACTGCACTACTGGAGACAGGGCTAGAAATGCCTCCCTGTTCTTCACCTGCCACCACAATAATATCGCTCCCTGATTCCTGACCAACTTCAAAGGGTTTAGTTTTCCTACATTCTTTTAACTTAAGTAGGTGATCCTCCCACACAATAGTGTGGTGTGTTCTGAGATGACTTGCTTGTCCTCCGGTACCATAGTTTGTACCAAGCTTACCACGCCGAACACCTTGCCGACAAATTGCGCATATAGCAACGTTCTCCTCCTTGGCGCTAACAGAAAAGAAGTCCCAAACTGGGGAGGAGAACTTTCTGGCACTGCTGGATGTGCCACTTTCAACACCAGATGAACTTGAGGGGGTCCTTGAAAATATGTGACCCTGTCCACCTACACTGTGACTTTTACTACCACTTCCTACTGAGGTGGTTGAGCTGGATGTAGGTCCCTGCCGGGCCTTGGAAAATATGGCAGCTGGAGGTAGTGGTGGTGTAACCTGTGTTGGTGAGATCCGTGCTGCATCCCGCTCAGTAGCAGCCTTTCTGGATAGGGTTAGAATGTCGGTCTCCAATCCCTTTGGGGCGGGAGTAATGTGCGTGATGACTGGCTCGTCTTCATCAACATCATCACCCCCCTCTTCTACATCTACCTCCATAACTCTAAGTTTTTCTGGGACCTTCCTTTTCAGAAGCAATGTCTTGTGGCGTACTTCACTCTCAGACCGAGCTGGTGGGACCCAAGTGTCATCACGATCATCAGAAGCGGGGCTTGAAGAAGAAGATGATGGACTAAGCCTCCTTTTCCTTGCTGGTGGTCTGGAAGACAATAGATGTTCTGGAACAGTGGTTTGACTTCGCTCCGCTTTGTCTGCAGGAAGCTCGATTTCCTGAAATGCCCCTACGTCAGGAGCAACAACTACTATGGTGGGCTGTTGTGGCGGCTGCTGCTGTTCTGGTTGCGGCGGCTGCTGCTGCTGGTCTGGTTGCGGCGGCTGCTGCTGCTGGTCTGGTTGCGGCGGCTGCTGCTGCTGGTCTGGTTGCGGCGGCTGCTGCTGCTGTTCTGGTTGCGGCGGCTGCTGCTGCTGTTCTGGTTGCGCCGGCTGCTGCTGCTGTTCTGGTTGCGCCGGCTGCTGCTGCTGTTCTGGTTGCGCCGGCTGCTGCTGCTGTTCTGGTTGCGCCGGCTGCTGCTGCTGTTCTGGTTGCGCCGGCTGCTGCTGCTGTTCTGGTTGCGCCGGCTGCACACTGATCTGCTGAGTTTGCGCCTGCGTTGAACTTGATTGTGTACTACTTTGCGGTAATGACATTTCTTCAACACCGCTGCCCGTTAGTAGACTGGCTACCTCTGCGACAGTAAAGCCCTTGGGCCTAGGTTGGTGGGGTTGCTGGACCGCTGTGCTGCTCCCAGCTTGGTTCCCGGACAACGCTTTGGTGCCAAAAAAAACCTTGGCCGGCACACCACCAGTCGTGGTTAATGGCACTTCCTTTTTCTGTTCCTTCTTCTCACCAGCAACTTTCTTGGTACTGGACCTGGTACCTTTCTTTGGGGCCATCTTATTCCGACGTCAGGCAGGAGGCAGATGCACAACAAGTTCTGGTCACACGTGGGCGTGATGCGCAGCAGGACTTCTGTCTGGCTGGCAGTACAACGGGTAGCCAGGTGATGCCGATGACACCTCCTACTCTGTCTTTTGTGCACCTAAAAGCAAAGAAGACAGGAGAAGAACATCAGTGAAATGTTGCATTTGTTTTTGTGGTTCAGTTACTTAGTACTGTACTAGTGCAAACAAAAGATAGTCTAGCCATTTATGAATTTTTTTTAACTAGAGCTATGTTATACTACTAGTACTGTGTACAGCCACACTACACTCTCAGGAAGGTGATGTCTAAAAATTCAACAGATCACATAGAAAACACTTGATCAATAAAGCTGTGGCTACCTGCTCTGGTAGCAGTGGATGAAAGCAGGCCTGCTGGCAGACAAGGCCAGGCAAGCTTGCAGGCCTAGGCCTCAAAATGGCCACCAGCCACATGTCCAGGCCCAACAACATCAGCAAGGCCACCCCAAAAAACACACTTCCCCAACTCAATCCAATGCCATCCATGCCCAAAATGATGTCTAAAATCAACAGAACACACAGAAAACAGTAGATTACTAAAGCTGTGGCTACCTGCTCTGGTAGCAGTGGATGAAAGCAGGCCTGTTGGCAGACAAGGCCAGGCAAGCTTGCAGGCCTAGGCCTCAAAATGGCCACCAGCCACATGGCGAGCCCCAACAGCATCAGCAAGGCCACCCCAAAAAACACACTTCCCCAACTCAATCCAATGCCATCCATGCCCAAAATGATGTCTAAAATCAACAGAACACACAGAAAACAGTAGATTACTAAAGCTGTGGCTACCTGCTCTGGTAGCAGTGGATGAAAGCAGGCCTGTTGGCAGACAAGGCCAGGCAAGCTTGCAGGCCTAGGCCTCAAAATGGCCACCAGCCACATGGAGAGCCCCAACAGCATCAGCAAGGCCACCCCAAAATACACACTTCCCCAACTCAATCCAATGCCATCCATGCCCAAAATGATGTCTAAAATCAACAGAACACACAGAAAACAGTAGATTACTAAAGCTGTGGCTACCTGCTCTGGTAGTAGTGGATGAAAGCAGGCCTGCTGGCAGACAAGGCCAGGCAAGCTTGCAGGCCTAGGCCTCAAAATGGCCACCAGCCACATGGCGAGCCCCAACAGCATCAGCAAGGCCACCCCAAAATACACACTTCCCCAACTCAATCCAATGGCATCCATGCCCAAAATGATGTCTAAAATCAACAGAACACACAGAAAACAGTAGATTACTAAAGCTGTGGCTACCTGCTCTGGTAGCAGTGGATGAAAGCAGGCCTGTTGGCAGACAAGGCCAGGCAAGCTTGCAGGCCTAGGCCTCAAAATGGCCACCAGCCACATGGCGAGCCCCAACAGCATCAGCAAGGCCACCCCAAAATACACACTTCCCCAACTCAATCCAATGGCATCCATGCCCAAAATGATGTCTAAAATCAACAGAACACACAGAAAACAGTAGATTACTAAAGCTGTGGCTACCTGCTCTGGTAGCAGTGGATGAAAGCAGGCCTGTTGGCAGACAAGGCCAGGCAAGCTTGCAGGCCTAGGCCTCAAAATGGCCACCAGCCACATGGCGAGCCCCAACAGCATCAGCAAGGCCACCCCAAAAAACACACTTCCCCAACTCAATCCAATGCCATCCATGCCCAAAATGATGTCTAAAATCAACAGAACACACAGAAAACAGTAGATTACTAAAGCTGTGGCTACCTGCTCTGGTAGCAGTGGATGAAAGCAGGCCTGTTGGCAGACAAGGCCAGGCAAGCTTGCAGGCCTAGGCCTCAAAATGGCCACCAGCCACATGGAGAGCCCCAACAGCATCAGCAAGGCCACCCCAAAATACACACTTCCCCAACTCAATCCAATGCCATCCATGCCCAAAATGATGTCTAAAATCAACAGAACACACAGAAAACAGTAGATTACTAAAGCTGTGGCTACCTGCTCTGGTAGTAGTGGATGAAAGCAGGCCTGCTGGCAGACAAGGCCAGGCAAGCTTGCAGGCCTAGGCCTCAAAATGGCCACCAGCCACATGGCGAGCCCCAACAGCATCAGCAAGGCCACCCCAAAATACACACTTCCCCAACTCAATCCAATGGCATCCATGCCCAAAATGATGTCTAAAATCAACAGAACACACAGAAAACAGTAGATTACTAAAGCTGTGGCTACCTGCTCTGGTAGCAGTGGATGAAAGCAGGCCTGTTGGCAGACAAGGCCAGGCAAGCTTGCAGGCCTAGGCCTCAAAATGGCCACCAGCCACATGGCGAGCCCCAACAGCATCAGCAAGGCCACCCCAAAATACACACTTCCCCAACTCAATCCAATGGCATCCATGCCCAAAATGATGTCTAAAATCAACAGAACACACAGAAAACAGTAGATTACTAAAGCTGTGGCTACCTGCTCTGGTAGCAGTGGATGAAAGCAGGCCTGCTGGCAGACAAGGGCAGGCAAGCTTGCAGGCCTAGGCCTCAAAATGGCCACCAGCCACATGGAGAGCCCCAACAACATCAGCAAGGCCACCCCAAAATACACACTTCCCCAACTCAATCCAATGGCATCCATGCCCAAAATGATGTCTAAAATCAACAGAACACACAGAAAACAGTAGATTACTAAAGCTGTGGCTACCTGCTCTGGTAGCAGTGGATGAAAGCAGGCCTGCTGGCAGACAAGGCCAGGCAAGCTTGCAGGCCTAGGCCTCAAAATGGCCACCAGCCACATGGCGAGCCCCAACAACATCAGCAAGGCCACCCCAAAATACACACTTCCCCAACTCAATCCAATGCCATCCATGCCCAAAATGATGTCTAAAATCAACAGAACACACAGAAAACAGTAGATTACTAAAGCTGTGGCTACCTGCTCTGGTAGCAGTGGATGAAAGCAGGCCTGCTGGCAGACAAGGCCAGGCAAGCTTGCAGGCCTAGGCCTCAAAATGGCCACCAGCCACATGGCGAGCCCCAACAACATCAGCAAGGCCACCCCAAAATACACACTTCCCCAACTCAATCCAATGGCATCCATGCCCAAAATGATGTCTAAAATCAACAGAACACACAGAAAACAGTAGATTAGTAAAGCTGTGGCTACCTGCTCTGGTAGCAGTGGATGAAAGCAGGCCTGCTGGCAGACAAGGCCAGGCAAGCTTGCAGGCCTAGGCCTCAAAATGGCCACCAGCCACATGGCGAGCCCCAACAACATCAGCAAGGCCACCCCAAAATACACACTTCCCCAACTCAATCCAATGCCATCCATGCCCAAAATGATGTCTAAAATCAACAGAACACACAGAAAACAGTAGATTACTAAAGCTGTGGCTACCTGCTCTGGTAGCAGTGGATGAAAGCAGGCCTGCTGGCAGACAAGGCCAGGCAAGCTTGCAGGCCTAGGCCTCAAAATGGCCACCAGCCACATGGAGAGCCCCAACAACATCAGCAAGGCCACCCCAAAATACACACTTCCCCAACTCAATCCAATGCCATCCATGCCCTAAATGTGATTGAAAATGAAATATATTCAAAAAACAAAAGGAACAGTTGCTTCATCATGCACACACACACCCATGAGGCCATGCCCATGGCTAGCTCGGGCCTACTACTACAACCCACAAAATTAAAATAAATTAAAAAAAAAAAAAAGGAATGATGATAATTAATTATCAAAAATAAATTGTAGTTACACAACAACTGCAATGCCCACAATCAAACACAACAACCACTTACTTGTAAAATATCCTATTCCAAAAATCCTGAAATCCAATTGCAATGATGCAGCAGACAAAAAGAGAGATCTTTCCAGCTCCAAATCCAAAGGCAGAATGAGCAGGAGATGGACAAAGCACTGGGAGGAGCCTGCTGGACAGGAACAGGAAGTTGGAGAATCTGTGTCACTTCCTCCCTCTCTCCACTTTGTAAAAAAAAAATGAATCCTGGAGTCCTTGCACAAAAAAGGAAAGCCAAATGTGAATGTAAGGAGTTCTTTTCATCCAAAATCAGTATTTGCAGATGGTTTCATGCTGCTAGAGCCGATATTCCTCTCCAAATTGTAAATTTTACATTGTTGAGTTCTCCAGCTTCACATTACTTCCGCCGGCGTGTCGAAAACGATATGATCGCGTTCTCTTCTTTGTCCCTGTCGCGTTGGATATGACGTGTTCGCGGTCTCTTTCTCCTGTTCGCGTTCGATTTCATGTGCCCGCGTCCTCATTCTCTGGCTCGCGATGTAGAATGACATGTTCGAGATCTCAATCTTCTCATACTCGCGCGGTGCATGATCGCGAGAAGAAATACCTGATCGCGCGACAAATGACGTGATCGCGTGAAAAATGACTTGAATGCGGCCGCGAACTCTCGCGAGACAGCGCAAAATGGCTACCAAAATCCAACATCTCGTGGAGAACGCGACCGGGTCAAGAAAACTTGTCGGAGAACGCAGGGATTCAGGTAAGGCGATCGCGCGCGCGCGAGAATGTATTGTTTTACAGCGCGAGCAAGAAAAAAATTATCGCTAAGCTGCGGAATGCGGAAATTTTGACATCTTCGCGCTTTCCGCGGAACGCGAGAATGCCAAAATATCGCAACTTCCGCGAACGGAACGGAATTTTGGCCCAGGCCTAGTTCTGTGCTCTACGTCCTTCCATAGAGAACTCTCCAGGTCGTTACCCAACAGACAATCTACTGGCAAGGCATCACTGACACAGACTTCCAAGGTACCAGAGACTCCCCCCCATGTAAAGGGAACACGCGCCATCTTGCAGAGGCGTACTGAAGTGTCAGCTGCCACTACTGGGCGGAGCACATTGGGAATGACTTGCTCTTCAGACACCCACTGACACCTGACAGATGTCACACTAGCCCCGGTGTCTCTCAGAGCCTCTATCTCCCTCCCATTGATGGTCAACTTTTGCCCGTATTTCTTAGTGTTAGCGGGTATCAAGGTATCCTGGACCATCTCTTGATCTCCTAAAGAGACAAGGGTCATCATAGCTAATCCCTCCTCCCCACTGGAAATCAAATCCCCTCCCAAAGCTACACTAGCTAACCCTGGGTCGGGAGCAGCAGCTGGTGCTGGGGGTTTCTTGGGACAGTTAGGGGCTATGTGGCCCACTTCCCTACAAGCATAGCAAGTAGGCGGTGGTCTGTTGCCCTTAGGGGGCCAGGACCTCTTAGGCTTGGGGGCTTGGGACTCCTTCTCCTGGGAACTGTTTTGGGGCCCTTTAGAGAACTCCTTACTGTTACCCTTGTCCTCCCCACCTTTCTGCTGGGGACCCTGACCACCCTTGGCTGGCATACTTACCACCCCTTTGTTGACCCTGGTGCTAGTCCAGCGGTCTGCCTCTTTAGCAAGCTCACTGGGATCAGTTAACTTGCTGTCTAAAAGATGCTGGCGCAGCTCTGGAACACATAGACTACTCAAGTGCTCCCAACTAATCAAGTGACACAACCCCACATAATCAGTAACTTTGCTGCCCTTTATCCAACCTTCCAGTGCACGCGTGTACATACTCACACACTCCACCCAAGTACTCGAATCAAGTTTCTTGAAGTTCCTGAACTTCTGGCGGTACTGTTCTGGTGTAAGCCCATACCTGAGGCATAAGGCCTCCTTCATCGTGGGGTAGGTTAAGGTCCCTGCTGCTTCTAAGGGTGCCAAGACATCCCTCCCAGAGGCCTCAAAATGCTTCCACAACCCTGCTCCCCAACTCTTCTCAGGCACTTCATTCATCTTCAAGGCAAGCTCATAGGATCTAAACTATGCATAGATATCTTCACCCCTCTGATAATTCTGTACCAAATCTTTCGGTATGTATACTTTACCCGCCTGTATTGGTTGTGCGCTGCCACCATTCGGACTGGACTCCACTTGTTTGGCTTTAATGTCCAGCTCCCTCATGCTCAACTCATGAGCCAACTGGAGTTTTTTCTCTTCCAAAGCGAGAGCATTCCTCCTCTCCTCCGCCTCTTTCTCACTGTCAAGACGCAGTTTCCTTTCTTCCGCTTGAGCTTTGAGCTTAACAAGTTCAATCTCATGGACCCTAATCCTCTGATTTTCCTCCAGCTCCTCTGGAGAAAGGCTCCTACTGGAATGGGTGCTGCCAGCCCTAGACGCTGGCCTATTCACTGGCAGATCATCGGATCCAAATCCGTGCTCCGGTGTGCCATCCCCTTCAGTAGTTTCCACGGTTACGCCATTCTTGGCCTCCCACCAGGCCCTTAGAGCTTTCTGTAGCTCCGTCTTGTTGGCGCTGCCCTTCACTGGGCATCCAAGCTGCTTGCAGAATTGCTTTAGTTGCTCCTTCTTATATTCAAGCAACTTTTTCACTTCGAATTGAAATTCCGACTCCTCACCTACTCCATTCAGAGACATGATGCTTCGTCGATCCTCCAAGAATAGTCTTCGCAAAAACTTTGTGCAATGCAACTGCTTACTAGATTAGTGATGTACGAAGAATCACTGCAGGTCAAGTGCAAATACTGGTTCTAATCCGCACCGCTGACCACCAATGTTAGATCTGGGGGTCTCTAGTTGGCTGAGGTATACACATTAGACCAAATAGGGACCCTTGCTTCTAGTCAGGGTACAAGGACACACACGGTAGATAACCCCTGCTCACCCTCTAGCTAGCTTGGCTCGAGCAGACAGGCTTATCCCCAAGGCAATGTGTAAGGTATTTGCACGTAGACACCACAATGATCCCCCCTCCGCACACCACAAACTTAGACCACACAGGTGAGTTATATCAAAAATAATATATCTTTATCTAGTTTCCGCAGTTAAAATCAAGCATCACAGGTTTACACCATTCGCTTTCTTGGTTGGTCGGGATCGTAAGACGATAGTCTCTAGTCTCTTGTGTGATTCGATACTCACTGAGAATGAATCAGTTCGTAGGCTCTTGTTGTTTAGGCAGCTACGTTGCTCTGTCGGTGTCACTGCGCTCGTTGTACAAAGCGCTCCTCTGGCTGTTTGGTGCAAGGTTTCCACAACTCCCTCGACGAGCCCTCAGTGACGATGTCGACGTCACCGGAGTCAGCCACTCACAGCGCGGCTTCGTAGAGCAGGGAAGTACGACTCTTGGTCTGCCTCAGGCCTCCGGGTCGTGGCAAGGCACGTGCCGATGAGCACGTCGGTTTTCTTGATGCGGCAACCGGTGTCAGGCCCGGATCAGCGCGGTACTCTCCAACGAGGCAGAGAGCAGCCCGCCCACTTCACCGGCAGATGTTGAGACGCTTGGTAGAACAGTCCACGGTCCCTGCAGCACACAGCAGCGCAGGGGGGACACAGCAGAGTCTTGAGTTCTTGGCAACCTTTCTATCCCTGGGTTGCGAAACAGGAGGCCAGCTCTTCTCAGGCCCTTGGAAATTCGGTTTAAGACACAGCACACAGCAAAGTCTTGTTTGGTCAAGTGGGAAGAGTCAGCACACACAGCAAGACCCCTTCTCCTCCTCAGCTTTAGTTGTACAGCAGAAAAGGTCAGCCCTTAGAGCACACAGCAAGGCAATCTTCCTTTAGTTCTTCAGCGGTCCATCTTTCAGCAGAGGTTCCTCTTGATGGTAGAATCTAAAAATCTGTTGTCAGGGGTCTTGTACTTATACCCCTAAAAGTCTTTGAAGTCTTTGTGCAAGTGGGTCCTGAGCCCGGTCTGATCCAGTTCTGGGTGTTGCTGGAGCACTTTGTTTTCCTGGCTTCTACATTCTTTTCAGAGTGAGGGGCAGAGTCGTCAGCCGCCCAGCAGGAGGTGGAGCCAGCAGCGTGGCAGGCAGGCACAACCCTATTCACTCCCAGGTGCTATCTCCTCCCTCCACTCTCCTTGCAAATGTCGCCATTCAGCAGAGGGCTGACTCAGCCAACCTCCTGGGGGATCCCCAGCCCCTGTCACTCTCAAGCCAGACAGTCAATCCACAAGCACGCCCAGGCACACAGAAGGGTCAGACAAGAGAACAGCTACTCTCTAAAAAGTACTATTCTCCAACTCAGGATTTAAAAACAACCTCTCCTAAAAGATGTGTGATTAAATGCTGAGCTCAGGGATATCAAACACTCATGTCTTATCTTGTTCCGATGAGAAGATAGGCGGATAGCCATTGGCACCAGCCTCCCCCATGTTAGCCTATGGAGCAAGATAACCTTGCAGCAGTGAACACACAAAATGGCCGTTGTTCACTACCAGAACATGTTACCTGCACTAGTACATGCTCTACCTTTTACATACACTGCACCCTGCCCAGGGGGGTACCTTGGGCCTTCCATAGGGATGACTGACGTGTATAAAAAGGGAAGGGTTAGGCCCGGTCAGTGTGAACACTGGCCAGGAGGACATGGCAGTCCGGGGACTGCAGGCAGGCCTGAGACACCATTTTAGGGCTACACAGGTGGGTGGCGCAATCAGCGCTGCAGACCCACAGTAACATCTGTCATCACCAGCCCTGGCACACACAGTGCACTTTACTAGGGACTTCGTGGTGATACAGATATGCCAATCAGGTCTATCCAATCAATATGACATTTTACACAGGGAGCACTTACACTCTGGCACTGATTAGCAGTGGCAGAGTGTCCAAAGCATCTAAACCAGC
Source organism: Triturus cristatus (assembly GCF_964204655.1). Taxonomy (NCBI): domain Eukaryota; kingdom Metazoa; phylum Chordata; class Amphibia; order Caudata; family Salamandridae; genus Triturus; species Triturus cristatus. The sequence continues at coordinate 874,906,353 of NC_140582.1, read as the reverse complement.
AAAAACGAAATCCATCACAGCATCAAAAATCCAAGTAGCAGAGGCAAAAGATAGGGGAAAAACCCACGCCAAGGATGTCAGGTCTAACAATGCCTAACCCTGGGTATCTTGGCACAAAAAGCAGTCAATCTTAACTAAGAGGCAATGTATAAAGTATTCATGTAGCACACACACAGTAATTAAGCTAAAACAACTCAAGATAAATCCCAAGCCAATTTAGAAAAATAAAGCATATTTTAATAAGTTATTTGGCACCACTATGACAAAAATCCAAGCAGTAGAATGGTAGTTATGAGTTTTCACAGTTTTTAGTAAACACTAGCACCTTAAAGTTCAAAGCACCAACCGCGGATATCTAGTTGTGTAAGAACAGGTCAAAGTCAAAAAACATGGCCAACTGCGATGGAGTTTGGCTTGGATACAAGAAGTAGATTGAGCCCGGTCAGCACTTACTTTCAAGCTTAGAAATATTTCAGAAAAAAATATTCAGAGAATGTAAAGTTCAATGGGGCAAGGCTACAGGAGGTGTCCATGGAGGGAGCACTGTTATCAAACGGTCTTGGGTTGAAGCCGTAGTAAAGATTTCTACATTCGTACTTTCTTGCTGAAATGGAAGCTGAAAATCTCCAGGGGGACGAGGCAGATGGCTGAAGCAGAAGACAATTCCACATGGTCAGATATCTCTTTGGTGAAGCCTGCTGCCAAGGATTTTCTGCTGTGGAGAAGAACGTAGCGGGAGAAGCTGCAAACTCAATCCAACTGGCAATGCACTTCAGGCTGATAGGAGAGCAGGTTGGTCCTGGTCTCCTCTGGGTTCTCAGAGCAGAGTATTTCCACAAATGTTTTAAGTCGCCACTTTTGGAATTTGGCTGGCTAGGTACCATAAGCACCCCATCCAAGGGACCAGGACTGGGGGGCAACACTTGGAGAGGTGACAAACAAGACATTGTGAGTCACTTTGTAGGTTCCAGGACAGTTGCATATCCAGTCCTTGGGCCCAGGCATAAGGTAGCAGAGCAACAGTCCTTGAGAGCAGCATTCCAACAGAGTGGGAGTCCTTCCAGCATTACAGCAGACTGCCTTCCTGGAAGAGTATTCACAGGTTGAGAAGTCTTCTAAAGAGATGGCATCCAAGGTCCTCTCTTTTTACCCTGGTGCCCTGGTTCTGAAAGGTGGGAGAAGCTTCTAGACAGTGGCCTTGATGCACTTCAGGCTGATAGGAGAGCAGGTTGGTCCTGGTCTCCTCTGGGTTCTCAGAGCAGAGTATTTCCACAAATGTTTTAAGTCACCACTTTTGGAAATTGGCTGGCTAGGTACCATAAGCACCCCATCCAAGGGACCAGGACTGGGGAAACACTTGGAGAGGTGGCAAACAAGACATTGTGAGCCACTTTGTAGGTTCCGGGACAGTTGCATATCCCGTCCTTGGACCCAGGCATAAGGTAGCAGAGCAAGAGTCCTTGAGAGCAGCATTCCAACAGAGTGGGAGTCCTTCCAGCATTACAGCAGACTGCCTTCCTGGCAGAGTATTCACAGGTTGAGAAGTCTTCTAAAGAGATGGTATCCAAGGTCCTCTCTTTTTACTCTGGTGCCCTAGTTCTGGAAGGTGGGAGAAGCTTCTAGACAGTGGCCTTGAAGCACTTGGAATTTATTTCCTGCTTCAGCTGTCCTAGTTCCAAGCTGGATGCAGTGACAATGTGGGGTTATTAGGCCCTTTGTGTAAAGGCAGAGCACAGGCTATTCAGCTGCAAATGGGGCTGTGCTCAGCTCACCAGCCCATCCTCCCCTCAGACGGGCCCATTCAGGTCCACCTGAACCCTCTATTGCGTGACTGTCTGGGAGGAATTCACAAAGCCTGCCAGGTATACTCTGTCATGTTACTCAGGCCAGGGTATGGCACAAAGTGCTAAGGACAGAAAAATAGCAAGTTTCTAAAAGTGCTGCGTAAACAGTGAGTAAAACAATGTTGGAGTGCTGTGTAAACAGTGAGTAAAACAATGATGGATTAAACCCAGGTCTGTGACTGGTGGTGAATGTTTGATTTATTCAACATTCCCTCCATCATTTGTGCTTTTTGCTTTCTAAAAGTGGCCTTTTTTAAAACTGTAATGAAAAACCTGTCTTAAACATTAAAATTTGTTTTTTATTACAATTAGAATGACACCTAAATGACAAAGCCAGAGGCAAACATTTGGAAATGACAGCTTATGAAATATAATAAGGAATTCCCAATCTTATCCTTTGGGAGGGGTCCCTGTCAGGACACTTAACACTTCAAATTGCATGTCCCTCCTTTTAGCTACCCAGCACCCTGTCCTATGGCTATCTAGAGCCTACCTTAGGGGTGACGTATATGTAATAAAAGGGTAGTTTAAGGCTTGACAAGGGGGTTTAAATGTCAAGTCAACATGGCAGTTTATAACTGCATTCAGGCTGCAGTGGTAGGTATGGGGCATGTTTTAAGGTGCCAATTATGTTGGTGGCACAGTAAGTGTTTCAGGCCCACTGGTAGCATTTAATGTACAGGTGTACCACTCTACAAGGGACTTACAGATAAAACAAATTGCACATTGGTTATAAGTCAATTCAACCATGTTTTAAGAAGAGAGCACAAGCACTTTAGCACTGGTTAGAAGTGGTAAAGTTCACAGAGTTATGACCACAACAAAAACAAATCCAGCAAAAGGTGGAGGGTGAAAGGAAAAAAGTTTAGGGGTGACCCTGCAGAGAGAGCCAGGTCCAACATTTACCATGGCACTCCATACCCTTATATACTAAATAATATAGTCTATATTGCTGCTTTAAAGCCTCCTTTAAAAATTCAGAAAAGCATTGGCATTGGATGAAGTGTGGCCATTACATGCGGGTAGGCCATGACTAAGTATTATGTCAACCAATTGGAGAGACAATCTGCTCAGATGCATCCTAGGTGGAGGTTTTATGCCCCACAATACATTCTTATCTTTGGTCAAATTGTAAGTCAATGACGGTGGTTTATATGTAAAATAAAGTCACCCACACATATAAGATAGTGGGTGCTACCATAAGATGTGTTGTCTTTTGCTTACTCATCCTAAATGCGCCAAGTATGCCCAGACATGGGTCCCAGGCTCCCTGTGCCACTGGATTCAAGCTAGTCTGGCTGATGAGGGGTGATGCCCTGAAACCTGTCCCAGGATGCTTGTTTCTGGTTCAGGGAGGACCTGGCTTGGCAGCTCGGTCTGGACTATTCCCATGAGACACAGTGTCAAGACTGATTTGCATATGGCTGGGTCTAAACTGGGGTGGCATGGTTACCAAAAGAATGCTGGATTTAGCCCAGATCGATTGACTGGGGGATAATGTTTGATTTGCTCTGCATTCAGTCCATCATCTGTGTGTCTTTTGCTTTCTCGTCCTTAGTGCACAGGGTATGCCCAGACATCGGTCCCATGCTCGCTGTGCCACTGGATTCAAGCTAGCCTGGCTGATGAGGGGTGATGCTCAGAACCCCATCCCAGGATGCTTGTTTCCGGTCCAGGGAGGGCCTGGCTCGGCAGCTCAGTCTGGGCTGTTCCCACGAGGCACAGGGTCAAGACTGATTTGCATATGTCTAAACTGAGGTGGCATGGTAAACAAGAGAATGATGCATTAAACCCAGATCGATTGACTGGGTGATAATGTTTGCTTTACTCTGCATTCCGTCCATAATCTGTGTGTCTTTTGCTTTCTCGCCCTAAGTGCGCCAGGTATGCCAAGACGTGGGTCCCGGGTTCAAGCTAGCCGGGCTGAGGAGGGGTGATGGCTCAAAACCCATCCCAGAGTGCTGGTTTCTGTTCCAGGGAGGACCTGGCTTGGCAGTTTTGTCTGGACTATTCCCATGAGACACAGGGTCAAGACTGATTTGCATATGTCTGGGTATAAATGGGATGGCATGATGAGCAAAAGAATGATGGGTTTAACCCAGATCAATTGACTGGAGGAGGATGTATGATTTGCGCAGCATTCCGTCCATCATCTGTGTGCCTTTAACATAAAAGGTCAGCAGTGCATTAAAGAGGTGGAGGGTGGTTGATTCAGTCCGGGATATTGACCCTCAGTTATAGATGTTGATTATGAGAAGGGCATCTCTTGATCAGGGGATTTCTGCAAACCCTCGATATTTGCAACCCTGTGGTTATCGTTCTTACAGAGCACCGCAAAGAAAATTGTATCCTTACTGTAAGGCCCCCAGAAGCTATCCCAACCTGTGAGGGTACACCTGGCAAACAAAAGCTCCTATAATCAACCTGGTAAATATTACCTGTAACCCATGTCTCAATTGCCCCAATCATAATTGTTCAGCTTTGATTATAATTCAGCTTTTTCCAGGCTGATGAGAACTACATAATCCCTGGAATATGGAGGGGCAAAGGTAGAAGCCCTTCCTATGACTGTCCCGTCAATTACTCAATCAATCAATCAGTGGTTTATTAAAGCACGCTACTCACCCGTGAGGGTCTCAAGGCGTGGGGGGAGCAGCTCCGCATCAGTCGAAGAGCCAGGTCTTGAAGTCCTTCCTGAATATGTGCAGGGTCAGGGAGCATCTGATGTTCACAGGGAGCTCGTTCCAGGTCTTGGCTGCGATGTAAGAGAAGGCTCTCCCGCCTGTTTTGTTTCTGAGGATGCGGGGGACCTCTGCCAGGGCGAGGTCGGCGGAGTGGAGGTTCCTCTTTGGGTATGTGGAAGGATTCTCTCTTGTTGAGTTATTTGGGTCCAATGCTGTTGAGGGCTTTGGAGGCTTGGGTGAGGAGTTTGAAAGTAACCCTCTTCTTGACAGGGAGCCATTGGAGGTCTCGTAGGTGTTGGGTCATGTGTTTGTGATGTGGTGTCCCGAGAACTAGTCTGGCCGCTGTGTTCTGGATGTCAAGGCCTTGAATACTCAGAGTCGTACGATGCTAAAATGTGTTCCACCTCCTGATATCCCCAAGGTCTGAGTGAAACAACAGACTCGATCGGGAGATCATTTGAGGGAAGGAAAGGATGGAAACAGCAGTGAGGGAGACCTGGACCGAGAGTAAAGCACTAGGAGAACACAAACACATACACCAAGGTACACATAGAATTCTATACAAGGCTACGTAATGGCTCGAATACCTGTAAAGGAAAATAACGGGTTGGATATCCGTGAACAGGAGTTCAACATGAAGTGCAGCCACGAGCAACCTATGAGTGGAACAAATTAAGTCAGCTGATAACTCTAAGTAGCTTTCCTCAAGAACGGTGATTCATGAATTACACACAACATACCAATAGAATTTAGTAGTGGCCTTTCAACAGGGGGTAAGGAGCTGACACCTGGAAATGCTCAACCATCCCCTGCTGTAGAAAAACAAAGAAACAAGCCAAGGCAATGGCACAGTTATAACATGAAGAGATCACACTCGCCAATGATTGTATTCCAAATGTGTATGCATAATTCTGCTGAGGTTCCAATCCGTCTTGGACCCTTCTCTACGCATTTACTTCCATTTAGCACTCAGTGTTGGAATCATACAAACTGAATCCCCAATACCCCTTGGTATGAATAGTTCAACCAGTTTGTGTAAAGGAAACAGAGTTCTCAACCCAGCTGATATGCCGATAACGTTCTCGGTTTCCGCTGGGTTTCTACGCCTCAGGGAGAAGGCTTAGAAATAAAGCAATACTCGTGATAAGGATCCGGCAGCTGCCTTCAACACATGCAACCAGTTTCTGATGAACAAGCGGGAGCGGTAAAGTTATACTGAATTACCTCTCTGTTGTAACGTGAGCTTTAAGTAAAGAAACATGGAAGAAGTCCCTCGAATAGCCCCGCAAGAGCCGGCAACAGGGCTCGTCCAACGGGGCTAAAAAGTGACAGAGTACTGGTCCCGCAACACACAAGGGCTGCGAAACCCATTCAAAGAATATACAAGGAAACAAGGAGTGTTTGGTGCCAAAAGCACCCCTACCAGTCCTCCTCACTTCTTCAGGTTCTCGGCTCTGATTCAAGAATCAACGGCACCCAACAAGCGCCCTGGAAGCTGTCATATGCCTAAAACGCGGTGACATCACGAGCATCACTGGCCCAGCACCTCCTGGGAAATGTAGTTTTTACCTTATGCCCTCACAGAAGCGAGGCCAGTTGGTCTTGGCAGTGTTCTTCGGCTGCCGCCACGATGCGCCGCAACAGTACATCCCTCTCCAGAAGAAAACTGACAGACACATTGCTTCAGAGGGAAGCGTTTATGAAATAGGGTTGTGTATCGAGGAGCATGAACCCCTGTGGTGGGTTTCCATGAGTTTTCTTCATTCCTGTACCCCTTCCAGGCGACCAAATACCATAACCGGGTCTGCTAGATCTTTGAGTCTATGATACCTCTCACCTCATGCTCCTCCTCATTGTTCACCATGACTGGCATTGGACCCCCTCTTATCCGCGCACAAGAGGGTTTAACAAGGGACACGTGGAAAGCAGGATGAATCCGCAAGCTGCAGGGCAAAGCTAATTTAACCACCAAAGGATTGATTAGCTTGACGACTCTATAGAGGCCTATGTACTTGGTATTAAAGATGCTATATCTTTTGAACCTGATGTTTTTGGTTGATAACCACACATAATCCGCCTTCCTGTACACCGGCCCTGGGCACCTGTGTTTGTCAGCATAGGCTTTGTACTGTGTCTTAGAGGCTCTCAAACTTTACTGTGCCTCCCTCATGGTGTTCCGAATGTGGGTAATTCTTTCATGTACCTCAGGCACTGGTGTGGAACGAACAGGGTGTAAAAAGGGGTTGAAAACTGGATGAAACCCATAAGTGCAGTAGAAGGGGACGAGTTTAGTTGAACTGTGTGTAGCGCTGTTATACACTATTTCAGCTAACCATAGTCTGTCCACCCAGGCCTCAGTAGTGACATTCACGTAACACCTAAGGTACTGTTTTAGGGTTTGGTTCACCCTTGCTGTCTGGCCGTCTGGCTGTGGGTGGAAGCTGGTTGAGATATTTGACGCAATTCCCAAATCCGAACACCACACCCTCCAGAAGTTGGCCGTGAACTGTCCTTCCCAATCGGAAACTATGACTCTGGGTAACCCATGTAGCCTTCCTATGTGTGTCAATAATAATTGGGCTAACATGCTAGCTGAGGGCATTTGTTTGCATGTAACAAAATGGGCCATCTTTGTTAAGTAGTTCACAACAACTAAAATGACTGTATGTCCTTTGTCAGCGGGCATTCCTACCACAAAGTCTACTGAGAGGTGTTATCAGGGTTGTTCCCGAGTGGGAATTGGTTGTAGAAGACCCACCTGCCGTCCATGCGAGGGTTTCATTTGGCTGCAAGTCGTACATTCGGCAACCCAGTTGGATATATCAGTCTTTACGGTGGGCCACCAGAACTGACGCAGCACTCTTTCCAGAGTTTTATCCTGGCTCTTGTGCCCTGCACAAAGTAAGCTGTGACACCACCGGACGGCATGTTTTCATAGGGAATCAATAGGTAACAAGAGCTGTTTTCCCCGTACCAGGAGACCCTTGATCACCTTCCAATCCTTGTGCTTTCCCAACCATTCCTTCCATCTTTCGTTGTGGATGTTATGTGCGATACTCCGAAGGAACGTATCCGTACAGGTGGCGCCTATCAGGTTTTGTGGGTTGATAATGGGGATTTTTGGACCTTCCTCTGGTCATACGGGAGCAGACTGGCGGGTTAGAGCATCCGCCTTCTCACTTCCGGGTCGATAAGTTACCAGAAAGTTGAACTCAGCGAAGAACAGCATCCATCGCAATTGCCGAGGTGTTAAATGCCATGCTGCTGTCATAAATTGGAGGTTGCGATGGTGGTTAAACACCGTTACAACGTGCTTGGCCCCCATCGTAAATTGTCTCTAATCCAGAAACGCCTCTTTTATAGCTGGCAGCTCTTTCCCTGCAATCGTGTAATTCCGTACCGCAGGGTTGAGTTTCCTCAACATATATGCCACCGGGTGCAACTGGCCAGTTGTCATATGGCATTGAGAGAGAACTGCTCCCACCGCAGAGCCAGAAGCGTCTTCTTCAACAATGTACGGTCGTTCAGGACCGGAATGTACTAACACGGGTGCTGATACAAAAGCATGTTTCAAAGCTTCAAACCCCTTTTGAGCCTCTTCCGTCCACTGGAAGACAACCTTCTTTTTCAGCAAACGAGTAAGGGGAGCAGCCAGGTCCGAGAAATGGTTGATGAACCAGCTTTAGATATTGGCAAAACCAATAAAACACTGAATGTCACAGACATTCACTGGCGTAGGCCAATCCTTCACGGCGATGATCTTGCGCTCAGACATTTCTTGTCCCCATGGGGTTTGTATCACCCCTAAGAATTCGACTGAGGTCACACTGAACTCACATTTGCTGATCTTGCAGTACAGATGGTGTTCTCGTTGCGTTTGTAGGATGGTACATACGTGCGTATCTCCATGCTGGACGAATAGATCAGAATGTCGTCGATGTACACCACTACAAACTGGTCCAAATATTCTCGTAGGACATCGTTAAGGAAAAACTGGAATGCTGCCAGGGCATTGCACAATCCGAATGGCATTACAATGTATTCATACAATCCAAAGCGGGTTGTGAACGCCGTCTTCCACTCGTCCCCACTGTGCATACGGACCAAGTGATAGGCCCCTTTTAAATCTAGCCGAGTGTAGATCATGGCCATTTTGACTTGCACCAGCAGTACGATGATCAAAGGTAGCGGATACCTGTTCTTAATAGTGATGGAATTCAATGCTCTGAAGTCCACGCATGGGTGTAACTCCCTGTTAGCCTTTAGAATAAAAAACAACAGAGAAGCTGCAGGGGATTTGGAGTCACTTATGAACCCAAACGCCAAATGCTTCTCCAGGTAGGCACGGAGATGTGCATTTTCAGGTTCCGTGAGAGCTTTTACTCTCCCAGCTGGTATAATAGCCCCTGGTACTAAGTCAATCTGGCAGTTGTAGGGTCGATGTGGTGGTAATACTTCGGCTTTCGTTTCATTGAATACTCCTGGTATTCCTCTGGTAAGGTCACATCATGTTCTACCGCTAGCAACGTGATGAATTAATGCCAAGGCCGATGCTGGATTGGTACAGGGTGGAATGCAATGGTTCCTGCTGTAGTCTGATGTAAACAGAAGAGCCTGTTCTTCCCAATCCACATGGGGATTGTGTGTTCTCAGCCAAGCGAGCCATAGTATCACACCGTCCTGAGGAGCTTGGATGATGTTAAAGGCCAAGCGTTCCCTGTGGTTGCTTCCTTGTAACATTTCCAAGGCTCCAATTTGGAGACGGATGGGTCCTGAATCCAACCCTCTTCCATCTACCGCAAATACGGCCTCCGGTGTTTCCTTCTCTTGCAGGGTTATTCCCAGGGTTACTGCCTGCTCCTGGTCGATAAAGCAACCGGTGGCTCCTGAATCCAACATGGCCCGAACAAGGTGCCACTCGTCCTGAATTAGCAGATGGATTTCCCGTAAAAATTGTGTCTTTCCTTCATGGCTTGACCTTCCAGTGAAGGGATGTATACTTCGCTTGAAGTGGTCCCCTCCTCCGTCTTCAAGCTCAATTGTTTCCCTGCTGGGGTTCAGATGTGACTGTAGACAGTTTTTTGAAGTCCGCCCTTGGATACTTTGGTCTCAGAGTGCATTCCTTTATGAAATTACCCTTTCTCCTGCAGGAAATGCACAAACCCTTCTTTCGCCGATAATCTCTTTCTTCGGTTGTGAGAGGTGAATGTACTGTCCCAATCTCTATAGGTTCATGTTTTGGGGTCCGGCTGCTATCAGGTGTTTGGGAACGATCAAGGCGAGGGGCGTATCTGTCCCTCTTCTTAAGTTCTCCCTTTCGTTCGCAGAAACGATGATCCAACCTTAGAATCAAGCTGATAAGGTCCTCACATGAATATAGCTGCTTGTTTTGCCTCTCGCCATTCCATTTCCGTCACCAGCAGCCGAAAGTCGTTGTGATAGGAAATCAGGTCCCGGTTCCCTTGCTTCAACTCCAGCAGGTCTCGATCGGCTGAGAGTGTGGCAGCTCTGTGATTGAATGTTCTCTCGAATTCTTTAATAAAAGAATCCCAATCATAAAGTAAGGGATCATCCCTCTTTACCAATGGCACTGCCCATTGAGCAGCATCCCCTGCCAAATAGGATATAAGAAATGCTACTCTAGCATGATTGGTGTTGAACACCTGAAGTTTACATGAGAAATGTAATAATATCTGCGTGAGAAACACCTAAACATTGCTACTTTCCCCATAAACCCTTTGGCGTGTCGCTAAAGGTATGTGTGGGAGAGTAGGATCTGCTTCTTATGGTTACCCTCACTTTTTGCTGTTGTAACACTATTTTTCGACTTTAGCCTAGCTGCTTCCTCTCTAAATTGATTCCTAGTGCCTTAGGGACACCACAGATTGGATTCTGAGGTGCCCTTATAAGTCCCTTGTATATGGTATACTATGTACCCAGGGCATAGGTACCCCAGAGGCCTACCAGGGGATGAAGCATGTATTATGCCACCCTGGGAAGCCCTCCAGAATGATACCACAGGTCTGCTACTGCAGCCTGGGTAAGGTGGTGCATGCACCCCTTACAGAGGTATAGGTTCACTCTATCTCACCTATCACTGCACATAGAAACCTATCAGTCACCCCTATGGCAGGCGTTATCAATCCTGAAGGCAGGGTGCTTGGTTTTTTGTGAGAGGGTGTCCATGCATGAGCAGAGCCCTTCTGCAGCCTTCATAATCTCTTTTCCAGGGTTGTCTGTGATGCAGCCTGACCATATACTCTTAAGTGCATTATGACCAAACGGTAAATGCTAACTTTGGACTGACTGCACGGAAATATGTTGTGTTTGGTGTCAAACACCTTGGAATCATACCCCCACACCAGTAACTGGTGTGAGAGTATAATCCCACCCTTCTAGAGGGAGAGACATGACAGCACCGGTATACCCAGTACCAACTTAAAAGAGCGCTGGCATCACAAAATGGATGCTGCAGCCACAGACACGAGTCTAGCTTCCTGCTGCTGACCCAAACTCCGCAGGGGAGGCCTGAACAATAGGTTTCCTGTCACAGGGAGGTGTCACCACCTCCCAGACAGGCTTTAGTGTATTGGGGCTGGGTGGGTTCACTTTGGGAGTGCTTTGAAGTCCTGCAGTGGGGGCACATTTGGTGTCCCTGTGCATAGTGCAGCTGATACCCGTTCAGGGGCTACCAGACCCTGCTCTGGTGCAAAACTGAACAAAGGAAATGGGTGTAGCCACCCCTCTTTCCAAACCCTCCCATAGGTGGGTCCCCTGAGTTAGTCCAACCCCTTCCTTGAGTATAAAGTAGGAACCCCTGGCAACAGGACTTTAGATATCCCTGGACGAAACTCTAAAACTGAATCCTGGAACTTCGACGATCTGTTCAACACCAAATGACTGAAGAATCTCCCTTGAAATAAAGGAGTCACTACCCTGCTTGGCAGGCACCAAAGGCGCATCTGTCCAGTCTGCATCTCCGAAGCTCCCGCTGGACGCCGAAGACTTTGCACCAGAGGTAGATTTCCAGACTTGCCAGAGGCCAAACCGAGTCCCCAGCAAAGCTGAGACCCATAGCCCTTGTGGGTACCGTTGAACCGGAACCCCTGGATACCGTGCACATTTGCAAGTGCATCAGCTTCTCAACGTTTCCTGAGGCTGTGCATTGGGTTACTTGTAGCCAAGGCCCCAAGCAGAAAGTCCGCAGAAGAGTGCTGGCCTAGTCACCCTGAGTGACCTGTGGGTTGCCATTTTGTGATTCCTCTCAAGGTCCCTTTGCGATCCCTGTCCGTCAATGGATGGGTCCCTGTAAAGGTAACTCTGACTTTCTTTGAGCTTCCCTGGTTGCTCCAGATGTGCCCTCACTCCTCCTTGCTGGGGGAGTCCCTCGGACCTTGATGGTCCACACCGAAGCATCTTTCTCCTTTCTGCGTGGGTTGCTGTTGGAAAGGCTTGTTGTGTTCAATCCAGGCACCAATGTTGCAGCACTCGACATCCTTTGTGGGACAGCTCAAATACAGCTCCTGGTTGTCCTCGACATCTCCTGGTTCTCGTGGCTGAAGAGTCAAGCTTTACCTTCTTCACCTGAAACACCCAACATCGGTGGGCATTCGTCTACCGTGCCCCTGGTCACTGTCAAGTGACCCAGACTCTGTCCCCTCTGCTTTCAGGTTCTTCACATCTTCAATCCAGGCTTGGATCTCTTCAGACACTTCGCATCTTCCCAGCAGCAGCAATTCTTCGCCAGCTCCTATTGAAAACAACGACACGACCCGACATCATTTGACACCTATGCACCCGGCTTCCCTGGGTGAGGTAACTCGAGTACTCCGGTGCTCCCATGGGTGTTGACTCTAGAACTGTGTAAGTCCAAGAGGGTTTGGTCCTAGTCCATCTCTAAGTGTCCTTTATCTTTAATAATCCAACCGCGACTTTCTCCATAGAAGCTAACGGGAACTCGCGGCTCTGTTCTCACACTGCACACGGCCCCCGTGGGTCCCCTGTGTCACTACCTTGGGTGGTTCCTTGGGGTCCCAGTAATTCTACAGGCTCTAGGCCTTGTGTCTAGTTAAGTCATGGTTCTTATACCACTACTTTAGTATATGGTTTGGCTCGCCCCTAGGGCCTAACGTGTATTTGCGCTACTTTACTGTAATATTTGAAGTGTAACTTAGGTGCTTTTACCTCTAGCCTTATAAGGAGATTAGTAGGGTGTGTTTAGGAATAAAACATATATTTCATATATATACCTGGTGTGGTCCCCTTTCATTTAGCCACTCAAGAGATTATAGACTGGTAAAACAAGCTGCTTTACATTCCTTCAAGACGTAGCCTGAAGGCTGCTCTCCATAGCAACCACTAGGATAGCTTTCAATAAAGGTTGTCCTTAACCTATCATTAATAAGGGGTTGTTTGGACTGGTGCAAGGTGCCCACTATAACTAGTGGACAGCATATACCAGGACAACTTCTCACAGTATGGGTGTAGGAACCTCCACTACCACTGGCGCAGTTTGGGAAGCGTAAGACGATGCCACATCGAATGGGTTTCTAGACATCCTATCTACCTGGGCCTGTAGGGTAGCCATTTCAGCCCTAGAGGCGGCTAATTCTGCTTGCACCAAAGCCAGAGCAGCTATCACATCCTCTAAGGTGGCCATAACAACGTACGACCGGGAGGATGACAATTCGTGGGCCATTGATTCTGTCAAGGTCTTGAATCCTTGAAACAACAGACTCGATGGGAAGATCAGTTGAAGGAAGTAAAGGATGAGAACAGCAGGGATGGGAGACCTGGAACAAGAGTAAAGCACTATGAGAACACAAACACATACACCAAGTTACACATAGAATTCTATACAAGGCTACGTAATGGCTCTAATACCTGTAAAGGAAAATAACGGGTTGGATATCCATGAACAGGAGTTCAACATGAAGTGCAGCCACTAGCAACCTATGTGTGGAACAAATTAAGTCAGCTGATAAGTCTAAGTAGCTTTCCTCAAGAATGGTGATTCATGAATTACACACAACATACCAATAGAATTTAGTAGTGGCCTTTAACAGGGGGAAGAAGCTGACACCTGGAAATGCTCAACAATCCCCTACTGTAGAAAAACAAAGAAACAAGCCAAGGCAATGGCACAGTTATAACATGAAGGGATCACACTCGCCAACGATTGTATTCGAAATGTGTATGCATAATTCTGCTGAGGTTCGAATCCGTCTTGGACCCTTCTCTACGCATTTACTTCAATTTAGCACTTAGTCTTTGAATCACACAAACTGAATCCCCAGTACCCCTTGGGATTTCTATGAATAGTTCAACCAGTTTGTGTAAAGGAAACAGAGTTCTCAACCCAGCTAATATGCTGATAATGTTCTCGGTTTCCGCGGGGTTTCTACGCCTCAGGGAGAAGGCTTAGAAATAAGCAATATTCATGCTAAGGATCCAGCAGCCGCGTTCAATGCGTGCAACCGGTTTCTGACGTACAAGCGGTAGTGGTAAAGTTATACTGAATTACCTCTCTGTTGTAACGTGAGTTTTAAGTAAAAAGCATGGAAGAAGTCACTCAAATAGCTCCACAAGAGCCGGAAACCAGGCTCGTTTAATGGGGCTAAAAAGTGACAGAGTACTGGTCCCGCAACACACAAGGGCTGCGAAACCCATTCAAAGAATATACAAGGAAACAAGGAGTGTTTGGTGCCAAAAGCACCCCTACCAGTCCTCCTCACTTCTTCAGGTTCTCGGCTCTGATTCAAGAATCAACGGCACCCAACAAGCGCCCTGGAAGCTGTCATATGCCTAAAACGCGGTGACATCACGAGCATCACTGGCCCAGCACCTCATGGGAAATGTAGTTTTTACCTTATGCCCTCACAGAAGCAAGGCCAGTTGGTCTTGGCAGTGTTCTTCAGCGGCCGCCACGATGCGCCGCAACACTGGATGGTTTGGAGTCTGTGCAGATGAGTTCTGTTGATTCTGGCGTACAGAGCGTTTCCGTAGTGCAGTCTGCTGGTCATGAGCGCGTGGGTGACGGTCCTTCAGCAATTTTGGGAGGATCCTTTTGAAGGTCTTGCGGAGGATGTGCAGGCAGTTGAAACTGGTGGAGGCGACTGCGTTGATCTGGTGGTTCATGGAGAGGGAAGAGTTGAGGAAGATGCAGAGGTTTCGTGCGTGGTCTCTAGGGGTGGGTGGATTCCCGAGGGTGGAGGGCCACCAGGTGTTGTCCCAGGCGGAGGTGCAGGGTCCGAGGATCAGGACCTCGGTCTTCAAACAGCTATCTTTCATCCAGGCTGCCACGTTCTTCATTCCTTCCTGGAAATAGAGACTGGTGTCTTCGGGATTCTTCGTGAGTGAGAGGATGAGCTGGGTTTCATCGGCGTAGGATACAATGCTGAGCCCATGCTGTCTGACGATGGCGGTGAGGGGGGCCATGTAAATGTTGAAGAGCGTGGGGCTGAGCAATGATCCTCGGGGTACTCCGCAGTTGATGTCAGTGGGTTAGGAGAGGAAAGGAGGGAGTCTGATCCTCTGGGTTCTGCCAGAGAGAAAGGATTGGATCCAGTCGAGGGCGGCTCCTTGTATCTCCGCGTCGTGAAGTCTGGCTGTGAGCATGCGGTGTGAAAGGGTGTCGAAGGCTGTGGAGAGGTCTAGAAGGGTAAGGGCCGTAGTGTGTCCCTGGTCCACTAGCATTGGGATGTCATCAGTGGTGGCTCTATGCTGTGGCTGCTGTGGAATCCAGACTGGGAGGCATCTAGGATGGAGTTCTCTTCGATGAAGGTGGTCAGCTGGGCGTTTACGAGTCTCTCTGTTACTTTGGCCACAAAGGGGAGGAGAGAGAAGGGCCGGTAGTTTTTCAGGTCCGATGGCCCTTGGGCCTAGTCAATACCAGTGGTTTGGATGGCTGCTTGGGTTGGCACCCACCTTCTCTCCTTCTGAAGTCCCTTTCTATACAATAGTTACAATAGCACTTAGGATACCTAGTGTTGTGGGGAGAAAACAATAAGTGGGAGTCAGTTGTTCTTCTCCATCTCTGACAACACAGGACAGCAATTAGTAGGGGGCATAGGTGGAGTGCAGCAATTTTAGGTGGACACAGGCGAAAGCCCTGTACTGGCAGGTTCAACTGCCTATACAAATAGCCCAAGGGGAAGTGCTTACACTGAACCTGAATAGGTGAGGTCCAGGTTAAAGTGGTACAGAAGGGCTTGAGGGATCTCTGCGTTGTTAGAACTCACAATTTCACAAATCTTTGTGTCAGTGGACCAAGCCTTGGTACCAGGAGAATATCATTCACCAAGCAAATATTGGACCTTCTAATCTAATGAAGACAAAGATTGATCTTATTTCTTGGCTTTCTTGGCATAGTGCCGGGAAAGCAGCGATATATCTGTTGTTAATATGCCCCAAGTATCAATGTAGAACTTTACTTAAAAATCATGCTTTTTGTGGTTTGGCGTTAATGCATTCAGTATTTGTGTGTTATTTTTTGCTTAAAAAAAGGGCCAGGTGAGCTTTTGTTTACCATGGCTGTTTAAAATTTCAGTTTTGAAAATCTTGATTTCTGTCATTCATATTTGAATCTTTTGATGAATATGATTGGCTGATTAGGTGTATTAATATTTTTTGTCATCTTCACATTTGCTGTTGTTTTCAATATTGCAATTCTAGTGTCCTGAAACTATTGCATAGCAAGGAGGAGGCACACTAAGAGGTGGGTGACATGAGGTCGGAACTAAAGGGCACTCAGAGTCATGGAAAATGATTTATCAAAATTAAAAAAAGAAAGAATATGGTAGGGTCGAATCATGATCATGAGTAGGAATGAGAGCAATGTCGATGAAAATCATGAATTTTAATGATAGTCTGACTCTCGGATGACAAGTCAATAAGAAATCACACTTTAAAAAAAAATGTTTCTTTCAAAAATAAGTCATACATTTTCAAATATACAAACCCCCACACACACACACATAGATGCCACATGCAAGCAGAGATACACTTATAAATGCAGGGATACACATAACAAACAAACGCACACAGATATATAAACAAATGTATTGATAAACACACATGGATTGATATATGCATGCACACACTCACACGCATAGACATTTCAAGAGATACACACACACACACATAGATAAGCAAACATGCACACCTCCAGATACAAATACACATACATACATGCACAGACAGGCATGCAGATACACATTTGCATATATCTATTCATAGATATAAACAAATGCAACCAAACATTGGCACAAAGATACACACACAAACACCCACACTAAAACACACATACACACAGATGTATAGAAACACACACATGCACCCACATATACACATACATGCACCTACACAGATGCACACAATCACACAATTACAGATACACACCCAAGGACAAACAGACCTACACACAACCACATGCACACACATACACTGACATAGATACATAGATACACATCCACAGTTTCCATGTGCACACTAACACACATAAACACACAGGAATAACACACACACACACAGATACAGGAAAACACAAACAAAACATGCACAAATACACACTGTCACAAACTGATATAAACATACTGAGATACAGAAACACACAAAAAAATGTAAGGAAACACACATATACAAACGTGCTGTTAGACTAGACCCATAAATGCTTACGCGGTACCCAGCACCATTTTCTATTTAGATGCCATTTTGAATGATGATCAAAACTAATCCTTTACTGTTCCTGAGAAAAGCTTCTGCTGAGTTTCGTTTTTGCAATAATGAAATGTGCATAGCTTTCCCACTAGATAGAGGGCCTTTCCCACCGGTCTGGTGGAGGAAACAGGGTGAAACGACCTTGGATTGTACAAGGTTGTGTACGATACGAGAACAACAACTGTTTATTTGTATTTCATTGTCCAGCTGCATCTGCCTGGAAAATTCCACTGTGGGTGTGTCTTTTCCTGGGTATGAAATGTACATAACGTATTGTTTTGCTTGCTGATCTTTAGTTCCGTCTGTACCACTCTTCGAGACTGTGAAGATGGGGGTCTACTCTGCGTGAATCTGAATATAAAAATTATTGGTATATTCTTCACTGTTCCTCCGACTTTTCATTTGGGCTGAGAGGTGGTCCGAGGTAACACGGGTGTCCTCAAGCGGGTCACTTCCTTCAGTTGGTGCCTGAACAGGGACTCCTTTGTGTTGTTGACCCATTCCCTTTCCGTGGATGGAGGGGAGGATGAGGACATCATCAGGTTGGACAGACGGCTGAGGGATCCCTGCATGAAGATTTTCTGTTACTCGCAGCTGCAACCTTTGTCCCAGCGGAGGGTGCCTCACCCAGCGGCCATCCCAACTGGAGTCCTGAATGGCAAAACCCATGATCTGACTGTTTGGTCTGAAGAGTCGAAGTGGAGAACGGGTTCGTTTGTACTTCTGTTATCGGGTGAGTCAGTTTTGGTTCTATGTGGATATGGTACCATTGTGGTTTGAGTGTGTTACGGTCTAAGGACTGTCTTGATGAAAAGCGTTTGCAAGTACTTTGCTAGGTAAAAATAATAATTTAAATAATTTTGTTTCTCCTTTCAATGCCTGGTATAAGCAAAATTTGGAGTTTGTGTTGTCGTTGTTGTTCTGCAGATGTCCGGTTAGAAGAAGCTCTGCCTGCGCCTATTGAAGGTAGCCCTAAATTTGATATGTATGTGAAACATGGTCTTGGCCCTATTATGTTTAGTGCATTATGGCACAAATATACGAGGGACAATGCTGAGTTGCAGTGGCCTCTGACAGTCTCTTTTGATGAACAGAAGATTGGTGTTTTACAGGAACAGCTGTTTAAGAGACAAAGTAGACAGTTAATGTTTGACTCTCATCGAACTTGGCAGAAGGAGGCTAAGCAAAGGCGGTAAAAATGGAGAAAGATGCACGAAAAGGGAGGATGCAGACTCTTACAAAGAAAGCTGTGGCGTATGTTACATAAAACCAGGAGACAGGAAAAGAATGTGAGGATAGGAGATTTCGGTTGCATACTGACAAGTTCTATGTGGCCAAAGAGAAAGATGATACTTTCAGAGAGGAGTTGTTAGATACTTGACCCCTGTTCCTTTACAGCCACAGCAGTCTGTCTCGTCCGCTCCAGTTGCCCCCGTATCTACGGCTGCTATGCCCACAGCTCTGGTTACCGTGCCCCCTATTCTTTCTCTTCCCTTATCATCTTTGATGATTGTGGCTTCGGTTACATTCACTGTCCTGACTCCAGTGCCCTCTGTTCTTTATTCTCCTGTGCAATCATTGACTACAGTTCTACCTACTACTCCTATCACTCCTCCTCCTGTGGTCATACATCCTTGGATGTTTTTGGATGTGATACCCCTGTACATGGTTTTGAAGACAGGGATTTGGCGAGATTTAGGGAACGAACAGGCCATTTGATAGGATCTGGATTAGGGGAGGATAAGAAGAAGGTAATAGCGAGTCAGGCAATGCGGTGGGCTCGCAATGCGATTTATAGTGCAGAGGATATTTGGCGAGTTACACCTGATTTTGTGCCTTGGCTTTTTTGCAACAGCATGCCCTTCAACATATGTCTGCTACATTGATTGACCTTTGGCATACACTAATTGAGTCGGAGGCTCCCCAAATATTATTTGATACTAGGGACTGCGTTTAAGTTTCTGATTTAGCCCCGAACAGGTGTTTAGTAATAGTTCTACCATAGTCTCTTATAGAGGTCGATTGTATAATGAGAGTCCTACTCAAATAACCCAGTTCCCTATGCATGAAGTCCACTCCATTTATCATCCAGAAATACCTGCATTGACCGATCAGCACGGTGTGACCACTAGACTGGACATGGCTGCACGCTTTCAGGAGCAATGGGTTTATACACCATGGAGAAGAAGTGAGACTTTAGCCCTTAAGCCTACTCTACCAGATCCTAGGAAAAGCCCACAGCCTATTATATGGAATTAACGGAAGCCACATCTTCTACTGTAATGGCTCTTGCTGATCTTGAAATGCTTTTTGGTCTTCTTGTTTCGGTCGATTTTTGGCGGCAGATACATACTCAAAATCATGTTGCCGAGTTGGGTGGTACATGGGATGTGATTAAAAGATGGGATCAAGAAAGGCAGCCAGGAGATAAGCCGCGTGCCGAGAAACTTTCTTTGCCTGGTCGTATTATTACATATATGCATACACTTATTCCACCTAAGAAAGAAAGCTGCCATAGATTGACAGCCTGTCTACAGAAGAAGGATGAGAGTGTATCTGTTTTATTTACTAGGTTTGAAGACACATTTTTGGATTTTAGTGGGCAGGATATGTCCACGGACGGAGCAGTTTGTTTGTTCATCGACAGGTTTGTCACTAATCTTCTTCTCAAAATAATGACTCATTTGCAGGCATCTGAAAGTAGTTGGTCTACATCGTCTCCCTCTGTTATTCTGAATATGGCTCAATATTATGAGCATCAAGACCAGGAGGAAAAGGATAAAATGGATGAAAAACATAAGGATATAAAGGTGAAAGTGTTGTTGCAGCAGGCATTCCGGGGTAATACGAGAGGACAGGGAGGTCATTCCCGACAAATCCCACATACTTGGCAGCCTTCAATGACACCCTTTGGACAGAATCAGTGTGCCTATTGTAAGGAGGAAGTACATTGGCGTAGCCAGTGCCTTGTGCTTTTACAGAAGGTTTCTTCCCCTAGAGGACTTGGTTCTGCTGGTAGAGAACATGGGACAGACAGAAATCAGAATGCTGCGGCTCCTATGGGCAGCTCTGACAATAATTATTTTGATGACCTCAGAGATGGACAGTATTATCATTATGACTATGAAATTGATGATGTGACAGGTATGTCTTATAATAATAATAATAATAATAGTAATTTTTATTCGGCAGATAGACAAATGAGACCATAAAAGATGCACACTCGGCAATACAACATTACAGTACATTAATCATCATATATGTTACAGGCCAATCAGAGCACAGCAAACTTATAAAACACTACAATAAACATGTTAAGATATTATAAAAAACAAGAAAACTCTAAAAAAGAGCACCAGCTGTTGTCCCCACTTATCGGCTAAATAATTAAAAGTCTCCTCCTGTTATGAGCCCCTCGTATTTCTTAGCTTTAGGGCAGATCTTAAAATATTTGTGACACATGATAATGTATAGACATCAGGCCACAGTTTTAGGAACAGTAAGACCACCCTGGCCTGCTTGAACCTGTGTTTCCTCAAAAGCCCCTTGAGATACACTTCTCTGGAATGAGTAATACGGACACAAAAGGACAAAATGAAGGGTGTCCTGTGGAGACTTATTGTCGCAGCCACAGGGCCCATTTTGTTCTAGTTGTGCCGTATACCCTGCCCGGGCACCCAGTTAATGGTGTAACAAGTCCAATCTGAACCGCATGATTAAAAATCTATTGTGAGCACTAGCTATAATAGCTAGATATGGTTCTATACTTTGTGTGGGCGTAACTAAAATATAGTTCCTGACCGAGGGCTTTTTTAGTTCAATTTCCTCCCTTTGAGCCCCAATTAGTTTAAAAAACAGATTTTTAATGAGATCTTTGTCCCGTGGGCTCACCTTGGCCGGGCAAGAGAACAAGTTTGCCCTGCCCAGCATGGTCAGGGAATTTTTTACATATTTTAGACACAGACGTTTTAACACGTGATCCAAGGACAGGCAGTCTTGAATTACTTGTCTGTTAAAGCCTGTCTCCTCATTGGTCCAAGTATTCACCCAGCACAAAAGGGGTTTCACTTTCACCAGGTCCGAAATGTGCTTAATTCCTAGCTCCTCATGTATAATGAAAGAGGGGCTGCTTTGGGGGACTCTCTGCAATCGCATGAAATACCTATTTTCTTTACTTTGTAGTTCACCTATCCCGGTGAAACCCCACACTTCACTTAACGTTTTGGAACCACAAAATGAATTATACAGTTTTAAAATTGTCGCCGGTGACCACTTGCCGAGCCTATAGGCAAAAGATGTAATTACTCCTGTAGATTTTACCAGGCCTAGACACTTACTCTCTACTAACTGTCTAAAGTTCAGTTTTTCATCAAACAAGATGCCAAGATATGGGAAGGCCGGTACTTTCCCCAATGTGTGTGTACCGGCTGTCTAATGGTTCACCTTCCTGCTTCTTTTCCCCAATTCCATTACATAGGATTTTGTAAAGTTGGGTGTCAGGTCCAAGTCATTCATGAATGCCACAAACTCTTATAATAGGATTTGCAAGGCCTTGGGCGTGCGAGTGAGGAGAACTGCGTCATCCGCGTAAAGAAGGACGGGAACTGGCCTTAGACCTACTTTAGGGGAGTCAGCTTGTAATGCGGTTAATGCCGATTCAAGACCGTTAATATATAGTGTGAATAAGAAAGGAGCTAAAATGCATCCCTGCCTGACCCCACTTGAGCAACTAAAATATTCTGTGGTCTTCCCCTCTTGCGTGTATCTTACTGTGGCTGAGATGTTGGAGTGTAAGACCATAAGTACGTTAATTAGTGCATGATCCGCCCCTAATAACCCCATGAGCTTCCATAATTTGGTTCGATTCACACAGTCAAATGCTGCGCTGAGGTCCATAAAGGCGAAGTCGAGTGCCCCGCCTTTCGCTACAGTATACTTTGTGCTAATTAGGTAAAGATTGAAACATTGTGCATCTGTGGATTTGCCAGAGCGGAACCCATATTGGACATCCGTTATAATACCATGGGTCTCTGCCCAGTCAGACAACCTATTTATCATCACTCTACCCTGAACCTTCGCAGTTACGTCAAAAAAGGATATTGGGTGGTAACAATGTGGGCTGTCCCTGTCCCCTATTTTAAATATCGGGACGATGGTTGCCGTGGACCACGAGGGAGGCATTTCTGTTGCGACTGACGCATTTATTACTCTTACCAGGATCGGAGCCCATACCTCTGGTTTACTACGGAATAAGTCAGGTGGAATCCCATCTGGTCCCGGGGCTTTGTTAAACGTAAGACAGTCTATTCCTAGTCTCACCTCGTCTAGCGTAAAAACAATATGGCCAGTTATTCCGGTCTCAATCTGTGACTGTGTCTCAACTCCTCTCAGGGGCTAGGTATGTCTTGTAGCTAGGACAGCCAGAGACAGGGTGAGGGACCAGTTCAGATACATATAGATCAGCATGGACCTTATGTCACAGCGGATTTGCAAGGCTCAACTAAGGAATTTGTGGTGGACACAGGTGCAACAAAAAGTTCTGTTTCTCAACTTATGGTCCCTGGGTTGACCTTGTCTGGCCAAAATAATGTTTCAGTACGTTTTTCCTGTGTACCGGTTGTCAGCCCTATTTCACGCCCCCTTCCACTTACTGTTGGTCATTTCACTGATGAGTCTCCATTCATGTTACCATCTAATTGTGGTGACAATTAATGGGTTTGGACTTGTTGAATGCTACTATTTATTGTTCTTCCGATAGTGTCTATATTACTATGGGTCCGGATGTGAGTATTAGACAGTGTTTGTGTCAGGATGCGCCCCATCCAGATGAGTGTGCTCATGTACCGTCCACACTATGGGCCACAGGTGATACAGACGTGGGTCTCTTACATATACCACCAGTTTCTATACAAGTTAAAGATAATGCTATTTTGCCCCATATTCCTCAATATAAAATACCGCAGGCAGGGGAACAGGCCGTTCTTCAGATTATTCTGGATTTGATACGAAAGGGAGTAGTTGAAGAAACGTCTGTCAACATTTGCAATAGTCCGATTCTTCCGGTCCCTAAGAGGACACCCTCGGGTTCCTCTGATGCTAATGATGATGTCTATCGCTTTGTGATTGAATTGTGAGAGGTTAATAAAATAGGAGATCCACAATTTCCGGTGGTTCCTGATATTAGTACGCTTTTAACAATGATCCCATCTACTGCTTCATTATTTTCTGGTATTGATTTGAAAAAGGCATTCTTCAGTGTTCCTATACATCCAGACAGTAGGTATTTGTTTGGATTTACACTGGCTGGCAGAAGCTTTAGATTCTGTTATGGTCCTCAAGGCTATACAGAGAGTCCTAGTATTTATAGTCAAGCATTAAAAAGTCAGTTGGTTTCACTATCGCTTTTCCCAGGTTATTTATTGGTGCAGTGTGTCGATGAACTGTTAATTGGTGCAGTGTGTCGATAAACTGTTAATTGCAACAAGGTTGCAAGGACATTACAGTGAAATTGTTGTTGCATTTGGCACATCATGGGCATAAGGGCTCTCTTTCGCAATTTCCGTATTGTCGACAGGAAGTTACCTATTTAGGTCACCTACTGTCAAAGGAAGGTAGGTAGTTGACCCCTGAGCACATCAGTGCTATTATCAAAATGCCCATTCCACAAACTCAAAAAGATGTGCGCGCTTTTATAGGAATTACTTCCTACTTTCACTAGTGGATCCCGAATTATTCTTTTACTCATCAAGTCTTTTCTTGCATTAACAACAAAAGCAGTGCATGAGCCTTTGCCTTGGATGCCAGAATGTCAGCAATCTTTTGAGCAATTAAAAACCGTGCTTTGCTTGGCTCCGATGCTTGGCACATCTAACTATAGGAAACTGTTTGTGCTTTATGTTCATGAGATGGCTGGTTGTTCACTTTCTGTCTCAACACAGAAATGTGGGGACAAACAGAGACCTTGTGCATAATTTTCTGCTGTGCTTGACCCTGTTGCAAGAGACCTCCCAAGCTGTCTGTGAGCGGTCACGGCTGGGGCGACGTCAATCAGACAATTGACTGGACTCGTACTTAATACTGACCTCACAGTTATGGTACCCCATGCTGTGGATACGCTTTTGAATAAGACCAAGACACAGCACCTCACCAGTACACGTCTTACTGGTTATGAATTGACATTGTTTGCTAAACATATTACAATCAAAAGATGTGCCACTCTGAATCCAGCCACGTTACTACCCCTCCCTTCTGAGAATGATGCAGTTGACAAACATGACTGCATTTTACGGACAGAAAAAGAGACAAAATGACGGGTAGACCTGACTGATATTCCCTTATCTGACCCTCAAGGGGAACTATATGTTGATGGCTCCTGTTTTAAATTACCAGATGGCACAACTACTGCAGCCTATGCTATTACTACTTTGCACATGGTGGTGGAAACATCACAAGTCCCTTATCAGTCTGCTCAAGTGGCAGAGCATGTTGCTCTAATACGAGCTTGTGGATTGAGTGAGGGGTTGGTTGTCAATATCTATGCAGACAGCCAGTATGCATTCGGGGTTGTGCATAACTTTGGGTGACTGTGGGCAGAAAGAGCGTTTCTTACCTCTCATGGTACCAAAATCCAACATGGGCACCTTATATTGCGGCTTTTTTCTGCTTTAACTCTCCCCAAGAAATTGGCAATAATCAAGTGCAGCGCCCACAGCAAGGTTGCTGACGACGTGGCAAGAAGAAATGCATTTGCAGATAAGGTAGCCAAGGAGACGGCCCAAAGTAAAATGAAAAGAATGTTGTTGCACGTCCGGCTAGGTGGGTTACTGAGGTTAGCATGTTTGAAAATACAGTTGAGAAGGCTAAAGAATACTTTGGATGCAAGCTGCAAATTCTATCTAATACTACAGTGGCAGCTTTGCGTGACATCACCACTCAGTTGGAGAGTATGTAGATAAGTTTTGGAACAGACTAGATATGCATAGATTGTATTCTAGCCAAGAGTGGTATTGTATGTGCAGTAGTTGGTGATCAGTGTGTGGTCAGTGATCAAGAACATCGAAAAGATATTTACTAAACACACTTGAAAATGTCAAGGGAATGGAAAGTGGGAATTGCAGTTGGTCCCTTATCGGCAGCTGGGGCTGGATTCCTAAAAAAGTGATTTATCTTATTGTGGTATTGATGCTCTGCTCTGTCCTCGTTCAGTATCTGCCCTTTCGTTATTCCTATTGTACCACTGTTTTCGCACCCAAAAAGAAAATATCAATTCATGACACAAATTTCGCTATGATGCTTCAGAAAGATGTTGATGTTTAGATGAATATTGATGTGGGAATATTTGAGAATGCATCCCTCCTTGCTGTTTCGCTTTCTGATGTTGATGGTATGAAGTGCTCATAACTGCACCCTAATGTGATACTCTATTATCACTTGCAATTGTGTTCTTCTTTGCTCTAGTTGAAAATGTTTTAGCTCATCCACAAAGGAGGGTCTGTTAGAATAGACCCGTGAATGCTTGAGCAGTGCCCTAGATAAGTTAGTATTCGCAGCACCATTTTCTGTTTATACGCCATTTTGAATGATGATCAAAACTAATCCTTTACTGTTTCTGAGAAAAGCTCCTGTTGAGTTTTGTTTTTGCAATAATGAACTGTTAGTGCCAGTGCATAGCTTTCCCACGAGATAGAGTTCCTCTCCCACTTGTCTGGTGGCGGGCACAGGGTGAAACGACCTTGGATTGTACCAGTTGTGTACGATACGAGAACTGAAACCTTTTTTTTGTATTTCACTGTACAGCTGCATCTGCCTGGAAAATTCCACTGTTGGTGTGTCTTTTCCCGGGTATGAAATTTACATAATGTATTGTTTTGCTTGCTGACCTTTAGTTCCCTCTGTACCACTCTTTGAGACTGTGCAGACGGAGCTCTACTCTGCGTGAATCTGAATATAAAAATTATTGGTATATTCTCCACTGTTCCTCCGACTCTTCATTTGGTATGGAAGGCTGAGAGGTGGTCCCAGGTGACCCGGGTTTTCCCAAGTGGGTCACTTCCTTCAGTTGGTGCCTGACCAGGGACTCCTTCGTGTTGTTGACCCATCCCCTTTCCATGGACGGAGGGGAGGACAAGGACATCATCAGGTTGGACAGACAGCTCAGGGATCCCTGCAAGAAGATTTTCTGTTACTCACAGCTGCAACCTTTGTCCCAGCGGAGGGTGCCTCACCCAGTGGCCAACCCAACTGGAGTCCTGAATGGCAAAACCCATGATCTGACTGTTTTGTCTGAAGAGTCGAAGTGGAGAACGGGTTCGTTTGTACTTCTGTTATCAGATGAGTCTGTTTTGGTTCTATGTGGATATGGTACCATTGTGGCGTGAGCTTGTTATGGTCTAAGGACTGTCTTGATGAAAAGTGTTTGCATACACTTTGCCAGGTAAAAATAATGATTTTGTTTCTCCTTTACAATGCCCGGTATAAGCAAAATTTGGAGTTTGTGTTGTCGTTGTTGTTCTGCAGATGCCCGGTTGGAAGAAGTTCTGCCTGCGCCTATTCAAGATAGCCCTAATTTTGATATGTATGTGAAACATGGTCTTGGCCCTATGATGTTTAGTACATTATGACACAACTATACGAGGGACAATGCTGAGTTGCAGTGGCCTCTGACAGTCTCTTTTGATGAACAGAAGATTGTTTTTTTGCAGAAACAGCTGAAACAATTTTTTTGTATTTCACTGTTTAGCTGCATCTGCCTGGAAAATTCCACTGTGGGAGTTTCTTCGCCTGTGTGTGAAATGTACATAATGTATTGTTTTGCCTTTGGTTCCCTCTGTACCACTCTTCAAGACTGTTCAGATGGGGCTCCACTCTGAGTGCATCTGAATAAAACAATTATTGATATATTCTCCACTAATCCTCTGACTCTTCATTTTTTATGGAAGGCTGAGAGGTGGTCCGAGGTGAACCAGGTGGCCCCAAGCGGGTCACTTTCTTCAATGCATATGAGTGAAGCTATATTTACATAATGACTTACATACAAATGTACATGTGATACACTAGATAACACTCACGCAATTACATGCTTCCATACATATTTACAATGTCTGTATAAACACCAATAGAGACACGTATAGTTGTACATACATGAGCATACACAGCATATAAAGATGGACACACTCACTCTGGAAAACAAATAGAGAACACCAAACACAATTGCATGGCAACTGTAAAAAATGTGCAAATATCCACACAGGTACATGCATTAAACGGCACGTCAATGAGAGTACAGTGGGGCTCTGGCCAGTCCCACAGTGTTGCCTTATACGTGGGTGGTATACTTATATACTGCACCCCACATGACCTGTAATTCCCATACCATTGTTGTATTTGATATGCCATGTACTATCATTTTACAGGGATTATAAATAGGAAAAGTGAGTTAAACACATTTTCCCAATACCATTTAGTGTCAGAGCACAAGAATTGTGGTACTGGATAGCAGTGTCAAAGTGCACAGAGTCTCAAAAACAACAGGAATATGGTCCAGCAAAAGGCAAAAAATCTACAATGACCATGCAGAAAGGGATACTTTACTTCGGTATATTAGATTGTTAATTTGGAAGTCGTTGTGCAGGTCAGGCAAAAAAGTTAGCCTCCTGATGGTTGTGTCTTGGATCATCCTTGTTTTAAAGCTATGAGTCAATTGTGATAGGGGTAGCAATCATTTCAAAGGGATTCCATGATTAACAGTGAACCTCGTGTTTAATGTGTCATTATTTATTGTATTTTAGGTATTTTGTTGCAATCTGTTTTTTTAATGTTTAATATTATATATATATATATTATATATATTTTAATTTTTATGTGCTTTGATGGCAGTTATTTGAATAAAGATTTATGATGATGTATGCTGAAGTATTCCTAAATGCTGTGATTTGACTGTAATCGCACACATTCACTGAATCAGGAGGCCAGCATTACTCCTCCAATAGTATTTAAATTATTATATATCCCTGCACGTCCTTATCACTCATGAAACCATCTTAAAATGTGTAGTGAATAAATCAATACATTATTTTTAATATAACACATCAACATAGTTTGGCCCTACAGTCCATGGGTCAGATGTAAGATGCATTTTACCGGTCGCATATGGCTTATCAGGCTCTTTTTGACCAGTAAAATGCATTTTCCTATGTACCAACCCAATTTTGCAAGTCAGTAACCTAATACCAACTCGCAAAATAGGGATTGCAAGCCATGTTTAGGAAGGGTCATGTAAAAGGCATCCCTTCCTAATAGCTAGTCACACTGGTTTGCAGATTATCACCAAAATACCTCAAGGGAACCCTTCCTATTTGTGAATGCATGCACAAATATGTTTTCAAAGCAGGCAATGGTCCTACACACCACTCCCCACTGGAGAAATAAAAAGAAAACTTTTCATTTATTATTTTTGAAATGCATCCCATTTTTCTTTAATTAAAACGGGCTGCATTATATGAAAAGCAGTCACAGACATGGTGGTCTGCTGACCCAGCAGGCCACGATCCCTGTGAGTGCTGGCCATTCCCACTGGGTTGCACATTGCGACCTTCCTCATGAATATGAATTAGGCAGGTCCCTTTCGACCCTTTTGGGAATAGCAAACAGCGTCTGAGAAACTGTTCTACATCAGGTTTTGCGACTCGTAAATTGTGATTCACCAAAAGTCGCAAGCTGCCAGTGGCAAAACGTGACAGTCATATATGTGGCCCCATGTTCCAAGTCCATAGCCACAATCTACTTATGTGACATGGGGATCTGTGCAGTAGAACTATTCTCTATACATTTAACTGATTAAAGATCACTCAGCCATCACTGCTTTTTTAAAATATGGTCCTCAATGGCCAGGGAACAAAATTGACCAATTGACTGTACATGTTTGAAATTTTAAAAACATCTTCCAATAGGCAAGAATCTGTAGGTCTTAATGGATATTGGTGTTATAAACTATTCTCTGTCCCTATCTCAAATAGCTTTGTTCCTGTACTGGGTCACATCAGGTTTGAAACCTCTACTTTTAAAACACTTCAAGAGGCTTGTTCAGGCTGACTTAGGTGTCTGTGGTCTGGATATGCTTCTAATTTTAGCACTACCTCTCTATCACACATTTAAAACCAAGACTTGCATAGGGGTGCTATAGGACACTCTTAGAACTGCAAAGAAATGTAGAACCCTTGGACACCACTGCCTTGAAACACAGCAACCTGGTGAGCCATTCATGTAATCAGTATTTGTGCTGTTAAATCAAAATGTTGTATTTCAAACATATACAAGATAAACTTAAAGATCAGTGTGGACATGGATCCTTTGGACACCATTGCCTTGAAAAGCAGCATGTTGGTTAGCCTTTCATGCCATCGGTATTGTGCTTATAAAACCAATTTCTGTCATTTAAACATATACAGGAGAAACATAAAGGACATGGTAAACTTAAAGGACAATGTGGACAATATAATTACTATACATCAAGATTGTCATGTGGATATCCTACCTGATGATTTTTTATGGGAATATGTTCAATCACAACGTTATTGTGTATTGTGTGTATTGGTTTGATGCCTTCTGCTAATTATTGTCCATTATCCAGTGAGTGTTATCCAATGTGAGTGTTTAACTTTGCTCTTTTGATGATAAAGCCACGCGCTTGAGTATGCAGTCATGTGGTGTTGTAAGTCGTATGATCACATTTTCAGATATAAGTGCAGGGTCTGCCATCAATGGTGTTGCTGTTACCCTCTTTTGCAAAGCCCTCTATTTGAGAGGTTTGCCAAAGTAATGTGGGAAGTGAGTTTGTACCTGAAGAAAGCACCAGACAGACTGCTCAGTCTGCTGAAAAATGTTAACCTCTACCAGATAATGTGTAAATGTTCCATTTCCTGTTTGTATTATTTCTTGTGGGAGGTACCAACTGAAAAAGAAACAGTAAAATGTTCTCTGCACCGCGAGGCAATTTTTGTTTTCGATTACTGAATATCACTCGCCTATAGGTGTTGTATCAGAGATGGCAGACGCTATACACGTGATTAGACATAGAATTAATGTTAGGAGTAAGCTAGTAGAGAAGTGTCACAGATTGTTCATCTACCTAATGAAAAGCTTACCTAGACTTAGCTAGAGATATATTAGTAGCCCAAGAAAGGCTTACAATGCACATTTTTTTTAACTTTACTGAGTACGACCAAAGATGGTAATTAAGATGTCAGTCATTATGGTGAGCTGATTACAAAATTAGATACCTGTGAAGGATCTCACTTTCAAATAAGAATAAAATGTTTGTGAAAAACTTTAAACTTTGTTGTTTTGGTATTCGAGAAGAACTCTGTGGTCACTGCTGTATGAATGTGTTATGGCATAAAGTACAATAACTACCACATCCCCAGAGCAGAGAGTCCTTGAGTCATTCACTCAACTAGTTCCTTTGTGTCATCACAATCCGTGTGAAGCTCTTTATTGTGAGATAAATCCACAAAATACCACATTAGTTACTTGAGACCTCCTGGAGTTTGGCCGATGTGATACTCTGCCACAAAGAGGATGAGCATCCTGTCTGTCTTATAAAAATTGCTGTAGGATATAATGCAGATGTAATAAGGTGGATGGGACACCCATCAAATTTGTGTCAGAGAAATCTGCCTCCTAAACTCTAAACCTAGTCCTTTTAAAAACATATTCATATGTTAAAAAGAATACAACCACTCTATCCATATTTGGAGTGAATGTTAAGTCCTACAAAAAGAATAGTTGAGGTTTCCTTTAAATGCATTGAGTGCAGACTCTTGTTAATGAAACAGCTGTTGTGGGACCCCATTTAGACATTGCTAAGGGAGAAGAAAGTTAACCAAACAGGATAATGAAAGTCAATTGTGCATTGACAGTGTACTTGGCATTGATAGAATGGCTAAAGTAATGCAAGCAGGATGTTGTTTAGCAGATAGTATATTAGACGATGGAGTGTCCACCTCTTTTTTTTTAAGGTGTAGAAGAGTTTGATTCTCCTCCTCATCCAGACCTTTTGGACAAGAGTGATAAGGTAAATGAAAAGACACAGACCTTTTCGGGCAGGATTCTGTCAATACTTATAAAGACTTCAATCTCTTTTATCATTTTCTGTGCCAAACATATCTCAAATTAATGATCTTTAATCTGTAACTCAGAATCCAAATGGGATGGACAAATGGTAAAACTGTATCAACTGCCTCAAATGTATCAGGTTTTATATGGACTGTGCAAAGTGTGTGGCAGAAGGATCTATAGAAAATCTGAAAGGAAACATCACATGCCAGCACATTTCCTGAGGGATGGTGCTTTGGAAAATTGTTTAAGCACATTTTCCTATCACTGGACCAACGGCAACCAAAACAAAAAGTTTACTGAGAAAAGTGGGGAATATGCACCACCGCAGGGTAATATCCACTCTTCTGCCAGGGCTTTTCTGCAATGGACCCTCTGGGCTTCCACTTAGGGGGACCCTGATCCCTATCAACATGAGGTTTTTCTTATTCCTAATGCAATTAGACCACTTATTCCTTGCCTGCACACAGCCCGGATTTGAGCCTCCTCATGTTTATTCTTAATCCCCCTCCTCCAACCCCCTTCAAATACTGTGGACCCCAGTGGCACATAAATGCACAGTGGCTATAATCGTAATCTAGATAATAACCTTTAGCTTGAACAATACCGATGATATACTTAGTTATTAGTCTAATCTGTGTTTGTTGATATACAAACACTATGGAGGATATTCACAAAAAAGGACGATAAACATCGCCAACCTAGGTGAGCGCACTTGCACCTAACACCATCCATCGTGGGAAACCAACGCCGTGTTAACGGAGTATTCCCAACACCCCAGCAACAGGCGATAGCATCCTGATAACGTGTCAGATGTCCGCGATAAGCCCACCTGGACGCCGATAAGAAAGGAAACCGCAACGTGAAAATAGTTATGATGGGCCCAACAGCGATAACAATATAAGCGATAAGCAGCGCAGTGGGGTGTGGTCCAACTGCCTCATCTACCTCATCATTGTCCGGTGCATCTGGCACCGGGATCCATGGGGCACTGTTGCGCACACATATGTTGTGCAATACACAACATGCAATGATTCCCTTGCACACCATCAGCATCCAACAATGTCCCTGGTGTGTTCGTGGGCCATATTGTACTGCCTCTGGGCCTGGGTGTCCGAGCTCGGAGGGGTGTCATCATCCACGTGCAGAGTGCATATCCCTGATCACCAGTGAGAAGTAAGTGGGACATGGGTGAATTGTCAGTTCTGCATGCTGCGTTGGCAGACTCACAAGTGCTGTTGCGTGTGAGTAGTGCAACTTTGCTATTCATCTCCGCCATGTGTGAGATCAATGTGGAGCACGTACCCACACAGCTCCACCTCCCTCCCCCTGAGCATGTTTCCTTGGCTGCGCTGCGAGGTGACATCACTTCCGCTCCTAAGGCATACCATCGTCATGCTCTTCTGCGCATGTCCGCATGGCTGACAACAACACCGTCCTGTTTGCCACTCTGAACCGCTTCCTAGTGCTTCTATGCATGAATCATGGGAGCTGCCCTTTGCTCATCTGTGTCTGAGGGAGGATGAAGCAGTCATCCTTCCAGGGAAGGGGTGTGACTCGACAGTGGGTCACCCTCATGTGTGCAAACACGTTCAAATGCACGGTGAATGTAATGTGTCAGAGCAGAATCCAGCATGCCTATCAAAGGGGACACCAAGACCATCCCTCACACCTGTCTTTCATTGCCTACTAACGGCAGCTAACTCATGTTACACAACCGAGGCAGCTGTGGCTTGCGGACAAGAGTCACATAGTTGGTAACAATTCCCCAGGGCGCACCTTGCTGTTGCAAGGTCATTCTCCCGCCCACCCAAGGGAGAATAGGTTCTACACTTTGGCCTTCCATTCCGAGCTTGGAAGCAGAGTGCAACGTGTTGTGCAGGCAAAAAGCTCTTTTGTTCCAACAGGAGGTGACCCTCACTTACGCCAGAGACGCATTCATGTCGCCCCTTACAACTGACCTCCCACTTCATTGTGTGGGACTAATTCACCAAATATGCAATGGAGCTGAGGCGACAGGCCTGGCACCTTTATTGAATATGTGGGACCTGGCATGGTCTGTACTTTTCACACTATATCCAGGGTAATACCAGCCTTCATTCATTCTATTCCTCCTGTCGTCTTCGGCGTGTGCCACATGATATAAGCTGGTCCCCTGCATATCTTCTTTGTGCCTCATAATGGCTGCTCACCTTGAGGCTATACACAGGCCAGGCCAGCTACAACTGTACCGCAGACGCCTGTATGAGGTTTTTGGATGCTTGCCCTTGGCAACGATGGGCGTAAGTTATGACTTGACTTTTCGATTTGCATATTATACCTGTGTGCAACCCGTGCTTCATTGCAAGAGATGTCACTTCTCCTGGGCGATGGAACGTTGCTTATATAACACGTGCTGCCCAGTCCCTAATATCAGCTGGTTGATGGCTCCCTTGGCAGCGCATGACCAGGCTTGTACTGTGGATGGTCAGATGACGTGTGCTGCTTTACTTGGAATTGTGGCTCAATGGGATATCTGTGCAGCTGCGCAGACTTTCATTGAATATCACGTAAGTCTCCCATTTCTAGTTTTGGATGCTCCGGATTATGAGGTACATGAATGATCCTTCAACTTACTCAATTGGATGTCCTCTCTGTTTTCTGGCAATGAGGGGGATGAACTGTTGGAGGGTATTGCATTCCTTTTCTCACGTAATTTCATGGATTGACTGCGCAGGTTGTCACAACTACGCTGTCTGCATCATTGACTATTCTTCCAAAAGCTCAATGTGCCTTTGGCTCTGGTCTGCAAACATTCCTTTGTGCAGTCAATTTTGTATTATTTCATTTTTCCGATGAGTTCCGCACAGATGTTTTGAACACTGCCTGACTTTTGAACTTTTGAACTCTGTTTTGTTTCTTCTGTCTATGTCTATGTCCTACAGACTCACCAGGGGGAGGGTATCATCTGGGGTTATGGGGCCATTGGATACATTGTCGACATTGCTATGTCAGCATGAGTGATGAGTGTGCTTGCCGTATGCTGCTGCTTTTGTGCCCGCCTCAGCTGGAGTTTGTTTTTGCGGCACTTTGCCTCTGCCCTGCACATGTTTACAGATTTTTTCATGTCCTCAGCTTTCACTTACAATTCTGTCTGTTCATGATGTGCGAAGTCGATCAACAATGTCTCTTGTTATTCTGTACAGGTGGGTCACTGTTACCTGGTCATGACATGTTAGCAACAGCTGCAATGTGGAATAATCGTGCTTTGATATGCCAAAGTAGCCGTTCCATGACGCTGTGCTCTGCTGTTCCTATGATGTACACCTTTGGGTTTGGGCTTTCAGGTTGGGGGTCTGCTAATCATGCCTGGGGATCTTCTGTTATGTGACAGAACTTCTTCCTGCCAAGGGGAGGGTGATTTTGTCTAGTTGTTTTGCCTTTTTCACAGTCATTATGACATGACGGCTACTTTTGTATTCTATGGTGTTGTTACAATGCTGATGATGCTTGCTGCACGCATTTTGCTGATCACAATGTTTGCATACTGTTTCATGTATCACTTGAGTCAAAATATACATTTGGGATTTGTTTAGTGACTAAGATTATTCTTATTGTGGACACCTTCGAAAGTGTGTGAGATTGTCATGTTCTGCGCTGCCTGGTTGGTGGTCCTGGGGTGGGGGTGGCCCTGAGGGTGGTGGGGGTGGCGGTGGGTGTTGTGGCCCTCTTGGCTCTACGAGCTGCATGAATCGTAGCTCCAAAGCATCTGTTGGTCTTCAGCTGTGGCTCTGGGCTGGGCTCCCTTTCTACTGCAGTTTTTCATCCTACTTAAGACCAGAAAAAAGCAGGTCTTGAGTCTCTGCTGCTAATGTGCCTTGTCACCTGTTTTTGGCCTGCATCACCGATCTGGCTGGTCGTTGAGAATATGGCGAAGTGGTGTTATCATGATTTTTGGGACGGGAACGCCTACTCTGCCTATGATTGGCGTTAATTGTCGCTGTCTGCCTCGGCGAATTTTTTGGCGGCAGCTATTGCGGGAGAAGTGGCGATGTAGGCTGTTAGAGCAGGCTTGTGAATAGGACGATAAATCTATCGCCACTTTAGTGGCGGAAAAGTGCCGATAAGTCAGCAATGAGTCCTTGACAATATGCCCCTATGGGTCCTATTTAAAAAGACTTTTCTGCATGAACACTCGTTTATGGGTGATACTTTTTTCTACAAACATGCTTGAGGAAACCAAAAAAAGATACCTGGGAAGCAAGTATTGATTGTAATACTGTTCAATTTTAAACCATGACTGCATACAATTGCAGAGTGGTAAACTAAAACAAAGGAGCAAGGAGTAGGAGGAATAAGAGGCTAAAGGTGTGTTTCGCTAACCTCGCCTTCCCTTTCCATTCCCGGAAGTGGTGGGAGATTTACTCCAGCAAAGGGAGTTAAGAAAAACAAAATATGTGTATTTGCATAGTGGATTGCACTTCCCCAATGTAGAGTTGTATCCTGTGTATACCACCGTATTAGGGAAAAAGAAAATGTCACTCAAAATTCCCGGTAGTAGGTCTGAAAATCTGTGACCAATGGAGCTTTCCAGGCGGATTACTGGCAATATTTCGGAATGCCCAAAAGTTGTAGATTTACTCCCATGTGTCTAAGCATATGGACAGATCTACAAGTACATCGTTTTTTTATGAATCTATGTTTTTGAACTCTGTTTTTACAGCTGCATTAAAATGGTCACTGGCATCTCTCATGATAGAACTGCAAGAAGTAATGTTAGTTTAGTTCTGAGAAATGCTCTTGTAACACAAGCCCTCTGTCAAAACAAGCAGTTGCTATGGGAACAGAAAGCTTTACAGGAAACAACTATTCTGATTTAATAAGGCATGTTTATCCATGAAAGGCCAGTCAACTTGACATTTAAAAGTGTGTGTGCGAGCACGAACATGTATAATTAAATCTGTATTTACATACGTAGTATTTTGCTATGAAAATGCCTACATTTGATCAAAATATTAATTTGTTTGGTACACTGTACCGCTCTTTTGAAATAACAGAAACATTTAGAGTAAACCTCATGAAATTGTTGAAAATGCGTTTGGTAATCAAAAAAGCAATTTATTTTAATGATTGTCCAAATCTATTTGCAATATGCGACTGATTCAATATTATCAGTAATGAGTGAAACGAACAGATTTAAAACATGAGGATTGCAGGAATACAACATTCATTTTGGCTGAAGTTATTTAAGAGCCACGCAGTAGAATAGAATATATATTTTGGAGGAAACGTGTCCCTGAACATTTAGCTAAAGTATTCTTGCCATTACACTAAATTGAACTATTGCAATTTCCTTATGAAAAGGTGCCCCAACCCATCATACCGCATTGTTGACTGCATCTTAAATAATTGTGCCCATTGGTATCTGTTAAAGACTGTCTGTTGCTGTTGCATCTACTTAATCTTGGTCTTTGTCCAGTAAATGCAGTTCAAAGCACAGGCTGTCAGACAAGGTGCACTTTACTTATAAGTTCCACAATTGATGAAGCTTTCATACTGTGGGCCCCATTTACAATCTTTTGAGGGCAGGCAGCGCCACAAGCCTTCCTGCTGCACTGCCCGACGTCAAAAGAAAATGGCAGGTATACACCTCATCTATCAGATATGGCACATTCCTGTCATAAACCTGGGAATGTGTCAAATGCCTGGCTGTCACATGGGATCACCCACCGTATCGCTCATGCCATGCCTCCCTATCGCAGGGTGAGGTAAGACAGCAACTTGCTCTGCATTGCCTCAGTCTATATCTACAAGGCAATGAAAAGCCACACAGGATGGCTTTATGTGGCCTTGTAGATATGGCCCTGCAACCTGTGTGGCTGGACCATCACTAAAAGTGACGGTCCGGTGGCACAGGGGCCTTGTAAATGTTAGTTTATAGCAGGCATGATGTAAAACATCAGGGGGCTCATTTACAAGCCCTGTGCACTGCGGGCACGTCACTTTTTGTGACATTCTGGTGGCACACAGGGCTTTGCCATATCTACAGGCTATGTAAAGCCACCCTGCGTGGCTTTTCATGGACTTGTAGTTATGGAGTGCAGCAACGCAGAGCAAGTCACTGCGTTGCCTCACACTACGATGTGGAGGCGTGCCATGGGTGTTACGGTGGTTGTTTCCACATAACACCCATGACATTTGACACATTCCCAGATTTACAACAATTTGTAAACCTGAGAATGCATTAAAATAAGGGGAGGAGCAATGAGGAGAAATGCAATATCTCCCAGTTTTTTCCTCTTCCTACGTGTGCTGCATTTCGGAGCACACATCAAAAGATGAAATCACCTCCCTTGCTGCACAAAAACAATCATCCCTACAACGCAGACACTCTTGCACCATGGTGCAAAGGTGCCTGCACTGGCACATGGCAACCAATTGAGTGCTGGTGCAGGGAAAGATGACAGGGATCGATAAGGGGCATTCCTGCCCATTTCTTTTGTCACAGGACAGCACAGCAGGAAGGCTTGCTGTGCTGACGTACGGCAAAATATTGCCAACAAGGCCTCCAGTTTTAAAAGATGAGGGTCTCTAATGTTAACACAAATTGCTTTCCTACTGTTTGAGGCTTGGTCTGCAGAAATTGAAATATTTGTGTGTAAATTGAATGGCCATTAAATTCGGCAAAATGTTTTTTATTGGGCTTATAACATTTCTCTTTGTAGTACCCCAATCATGACGTCTCGCCTGAGTTGTAAGCAAATAGAGGATTAAAACAGAGTAGCTTCACCTCTTTTAATTGTTTGTTTCAAGATTGTTTTCTCTTGAAAGGAACATCACTTGCACCTTTAGCACTTATGTTTCCCCTAACAATGTACAGTTCATGGGTTTCAGCCTTTTAATAATTTAATAGAGACTCCTCAAATGCCACATACACATTCTGTGTACCTATGAGAGGTATTTTCTACCCTCACAATAAGGAGATTGTGTGATATTTGGAAAATCCTCACACAAAGAGGTGTTAAAAATAAATAGTGCAGGGGGCGTGGTTTTGGCGCCAAAGGAAATGGCCGCTGCTCCGGAGTGCTCCGTAGGAACGTAGCCGCGACGGGAGTCCTTCAAGTGCTCCTAGCGGTTATCGGTGCCTCAAAACCACATAAATCAACTGCGGAATGCCTGCTGCTTCTACTGACGTCTTCATGCTTCATTGGGGTGAGCAAAATAGAACTTTTTTCGCCTTTGCATTTTCGGCAGATCGCGCTTGAGGTGCGGCCGCCATTTTGTGCTCTCTGCCACCTCCAGTGAACGCTGCATTTTCTTCACTCTTTTTCACGATGACATAGAATTTGAAAAGCGCTTTTAAGCTGGAATATTTGCCTACATTGATGTTTTCAAGTAATGGAAGCTTCTCTTATGACTGACTTTTCTTTATTTCCAATCGCAAGTTCAACTAACCGCCATTTTTTATGTGGGAATCTCCTCACTAGCTTGCACCTTATTATTTTCCTACGCTACAAGGTAAAAATAGATTTCTTCGGACTACAAATTCCTGCAAGTCGATTTCTACAAACTACTTGAGGGGAAAAGTTGTTTCTACAGTGAACTCCTCCCTGCTCAAGTATTTTTAACCCCATATTGCAGAAACGACAGATAAGGTAATATTGCATCCAGTTTTACCAAGTCGCTCTCCCTTTGTGGTATTCTTTTTCATGGATTGTTGTTTTGGAACGGTGACTCCTGCAAAATTTTTATTACAGCATTCGCAATTCATGTTTGTCAAAGTATTCAACTTACTTGTTGAATTTTTATTTCATTTTCATATATAAACCTCATTTTCTCAATGGCAATGCCACACTGTGATCAAAATTCATCTCAGCAAATTAATGCTGCCAACGTGTCTTTGGAAGATGTTAACCCTTTTAGTGTATTGCAAGAGAATTTGGAAGATACACACAATGACTCTACTACCGCAAAATGCTCCTCTCCTCATATTTCGCGTCCAAGCTCAAAAATTTCATCTAAATTACCTTCTTCTTCTGCTTCTACATCTGGGGAACGAGCAAAAACTAATCCCCCCTCTCCTACAAATACAACCTCCTCCATCTCTATGGAGCTTTTATTAGAGGAAATTCGTTCACTCAAACCCTACATGGCAGAAACAAATGCCCGACTTCAAAGTCTCGAAGACAACTGGTCGTATACTGAACAAAAGGTTGAACATCTTGAGAAGACAATCGCTTCAGTTCAAGTTTTCACTGACCAAGTTCCTAGTATGCACAGAGAAATTCAAAATCTCAAGCAACAAGTCGAAAATTTAGAAAATCGAAACAGGCGTAATAATTTACGCTTTTACGGTCTTGCAGAAGGTCTTGAAGGATCAAACTCCATATCCTTTTTCCAAACGTTTTTACCTACGCTGCTTGGTCTCCCAAGCTCTCCAGCTTTGAATATTCAACGTGCGCATCTCCTTGGTCCAATTTCTCATTCATCTAGTGCTTCTTCTTCCTCTGTAACAAAACCCAGGGGTGTTATTCTGTATTTATTAGAATATACAGATTTACTCAAAGGGCTGCCAAGCAGAAAGGGAAAATTACTTGGAATGGCTCTAACCTTTTCTTTGCACAGGACTACGACAAAATTACTGCAGATCGCTGCAAGAAGTTTCTGGAGATGAGACCTGCTCTTCGTTCTTTGAATGCTCGTTATGGTCTGTTTCACCCTTGCCTGTTTAAAGTGACTTATAACAATAAGACGACGAATTATGAAGACCCAGCTGTGCTTCAACAATTCTTGGACTCTTGTACAAATGAACTGATGGATATCCCTCGAGTATAACAATCGAGCATAAAATAAATTTTATATATTGGAATGAAATTCCGTCCTGATGTCGTTTCTGTATTACTCCCCTTTTGTATTTTGTATTCTGTACTTGGTCTTTTGTAGTATATATTTTGTGCTTTATATTTTCTTGTATTCTGTTGTGATTTTAGTTGTTAATATTATCTCTTTTTGTATTCTTTTAGACGCGGTTTTGTGACCCCTGACTTACGTGTTCTTCATGTTCATGTGGAGGTCGTACTCCCCTTGCGCATTCCTGTGGAATCTTCAGTTCGGTGTGCTGATTTCCTCATGTGGTTCCACCATCCCCAGTCTCATTGTTTTCTTGTGGTATGTCTTTTTGTCGTCTTTTTCCTTTGTCAATTGTTAATATTTAATCACTTCTTTGATCGTTGTTCTCTTCTCTCTCAGACGTTTTCTCTCTTTTCCTTCTTTCTCCCCTTTTTCTTTTACGGTATCTTCATCTCTACATTAAACTATATTCCTTTTGTCATCTCTCCTTTTATACATATCCTGTTCTTCTCCCTCATCCTGAGTCTATTTCACAATCTTTTCTTCCCTGTTTTCTGTCTCTTAGGTAATAAGAATCTGAATTCTTATACTGTTTGCATATTGATTGCTCATATTCTCTTTGCTAGATATTTTTCAACTGTTTTCATTACACTTGTGCATGTTCTTTTTAATGGTTTGCCTTTAGAGTTGTAACCTGGAACGTTAAAGGAGTTAATAATCCTATCAAAAGACAACGCGTGTTAACCCATTTATCTAGATTGAATACGGATATTTCTCTAATTCAAGAAACTCACCTATCCTCTAGGGGAGCACGTGTTGCTATTTCCGATTGAGGATTGCCTTGTGGGTTTGTTTGTATTTGTTGTTCTTTAAGTTGAAAAGGGAACCGTATAGTGGGGTCTGGATAGTGTGGCTCGCAACGATGTTAACTCCTGTGCATGCTCAGCCGCAGCACCATGTGTTTTATAAATGTATATCGTATGCTCCTTTCATTGCTAGCGGCCGGCCGGAAGGTTGTAGGCCCATATTTGTATATTTTTGAGTCTTGTAATAAACGGTTTAAAAAAAAAATTAAAAAAAAAAAAAAAGAAAGAAACTCACCTATCAGATGCTGAAGCAGCTAAGCTGAAAAGATGTTGGGTGGGTCATGTTTTTTCTTCTCCGGCTCTAGGAAAGAAGAATGGTTCATCGATTTTATGTCATAACTTTACCTTTAACGTCCTCTCTTATAGAATATCTCTCCCCGGATGCAACCTATCTTGGAAGGCCACCTGTGTTTTCAGAAATGCTAGGGCCTTTCTACTGCAGAGGGCTTTACTAAACTAAATTTGAAAATTCCTTGGTTTAGCAAGCCAGCATAATGATAGTCAAGTTCATTTGTGACAACAAAAAATAAATACCACATGAAAGCCATGTTTTCGTCTTACTCCTTGCTCCCAATCACAACTCTCTTGCCATGAGTACCAATAAAAGCCTGGATTAAACTTCTATTTCCTACCTGACATGTGCATCTCTAAAAGAACATTTCCTGTTCCTCACAATAAACAACTACCATCATTGGCTCTAAACCTGGTATCTATTTACAAGCGATCATCTCTAGATGTATCTTCTTGCGACATATTGCAAAACTGTCTTTACTGCCCCATTTAGGTGCCGATTCCGATCCTGTAAAACCCGGGAACAAACCGTCGTACGGAGCGTTTTCTCCGTCCGACTCGTACCTGGGAAAACCACCTTACAAACCCTCAAGTACGATTCGTACAGAAATACCATTTCCGTAC
Source organism: Triturus cristatus (assembly GCF_964204655.1). Lineage (NCBI taxonomy): Eukaryota > Metazoa > Chordata > Amphibia > Caudata > Salamandridae > Triturus > Triturus cristatus. Next base: position 874,864,386 of record NC_140582.1, on the reverse strand, counting down.
GATTTGTACAAAACACAGACCGGCTAAAATATACCCACAATTCCGATCCGGGACACCGCGTACGTGACGTCCGGACGGAGTCAGGCAGCGTTTTACAAACCAGCAAGTACGATTCGTGCCTACGTCACTCCGCACGTAGCATTTTTTACGGGAGCCAAAAACTGCCGGGAAATTGAGGAGGACGCGAGGAAGGAGCACCTGTATGCGACGGACAGCCATGGACCCCATCCTACGTGTCATCCCAGCCCTCATAGCCTACGACCTGGTGCACAGGAACCGACGCAGATGCCGCAGAAGGTCAGAACAACACCCAGGGGCAAAGGTGGGGGGCAGGGCAGGAAACATAACCCCCACCCAACGCAAAATGTATACATGCCCTGTACATACCGTACCTCCAGGGACTGGTCACTCCGGAGGGGGGCGTGTACCCCAAGGTCTGCGTCCTGCCACAATGGAAGTGGATGTGAACGCGTCCCGTCACCACAACAATTGTGGTACACACCGTACCCACGCCTTAAGAGCGTGGGTAAGGGTCGTACCACGCCTACCCCTACGTCACCCCAACATTGGGGGTATGGCCCATACCCAGGCCGGAACAGCGTGGGTACGGGTCGTACCATGCCTACCCCTACGTCACCCCAACAATGGTGGTATGGCCTGTACCCACATTCTGTAGGCCTGGGTACGGGCCGTACCCCTACGGCACCCCAACAATGGTGGTACGGCCCATACCCAGGCCTGAAGAACATGGGTACGGGTCGCACCACGCGTGCTCCTACGTCACCCCAGCAATGGTGGTACGGCCCGTACCCAGGCCTGAAGAGAGTGGGTACGGGTCGCACCACGCGTACCCCTATGTCAACCCAACAATGGTGGTATGGCCTGTACCCAGGCCTGAAGAGCGTGGGTACGGGTCACAGCACGCGTACCCCTACGTCACCCCAAGAATGGTGGTACGGCCCGTACCCAGGCCTGAAGAGCGTGGGTACGGGTCACACCACGCGTACCCCTACGTCATCCCAACAATGGTTGTACGGCCCGTACCCAGGCCTGAAGAGCGTGGGTACAGGCCGTACCACCTTTGTTGGGGTGCCGTAGGGGTACGGACCGTACCCAGGCCTACAGAACGTGGGTATGGGCCGTACCCCCATTGTTGGGGTGACGTAGGGGTAGGCGTGGTACGACCCGTACCCACGCTCTGTAGGCCTGGGTACGGGCCGTACCCATACGTCACCCCAACAATGGTGGTACGGCCCGTACCCAGGCCTTCAGAGAGTGTGGGCAGGTGGGTGGGTGTCGTGCTACGATCCACATCAGTGGACAGAGACATAGGGGTGGGTGCCTATCACTCCCATCAGTGCCCAGACATATGAGGGGTGGGTGCAGAGGACTCCCAGCAGTGCCCAGACATATGAGGGGTGGGTGCAGAGGACTCCCAGCAGTGCGCAGACATATGAGAGGTGGGTGCCTATCACTCCCAGCAGAGCCAAGACATATGAGGGGTGGGTGCATATCACTCCCAGCAGTGCCCAGACATATGAGGGGTGGGTGCAGAGGACTCCCAGCAGTGCCCAGACATATGAGGGGTGGGTGCCTATCACTTCCAGCAGTGCCCAGACATATGAGGGGTGGGTGCCTATCACTCCCAGCAGTGCCCAGACATATGAGGGGTGGGTGCAGAGGACCCCCAGCAGTGCCCAGGCATATGAGGGGTGTGTGCCTATCACTCCCAGCAGTGCCCAGACATATGAGGGGTGGGTGCAGAGGACTCCCAGCAGTGCCCAGACATATGAGGGGTGGGTGCCTATCACTCCCAGCAGTGCCCAATCATATGAGGGGTGGGTGCAGAGGACCCCCAGCAGTGCCCAGACATATGAGGGGTGTGTGCCTATTACTCCCAGCAGTGCCCAGACATATGAGGGGTGGGTGCAGAGGACTCCCAGCAGTGCCAAGACATATGAGGGGTGTGTGCCTATCAGTCCCAGCAGTGCCCAGACATATGAGGGTTGGGTGCCTATCACTCCCAGCAGTGCCCAGACATATGAGGGGTGGGTGCAAAGGACCCCCAGCAGTGCCCAGACATATGAGGGGTGTGTGCCTATCACTCCCAGCAGTGCCCAGACATATGAGGGGTGGGTGCCTATCACTCCCAGCAGTGCCCAGACATATGAGGGGTGGGTGCCTATCACTCCCAGCAGTGCCCAGACATATGAGGGGTGGGTGCAGTGGACCCCCAGCAGTGCCCAGACATATGAGGGGTGGGTGCCCATCACTCCCAGCAGTGCCCAGACATATGAGGGGTGGGTGCAGAGGACTCCCAGCAGTGCCCAGACATATGAGGGGTGTGTGCCTATCACTCCCAGCAGTGCCCAGACATATGAGGGGTGGGTGCCTATCACTCCCAACAGTGCCCAGACATATGAGGGGTGGGTGCTTATCACTCCCAGCAGTGCCCAGACATATGAGGGGTGGGTGCAGAGGACCCCCAGCAGTGCCCAGATATATGAGGGGTGGGTGCCTATCACTCCCAGCAGTGCCCAGACATATGAGGGGTGGGTGCAGAGGAACCCCAGCAGTGCCCAGACATATGAGGGGTGGGTGCAGAGGACTCCCAGCAGTGCCCAGACATATGAGGGGTGGGTGCCTATCACTCCCAGCAGTGCCCAGACATATGAGGGGTGTGTGCCTATCACTCCCAGCAGTGCCCAGACAAATGAGGGGTGGGTGCAGAGGCCTCCCAGCAGTGGACAGAGACATGGGGGTGTGCACATCGTCCTCCCATTAGCAAAACTCCATGGGTGCATGAAGGCATCCACAATGTGCGACTATGTTGATAGTGCCATGACAACACATCACTGACAGCAGTGTCCCACTCCCATGAGGATGGATGTCCTTCCCCCACTGCATGACACACCACATGTGGGTGTGATGACAAATTACACATGCATACCCACCCCTGGCGGTGGCAGCACAATACACACACTGAGATCATGCAACAAGACTGTATCCTCATGTGAAACCCCACTAAACTAAGAGAGCCTAAGGGAACACACACTGTCACCCACATTCCAGGACTGATAGGAATGTACAGGTGCTGGGGCAGCCAACAAGTTGTTGCCTCCCATGGAAGGAAAAGGGTGGAGTACCCACAGATACAATGCCCACAATTGTCAGTCAGGTGCCCAAATACCCTGCAGCACAAGTAACACATGTGTGCTAGGCTGGGAGTACACACATGCATAGTGCGGAAAAGGGACCATGTCCACATGAAGCCATGGCAACATACTCCATACACAAGTACAGTGACTACCAAGGATGGCACAGACGATGCAGGCGGAGACATTGCTGAGCAGGCATGGGCAAAGTTGAAGGGATCCCTCACAAAGCAAGGAAATGTAGATACAGGTCAGCACAACAATTGGGAAACACCCTGCAGGGAAGAAGTCAGGTGCCACAGAGGAAGGAACACTCCTTGGGACAATGTCACCATACAGTAAGAGCTTACATGACCAAAGATTATTTGCAGAGACCTTGTGATGGCACGCAGATACCAGGGTCCTCCCCATGAGCAGCACACTACAACATTTCCCAGACACCTAACACATTATCACCACCCCAACTCAGGGAGCAGCAGCACCAACAGCAATACCAGAAAAGCATTCGTGTGCAAATGAAAAACAAAATGCTTTATTCAGCATAAAAAAAGAGTGGATTTGAAATGTACACTATATACAAGGCCCATAGGCCAGTCGATATGCAAATTCTGGGGGGGGGGACACATTGGGACGCGTCTCCCCTAGCTTGCCTGCACAGTTCAGAGTTCCTTTCCATCCACAGGGGGGGGGGGCATCATGTGGGGGGGAAGGACCAGGCACCGCTGGGAAAGGAGGGGCAAGGGTAGGTGTTGTGGGTGCAGGGACGGACGACTCCACCACAGGGGGTGGGGCAGCACCAAAGGTGGTGGTTAGGATGGTGCTGCACACGGTTGCAAGGTCTGCCAGCATCTCCCCTGCACCCGAAGGAACCACAGGCCCCAAGGAGGGGGGGGTCGGAGGGATGGGTTGCAGGGCTACTGGGGGAGGGTGTGGACAGGGGGGGACTCAACTCCCCTGCCTGGGGACTTCCTCGACCGCTTGCGGGGTGGTGTCACACTGGGGCTGAGGGAAAGACTGGCCATGAAGGACTCTTTGTCCGACTGTTGGGCATGGTAGCTAAGGAGAGTGGTTTTGGAGGAAGTGGGTCATGAGGACTGCGGACTCCCACTGTGGCTGCGTGGCTGCCGTTTGCCCCCCGACCCAGTGGGTGTGCCTACTTCCCCCTGTGTGTGCGTGACTGTAGGTGTGCGCTTGGCCTTCCCTGTTGGTGTGCTGCCTGTGTCTGGTGGGGTGCGTGCATGGGGATGTCTGGGTGTGCTTGGGACAGGCATGGGAGTGGGAAGTGTGGATGGGGCAGAGGTGGGGGGGACGGAGCGCTGCAGGAGACCCACTGCTGCCGTCAGTGATGAGTCCATGGACCTCAGCAACATCCGTTGGTCAGACATCGCTGATGACATGCCCTCCATGTACGACACCATCAGTGTCAGCAGTCTGGTGTGGCCATGGAGGACATTAAGCAGCGATGTCTGACCAACCTGCAACTGCCGCAGGATGTCCACAGACTCGGCATTGACGGCAGCAGGGGAGCCAGGGGCAGGGGGTGCGGTGCCTGGCACGAAGGAGACATGTGGTCGCCTAGCACGGACAGAAGGGACCCGAGCAAGTGGGAGGGCGGTGATGGGAATGGAGGGGGCAGCGAGAGATGTACTGCTGCTTTCAGCTGTTGGAGCAGCCTCCGCCCCCTCTGGGAGCTCAGACCCGTCAGCGTCATAGTCGGTGTTGGGACTGGACAGGTCCTCCGCCTGACTCCCCTCGCCCTCCGTGCCACCTGCTGTGCCAGACTCCCCAGCACCGGTGGCACCGGTGCTGGATCCCTCCTCCACGTCCGTGCCGGTGTCTCCCTCGGTGTCCCCCGACGGTGCTGTGGGCAAGGTGAAAAGACAGGAAATAATCAGACACCTGTATACATATGACACATGAGTCCAAACTACATAGGTCACTGTGCATAGCATGAAAAGCATCATGAGTAACATCTACAATACTACGCACATATGTAGGCCCTGCACTACACAGTTGGTTGACCCACCATGCCACTTTGATACAATGGAGAGCATGACACAACAGCAAAGAACTTGATATCGAATTATACAGAGAAGCTAGTGTCTGTGGACAGTCGAGCACAGCATCTGGACCACACATCGTTGCCAAAAATGGATGAGCAGGAACCATGTCTTTTAACTTTTGACACATGCTGCAAAGCACAAATATTAAACCCTGCACAACATGACTGGGTCAATACTTGTTGAGTGTCTGTTCCGACTATCATCACACACAGGCCAGACCTGGCAAGGAGACATAACCTTTGGACATGTAGGCCTTGCCCGCACAAACCCCCCCTACCTGAGACAATGTGATTGAGACAGAGGAAGGACTTACACCTCTTAATCAGGGATCACAAAAATGGGCTCCATTAAATCCTAATTGCACTCTAACTACCCCTCGTGGGGCGTACCACACATAATATTGACAAACAACCATCATCAGATAGTTGTACACAGACACACAGGCACTGGCCAGTGTGAGGATGCACAAGCCACATCGGGTCACCCTGTACAGTGTACACATGTAGCACACTTTACGTAAATACAAATGTGGCCAGGGTACAATGCCACAGAGGCCAACCTATGCTGAAGACACTGAGAATGTCCACAGTGTTGGATGACACACATGATTCCTATGAAAAGGTGTCTCAGGGGACTGTAGTGGCCACACTGCTCCATGGTCCTGGATAGATCTGACTGCAACAGGAGCAACCGTCCCCGCACTATGCATATCTCCCCCTCATGCACATCATGTCTGAGGCCACAACATCGGTCATGCATGCTGCAAGGCAGTTCATTTTAAGCCTCACACTCCTATTTTGAGACTCTGCATCAGTGACAACAACCATGGACCCCCAAATGACTGTACTGGACTGGGCACAGGCAAGGTCCCAACACATGTCACAGACCACCCCCACACATGATGCTGCAAGCATTGGGCACTTGGATTAACTGCCAGCCTAGATTACCTTGTGCAAGAGTGACTACACACAGACCACGGAACACATGTCAAGGAGGGGAAGGGAGGAAGAACAGGACCAGTTGACTTTGGGGAATAGGATATGCACTGCACATATAAACCCTGGCAGTATATCCAGGCGACTGAGCACTTCCAAAAGCTGGTGACACACAACAAACACACATGTACCTACCCCCTTCCTGCTGCTGCTTCTCCTGTAACCGCCTATCCATGTCAGGAAAGACCACCGCCAGGACACGCTTCATTTGGTGGGTCAGGTGGGTGGGTCGCCCGACGTGTTTGCGTGGAGGTGAGTCCTCCAGCAGGACCCGGGCGATCCTCCTGGTACAGCACCGGATATCCTGCCAGCGTTTCCTCACCTGGGCCAGGCGCCGACTGCGACCCTCCACCGACCTCACGGCCCTGAAGGCCCGCTTCCAAATCTCCCCCTTGGCGTAGGCGGCTACCTGTGAGGATGACAAAGTGAGACAACATCAATACACCTGCTCCATGTCACAGAGACACACATTAGAACAATTGGGCTTGTTTGAACAGGGCATAGTATGCAGTAAACTCATTGCACCTTTGTCATAGGGACATTATCCTCTGGGGAAGGCCAAATGCACTATGTGAAATTTAAAGTACACAGGTGGCATGAGGGGTGCAACAGAATCAATGATCATGGCTCACACTGTGCATCACAAGCAACACCAGGATAATGGACAGCACCTCAAAGCAGTCACATGCCCCAGGCCACTGACGCAACCTCAGCGGAGTACACAGACACACACATGCACAGGACAATCACCTGCCATTGGCAACTGCGGGTACAAACATCCCTCTGCACATGTGCCACTTGACTGGGGGGAGTCACAGGTGTGGGCCTAGCTCAGCACGTCAGACACACAGCACGGCTCCCTGCTCACATCAGATGGGTAGGGAATATGCATCCTCCATGCAGCTGGGGTGCAACACTCCACATAAACACTCACCCACATGACAGGGGACTTACACACACACCAATGTCCAGGGGCTGTACACATCATTTGGACACTATCAACACAGGTACACTCAACTCACACACATCTGTGGGTACAGTCACCTGTCACACTGGGGGGACCACAGAATCACATCAGGACTATGGAAACAACATTCCCAAGGGGATTAGCCAGGCTGAATGTGGCATGCACCATGCAGTGATTGTCACAGTAAGCACAATGCAAGTGAGGAGTGCAGATATGAACCACATCAGGCTCTGCATGGGAGACATAAGGCATTCCCCCCCCTGGGACCCACCATGAACAACATTGCATGTCTGTCACACCTGGCCACAATGCCAGAAGTGACAGACACAAAAAAGGGGCACAGTCACAGCTAGTGGAGTCAGCACTCACCTGCTCCCCTGGTCTCCCATACAGGCAGGGGTACTGTGGGAGGATGACATCCAGCAACGCCTCATTCTCCTCTTGGGTGAAAGGCTGGGCCCTCTCCACAGACCTGGACATGGTGCCAGAGGAATCACGAGCAGAAGCAGTGGTGTGGAATGAAAGGTTGTGCAGGCAAGTGCTCTCTCATGGGTCCTGGCTGCATTATATCTCCCTTGCTGGGCTGTTTCATTTACAGGAGTACAGAGTGATTGGTCAATCTCATTTGCATCCTATGTTTCCTCCAATCCCTTTAAACCTACCCCAGTAAGGGCCTTTGCATGGTTCAAAATTTGAGCATGATGTTAAGTCAACAACCACTTTGCAACATAGTATATTGTCTCCAACCGACTTTTGCTGGCCACCTGATGCAAAATTTTGAACTGGAAACTCGGTCTCCATGACAAACAGCATGCATTTAGGCCCTTATACTTGTCCCTCATGTGTCCCCTATGTAATTTCACTATCCACACACAGGTACGGCGCATTCCACACGTACCCCTAGGGCACCACTACTCCAGTGATACAGTCCGTACATGCGTGTGTAGGGCCCATATCACTTTGGTAGTGTTGCTGTAGGCGTACGCCATTGTGATGCGGGCTGTACACGCGTGTGTACGGCCCGTATCTCTATGGCGTACGCCTACGGCAACACTACCCTAGTGCTACGGGCCGTACCCGCGTGCGTAGGGCCCGTAGCACTATGGTAGTGTTGCCGTAGGCGTACGCCATAGAGATACGGGCTGTACATATGCGGGTATGAGCCCTATCTCTATGGCGTACGCCTACACCAAAACACTACCCTAGTGCTACGGGCCGTACCCGTGTGTGTAGGGCCCGTAGCACTATGGTAGTGTTGCCGTAGGCGTATGCCATAGAGATAGGGCTCGTACCCGCGTATGTACGGCCCGTATCTCTATGGCGTACGCCTACGCCAACACTACCCTAGTGCTACGGGCCGTACCCGCGTGTGTAGGGCCCATAGCACTATGGTAGTGTTGCCGTAGGCATACGCCATAGTGCTACGGGCCGTACATACGCGGGTATGAGCCGTATCTCTATGGCGTACGCCTACGCCAACACTACCATGGGGATAGATCCAGTGTGTACACGTACGTGTGTACGGTCCTTGCACACACGCGTACTCCTACCCAAACCCCAAATTGTGATACGACCGTACACACGCCCTCAGAGCGTGTGTACGGTGCGTTTCACAGCTTACACTGGTGATAGGAGGCACACAGGAAAGGAATGGAGGTGTATGACTCACACAAGGATGGACATCAAGTCATTGTCAGTGCAGTGCATCATGTGTAGGGCCTAGGTGTGTCAGGCAGTGAGCTGGCACATGCCTCCTCATGTTTTAACCCAATAGTTGTGTGATGACCTGTGTACACATGTCATGTGTGATGGGGCACCATGTGACGCACTTCCCCTTCACACCTTTTACAAGTGTGCATGTATTTCAAACTTGTCAAGCACTGCATCACTGGCATGGCAAAGTCCTGAACACCCGCAAATGTCCCCTGATGCCAGGTACACGGATGATGACACCTGACATCTCACTACCAGCGTGCCACGATGTGACTATGTCATGTGTGTGTCATGTGTTCCCATGATCTTGCTGTTGGTGTTCTGTCAATGGCATCTGCTGTAGCTGCATCTAACATGTGTCTGTGTGTAGATGCCCATGTCACACTATTACGCACACCAGGGGCCCGATTCACAGAACAAACTTAAGACTAAATCCTAAACTTAGTACCATTCTGGTATTCACAGAATGCACTTAGTACTTCTGGTATTCACAGAATGAACTTACTACTTTTGCTATTCACAGAATGAACTTAGTACTTTTGCTATTCACAGAATGGATTTACGACTCCTAAACTTACGTCCGCACTCGGGCCGGAAATTCCGGCCCGGAGGCGGAGCTTCCGGCCCGGAGGCGGAGCTTCCGGCCCGGAGGCGGGGCTTCCGGGCCGGAGGCGGGGCTTCCGGGCCGGAGGCGGAGCTTCTGGCCCAGAGGTGGGGATTCCGGCCGATTTAGCTATGGCTGAAATCTCCACCTCCGGGCCGGAAGCTCCGCCTCCGACCCGGAAGCCCCGCCTCCGGGCCGGAAGCTCCGCCTCCGGGCCGGAAGCTCCGCCTCCGGGCCGGAATTTCCGGCCCGAGTGCGGACGTAAGTTTAGGAGTCGTAAATCCATTCTGTGAATAGCAAAAGTACTAAGTTCATTCTGTGAATAGCAAAAGTAGTAAGTTCATTCTGTGAATACCAGAAGTACTAAGTGCATTCTGTGAATACCAGAATGGTACTAAGTTTAGGATTTAGTCTTAAGTTTGTTCTGTGAATCGGGCCCCAGGACACATGTGGAATAACACGTGACGTGTGTCTGTATGCATCTAACAGGGACTTGCGAGCTTAGGACATATCTGCGTAGTCTCAATGTCTGTGTGATCATATTTGACATGTACCCCTTCATGGCAAGGTGTGTGGTCTGTCCTTTTTCCATGACATGTGACCTGTGCGTCTAGCTTGCCGGCAGCTGTCTGTATGAGATGACATCCTTCAAATGCACATATGTGGATGTATGTCACTCCTGTAATGAGTCTGGCTGTTCACTCACACTGGCCCACAGCTACTTTCATGACATGTCATGTAGACCTTGACAATCCATGTTTGTAGCTGGCTCTTGGTAGGAGTATCACCTGGCTGGCATACCTGTGCAGGATGTATTGCACAGACCAGACTCTGTATGTGGCATATGTGTATTAGCTGTTGAACATGTGCTCAGTTCATTGACATTGGTGTAGTAATGTACTCAATCTACGTCATTCCTTCCATTTTCTGCAGGGCACCGCCTCTCCCCCGACCAATGCCAGACTTGGCTGCCATGAGGGAACGTGACTGCATACGCCGCTACCGATTCCCCCAACGGTTAATTGTGGACCTGACAAACAGGCTGGCACCCCACCTCCAACCGCGACACAGTTATCCGACTGCTCTGACCCCCAAGATGAAGGTGATGTCAGCCCTACATTTCTTTGCCACCGGTACGTTTCAATTGACCATAGCTGATGTGGGTGGCATGTCTCAGACCATGTTCAGCCGTGTCCTGCATGATGTTTTAGAAGCCATGTTGGAGCACCTGGATGAATTCGTCCATTTTCCAACTCGTGAGCAGATGACAGGTATCAAGGGTGAGTTCTATGCCCTGGGAGTGATGCCCCATGTAATTGGGTCCATTGATGGGACACATGTGGCTTTGGTACCACCACAGGCACAGGAGGTAGCCTTCCGTAACCGTAAACATTACCACTCCATTAATGCCCTTGTGGTGTGTCTTGCTAACATTGTGATTTCCCATATCTGTGCACGTTTTCCAGGGTCAGCACACAATGCCTACATCATGAGGCATAGCAGGGTGCCAGAAATGATGCTGCAGCTGCACAACGAATGAGCATGTCTTGTTGGTGAGTAGACTCTGTTTGTCCAGTATTCTGCCGCATCTTAGTATGTGACGGCATTTCCTGACCCACTTCTTTACATGATGTTTCCATGTAGGGGACTCTGGCTATCCCAACATGCCATGGCTGGTGACACCTCTCCGCAACCCGAGAACAGCTGCAGATCACCGTTACAACAATGCCCATGGGCAGTCCAGGCGAGTGATTGAGAGGACGTTTGGCTTCCTGAAGAGCCGATTCCGGTGCCTCCACAAGACCGGCGGGTCCCTCCTATATGCACCGGTGAAAGTCTGCAAAATATTCCTCGTGTGCTGCATGCTGCACAACATGGCAGTGGAGAAAGCTGTGTCGTGGAGGATGACGGACTTGGCCATGACATCCGGAGTCAGCTCATACGCAACTTCTTCTCATAATGGTGAGTCCCTGGGTCTGAGTGTGCACGCTTTGATCCTTGTGTGGCATGTGTTGCAATGTGTGTGTCCAGCTGACTGTATGCAAAGGGACTTTGAGGTGTGTGCTGATGTGTCACTCGAGTGCTGATGTCATTCCATACATTTTAGCTGACACACTCAATTGACAACTGGCATGGTGTCAACCTTATTCATGTAGAGTACATGACCATGCATGCGGATGACTATGTTTTTCCTGACTTCTTGTGTGTCTCGCATCCCCAGGTAGTTGTGCATGCTGTCTGCTCGTGGCATCGTTGTGCTCCTGCTATTCCTCATGAGTAATGCAACGTGTGCTGAATCAGCGTTACATGCACGGACATGGTGAAAATTCTCCTTTGGGTAAGGATTGCAGCAAGGCTTTTTGGGTGTGGTAGTTGTTTGAAATGTGTGGGCACTGCTCCTGTGCAGGTTATGTTACTATGCATACATGTCGACTCACCATGAGGCACATGACGTGGCATGACTCACATGAATTGATAGTCACACTTCGCGACAGTCATCTGTTATGGGATTGTGGTTTGTGATGAAGGCATCAATGTGTGTACAACTTCCCTCTGAAGCATACGGGAGGCTACGGGTGGACATATTGCGGGACATCCCCATATGATGCTCAATGGGGAATTGCAGCCTCTCCGTGTGCAGCAGGGGATGTTTGGCTCAACCCCTTCACTTATGTGCCAGTACAATGGATTTACAGCATCTGTGGTGCAAAGGGGGTGTCCGGTGTAGGTCCCACATGTTAATCCAATAGACCTGTGAGTCTGTTAATGTTGATGCTTTTGCATAGGTGTGAGCCTGAGTAATAAAAGTGTTCCTCAGCCTCCAAGGGGCCTCATCTCTGTCAATGCAGGTCTCTTGCCACTGTGCATGTGGCATCTCTGGCATGGTTGTCAAGGATTTTGCATATGAGTCTATGTGTAGATTAGCTACCTACATGCTGTTCTTCATGTATTTGATTCTCTATTGTGCATGATGTCCATGGCTGTGTATGTGTTTTGGCATGTTAGTCCCCCCCACGGGCCGTCAACACCTTCTGGGGTGTGTTTCCTGTGCGCAGCTCGGCCTTCAGTTTCATGATCCGGTGTCATCTTTGGTGATTGTGCATCCTTTGTCTCTGGGTGTGCCATTGCAAACCGGTAACTCCTTCCTTGACATACACCTGTTGCAGTAGTCCTTTCTGACATCCTAGTCTTTGTGTGGATATTGTGGCATCATTCCCAGGACATGCTGCCTGCTGTTGCAGCCACTGCAGCAAGGGCACACGTAGTTTCCATATTTGGCAACACACACACATCAAAGGTGCTCCTCCCTTCCTCCCTCAACACATTCATTTGGCTGTCTTCGGCTTGACTGTGCCACAGTTGCGGCCACGCAGTACCAAAGGCTGGACCGTCTGCACATGCAACGTGCACATTGCACGACCCTCAGGTCCTTGCATGACCCACATCACACTACAGTGTGATGTTGCAGCCACCCTCCAAGCAAGGTCCATCCACACATCTCCCGCCTGCTCTCAGGCATGCACTGAGCGCACACACCTTTGCATGATGAGTGTGCAACTCCGACTGCCTACACAGCGCTGCCACACCTTCCAGGACCTGTCACAACCACCAGGTCATGTCCCTCCTACTCCCCACCGGATCTGTACCCCTGCAAGGCCATAGGAGTGGGACTCAAGGCTTCTGCATGTAGTATGATTTCGTCGTGAGGCACATGGCACAGGTATCATCTTTCAGCGTGTCAATCTACAATGTATCCAGGACCCCCTATCCACCATCACATGCGCACACGGCCTCATCATCAACTCGTATGCCATTGACAGCCAGGCACACCTCACCCTCACCAAGGATGCAGACATTTCCAGTTCCGATATTCAAGATTGCATGGGATCCATAGATGAATGGCAGAACAGCAGCCACCTGAGGCTGGACTTGTACAGGACTGAGGTCAACATCTGAGGATTGTCCCCTTACAGCTGGCTCAACTGCTTTTGTCCCACCCACAGAAGCCCCACACAGGCACCCAGTGTCCACGCACACAAGATGTTGTGCATCATGGATTGCTTGCTCTAATTTGCCATGGTAATCACCAGCATCTGTACCTCACACTGCAACACAAGGTAAGACGGACCATCCCCCAGGTCCAAGACAACATCCGTGTCAAATACTGCCCTGCCCTCTACGGAGCAGCCACATCCATAATCCAGGGACACTTGTCCACATCCAGGCTGCATCTGCACACCTCAGCGTCAACATCCCGCGCACCAGCCACATCACCGTCCAGCAGAGATAGCTGCAATGGATCACTGTGTGCTGCAGGATGACCTTCAGACTCCTCACCCACACTCAGGAGGCAGGCCACAACCCTGACCCAAAACCAACCTTGTACCACTGTCATCCAAGACCCCGTAGTGCCATCTCCGTGCATCCAACCTTGACCTGGCCACCATTCTTCTGATCCATCGTACTCCTGCATGCAGGACATAGTTCTCCCACCTGGGAATACATTCTGGGACTCCCTCCCCGGAAACCTCCTCATGAGGCATGACCTCTATGCCTTAATGTTACTCTTCCAAATAGTGCGTGAGTATTGTGCTCCATGTCTGCATTGAATGATACATTGTGACCCATGTGTGTCCTGTACCAGCTCCGATCCCAGGGTATGTATGTATGGAGTTAGTTCAACACTCAGCCATAGTTTGACATTTACACACACATATGTTGGTGAATAATGCCAAATGACAGCAACATCTCATGACAAAATTAGGTATTTATTTTTGGTGGGGTAAGTCTTTTGGTGGATGAAGTAAGGTGCTCTACCGGGTGCATTGAATCCAAAGTTCACAGGGGGAGATGGCATCCTTGTCAGTTGGAGTCATCAGAGTCCAGACCACAGTGTTGGTCATCATTGGTCAGACTGTGACCAGCAAGTCCATGTGGCAGAGAATGTAATTGGGTGAGGTGGTGCTGTTGCGCCAGAGGGCCAGGTGCCAGGCCAGGTGACCTGGGAGATGTGGATGGGCCGCTGACTCTCACGGTCTTTTCCGTGGACGACCCACCTTCCTCCGGCGACCCTCAGATGCAGGCCTTGATGATGTCTGTGATGCTCCGTCAGAGGAATCCTCCTCCTCCTCCCTCCCTGTGGCTGGTGCTGGTCTTCGCCTGGTGTCACAGGGAGGGTTGCCCATGTTGTCGGCAATCCTACGGAGTGAACGGCTCATGTCCGTTTGCACCGCCAGGAGCTCAGCCAGTCTTGCCTCCATCCGTCCTTGGTGTTCTTGTTGACTGGCATGTTACTCGGCCTGCAGGTTCTTCATCTCGTCGAGGGTACCCTTGATGTCTGTGAGGCTCGACACTACCTGGCTGATGCCCCTGGTGTCACGCCGGTATGTGTCCAGGATAGGCCTGGGCTAAATTTCCGTTCCGCTCGCGGAAATTGCGATAATTTGACATTTTCGCGTTCCACGGAAAGTGCGAAAATGTCAAAATTTCCGCATTCCGCAGCTTAGAGATAATTTGTTTCTTGCTCGCGCTGTAAAATAATACATTCTCGCATGCGCGCGATCGCCTTACCTGAATCCTCGCGTTCGCCGACAAGTTTTCACGATCCGGTCGCGTTCTCCACAAGATGTTGGATGGTTGGTAGCCATTTGCGCTGTCTCGCGACAGTTCGCGCCCGCAGTAATGTCATTGTTCGCGCGATCACGTCTTTCTTCTCGCGATCATACACCGCGAGAAAAGTGAAAACAAGATGGCCGCGCCAGCAAGCAACTGCATGGGTAAGTTGGCGAGCCGCGACCATGCAGAAAATACCGCAAACGGGCGGGGAAAAAACGTCCGCATCTTCGCGATATTTCCGCGTGTTTGCAGAGATTTGTAACATTTTCGCGATAATTTGCGAAAGTCACTTTCGCAAATTCCACCCACCCCTAGTCCAGGATGTGGCGCATGTGTGCCATACCGGTTCCCTCAGCTGGCTGGTCAGGTTCTCGCCTCCGCCTGCCTCCACTCCCACCACCCCTGCCCACACGAGCCTGGCCTGCTGTTGTGGGCACATCGGGTCTACGGGACCCCTGAGGGATGGCATTATCGTGGTCGTCTGCCTCCTCCTGGGTGCCCGGAGAACCTTGTCCCTCCTGGTCAGACTGGCTGTGTTGTTCGGTGTGAGCAGGGCTCCTGGGTGTCTCCTGGGATGTGGCAGGAATGGGGGTGGGGGTTGGCACAGATGTACCTGATGCAGGTGCTGCAGGAGCTTGGGCACCAGAGGGGCCTGGTTGGTCGGGGTCATCCACGGAGTGGTGAGAGTCATCGCTGCCGGTGGGATCATCTTCACGCTGAGCCTGGGACTGTGATTGTTCCCCCCCATTGTTGGGGGGAGGTCGATGACGTTGCTCTGTGTGGGAGAGAGAGACAATGTTAATGCTGTTTCTTGCCACATCCATGTTTCATACATATTCAAGTAGTCACAGTTCCTCCAGGTGGTTGGATGTGCCTAGCATTCCTCTCAATGTACACTTGGGGATGGGTATGTTGCGGGGGACAGATTGGTATGTGCTCCTGAGTGTTTGCCAGGCGATTTTTGGTTGGGATGCTTATTTGGCTATGGATTGGTCTTGTTGTGTCACATGTCCATTGTGAGAGTGGGTAAATCTGTTGCCTGCCCCGGGGGTGTGTGCTTGTGTGTGGGGGGGGGGGTGTGACCAGGCCTGCTGTTGTGTGCAGTGCGATTTGTCATTGGGTCTCCCAGGTGATGTGTCTGTCCCCTCATGGTGCATGCTGGCATGACAGTGTGTGTGAGTTCCTGTGCTGGGTATGTGAGCTAGTGGATTTGTTGTTTGAGTGTACAGTGGTCACAGGAGGGCCTTCTGCTGCCTACAGCAGGGCCAAGTGTCATCTACCTTGTCATTACTTTGCCAGTCCCTGTGCATTGGGCATGGTGCATGGGTATGTACCTAGGCCATATGGGCTGTGGGCATTGGTGTCTGGTTCTGAGTTGCCCAATGTGTTGTGTGAGGCCCACCCTCCCAGCATCCCGGACATCCAGTCTTGGGTTTGTGGTTGGTGTGGCCTGGGACATGGCATTGCCTTTATTTGTGAATGGGGCATGGAGACGTAAGTGGCATGAGCGTGGTTTTTAGGGTGTGGTTGTGTGCGGTGAGGGCTTGGGGGTAGGTGAGTGCATTTGTTGTAGATGGGGTGTGGATGCCATTCCCACCATGTTACGTGAGTTGTTTGTGTACTCACCAGGCTCTGCGACTCCTTCGACTCTGTGTACTCCCACTGGCGGAAGCGTGGCCATCCCAGGGATGGTAATGTACGGGTCTGCGGGGCAGCCCGCCTCCAGTGATGTTACTCTGAGCGTATTCCTCGTTCATTTTCCTCTTGACTGTCCTGCGCAGATCGTACCACCTGGCTTGGCATTCATGCCTGGTCCTTCGGATGGGCGCAACAGCATTCACCTTATCGACGATCCTCTGCCACAGGCTGGTTTTTTGGGCTATGCTGGTCTGTCTGACCAATGTTCCAAACAGCTGTGGCTCGACTCTGATGACTTCGTTGACAAGGAGCTCCAGCTCCGCCGTTGTGAACTTTGGATTCTTGTCAGTGGGCATGGTGTGGGGTGTGGGTGTGGGTGTGGATGGTTGTGGCATTGTGGGTGTGTATGTGAGTGTGTGTGTGTGTGTGAATGTGAAGAGGGGGTGTTTGTGAAGGAGGGTGTGTGAAGGTGTGTAAGTGAAGGTGTAGTTAAGGTGTGAGTAAGGTGCAGTTGTTTGTCTGTGGTGTCTGTGAGCAGTGGGTCTGTTGCAATGGCTCATGGTTGTGTGTGTGTGTCCTTTTTATTGGTCCATTTGTGGGTGTGGCTGTGTTTGAATTTGTGGTGGGTGTGTTATAAGAGGTGGTTGTGATTTGGTCCTCTGTTTGCCTGTTTGGATGTGGCAGGTCAGTCATAGAGATGTATTTTGTCATGTTGATGTGTTTTGTGGTGTTGTGCGAGTCGAATTGACCCTCCTTGTGCTGTTTTGCAGTGTCCTGGTTCTGTACGAGTCTTTTTCGCGTAGGTACGGTCCGTACATACGCGATGCTGGGTAAGGGTGCTGTGCTACGGTGTTGGGGTATGGTGCGTACAGGTGCGGGGCTGTGCTACGGTGTTGGGGTGCGGCGCGTACAGGTGCGGGCTGTGCTACGGTGTTGGGGTACGGCGTGTACAGGTGCGGGGCTGTGCTACGGTGTTGGGGTGTGGCGCGTACAGGTGCGGGCTCTGCTACGGTGTTGGAGTGCGGCGCGTACAGGTGCGGGCTGTGCTACGGTGTTGGGGTACGGTGCGTACAGGTATGGGGCTGGGCTACGGTGTTGGGGTATGGCGCGTATAGGTGCGGGCTGTGCTACGGTGTTGGGTACGGCGAGTACAGATGCGGACTGTGCTACGGTGTTGGGGTGCGGCGCGTACAGGTGCGGGCTGTGCTACGGTGTTGCGGTATGGTGCGTACAGGTGCAGGGCTGTGCTACGGTGTTGGGGTACGGCGAGTACAGATGCGGGCTGTGCTACAGTGTTGGGGTGCGGCACAGACAGGTGCGGGCTGTGCTATGGTGTTGGGGTGCGGCGTGTACAGGTGCGGGCTGTGCTACGGTGTTGGGGTACGGTGCGTACAGGTACGGGGCTGGGCTACGGTGTTGGGGTGCGGCGCGTACAGGTGCGGGCTGAGCTATGGTGTTGGGGCACGGCGCGTACAGGTGCAGGGCTGTGCTACAGTGTTGGGGTGCGGCGCGTACCAGTGCGGGCTGTGCTACATTATTGGGGTACGGTGCATACAGGTACGGGGCTGGGCTACGGTGTTGGGGTACGGCGCGTACAGGTGCGGGCTGTGCTACGGTGTTGGGGTACAGCGCATACAGGTGCGGGGCTGTGCTACGGTGTTGGGGTACGGCGCATACAGGTGCGGGCTGTGCTACGATGTTGGGGTGCGGCGCGTACATGTGCGGGCTGTGCTATGGTGTTGGGGTACGGTGCGTACAGGTACGGGGCTGGGCTACGGTGTTGGGGTACGGCGCGTACAGGTGCGGGCTGTGCTACAGTGTTGGGGTACAGCGTGTACAGGTGCGGGCTGTGCTACGGTGTTGGGGTGCGGCGCGTACAGGTGCGGGCTGTGCTACGGTGTTGGGGTATGGTGCGTACAGGTACGGGGCTGGGCTACGGTGTTGGGGTGCGGCACGTACAGGTGCGGGCTGTGCTACGGTGTTGGGGTACGGCACGTACAGGTGCAGGGCTGTGCTACGGTGTTGGGGTGCGGCGCGTACCGGTGCGGGCTGTGCTACGGTGTTGGGGTACGGTGCGTACAGGTACGGGGCTGGGCTACGGTGTTGGGGTACGGCGCGTACAGGTGTGGGCTGTGCTACAGTGTTGGGGTACGGCACGTACAGGTGCAGGGCTGTGCTACGGTGTTGGGGTGCGGCGCGTACAGGTGCAGGCTGTGCTACGGTGTTGGGGTACGGTGTGGAGGGGTGGTACGATGCTGACATACGGGGGTACGGTGCTGATATGTGCGGGGTGAGGGGGGCTGTACGACTCGTATTTGGGCACAAGTTTACCCATGTACATGCAGGCTACAGCGTTCGCTCCGTACGGGGCCTTTTACATGCGGTTGTGTATTCGGACGGCCGGTACGGATCGTACTTGCGCGCTCGGACTTCTGTTTTACGATTTGCACGTAAAAATGTCCGGCTCCCTATCGGACACTTTTCCCGACGCTAATCGGACGTAAAAATCTACGGCTCCCTCTCGGACCATTTTCCCAACGCAATTCGTATGTATTTTTCACGTACGAATCGTACGTCGCAGTTTGTACGGTACTTGTACGATTCGTACGTAAAAAATTACGGATACGAGTCGGACGGTAAATTTGTTTAACGGATCGGAATCGGCACCTTAATGTACTGCCAAGGCATACAACACTCAATAGATGGTGTATTTTGTGATAAAGTGACTCTTATTTCAATAGTCATTTAACAAACATAGAAAAAACAGCGCTCAATCATAAGTGATGAAGCTGTCCTTATAATCTGCTACGTCTCTACCCATTTCCCCAAGTGACCACTAGAAAGCGGTTTCTCAGCTAGATCAACTAAGGGCCCGATTACGACTTTTGTTGGTGCGTGGGCAGGCAGCCCGCCACTGCCGCACCGCCCACACTGGCAAGAGTCACTGCCACCTGTCCGCCAGATTATAAGCAATGTTGTGGTCTGGTGGGCAGGCTGCATGGCGGTTCCCGCAGGGGTTCCTATTCCAAAGGTGGCAATGGCTTTGAAAAAGGCACAGCATTGGAACGCCACCCAGGTTCCCACACGGCATAGACTGTAAAGCCCATGCCATTCAGGAACTGGGATGCATGCACACAGGGGGGCATGAGTTTTGCCCGCCTGCATGCCTTCCCAGGCTGAGGAGGCACAAGGGGCCCTTTTAGCACCCCCATGAAAACGCTGGAAATTCTGAAACTTCTAATATGCTTGGTGGTGCCGCAGCAGCACCACCTGCATCTTACAATGGCCCTGACACCGTGCCAATGCCAGAGAAGGGCGGTTCCCTGGTGGAGTCAGTGGTCCAATTATGGTCCGACCACCCAACTTGTGATAGGGTGGTCAGACCGCTGGTGCAGCGGTGGCTGGACTGCCACCACCACACCAGCACAAGGCTGTCCTCAGACTGTCAGACTCATAATTAGGCCCCTTCTGGAAGGTCTCGACAAATGAATTCAACTGCATTTTTTTTTTCTTACAGAGTTTTATATGGCACCAACTTGACCCGAATCGGGTATCAGAGCGCTTTATATAGCATCAGTTGCGTTACATGAGGACACATTCATTTTTACTAGGCACAGGGAGATTTGGGGGCATATTATCAAGAAACGGCATTAAAATTATCGCCGCTTTAGTGGCAGAAAACTGCCACTAAAGCGGTGATAATGGGCTTGATAATATGCCCTTGAGAATTCCAATAGAAGTCCATGTTCTGGTGTCAACATGGGCTTCTATTGGATTTCTCACGGGCATATTATCAAGCTCATTATCGCAGCTTTAGCGGCAGTTTTCTGCCGCTAAAGCAGCGATAATTTTAACGCCGTGCTTGATAATATGCCCCTAAGTGATTTGCCCAGAATCACAGGATGTTCAGCGTCATTGCAGAGACTCGAACCCAGTTCCCCAGATTCGAGGTCAACCGCCCTAGCCATTAGGCCAACTCCTCTCCTCTCACTTGCTTCAGCTGTTCCCATTCCACGCACCCTGAAGAACGTATATGCTTTTACTCATAGGATGAATTATACTTGAGAACTACAGGTCATGTCCCAAGGTTGTGCTCTACCAGGTGGATGATGTCGTGGGCTGCATATATCTATAATCTCAGTCTCTTTTCTGCTTGAGCCCAAATTAAACCCCAATAGATGAACCTAACTCACGGCAAAGATATGATATAAGGCTATATACTGGAGAGAGAAAATGAGAATCATTATCCCTTTTTAAGGATTTCTAAAGCACAACTATGACTAGTATCCATGAGGGGGCCTCCTGCCTGAAATGTTCAAAGATGGCCATCTTCATGGATCCACTCTCTTTCTATAGCGAAAGTGGCATCCTGTTCCCGTCTACCATTGATTAACCAATTTGCTACTTTCTCCGAACCAATTTCTTCCCAGCGTTTAAACACTTTATAAACATTTTGTGTGTGAATACCAGTCATGTCTGAAGCTGGGTAACTTTAACTATAGAAAAAGGTGTTTTGGTTTTTATTATACATGATCTGCAGTTGTAATCATAGTAATTCAGGATTTTAGATCCACTGCTTTTTTTGGGGCATGATATATCAAAGTTTGCATTAAATTAAAAAAGAAGGTATCAAATATTGTGATTGTCAAGGAAGTACATAAACAAGGTAAATGGAATAAATAGGCTGTTTGATAATGTTTTCCAAAATCCGGAGTCTGCCCCTTCTTTAGTTGTATTTTTTTTTAGCTAGCTCGGGGTGTGACATAGCAACCTAAAGATCATGCCATGTACTTCATTAAAGAACCTTTCCAATATTATGCAGCTGATTCTCTCCCTCAACAACGTACCCACAGTCGCCATGAACAACTTCCACGATGGGATGAAGGTTGTCACCAACTGGATGAATGACAGCTGTCTCAAGCTCAACCCAGAGAATACCAAAGTCCTCAACCTGGGCATCACTCCCTCCACCTGGGATGACTCCTGGTGACCTGCAGCAATTGGAACACCCCCACACCCACAGCCCATCCCCAAAACCTCAGCATCATCCTGGACTCCTCTTGCACTATGAACCACTAGATCAACGCTTTCTCATTATCCTGCTTCGTCGCACTATGCCTACTCCAAAAGATTTTCAAGTCGATCCCCACAGAGTCCAGAAAGACGGTCACCTTCACGCTCATCAGCAGCAGACTAGACTACGGCAATGCACACTACACCGCATCACCTAGAAACTGCTCAAGAAACTGCAGAACATTCAGAAAGCCTCAATATCCTCCACCGCAGCCACATCACTGGCTACCTGAAGGACCTTCACTGGCTCCTAGTCAACAAAAGAATCACTCAAGCTCCTCACACACGCCTACAAAGCCCTACACAAAGGGGGACCTGTGCACCTCAATTACCTCCTCCCATTCAATGCACCCACCAGAGGCCTCATCTCTGCCTTACTGGCTCTTGCCACCATCCACCATATTCGCAAGGCCATAGCTGGAGGACGATCCTTCTCCTACCTCACAGCAAAGACCTGGAACACCCTGCCTCTCCACCTCAGGCAATCACAGTCACTGCCTCAATTCAGGAAGGACCTCAAGACCTAGCCCTTCGGCTGAACCACAGTGCCTTTGATGGATTAGCAGTACCCACCCCCAGCGTCTTGAGACCCTTACTGGTGAGTAGTAACACTCTACATGACACTTGATTGATTGATTTATTGAATAGTGGAGAATATGAATACTGCTAACAATGAAATACTCGAAAAGATGGTGGAAATTCTCTTGATTCTCGAAATTGGGATGTTGTTCTATCTTTCTAATAGCTTCTCTATCTTTGTTTGGCAGGTTGAAAATGTATTTGGAATAGCACTTCTACATTTTTTGTTACCCATATTTCTAATTGATTTGACGTTTTGTTCTAATTGTGGAGAAAGATAACAAAAAAACAAGAGAAGCTTGATTTTAGCCTTCTTTATTTTACTTTCTTGCAGTGTAAAATACCCCTCTATTATTTCATACAATGAGTCGATTAAGGACCGTTGAAGTTCGAGGTACAAGACCATATCATCAGAATACCATTTTATCTTGGGTCCCTGAGAGCTATTGGTTCTATTGCTGGTACTGATTTCATTGCTAAAGCAAAAGGTTTGATGTAAAAAGCAAAAATCTGGGGATACAGGAAGCTATTGTTATGTCTCATCCCACGACTGATGCTAATCTACTGCATTGCCTTGCCATTCAACATCACCGATGCCCCTTCGTATATAGCTGCTTAGGACTTTGACCAGTTCAGAGTGAACCTTATTTCCTCAAACACTTGTCCCAGATAATTTCCGCTGAGCTAAGCTGAACACTTTTTCGTTGTGAATTAAAATAACAATAGCTTCTCTTTATGAGGTGCTTCAGAAGTCTATAACTTCAACTAGAGAATGTGTATTAGTGTACAGCTAGTGGCCCAGTATAAGCCAGTGTCAATCACCATGTATTCTTTATGATATGGCTGCTGTTTGCCGAGTTGCTATTACTTTAGCAAATAACTCTAGTAAGTATTTAGAAGGGTATTAGGGTGGTATAAGTTAAAAAGAAGTAAGTGTTTCTCTTTCTTGGGGAAGCTGCTAATTTTGACCCCTTTAAGAATGGATTACAGTTTTTTCCTCCAACTGGAATATGATTAAGTTTGTGTGAGGGACTTTTAATTCCTCAAGTAACATTTGATACCACACACAAGGGAAACCATATTCCCCGAAGCTATCTCTTCGTGAGAGAGAGGGATTGGTTGCTGAGCCGTCTGTGCTAGATTGAAACATTTTATTTCTAAGGGATTTAATAAATGTATAATATCCTTATCAAGTGTTTTATGTTTTTTCCTTTGCCTACCCCAACTTTGAAGGTTTGTCTCAATTATTTTTAATGTTTAGTTTTCATTGTGTGTGTTTTAATGTATTTTGCAGGATCTGTCATTCTTGCTTTCTAAATTTTCTAGATGTACTGAAAAGTCTACGACTTCTCCTCTATGTTGCGTTGTTAGTCTCCCATTTTGTCTCATGGGAAGAAGTACCTATATGCTCCTGGAAGAATAATTTAGAGCATTCCTTTATTTTCTTAAGTTCTGAATTGATAGCGAGCTATCTGTCAATCTCTCCACAAGCCAATTTGCTTTGTGACTTTACTGCAATATTAGTCTGAAAACGAAGCAGGCAATCTAGGTGATGAATATTCTCCAAAATTTTCTCTGATAACAAATATCCATTCAGAGTGCAGTTTGAGTTCTACCTATTGGTCTTTAGAGCAGTATGAACTTTTCTCAGAGAATCTATAAATCCTAATTCATCTTTAAAAGTTTATAGTGCTTTGTCAGATCTGGGTTTTCTCTGCTTGCTAACTGTTCCAGTAGAATCCGGACTCATGGACTGCAAAAAATCAAAATCTCCTCTCATTATTAGCAATGGTGGAAAATCTGGTAATACTATTGCTAATCCACATAATGATTTGGATTCATCCTCGATGGGAACATAGTATAACAACTCGTAGATGTTATAGCCACTTGTTCCCAACCAAATCCCGGAATCATTCTATGGTATTTTCTATCCATCAAACGAATTTGCCTTCAATATATGAAACCCTCTATGACCGACATATGTGTGGGAACATGCTAAAACAATAGAGGGTAGCCATGAGGAATTCTTACAGCAGGATCTAGGAAGCGAGTTTCCTGTAATAAAATAAATGAGGGTTTTTGGTTCTTAATCCAGCTAAACGTTTCTTTCTTTTTTCGCTTATTATTTATGCCATTGAAGTTCTCTGGAATTATTTTGATTTGCGTCATATTTCCTTATCTTGTAATCTAACTTTTTTGATGACCTAAGTAATTAAGACTTTTTTTATCCATAGTCTCTTTCTTCTCATGCTGAATCTGTATCAGCAGATTCTGGGAAGGTAAGATTTATTGTTCCAATATGGGTTCCCACCTTGATGGTAGCAGATTACCATCCCCCCATTTAATAACTTTTTCTACCAATAAGTCCACAGAAAAAAACAGGGGGCCATATTATCAAGAACGACGATAACATTATCGACCACTTTACACCAGAACCTGGGCATCTATTGGAATTCTCTAGGGCATATTATCAAGCCCCTTATCGCCATTCTTGATAATATGGCCCTCAGTTTGATGGTTAAAATCCTACTGACTCGGTAAATGTTATCTAACCAATGGCTTTGGTATCTTTTGTTTGCAGGGTGAAAATGTATTTGGAGTAGGACCTCTACATTTTCTGTTAACCAGATTTCTAATTTATTTGATGTTTTGTCTTAATTTTGCAACGAAATATTGGTATTTTTGGGGGAAAGATAAAAAAGACAATCTTTATGTTAGCTTTCATTATTTTATTTCTGTGCAGTGTAAAATATTCATAGTCGGATGCCGCAAAGTGTGTGCCCCACTTTCCCGCAGGAGAGGCCCGGCTAGAGCAGGGTGCAACTTGCAGGAAAAGTCCGAAGTGCCCTGCTCGTGCCCTGAAGTTCTGTAATTCTTGTAGTTTGGCGCAAGGCACGGTAGCAATAAGACACAGCTGCAGCACAAAAACGGAACAGGATAGTCGCTGCGACGTGGAACCCCTGGTTGTTTCGGAATCGAGGAGGGAGGAGAAGACACAGCGTTCTCTGTGACGAGGAGGACCTTTTTTTGTTTTTAGCACCCTAGTGGTGCTCAAGAGGCTGGTAGAAGAGAGGGAGACAGGGGGTGATGCGCCAACAGACATTGAAGTGTAAAGTATAAGAACTTGAACTCGAGTCAAGCCCCGAACTGAGCTGATTTTTAATTAGCAAACAGCCTTTGGCCAAAGCAACAATAAGGAGCAAGCCTGGGTTTTTGAGAGCTACAAGTTAAACATATCAAGTCTGTCTTCACCCTCTATGTCCTTCTCATGCCATTCTGCCATTGCTTAAGAAGCAGCTAGCTCTAGGTTGGTGTGGCTAGCCTAAGCAGTAGCCCCAGCAATATTCCTGCGACCCCTTATTGCTCCTTGTTCCAATCTCTGACTAGAAGGATTAGGAGGCGATAACCTTCCTGAGTTGAATATAAGCCATCAAGAAGAGCTGAAGAGTTGAAGTGGGAGCACAACTATTTTTTCCCTTAGTCCAATTCCTCCCTGTCCCAGGTAGTAGAGTGCTATCGGCTGGTTGAAATTGGATTCTCTATATTCTAGGTTGAAATTTAAAAAAACAATGCATGGTATGTGATAGAGGGCAACACAATGAAAGCCAATCCTCCGAGGAGCAAGTTGATACAGATAAATATGCTAAAAGGATTTAAGACCATTTCCACCTTCTTCTCTAAAATAGAGACAGGGTTGCACAGAGTGACTGCAATGGAGAGTAAGTTTGAACCACTCCCCGAAAAGGTTGAGGCGGGAATAGAAAAGTCTCTTCAACCAAATCCTACTGTCTTTTCACCTGGAAAGAGAGTGACTCGGTCTGTGGCTGAATTACGCCCTCCATCTAGAGAAGAAGGCATTCCGCTGGGAGACTTTACTCTTCCGGATATCAATCTGAATCCTGTCACGAAGGACCTGCAGTCCCCTAAGCAGCATACTAATTTCCTCCTGCTTTTAAACCTACGAGACAGTATAAGAGATTCCCCCTCTGGCCCTATGATCAAGATGCAGCTCTTCAGTAGTACACCTGGTGGAATATCTCTATTAAATTCAAGGGGGTTCCTCACCCCTTATTTGTCCCTGAGTCCTCATCTCCTGAATAGCCATCCGGAGAATAAAATACTGATGTCCGAATCTTTGCTCTGACTCGAAAGAGACATGTCTTCCATTCTGGCCCTAATGGAGAAATCTGTAAGTAACTCTGATCACATTCTGGTTTCTCTACTGTCCTTGACCAAATCTATACTCTCTGACCAAAGATCTCTTATTGGGAAAGTTTTCCTCCTTCCCTTATATAAGAACAATCCTTCTAATGGAGATTCTTTTCCCCAACCCCTGTGCCGTAACTTTAATCAAACTGAATTCACCCAAACATGAGCTATTTCGCATCATAGTTGCAGGGACTTTGGTACTCAGGTAGGTACGCCCTTTGGCTGCAGGAAAAACCAGGACAAGGAAATTGCTGACCTATATGAAGATGACCAGCCCCTCAATGTTTAAATATCCATATACCAGAATATCAATGTTTAAATATCGATGTGGCACAATATCGACCTGCAAGAATATCGTCGACCAGAATATCGACATGCAGGTAAGAAATATCGTTTTACTTAATATCGAAATTTATTTTAGTGTTCTGTATTTTAGTAAATGTGTCAAAAGTATTTGATTTAAATATTTTGTATAAGTAGAGCTTTTTTTTGTAATGTATGTTTCAAATTTTCAGAAATAATAATTTTTATGGTATTTCATTTTTGCGTATTTTAGTTCCGTAGCGGGTTGTGGGTTTATAGGGGAATGGGGTGGGAAGTAATTTAATCATAATATATGTATTAATAATTTTTAGAAGTTATTAATTTTATAAAAAATGTATATTGAGTTTTAGTGCCATAGCGGGTTGTGGGTTTATAGGGGAATAGGGTGGAAAGTAATTTAATAATAATTCATTCATTCATTCATTCAGTTAATTAATTAATATTTTTGCAATTAATAATTTATATTGGGTTAATTAATGTGTTAATTGATTAGCTATTAACTGGTTATTAATTAATAATTATTAATTGGTAAATATGTTAATTGTGTCATTTTTTTAGGAGCGTGTTGTGGGTTTATAGGGGAGGGGAAATAATTGAATTACAATTAATGAATTAATAATTGTATTAATTAATAATTATGTATTTAATAATTTATATTGTTAATTGTGTTCCTTACATTGTTATTAATTAGTTAATTATTAATTGGTAAATATGTTAATTGTGTTATTTTGTTAGGAGCGGGTTGTGGGTTTATAGGGAAGTGGGGTGGGAAGAAATTTAACAATAATTAATTAATTAATATTTGTATTCATTAATATTTATGTATTTACTATTTAATTAGTTATTATTAGTTATTAATTGGATATTGAATATTGATTGGTAATTAAGTTCATTGTCTTTTTTTTTAGGAGCGGGTTGTGAGCTTATTAGGCAGTAGGGTGGGAAGTAATTTAACTATAATTAATTAATTCATATTTGTATTCATTAATATTTATGTATTTACTATTTTATTTTTGTTAATTGTGAGTTTATTAGGGAGAAGGGTGGGAAGTAATTTAATAATAAATAATGAATTAATAATTTGTGTAAATTAATATTTGTGTATTTAATATTTTATATTGGTAATTGTGTTAAATTATTTATTATTAATTACTTGTTAATTGGTTATTAATTATTAATAATTATTTGGTAATTGTGTAATTTTTTAGGAGCGTGTTATTGACTTATCGGGGAGTAGAGTGGGAAGTAATTAAAATGTAATATATTTTTTTTATGATATTTAGTTATTGCAATTTTATAGTCTTAATAGTGTGAATTAATGTATTGCTGATTGTTTTTTATTTGATTGTTCATTGTTGTTTGTCAACTAATTAATTGTTAAGCAAATATGTTAATTTTGTCATGGTTTACAATATTGGCGGTGTCATTTATAGGGGGATTTCGTGGGACGTAAATTATTATTCAAGCGTTTGTTAAATATGTTTATTATTTTGATGCAGTGGGAATAGAAAATTATTCCTCTCCGCTATCCAACACTTTCCCTACTGTTGCTATTGTTGGAGTGGGAATAGTAATTTTATCCCCTCCGCTATTTAATACTTTCCCTACTGTTGCACTCATTGGAGTAGGGATAGTAATTTTATCCCCTACGCTATCCAACACTTTCCCTACTGTTGCGCTCCATGGAGTGGGAATAGTAAATTATTACCCTTCGCTATCCAACACTTTCACCACTGTTGCACTTGCTGGAGTGGGAATAGTATATTATTCCCCTTCCGCTAACCAACTCTTTCCTACTGTTGCACTCCCTGGAGTGGGAATAGTAATTTTATCCCCTCCACTATCCAACACTTTCCCTACTCTTGCACTTGCTGGAGTGGGAATAGTAAATTATTCCCCTCCGCTATCCAACACTTTTGTATAGTTGCACTTGCTGGAGTGGGAATAGTAATTTTATCCCCTCTGCTATCCAACACTTTGGTGCCGATTTGGATCCTGGAAAAATTTCCCCGTACGACTCGTATCCGGTCTTTTTACCGTACGAATCGTACAAGTGCCGTACAAACTGCCAAGTACGATTCACATGGGAAAAACTCCATACGAATAGCATTGGGAATAATTCCCCACATGTCCCTGGGTCGGAAAATGTGTCCGACACGTCCCCGGACGATTTACCATACAAACGTGAAAAGTGAAGTCCGACCGTGCAAGTACGATCCATCCCGTGCGTCCGATGTCACAACCGTATGGAAAAAACACCGTCCGCACCGAACTCTCAAAGCAACCATGGAGACATGTGCCCACATACGCACGAACACCCCCCCAGCCCCCGTATGTACGTGCCGGACCACCCCCCCAGCCCCCGTATGTACGCGCCGAACCCCCGTGTATGTACACCCGTGTACGTACGAGTCGTACCCCTCCCATGTATGTACACCCGTGTACGTATGAGTCGTACCCCCACCCGTGTATGTACACCCGTGTACGTACGAGTCGTACCCCCACCCGTGTATGTACACCCATGTACGTACGAGTCGTACCCCCACCCGTGTATGTACACCCGTGTACGTACGAGTCGTACCCCCGTGTATGTACACCCGTCTACGTACGAGTCGTACCCCCGCCCGTGTATGTACACCCATGTACGTATGAGTCGTACCCCCACCCGTGTATGTACGGTGCGTACCCCCAGCGCGTACGCACCGTACATACACGGGTGGGGGTTTGGGTACGACTCATACGTACATGGGTGTACATACACGGGTGGGGGTACAACTCGTACGTACATGGGTGTACATACACGGGGGGTTCGCCGCATACTCACGGGGGCTGGGGGGGGTACGGCGCGTACCGGGCCCCCTAATCTGGTCGTTTCACGGCGTACTTCGCTTTTCCGGCACTTTTTGGGTGCCGTAAAAATATTGCCGTCCGGACTGCTGTCGGTTCGATTCGTACTTCCTGGGTCGTGAGACGCTGCCTGAAAGCGTCCCGACGTCACGTCGGAGCATTCCCGGATCACATTCGTATGTATATTTTCGTCGGTCGGTGTTTTGTACGACTCGTACGGAAATGGTGTTTCCGTGCGAATCGTACTTCCATGTTTGTAATTTTTTTGTCCCGGGTACGAGTCGGACGGAGAAAACGCTCCGACCGACAGTTCGTACCCGGTTTTTCCAGGATCCTAATTGGCACCTTTATGTGTTGTTGCACTCCATTCAGTGGGAATAGTAAATTATTCCCCTCCGCTATCCAACACTTTCCCTACTGTTGCACTTGCTGGAGAGGGAATAGTAAATTATTCCCCTCTGCTATCCAACACTTTCCCTACTGTTGCACTTGTTGGAGTGGGAATAGTAAATTTTACCTCTCCTCCATCCAACACTTTTCCTACTGTTGCACTTGTTGGAGTGGGAATGGTAAATTACCCCCCTCCGCTATTGAACACTTTCCCTACTGTTGCACTCCCTTCAGTGGGAATAGTAAATGATTCCACTCTGCTATCCATCACTTTCCTACTGCTGCACTCGCTGGAGTGGGAATAGTAATTTTATCCCCTCCGCTATCCAACACTTTCCCTACTTTTGCATTACCTGGAGTGGGAATAGTACTTTTATCCTCTACGCTATCCAACATTTTCCCTACTGTTTTAGTTAATGTAGTGTAAAATGTTGTTTTAAAATGAAATAATTATTTTAATATTTTAATTTATTATATATAAATATTTTATTTGTATATTTATGTTACAGGTGTATGTATTTATAATTTCTATTATGTTTCTATCATTTTGGTGCAGATTCCGATCCTATAAAACCCGGGTACGAATGGTCGTACGGAGCGTATTCTCCATACGACTCGTACATGGGAAATCCACCTTACAAAGCAGTTTCGTACAGAAATACCATTTCCGTACGAATCGTACAAAATTACGTGCGGCGAAAAAATACCCACAATTCCGATCCGGGACATTGCATACGTGACATCCGGACGGAGTCAGGCAGCGTTTTACGGACCAGCAAGTATGATTCGTGCCTAATTCACTCCGCACGTAGCATTTTTTAAGGGAGCCAAAAACTGCCGGGAAATTGAGGACAATGCGAACCAGGAGCACCGGTACGTGACGGACAGCCATGGACCCCATCCTACGTGTCATCCCGGCCCTCCTAGCCTAAGACCTGGTGCACAGAAACCCACGCCGCAGAAGGTCAGAACAACACCCAGGGGCAAAGGGGGGGGCCTGGGGCAGCAACCCCCACCCAAGTAAAAATGTAAATATGTCCTGTACATACATGACCTCCAGGGTCTGGTCACTTCGGGGTGCGTGTCCACCAACCGCTACGTACCGTCACAACGGAAGTGGAGGTGGACTCGTACCCGTCACCACGACAATGGTGGTATGTACCGTACCCACGCCCCCACAGCGTGGGTACGGGCCGTACCACCATTGGAGTGGTGATGGAGGGGTATGCGCCATACCCACGCCCCAGAGCATGGGTACGGCCCATATCACCATTGGAGTGGTGATGGAGGGGTACGCACCGTACCCATGGCCCCAGAGTGTGGGTACGGCCCGTACCACCATTGGAGTGGTGATGGAGGGGTACACGCCGTAACCACATCCACAGAGTGTGGGTACGGCCCGTACCACCATTGGAGTGGTGACGTAGGGGTACGCGCAACGGAAGTGGACGTGGACGCGTACCCGTGACCACTCCAATGGTGGTACGGGCCGTACCCACGCTCTGAGGGCGTGGGTACGGCGCGTACCCCTCCATCACCACTCCAATGGTGGTACGGGCCGTACCCACGCTCTGGGGGCGTGGGTACGGCGCGTACCCCTACATCAACACTCCAATGGTGGTACGGGCCGTACCCACGCCCTTAGAGCATGGGTATGGCCCTTACCACCATTGGAGTGTGGATGTAGGGGTACGCGTGGTACGGACCGCACACACGCCCCCAGAGCGTGGGTATGGCGCGTACCCCTACATCACCACTCCAATGGTGGTACGGGCCGTACCCACACTCCGGGGGCATGGGTACAGCGCGTACCCCTACATCACCACTCCAATGGTGGTACGGGCCGTACCCACGCCCTCAGAGCGTGGCTACGGCCCGTACCACCATTGGAGTGTGGATGTAGGGGTATGCGTGGTACGGACCGTACACACGCCCCCAGAGTGTGGGTACGGCTCGTACACCCCATGAATGTGGGGGTACGGTCTGTCCCACCCGTACCCCTAGGGCACCAGTACTGAATGGACACAAGGTGTACACACGCCACAAATGTTGGCTTAGGGCCGGGTGCGGCATATAAGCAGTATATTCGTGTGTGTGTATGCACAGGACAGCAGTGTACTGCACCAAGGGGGCGGGTGGGTGGCTGGGTGGCTGCAGAGGACTCCCTTGGCTTGGGTTTTGTCCCCACAAACAGGGTAGATAAATTCAAACTCTGTTTAGAAGTCAAAGAGTTTATACGTAAGCTCAAACTAAGAACTTTCTTTGCCGACAAGACCACGACTCATAACCAGTCTTCTGATACCGGATTGAGACCAAAATCTACCTTTACCCCTTTGGACTCCACTATACCCATAGAACTATTAGCTTTTGAAAAAGCTGTGATGGAAGATCTCAGCAAGACACTTCAGAAAGATAATAAAACTTTCCAGAACACAACTAGATCTGAAAAAGAAGCCTTAGAGCAACTGGCTAACAATATTGATATCACCATCAAACCGGCAGACAAGGGTGGAGCAACAGTTATTCAGACAACTACCAACTATGACACGGAATGTAGGAGACTACTAGGGGACCAAAGGAATTATGAAATCCTCAACGACGACCCCACAGAAGCTATTCGGATACGAATAATGGGAATGGTTGAAGAAGCCATTACACATGATTGGATCTCTAAGAAAGAGGCTGATTTTCCCATTCAGAAATCATCCCGGACACCTTATTTTTATACCATCCCCAAGATTCATAAAAACCTTGAACACCCACCAGGACTTCCAATTGTATCTGGGATTGGCTCAATTCTCGAGCCCCTATCTAAATTTGCAGACGCTTTTCTTCGCCCATTGATTCAGGCCACCGACACCTATTTGAAGGACACCAAAGCAGTCTTACAACTTCTTGAAGACCTTACTTTTGACCCGACACAACATCTGCTGCTCGGATTAGACGTGGAGAGCCTGTACACTAGCCTCCCGCATGATGAGACCCTAGATATTATAGAAGAGGTTCTTTTTTCAACCACCTGGAATTACCATACCCCCAGGAATTTGGTTATGAAATGCATCACCTTAGCCCTCAAGAATTGTTTTTTCTTGTACCAGGATGTTCACTACCTACAGAGACACGATACCAGCATGGGGAGTACCTTTGCGCCGAGTCTAGTGGGTCTGTATGTCCATCATCTTGAATCACAGAAAATACTTCTACAGCGCAACCCATTTTTCAACAATATCATTCTTTGGAAACGTTATATTGATGATGTTTTTGTGATTTGGAAGGGGGATTCGGATTCAGTAACCAGGTTCATGACATGGCTCAATGAACAGAACACTTTCCTTAAATTCACCCATACATCTTCTAACAAAAACTTGGTGTTTCTTGATTTGAACATCTATGCAGAAGAAGGAAGATTAAAATCCAGAACACATTTCAAGCCCACGGCGAAAAACTGCCTGTTGCTCTATGATAGCTTCCACCCCAGACACCTTCGGGACAATCTCCCCTATGGTCAGTTCCTCCGTTTACGGAGAAACTGCTCGGAACTGACGGATTTCAGAGCCCAAGCTAAAGATCTGGAGAAAAGGCTGTTAGATCGGAAATTACCCGGAACCAATAGTCAAAAGAGGATTCAAACGTGCCAGGAATAACAGTAGAGACTCCCTCCTTGAAAATCAGACACCACAAGAACAAGAGACCAGACCTATCTGTGTAACTACTTACAACACTCACTCCAACCAAAGTGTCAAAAATTATTAATAAGAACTGGAAAATTTTGAACTGTGGAGGTCTGGACCTACCGAAACCGATGTTCTCCCACAAAAGAGGTCGCAATCTTAGGGACATCCTTGTCCATATCAGACCGCGTCTTCTACCAGCCCGACAAATCACAAGTAGCATGCTACCACCAATCAAAGGACATCATCCATGCGGCATGTGCCGCACATGCCCACTCACTAATAAGAGTACCCATATTACTTTCACCAATGGTACGTCATGGGAGCAAAGAAAATTTACTAATTGTAACAGCAAGAATGTGGTGTATCTTATTACCTGCCCATGAGCCATGGAATATGTTGGTATGACCACGAGGCAAATAAAGGTGCGGATTGGGGAACACAAGAGCAATATCTGCTGCAAAAAGAGTACAACGAAAATGGCAACCCATTTCTTGACCATGAATCATGGTGTTGATGACATGAAGTGGACCATTATAGAGCAACTAAATACTGATCTTGGACTCTTTGAAAAAGAGCAACGGTGGGTGTTTCGTCTGGGCACACACTTGACGGGCCTCAATGATGACATACCTTGGGCACAACTGACCTAGTACCTCCGTTTGCCTATAATCAATTGACTGATATGTACCAAGGAGATGTTTTCCCCTGTCAAGGGTGTTCCACCACGATCATCTGTATACATTAATTTTTTATATTATTTTTTGTATTTTTCCTGCTATTACAGGATACCCCCTGGCGAGGTCCCGAATGACCTCTGGTGACATAATAATTTTTTGAAGCCTCTGGTGAGGTTTACCATGACCTCAGGCGACATTATTGTTTGCAGCCCCCCCCCCTTTGTCTTACTCATAAATATTATTTATTTTCCCTTCAAGGCGTACATGCGCTTTTCACGTTTAGGGTTTTTCAATGTGATACCCCTTTTTTCCTGTTTGCCTTTACATTATGGCTTGTTTCGTCACAGGGACATTCCCGCCATCACAGAGGCAGCCGGGCTATTCATATAACTTAAGGCACTTCTGTATTGGGTCTAAAAATAAATGGAGTTTATAGAATTATTTATTTTTTCTCTCCCGTAACTCACTTTTCTATGATTTAGAAAGGAGGTCTTCGTCTCCTCACTTCCGGGTTATTCAAGTAAGAGACCACGGTCTAGTCTTTCCTTCTCGTTCAACCCGGAAGTTTACCAACATGCCCCCGGTGCAACGAGCTCACTCTCATTGAGGTGATTAACGGGTTGATTTAAAAGCAGACACCCGGCACGGTCCCCTATCACAGCGGAACCACGGGAAGGACGCACTCAGAGTTGAGTTTCTGTCAGGGCACGTAAGTACGGCACAGCCGTTCCTTGATGCCGACTTCTTTCAGTATTCGAGCAACGCACTGAAGGTAATAAGCTTTATTTTGTACCTCCCCCTTTCCCCATTAGAATTAAGGCTCCATGACTCCTCCACCCATTCCAGGTTCATGAGTTAATATCCTCACGTACACATAAGTATGTATTTGGGCTTTTCTACCGCATTGTCTATCTGGACCACTAGTGATTTTTTCACGATATTTTATAGAGTGTGTGTTTTTTGTTTGTAGTGTCTTGTACTGTCCTTTCCTTTACAGGTCACTTCACCTTTTTCCTGCTAAAGCTAGACTTATGGCTAATGTTCACTTGTTGGTCACATTGTGGCGCATCAATTGTATTTGCAGGTACTACGTTCTGTTTCCTGGGACACTGAATATGTCAATTTTTCCTTTTTTTTTTTTTTTTTTGCAGTCATCCATACATACGACTAGGTATTGTATATAAATGCATCATTTACTGCATTTTCACTTTTAATTATAGTCATGTGAATAAGCACACGCTTTCTATTCTGGAGGGATCTTTTTCCTGTCCTGACGAAGATGCTTCGCATCGAAACATGTTGACTCACTAGGAGTAACCACACATCACGTAGGCAAACTCCGCATCACTTTTTTAGTAGTACCAGCCTCCCTGGACATATTAAAGTTTTTCTGTCTCAAGGGGCCAGGTGCTTTCTAATATACACATACTTACTATTACCCCAGACCCTCCCTTTGCATCACACATAGCACTTTATCATTAGTGCTCCCGCGTAGTCGTAGGTCGTAGCACGCCCCGTCCCGCAGCCGGGCGGGAAGACCCCTATGATGAAGCATGACACCATGAGCCATTCTTGGTGTGTGAGGGGTATTTAAACAACACTGTGTGTGCCCAACCATATTGGGACACGCACCCGTCATTTTCCCAGTATACCATACCCAGCTTTCCTGTACCTCTTTCTCCAGAGGTGGATCCTTGTGTTTAATAACTGACTCCCAGCAGTGGACAGAGACATGTGAGGGGTGGGTGCCTATCACTCCCAGCAGTGGACAGAGACATGGGGGTGGGTGCCCAGGACCCCCAGCAGTGGACAGAGACATGTGAGGGGTGGGTGCCTATCACTCCCAGCAGTGGACAGACATGTGAGGGGTGGGTGCCTATCACTCCCAGCAGTGCCCAGACACATGAGGGGTGGGTGCAGAGGACTCCCAGCAGTGGACAGAGACATGGGGGTGGGTGCCCAGGACTCCCAGCAGTGGACAGAGACATGAGAGGGGTGGGTGCAGAGGAACACCAGTAGTGGACAGAGACATGGGGGTGGGTGTAGAGGAACACCAGTAGTGGACAGAGACATGGGGGTGGGTGCAGAGGAACACCAGTAGTGGACAGAGACATGGGGGTGGGTGCCCAGGACTCCCAGCAGTAGACAGAGACATGTGAGGGGTGGGTGCAGAGGAATACCAGTAGTGGACAGAGACATGGGGGTGGGTGCCCAGGACTCCCAGCAGTGGACAGAGACATGTGGGTGGGTGCAGAGGAACACCAGTAGTGGACAGACACATGGGGGTGGGTGCCCAGGACTCCCAGCAGTGGACAGAGACATGGGGTGGGTGCAGAGGAACACCAGTAGTGGACAGAGACATGGGGGTAGGTGCCCAGGACTCCCAGCAGTGGACAGAGACAAGGGGTGGGTGCACAGGACTCCCAGCAGTGGCCTGTAATATGAAGGTGGGTGCATATCACTCCCAGCAGTGGACAGACATGTGAGGGGTGGGTGCCTATCACTCCCAGCAGTGCCCAGACATATGAGGGGTGGGTGCAGAGGACTCTCAGCAGTGGACAGAGACATGGGGGTGGGTGCCCAGGACTCCCAGCAGTGGACAGAGACATGTGAGGGGTGGGTGCAGAGGAATACCAGTAGTGGACAGAGACATGGGGGTGGGTGCAGAGGAACACCAGTAGTGGACAGAGACATGGGGGTGGGTGCCCAGGACTCCCAGCAGTGGACAGAGACATGGGGGTTGGTGCAGAGGAACACCAGTAGTGGACAGAGACATGGGGGTGGGTGCCCAGGGCTCCCAGCAGTAGACAGAGACATGGGGGTGGGTGCAGAGGAACACCAGTAGTGGACAGAGACATGGGGGTGGGTGCAGAGGAACACCAGTAGTGGACAGAGACATGGGGGTGGGTGCCCAGGACTCCCAGCAGTGGACAGAGACATGGGGGTGGGTGCACTGGACTCCCAGCAGTGGCCTGCAATATGAGGGGTGGGTGCATATCACTCCCAGCAGTGGACAGACATGTGAGGGGTGGGTGCCTATCACTCCCAGCAGTGCCCAGACATATGAGGGGTGGGTGCAGAGGAATACCAGTAGTGGACAGAGACATGGGGGTGGGTGCAGAGGAACACCAGTAGTGGACAGAGACATGGGGGTGGGTGCAGAGGATTCCCAGCATTGTCCTGACATATGAGTGGTGGGTGCATCATCCTCAGATGAGCACAACTCCATGTGTTCATGAACACATCCCCAATGTGCGAAAATGTTGAGAGTGCCATATCAACACATCACTGACAGCAGTGTCCCACTCCCATGAGGATGGATGTCTTTCCCCCACTGCATGACACACCACATGTGGGTGTGAGGACGAATGACACATGCATTCCCACCCCTGGCGGATGCAGCACAATACACACACTGAGAACATGTCACAAGACTGCATAGTTATGTGAAAGCCTACTAAACTAAGAGAGCCAAAGGGAATACACACTGTCACGCACATTCCAGGACTGATAGGAATGTACAGGTTCTGGCACAGCCACCAAGTAGTTGTCTCCCATGGAAGGAATAGGGTGGACTTCCCACAGATACAATGACCACAAATGTCAGTCAGGTGACCAAATACCCTGCAGAACAAGTACCAATTGTGTGCTAGGCTGGGAGTACACACATGCATAGTGCGGAAAAGGGACAAGTTCCACATGGAGGCATGGCAACATACTCTATACACAAGTACAGTGACTACCAAGGATGGCACAGACGATGCAGCCGGAGAAATTGCTGAGCAGGCATGGGCCTAGTTGAAGTGATCCGTCAGCCACCAAGGAAATGTAGACACAGTTCAGCACAACAATAGTGCAACTCCCTGCAGGGAAAATGTCAGGTGCCACAGAGGAAGGAACACTCCTTGGAACAATGTCTCCAAACACAAAGAGCATACACGAGCAAAGAATCTTAGCAGAGACCTTGTGATGGCATGCAGATACCAGGGTCCACCCCATGAGCACCATACTAAAACATTTCCCAGACACCTTACACATGATCACCACCCCAACTCATGGAGCATCAGTACCAACATCAATACCTGAAAAGCAATCTTGTTCAAAGGGAAAATAAAATGCTTTATTCAGCAGTAAAATAAAATGTATAAAAGGACACAATGTACAAAGGCCATAGGCCAGTCCAGATGCGATGTCCTGGGGGGGGACACATGTCCACACATCTCCCCTAGCTTGCCTGCACATTTGAAACCTCTGGTTCATCGACTGGGATGAGGGCATCATGTGGGTAAGGACCAGGCACCGCAGGGACAGGAGGGGGAAGGGTAGGTGTTGTGGGTGCAGGGACGTACGACTCCACCACAGGGGGTGGGGCAGCGGCAAAGGTGGAGGTTAGTATGGCACTGCACACGTCGGCAAGCTCTTCCAGTGTCTCCCCTGCATCCGAATGAACCACAGGAGACAAGGAGGGGGGGGGGGCGGAGGGATGGGTTGCAGCGCTACTGTGGGAGGTGGTGGACAGGGGGGGTACTCAACTCCCCTACCCGTGGAGTGCCTTGCCCGTTTGCGCGATGGTAAAGCATTGGGGCTGAGGCCCAGCACAGCCAAGTAGGTCTCCTTCTCAGACTGTGGGGAAGGGGAGCCGAGGGGAGTGACATTGGAGGGACTGGTGAGTGAGGCATGCGGACTCTGACTGTGGCTGCATGTCTGCCTGTGTGCCCTAGACCCAGTGGGTGTGCCTTCTACCCCCTGAGTGTGCATGACTGGAGGTGTGCGCTTGCCCTTCTCTGTTGGTGTGCTGGCTGTGTCTAGTGCGGTGCCTGCCTGCGAATGTGTGTGTGTGCTTGGGACAGGCATGGGAGTGGGAAGTGTGGATGGTGCAGGGGTAGGTGGGGGGACCAAGCGCTGCAGGAGACCCACTGCTGCCATCAGTGACGAGTCCATGGACCTCAGCAACATCCGTTGGTCAGACATCGCTGATGACATGCCCTCCATGTACGACACCATCTGTGTCAACAGTGTGGTGTGGCCATGGAGGACAGTCAGGATCGATGTCTGTCCAACCTGCAACTGCCGCTGAATGTCCACAGACTCGGCAGTGAGGGCAGCAGGGGGGACAGGGGGTGCGGTGCCTGGCACGAAGGAGACACGTTGTTGCCCTACACGGACAGAA
The DNA here is from genome assembly GCF_964204655.1 of Triturus cristatus. Lineage (NCBI taxonomy): Eukaryota > Metazoa > Chordata > Amphibia > Caudata > Salamandridae > Triturus > Triturus cristatus. Next base: position 874,824,692 of record NC_140582.1, on the reverse strand, counting down.
GGGACCCGAGCAACTGGGAGAGCGGTGATGGGAATGGAGGGGGCGGTGACAGTTGTAGTGCTGCTGCCAGCTGTTGGAGCAGCCTCTGCCCCCTCAGGGAGTTCAGCCTCGGACCCGTCAGCGTCGTAGTCTGTGTTGTTACTACTCAGGTCCTCCACCGCACTCCCCTCGCCCTCCGTGCCACTTGATGCTGCCGACTCGCCAGGAGTGGTGGCACTGGTGCTGGATCCCTCCTCCACGTCCATGCAGGTGTCTCCCTTGATATCCCCTGATGATGCTGTGGGCAAGGTTAAGAGAAAGGAAATAATCAGTCACCTGTGTACATCTGACACATGAGTCCAAACATAATAGGTCACAGTTCATATCATGAAATGCATCATGAGTAACATCTAGATGACTCCGCACATATGTAAGCCCTGCACTCCCCAGTTGGTTCACCCACCATGCCACCTTAAATAATGAATATCAGGACAAAACAGCAAATAACTGGATATACAATTATACAGAGAAGCTAGTGTCTGTGAACAGTGGAGCACAGCCAGACTATGAAGGCATGCCACCCCTTGGTCACTGTGAACGAAACAGTATTGGTGCACCCAATGCCAAATACCAGACGCCAATGCTGAAGGTGTCCCCCCACTCATAGGCCTGTGAGTACTTCAGAAAAGCCAAATAAATACTTTCTGATTAGGGGTGGGCGGAATTTGCGTAATCGCGTTACGCAAATCTCCGCGAAACGGCAAAAAATCTCCGCGAACACGCAGAAATTCCGTGAACACGCGAAATTGCTTGTTCGCGATCCTTTTTCCTGTTCGCGATCGCTGTTTGCGTGCTCGGGGTGAAATATCTCGCGAACACGCATATTGAGAACGCGAACAAGCATAAAATTTCGCGAAGTCGCGGAACGCAGATTTTTGGTCAATTTTGCGTTCTCCGCGGAACGCGAAATTACCCAAATTCCGCAAATTCCGCGAGCGGAACGGATTTTACCGCCCAGGCCTATTTCTAATCCATTGGGAATCACAACACTTTACACAGTTGACAAGTTTGGAATGTGTGAATGTTCCACTTGTGGAACAGAACACACATGTGCATGAATATCAGAAGTGACACAAGGAGGTGCACACAAAACTACATTTACACAGTCATTGTATGAGCTGCCAGCCTAATGCCAAGAAGCCATTGTAAAGAAGAAATGTGGTATCAGGAAGTACATATACATGGCACCACGGTGGTCCGGATGACTGGACACCGGTAAGTTGGCATCAGCAACAACCAAGGACTAACCAAAATGCAAACACACTGTGGGAACATGGATATGTATAATTCCTGAACAAATTTTGGACAGAACTGTGCCTGTGTTTGAAATGTGCCGGCGTGTTCCCCCAAAGTGTAAAGGTGGTTTCTTGTGCACTTCCTTGGGAGACAACTGTCATGCAGGCACATTATTGCCCTTCACAATAATCAAAGTGAAGCATCGAAACTATTGGGACATGTTGACAAGTGTAGTGAGTGCCAAGGTACAAGACTTCTTGAATGACAACTTAAAACATGCCACCTATCACATGGCCATCTGTACCATGATGACACAGTTGGCAACACATCTAACATACTACCTGTCATGTGGATTGGCACACATGTCCAGACAAAGGACAATGCATTAGCTAATGGCCCTGAAATAGTGTTGGAATAAGGAGCACCTGCACTGAGGAGACACCCTGATAGGACCGAAGAATGTCCACACAGATGTCAGCACACACAGACCAAACCACATAGCATCAGGAGCACATACCGGTGCCAATAATGGATGAGCTGGAAACATGTATAGTAACTTTTGACACATGCTGCAAAGCACAAACATGACTCCCTGCACAACATGTCTGGGTCACTGCACATTGAGTGTCAGTCCAGACAATTAGCACACACAGGTCAGACCTGGCAAGGAGACATAAGGTTTTGCCTTTCCTGCACAAACCCCCATACATGAGACTATGTGATTAAAACAGAGCAAGTAGTTACACCTCTCAATCTGTGTTTACTAAAAGGGGAATCAAGAACTCCTAAATGTACTCAACATCACCTCGTGAGGCTGACCACACATATATCTGTGACAAACAACCATCAACTGATAGTTGTACATAGACACACAGGCACTGCCCAGTGTGAGTATGCACAAGCCTAATGGGGTCACCCTGTACAGTGGACACATGTAGCACAATTTACGTTAATAGAAATTAGGGCAGGGAACAATGCCACAGAGGCCAAACTATGCTGAACACACAGAGACTGGCCACAGTGTGTGATGCCACACATGATTCCTAGGATAAGGTGTCTCATGGGACAGTAGTGGGCACACTGCTCCATGGTCCTGGAATGATCTGACTGTAACTGGAGCAACCGTCCGGCCCTATGCATATCTCCCACTCATGCACATCATGTCTGAGGCCACTACATTGGTCATGCATGCTACAAAGGTGTGTATTTAAAACCTCACACTCCTATGTGGAGCCTCAGGACAGTGCCAACAATTATGGACCCCCAAATGAGTGGACAGGACAGGGCACAGGCAAGGTACCAACACATGTCACAGACCACCCCCACACATGATGCAGAAAGCATTGTGCACCGTGATGACCTTGCAGCCTAGATGACCATGTGCAATAGTGATTACACACAGACCAGGGAACACATGTCAAGGAGGGGAAGGCAGGAAGAACAGCAGCGGTTGACTAGGGGGAACAAGATATGCACTGCACATATAAACCCTGGCAGTGTATCCATGCGACTGAGCACTTCCAAAAGCTTGTGACACACAACAGACATACATGTACCTACCCCCTTGCTGCTGCTGCTTCTCCTGTAACCGCCTATCCATGTCAGGGAAGACCACTGCCAGGACACGCTTCATTTGGTGGGTCAGGCGCCGGCGCCTGCCGTGTTTTCGTGCTGGTGAGTCCCCAGCAGGACCCGGGCGATCCTCCTGGTCCAGCACCGGATGTCCTGCCAGCGTTTCCTCACCTGGGCCAGGCGCCGACTGCGACACTCCATGGAGATCACGGCCCTGACGGCCCGCTTCCATATCTTCCCCTTCTCGTAGGCGGTTACCTGTGAGGATGACAAAGTGAGAATAGATCACTACACCTGCACCATGTCACAGAGACACACAATAGAACATCTTTGATTTGTTGAACAGGGCATAGCATGCTGCAAACTAATAGCACCTTCGTCATAGGGAATTTCGCCTCTGTGTGAGCCCCAATGCACTACATGGCATTGAAAGTACACAGGTGGCATGAAGGGTGCAACACACTCCCTGATCATGGCACACACTGTACATCACAAGCAACACAAGGCTGATGGACAGCACCTCCAAGCAGTCACATGCCTCAGGCCACTGACCCAACCTCAGCAGAGTACACAGACACACACAGACACAGATAAATCACCTGCCAGTGGCAACAGCGGATACAAACATTACTCTGAACACGTGCCACTTGCCTGGGGGGTGTCACAGGCGTGGGGCTAGCCCAGCTAGTCAGACACACAGCACGGCGTACTTCTTACATCAGATGCGTTGAGCAGTTGCCTCCTCCATGCAGCTGCGGTGCAACACTCCACATAGACACTCACCCACATGACAAAGAACATTCACACACATCAATGTCCAGGGGCGTACACATCATTTGGTCACTCTCACCACAGCTCCACTAAACTCACACACATCTGTGGGTACAGTCACCTGTCACACCGGGGGGAACACTGAATCACCTCAGGACTATAGAACAAGAATGGCCAAGAGGAGTAGCCATGCTGAATGTGCCATGCACCATGCAGTGAATGTCACAGAAAGCACAATGCAAGTGAGGAGTGCACACATGAACCACATCATGCTCTGCATGACAGACCTAAGCCATCCCCCCCCCCCTGTGACCCACTCTAAACAACATTGCATGTTTGTCACACCTGGACACAATGCCAGAAGTGCCAGTCACAAAAAGAAGGGGCACAGTCAAAGGTAGCGGAGTCAGCACTCACCTGCACCCCTGGTCTACCATACAGGCTGGGGAACTGTGGGAGGATGACATCCAGCAACGCCTCATTCTCCTCATGGGTGAAAGGCTGGGCCCTCTCCACAGTCCTTGACATGGTGCTAGAGGAAGCCAAACAGCAGCAGTGGTGTCGATGAAAGGTTGTGCAGGCAAGTGCCTTCTCATGGGTTCTGGCTGACTTATATCTGCCTTGCTGGGCTATTTCCTTTACAGGAGTACCGAGTGATTGGTCAGACTCATTTGCATCCTACGTTTCCTCCAATCCCTTTGCACATACACCAGTGACAGCATTAGCATTTTTTCACATTTGCAGCATCATTTCAAGTCAACAACCACTTTGCAACAAAGTATAAGCTGGCCAACTGCTTTTTCCAGGCCACGTGATGGAAAAATGTGATCTTTAAACTGGGTATCCATGACAACCAGCATGCATTTAGGCCCTAATACTTGTCCCCTATGTGTCCCCATTGTAATTTTCAAATACCCACACCGGTACGGTACGTTTCACACGTAACCCTAGGGCACCACTACTCTAGTGATACGGCCCGTACACGCGTGTGTACGGGCCGTATCACAATGGGAGTGTTGCCGTAGGCATACGCCATAGTGATACGGCCCGTACACACATGTGTAGGGGTACTATCCCCATGGTAGTGTTGCCGTAGGTGTACGCCATAGTGATACGGCCTGTACACACGTGTGTATATATATATATATATATATATATATATATATATATATGTGCATATGTGTGCCTGTAGAGAGGTAGAGAGAGGTAGAGAGGTAGAGAGGTAGAGGTAGAGAGGTAGAGGTAGAGAGGTAGAGAGTAGCAGAGAGAGAGGTAGAGAGAGTTAGAGAGGTAGAGAGTAGAGGATGAGTAATAGAGAGTAGAGAGTGAGTAGTAGAGAGTAGTAGAGAGTAGTAGAGAGAGTAGCAGAGAGTGAGTAGTAGAGAGTAGTATAGTGAGTAGTAGAGAGTAGTAGAGAGTGAGTAGTAGAGAGTGAGTAGTAGAGAGGAGTAGAGAGTGAGCAGTAGAGTGAGTAGTAGAGAGTGAGTAGTAGAGAGTAGTAGAGAGTGAGTAGTAGAGAGTAAGTAGCAGAGAGAGAGTAGTAGAGAGTAGTAGAGAGTGAGTAGTAGAGTGAGAAGTAGAGAGTAGTAGAGAGAGAGAAGTAGAGAGTGAGTAGTAGAGAGTAGTACAGAGTGATTAGTAAAGAGTGAGTAGTAGATTGAGTTGTAGAGAGTAGTAGAGAGTAGTAGATAGAGAGTAGTAGAGAGTGAGTAGTAGAGAGAGAGTAGTAGAGAGTGAGTAGTAGAGAGTGAGTAGTAGAGAGAGAGTAGTAGGGAGTAGTAGACAGTGAATAGTAGAGAGTGAGTAGTAGAGGGTAGTGGAGTAGTGGAGAGTGAGTAGTTGAGAGTAATAGAGAGTGAGTAGTAGAGTGAGTAGTAGGGAGTAGTAGAGAGTGAGTAGTAGGGAGTAGTAGAGAGTGAGTAGTAGAGAGTGAGTAGTAGAGGATGAGTAGTAGAGAGTTAGTAGTAGAGAGTAGTAGAGAGTGAGTAGTAGAGTGAGTAGTAGAGAGAGAGAGTAGTAGGTAGTAGTAGAGTAGTAGAGAGTGAGTAGTAGAGAATGAGTAGTAGAGGGTAGTGAAGAGTGAGTAGTAGAGAGTATTAGAGAGTGAGTAGTAGAGTGAGTAGTAGGGAGTAGTAGAGAGTGAGTAGTAGAGTGAGTAGTAGAGAGTGAGTAGAAGAGAGTAGTAGAGTAGTAGAGAGTGAGTATTAGAGTGAGTAGTAGAGAGTAGTAGAGAGCGAGTGGTAGAGAATGAGTAGTGGAGAGTGAGTAGTAGCGAGTAGTAGAGTGTGAGTAGAGTTGAGTTTAAATATATTTGTAAAGCGCACTTTCACCGGCGTTTTCATGGCGCTGCAACAGACAGATATTCAGAGTAGGAGTAAGGAAAGCAGAATAGGAGGGAGAGAACAATAAGTGGTCTAGTTAAAACATTTGGCAAATAAGTGGGCTTTAAGTTTCTTCCGGAATTGAGGGTACAGAGTTAGAGATCTGAGCTCAAAAGGAAGGGAATTCCACAGGAGTGGGGCGCGGGTTGCAAACTTTGATCCTCCCCATTTCTTTCTCCGAAAACGGGGGGCTGACAACAGAGATTGCGTGGAGGAGCGCAGTTCCCTGGTTGGGACATAGGGAACGATCTCAGATGTTATAAAGGCCGGAGCTGCGCCCAGAAGTGCTTGAAAGGTGATAGAAGCAAGCTTAAACTGGACGCGTTCACGGACAGGAAGCCAGTGTAGGGATTTGAGAAGGGGAGTTACATGGTGAGATTTCGGAAGATTGAACACCAGCCGTGCCGCCTGGTTCTGGATCAGCTGCAGACGCCGTAGACTATATGCAGCAATACCCGCATATAGGGTGTTGCCATAATCCAGGTGGGAAATGACCATCGCCAAAATGATCATTTTCAAGGCATCGAAGGTAAAAAAGCGGGATACCTTGCGGATGGTGCGTAGTGACAGGAAGGAGGAGGACACCACAGAACTAACCTGGGAGTGAAGAGTGAGCTGAGAATTGAGTTTGATTCCTAGAGTTTTTACTGAGGTAGAGGGGACCGGGGAAGAACCTAGGGAGGGGGGCCAAAAAAGTAAAGACCAGGGACTGGAGCAACCACCTGTCAACACCAGCTCGGTCTTATCTGGGTTAAGTTTCAGGTGGTTGTAGTTCATCCAGTCCTGGATAAAAATCATAATAGACTGGAAGTTTGATATGGAAGCAGGGGAAGAAGATAGATTGAAAACAAGTTGAAGGTCGTCCGCGTAATTGTATATGCTGACATCCATTTGCTGTAGTGAAAAAATAAGGGGGGCAATATAAAGGTTAAACAAGAGGGGTGAAAGGGAGGAACCTTGGGGAACCCCGCACTGAACTTTCCGGAAGTCCGCAGAGAAGACACCCAGTCGGACAGCCTGGGTGCGGTCCCTCAGGAAGGAGGATAGCCATACCAGAGCGGTACCCCCGATCCCCGCCGCCCCGACACGGGAGAGTAAGATGGTATGGTCAACCGTGTCAAAGGCGGCTGAGAGATCGAGGAGAACCAAGGCCTGGCCCTGGTTGGTATCCATTCCCTCCCTGAGGTTGTCAAGGACCGAGAGAACTATGGACTCCGTAGAGTGTGCGGGGCGGAAGCCAGCCTGGCGGGGAGCCAAAATCCCATACTCCTCCACAAAGGTGCTCAGGGACCTGGTGACATGGCGTTCGAGCACCTTAGCCAGAAATGGTAGGAGGGAGATAGGGCGGTAGTTGGCGGGGATCGAAGGGTCTGCGCCAGGTTTTTTTAAAATGGGGACAATAACAGCGGCTTTCAGTGGAGTGGCAACAACCCCCTGGGAAAGGGAACTGTTAAGGAAGTGCAGGGGGGGGTCTGGACAGGTTGTATAAATGTGGCGAAGGATATACGCAGGGCAAGTGTCCAATGGGGATCCGGATTTAACAAGAGGAATTATTGAGGTCAAGGAATCTTTGGTCAGGGGAGGAAAGGCATCAAGTTGTCCATTAGGTGGAGGACACTGAGGGTCAACAAAAGTTGGGGGGGGTGAGGGGATGTTGGCTTTAATAATAGCAATCTTTTCGATAAAGAAATTATTCAAAGAGTGACAAAGGTCCTGGGACGGGGAAGGCTTGAGAGATGTCCTGTCAGAGAATGCCAAATTGTGGACAATCGAGAAGAATTCCCTCGGTTGATTCTCAGCTGCGAGAATCTTTGATGAAAAATAAGCCGTTTTTGCAACCAGGATGGCCTTTTTAAATTGAGCTAGGAGAGTGGTAAACTCAGCTCTGAGTGAGGGAGAATAGTTCCTCCTCCAGGCACGCTCGGCACGGCGTACTGCAAGTTTGGTGGTTTTAAGATTCTCGGTAAACCACAAGTTGGCATCTTTCTCCCGTTTAGAGGTCACCCGCTTCAGCGGGGCGATGGAATCACAGCTAGAGGAGAGCCAGTGTTCAATGGCAACGGCCTGGGAATGAGTGGAAAGGCCTTGTAAGGTAGGGTAGGAGGAGGCTAATGCAGATAGATTCTCCGGGTCCACTCGGCTCCATGAGCGGACCCAAACATTCTTTGGAAGCGGGGGCCTGATAGTGGGATTGATGGGAAGGGTAAACGAAATCAGGTGATGGTCGGACCAGGTGCATGGCAAGATGGACAGAGAGTCTATCGGACAGTTCAGGGACCAAATCTGATCTAGGATGTGTCCTTTGACGTGAGTAGGAGAATGAACATGTGATACGAAATTGAGGGCTTGGAGTGTATCTGAGAATTCTCTAGAGGACGGACATTCCGCTGGATCTGAAGGCCAAAAGTTAAAATCTCCCAGTAATAAAATGGAGGAGTTATTGACCGTCAGTGTGGATAGTACCTCCTGAAAGTCAGGAAGAAAAGATAAGGGTGATTGAGGGGGGCGGTAAGTGAGAACACAAGTAAGAGGGGGAGTGGTAGAAGTAGTACGAATGGCGAGGTACTCTGTTGTGGCAATATCTGGCAGAGGTAGACGTTGGAAGGGGAGGTCGGTCCGGGCGATGACCGCTACGCCGCCCCCATTCCTACCATTGGAACGATCTGCTCGAAGAGCATAGTATGGGGCGGGAAGAGTGGCCAGTAAGTTAGGGAGAGAGTCCTCACTGAACCAAGTCTCTGTTAGGAAGATGAGATCAGGTGCGTGGAGGTCTAGCAGTACCGACAGATCGTGTGAGTGGGCCACTGCTGACCGTGTGTTGAGATAATAGGCCTGAAGAGTCCTAAGTGAGACTGGGCTGGCGTCTTCTCTGAGGGAGTGAGAAGGAGTGGGGGGAGCGAGAGGGTTGGAAGATGAAGGAAAGGGGGACAGGTCATGTGAAGATATGAGAGAGCAAGTGGAGGCGGGGAGAGGCCAGGGGCCATGAAGACTGCGGAGTTGTGAGGAAGAGTAAGTGATGATTTGAGCAGAGTGACATGCCCCTAGCCCCGGTCGGCCGCGGACGGGCGCAGACGGGCTTGCCTTAGGCGCGCCTTTGGCGCGCAATCGACGCTCCCGCTGCGCTCGTCCGCTGCGCGTCCGAAATCTACACATGATTTATGGATCTGTAGGAGGGGGCGGAGGGGGCGTGGCCGCGGCAAGCGCCGGAATTGGCGCCAAGAGTGTCCCGGTACCAACAACCGTGGCAACGCTAGATCCGCTGCACGGGTGGTCTGGGCGAATGAGGTCTGCAAGCAGCAGTTTAAAGGAGCAGAAGGTGAGTGAATTAAAAGTACAAAAAAAAGGCGACGCTCAAATTTTAAAATCAATTACACAAGATTCGTGCTCCCGGCTTTCCGCCTCAGGAGTATCTGTCAATCTGCCTAGGCGTTCGTATTCAACGCCTTTTAAGGGCTAGAAAGAGGGCGTGGCCTCGAAAAGGGGCGTGGCCGCGGCAAGCGCCGGAAATGGCGCCAAGAGTGTCCCGGTACCAACAACCGTGGCAACGCTAGATCCGCTGCACGGGTGGTCTGGGCGAATGAGGTCTGCAAGCAGCAGTTTAAAGGAGCAGAAGGTGAGTGAATTAAAAGTACAAAAAAAAGGCGACGCTCAAATTTTAAAATCAATTACACAAGATTCGTGCTCCCGGCTTTCCGCCTCAGGAGTATCTGTCAATCTGCCTAGGCGTTCGTATTCAACGCCTTTTAAGGGCTAGAAAGAGGGTGTGGCCTCGAAAAGGGGCGTGGCCGCGGCAAGCGCCGGAAATGGCGCCAAGAGTGTCCCGGTACCAACAACCGTGGCAACGCTAGATCTGCTGCACGGGTGGTCTGGGCGAATGAGGTCTGCAAGCAGCAGTTTAAAGGAGCAGAAGGTGAGTGAATTAAAAGTACAAAAAAAAGGCGACGCTCAAATTTTAAAATCAATTACACAAGATTCGTGCTCCCGGCTTTCCGCCTCAGGAGTAACCTGTCAATCTGCCTAGGCGTTCGTATTCAACGCCTTTTAAGGGCTAGAAAGAGGGTGTGGCCTCAAAAAGGGGCGTGGCCACAGCAAGCACCGGAAATGGCGCCAAGAGTGTCCCGGTACCAACAACCGTGGCAACGCTAGATCCGCTGCACGGGTGGTCTGGGCGAATGAGGTCTGCAAGCAGCAGTTTAAAGGAGCAGAAGGTGAGTGAATTAAAAGTACAAAAAAAAGGTGACGCTCAAATTTTAAAATCAATTACACAAGATTCGTGCTCCCGGCTTTCCGCCTCAGGAGTATCTGTCAATCTGCCTAGGCGTTCGTATTCAACGCCTTTTAAGGGCTAGAAAGAGGGCGTGGCCTCGAAAAGGGGCATGGCCGCGGCAAGCGCCGGAAATGGCGCCAAGAGTGTCCCGGTACCAACAACCGTGGCAACGCTAGATCCGCTGCACGGGTGGTCTGGGCGAATGAGGTCTGCAAGCAGCAGTTTAAAGGAGCAGAAGGTGAGTGAATTAAAAGTACAAAAAAAAGGTGACGCTCAAATTTTAAAATCAATTACACAAGATTCGTGCTCCCGGCTTTCCGCCTCAGGAGTATCTGTCAATCTGTAGTCAAGTCAAGTAGTAGAGAGTGAGTAGTGGACAATGAGTAGTAGTGAGTGAATAGTAGAGAGTGAGTAGTAGAGAGGGAGTAGTAGAGAGAGAGTAGTAGAGAGTGAGTAGTAGAGAGTAGTAGAGAGTGAGTAGTAGAGAGTGTGTAGTAGAGAGTAGTAGAGAGTGAGTAGTAGAGAGTGAGTAGCGGAGAGAGAGTAGTAGAGAGTGGTAGAGAGTGAATAGTAGAGTAGTAGAGAGTAGTAGAGTGAGTGGTAGAGAGTAGTAGAGAGTAGTAGAGTGAATAGTAGAGAGTAGTAGAGAGTGAGTAGTAGAGAGTAGTAGTAGAGAGTAGAAGAGAGTGCGTAGTAGGGAGTGAGTAGTAGAGAGTGAGTAGTAGAGAGTCAGTAGTTTAATTTAAAAGGAACACAATGAGGGGTTCATTTTGCCATAGAAATTATGATCAGTGCTGAAAAAAGATAAAAGATAAATTAGGGCACATTTTGATTGACTTCTCAAATCCTCTTCCATTTCATTAAAAAATTCTGACATGCAGACTGAAGCGTGCACTTTCAATATCAGCAGCAGACTTCCTGGTGTGCAGCAGCTTTACTACAGTGATCTAATAAGCAACTTGAGTGCTAACATTCCGAATTTATGGCAAATGTGTGACACATCTGAAGGCCTTCTTGATGGAATCAAAGTAAAAAACTGAAAGTATTTCCTACTGAGGAGACTGTAGTAAATGAGGAAATTAGGAAACTTCAAAACAAATAAGTCTCCCAAGATGGCCACCAGAGACAAAAGAGCCCAAATGTAGCACAAATATCACCCAGATGTAGCCCAAGTATAGTATAGCCAATGACAGAATGTCCCAGAGTGTTCTAAAGAACAACTAGAGAGCTAACAGTCTTACCTATGACAAAAGTATGGCACACCTGAAGCCATCTTGATTGGAATAAAGTGGTAACATTTAAACATTTAATTTTCAAAGGAACAAAATGAGGGTGTTCATTTTGCCATAGAAATTATGATTAATGCTGCAGAAAGAAAAATTAGGGCACGTTTTGACTTCTCAAATTCTCTTCTATTTCATTAAAAAATTCTGACATGCAGACTGAAACATGCACTTTGAATACCAGCAGCAGACTTCCCTGGTGAGCAGTAGCTTTACTATAGTGATCTAATGAGCAACTAGAGTGCTACCATTCAGTATTTATGGCAAATGTGTGATACATCTGAATGCCTTCTTGATGGAACCAAAGTAAACAAGCATTGAAAATGCAATAGGTCTCACCCTCGTTTAAGTTATAGCAATTCTGTTTGTAATTTGGTGGCTTTTTAGCTTTGCTTGTATTAGTGTTTTTCAATCTTTCATGTACATGACATGCATATATATGCATATATGTATATGTATGCATGCATTTACATGTGTATTTATTTAGATATGCAGATTATATAGATATGTTTATATGTATATATATACACATACATATATATAAATGCATATGCATATATATGCATATATATATGCGCATATGTCTGCATGTAGAGAGAGGTAGAGAGAGGTAGAGAGAGGTAGAGAGGTAGAGGTGTAGAGGTAGAGGTGTAGAGGTAGAGAGGTAGAGCTAGAGAGGTAGAGCGGTAGAGAGTAGTAGAGAGAGAGGTAGAGTGAGGTAGAGAAGTAGAGAGTAGAGAGTGAGTAACAGAGAGTAGAGAGTGAGTAGTAGAGAGTAGTAGCAAGAGTAGCAGAGAGTGAGTACTAGAGTGAGTAGTAGAGAGTGAGTAGTAGAGAGTGGTAGAGAGTGAGTAGTAGAGAGTGAGTAGTAGAGAGTAGTAGAGAGTGAGAGTAGAGTGAGTAGTAGAGAGTAGTAGAGAGTGAGTAGTAGAGAGTAGTAGAGAGTGAGTAGTAGAGAGTGAGTTGTAGAGAGTGAGTAGCGGAGAGAGAGTAGTAGAGAGTAGGAGAGAGTGAGTAGTAGAGTAGTAGAGAGTAGTAGAGTGAGTAGTAGAGAGTAGTAGAGAGAGAGTAGTAGAGAGTGAGTAGTAGAGAGTAGTAGTAGTGAGTAGTCGTGAGTAGAAGCGAGTAGAAGAGAGTGAGTAGTAGAGAGTGAGTAGTAGAGAGTAGTAGCGGGTGAGTAGAAGAGAGTGATTAGAGAGAGAGAGTAGTAGAGAGTAGTAGAGAGTAAGTAGTAGAGAGTGAATAGTAGAGAGTGAATAGTAGAGAGTGAGAACTAGAGAGTGAGTAGTAGAGAGTGAGTTGTAGAGAGTGAGTAGTCGAGAGTAGTAGAGAGTGAGTAGTAGGGTGAGAAATAGAGTGAGTAGTAGAGAGTGAGTAGTAGAGAGTGAGTAGTAGAGAGTGAGTAGTAGAGAGTAGTAGAGAGTGAGTAGTAGAGAGTAGTAGAGAGTAGTAGAGAGTGAGTAGTAGAGAGTAGTAGAGAGTGAGTAGTAGAGAGTGTGTAGTAGAGAGTAGTAGAGAGTGAGTAGTAGAGAGTGAGTAGCGGAGAGAGAGTAGTAGAGAGTAGTAGAGAGTGAATAGTAGAGTAGTAGAGAGTAGTAGAGTGAGTAGTAGAGAGTAGTAGAGAGTGAGTAGTAGAGAGTGAGTAGTAGAGAGTAGTAGTAGTGAGTAGTAGTGAGTAGAAGAGAGTGAGTAGTAGAGAGTGAGTAGTAGAGAGTAGTAGCGAGTGAGTAGTAGAGAGTGAGTAGTAGAGAGAGAGTAGTTTAATTTAAAAGGAACACAATGAGGGGGTTCATTTTGCCATAGAAATTATGATTAGTGCTGGAAAAAGATAAATTAGGGCACATTTTGATTGACTTCTCAAATCCTCTTCTATTTCATTAAAACATTTCTGACATGCAGACTGAAGCGTGCACTTTCAATATCAGTAGCAGACTTCCCTGGTGAGCAGTAGCTTTACTATAGTGATCTAATGAGCAACTAGAGTGCTACCATTCAGTATTTATGGCAATGTGTGATACATCTGAATGGCTTCTTGATGGAACCAAAGTAAACAAGCATTGAAAATGCAATAGGTCTCACCCTCGTTTAAGTTATAGCATTTCTGTTTGTAATTAGGTGGCTTTTTAGCTTTGCTTGTATTAGTGTTGTTCAATCTTTCATGTACATGACATGCATATATATGCATATATGTATATGTATGCATGCATTTATATGTGTATTTATTTAGATATGCAGATTATATATATATGTTTATATGTATATATATACACATACATATATATAAATGCATATGCATATATATGCATATATATATGCGCATATGTCTGCGTGTAGAGAGAGGTAGAGAGAGGTAGAGAGGTAGAGGTGTAGAGGTAGAGGTGTAGAGGTAGGGAGGTAGAGCTAGAGAGGTAGAGCGGTAGAGAGTAGTAGAGAGGTAGAGTGAGGTAGAGAAGTAGAGAGTAGAGAGTGAGTAACAGAGAGTAGTGAGTGAGTAGTAGAGAGTAGTAGCGAGAGTAGCAGAAAGTGAGTAGTAGAGTGAGTAGTAGAGTGAGTAGTAGAGAGTGAGTAGTAGAGAGTGGTAGAGAGTGAGTAGTAGAGAGTGAGTAGAAGAGAGAGAGAGAGTAGAGTGAGTAGTAGAGAGTAGTAGAGAGTGAGTAGAAGAGAGTAGTAGAGAGTGAGTAGTAGAGAGTGAGTTGTAGAGAGTGAGTAGCGGAGAGAGAGTAGTAGAGAGTAGTAGAGAGTGAGTAGTAGAGTAGTAGAGAGTAGTAGAGTGAGTAGTAGAGAGTAGTAGAGAGTGAGTAGTAGAGAGTGAGTAGTAGAGAGTAGTAGTAGTGAGTAGTAGTGAGTAGAAGAGAGTAGAAGAGAGTGAGTAGTAGAGAGTGAGTAGTAGAGAGTAGTAGTGAGTGAGTGGTAGAGAGTGAGGAGAGAGAGAGAGTAGTAGAGAGTAAGTAGTAGAGAGTGAATAGTAGAGAGTGAATAGTAGAGAGGGAGTACTAGAGAGTGAGTAGTAGAGAGTGAGTAGTAGAGAGTGAGTAGTCGAGAGTAGTAGAGAGTGAGTAGTAGGGTGATTAGTAGAGTGAGTAGTAGAGAGTGAGTAGTAGAGAGTGAGTAGTAGAGAGTAGTAGAGAGTAGTAGAGAGTGAGTAGTAGAGAGTGCGTAGTAGAGAGTAGTAGAGAGTGAGTAGTAGAGAGTGAGTAGCGGAGAGAGAGTAGTAGAGAGTAGTAGAGAGTGAGTAGTAGAGTAGTAGAGAGTAGTAGAGGGAGTAGTAGAGAGTAGTAGAGAGTGAGTAGTAGAGAGTGAGTAGTAGAGAGTAGTAGTAGTGAGTAGTAGTGAGTAGAAGAGAGTAGAAGAGAGTGAGTAGTAGAGAGTGAGTAGTAGAGAGTAGTAGCGAGTGAGTAGTAGAGAGTGAGTAGTAGAGAGAGAGTAGTAGAGAGTAGTAGAGAGTAAGTAGTAGAGAGTGAATAGTAGAGAGTGAATAGTAGAGAGTGAGTACTAGAGAGTGAGTAGTTGAGAGTGAGTAGTAGAGAGTGAGTAGTCGAGAGTAGTAGAGAGTGAGTAGTAGAGAGTGAATAGTAGAGAATAGTAGAGTAGTAGAGAGTGAGTAGTATAGACTAGTAGAGAGTGAGTAGTAGAGAGTGAGTAGTAGAGAGAGAATAGTAGAGAGTAGTAGAGAGTGAGTAGTAGAGTAGTAGAGAGTAGTCAGTCAGTGTCAGTCAGTGTCAGTCAGTCAGTGTCAGTCAGTGTCAGTCAGTGTCAGTCAGTGTCAGTCAATCAGTGTCAGTCAGTGTTAGTGTCAGTCAGTGTCAGTGTCAGTCAGTGTCAATCTGTCAGTGTCAGTCAGTCGGTGTCAGCTAGAGCAGCTCTGCTGACCTGGTTTCTCTGGCTCTACAACAGCTCTGCTGACCTGGTTATCTGGCTCTAAAGCAGCTCTGCTGACCTGGTTCCATGGCTCTAAAGCAGTTCTGTTTACATGGTTCTCTGGCTCTAGAGCAGCTCTGCTGACCTGGTTTCTCTTGCTCTACAGCAGCTCTGCTGACCTGGTTCTCTGGCTCTAGAGCAGTTCTGCTGACCTGGTTCTTAGGCTCTAGAGCAGCTCTGCTAACCTGGTTCTCTGGCTCTAAAGCAGCTCTGCTGACCTGGTTCTATGGCTCATCTCTGCTGGCCTGGTTCTCTGGCTCTAAAGCAGCTCTGCCGACCTGGTTTTCTGGCTCTAAAGCAGCTCTGCTGGCCTGGTTCTCTGGCTCCAAAGCAGCTCTGCTGACCTGGTTCTCTGGCTCTAGAGCAGCTCTGCTGACCTAGTTCTTAGGCTCTACAGCAGCTCTACTGACCTGGTTCTCTGGCTCTACAACAGCTCTGCTGACCTGGTTCTCTGGCTCTAAAGCAGCTCTGCTGACCTGGTTCTATGGCTCCAAAGCAGTTCTGCTGACCTGGTTCTCTGGCTCTAGAACAGCTCTGCTGACCTGGTTCCTTGGCTCTAAAGCAGCTCTGCTGACCTGGTTCTCTCCCTCTAAAGCAGCTCTGCTGACGTTGTTGTCTTGCTCTAAAGCAGCTCTACTGACCTGGTTTCTCAGGCTCTACAGCAGCTCTGCTGACCTGGTTCTCTGGCTCTAGAGCAGCTCTGCTGACCTGGTTTCTCTGGCTCTACAGCAGCTCTGCTGACTTGGTTCTCGGCATCTAGAGCAGCTCTGCTGACCTGGGTCTCTGGCTCTACAGCAGCTCTGCTGACCTGGTTCTCTGGCTCTAGAGCAGCTCTGCTGACCTAGTTCTTAGGCTCTACAGCAGCTCTGGTGACCTGGTTCTCTGGCTCTACAACAGCTCTGCTGACCTGGTTCTCTGGCTCTAAAGCAGCTCTGCTGACCTGGTTCTATGGCTCTAAAGCAGTTCTGCTGACCTGGTTCTCTGGCTCTAGAACAGCTCTGCTGAACTGGTCCCTTGGCTCTAAAGCAGCTCCGCTGACCTGGTTCTCTCCCTCTAAAGCAGCTCTGCTGACCTGGTTCTCTCCCTCTAAAGCAGCTCTGCTGACCTTGTTGTCTTGCTCTAAAGCAGCTCTACTGACCTGGTTTCTCTGGCTCTACAGCAGCTCTGCTGACCTGGTTCTCTGGCTCTAGAGCAGCTCTGCTGACCTGGTTTCTCTGGCTCTACAGCAGCTCTGCTGACCTGGTTCTCGGCCTCTAGAGCAGCTCTGCTGACCTGGGTCTCTGGCTCTAAAGCAGCTCTGCTGACCTGGTTCTCTGGCTCTAGAGCAGCTCTGCTGACCTGGTTCTCTGGCTCTAAAGCAGCTCTGCTGACCTGGTTCTCGGCCTCTAGAGCAGCTCTGCTGACCTGGTTCTCTCCCTCTAAATCAGCTCTGCTGACCTGGTTCTCTGTATCTAGAGCAGCTCTGCTGACCTGGTTCTATGGCTCTAAAGCAGCTCTGCTGACCTGGTTCTCTGGCTCTAAAGTAGCTCTGCTGACCTGGTTCTCTCCCTCTAAAGAGCTCTGCTGACCTGGTTCTCTGGCTCTAGAAGCAGTTCTGCTGACCTGGTTCTCTGCCTCTAGAGCAGCTCTGCTGACCTGGTTCTATGGCTCTAAAGCAGCTCTGCTGACCTGGTTCTCTGGCTCTAAAGCAGTCAGTTCTGCTGACCTGGTTCTCTCCCTCTGAAGCAGCTCTACTGACCTGGTTTCTCTAGCTCTACAGCAGCTCCACTGACCTGGTTCTCGGCCTTTAGAGCAGCTCTGCTGACCTGGGTCTCTGTCTCTAGAGCAGCTCTGCTGACCTGGTCTCTGGTTCTAGAGCAGCTCTGCTGACCTGCTTCTTAGGCTCTAGAGCAGCTCTGCTGACCTGGTTCTTTGGCTCTACAACAGCTTTGCTGACCTGGTTTCTCTAGCTCTACAGCACCTCTGCTGACCTGGTTCTCTGCACTCACGATGCACGCACCCGACTTCGCGAAAATATATGTAAAAATAATATACGTTTATTATAAGTACAAATATGTTATTTTTATGACTATCTTAGACAATCTCTTGCACTAATATGTATATTAAAGACACATACATATCATTTTGGAACATACATTTTTTTTGCGTGAGTCACGCACCCAGCGCGCCCCAGCACGTATATGACGTCACGTGGGTCCCGCCACCGCGCAAGCATCTCGTACCGTAATGCGCATGTGTCGTGAATGCGCGGGAGCAGGAGTCGTGGACTGGTCACATACCAATCGCGCACATCACGTAATATTAAATGTATATGATGTAAAAACATGCAGGCGTCACACACCGTACGATGATCCTTCACGACTTTTCTAAAATAGCGGCTAGAATCCGTGCACCCATGTGATGTGTACGCTTTGAGTGCGCGACTCCGAAAAAAAAATTGTTTTTTTTAAAAGGAAATAAAATAAATATATTAAAGTAAAAACAAAAAAATAATCAATATTTCAGTTAGATTTTTTTTTTTTGCAATTTTCAGAAAAATATGAAATGTTATTTAATTAATAAAATATTTATAAATAAAGTTACAAAACTGTAGAAAATCAGTACAAAAAAATAGGTATAACTACTATCACGCTTAAAAATTAGCATTTAAAAAAGCTTTGAAATTCACTGAAAAAAACCATAGGTTTCAGAGACGTTATAGTTAGAAAGTAGCATTTAAAAAACCTTAGAAATTCACAGAAAAAAACATAGGTTTCAGGGGTGTTATAGTTAGCTGGCCATTTCACTCGTACAAAACCATATAAATTCCTCCGTTATAGTTAGTTCTGCTAACTATAACTCGCGCGCCCGCAATGCACTGCTGATGATGTCACATATTGCATCATTCATGACATGGTCAGTGACATCCTGATGACATCTTAAATGACATCACTGATGACATCACTGATGACATCATCCACGTGACAATCTGATACACCTCATCATACACTAGTATGACCTTTCATCGCTCACTGTAAAATACAGAATACCATATTTGAAACCATTGACACACCAATACCAGTTACTACATACCCACTCTCTGATTCCTAAGTCTACACACACAACTACCCATTCTACAACAGAATCATGTATACATGCAGTCACTAATTAGAATGCTATCAAAATCACTTATACACATATATAGACATTGACACATCAGCAGTCATCTTAGTCAGTTATGCAGTCATCCTACTCACTCATGAAAAAAATTATTCACACTTACATTTACTCACACAATTATCCAACAACACCTCATTTATTCAAACACATAGTAACTCATACTTAATATGTTAAAAAATCACCATTACAACTATACACTCATTCATATACTTACTCTCACAATCACTGACTCTTACACATACTTATTTATACACAACTATCACATACAATGCCTTTTTTTTTACTTTGTTGAAGATGTACAACTAAAACATATATTCGCACACCAACACAAAAATAAATACACTCAGTCACCCAAACAACTGTTTCCACTTACACTCTTAAACCTATACACCTAGTCAATCAACCATTCACACATCTATGCATAGAGTTACGCACACCCCATCCAACCACACACAAACTCAGTGCCCCATACAAATACTCACCCAACTAATCAATAACTAATATACACAATGATGTAGTTAGTGACCAACTGATGCAGCATGTTAGACAACAACAGAGACAGTGATGCACACATTCACATAGTTTAGTTACTAATCCATGAATTAAGTGAGACACTTTTAATTACTCACTTAAACAGACAGTCAGACAGCTACTAAATCCTCCATCCAGACAGTTATATATCCACTCAATCTTCAATACAGATTGGTATATATATAAAATACATATTTAAATTTCAAACTAAACTACATGCACTGGATGATGTCATCAGTGATGTCATCAGTGATGTAATTTGAGATGTCATCAGTGATGTCATCAGTGATGTCACTGACCATGTCATGAATAATTCAATATGTGACATCATCAGTAGTGCATTACGGGCGCGGGAGTTATAGTTAGCAGAACTAACTATAACGGAGGAATTTCTATGGTTTTGTACGAGTGAAATGGCCAGCTAACTATAACACCCCTGAAACCTATGTTTTTTTCTGTGAATTTCTAAGGTTGTTTAAATGCTAATTTCTAACTATAACATCTCTGAAACCTATTGTTTTTTTCTGTGAATTTCAAAGCTTTTTTAAATGCTAATTTCTAGCTATAACGTTTCTGAAACCTATGGTTTTTTTCAGTGATAAATAACTTAAAATTGAGTTTGTTACTCTGTGGAGAAAATCGGCGTGTTATAGTGCTGGCTTACCTTTGAAAAAGTTCCAGGTAGGAACGAAACGCATCAGGACTGCGCCTCATGCTGTTTTACCATTGAATAAATATGCAAATCAAAAGTTTTGAGTGCGGCTCAACCTCTTTCCCATGAGGGAAGAATTTGTGAATATATATATATATGTATAACTCAAAAGACCACAACTCAGCTCACCATATGATGTTTACTTCAGACATCAGCCAACAAACCTTTGTGATGAACAAAAGATTGTGTGTTTAGAAACAATAACATAAGTTAAGAGTCTAATGGTAAAATATTAGTGAAAATGGCACCAATTAAAAAAATGATATAAAAAACTGTCGTAAATTATAAATGATAGATATAATTTATCTATAACTTCTTTCTGCATTTTCTTAAGGTACACTTTCATCTGAGCAGGTCAAAATATGTAATGGTGTTCTTGGTGTTCGTAACTTTAAATGGGCAGGGATGAATTAAGACTAAACATACACTCATCTGCCTCATAGAGGGTCTTGTGTCTAGAAACTCTTTGCACCCATCAACACTAACCTTTTTGACATTGCATGTAGTGAAATTTCTGTGGCTCGACCAAATAAGAAGGCATCCTCAACAGTATGTATATTCCAAGTAAACAACAATCATTCCTCACGGTTTTTGAGTGCTGGTGGGCACAGAAACCTGTTCACCTAATTGTTTTGCTCTATGAAAGTTTGTACAGGACCTTCTAAACACAGCAGATAGGAGATTTTGTTTAATGAAAGATATTGTTTAATCACCTTCCTTTTCATCAGTACACAATATACCCTCAAATAATTTCTTCTATTTCTATGCTCTAAATTGTCTGCTTGCTGCTTGAGATGTTTGATTTTTAATTCCATATTTGAGACTTTCTTTACAACATTTTCTGTGTTACTAATATGTTGTCGAATTTCCAAGAATCATTCTTCCATAATATATCCAACTATCATCAATTGTCTGAAATCTAATGTTTGTTTCCTCCATAAAAGTTGTAAAGACCATGTTTCATCCATGAATACCTCAGTGGAGAGCTTATATGTAATCTTCAATGTAGAGGGAGGATTTTTTTAAACTGCTTGTTAAAAGTAGAAGAGGTATTTTACTTACATGCTTATGCTGAGACATATAAAAGAGAAGGTTTAGACAAATGCACTGTAGAAGTGTCTCGGTTTGTACCCTGGGGGACATGAGGATCCATTGTTGTTTTAATGAGAGATATTTTTGTTATTATAGGCGAATCAAATTTTCTAAATGACACATGTAACTTCTTGACACCAGTTACTTTCTGGATTCTTTCCAAAATCAACCTAAGAGAGAAAAAAAATAATAGCACTTAAGCAAGTAAAGCTTGAGAGTCACCATTGGCAACTTAAATTATCTCCCATCACTAAAGGGGAAATAGGGTGTAAAATTAATATTTATGCATCCCCCAATTAAAGCCAAATATCATTTGCACTATAAGCAACCAGCTATTATGAAGAGTGTCACTTAAAAGCCAATTTAGATGAAAACGTCATCTCCTAACATTATGCTTTCAGGAAAATGTGAAATTCAAAATGGCCGACAAAGATAAAATCTCAAACGCAAAATATAAATGAAATAGCAAATGGATATAAGTTGTAAATTTTCAGCAGATGATTGCCTGCATCACCCAGTGAAGAAATACAAGTATATGACAAGAGGATCCTATAGCAAATAAATGCATCAGGCACGACTCCAAAATGATAGCCACCTCAAGTAAAGCAAGCTGACCCTGATCATGAACTTCACAAATGGTGTTAGAAAATGCCTTCAACATTAAAAAGACAACCATTGTACAGAGCAAAGCTACAGTGGCAATCCTTTAAACCTGGCTGAATTCGTACCTCAAGATTAACAGAACAAAGGCTTCACAGAAGAGGTGCTTCAGAGAAATTCATGGAGTGCTCATCTTTATTGGTAACCAGGCCAATGACCCCAAATGATTACTCTCAGATCCCTGACATAAGCACATTTGAACTACTTTCCATTTTACACTTACAGAACCCTTTACTACAAAACAAAATGTTACACCATCTGCAAATTGTATGTGTTGTTACCAGTATTACACTGTTGAAAAACGTTTACTTGTGTGTACCTCCTAAAGCAGGTTAAATATATTACTTATTCAAAATTGAGCTGATGCATATTTACATTAATTAAAGCAGTCAGTGATTGTTCATTGATATAATTGATCACCTGAGTTCAGAAATGTCCCTGCAGAGTATATCTAACAATGAGAATTATTTATATATTTTTATGAACCATACAAAATATAATATTCAGATTGCTTAATGTACCTGATTTGCATTGCTATTCAAGCCCAAAAATACTTTGCTGAGAGAACAACCCTTATACACCATACATGCCTGTATCATATTAGGGGTCACCTGGACACATAAACGGAATCTGCAACACCACAATGAAGCGACTAGCAGCATCAAAGGTTTTCAGTCACTAAATGAATGCCCTACTGCTTACAAAGGGGTCACTTTCTTTACAGCCAATCAAATCAGTGTTTCATATCAATCAGTCAGCAAAAATGTATTTGGTTAATAGAAAAATATAAAAGCAGATATATATTAAAATATTTCTCTAAAAATAAATTTTTACTTACAGATTACTGAAAAAAGATAAAGTACAAATTCATATCATGTGCAAATAACATCTTATAATTAATTAGCTTAATTGCTTTTTCCTAAACCTGAGGACACATACCAAAAAACTTGCAATGTTGAAACATATAGAAGGAATTGTGAACATTTGTAGGTAAACCAAATCAGGTCTTGCAAACTCAAAATGTTTCTCTTTCAGTAAAGGCAATATGTTACGTTGGCATTAAACTCGATAATGATCACAAAACATGATAAAATGCAAAGTGTCTTGTGGGGAAAGATTGTCGCAGGAGCAGGTCCTATCTCATCCACCGTATGTCTGCCCTGCGGGACTGCCAGTGATCAGTGTAAAAGGTTTACTCTAAATCTTGTTGACAAAAAATGGTGATGAGGTATTTTAACCGTAACTAGGTAAGGCTCCACTGTCGGCAGGTTTTTAAGACACTATTCGACCAGGCTTAGATTTAGTCAGTTCAAGTGTCTCTCTTTCTATGCGCTTGTTCTGAAGGAAATGCTTTTCACCCACTTCAGATCTTTCTTTGTGATGCCCTACAGATTATCAAATACATTGGGGCATCACAATTTGCCAATCACATCCTTAACAAATTTGTGCCATGGGATATAGAACGCCCTATCTAATGTCAGGCAATCATTTATCACCACCCGATTACAAGCGAGATCCAGGTTACTGATATCCTTACTCATCTTAGCAAAGGTGCAAGTGCTAATTGATCAACAATGTTCCCCAAACCCAGCTCTTCATGTATGACATATGAGGGTACTGACTGTGGGAGAGTTACCAGTTGTCTACGAAATGTATTTTCTACAGTCTGTAACTCCTTCATGCCCATATAGCCCCAATTATCGTTCCCATAGCTGCCCATTGTTATACACTTCGCCTGATGAACCCTTATGAGTGCTTGAACTGGCTTTGCCACCAGTCTTTTTGCAAACTCAAAAATTGTGGCGGCAGCTCCCGAAAATAAATCCCTTTAGACCTCCCATTGAAGGGCCCATGAACCTCTATCATCAAAAACAAATCCTAAATATGAGAAGATGGGTACCTTAAACAATTCTGTACTCCCTCAAAAGCATTTTTTCTGGGGGGTTTTGTACCACCAGCCATAGTGTGAGATTTGGAGAAGTTACTACTCAAATCCAATGAATTCATGAAGGCTACAAATGAATTTTCCAGCTGTTGAAGCCCTACTGCCATCCTAGTTATTAGACAATAAACTACAAGGGTTCTGTCGGGTAGAACCCAGCCACTTTGAAAGAAACCCGAAAGAGTTGCTTGATACCTATTAAATGAGTATGACAAGTATAGCATTTACATTGGTTAATTCATGAAATGTATCACAAAAGTTGTTGGAACACATATCAAGTGACGTAGAAACCCAGATTTAAAGCAAAACACCTACTAAAAAATGCTTGCAATAGGCTCTTCTTTCATATCAATTAAATGTATAAATCTAAATTTACAAGAAATCAAAAGACTGTCAATACAAGAAATAGTGACAAAGTGACATGTGATATGGTGACATTAAGTGCTCAGTGATAGTGGTGCAGTGCATATATACAAAGTGATATTATGTACAATTCTTATACAGGGGAATGGAATGTCACCTTATCACATGTCACTTTGTCTGTATTTCTTATATTGACAGCCTTTTGATTTCTTGTAAATTTTGATTTATATGTTTAATTGATATAAAAGAAGAGCCTATCGCAAGCATTTATTTGTAGGTATTTGCTTTAAATCTTTGTTTCTATGTCACTTGATATGTGTTCCAACATCTTTTGTGATACGTTTCATGAATTAACCAATGTAAATGCTATACTTGTCATACTTATTTAATAGGTATCAAGCAACTCTTTCGGGTTTCTTTAAAAGTGGTTGGGTTCTACCTGACAGAACCATTGTAGTTTATTGTATAGATACCCAGGTTCTGAGGGACACAGGGTCGCCCCATTGTTGCCGTCCTGGGTATTAGGGCAGTGTCATAGACATATATGAGTGCCAGTATAGGCTGGAGACCTGCTCTTGGAATCTCGTAGCACGCTTCACACAATGTTGGTCCAATTTATTTATGAACAGGGTAAATAAAAAAGGGGCTAAAATGCCTCCTTGTCTCACTCCCCTCTGCTGATTTACATAAGCAGACAGGCTCCCATCCTGTTTACACTTTACCAATACTGCAAGGTCCAAATGAAGTTCATATAAGAAGTTTACTATGTTGTAGCCCACCCCCAGGTTGAACAGCACAATCCACAGTTTTGATCTGTTAAGTGGATCAAAAGCGGAGGTTAGATCCAGAAATGCCACAAACAATGTACCCTTCTGGTGGAAATGGCCCTTTTGTAGGGTTATCCCTAAACTTTTTTATTTTTCCTCCTATTTTTTCCTGACCTGTTTGTGTTGGTTTTAGGACTCTGGGCACTTTACCACTGCTAATCAGTGCTAAAGTGCAGATGCTCTCTGTGTAAACTGTGTTATGGATTGGTGTTTCCATGATTGGCCTATTTGATTTATGTGTCAGTCCCTAGTAAAGTGCACTGTGAGTGCCAGGGCCCATAAATCAAATGCTGTTAGTGGGCCTCAGCACTGGATTGTGCCACCCATGCAAACAGCCCACAACGTGTATCTCTGGCCTGCCATTGCAGAGCCTGTGTGCAGCCTGGGGCTGCCATGTCGACTTTGCAAGTGCACACACTTGCAAGTCCCTAAACCTTCCCTTTTCTACATGTGAGTCACCCATCTGGTAGGCCCAAGGTACCCCTGTGGGCAAGGTGCATTGTATGTGAAAGGTAGGACATGCCCTGGTGTGTGTGGCATGTCCTAATAGTGAATTACAGCCTACTTCGTTCTTCACTATTGCAAGGCTACCTGTTCCCCATAGGCAAGAATAGGCAGTTTGATTATTACATCCTATAATCCTAACTGATCCAGGGAAGATGGTAGGAATTCGAGTTTAGTATGCCTGAACTCAGAATGATAAAATGCATCTTTTAGTCAAGTTGGTTTTTACATTCTGGGTTTGAAAATACCACTTTTAGAAAGTAGGTATTTTGTTGTCTAATCATCCAAGCCTGCCTCTGCTAGGTTGTGTATTCCTTGTCTGGAGTTTGAGTGACAGGGGCTGGGGGATTCCAGGAGACAGGGTGAGTCAGCACGGGGCTGAATAGCAATATCTACATGTAGATGGGTGGGAAGAGTTGCTCCTGGGACATGAATAGGGATGTGCCTTCTCTCCACAATGCTGGCTCCACCTCCTGTGGTGCGTCTGATGTCCCTGGCCTACACTGTGAAAGGTAAGGAGAATTCTTGCCAACAAAGTGCTCCAGCACTGACCAGAACTGGTTTAGACTAGGCAAAGGCTTCTCTGCCTTCAGAGAACAAAGAGAAATTGAGGATAAAAAGGGGGAGCCAGTCCCCAGAACTTTAGATTACTTCTGAACTGAGGAACCTGCCAGGAAGAAGGACCAAGAAAGCTGGAGGAGGAGCACTGCCCCTATGCTGCGTTTTGAGGGGTTGGCCTGCAGTGGTTGCTTCTGTCTTGGGTAGGGAAAGGACTGGACTGTGCTTTCATCATCCTGCTGTTAGAGTTTTCTCCAAGGGCTTGAAGTAGAGCATGCCTCCTGTTGGAAGACTCAGGGATAGGAAAGACTTCAGAGAACTCTCTGGAATCAAGGAACCTGCCAAGAAGAAGAGCTGGAAGAGCTGCCAGGAGTACTGCCTCTTTGTTGTGTTGTTGCTTTGTTGGGTAGGCCTGCAGCTGCTGCTTCTGCCGTGGGCAGTGAAAGGACTGGACTGAACTTTCTCTACTTGTGCTGAGTATCTCCAAGGGCCTGAAACCAAGCTGGCCTCCTGTTAAGAAGTCTCAGGGACTGCAAAGACTTCACCAACCTCTGGGTACCACTCCTGGGACCGCTGTTTCAGTTACCACAGAGAAGAGAGAACCGCGACCAACTCTGTCACCTACTCCGTCGCTGGCCCTGTGTCCTGAAGGTACCACAGGCCGCACCGTCTCGCCCTGCACTGCAAGCCTTGGTCTCACCGATGCCGTCTGCACGATCGTCACCGAGCCGCTGCCTGCACCGCATCAAGAAGTCACCGCAGCCCACACCACCTCGCTTCACTTCGTTGGCCTGGTCTTACCGACATGGTCACCGCTGCCTCGACACCCATGACCGCCTGGTCACACTTAGCTGTCCGGTTCCCCCAGCGCCCATTCCCGCCAACCGGCTCTGTCGCTTGCATCGCAACCTGCCGGCACTGCATCGAGCATCATCTCTCCCTGCACCGCAAGCCTTGGTCTCACCGACGCTGTCTGCACGATCGTCACCCAGCATCGAGAGGACACCGTGTCCTGCACCGCTTCCCCTTTGCACCATAACCGCAACGGACGCCACGACCGGCTCTGTCACCTGCGCCGCAACCTGCCAGCACCGCATCGAGCACCATCTTGCCCTGCTCTGCAAGCCTTGGTCTCACCGACGCCGTCTGGACGATCGTCACCGAACCGCTGCTCGCACCGCATCAAGAGGACATCGCGCCTTGCACCGCTTCCACTTTGCATCGCAACCGCGACGGATGGCAAGACCGACTCGCACAGCATGACACATGTTTGTTTGCCTTTCGTATGGGTAACAGACTTATCTGAGGATTTTGCGCATTTCTAACATGTACCTTTAACCCTCTCCACACTTTTTAATACACGTTTGGTTAATATCTCGGTTCTTTTCTTTTTCTATTGGTCACATGATTTTCCATTGGTTTCTTTTCTTTCACCGGTGTGTCCTTCTTTTTAGTTCTTTTTGGATACCGACTTGGCATGTCAATCATCAATTGTAGAATTGCAAAAATTCATGTGTAAAATCATCCGCATAATGAAATATTTGTGTTGCTGTACTTGAGTTAACTTGAATCGAGTAAACATTAGCTTTGTATATATATTTTTTACAGTATTCCCCTGACGAAGGTGTAGTGACACCGAAATGCATTGGGAACTATGAACTGTTTTGATTTCAATTCATGCTATCAAGATATGAAAAGATGAAAACGCCAATAAAACATTACAGGATGTAATGACATGAACAATTTGTCGATTGAGCCTGCTTTCATCACTGTTTTGGACTACATGTTCATGTCTTCCAGGCGTATCATTAGTTTCATTGGGCTGTACATATCTTCAAGGTTTGATATTGTTTACAACGAAGTGAAGGGAATGTGTTTCACTCATATATAATGATTCAAATTGTCGTTTTAAATATTTGAGATTCAAATGAAATATTTTGAAGCACCTTTTTTTGGGGCTTGTGAAAAGTGTGCCTACATGTTCAGACAGTCCTCTGTTTGAAACTTTGTATTCAATGTATTTTTGCGATTTGAAGACATCTTGAGAAGTAACTATTTTTAAAGTACTGTATTGTGGATTCCTTATCGTATTTGGTCTTGTTTTAAGTATATAAAAATATTGCCTATTTTTCTAAACTGGTGTGGTGTCCTTTTTTAGTGCTTACATTGTATTACTGTTGGTTTTGTGCAAATGCTTTACGCACTGCCTTTAAGATAAGCCTGACTGCTCGTGCCAAGCTACCAAGGGGGTGAGAAGGGGTTATTTTAGGAGTGCAACTCCCTTATCCTGACTAGGAAGAAGGGGCCCTACTTGGACAAAGGTGCAAGCCCATGCTAAATAGAGACTCCCATTTCTAACACCTTCTTTGCTATTGTGTATTTTCCAATGATCATTTGTAGGTTCAGGCATTGGTCAAAATTACCTCAACCCATACGGTAGCCCAGAAATGACATTCTTCTGCTTTGCTCACTCCATTAACCTTGTTAGGATCATCTTCTCTAAGATGTTAACAGTCACATTTATTAGGGAGATTGGTCGATAGTATATTGTACCTGATCTTGAGCCCTTTTTAAAGACGGGGACAATTACAGCTTGAGGCATGGAGATCAGAGAATAACTTTCTTACATACAGCATTGCACACTCATGTTTAGATTTTTGCCCATACATGCAAGTCTACTTTATATAAATCTGCGGGCACCCCATAAGGGCCGGGTGCTTTGCCCTTGGACACAGTTACAATAGTATCTAAAATTTCCCCCTCCGATAGGCTGAAGGTTCAGTCTCTGCTCAGAGCAAACTGATCTGAGTTCTGAGACTCTTCCAGTACATTATCATAGATACTTTTGAAACGAAAAAGCCAGATGTCTGGGGATATAACATAGTCTGTCATATTTCTAAAAGTCTCCTTAAAAACAGACAATTAATCACCTCCCAGAATTTAGCACTGTTATTCAATACATTTTCCTGCAGGAGGTCATACCAAGCCCTCTCTTAAATTTCTTTCTTTCAATCAGCCAGGGCTTTTTTATGAGGTCTCCTCCTTGTAACTACCTAATTCCTATCCCTGGGATTATGATTTAGTGTCTTCATCAAAATCTGTTGAGCCTTTGAACAGTTATGATTCCACCATCCCTTCTCATCTGTGATCTGTTTCCCCGGGGGCCTTCTGAGATCTTTGGCAACCTGCCAACGTATCCTATAAAAAGCACTTAAAACCTTTTCATCATTCAATTCTTCCCCCAGACAAGTTCTAAAATCCTCATCACATTCATTGTAGAGATTACTAACAAAGATGTCAGATATGACTTTATTCCATTTTAGTCAGTGATCCTGATCCTTAGTAATTACACCCAGATTTGCTGGACCCACACAAGGCCTAAAAATGTCCCCTATGTCCCAATCTAGTTCAAATTCAAAAGGATTGCAGTCACTAAACTGGCGCCATTTAATTTCAAAATGTTTGACATAATGAATCAACGCAGTTGATGTTAAGACATGATCAATTATTGGGTTACATCCTCTATCACAAAAAAATTAGATAGATTCTGCCACCAGCTCATTGTTAGTCCACTGCAAATTACAATCAGCAATGATATTCTCAAGCCCTTAGTTGGGTATGCTCAAAATGAGCAACATATAAATTCTAAGAAGGAGGTTTGTCATAGATTACACAGCCTATTGGGAATAGAGGCAAATGAAAATCACCTAAGATAATCACCAAATAAATTGAACTCTGACTTTCAGCATACAAACCAAGACAATGTTTTAAGCTTTGCAAATACTTATTGGCATTAACCCACACAAAGTAGTTATAAAAAAGGTAAAACCAATAAACTTGGAGCTTTCCTAAAATCTAATTGAACCGCTAACAGATTAACATATGAAGTAAATGGGATTTCCAGCGACACTAACATAAGTAGACCCCTTTAGCTCTTCATGCTGCAAAGGTGTGACTGCCTTAAAAAAGGAAGAAAACCCGTCCACATAGAATCTCATGTAGACCTTTTGTGGGGCCTACTAGGGTGGTAAGCAAACTCGTATCTTCTTTTTTATTATTTATGCCTGCGATGTTCCAGCTGACCACCTTTAAAGTAAATACTGATATATTGACATGCTCTGGCAGGAAACATACCTCATTACTCACTCTATCACCTCCTACCTGATTCAGCCCCACATGGGTGGGGTTCAGTCAATCATTACAATCCAAAACAACTCAGAGGCTGGAACCTACTGGTCAAGCAAATTGGTGTTAGCTGATTCCTCTCCCTCCCACCAGGTCTCCTCTTGGCCTGGGAACCTGCATGTCTGGATAAAAACAACTACTAGGAGGGTAAGAGAAACCGAAGAGGGACTCCTATTTCCTGCAGTACACCTGCGGCCATTCAGTCTGTGTTGTAATAAACTGCATATGTCTGAAATTTAAAAAAACTATACAATCCCCCTCAACTTATTTTTCCCTCTTACCCTGCCTACCCACTCTTTTTGCCATTATTAAATGGGAGGATACTAGATGCCCATCGCCATGAAATCATCACACCAACATCTTGCCTTACGCATCAATTCAAGTGTTGATTCTTCCACCCCTTCCTGCAACGACGCGACATACCCCAATATAACCACTCGTGGTGTGGACTTTGGTGGGAGTTGCAATCTGATAGGGCTTCCAATAGCATCATTCTGTTTTTTCTTCAGTGGTGTCCTGGACTTTTGATGAGCGCTGGGAGCCAGTCGGAACTCTACTCCTAAGTGCTGAGCACTGTGAGGGCGGACTCTTCTTCCCCCACCGCTTTATTAGTTGAGGTGATATACCAAGATACTCCCTAAATACAATACTAGACCACTCAAGACCTTCCACACAATCGGTGGGAAAGAACCAGCAAGTCCAGGAAATACCGAATTTGACAATGTGCTACGGGAAGCTTCAGGAGCCCCCGAGCTATCAAAACTGAGCTGATGCATATTTACAATGACAATCGCTTGAGTTCAGAATTGTCTCTGCAGAGAATATCCAACAATGAGAAATATATATAGCTATCTGGTTCGCGATAGTCATAACTTCTGGTCTGTTGCCATGCGGACATACTCCGGGGAGAGCCTGATGTCCATCGACCAGGTGAGCCTCTGCTGTACACTTCCGCTTGTCCACCCTCTCTGTGGTCCGTATCGTTGTCCCTGCAATGGCCTGATACTTGACCCCCCAATGCCTCTCCCTCGGAAATATCCTTCTGTTGTTCATCATAGTAGGGGCTCTCTTTCCTTTCTGCGGATTATGAACCTAAATGTGAGGTCGGTCTTGAAACATCAGCAGAATCTGTACGATCTTATTGAGGATGAAGCCCCGGATATCCTTGCCATAACTGAAACATGGCTTCAGGAAGCTGACACTGCCATTTTCAATCTGGAATGCCCCTCTGACTATTCTATGTACACCTTGAATAGAGCATCTAGAGGGGGTGGAATAGCGCTGATAGTTAGGTCTCGTTTTCCCTGTGTGTGGAACAGCCTTAAGATCGCTGGCTGTGAAAGCGCCTCTTTTAAAGTCTCTGTCAGCCCAGAGTTTACACTCTCTGGGATGGTGGTATATCGTCCGCCGGGCAGTGACGTGTTGTTCAGAAATGCTTTTTCGGATATTGTCGGCACTTTGATCACTGACTGCGCCAACTTTTCTATACTGGGCGATTTAAATCTGCATTTCGATACACTGTCCAGTCTGACAGCTCGTGCCATCTCTTTGGACTTAGAGGCTCTTCAATTGTCCCAGCTGGTTCCCCAGCCTACTCACATTGGGGGACATATTCTTGACCCTTTTTTCACCAATTTGACTGAGGCTAAAATCACTGCGATTACTCCAGTAGAATGGTCTGACCATTTCCTGGTGTCTATCCAGTGTCCCGTGTCAGTGACCACTCCCACTTCCTCAGCTAGACGGGCACTTAGGAGATCTTGGAACAAACTCAGGCTGGAAGATTTTCATCATCTTCTGTTAGTGGAGCCCTTGGGCCCATTGAACAATGTAGACGAGGGGTATGACCTCTTCTGCTCCTGGCTTACTAGGGCTCTGGACGCCTTGATACCTATTGTATCGACTAAGATCAATCCTCGTGAGTCGAGTCCCTGGTATAATGGGGCCTTACGCGCCTTGAAGGGAGCCAGTAGACGGGCGGAGAGGGCTTGGCGGAAGACATATGGGGCCGATTTAAAAGCTGCATATGCCGCGTCCGTCAAGCTCTATCATCGGGCCATATGTCGTGCTCGTGCGGCCTCCTATGCCGAAGAATTCCAGAACAGCACCAACCCGTCAAAGGCCATCTTCAAGGCGGTTAAAGATCTTATGGCTAAGCGGACTACCTCTTCAGCCGAGAGCTCTGTCTCCCACTGTGAATCCCTTGCTTCCTATTTTTTGGGAAAGGTCCAAGCTATTTATCGGACATTCCCTAGCATTGGGGTTTCGTTGGGAAGTTCCAATGAGACACCACTTCAGATCACCCTGCCTTCATTTCCCCCTCTCACCTCGGATGGGTTTGATAAACTCGCTTTGCAAGTTAAATCTGGATCTCCATCCGATCCAGTAAGGCCTGCTCTCTTTCGAGACCAGACCTTTATGGGACGCCCCGTTGTGCGTTCCCTTGTCAACCTCTCCTTGGAGTCGGGGGTAGTTCCAACTAAATGGAAGCAGGCGGTGGTGTCCCCGATCATCAAAAAACCCTCCTTGGACCCGTCTAAGCCTGAAAGTTTTCGCCCCATCTCGCTGCTACCTTGGCCGGCAAAGTTGACAGAGGCCCATGTTAATCTGGCCCTGTCAGAACATCTAGCCCGGACCAACGCCCTCGATCACACACAGAATGGCTTCCGTGCTGGTCACAGCACGGAGACCGCTCTCCTTGCAATGGTGGAACATCTGTGTGCAAGGCTGGATGCGGGTCAGACGGCGGCGCTGATATTGTTAGATCTCAGCGCCGCCTTCGACACGGTATCTCACAGCATCCTCCTGCATCAGCTCGAGGAGATTGGTATCAGTGGTCTGGCGCTGCAATGGTTCCGCTCCTTCCTGGACAACCGCTCCTTCTGTGTGGCCATTCCTCCCTTTTTGTCCAGTTTCCAGCCTCTGGCCATGGGGGTTCCGCAAGGGTCCTCGCTAAGCCCCACGTTGTTCAACCTTTACGTGAGACCGCTGGCTGATGTCGCGAGGCAGTGGGGCCTAACTTTGGTCTCATATGCCGATGACACTCAGCTGGCGGTTACTCTCAGCGGGGATGTACAACAAGATGCCCCCAGGTTTCAGTCTGGACTGAAGGCGGTGGCTAGCTGGTTGACAGAAAACTGTCTCCAGCTTAATGCCACAAAAACGGAGGTAATGGTTGTTGGGAAGGGAGTAGAGCTTTGGGGCGATCAGTGGTGGCCTTCTGAGCTGGGCCCCACTCCGACCTCAGTGTCGGAGGTGAAAAATCTGGGGGTCTGGTTGGACGTTGGCCTTACCTTTATAGGGCATACCAAAAAAACTGCAGCCTGTTGTTTTGGTCTGTTAAGAGGACTTAGACCAGTTCTTAAATATTTCGATGCCCCAACCAGACAGCTTGTAGTCCAGGCAACTATCATCTCTCGTCTGGACTACGCTAGCTCTCTTCTGGCTGGGGCTAACCAGGCTGAGTTAACTCGCCTACAGCGGGTTCAAAATGCTGCGGCTAGAGCCATTGTTGGCCTACCCAGATTTTGCCCGGTGGCGAATGTCCTCCGCTCCCTGCATTGGCTCCCTGTAAGGAAGCGTATTCTTTTCAAGGTCCTCTGTTTGGCCTTTAAAATTTTAAGAGGTATAGGCCCTGAAATCTTGTCCAATTGTATCTCTTTCTATGTCCCCACCCGTAGTCTTCGATCTCAGGGCCAGGCCCTTGCTGTGGTCCCCAGATTTAGACTCAGTCGGATGGGGGGCCGTTCCTTCAGCGTGAAAGCTGCACTAATTTGGAACACCCTCCCAGTTGAAGTCCGTCTGTTAGATGATCTGCTGTCTTTCCGGAGAACTATTAAAACTTTCTTGTTTTAGCTGTTCATTTTAGGTTTTTTCTTTTCCTGTTGTGTTATGTTTCTCCTTGTCTCTGCGCCGGGACGCTCCTTGGCTGGAGTAGCTGTGCGCATAATAAATTAATATAACATAACATAACATGTACCACAAAAAATATAATCTGCAAATTGCCTAATGACCCTGATTTGTATTGCCATCCAGGGCCAAACATATTTTGGTGAGAGAACACACATTAAACACCGAAGCATGCCTGTGCCATATTGTTAGGTTACTTTGACACAAACAAAATGTGCAACACCACAACGAGGCGACTCTCAGCAAGACGGGTTTTCCGTCACTTAATTAAAGCGCTCCCCCATACAAAGGGGACACGTTCTTTACAGCCAATCAAATCAGTGTTGCATATCATATCAGATGCATGATTCTGATCTAGGCGCCTAGTAGGTGTTTTCAGTTTGCCCTTTTCTTTGCTAGTGCCTCTACTTCTTGTAGTTGACGCATCACTTTGCCCTGCCATGCGCGAGGCATCAACTCTTTTCTTATGACCTCTGTAAAGATACTTTAATTAAAATGGAACTCTTTACCTTGCTTTACAACGCATGAATATTCATCAGCCATAAAATATGTATTTAATATTATTAAATAATTAAGGGCAGATGCATAATGTATCAGTTGTGAACGGGCTGCGGCAATGCTTGCTCGCCGGCATTTTCATTTCGTTATGAGTTGCAGTCAAATGATAAGTTGGTAAATAGTCTGCGAGGAGCAGATGAGGCTAAATGAAGCAGCCGCTGAAGTCAATATGCCTTTATGTACTCTGTCGAAATGAAATAGTGTGCTCGCCTTTTCATTTTGGGTACATTTCTTTGTACGGATTCAGAATACATTATTAGGCCCTTGCCTCCAGGTAAGAGAGGGATGTGATGTACTTAAAAAGCGTCTTCTCCTTTTTCCCCTTTATTGTGCATCATTGCACTGAGCCTGCTTCGAATAGTTGTTTGAAATGGTTTTATTGTCTGGCTTGTACTGCAGAGACTGGAGACCCTCTGTTCTCCTGTTGACACCAGCGAGCACACAGTTCACCAGTCATTCATCTTCCCTGTTCACATAGAGCACTGCACAGTAAAACCATTAAGCCCTCTCTTAGCCTTCTTTCCAAATGATAGAGATCCCACTTTCCACTGTCTTTATAAACAAAATTCCTGCACGAGACTAATAGCCCCCAGCAGAACACGCCTCATAGGTGCCACAATAAAGCTACACAGAATTAAATGAGACTGGAGCCGCTGGAGGGTAGTTTAAGGCCAAAGGCATTGTCTTCCTTCTGATGCAGGCAAGCACTGTCCGGTCTCTTTTTTCTACCAAAGAACCAGATCAACCTTTCTGGGTTGAAGCGCCCTGGAGTATAAAGCTTTGGAGACGAGGGAGTTGAACAACAAAGCAAAAAACTGCAAAGAATAAAATCAAAACTGGCATGTGCGTAGGATTGGAAAACGTAGTGGGCAAAGCAAAATCTACAGTTTGAGACTAATTCTCACCTTTAACAAAGATGGACCTTGTTGGTGCATTTTTCATTTTTAGTGAAACATAGCTCTGTCCTTGTTCATCACTTTAAGAATGTCAGGAACGTAAAAACTTTAACCAATGGAGCATTTAATAGTTGTTATCTTGAAAAAGCAATTACAGTGTTCTTGAGACAGACTTCTCTCTGGACCTCAGCCCTAAGTCGAACAAACGGCGAGGCCTGGAAGCAGTCCACTTGATTGAGGGATGGCCACGAGGGCCGGAGTCATGCCACATTTCAATGAATATCAGTCTCCATCCAAATGCGTTCCATCTAGATTCGTAGTGAATATCCTGAAAAGTTGAATTGGATCCAGCCCCACACATTAGTAGCTCCCCTCACCCCCCCCCACCCCCACCCCGACCTATACGGGACACACCCATCAATGAACTGATATGTTCACTCTCAGTAAACATCTTATAATAAAAATATAACATGTTTGCAATAGTGAGTCTATCATATTATTGTGTTGTATTGTAGTTCCATTTAAATATAGTGTTCTTTCTAAATTGCATGTTGAAATCATTTATTCAACTAGGGAGAGATTTGTGGACACGGTTTTTTTCCAGTTTAGGCATGTGTTCTTGAAATGTTAGTTAAAAATAGTACCAAGGTTTCACATGAACATAAGAATGATAATAGGTTACATCTGTATGAGCAACAAGAAATAGGCATGATGCAAAGTGAGTGGGATAACGTTTAAAGAAAATATTACAACTGAGTAACAGAAAGAAAGAAGAGAGAGAAAAGCGAAGAACAATATTAGACTGGAGAAACGACTGAAATGGAAGTTTATAATACAGGACACTGTGAGCACTAGAGATAAGCATTACAAATCTTAAGAAAGCATCAACCTATAATCAAAAATCAAAGAACAATTCAGGGAGGTTTGGATACCTCCTCAGCAAGAAACTCAACTGATTTACTATGATAGCCTGAATTTTCAAGAAACAATGTTGAAGGTGACCATATTCAATATCTCTTAAGAGCTAAGGAAATTGGAAGTACATAGACTCTGTCCAATCGATGATTGAAGCAAACAGTATGTCACCAATCTTTATATGAAACGTATGTAGTTTTCCAATAAGAAGTTATTTGCTGAAAGGCTATAGCTTTTAACATGTCTAGTAGGTGAGGAAGAGGTGTTTGATGAGACCAAACTGGGAACAGGCTTCCTAAGAATACATTAGGTAGAGTACATAAAATGTTGATTTAAAAAATCTTAGTGACCTGACCCCAAACTCGTAGCCAAAAAGCATGAATATGAGGGCAACGAAATAAATAACATAATTATAAAACCCCAATGAGATGCTTTGCTGGACAAACACGTCATGGTTAGTGATTTTAATATTGTATGGTAGAATAGGAGTAACAAGTAGTCTGTTGTATATAAAAAACAGTGTTTGTGTAACATTTGCTGCTCTTTTTTTTTTTTTGTCCTCATCTCACCATATAGCACCTGCAATAAAGAGCAGTAAGCCATCCTTTGGACCTGAACTCCCCCAGGCCTCTGCATTTTGCATTAGCTATAGGCCTACCCAGGCCAAATTCTTTGTGAAGCTAGGTGTAATCATAGGACCTGGGGGCACTAGATCAATCTCAAGTCTCTACCCCAAATTACGAGAGGTGACCAAATGCTGAGTTCCGTACAATCCAAGTGTCCAAGATCTAATCGGGCCGCACTGAATGAGGCACTCATCCATTTCTCGTAAAGTGGGGGTAATGGATCCTTCCACAGCGTACAAATCTCCCTTCTGGCGATAAGAATTAAATATATAATCAAGCCTTTTTGTGTTACTGATATCCAGTTCAACAAATCATTATTAATGCCAAAAATTACTAGAGAGAGGTTCAAATTGATCTTAACTTTGAAGATGGTATTAAGTGCGCATTCCACTTTCTGCCAGAAGGCCCTTAATCTCCCACAATCAAAAAAAATATGCAAATCATCTGCCGGAGAGAATTCACATCTTGGGCATTTTGAGGATGCAAGGGGAGCAAAATTAGCTATTTTCTTGGGAGTGTAGTATAATCTGTTAATAACATAAAAATGGTTCTTTTTTAATGAAGCTGGTTTAACACACTTATATAGTGTAAGGAGCCAAGGTTCATACAGCTCTATAGCAGCATTGTCCAGAGCTGACAGATTCCAAACCGTCTGTTGTGGGGGAAGCTCAGCCACATCAATTTCCAGAAGCCTTTTATACCAAAGACCTGCCTCATTTTTTATAAGATTTGTATTTTGAAGAAGGAGCACTATTTCCCAATTTCCACCAATATGTTCTCTCTCTGCGGTGAACCAGGAAACCAATTGGAGATATTTAAACTTTGAGAATGAGCTACCTATCCGGGACCTTCACACCTCCCTTAGATTCACACTTTCTATGGAGATGAGATCAGTCTAGATCAAAATACCGGCGTCTTTTATAGGCTTCGCAAGGCTGTCCTCCAAACAAGCGGGCAAACCGGGGGAATCCCAAATAGGAGCAAACTCTGAATAATAACAGATCCCCCACATTCCCCCGATTTTATACCTCCCATTCAGGGCTGTTTTTAATACCTTCAAGCGGACCTTTTTAAAAAACCTTGGGGCTCCGAACTTATATAAAAAACCCTCTCCTCCACCTTCGAAAATAGCCATTTGCTTTAAAATCATCCCCCAGTTGGAATCCCCGGGGAGATAAGTAGCGCCCGGACATTTTTAAATTGAAACGAAAGGGAATACCATAGCAGGTCCGGAAGAGCAAGACCACCCTTCAGAAGTTTTCGTCTTAACTTCTTCCAGGAAAGCCTTGTAGTTTTATTGGACCAGATGAAACTGCCTATCTTGCCTTGGATTTTACTAATGTCTCTACTTAAAAAACCAAGGGGGATGGTGCTAAATAAGTAGGTTAATTTTGGAAAAATTACAATTTTTACCAAGTTAACCCTTCCGTATATAGTTAAGGGTAAGTTCTTCCATCTTAGAAATAAATGATCAATCTCTTTAGACACCTTCATCAGATTAATCTTCAGAATATCTAGATTGTTTACTATAGTAATCCCGAGGTATCTAAATTCCTTACTTATAGAGCCAGTCCAGTTATCGATGTTCCAGCACATCACCTACGTTTTGGAGGAGTTGGCAAGATAGCCTGAAATTACGCCAAATTCCTCCAACAGTATTTCTACTCTAGGGAGTAACTCGCTGGGGTTATTAGTA
The DNA here is from genome assembly GCF_964204655.1 of Triturus cristatus. Lineage (NCBI taxonomy): Eukaryota > Metazoa > Chordata > Amphibia > Caudata > Salamandridae > Triturus > Triturus cristatus. Next base: position 874,786,092 of record NC_140582.1, on the reverse strand, counting down.
TATATCAACAAAGTCGTCCGCATAGAGGGCTACCTTGCTACTATATAGATTAACACTAAAGGGAGTGATTGAGTCGTCCAATCTGATGGCTTGGGCCAAAGGCTCTATATACAGATCGAATAGCAGGGGCGAGATGGGACAGCCCTGCCTTGTCCCCCTAGTTATTGCGCAGCTAGATGTTAATAGGCCATTTAACAGAATTGTAGCAGAGGCACCCTGGTAGCAGTTGGTCAGAGTCTGAATAAAGATGAAACCCAAACCCATCGTTCTCAGAAGTTCCCTTAGAACAGCGGTGTCAAACACAAGGCCCGTGGGCCGAATCCGGCCCGCCACACCTCGTCATGTGGCCCGTGTAGCCGCCGTGAGAGATGCGATCATTTCAGCCGGTGCTGCTCAGTGGGAGAGGAGTGGGTGGAGTGACGCGAGCTCCAGTGACTCATGCGGCGATCACCCCCGCAGGAGCAGCACTTTCCCTTTGACCCCCCTCCCTCCCGCTCCGTGGCAGCCCATCTCCCACCCTCTCCCGCTCCTCAGGCCGGCCGCCATGTTACTGGGGAGAATGTAACTGCATCTCCGAGGGGGACCTGCTGTCGCTGTCCTTCCTGTGGAGCTGGGAGCGCACCACGCACCGGAGAGAGGAGTGAAAGGAGGAGGGGCAGGAGGCGGGCAGGAAGGTGCAGCAGCCCTGGGAGCAGCGAGTGCAGCACGCGTCCCTCTGCCCTGCAGGGCCCCAGCCGGCGCTGACTCTGCCCCTTTGCTCTGCAGGCTCCTGGTCGCTGGTCTCGGCTTCTGCAGCCCAGGCAGCCACAGTGTGTCACTGTTTGTGTGGATTGTTGTTTAGCTTCTTGGCGCTGGCCGCGGGCGGGCAAGCGGACTCCTCCAGCGGCGCTGCCAGGGAAGGCTGCGCTGAGATTTCCCCGGGCTGCCACTGAACTAGATCAGATGAGCTGACTGCCCCGTCCACCCGCGCAGCGCCTTCCCGCGCCCCAGGTGCTGGCTCGGCTGAGCTTTCCCTTTTCATTTCCTGGATTGCGAGCTGTGATTGCCCCGCACGCAGGATCCCGAGGAGGAGGAACTTATGTGACCCCCGGCCCGGAGCTTGGATAACGCAGGTAAGCTCTCCCTCCACCCCCGTGTCCCCTTGTTTCAGGTAATAGAGGGATGCTGTCCTGTTCCTCACCCTGAGGGTTAGTGTTCGGGTTGCCTTCACTCCATTTATTTTTTAAACTGATTGCTTTTCTGATTGCTATTGTAAACTCAGTTAGCAAGCGTATCTTGGTGTAGCTTGAAGAAGTCGCATGAGCCACTATTTAAAAGAGTTTTTTCGCAACAACTTACTGTGAGGCCTTTGCAAACATTTGTACTGCCTCTTTTTTGGTTAAGTCTACCTATGGACAGTTTTCAGCGCATGCGCGGCCGCCTCTTCAGCGCATGCGCGGCCGCCTCTTCAGCGCAATATTTGTATGTTTAAAAATTACTGTCTGTTACCAAAAATCTTTTTTCAATAAATTGTACAATAATTGTACATTTGAATATCTACTTGCCATTATTCTGACTATGTTTCTGCTTTCAGAGCTAGTTATTACATATTATTACAAAAAACAGTAATAATTGAATGCAGTGACAATAATTTATGATAATAAAGAGTCGACACATACTCCTACACTAGATACAACCGGCCCTTTGAGGGTGACCAAACTGCTGATGCGGCCCCCGATGAATTTGAGTTTGACACCTCTGCCTTAGAAAGATCCAACAAACGCGGTCAAAGGCCTTAGCCGCGTCAAATGCTGCGACGGCCAAGGGCTCTGCCCTTGCTACTGCTAGATCAATGCTGCCAATTAACTGCAGAGTCTGCTCCTGGATAAATCTGCCAGGGATAAAGCCCTTTTGATCCCCATTTATCAAATAGGGAACTACCTTGACCAATCTCCCTGCCAATATACTCATAAAGATTTTATAATCAGCATTTAGCAGGGAGATTGGTCTATATGAATCCGCTTTACGGGGATCCTTCCCTGGTTTTAAAACAAGAACAATCGTAGCTTCCTTCCAGGAGTTCGGAGCTCTACCTCCTGGACTATAGATAGAATTAAATAGTTCACACATCCCTGGGACTAACTCGTTCTGAAGCATTTTATATACTTTACCCGGGAGGGCATCGGTCCCTGCAGCTTTATTGTTCTTAACCTTGCTAACATATAATTTTATTTCTGACTCTGTTATATGGGCATCTAGAGAGAGTCGGCTGCTTTCAGTTAAGACAGGTAGTTTTTTAAGCTGCAACCACTTTTGGATATTCTCTGAGTTTGGTATAGACTCCTCTCTATATAAATCTGAAAAAAGGGAAACAAGACATCTCTGCATGTCCCCCCATTTCCCTGAGCTCCCACCACTCTCATCTATTATGAATTCACTGATGTTATTTTTAGCTCAGTCTGCCCTTGCCTTCCAGGCTAAAATAGCCCCTGCCTTTTCGCCATATTCAAAGTGTTGCATGTTTTGGACCGACCACTGTGCCTTAATTTTTGTCTCTAATTTTCCTCTATAAACCTGCCGTAGGAAGTCAAGATCTTTATGGACTTGTGTCATTTTTTCGTTAGAATACTGGGGATTATTTGTCCTTTCGTCCTCCAATTTGCTTATGTCATTTTCCAAGTTTTTAAAGACTATTGTCTCTTCTCTATTTTTTGAGCAAATCAGACTGTGAAGCTGACCTCGTAGGTTTGCTTTAAAAGCGTCCCAGATAAAATCTAAGGAAGTGGAGCCTAAATTAAGAAGGAAATAATCCACTGTGGAGGCTTTGAGGGCATTAATTATATTGACGTTGGAAAGCATTGCCCTTTTTAAGGTCCATCTAGGACTAGGGGTACACCTTCCCCCTGCATATGAAAGAAAAATAGGAGCATAATCCGAGAGAATGGTGGGTAAAATCAAAATATCAAGAACATTCTCCAGAACAGTCCTATCAATTAATAAATAGTCGATTCTTGAGGAATGACCGTATTTCTTGCTGAAAAAGGTGAAACCTATCTTATCTCCTTGCTTTGCCCTCCACACGTTGGCCAATCCCAGCTCATGCATCATATTAATCATCCCACGGCGGATATTGGGGTTTCCAACATAGTGGCTATTATTGGATCTATCCCGAGTGGGGTTAAGAAGAACATTGAAATCACCTCCAATGATGATTGGGGAGGTAGTTTCTGTTAACTTAGCCTGTAGTTTATAAATGAACGCTGGGTCATCAAGATTTGGGCCGTAGAATGATGCTATAGTTAGCTCCCTCCCTTCTATTTCAATCTGTGCTGTGATCCATCTACCGGACTGGTCTGAAGAGACTGATTTAATATTCACTCCAGTACCCGTTCTAATTAAAATTACAACCCCTTTAGTATGGCCTACTTGTTCAGATGAACAGAACGACTCAACCCACCGGAATTTACTAAAAGAAGCCCTACTTTCCGAGAGACTCAAGTGTGACTCTTGGAGGAGAAAGACCTGAGCTACCGTTTGTTCAAGACATATCATAACCAATCTTAGCCTCCGTGGGCATCTAAGTCCATTAACATTCCACGAAATGAAGTTAATACTTCTATTAATTGTAATTGCCCCTTATCAAAGCTTTATTCAGATGTTCCGAACACTGCTTACTTATTATCAAATTTCTTTGGGAATGAGGATATTTTTTTTTATTTTTCCCCTTTGCAACCCCACCCGTGCTCACCTTCCCACCACTTCCCCCCCTTCCACCCGTGCCCCTATCCTGCCCCAGCATCCCTACCGTGCTACCCCGGGAAACCCTCCCTACACTTCTGAGCATAAGCTCTTAGGGCAAGGTCCCCCTGACACTTCCATATATACAAATTAGAGATACTAAAGAATAATTGCCTAAACCCCTTTAATTAGAAACCCAGCAAGACATAAATTAATAGTGATAATAGTTGGTGGTAGTTGTTACAAGGAGGCTCCTCCCTCTTTTTCACTCCTTATTTTTCCGATAAGTTCATCTACTTCCTCAATCTGACGTAGGTTGTACATGTGGTTTTTCCACATTATTCGGAGAAGGGCCGGGAATCTTAATTGGACCTTAACACCAAGGGAGTTTAAGATTGTCATTCTTTTACCTAGCTCCCATTGTCTCGCGGCCGTAATATGGGAAATACCAGACCTAATGGTAAAGGAAAACGGGCTCGAATATAAGCTGCACTTCACTGGACCTGCTTTCAACGCAAGGGATAAGATTTTCTCTCTAGATGTATAAGTAAGAAAGTTCACCAGGATTTTCCTTGGTTTTGGCCTTGTAGGATTCCTTCTATATGGATCTCGGTGAACTCGCTGTATGTCGGAAGACAGGTTCAAATCTGGAACATCTTTAAGGATTGTTCCCTTTAAGAGTGAAATCACAAATTCTTTTATATCACTACCCTCCAGATCCTCCGGGACATTCAAGATTTTTAAGTTATTCTTCCTAGCGTGATTCTCAAACCGTTCAATATTATCTTTTAAGTCTCTGTTTTGGAGGGCTAACTTATCCATTTCCACAGTGGAGCTGTGTAGAGCTTCCTTCATCTTGGGGATTTCCCCTTCCAGAGTATCAGTCCTCTTAGAGACCTCTTCAATTTTTTGCGCCAGAACCTCACATGAAGATTTAATATCGGCTTGATTGGTCTCGGAAATTGAGAATCTCCTCCTGATGTCTTCCTTCAAAGCCAATAGTATATCAGCTAACGCCCCTACTCCCTCGTTCTCATTCTTAGGGGCTTCATACTCTGGTGGTTGGGGCATTTCAGCGGCTAGCATCAGTGTTTTCATTACTGAATCAGATTTCGTTAATGTTTTGAGCGTTCCTGGAGTAACCTCCTGATTTTCACAACTGCCCGGGTTGCCTTGAATTTCTAGGGCCGAGTATCTATTTGACACGCTAACCGAGGGATGTATGGCCTCCTTCCGGACTTCTATAATAGGCACTTCGCTATCTCCCTCAGCTAAAATCGAATGGGAGACTTTCTCTAGGGGTAAAGGTGAATTCACGGATAAGGGAGTCTGTTTACTGGGGGAAGCCTTATGGTTTTATTATTTACTTCCTTACCTCTGTCTAAGGGGTTGGATAACACTTTGTAGAATGACTTTAAAGAAGGAGTCACTCTGACCTTAGACAGCGGGACTTTCTTTGCCCTCCCTCTTCCTTTTCCACCCTCTACAGGAAAATCCTCTGTGGTCACTTTTTTCTTCCCCTGCCTAGCAGAGACCTTAACCTTAGCAGCTAAAGGAGCGACACTAATGGGGTAAACAGGATCCGTGTCTACATCCAACCTTGCTGCCCTGTTCCGCAAAGTATATCTACTAATTAGAGTTGTAGTATTAGTAGTTAAAATTGTGGAGCCCTGCTGAGAGGTAGCGTTACATAGGACATTCCGGAGGAGGCCACGTCCCCTGCTATCCATGCACTCTCGGAGCCCAGTACTTAAGGGAATGGCTTCTACCACTTCCTCTAAAGCAGCCCGGCCCACGTGTGAACTACCCCCAGTCTTCAGAGCGATCAAAAGTATACTTTCCATCAAGGGGCCGAATTTCTGAGCTTCAATCACAGGGATATCCTCACCTCGATTCTTCAATTTCCCCCAGTTCACCTGCCCTCTCTCACACCAGGTCCTGCTCCTCCACTCGCCGTAGCCAAACTTGCAGGTTCTGTCTCTGCCGGGATTAACCCTGAACTGGAGATTCGAGGCGCGCTGTCTCCACTCCCGTACTACGCCACACAGCCGAAGCAGCGAGATCTCCGGAGGCTCCACACCTCCCAGGACTGCAAGCACCATCCGAGGTACGGAGAGTCGGAGATTTTATTTTTAAATAAGGAGAACTTTTCAAATGAAGCCGTTAGGACCGGAGATGGCGAGCCTTGCTGGGTTCCATGCGGAGTCTAGGAGCGAGTGTCAGGGGGAGCTCAGCCGCGGCCGTTAGTTTCCGGCCGCCATGTTCCCCTCGCCCAGCAACATTTGCTGCTCTTGAAGCAGTAAGAAATGTTGACCACATCTTATCCCAGCATTGATTGGACCGTTCTGCACGCAAATCATTTTCCCATTGCAATTCTAAGGCAGACTGGGTTCTAACTGTGGAAAATGAGACAAGGTGCTTTTAAATAAAGCAGATTTAGAGGTATGTGCTAATAACTTAAGTAATATTTGTTCATAATTAGATGCTATATTATCATCTTGTAGTGAGGATATGGAATCTTGAATTTGTTGAATTAACTGCGTGTATTTATGAAGAAATGATAGGGGTGAATGAAAAAGTGTCTGGACTATGGAAAACAGAAGGGTATTGGAGTCAACAATTAATTGGTTAATCTAGTTAATGCCTTTACAATTCTATTTTTTTCCTAAGTCTCTAATATTTACTTTAAGATATTTATTCTCCCAAGGGGAGGAATTTATAAAATTAGATAGAGAAAGTAATTTAGGAAAAATCTAAGGTTTTAGAAATGTATACAAGTATACAATAGAGGGGTGAGATAGAAAACTCATCTTGGATGAAAAGGATGAACTTTCTGTAAAAGAGAAGGGGGAAATAAATGAGGACTCAATGAAAAACCATAAAGGTTTAGCAACTCACTATCATTCTGAAGCCAATGGCAGGATTGTTTGAGACAAAAAGCTTCATGGAATTTATCAAAATTGTGAAAATGTACCCTGCCATAATGTTTAGGAAGTTTTAACCATGACAAGGACATGGGGGCTTGTTTAATATTCCATAAGAAATATGAAAGAATTGAATCTATTTTTTTTATGAACTGCAATGAAATTCAAACAGTGATCGTGGAAATAAGATACATCACTTGAGGAGAGAGCATCATTTTAATTGAACTTAGAGTCTAATTTAGATTTTGTTGGACGGGCTACTCCCTCACAATGGTAACGGAATCCGGTCCTCCGAAATATAAATCCCATTGGTTATAATGGGATTTGTATTTTGGTGGATGGTATATCCATCACCGTTGTGACAGAGTAACCCATCCACCAACATCTAAATCAGGCCCTCAATCTTCCCCACCACAATAAAAATAAAGAGTTCCATTTGGTACAATAATGTTCTAGTTTTTTAACTGTTTCTTCAAAATGTAATGTAAGAGTTGTTTCAATGACGCTGGTAACTCTCAAACCTCGAATCCTTGCTTTCTTTGGGAACTAAACAAATAACCCTGGGCGTAGTTTGCGTAGTACCGCTACGCTTAGCTACGCGAAGTGCAATTCGCACTACGCACTCTACGCGTAGGTAAGCGAACTGCGTAGTGCCGATTGCACAGTGCCGGATGCTTGTCCGCACTGTGCAATGATTGCAAACGGCATCTTGCACAGTACAAGCGGTCGTTTTCTGCCGCTCGAGTAATGAGAAACCTGACCACCCGCGTTGAGAATCTCGCCGGGAGGTTTATTATCAGCCTTCTAGACTGCTAAGGTCATCAAACAAAGCGCTCTTGCAGCCCCAACCCATTCGCACCACAAGATTCAAGGACAGATCTTTTTCATATACAGCCTCATATCACTGGAATAGACTTCCTCTTTATCTTTGTTACTGCCCAGATTTTATAAACTTCAAGAAGATGCTAAAAACGTGGTTGTTTAAGAACAGGCTTCTCCAACAAGTAACTCGTGAGCTGGTGGTAGCTCTCCAGCTACTTTTGAGTAGCTCTCCTTTGTGCAGCCCAGCCTAATAAACTAGAAGCTTTTCACTCTGTTGAAAAATATATGTATCACAAATTGAAAAGTTAGTATTCAAGACGAAAATGTGTGTATTTTCAAAACCCATGATTCCCGTTCCATATTTAAAGCTGATATTTAAATAACAAATAATGCAGCATTGGGAAATTGTTGACTAATATTATTGCCTTGCTATTATTAACTTGGTGCCATGGGCCTTGCAGCTGTGGCTGTTATTTATTACCCTTGTAGAGGCATTCAAAATTGATTTAAAAAAAATAAAATTACTACTGGTGATGCTGCGCTTTGGAGATCACGGCTGGTAATCTTGCATAGAGTGATCACTAACATAACCTTTTTGTATGTGTATGGCACTAATATTAGTATCTTAGGATGATTTTCTTTGAACATAAGTAGCTCTTATTACGGAAAAGGTTGGAGGCCCCTGTTTTAAAATGTCTAAGCTTGCCTAATCAGCACTAGCGCCAAGATACTCCTTCAGGAGTGAGTCACACGCTATTTTAAGAAACAGAAAATAAATAAATAAAATAATAAAATATCCAGCAGTAATATTCAAGAAGTGTTTAGTAAGATAAGACTAAAAGGACTTGTTTACTACTGGGGTAACATACGTATTAAAGATTTAGAGAGGAAGTCTGTCAATTCCCAGATTAATAGAACAGTAAATTACTGCTTCAGGGTGATTGGTATCCTGCCTCTGAATGATTGGTATTCTGAAGAAAATATTACCTTTTCTTTCAAAAGAGCAGAGGTTGTAAGGGGTCATTGCTCGTATCACCTTCCGCTTAAACTGTAACCCCCTTTATTTAAATACCAACCAATATTCTTTAGATAAGATCCAAATCATCCAGAATGCATTTTAAAGCAAGAGTATTTGCACACATAATAAAATAATTATTCTTCAAAAGACAAGTTTCTCACATTAAGTCACTGAAATGACATGAGGAGATAATAAGAGAATGTTGTATGACAAAAGATGATCCAGCAGATAGGATCCCTTTAAGGAAAATTTGCAGATTAAGGTTCCTTTGTATTTTATTAAAATAATAATAGTTTATCAAATAGGTGTTGCAGCATGGAACTCAGAAAAGCCAAAGTTAGCCAAATGCTAAATTGGTTTGCTGATTCGAGGATCCAAAGTCTAGAAGCTCTATGAAGTAAGCTTTTAATGATGTATAATGTAGCAGGAAAAACATAAAAGAGAAGCCATTTGCAGGAACAACAAATTATAACACCAGAGATTCCTCAAAACAAGAACACTAAACGGCTTCCAACAGAGCCAGGCATCCACTTGCCTCACTCATGGTGCAAACCAAGTAATTCCTGAGGGCAATGCAGAACAACTTAAGAGTTTCAGTCTTTGTGGTATAAAGAGCACAAAATGGCGGCGCTGCTCCAAAACTTCCAAAAAGAAGCCAAAAACAGTGAAATGCTCACCTTTATCCTCCAGAGCCCAGTTCATGTGTCACCAGTGAGAAAGTAAGGTACTCTCCATCAACAACAAGTGGTCATCGAGAACGTTGGTGCAGATCTCCATTGCTGTGTGGCCATTTTGTTAAGCATCCAAGTCATGTCCCCATGGACATTGTTCTTTGAAGTATAGTTTCTGTAGTGACTAAGAAGCGTGTGGTTTTATTTTTCAACTGTATTTCTGACTTCAATTTTTATAATACATAGTATATAATTATGTTCCTGTAGTTGTTTACAGTTTTATTTGGCTGCATAATATTGTCTTTACTTTCAGTGTTTTCAGTTATTCATGGTATTTTCCTTTAAATAAGTTCATCCCAGAGAGCTTACAAGTGGTTCAAAGATCAAAGCAATTAATGAGGAACTGAATAACGTCTTTTGTGTTAAAAGCAAGTAGACAGCTTTCAACATGTTTTTCTAGACTGAAGCTGGCAGTCCAGGAGGAGATTTCTTTTCTATCGTGCAATGGCCTCAATTATAGTAAACTGAAATCGTTGACATGAAAGTTTATAATGTACTTTCAGAGTGAATATGGGTCAATTTTCTACTTTATTGCACTTAGGAGCTATACAAGTGTTGCATCCTCAAAAATAAATAACATAGCTTTCAGATCTTATTATTTTTTTAATCCTGAAGAACAGGTTAAGAACAGATTAGAAGCAAAGAAGAGTTGTATAACTGTCCAGGATCGGTGTTTGGGTTCAAAGTTTTAAGGCAAAACCCTGAAATCTGTTCCAAATTTTGGAAACTGTTTATGACATTTGACTTGATTAATCAGTTGATTGACTGCTTACTGTATCTACAGCGAGGCATTTGCATTTACGCCCTCTAATATAAAATATGGTACCTTCACCCAACCCTTTGTTACTGATTAGTGCTAACACGATTTATGGATTTGGCAGACAGGCTGTGAAATTAATTATGTTTTGTCGACCACTAGTTTTGCCCGAAAATCATGTTTTTTCAAATGTTTGATAGACAAATATGTCTAATAAGTTTACTGTTTTAAATTGAAATTGAGATTGAATTAAAACACGACTGACATATTTTAAACATCATTTTATTTTTGGCATATGACACCTTAATATGTAATTTTCCAACTGATTTGGCTGTGGTGGCAATTTATTAGGATAAAGTATCTTTAATTTTTAATTTAAAGGAAATATTTGGACATTTTTTGAACTTGCAAGTTGATTTTTTTATCGTAATATATGAAGGTAATTAGTTAATTCAATTAACAAATTAACTCCAGTGCAAAAGTTTGTAAAGCGCATTTTCTCTTCTCCAGAAAAATCTTTGAAGTGAAGAATAGATTTTGTGAGTGTGTTTATGTTGTTTGAATGGCAGTTACCTTTTTCAAATGTCTTTGATCACCGTTGACTGTCTTGCTTGTAAGATATTCTATTTGTTTATACAATGTGTTAAACTATATGAATATTTTATAAAATGTAAATTTCAATAATATACATGTGAATATATTGTGTTGTTATGGGTGAATTGTTTTCCTTAAATAATGTTGCCAATAATATGGTAGATGGTAATTTTGTTTGCAATATTTTTGATTTTTATGTTGCATTTTGTTAAATGTTTACAGCTGCTGTTTGTCACAAGATATTCTTTTTGCAATATTTTGGTAAATAGTTTTGATATAAGTACTTTTGTCAAAAACATTGCAAAGATAAAAAGTTGTATGCGAAATTTATTAAGGCAATGGTAAAATTGTTCATCATTTTTTTATTTGTCTACGTTTTGTGATGCAAGCAACAGCTTCTTAATTGCTTTGCAGAGTAAATAAGCACCATGTTTTGATATTGTTATTTCAAAGTTTTTAGAACTCCATTGCAGGTACTGTTTATTTTTACTATTTCTAGTGTTTCACGGACAAGGTATACTGTTGGGCATCTAAAAAACACATATTCACTTTCTCAGAATGTCACAATGTTCCTGGTAAGATATTGTCCATGAAGTAAGCTCTTTCAAAGGAGGTAAAATGTTTATGTTTCAGTTTCAAGTCAATTAATCAGATGGGTCAGGAAATCGCATATTACATCCGCACTGTTAGACGGCGACCTCAGAGGAGCCTGGAAGGGGTCCGGACTACCCTGAGACCCACCCTCGAAGTATCGTAGCCGGGCACTGGCGGGAGACTCCCCAGGGGGAGGAATCTCGTATCTAGGATCGTACTTCTGGCACCACACGACACAGAGTGACCACACCCGGTATTCTTAGAAATCAATCTTTATCAAGTAGGTTATCACTGCAAATATGTACAAGGTGAGCACGAGCTCAATGAGTCTTGGAAGGGGTAGAGGGTAGCGGGACAGTCTCTGGTAAAGGTTCAAGGCAGGGACGTATCCGGCGCACAGCTCACTCTCCTCGAGCTGGGGGCTACGTGGTGGTAGTCGAGGTCCGGCGGGACCGTGAGAGTCCGTTGGAGCCGCGAGTCACTCAGCGGGCTCAGGTGCAGGTTCGGAGGTCTTACGAGGTTCAAGGAGCCGCGAGTCACTCAGCAGGCTCAGGCACAAGTTCGGAGGTCTTACGGTCTTCGGGGAGCCGCGAGTCACTCAGCAGGCTCAGGTACAAGTTCGGAGGTCTTACGATCTTCAGGGAGCCGCGAGTCACTCAGCAGGCTCAGGTACAAGTTCGGAGGTCTTACGATCTTCAGGGAGCCGCGAGTCTCTCAGCAGGGCTCAGGAGGGTCCAAGTTTCAGGAGCCGTGACCACGTCGGCAGGCTCTCGTTGTTCCAGCGTCGAATCTGCCGGACAGACCCAGAGCACCCCCTGTTATAGGTCGACCCCTCTTTGATGTCCGGAGTCTGTGCAGGCAGGGGTCTTGTCACCTGGGGGTCGCTTGTCGGGATTTCCTGCTATTGTCTTTTGATCCTTTCGGGGCCGGGTCGGGAGGAGTCCCAGACACCCAGCAGGCATGGAGCCAGCCCTCAGGGAGGCCGGAGGGCCGATCGAAACCCATCGTCCCAGGGGAGTTCAGAGGTGCGATAGAAACTGCTCCTCCCTCTCTCATCCCCTGGAAGCGTGATGTCCTCCAGCCGGAGTGGCGCCTCTAGGCCCGGGTCGCGCTGGGGCCGGCGGCCATCTTGGTGCATGAAGTGGGCACGCGGGCCCGGGGTGGCCGAAAGGAGAGAGGCCATGGACGGGGACGTCCGGGTCGGTGCGTGTGTCCTGGTGGGGAGGGTCGGCTGGGCCGTGTGCTTGGGCTGCAGGTACCAGGTTTCGGGGGTGCGGGGGCACGTAGGGCCATTCTACAAGGCCGGGTCCAACACGCGTCCCCCCCAGCTGAAAGCCGGAGAGAACTGCCCATCATCTTGGGGGGTTCTCTTCGCTGAGGCGGAAGTACCGGGAGAGGCCGTCAGCGTTGGCGTGGTCCGTACCAGGGCGGTGTTCTACGGTGAAATCCATCCCCTGGAGGGAGATTGACCACCGCAGTAGCTTGGGGTTTTCTCCTCGCATCTGCATGAGCCATCGCAAGGGCCGATGGTCCGTTTGGACTCTGAAATGGGTGCCGAACAGGTAGGGTCGTAGCTTTTTGAGTGCCCAGACCACGGCAAAGGCTTCGCGCTCTATGGTGCTCCATCTCTGTTCTCGGGGCAACAGTCGCCGACTGAGGAAGGCGACGGGCTGGTCTAGGCCTTGGTCATTCACTTGGGACAGGACGGCCCCAATGCCATGCTCGGAGGCATCGGTCTGGACTATGAACTCCTTGGTGTAGTCGGGAGCCTGGAGGATGGGGGCAGTACACATGGCCTTTTTTAGGGCATCGAAAGCTTCTTGGCAGGCAGCCGTCCACTGCACTTTCTTTGGCTGTCTTTTAGACGTGAGTTCTGTGAGAGGGCCAACAAGGCTGCCATACCCCCGAATGAATCTTCGGTAGTAGCCAGTGAGTCCCAGAAAGGCTCGGACCTCCGTTTGGGTGATGGGTGGTTCCCAGGCCAGGATGGCGTCGATCTTTGGCTGTAGAGGGGCGACCTGGCCGCTCCCGACCTGGTGCCCCAGGTAGACTACGGATCCTTGCCCGATCTGGCACTTGCTGGCTTTTACGGTGAGGCCTGCCTGGCACAGGGCGGTTAGCACTCTCCGGAGGTGCTGGAGGTGCTCACTCCATTCTGAACTGAAAACAGCGATGTCGTCCAGATATGCCGCGCTGAACTGCTCTAGCCCGGCCAGGACCCTATTCACCAGTCGCTGGAAAGTGGCCGGGGCATTTTTCATCCCGAAGGGCATCACGCGGAAGCGGTAGTGCCCATCGGGGGTGGAGAAAGCGGACCGCTCCTTGGCCCTTCGGTGAGCGCAATCTGCCAATATCCGAAGGTGCTGAGGAACCGGGCTGCCCCTAGTCTGTCAATGAGTTCGTCGGCACGTGGAATGGGGTGGGCATCGGCTCGGGTAACGTCATTGAGCCCCCGGTAGTCCACGCAGAATCGGAGCTCGGGGGCGACACCGGGGGCCGCTGCCTTCGGGACCAGGACCACGGGGCTGGCCCAAGGACTGTCAGAGGGCTCGATCACCCCCAGGGTCAACATCTTCGAGACTTCAGCTTGAATGCAGGACCGGACCCGGTCAGGAACCCGGTAGGCTCGGTGTCTCACCGGCGGGCTGTCCCCGGTGTCCACGTCGTGAACACACCAGTTGGTGACCCGGGGGGTCAGGGAGAAGAGGTCGGAAAATTGTCTTAGGAGCTGGCGGCAGTCCGCTTGTTGCTGGGCAGTGAGGGCTGGGGAGAGGTTCACTCCCTCCACGGAGCCATCCTGCTCCTTGACACACAGGAGGTCCGGGAGGGGATCCGACTCATCTTCGGCCCCGTCATCGGTGGCCAGCAGGAGGCTCAGTTCTGTCCGCACGAAGTGAGGCTTGAGGCGGTTCATGTGCAGGACCCGGAGGGGATCCCGAGGCGACTGGACGTCCACCAAGTATGTGACTTGACTCTTCCTCTCAACCACTTTGTAGGGCCCAGTCCATCGGTCCTGGAGGGCGCCAGGCTTCACGGGGGCCATGACCCACACCTGCTGGCCCGGCTGGAACTCGACCAGAGTGGCATTCTGGTCGTACCAGCGCTTCATTTCTTCTTGACTCGCCTCCAGGTTGGCCTCGGCCAGTTCTCGGAAATTCCTGGTCTGGTTCCGGAGGGCCAGGACGTATTGGAACACATCTCGGGGGGTGGTCTGGGGCGCTGCCTCCCACCCTTCCTTAACCAAACTGAGGGGACCTCGGACGGGGTGTCCATAGAGTAATTCAAACGGGCTGAACCCTAAGGACTTCTGGGGGACCTCCCGGTAAGCGAACAAGAGGCAGGGGAGCAGGACGTCCCACTTACGCCGGAGGGGCTCTTCTAGGCCAGCGATCATCCCTTTCAAAGTCCTATTAAACCTTTCTACTAGGCCGTTCCCCTGGGGATGGTACGGGGTGGTGAACTTATAGGACACCCCACATTGTTGCCACAGGGACGTCATATATTTTGAGATAAAATTAGTTCCGCGATCGCTCACGACCTCGCGGGGAAAACCCACCCTGGAAAAGATCCCCATCAGGGCCCGGCCCACCACGGGGGCCGTAATGGTGCGTAGGGGAATAGCCTCAGGATAGCGGGTGGCGTGGTCCACTAGGACCAAGATGAAGCGGTGACCTTGGGAGGTGGGGGGGTCCGGTGGTCCCACGACATCGATTCCGACTCGTTCAAAAGGGGTACTGACGACCGGGAAGGGTTGGAGGGGAGCCTTGCGCTTCCCCCCACTCTTCCCACTGGCCTGGCACGTGGGGCAGGACTTGCAGTGGGCTTCTACCGCTGCTCTCATTCTAGGCCAGTAAAAATGGGTCACGAGACGGCTGTAGGTCTTGTCCTGACCCAGGTGGCCGGCGAGGGGGACGTCGTGGGCTAAGCCCAGGAGGAAGTCTCGGAAGCGGAGGGATACCACCAATACCCGTCCGGATCCCAGCTCCACCGACTTCTGCTCACTGTACAAGATGTTATTTTCCCAATAGATTCGGTGCGTCCCGGTCTGGTCCCCTGCGGCTTGGCCCTCGGCCTGGCGCCGCAGCCCGACCAGGGAAGGACAAGTGGCTTGTTCCCGGCAAAATTCTTCCCGGGTGGGCCCCCCCTCGTGGCGCCACTGGGCCAACTCGGGTAGGTCTCCCAACTCGGGGACCGGGGCGGGGTCGGATGGTGCGGGTTCGTCACGGGCGACGGACCCTTCTGATGGGGGGACGGGAGGACCCTCGGCGGGGACCGTTCTGGTCTCTTCGATCGGGGTGCTTTCGACTTCTCTCCGGGGAGTGAGTCGGGCTGACACAGATCGGGTGGTGGCGCACACCCACTCGGGGAGTCCCATCATTCCTAGGTGGGCCTTGCGCTCGACGTGCTTCCAGGGAGAACTCTCCAGGTCGTTCCCTAAGAGGCAGTCGACCGGCTGGGAGGTTCTTACGGCCACCTTGAGCTTACCTATCACCCCTCCCCACTCAAACGGCACCAGGGCTACCTGACACATACTTTCTCTATTGTCTGCGGATATTACGGGGCAAAAGACGTTGGGGAGGATTTGCTCCTCGGGGACTAGGTGCCTGAGGACACCGGTGATACTGGCCCCGGTGTCCCGCAGGGCCTCGACTTGGTGGCCATTGATCTTGACGAGCTGCCCGTATTTCTGGGTGTTGGAGGGTAGGAGGCTACCAGGGATCAACTCCCTGTCTCCCAGGGATACTAGGGCCATCGCTGCGGGTTCCCACTCCTCGGCTTCCTCAACCTCCTCCCCCAGGGCTACGTTGTCTATCTGTCTCGCAGGGGTGGTAGGGGAGACTTGGGTGGCCATGGGGCACTCTGGGTCATTGGCGTAGTGCCCGGGTTTCTGGCAACGGAAACATGTGACGGTCACCCGGTGTCCCCGTCTCCCAGGGGGCCCTGTCACTGGTGGGGGGGCGCCGGGAAAGGTGGAGGTTGTGTCTTCGGGGGGCTAGGCTGGGATTCTCTCGGCCCTCCCTGGTTCCCTCCCCCTCTCTGGCGGGGTGGTCCCTGACTGGCTCGGGGGTACTCTCCTACCAGGCCCCGGGAGACCCGGGTGTTGGTCCAGCGGTCGGCCTCCACAGCCAGCTTCCGGGGGTCCGTGAGCTTGCAGTCAAGCAGATGCTGACGTAGTTCTATGAAGCAGTTCGCAGCCAGGTGTTCCCACAACATGAGGTCAGTGAGTTCGGCAAGGGTGGTGACTTTGCTGCCCTTGATCCACCCATCGAAGGCCCGACTGAAAAAGTTTACATACTCCACCCAGGTGGTGCCCGGGATCTTCCTGCAGTCCCGGAATCGCTGACGGTACATTTCTGGGGTGAGGCCGTATCTTGTGAGTAGAGCCTCTTTCATGTGGCTGTAGGAGGTCTGCAGGGAGAGGGGTAGGTCGAGCAGGGTGTCCCTTCCTTCGCTCAGAAACCGCCCCCACAACCCCGCCCCCCAGTCCTTCTGCGGGATCCGATGGGAGGTCATGGCGACCTCGTAGGCCCTGAACCATTGCTGAATGTCATCGTTTTTATAATATTCCTTGACCACATCCTTGGGGATGTGGACCTTCTGTTCCGCTGGGGAGGCCGTCTCTCGGTTTCCCGGGGGGCCTCCCTTCCTCATTTCTGGCCTTGAGCTCGAGTTCCTTCAAGCTGCGTTCGTGCTCCAGCTGGAGCTTCCTTCCTTCGTGCTCCCGTTGGAGCTTCTTTTCTTCTAGTTCGCCTTGTACACGCATTTGTTCTACCGCTAGCTTTTTTTCCGCTAACTTTAATTCGCCCTCAATTTTGAGTTTGGCTAACTCGAGTTCATGATTGCGACTTCTCTCTCTGTCCGCGAGCTCTTCCGGGGATAGGCCCCCGTCTGGTACGATGCCTCGCACCTGATTGCTGCTGCTTTCACTCTGGGGGGGTTCGGCTTCGTCGGGGCGCCCCTCCGTGCCTTCCGGGCGGGAGGCCCCGGTCTCCACCCAAGTTTTCAGTGCTTTCTGCAAATCTTCCTTAGTGTTGAGACCAGTGGTAGCGATTTTAAGTTCTTTGCAAAATTGCTTTAGCTCTTTGTGTGTATATTCTTCTAGATGCTCCACCTGGAACACCCTGTTGGCGTTGGTTTCTGCGGGGCTCACGTTGCTTCCTTCTGCCATCTTTGTCGGTAGTATTTCCGTTGTTCACGGTACGATCTCTAGGTGATGGGCCCGAATCCCGTCGCTTGCCACCAATGTTAGACGGCGACCTCAGAGGAGCCTGGAAGGGGTCCGGACTACCCTGAGACCCACCCTCGAAGTATCGTAGCCGGGCACTGGCGGGAGACTCCCCAGGGGGAGGAATCTCGTATCTAGGATCGTACTTCTGGCACCACACGACACAGAGTGACCACACCCGGTATTCTTAGAAATCAATCTTTATCAAGTAGGTTATCACTGCAAATATGTACAAGGTGAGCACGAGCTCAATGAGTCTTGGAAGGGGTAGAGGGTAGCGGGACAGTCTCTGGTAAAGGTTCAAGGCAGGGACGTATCCGGCGCACAGCTCACACTCCTCGAGCTGGGGGCTACGTGGTGGTAGTCGAGGTCCGGCGGGACCGTGAGAGTCCGTTGGAGCCGCGAGTCACTCAGCGGGCTCAGGTGCAGGTTCGGAGGTCTTACGAGGTTCAAGGAGCCGCGAGTCACTCAGCAGGCTCAGGCACAAGTTCGGAGGTCTTACGGTCTTCGGGGAGCCGCGAGTCACTCAGCAGGCTCAGGTACAAGTTCGGAGGTCTTACGATCTTCAGGGAGCCGCGAGTCACTCAGCAGGCTCAGGTACAAGTTCGGAGGTCTTACGATCTTCATGGAGCCGCGAGTCTCTCAGCAGGGCTCAGGAGGGTCCAAGTTTCAGGAGCCGCGACCACGTCGGCAGGCTCTCGTTGTTCCAGCGTCGAATCTGCCGGACAGACCCAGAGCACCCCCTGTTATAGGTCGACCCCTCTTTGATGTCCGGAGTCTGTGCAGGCAGGGGTCTTGTCACCTGGGGGTCGCTTGTCGGGATTTCCTGCTATTGTCTTTTGATCCTTTCGGGGCCGGGTCGGGAGGAGTCCCAGACACCCAGCAGGCACGGAGCCAGCCCTCAGGGAGGCCGGAGGGCCGATCGAAACCCATCGTCCCAGGGGAGTTCAGAGGTGCGATAGAAACTGCTCCTCCCTCTCTCATCCCCTGGAAGCGTGATGTCCTCCAGCCGGAGTGGCGCCTCTAGGCCCGGGTCGCGCTGGGGCTGGCGGCCATCTTGGTGCATGAAGTGGGCACGCGGGCCCGGGGTGGCCGAAAGGAGAGAGGCCATGGACGGGGACGTCCGGGTCGGTGCGTGTGTCCTGGTGGGGAGGGTCGGCTGGGCCGTGTGCTTGGGCTGCAGGTACCAGGTTTCGGGGGTGAGGGGGCACGTAGGGCCATTCTACGAGGCCGGGTCCAACACGCACCCTTAGTTCAAACTAATTACAATTGAGATACTGCTCGGGAGTTTTCAAATGCATTATTAACACAGCCCTCTAAAATGTTCACATTTAGATGGAATGAGTTCTTGATATCAAAGAATTCCGTTTTTTTCATTTTTAAGACCATGCCAATTGTTTGGTACTGAACGCAAAAGGGGCAGTTTCATTAAATGAAATTAGTTGGTATTCACTTGAGAAGCTCTTAATTCTTTCACAACCCAAACAACCATGAAGTAGCCTAAAATACTTACAATGGGTTCCTTTAATCTATTATAGTTAGAGCTTATTTTAATACTATATGTATAGATTGGTAATTGCATATCTTTCAAAATCTAAAAGATCTTTGTTAGACCTGACATCCTGTTTGCCTTTGGACTCTGAGCACTTTACCACTGCTACTCAGTGCTAAAGGGCATGTGCTTCTCCCCTAACCATGCTGACATTGATGTATACCTGATTGATGTATTTAGTTTACGTATAGGTCCCTTGTAAAGTTCTGTACCATATACAAAGGGCCTGTAATTTAAATGCTGCTAGTGGGCCTGCAGCACTGATAGAGGCACCCACACAAGTAGCGTTTCAAACCAGTGTCAGGTCTGCCATTGCAGTGCCTATGCATGCTGTTTACTGCTACTTTGACTAGGCATTTAAAACCACTTGCCAAGCCTTAAACTCCCCTTTAATTACACATTGGTCACCCCTAAGCAAGGCCCTAGGCAGCCCTATGAGCAGGGTGCTATGTAACTAAATGGCAGGACATGTACTTTTAAGTTTTACATGTGCTGGTAAGGACAAACATCTACATTCATTTTTCACTACAACGAGGCCTACTCCTCTCATAGGATAGCATTGTGGATTTCTTTAAACACTTTTAAGCTGTAATTCCTAATGAGAAAGGAGTAGCTAAATCATGTTTCCTATGTTTGGAATGGTAATGATAAATCCTGAAGTAAATTTGGATTTGACATTACTATTTTAGAAATGCCACTCTTGTAAGTGAGTGAGCTATGAAAGAGAAGGATATGCGTGCGGAGGCACTGCAATTTTATCTGGGAACATGACTGAAATTTATCATGCTTGTTTAAAAATATTCGGCATGTTTAAAGTATGTGCGGTGCGACTGTAATTATGTCCCAGTAAGGCTTTCGACCGTTTAGTAGTTTAAGGGGTGAAAGTAACATCATTAATAATTAATGGAAAGATGCAAGCTTGCTTAGTTGGTTCAATTAGAATATTATGGCTGCGTAAAACAATGTGTGTGCATTATTAGGGGGATCATGGATTATGTGCAAATAACAAACGGTAAAAAAGCAGTAAATTAATCTGTTTTAAGCAAACATTTAAAAATGATTTGAGATAATGCATCATTGTATGAATATGGAATAATGAAGTTGAAGGTGTACATATGAACTGTTTTATATGGTTTTTCTAGATACCCCTGACAAAGGGTTTAATCCCGAAATGCATTTGGTTTTTAATAAAAGATATGACATGTGGAAACCTTTATCTCTGCTGTGTTTATGTAAACATCGTCACATTGGATATGGATGAGTAAAAAGAATCGAAGAAATATGAAAAAGATGAAAATGAAAATGAAAGTATAAACTAAGAAAAGTTGAAAGTTAAAACATAAAGGATTCGTTTGATTGGAATCGTTCAGTTACTTGGCTGTGCAGCTTGAATAGGAACCGGAAAAACGGTTCCTTCGTGTTTAGTTACTCTTATAAAGTGTACATTTCACTGTTCTTAAATTAGCTCTGTGTGCCTGCAGCCTGTCTTTAATACATGTCTGGGCTGAGTGACAGCTACAGTTTGTGCATTCCCTCTAGACAGCCACACACACAGGTGAGTGCGACAGGAGACTCATCTGCATTCTGGTAGCCTTCCTCGGCCGGAAGGGGCACTGGGAGCCAACATTTACCTTGGAGTAGGCAATTTCCTATGTCCCACACAAAGGGCCGATTACCCCTTACAGATAGTCTGGCAGACAGGGCTAGAATAAAAGGGGACCTGTGCACTTCAAGGAGTTGTTTTAAAATCACACCCACTTCAAAGGCACATTTGGGTATAAGTACTGGGGTCTGACCCTACGAATCAGTACACTACAGGACTTGGGAATAACTCTGCTGGAGTAAAGATTGCTGTTCTTGTACGTATTGCCACTTTGCATGGAATGACTGTTCTGAAGAACTTATTCTCTGCTTTGCTGTGCTTTCCTGCTGCCTGCTGATCTCTGCCCTGCTGAGGACAAGGACTGGATCCATCTCACTTGAACTCAGAGTGACTCCAAGGGCTTGCTGGCTTACCTCCTGTTTTCTAAAGTCTCAAGGACACAAAAGACTTCCTGCAATCTTGCTGGTGTTGCTGAATTCTGCTATCTGTGAGTCCTACCCTTGCCTGAGGTAGCCCCTTCAGTACTGGGACTCAGAATTGGGTTATGCAGCTGTTTTGATAGAAAACCGACTGCTCGTCAGCACTATGCTGGTGGGAACTGACAAATTGGCCTTCAACACTTACACAGAACCTGTTTGATGACAAATGTTTCACAGTCTGTGTGGCCTGATGAAATTGCTCTGCAATTCTGCTTGTGCTGCTTGGCTCTGTCATCTGTGAGTCCTACCATTGCTTTAGTTGTGCCCCCTCCAGAAGTCAGTTTTGCAGCAGTCTTGCTACAAAATAACCAGTGCTTAATTTGTAAAATATTAAGTGCCAGGGCTTTGACCAGGAGGCCACTGGAGCTTGCAGCACCCATCGCCCCTGCCATTGCTGCCAAAACAACTACTACCCATCTCTCTCGCAGGTAAATGCGACAGTACAGATTATTCCAGGTCCCCAAAGCTAAAGGAATGGCTGGGGAGGCAGGTATTAGTAATTTTTTAATGTATATTGTTTTCCTAAACAGCTGTTATACTGTGCATCTCTAAATTACATGAGCAGCGCCACCTTGTGGCTGACTGCCCTAAGTGTGTTGTTGACAATTAGGTGCCGGTGCCGAGCACCGGTAACCAATTAAGTGCCGGTGCTCAGCACCGGAAAGCTCCGGCTCAAATTAAGCACTGAAAATAACACATCACCACCTGTGCCGGTCAGAGCTGATGCATCGCCCTTCGATGCCAATGCAAAGGATGTTCAACAACAGTGTTTCTACAGCCTGCATGGCCCGATGATGACGCTCTGCATGGCTCGATGATGACACATTACCTGCATCTCAATGACCCCGCAGTGGCCCAATTGTTGGGAATGATTGATGCATCATGCCCTCAGCATCAACGCTTTGCTCCATCTAAGGTACTTTTTTAGCATTACATACATGAGTCTCATAGCTAACCTGCCCTCCATCATGGTCAGCTTGGACTTTGGATTCTCCCCAGTCCCATGAGATTTTAAGTAACCTTTTAATGCTATTGACTTCAAAGCACTGTTTTTGGATTTAATTGTTTGAAAATTACTATCTCAAATTCAACTTATTGGAATTTTGTCATTCTGGTTCTGTTTTACTGAGATACATATTCTCTACTTTTCTAAAGATGTGTGGAGTCTTTTGGTGGTGCTTCCATTGTATTAATGTGTGTGCTTGTGTGTTGCACCAATACTTTGCACATTGACTATTAAGTTACGCCTGCCTGCTCTGAGGAGCAAGACCACTGACCATGTCAGTGTGACTGATCTCCTCCCGTGCAGTGTTGCCCCCTGATACCTGAGCTTCCTTTTGCAAAGTGTTCGAGGCCCTCCTTCACCCGCAGGCTCCTTCCTGTGCCTCATCCATGGTGGTCCAGTAAAAGAGCACTCTTTTTTCTTTTTTTTCCCTCATGCCTCTTTTCCTCTATGCCCTCTTTTCGCTCTTCTTTCTCTCTCTTTTTCTTTTTACTGTATATTTCCTTTTGCCACATTTTTCCCCTGCTGCTGCTGCCCCCGTGGCCCCTCCCCGTCAAGTATGTGCTTCCCACCTCCCAACTGACCTACCCTCCCCCGATCCCTACCTAGGGGTCGATTCCGATACCGGGTCGGACAGCTCCCGAGAGCTGTCCGTAGCGTTACAGTGCGACCGACACGTACCCTTAGCCGGTCCATCCTGCAGAGGAAGTACGATGCGCATAACTGCCAAAAACACGACCGACACGTAGGCTGTGAGTCAAGCTCCATTCTCCATCCGAGCCGTAACTCCTAACGCTGAACCGAGTCGCCCGGAAGCAGTATCCATAGCAGTTTCCGGCCTGACAAGTACGATGCCTACGTGCCGGATGGTTTGCCACGTACAGCACGTCACAGCATCCGGAAAACAAGCATATCAGCTACAATTTGTGCCACAACTCAGTCCAGGGCTACGAGATGGACCAGCTTGCAGCAGGTACGAGACGGAGCAACAAGCAGTGTGTACGGCACTAACACATAAAGAACCCCATCGCACAGGTCATACCAGTACTCTACATCTATGACCGGATCAGGAACCAGCCCCAACGGCGCAGGTGGTAAGTCAGACACCTACCACACAAACAAACGACATGTACCCGCAAAATGGCACACACACACAGGGGATCCACATCCTGGCCACAAACAACAGGCCACCATAGGGGTGGTATGGCCAGCACTACTACCACCCCCACCCATAGGGCTTCTGTTCCCCAGCACTCCTGCCACCCCCAGCCATAGGTGACCTGTTGCCCATCACCCCTGCCACCCCTACCCATAGGGCTTATGTTCCCCAGCACTCCTGCCACCCCCAGCCATAGGAGACCTGTTGCCCAGCACTACTGCCACCCCCACTCATAGGGCTTATGTTGCCCAGCATCACTACCACCCCCACCCACAGGGCTTATGTTCCCCTGTACTCCTGCCACCCCCAGCCATAGGGGACCTGTAGCCCATCACCCCTGCCACCCCCACCCATAGTGGACCTGTTGCCCATAACCCCTGCCACCCCCACCTATAGGGGACCTGTTAACCATCACTACTGCTACCCCCACCCATAGGGGACCTGTTGCCCATCATCCCTGCCACCCCACTCATAGGATGGGTGATGCACCACACATCCATCATACTCCAACATTAGGCATTTCAGCAAAATACATCCCCCCTAACATCATGACAACAGTGTGTAGTCTGTGACAAATGCCAACAACAGTGAATATGACTTTGAACATACAATGTAACTAACAGCACATGTGTGACCAACAAATGAGTGTGCCCTACACAAGGCAAGCATCACTATAGCACTGTGTCAATGTAAAAAGAACACCCCCTCACTGTGTAGAACAAACGTTAAGTGTGGGCTTCAAAACTGCAACAGATGTTGAGCATTGTGTTGATGGGGTCTAACCCCTCCCTCATCACAGTGACCAAAAGGTAAGTGCTAGACCTGGCATCTTTTGGCCTGGTTACCCCTGACTTTTTGCCTCTACCGCCTGTATTTTTGATGCTATGCTGGATGTCGTTTTTACTGGTATAGATGCTTTGGGTACTTTGCCACTGCTGATCAGTGTCAAGGTGCAAGTGCTCTCTAGGGAAATTGTGATGTAATTGGCTATACATGTTGGGCATATTTGTTCTACCTGCAAGGCCCTAGTAAAGTGCAATGAGAGTGCCAGGGCTGGTAGTGCTCCAGCGCTGAATACCAAAACTCCCCTCGCTACGTCACAGACCACAGATCTTCTTTAACAACCACATTCATTCACTCATTCACTGGTGGGGCCCATAACACCAATCATTCATTCTAACTTTAGATCAATGGTCCTCGAGACAGGGGATATTCCTTTCTTTCTCTATTCCATGCGCTGGAAACTATGGGAGGAAGATTGCATCAATCACTTGATGAGTAACAACAAGTTTACCTATTCCTCCCTACCTCACCAGGGTCTCAATACATTATAACCTAGCAATTCCTCCCATACTATTGGCCATGGATCAGCTTAGTTGCTGGGAAAAGCGACACCTTATTCTTCTAAACAATATACATCAAAACACTTCAAATAACAACCCGACACAGTTTTTAAATTAATTGAAATGTTTATCTAATTAAAGTATAAGGAAATTATAAAGCATTCAATATTTTTGATTCGCATATTTACCTAATCTGGCTAAATGGCGTCCTCTATGTCAAAATTCAGATCTTTCGTCTCTATGCCCATAAATCGATCAATCAGTTCTCAAATTAATTGGGCATCCGATCAGTTCATCAGAGTCTCTGGCAAGCAGCTGTCCAGCAGTGTCACCGTCCTCTCCGTCAGCATAACGTCAGGAAATCAAGCTTAAGCGAATACCCTCTCTAGTCTACTTCTTTTATAATAAAATCAACAACAAAATGTTACAATACATGTTTTAGAACAAATCCGATTGGTTGAACCAGGATCATTCTTCCTGATTCCCATGCATTCAATGTTTCATTAGATGTAGTTCTCAATTTATTAATAAAATTGCAACAGTTTCTAGTCCATTCAGGGCATGTTGTTTCCCATGCAGGTTTGTGTCCATGGTGTCATCAATTATAACAGTTCTTAGTTTAGGGAAGTTCATTGTTTGAGGATTGGCACTCCTCCCGGTACAACCTTCACGAGTACAGTCCGCCTGGGGTCAGGACGAGGTTATTGTTGCTCATCTTTTAGCACAGGCGCACTTCACTCAGTGACTTCTGTATCTCGTCTGTCCGTCAAAATAGGGATGGCAGCCATTTTGTGGCTACTCCAGAAAGATCAACTTAAGCAAAGAGACACAAAATGTAATTAATACATGGAAATGACTATTAAAATGTTATTCCCTCACTAAACCCTCTATGTGTGTGTATTTATCTAGCAAAAGCAACACGCATTGCGGTTTATACTCACAATTTAAAGCACGATTCACAAATCACATCACAAAAGCAACATATAAATTGCAAATTCTAAATATCTGACATTAATATGCGTACAAAATTAGTTTACGTATCAATCAGGCCATACAAATGCAATTCCCACGTGTATTTTCTAATTAGTAATGTTGATTAATCAAACACACAGCAAACCATTAATACTATTAATATTATTCAGTTATTCATTTTAACTCAAAATGATAAATTGGAGGAGGTATACGATTCTTAGGGAAAACCTTACTCCAGCAGTAGTACAAATGCTACTAGTGGGCTGCAGCACAGATTGTGCCACCCACAGGAGTAGCGCTAAAATGATGTCTTAGGCCTGCTTGCAGTGCCTATGGGCAGTCCAGGACTGCCATGTCGACCTGGCCAGTGCAACCACTGACCAGGCCTTATCCTTCCCTTTCTGTACATGTAAGGCATCCCTATGGTGGCCCTAGGTACCTCCCTGGGCTGGGTGCAGTGTATCTGAAAGGTAGGGCATGTACTGAGGTGTGTAACATGCCCTGGTAGTGAATTACAGCCATTGTCGTTTTTCACTGCTGAGAGGCTATCTTGCCCCTAGGACAGAATGGGGGAAGCTGCTTACATGCCTATCTTCCCCTAAAGGCAAGATAGAAAATCCAAGTTTGGTATCTTTGTGTTCAGAATTTAATTATACATCTTTTTAGAAAGATGGTTTTTAAATTCACTGTGTGAGAATAGCACTTTTTAGAAAGTAGCTATTCTCCGGTTTAACCTTCCTGTGTGCCTGTGTGCAGATTGGCTGACTGGTGTCATGTGATGGGCTAGGTGGCTCCAGGAGTCTGGATGAGTCAGCAGCAGGGTTAATAGGGAGATCTGCTCTAGCAGGGTGGGAGGAGTAGCCCCTGGGTTTTGAATAGGGCTGCCTCTGCCAGCACAATGCCGGTTCCACCCCCTGCTGGCCAGGCTGAGGACTCTGCCTCTGCCAGCACAAAGAAGGCTCCACCTCCTGCTGAGCGCCTAACGACCCTGCCCCTCACTCTGAAAGGAACCAGGTGCTCCCGGGCAGAGCACACCCAGGAACCGGTTTAAGCAGGGGAATCCCCCCACTGAAACAAAGAGAGACAAAGACTTGGAGGGGTATAAGAAGAGGACCCCAGACACCTAAACTTTAGATCACTGTGGAACTAAGAAGGAACCTCTGCCAAGGAGAAAGCTGGAAGGAACTGCAGAGGAGAAGACTGCCTGCTTGCTGTTTTGCTTTGCTGCCAAGGAGAGGGGAAGGACTCTGCTCTGTTCCCTTCTTTAAATTCTGATCTCCAAGGGCCTGAGGAGAGCTGGCTCCCTGTTAAGAAGTCCCAGGAACAAAAGGACTTCACCACCAGCTCCCCTGGAACTCTGCTGAGGAAGTTCTGACCTGCCTTGGAGTGCTCGCCTAGTCTTGGGGCCTCAGGAGGTCGTTTTGCTGTGTTTGGGAGCTGGAAAGCAGAAAGCGCGAACAAGAGTAACTGGTACCCATCGCATCATCCGTTTGAGGGTCGCATCATCCGGTTGCGAGTCGCAAGATCGAGACTGCGAGAAGAATTTCGTTGCGGCGTCATCGCAGCACCCGGAGAACCTGCATCGCCGAGTGCGTCGAGCAACAGCCCAGTGCGTGAAGATTCCTGACACTGCGAAGGACGTCGCAGAACCAGTTTGCGGGCCGCACCACTGCCGGTGCGTGAAAGTATCCAGTCGCAGCGTGCGTCGACGCAGAGTCCCGTCCCGTGGCGCATTGAGGGTTGCGGCGCCAGAAGTCAACGCCGCGCATCGTGCCCCATCGGAGAGCGTCGCACCGTACCTGTGCGTGAAGCTTCCCCCTAAGAAACCTACGCAACGAAAGCCAAAGTCATCGCATCCTCCCCCTACAGATCGGAGCCGGCGCATCCACCTCTGCTGCGTAAAGCAGGGCTGCTGCAAAGCCTCCCCAAGGTCTCAGGAGTATCGCATCGCCTTTGCCATCTTCGTTGTTATAGCTTTTGGGAACCTTAGCGCAACTACAGGTACTGTTGGGCACGAGAGTGTCGCATTTTGTGCATTGAGAGTCGCATTGTGCAGGACACTGATTTTTACATCCTGGAGTACTTTCTACAAACTCTTGAACTATCTTTAAAGTAACCTTTTTAATTGTATGTTGGTTTTTCTGTAGTATTTGGTCTTGTGAAGTTTTTAGTAAAGATACATTACTTTTCTAAAACTGGTGTGGAGTAAATCTGTGGTGTTTTCACTGTGTTACTGTGAGTGTTGGTACAAATACTTTACACATTGCCTTTGATAGCCTAGACTGCTCAGGCCAAGCTACCTAGAGGGTGAGCAGGGGTTATCTTAACAGTGTACCCCCTTTTCCCTGACCAGAAGCAAGGGTCCCTACTTGGACAGTGGTACCTACCCTGCCAACTAGAGACCCCCAGATCTAACAGTAAGTGTCATCATGGTCAAAGCTGCAAATAACAAACAGCATGTATGATCCCTGCTCCCAACACATAAACCACTTCTGGGGAAAACTAGTGGTTGTGTCCCATTCCAACAGAGATGTGGTGAGGCTAACAGTGCTGTGAAAACCTAACACACTCTCGGCCATGTGCAGACAAGCACCACACATGGGGGCTGACAATGCATATAGTGCACAATGACACAAGAGCAGAAGTGACCATCACAAAGCATACACACATTTTGAATATAGACACACTAATCAAAAGAACCTGTGTAGACTGTAGGTGTCAGCTCACAAACTCCCATTCCATGCCAGCAAGGGCACCTAACAACCAGGATGAATGTGCACAATGACGTGATATGACTCACAGGGACAGCAGGGAAAATCACAGAAACAGCATCCAGACAAAGGCCCACAACAGCAATACCAATGCACTGGTGCAGATGCACAAACACAAACAGGCAACCTCACACTGCACATCTGACACATCATGTGTGTGTGTGTGTGTCTCTGTATCCCCAGGCAACTACACAACGCTTGAGTGGGGCTGAACCACAGTGACACAGATGTGGACACAGTGCCATACAAAAGTAAACCATCATTGGGACACCCTTAGTGGGCAATCAGGCATTGTGAGATGAGAGGGAGCACAACAGACACATGTGACACAAGCTGGAATGAACACCAACTAACACAGCAAGAGACTGACACATAACAGCACTACCCCCAGGGACCAGACATTGGGGTGACACAAGCATGCATGACACCTCCACTGTGATGACAAAGGCAGATGTTGTACAAACTGGGAAACCCACACATGTGTCCTGTTCCACAAACGTACATCACACATACACAAACACAAATCACTCACCATGACCCCTCATCCATGGACAAACGGGAGCTAGGGGACCATCATGCAAACATTTACACCAGTCCATCCTCAACACCACATGCCCTGAACTGCAACAATGTGCATCTGTGAAGCCCACATGGACAGGTGACATTGCACATGCACCCATGACAAACACAGTAATGCTGGGAGGGACTAAGGTGCACAGACGCATCACACAAGGACAGTTTACAACCCTGGGGAATGACAGACATACTGCACAGTATGCGGGACATGGCCATGACGTCAAAGCTCACGTAACCTTCAGAATCCCTGCCACAGTCCCAGGACAATGCAGAAGCCAAGGAGAACCACAAGGCACACATGCTGACACCTGCCAACCTTGCAGCCATGAACCCGACAAGTGGGAGCAGTCACACACACATACAAATGTCTCAATCACTGAAAGGTACCACCTAGGGACAACTAAATGTTTTTGCAAATAAACAAGTGCCTTGGGGAACCCTGACTGTGTCCCATCTGTGTCTGACAACATCATCACCACTCAGAACTGACAAATTCCAATGATGATACACCAATTAACAGTAGTGTGTCATGCACCCACACATCTGGTAGCCCATGGCAAAGTTGTGGGATGAACCCAGTACCACTCAGCAAGCATCAACAACAGGAACATATCAAGGGAACACTGCCTGTGTATGAACAGGGATGTGGACACACACACATGCTCATACAACACACACCATGGTCCCAGGCTATGTCACGGGACAGCACACTTACTTTGGGGGACCCAAATTCTGTGGAAGCCCATCTGTGCCAAACATATTCACAGCACATCTCACTCATGTCTGCAGAACACTTGGTCAGTCAGCCATCAGTTACCACACAATGAAGGCTCTGGTCACAACAGCCTGGGTACGTGTGTCTCCACTAAGTCATCTGCACATACTCAAAACATGTGTCTAGCAAGTTGCACAGAGGAACCAGTTGCTCCTATACCAATGATGCCCACACCTGTAAGTCCAGTAGTGATGCACACAAAGTCTGTGGAATAGACAAATTGGACAATGGGAAGCACATCATATGTGCATGGGTGCAAGCCAGAGTTGTGACCATGCAAATGAAATGGTCACAAATAGTTGATCATGACACACCCAGGTAGCTGCAAAGGATGACATGGATACCCACAAGAATAGGATACATATCTCATGGACCACATGGAGTACCTCACAGCAACACATCAGCATTCAACATTGGAAACCAAGCATTACAGGTGCAAGGGCATGTTAAACATCATCAACATAATGTACAGATAAATCAAGTTCACAGGGATAAAGAAAAAAGCTTTATTTCGCATATTAAAAGTTAAACGTACGTTCAAACAAAAGGCCAATGGCCAGTCCATGTCCAAATGCCAAGGAGTGAACTAGAGTGACAACTGTCACCCCTTGCTTGCCTGCACTGCTAAGGAACGGGGTCATCCCCTCGGAGGGGCATACATGGGGGCAGGTCAGGCACCGCAGGGCCAGAATCAGGGCGCAGCAGAAAGAGGCAGTGAAGAGGTGGTGGATGCAGGCGACACACTTGCAACTGCAGTGGAGCTGACTGAAGTGGTGGGTGCTGTCACAACTGTGGGGCACAAGTCAGATGGGGTGGGTGCCGGCACAACTCCAGTGGGCAGGTCAGATGGAGTGTATTGGGTCCCCACTGCAGTGCCCAAGTCAGACGGGGTGGTCGTGGACTCCACTACAGTGCCTACATCCATGGGAGCGGAAGGGGGTGCAGGTGAGGTCGGCAGGACAGGGGGGGACACGCTCCCCACATCAGTGGCACTAACCGTCTGACCAGGTGTGGAGGAGCAAGTGGTGGGGGGGAGGGCCTTAGCATTTTGGGGATGGTGTATCTGTGGGTGGGGGAACCTGGGGTAGGGAGTGGCAGGGGAACCTCTGGAGTGGTGGCCTGGGGGATGGAGGACGGACACTTTGCCTTGGAGCTGCGTGGTGGCGGGGGTGTCTTGCTCTTCCGGCTCCGGGGGGACTTGCGGGTGGGGGTCTCAGTCTGACTGTGCCTGGGGGAGGGTGTCCGGGTGTGAGGGGCACTCCCCTCTGTGTGTGGGGACTTCCTCTTCCCCTTGTAATCAGGATCTGCTGGGTCATCACTGCTACTGGTCATATTGATACAAATGTTACAAGTTTTAAAACACATGTATTTTTCTCACTCATTGTTATCTTCTCACGTTTTATCGATCATGCTTTGACCACATTATATTAGCGTCGTTTTGACACTACGAAATTTGATTACAGTACACAGATTAAACCTTCAATATATCTACCGTTAACTTTTTCTTTATTTTATTCATTGGATACGGGACGTCTTCATCGTTCCGTAACACCTTCATAGACCTTTATATACCCATTATACTGATCCTGGGGTTGTAGATGTTAACACATCCACACACAGGAGATACATTTTCTAATTTCCTTTTTTTTCATTATTCAAAACTTAATTGACATATTGGCATCTTTATTTTTTGAGCACAATTTTAGAAAGATATTACTTATAAATCTTAAAGTCATGTAATAGGTCAACACGACGACCTTTACATTTCCATTTAACATATTGTTTTCGCTAAATCACACCATTGTCCAGACAGACATTATCACATTTACGACGGCACAGTCTTTTTTCACTTTTTACAATCACGTGACGAGTGACTCACGATACCGCGAATATACAAGGAAGTAAACACTTCCGAACTTTTAACGCTCGATTCCACCATGCCACTCGACTGACATCCGATTGCGGTAAGACCTTTAACAACCGTAGTCACGGTCTGTACAGCTTCGTAAGATTGTTGTTATACCCTGTTCACTAATTAGCATCGTTCCCATTTTTTCTAGACAAACTCTTATGGTTTGCCACGACAGACTGATAGAAATTGACGCTTATCTCTTGACAGGTTAGTTTGATCCCCCGTTTTTAAGTTATGGTACCATTTTCAACAAGCAAGCCCTTGCAGTTCGCACTAATCACGTTTAAACAGGAGTTTCGTTTCACCTTTGAAATTTAAGTCGTTTCAGTCACAATTCACGTTTCTTTTCTCTGACAGTGTTCCCACACAAATTCACATGTCCGCCAACACCACATTGCATGAATTTCACAATCTTCATAGTCCGGTACTCTTCCGCTTACAAACCTTTGTACTTTCCTTAATACTACAATGGGTGCTAGCGTAATACGTATTGACAATTTTTTGATGAAATTTGTGTTGTACCCGGTTATTTGAACATAATGTTTTATGCTTTCAGAAATGTAAGTCCCCTGAAGAAGGGTTCGCCCGAAATGCATAGGGCTGAAATACTTTGAACTTGATTATGAATTTGTTGACAACCCACATGGATTATACTATGCTTGAAATAGTATGAATGTTAAAGAAATTGTTCACAATTCGAATTAAAAAACAACTTGTCAAAGAAAGCATTATTAACTGGATTACCATTATTTGAATTTTGACAACAACGGAGTGCTGAGTAAAGGACGTTACTCCTACGGGGGACAACGCATTTACATTTATCGGTGGGGAAGAGGCCAAGGTCACAGAGGAAGATCTTCTGGGGAGATGGGGCTGCAGGTGATGCAAGGGAAGGGGGCTGGAGGGAGAGGTCTCGGAGGACTGCGGAGTGGTTGTGGATGACTGTGTGTGTGTCTGGAAACCAGCCCCTGTGAGTGTGGTATCAGTCCCCTGCGCTTGCTTGTGTGCACGTCTAGCCTTTGGTTTGGGTGTTTGTGTGCTTGGGACAGGAAGGCTGCTAGGAATCGTGGGTGGTGCAGGGGTAGGAGGGGTGCGGGACTATTGGAGGAGGGACACTGCTGCCATCAGGGAGGAGGCCATAGACTGATTGGTCCTCTGGAGGGCAGACATGCCCAAGGAAATGCCCTCCATGAACGACACCAGTTGTGTCAACAGACTTGTGTGTGCATGGATGACCTTCAGCATCGACGTCTGCCCCACATGGATCTGTCTATGTAAGTCCACAGACTCCTCACTCAGGGCAGCAGGGGACACAGGGGCAGGGGGTGCGGTGCCTGGCACAAAGGAGACATACTTATGAACACAGGAGCCTACAGGGACCTGTGGGATGGGAGCCGATGGGAGGATGGTGGTGGTGGTGGTGGTGGCAGTGGCGGTACACATCACAGTCTGCCATGCATGTAACCCAGCTGCATGAAGGACACAGTTGCATACACCATTGTGCGCTGTCAGATGATCACACACCTATAAGTCACACAGGTCTTGTCTCTCACAGTCACATCTCAGATGTCATGCTGACCCTCTGAATCATGGACACCCCAGTTGTACGTAACAACAAGCCATACCCTAATGACACTGAGGCAGACACCTGAGGGCACATGTCACTAAGCACAACCTGTAATTTGATACACAGGAGTGGGATTACAGAGTGTTTCTAAATGCCCTTGAGGAGGCATGACTGGCCAGGTCTACATGAAACATTGTTTGGCCCTGGACAGTAGTCAGGTGGCTAAGCAAGTGTGACATACTTGATATACATACTCCTGAGGCCCCAAAATTGGAGTCCCCTGCTGCATGGTTTTGTTTGGAATACCCCAGCCACATGTGGCGAGTCAGACCAGCAATTGGAACACATCTCAAGGGCACACACTGATCACATGTCAGATCTCAGGCATTGTGCAAACAATTGACCCACCCATGAAACACACAACAGAGTCACGGTGTGAGAAGTTGGCCTGGCATATGCTGGTCACTAGTTAAAGTGGCCACCTTGCACCAGTCCAATTCGACTCTCATGGTAGATAGGTTTAAGACAACCTTTTAAAGAAAACTATCCTAGTGGTGGCTGTGGAGAGCATGCTAAGTCTCAGAGGAATGTAAAGCAGCTTGTTTTAGCTTATAATCTCTTGAATTACCAAATGAAAGGACACCACACAGGTATATATATAAAATATATGTGTATTTATTTCTAGACGCACTCTACTAATATCTTTATGAGATTAGAAGTCAGGAACATATGCACAAATCAATGTTTCACAACAAATTAAGCACTTATATGGCTGGGGCCCTAGGGGCGTACCAGACCATATACTAAAAAAGAGGTATAGGAATGTCGACTTGCAAGGGGACAAGGCCAAGGGCCTTTAGCATCACTGGGGCCTCACTAATCCACCCAAGGCAGATAAGTAAAGGACCCACGGGAGACGCGTGCAGTGTGAGAAAACAGCCGCGGGTTCCCTATTGATTTCAAAGGAGCAAGTCGCGGTTGGATTTTTAAAGTTTTAGGGTACTTCGGAAGAGTCTACAAGTAAGTCACTTACAAGGTAAGTACTTCGAGGGCCAACACCCACAGGAGCACCGAAGTGCATGAGTTACCTCACCCAGGGAAGCCGGGTGCATTGGTGTCTTTTGGTGTTGGGTCGCTGCGTCATTTTCAATGGAAGCAGAAGAAGATTTGCTGCTTGTGAAGACTGGAGAAGTGTCCGGTGGAATCCAAGGCTGGATTCAGAAGAAGGAAGACCTGAAAGCAGAAGTGACAGTGTTCACAGTCACTTGCCAGTGACCCGGGACCAAGAAGATGGATGCCCATGGTAGTCGGGTGGTTTCAGGTGATTCACGGGTGTCTTGACTCTTCAGCCACGAGGTCCAGGAGGTGTTGACGACAACCAGGAGCTGGATTCAAAGTGTCCCACAAAGTCTGCAGCTTACCAAGGTGTCAGCAACCGGATTGGAGCCAACAAGCCTTGGCAACTGCAAGTCTTGTGGAATGTGAAGGAAATCAGCGGTGCAGACCAGCAAGGTCTGAGGGACTCACCCAGCAAAGGTAAGTCAGTGCAGGCCTGGAGCAACCAGGGGAGCCCTTTGGTTTGATGATGAAGTCTTCAGGGCACCGACAAGCCAGCTGGCAAGGGATCGCAAAGATGCCTCATGAGGATTCACTTCACAGGAGCCCACAGTCACTCGGGATGAGGTAGGCCTCTGATTTTCAAGGGAAATCCTGCTGGAGGCTTGGACCATACGTGGTCCAATGCACAAATTCATAGAACATCATGAAGGGGTTGCACTCGACAATAGTGCACGGTACCCGGGTATTGCTGTTCCTCATCACTCGTGGGGTCCACTCGCCTCAGGTTTGCTGGGGACTCACAATGGCCATCGAGAAGTCAGGAAATCTACTTCTGGGGCTGCAGGGACTTTGGACTCCGGTGGGAGCGGGAAAGTTTGCGACCGTTTGTTCAAAGTTTTGGTGCCTGCCAAGCAGGGGAGTCAGTCCTTGACTCCAAGGGAGATTCTTCAGTCTTCCAAAGGTAGTGGAACGTTGAAGGTCCAGGATTCTTCTTCAGAGCATCAAAAAGGGATATCTAGTTTGCAATGGCAAGGCTTCCCTATCTTATACTAAAGGAAAGGGAAGGACTAGCTCTATGACCACTCCTATGGGAGGGTCAGGGGAGTGGGTGGTTACACCCACTTCCCTTTGTCTAGTTTCACGCCAGAGCAGGGGCTGGTAGCCCCTGAACTGGTTTGAGCTGGCATATACACAGAGGAGCCTACTGCTCCCCCAGTGCAGGACTTCAAAACACTCTAGCAGTGCACCCACCCAGCCCCAATACACTAAATCCTGTCTGGAAGGTGGTGACACCTCCATGTGACAGGATGCCTATTGTTGGGCCTCCTCCACTGCGAGTTTCAGTCAGCAGCAGGAGGTCAGCCCAGTGTCTGTACTGGTGGCATCCTTTTTGTGATGCCAGGCTCTTTCAGATTTCTACTGTGTTTCCACAGTAGGTACATGTCTATCCCTCTAGACCGGGTGGGATCATACTCCCCA
The DNA here is from genome assembly GCF_964204655.1 of Triturus cristatus. Classification (NCBI taxonomy): domain Eukaryota; kingdom Metazoa; phylum Chordata; class Amphibia; order Caudata; family Salamandridae; genus Triturus; species Triturus cristatus. The sequence goes on along the minus strand of NC_140582.1, from coordinate 874,750,459 downwards.
CACCAGTTACTGGTGTGGGGGTATGATTCCAAGGCATTTGACACCAAACACGGCATGCAGCCATCCCAAAGTTAGCATTTACCGCTAGGTTATAATGCACTTAAGAGCATATGGCTTAACCGAATCCAAAAACAGCCACAGAGAATACACTCTGAGGGCTGCAGAGGGGCCCTGCTCAGGCAGAGGCCCCCCTCACATGTAAACCAAGAACCCTGCCCTCACAATTGATAGGGCCTGTCTTAGGGGTGACTGATAGGTTTATATGTGTGTGTAAGGTGAGGTATAGGGAACCTTCCCTATACCTCAGTGAGGAGTGCTAACACTACCTCACCCAGGCTGCAGTAGCAGGCCTGTGGTGTCAGATTCAGTCTGCTTCCCTGGGGTGGCATAATACATGCTTCAGCCCCTGGTAGGCCTGTGAAGTACCTATGCCCTTGGTACCTAAGGTACCATATACTAGGGGCTCATAAGGTACCACAGTATCCAATCACTAGCGCATCTAATATGCACTCCAAGTTGTTTGGAGAGAACCGAGAGGCTGGGGCCCTGATTAGCAGGGACCCAGCCAGACTATAGCCAGAAACCAGTGTAAACATCAGAAAAAAAGTGGGGGCAACATAAGTGCAGATCCTACTATCCTACACACGGGAACAGATGCTGTCCGGTAGCAGAAGCATAGCTGACTGCAGGGACACAGTGCCCTACTGACACAAGCAACAGACTGTAGGGGCCACTACTGTGGAACAGATGAGGAGGGTGCATCACACAATTGAGGGACATGAGTATTGGACTACAAGACCTACGTAATGTGAAAGTGTTACCAGGCCAAAAGACTGCAATTAGCATGTCAGACATAGTACACAGATTAGGCATGGATTTACCCCCTTCCTGCGGCTGTCTGGCCTTCAGCTGCCTATACAGGTCCGGGAAGACTACCGCCAGTATCCAGATCATGTGATGGGTCAGGGTCCGGTGTCCGCCCCTCCTGCGCGGAGGTGACAGCTTCAGCTGGACTCTAGCTATCCTCCGGGTCCAGCCCCGAAGGTGCTGCCACCTCTTCTGGCAGTTGCGGATCCGGCGCTTGTAGACCCCCACCGAACGAGCAACCCGGGCGATGGTCAGCCATATCTCCTGCTTCTAGTGGGCATCAACCTGTGAGGATTACAAAGTTAAAAGAACATTAACACACATGCCCCAGATTTGTGCTGCACACATTTGGATGTACATGTCATCATCACAAAGGCAAATGAGTGACACAGGTAGTGCAACCATGGGGAATCACCTGCATGTCTCACATGTTAAGAATGCCTGGATAGTATAAGCTTGCATTAATGCACTTTAGCAGCAGGACATCTGTTCATTACATGTACCTACACACTTTGGGGGATGAAAGTACTTAGTGAGAATGCTTGCCACTGGTGTAAACACTGCTAGCACTGCTAGTCAGACAACATGCACAATTAGGAAGGCAGTGGACTGCACACTCACCTGCTTCCCTGGTTTCCCATAGAGCTTGCTGTACTGTGGAAGAAGCCCGTCCAGCAGGGCCTGGTTCTCCTCCTCAGTGAAGGCTGGGGCCCTCTCCAGAGTACGTGCCATAGCAGGAGCCAGAGGATGCAGAGACAGCAGCAGTGGTAGCAGGGATGTGGTCCAGTAGCATGTAGTGCAGGCAAGGGAGCTCCCTGGGGGCCAGCCAGCCTTATATCTGTGCTGCAGGGGCAGAATCTGTGCCATGTGTCCCAAGTGATAGGTCCAACACGGTTGCATTCTATGAATCTGGCCAATCCATTTAAATGTACGACTCGTTCACGCCTTCCGCATCGTTCAAATCTTCACCTTCATGAAACACTTGAAATTGCAACATTGTTGTAGGCATCCAACTGAGTTTCCAGTGCACAACTCGTACAATTTTTGAATCCGCATCCGTCACCATGGCCAATGGGTGCGTCCGGCTCAGTCAACTGACTGCACAACGCGTATTTTGAAAATACACATACACCGGTCTCCATACGATTCAATGGCCAAGGCGTACGCCTGTCTCGGACCATGCCTGCCTGACACGTATGCATGATAGCAACCCGCGTCGGACCTCATTGCATTCAATGCCAAAGCGTACACCCAGCTCGGTTATGAACCGTGCAATGCGTACGCATTGTCACCCGCGTCGGACCTCATTGCATTCAATGACAAAGCATACGCACGGCTCGGTCAGGGACCGTGCAATGCATACGCATTGTCACCGACATCAGACCTCATTGCATTCAATGACAAAGCGTACGCATGGCTCGGTCAGGGACCGTGCAATGCGTACGCATTGTCACCCGCATCGGACCCCATTGCATTCAATGACAAAGCGTACGCACGGCTAGGTCATGAACTGTGCAATGCGTACGCATTGTCACCCGCGTCGGACCTCATTGCATTCAATGGCAAAGCGTACGCACGGCTCGGTCACGGACCGTGCAATGCGTACGCATTGTCACCCGCATCGGACCTCATTGCATTCAATGGCAAAGCGTACGCACGGCTCGGTCATGATCGTGCAATGCGTACGCATTGTAACCCACGTCGGACCTCATTGCATTCAATGACAAAGCATACGCACGGCTCAGTCAGAGACCGTGCAATGCATACGCATTGTCACCCACGTCGGACCTCATTGCATTCAATGGCAAAGCATACGCACGGCTCGGTCAGGGACCGTGCAATGCGTACGCATTGTCACCCGCATCGGACCCCATTGCATTCAATGACAAAGCGTACGCATGGCTAGGTCAAGAACCGTGCAATGCGTACGCATTGTCACCCGCATCGGACCTCATTGCATTCAATGACAAAGCATACGCACGGCTCGGTCAGGGACCGTGCAATGCATACGCATTGTCACCGACGTCAGACCTCATTGCATTCAATGGCAAAGCGTACGCATGGCTCGGTCAGGGACCGTGCAATGCGTACGCATTGTCACCCGCATCGGACCCCATTGCATTCAATGACAAAGCGTACGCACGGCTAGGTCATGAACTGTGCAATGCGTACGCATTGTCACCTGCGTCGGACCTCATTGCATTCAATGACAAAGCATACGCACGGCTCGGTCAGGGACCGTGCAATGCAAACGTATTGTCACCCACGTCGGACCTCATTGCGTTCAATGGCAAAGCATACGCACGGCTCGGTCACGGACCGTGCAATGCGTACGCATTGTCACCCGCATCGGACCTCATTGCATTCAATCACAAAGCGTACGCACGGCTCGGTCATGATCGTGCAATGCGTACGCATTGTCACCCGCGTCGGACCTCATTGCATTCAATGACAAAGCATACGCACGGCTCGGTCAGAGACCGTGCAATGCATACACATTGTCACCCACGTCGGACCTCATTGCATTTAATGGCAAAGCATATGCACGGTTCGGTCAGGGACCGTGCAATGCGTACGCATTGTCACCCGCATCAGACCCCATTGCATTCAATGACAAAGCGTACACATGGCTAGGTCAAGAACCGTGCAATGCGTACGCATTGTCACCCGCATCGGTCCTCATTGGTGTGACTATTCTCCAGATTCAACACACATTTACTAGCCAGGGAAATCTGTGCACACCTACCACACTACAGCATTGCCCACACAGTGTCCCATGGCATGTAAGGCTGCATTTCCTGGGTGTTTTGGGCGCCACATCTGTTTTTTTGGGTGGCACTTTTTTGCAGCCACTCCCAGGCTGTGCATGTGTACATGGGGGCAGAATCCTTTGTGTGTTGTGCGCATTACCACTGTGATGTGCAATTGTACAGTAATGAGCATGAGTCACGGACACAGTTTCATGTTGGATATGTTTTAGGCATGTCACATACACCCTGAGTCCAGGGGGTGATGGCATGTTCGTCACAGTGAGACCTGTAGCCACAATACTGATGTGCAACCACAGTCTGTGTGCATGTTGTGTCTCAGATGTGTCTGATCAAATGTTCCCAATGGGTGACAGTCTCCACATCCATGTGGTATATGCAACAACCTTGATGGTGTGTGTATCTAAGAGACGTACATGTATGGCCGGCAGGAACAACAGTGGCCACTACCTGTGGGACTTACGCTTGCCTTGCGGTGTGTACGTGATACGCTATGTCCATGCCAGTGTCGATGTGGCAATACAGGGACCCTGGGTTTCTGCATGGCAAAGATCTGTGATGCCTGGGAGACATCAGGCCTCACTTGTCACTGTGGTGTGTGTTTGGAACGTCGCAGCTGTACATAGGTTGGGTGACACAGCCAGATGATTGGCCATTGCACTACATGGGACTCATGCGCACATGTGGAATTGAGATGTGAGGTGGTGGTCATGTAGGTGACATATGTGTCCATGCCCAACAGCACACACCTCAGTACATTGTGTAATGTCATGATCTATCATGGGATATTGAGCCTGGTCATGCCCACATGGGTGGATGAACTGACAATCTTCCTTTGTGCATCTCTGTACTGCAGGGCACCAGCTGTCCATAGACCGTTCCCAGACCTTGCAACCATGCAGGAACGCGACTGCATCAGATGGTACCGCTTCACCAGGCCACTGAGTGAGGAGTTGGCGGAGCAGTTGGCGCCACATCTGCTACCTGGCCGGACATACCCTACAGCACTGACCCCAGAGTTGAAGGTGATGGCAGCCCTGCACTTCTTTGCAACTGGTACCTTCCAGTACACTGTGGCTATTGCTGGTGGTATGTCGCAAACAATGTTTAGTCGGGTGCTACGCAATGTCTTGGAGGGGATGTTGCATTTCCTAGACCTGTACATAAAGTTCCCTAGCCCAGCTGAACTCCCTGAAATAAAGGATGCCTTTTATACACTGGGGAGGATGCCGAACGTCATCAGATCTATTGATGGGACACATGTGGCCCTGATACCTCCACAGGCACATGAGCAGGCATACCGGAACAGGAAGCACTACCCCTCCATCATTGCTCTGGTGGTCTGTATTGCTGACATGTCTATCACACATGTGTGTGCACGGTTCCCTGGTTCTGCGCATGATGCCTACATTATGAGGAGTAGTCGCATTGCAACGCTGATGTTACAGATGCCAGCTCAGCATGCCTGGCTTGTCGGTGTGTACTGACTGTTTCTCATTGTGTGTGTTTGTCAATGTTGTATTCCGCACTCCTACAAAACTACTTGTTCACTTTTGTGTGTGTAGGTGACTCCGGATACCCCAACATGCCGAGGTTGCTGACACCCCTCAGGAACCCCATGACACCAGCCGAGATGCGCTACAATGAGGTACATGGTCGGAGCAGGAGGGTGATTGAGCAGACATTCGGCCTCCTGAAAAGCTGCTTTCGCTGCCTGGACAAGACCGGAGGGGCCCTCCCATATGAGCCTGCAAAGGTGTGCAAAATAATCCTTGTCTGCTGCATGCTACACAACATGGCAGTGCGGAAGGAGGTGCCTCTCATCCAGGATGATGATGACGATGACCAACCTCCGGCACCTGTGGAGGATCCCGGCCTGGGCCAAGATGCCATTGATGATGAGGATGAGGGTGACGTTCGCTGACAGCTCATCAACAACTTCTTCACCTGAATGTGAGTTTCAAGGGTTGTTATGTCAATGTATGGAGGTGGCCTGGAATGTGTTGTGGCAGCTCTGTTGCTGTCTGAGTATGTCTGTGTGTCACTTGACTGGATGCATGCAGTGATGTGTCCATTCATGTGGTGTGTACTCCACTATAGGGTAGTACTGCTAACTTGTTTTTGTGTAGGTTTCTTGTGACATGTTTTGTGCATGTGTATTGCATTTCTCTCCTGTTGTGCTGTGCTTTTGACTGTGTCTTGTGTCTGTCCTTCCCAGGGTACTTTGCCTGTTGTTTGGTCAACACTGACCCCCAACACCCAGAATCCAAAACCAGTGTGGAAGTTGTCAATTCCCATCAACTGATGTACCACACATCCCTGGACTTCAATTCTCCAAAACTTTGTGAGGGTGTGTCCACTGTTACGTAGGATTACCGTGCAACTATTGTGGAATAAACGAGTTGCTTATGTGTAATGAACCTGTGCTACGCTTTGTTATGTGCGTCTTCTGTCTTCCCACATCTGACTGACATATGCTTACCTCACCTGTGGACTTGTTACCACTAACTGGGGTTGGTGTTGTGTCTGTGCATGCCAACGTGTTTCAGGTCAACTTCACTGTGTGGGATGAGTAACATGGCCATGGTGAGTATGGTATGTGGTGCCATAGTGGTGTGTCTCCCTCACATGTGTCACATCACCATGACTCACCTTACGTTGGTCACATTGTTGCAGTGTTTGGCATGCATTGTGTTGTGTAGCAGATCAACATCTCCCTGACACATGACAAGTTGGAATCACAACAGAGGCAAGTATGGTGTACTGGTGAGTTTCTTTTCGAACATGTGTGAGGGAAGTGCACAGGATGGTGGGTGCTGTACATTGGTTTTGGAATCCAAAGTTCACAGTTGAGTTGGAAGTGCTGGTAGATGAAATGTCCAGTGTAAAGTCCACAGTCATCTGCTACATTGGCCCATCATGACCCCTCCGTGTCATGTGGGCAAGCTGTGTGCGATTGGACAAGGTGAATGGGTTGCACACAAAGAACATTGTCCAGTACATGTTTAGAGGCCCTGGGGGATGTGCTGGGACATCTGCCTCTCACATGTCCTTCTTCGGACGACCCCTCTTCTTCTTGGGGAGAGATCCTCAGGTGCAGGCCTCTGCGGTGCAGGGGACTCTCCGCCAGAGTCCTCCTCCCTCCCTGTGGCGCTGGCAGATGGGGTTGCGACAGATGTTGTGGCCACACAGGTCGGTGTGGACAGGTTTGTGTTGATCTGGCGGAGGCATTGAGTATGTCCCGATGCACCGCAGTAAGGGCATCCCACTTGGCCTCCATGTGGGCATGGTGGGTGACCTGCTCCTGTTGCATGTCCTTGAGGATCCCCACTACCTGGCCAAATCCTCCGGTGCTATCCTGGTACGCATCTATGATGCATGCCAGGTGGGGGTCATCATGCAGTCCAGGCCCCTCTGCAAGGTGCGCCCTCTGCCTCCCACCCCTCCCAGCACCCCTATCCACACGGGCAGGACCAGCGGCAGGATGCACAGGTGACACTGGGACCCCTTGGGTGGTGTTGCTGGTAGTGTTTGCTGTAGCATCCGGTGGTCCTGTGTCCCTGTGCTGTGGGTGTTCATTGGCCTTGGTCTGTCCGTGTTGGCGGGGGTGCCCTGTCGGTTTCCAGATGCTGGAGGCGTGGGTACAGGGGGTGCAGATGTTGATGCTGTTGGTGCTGCATGATGCCTCACACCGGAGGGGCCAGGTTGGTCGTCGTCATCTGAAGAGGACAGAGACAGAATCAGACCAGAGAGCTCAGTGTCCGCCAGAGTCTGGGACTGGGAATCCACATCATTTGGTGCTGGGTGCCCAGCACCACCTGTGTTTGGAAGAGACACATGATGTGAGTTATGTTTCTACATGCATTGATGGTTCACAAACATGACATTTTCTACTTTTCGAACAGATGCCTGCCTGTACACTGCTTTTTCCCAGCTTGTCACTGACAGAGTTTGATATTGTTGTTGGCCATTTCCCAGCATGGCCTTGTGCTCCCCACAACAGAGCCCAGTGTCAGACATCTTGTCAGTCCCTTCACACTCCCTGTGGGGCAAGTATGGTTCAGTTAGAACTTGCTGGCCCATGTGGGTGGGTGTAGATTGTCTGTGACTGCAACTCCCATCATACTCTTGGCTACACCCCCCTTCCCAGCATGCCCATACATCCTTCCTCTTGACTCTGCTTCCCTGTGAGGGGGTGTGACAGCAATGGCAAGATGGCTGACTGTGAAGTCCTGGTGTTTGTTGTTGCCCATTTCCCAGCAGGGCCTTGTGCTCCCCACAACAGAGCCCAGTGTCAGACATCTTGTCAGTCCCTTCCCACTACCTGTGGGGCGAGTATGGCTCAGTGTGAGCTTGCTGGGCCATGTGGGTGAGTGTAGATTGTCTGTGACTGCAACTCCCATCATACTCTTGGCTACACCCCGCTTCCCAGCATGCACATACGTCCTCCTCTTGACTCTGCTTCCCTGTGAGGGAGTGTGATAGCAATGGCAAGATGGCTGACTGTGAAATCCTGGTGTTTGTTTGGCTACAAGTCCAAAGAGAGTCCCTGTGCTTCACACAGCAGCACCCAGTACCGGGTATCTTTTGCTGATATTTCACTGAGGTGTGTGTCAATGCATTCTACCCGGTGAGTTGTGTGGAGTTTGTGTTGAGGGGGGGGTGTCTCCACATGCTGGTACGTATGCTCAGGGCTGTCAGTTCTCCTTCCCATCATGAAACGTGCTTCCATTGTAGAGCGTGCAAGTTGTCTTTCAAGATGTCAGTCAGTGGTGTCCTGCTTCTGATTTGCACACAACCCCTAGCAGGGCCTTGTGCTCCCCACAGCAGGACCCAGTGTCAGCCATCTTGTCAGTCATTTTCCACTCCCTGTGATGTGGGCTTGTTTCAGAGAGGTCTTGATGGGCCAATCAGGAGGTGGAGCATTATCTGTGACTACAGGCCCCATCATGCTTTTGGATACACTCACTTCACCTGCATCCCCACTATTCCTTCCTGTCAATCAGCTATACTGTGAGGTAGTGTGTTTGTGGTGGCAAACTGTCTGGCAGTGTCTATTTAGCTTTGTGCTACTGGCTTGCTCTATTTGTTTGTAGGTTGGTGCATGTCATGACACAGTTCCAATCACTATGAGATGGCAGGTATTGTGTTTGTCTGACTGGCATACACAACTTGGGATGATTGTCTATTGGTTAGTGTAGCTTTGCTTGCGGTGCATGGTTTCACTGTCCCCTTGCAGACCACATCTTTTACAGAGCTGCCTCGGTCATCGCACCCAAGCTACATTGGATGATCAACTGCTCCTTCGAGACCAACATCTTACCCGACGACCAGAAACACACCAAAGTCAACCCCCTCTTGAAGACCTTACTGGCCTCAAAAAACTTCAGGCCCATCTCCTTGCTTCCGTTCACAGCCAAGGTCATCAAAAAGGTCATCACCACCCAGCTAGCAAACTTCATCAAAGCTAACAATGTCCTGGACATCTCCCAATCTGGATTCAGCAACAACCACAGCACCAAGACCACCCTACTCGTCACCACCGATGACATCCCCTCCCTCTTCGAACATTGAAAAACAGCAGCCCTCATCCTCCTGCACCTCTCGGCTGCCTTCAACACTATGTCCCATCGCACCCTAGCCACCAGACTCCATGGTGCCGGCATCTGCCGCAAGGACCTCGACTGAATATGCTCATTCCTCAACATCAGAACTCCATGGGTCAGACTCACTCCATACCTCTCGGAACCAAGAGAGACCAACTGTGGAGGGCCCCAGGGCTCCTCCCTCAGCCCAATCCTCTTCAATGTCTAACTGGCCCCCCTTGCAACCATCATCAGGAACCGCAGGCTCAACATTGTCTCCTATGCCAACGACACCCAGCTTATCCTCTCTCTCTCACTAACAAACCCAACATCACCAAGCACAACTTCCAAAAGGGAATGAAAGCCATCACCACCTGGATGAAGAACAGCAGCCTGAAACTCACCTCCAAGAAACCAGAAGTCCTCAACCTTGGCTTCAGCCCCTCCACATGAGATGACTCATGGTGGCCCCTCGCCCTAGGAAATCCCCACACCATGACTGACCACGCACAAAACCTCAGCATCATACTAGACTCATCGCTCACAATGAACTGCCAGATCAACGCCATATCCTCGACCTGCTTCAACATCCTCCGCATGCTTCGAAAGGCATTCAGATGGATCCCACCCAAATCCAGAAAAACTGTAACGCATGCCTTCATCAGCAGCAGACTGGAATACGGCAAGGCTCTCTACGCCGGAATCAACAAGAAACTCCTTCGCAAACTCCAGACTGTCCAGAACGCCGCAACTGGACTGATCCTTGACATCCCCCATTGCAGTCACATCAACCAACAAATCTGCGATCTCCACTGGCTCCCAGTCAAAAGAAGAATAACCTTCAAACTCTTCACATACACCGGACCGATCTACCTGAACAACTGCCTCTCCTTAGACAAACCCAAAAGATACCTCAGATTGGCTGACCTCTTGTTGGCCTCCGTCTCACGCATGTACAAGACCAGTACTGGAGGAAAGTTCTTCTCCTACCTCACAGCCAAGGCCTGAAACAACCTCCCCCTTAACCTTGCAAGCTCCCACACTGCCCCAGTTCAAGAAGGAGCTCAAGAACTGGCTTTTCAGGTGACCCCAGCACTCAATGGAGCAGTCCCCCTTTTCCCCCAGTGCCTTGGGACCCTCATGGATGAGTAGTTGAGCCTTACCAACCATGATTGATTAATTGATTTAAGAGAGAAGGAGATAAGGAGTAATACCTTATCTCCCTTCCTACTTCTCTCCACCTGCCCTTGTTACATCCTCTCACCACCATGCTGCAAACACACAAAATATATAGGGAGGGCTCCCTTGTGTTTCTAGCTCCCTAGGCCCAATCCACCTCCATTCACCCTTGCATCCTTTTCTTTGTTGGTATGCCCTTTCCACTTATGAGCTATGACAGAGGCAGGAACCCCCACTGTCTCTGAGTCCTGCACTACTCTGGGCAGCAGAGGTGCAAAGGAAATATCACCCTTCAATATTTTCAGGGAATCAAGGTACTAGTATTCAATTGTTTCACATGGCACCAGCACCGGTAGCAGGCCCAGGTAGGGCTACAGCCTGGCAGAGTCACAGCTCCAGTGGGGGGAGGGGGGAGGCATTGTGGGCTGCCACAACAGGGTGTCCCATACCCAGCAGCAGGTAAACACCATAGGGCTAATGTTAGCGATCAGGAGCACTACCTGCTCAAAGTGGAAAGGACTAAGTAAGTGATGTTGTTTACATTTTTTTTAAAACATATTTCATATTATATTTATTAATTTTCAAGAGGATTTACATCACTGAAAAATTTGAGACTCAAAACAGATGGAAGAACAAAAATATATTTCCACTGCAACATTTTGGCTTTTTTTTGTTCTTTGGTGAGTCCCCCTGTTATGATTCACATCTTTCTAGGATATTGCCTTTCTTTGTGACTCATTGTATCCTTTTGGATCCACATTTTTGCCCTGGCTGGCTGGAGGGAAAAATCCATCATTTATCCAATTAACTGCGGAGGATTGGGCAGTCTAGCTCTAGGAGAGGCGACCTGCTACTGCTGTGCATGAGGAAATTGGCTCAGGGAGAGTGGAGAAGAGGAGGACTGAGGCTCAATGCTTTCTGAGCTATGATGTGTGGCCTATTTGGCCACCTTACCACTATATCCTGCTGAAGGCCTTGCCCTCTGGAGTCCTGCACCAATGGGGTATTGGCTCCTCTTTGACCTGTCAGGGGAGGTTGGTTAGACCAAGAGAGGGAGCCCGGGGCCCCAGTTGTGCCTCGGCTGTAGGGGCTGGACTGCCCATCTGGAATGTGAAGGCATGAGGGTCCAAGTCGCTGCTAGTCAAGTGGAGCCCAAACGCAATAGGAGGAAAGGGACATGCTCGGCACAAACAGTGCCAAGCATTGAGGCCTACGCTGCTGCTCAAGGACTTGGCCTCCCAGAACACCACACTTGGGAGGTCCTGATTGCTTTTGTGTTCAAGGTGAGGAGCTGGTGAGGAAGAGAAATATGTTGGCCTTTGACATATCCATGTCAATGATCCGAACTGTGGGAGTTTGCGGGCCTAGGCTGCTACTGATTGTTTGGCGCAAGGTCTAACAGGGCATCATTGGGACCATTGTTCCCTTATGCCACACAACTGAGACTCAATCCTTCTCCAAAAGGCCTGTGACTGCATCTCATCCTCATCCTTTTCAAGTTTACTGGTGGCCTCTTGGGCCTGTTTGTGCCCCCATTCTGGCTGATTGATGGGAGTCAGGATCAGTTTGGCATTCGGGACATGGGTGTAGCAGAGGTTGGGTGGAATGCAACGGTTCTCACACATGATTGACAGGTACACTGTACTGCTGCCTGCTATTCACCTAGTGATGGAGAAGAGTGGCCAACACCAGGCCAAGTGATCCTTCACTTCTAGAAGGTCAGTATGGGTGGCTGACGGTATAGGCTATGACAACCATCCCCCAGGTCATAACCCAGATGAGACCAGTAACAACAGCAAAATTAAACTGCTGCTCACCAACATGCATGAGAGCCTTCCCGCATTAGACTCTGATGCAGATGATGGTGCTAACATCTCGAATGCACAATTATCACACATGGAAAAAGTGCTGGAGGTCATCAAGGCCAAAAGCAATGATTTGGAGGCCCGCTCCAGGAGAAACAACATCCATCTCCTTGGAATATCAGAGTCCTCAACCATAGAGAAAATGGGCAAATTAGTGGAATCGCTGCTGCAGTTGCTTTTTGGCAAGCACCTCACAAGCATGTTCTCATTTGATTAGGTGCAATGGTCTTTTGACCATCTTCTAGGGATTCCCTGTAGGAGGTTAACTCAGAGGTTGACTAGATCAGTAATGAGACAAAATATCGAGTTGGAAATGTCGACTTACACAAATATCTAGTTGAAAATATCGTGATTCAAAAATATCGACAGCAAGAAAAACGTGGTCAAGAATATCGAATTTAAGGTAAGAAATATTGTTTAAAATTTTTTAGAAGTCATTAATATTGTTTGCAAAAATATAATTGTTTAAAATATCGATTTTTTAAATTAGTGTTATGTATTTTAGTTCATATTTTTTATGTATTTTGTTTGTATAAGTATTGTTTATGTTTTTTAATATATGTGGTAAATATTTATTAGTTGTTAAATTTATTTTGAATAAAACGTAGCATTTTTTAGTTCCGTAGTTGGTTGTGGGTTTATGGGGGAATAGGGTGAGAAGTAATCTAATGATAATCAATTAATTATTTTTTTTATTTATTAATTTAATTGAGATTTGATAGCATTAGTTGTGGGAAGTAATTTATTTGTAATTAATTATTAATTGGTTGTTAATTAATTAATTGATCATTCATTCTGGTAATTGTGTAATTGTTTTTGGTGCAGGTTTTCATGTTTATATGGGTAAAGGGTGGGAAGTAATTTCTTTTTGATTAATTAATAATTAGTTGTTAATTTATATTAATTATTTTATTGACAATTAATTATGGTAATTGTGTGATTTTTTTTAGGAGTGGGTTGTGGGGTTTATGGGGTAAACGGTGAAAAGTAAGTTATGTTTAATTAATTAATAATTAGTTGTTCATTAATATTAATTAAGTAATTGAAAATTTAATATGGAATTTGCACAATTAATGTTAGGTGTGGGTTGTGGGGTTTATAGGTCTAAAGGGTGAGAAGTAATTTTTTGTATAATTATTTAAAAATGAATCAATCAATAATATTAATTAATTAATTTATATTTAATTTGTGTATTTGTTTATATTTTTTGTGTGTGGGTTTTATCGTTATAGGGGTACATTGTTACTTTATAACTGGTATACTATTAGTTTTTTAATTGAAAATCATTTTTCACTGTTTAATTACTTTTTTTACAGTTTAATTTTAGATATGGGTTGTGGAAATTATAGGGGTAATGTGTCAGAAGTTAAATAATTTTATGAGTTTTAATTTGTTTTTTAATTAATAATTTTACTTTCAATGGTAATTAATTATGTTAGCTGAGGAATTACATTAGTTTTTATTTAGATGTGGGTTGTGAATTGTGTGGTGTTATAGGATAGGAAATAAAACAAATATGTAATAATGTTTTTATTTCTAAATAATTTTTAATTAAAAATATTTATTTGTTTGCAAATTTTTTTAAATTTTTATTTAATATAATATGTGTAGGTATTTGTTATATGTGTTTAACATTATAATATGTTTTTTAAATATATTTGTATTTGAATTTTTAACATATTTATATATTTTTCATTTGTTTTGTTTTTTAAATCTTTTTATTGTTGAAATTTTGTTTGTTTTTAATTTTGAACTGACTGGAGTGAGAGTATTAATAGTTACTCCTCTGCAATCCAACACTTTCCCTACTGTTGCACCCACCGGAGTGGTCATAGTGATTTTTACCCCTACCCTATCCAACACTTTCCCTACTTTTACAATTATTGGAGTGGTAAAAGTAAATCACGCCACTATCCTAAACTTTCTCTACTGTTGCACTCATTGGAGTGAGAATAGTAGTTTTTACCCCTCCGTATCCTACATTTTCCCTACTTTTGCACTCACTGAAGTTGGAATAGTAATTTTTTCCCCTCCTCTATCCAACACTTTCCCTACTGTTGCACTCACTGGAGTGGGAATAGTAATTTATACCCCTCCGCTATCCAACACTTTCTCTACTGGTGCACTCACTAGAGTGGCAATAGTAATTTTTACCCCTCCTCTCTTCAATACTTTCCTTACTGTTGCACTCACTGGAGTTGGAATAGTAATTTTTATCCCTCTGCTTTCCAACACTTTCCCTACTTTTACATTTATTGGAGTGGGAATAGTACATTTTATCCCGCACTATCCTACAGTTTCTCTACTGCTGCACTCACTGGAGTTGGAATAGCAAGTTTTACCCCTCCGCTATCCAACCCTTTCCCTACTGCCGCAATCACTGGAGTAGGAATAGTAACTTTTACCCCTCCGCTATCCAACCCTATCCCTACTTTTGCACCTAACTGTCGTGGGAATAGTAGTTTTCACCCCTCCGCTGTCCAACACTTTCCCTACTGTTACACTCACAGGAGTGGGAATAGTTGTTTTTACCCCATCGCTGTCCAACACTTTCCCTACTTTTGCACTCCATGGATTTGTAATAGTAACTTTTACCCCACTGCTATCCAACACTCTCCCTACTGTTACACTCACTGGAGTGGGAATAGTAACTTCTACCCCTCCGCTATCCAACACTTTCCCTACTGTTGCACTCACTGGAATGGGAATAGTAATTTTTACCCCTCCGTTATCCAACACTACCTCTAATGTTTTACTCACTGGAGGGGGAAATTTAAGTTTAATAAAAGTTGAATGTTTTAATTTATAATAGAATTTTCTTTAAATTAGATATAATATTATTGGTATGCACACACACACACATATATATATATTTGTAAATTTTTTAATAATTTTAAAATATAAAATAAATTAAAATTAATAGTTTATTAATTGCTTTAAAGTAAATATATTAATTATTATGTATGTGTGTTTAACTTTTTTAATACGTTTTTTAATTATATTTTTTCAAATTTATATTAAGGGGTCGATTCCGATCCTGGATTTTTTTTTCCCGTACGACTCGTATCCATATTTTATTACGTACGAATCGTACAAGTCCCGTACAAATGGAGAAGTACGATTCCTATGTGAAAAATACATGCGAATCGCCTCGGGAAAAGTCTATGAGACGTCCCCGGACAGTTTTACATACAAATTGTAAAACTGAAGTCCAAGCGCGCAAGTACTATCCGTACCGCGCGTCCGAAAACACAAGCGCATGGAAAAGGCTCCGTACGGAGCGAACTTTGTACGAGCCCTACCACGAGTACACTTGTGCCCGGGGTACGAGTCGTACAGCCTCCCCAGCCTTCCCCCACCCACGTATGTCCGCACCGTACCCCCACCCGCGTATGTACGCACCGTTCCCCCACCTGCGTATGTACGCACTGTACCCCAGGCGTACCCCCCACCCGCGTATGTACGGACCGTACATACGTGAGGATTGGGGTACGCCTGGGGTACGGTGCGTACATTCGAGGGTGGGGGTATGCCTGGGGTACGGTCCATACATACGGGGGTGGGGATTACGGGCTGTACATAGGCACTGTTGGGGTACGCACCGTACATGATGACACGTACGATGTGGGTGATGGCGTGTACGTCGCGTAGCGGGCCCCCTTTTCCTCGTGCATCGCGGCGTACTTGGCTTTTGCGGCACGTTTTGGCTCCCGTAAAAATATAGCCGTGCGGAGTGCTGTGGGTACGAATCGTACTTGCTGGTCCGTAAAACGCTGCCTGACTCCATGCGGACGTCGCGTACGTGCTGTCCAGGATCGGAATTGTATGTATTTTTTAGCCGTACGGTGTTTTTTACGATTCGTATGGAAATGGTATTTCTGTACGAATCGTACTTGCTGGTTTGTATGGTCGTACGGAGAAAACGCTCCGTACGGCCATTTGTACCCGGGTTTTACAGGATCGGAATCGGCACCTAAATCTACTTTATTTTTTATATTCATTTTATTATGTAACATATTTAATATTTATTGTTTTAGTATATACATATATATTTATATATAAAATTTGATATTTTGTACAACTATATTTTTTACATCGATATTTGGTTTTCAATATTTTGCACTTACCTGTTTAAGTATACGGAGTCGATATTTTTGCATTCTGTAGTTTTGCATCAATATTTTTACTTCTATATCTGGTCGAGGGTACTAACTTTTTTCCTGTAGTCTACTTGTGCATCCTCCAGGATATGGGTATCCAATATCCATACTTGTAGCCTTGCCAGAACCTGCCTACAGAACAGTTTTTTGGGCTATTGTCAAGTAAACTTATAGATCCGTAGTTGGCAGGTAAATCTCTGCTCCCCTTTTATAGAAAGGAATTATGGCATAACCATGGCAGGTAGGAGGAATATTGTTGCCCCTCATGATGGTATTACTCATGTGTTTGAGGTAAGGGACCCATACTTCATGTTGGGACAGAAATAGATTATCATTGATACCATCCAGTCTGGGAGCCTTTTCTTCCTTCGTTTTTGTTTTAAGGCACGCACCATTTCAGTTGGGGTAAAGCATGTGGGCTCCCTATCTGTCCTATCTGTACTCCTTAAGATTGGGGTTGTGCCTGCTTGCTCTATTTAAGGGATATTCTCCTACTTCCTATCCTGAAGCGTTTCTTGATGCCACTCACTGTAGAGAGCCTCGAAGTGGAAAACCCATTGGTCTGGCTATACTGCTGCCTCTAAGTGATTGTCAATTACTTGAGTACCAACTCACTGCCACTAGATTCCCCAAAAACTATGTTTTTTTGTTAAGTGTGTTGGTGAGCACTACCAACTGTTCCTTTTCCCACCTCCTTTTGGATGTAGTCAAAATGGTCTTATACGTTTTTCTTGCAGAGGCTATTTCTGCTTGACTACCCTTCTTTATGGCAACTAGTAAGCAGTTCTTTGCGAGTCGACATTCTTTACTGAACCAGCTCTGCGAAGTCTTGTGATGACTACAAAGAGGGGCCTTAATTGCTCCATAAGTTGGCAATGCACATTGACAATTTTAGGCTTTGCCCTGTTTATTGTTTCAATGGAGGACAAGTTTTCCACAAATAACTTGTATATGTGTGTTTGTGTTGCAGAGTCTGTCAATATTTCCATCCATTTGACGTTTCTCATATTATTTGCTGCCTCTACATCACTTTTTGAGATTCAGAGTGCCACGTTTGAGCTCATAAATATAGAAAGTAAAAATTTAGCACTCAGAGCTTGGTGTTCACTGTCCAGTCTAGGGGCAATTTCCATGTCGACCAAATAGGGCCATAATTCCTGATCCAGCAGTATATAATCTATATTACTAGTTTTTAGTCCTCGTTTGAAAGTTGGACATGGAGGGAAATCTAATATAGTGTTACCTCTGACTATTTTTAGGCCATTTTCTCCAATCATATCTTCCAACTGCGCTGCCACCACAGTTGGTTTATTTACAGCCTGCCCCGGTACTCTCAATGAATTTGGTGAGTGAAACATTTGTGGGATCTGGTCTACATTTGTTTCTACAGGGCTAAGTCTTGTGTTGCAGTCACCTGTGATAATCTTTATGGCACTGTAGTTTAAATGACTGGAAGGTAACCCACAGTTGCAGATTGAGTGTTTAGAGGGACTGATCTGACAAACATATTAGCAATGGCTATGTGTCTGGCCCCATATAGAGTAGTTAGTTTTTCCCAAGCTCAGCAGAACCCAACTATCTTTTGTGCCTACTTTGGCTGTTGTGTTGAGATCCAGCCTTACCATCAGTATGCCATCTGATGGTCTTCTCAACGGGTCTGGTGCTACATATGCAGAAAATGTGATAAAGTCACTTCTAAATACTGGGGCTACTGCCCAGGTCTCCTGAAAGACAATGATGTGATATCAGTCAATAAATTCCCCCCCTTCCCCGGGACCTGAGAGCTTTGCTCTAACTCCAGCCAGATTCCACGATAGTAATCTCAAAGAATCATCATTGGTCTCCCCTTCCCTTTGTTAGGTGGACTTATAGGGCAATCCTGACCTACTCATTCAAGTAAATTACTTGCAGTAATTGTATGATTAGGATAGCGCCTCCCTCCTCCTTTTCTGGCAACTAGTACTTGGGGGGTTACTTGCCCAGGGTTGATGCTAAATTCTCTCCCAGTGCAAATTATACTGGATATTGTGCCCCTCATGTTTCCCTGCAGTCAGTCGGTATCCGATAAATTGGAACAATCATCTAGATTATGGAGGCATTGGGGAAGGGCTGGAGATTTACAGTCCATAGACATTGTGAAGGTAGTTAGGTAATTTGGAGTATTGACCTTCAGTCTTACTTGCTATTTTATATCGGCCCTGAACCTCAGCTCCGATGTAATTAGATCTTCGACCAACTAATAATTCTTTAGTTTCAGCCCTATGCTGTCAAATTGAGTGTCTATGTCACTAAGTCTTGTGGCATGCAAAATATCCTCCCTAATTATGGATCTACAACCTCTGGAATGCCTCTCTTTATTTACACGTGAATTGTGAGATTCCCTGGCTTCTTGCAGGATTTTGGTCACACTTGTCAATTATATATCATATGACTTGGGGTCCGGTTCTGATGCGGTTTCGAAAGCTTCCCGATCGAATCAGTTTGGAAATGGTTTCCGACTGACTCAGATCGGGAGAGTCCGACCGGCCGAGTATGATGCATCCTGATGCTTCCAGATATTTGGTTGGAGTCCCGTCGATTTCTATGGGAGCCTGTGTTCCTAACCGCAACATAATCTGGCCCTCGATCGGGAAGACACGTTCCCCATCCGATTTGAAAGGAGCAAATGCTGTTAGTAGGCCTTCCTAACTGCATCGTAATCAGCCCTAGATAAGGAAGCTTTCCAATCTGCATCAGAATCGGGCCCTTGGTCGTAACCTCAGTGACTTTATTATTACTAGGGTTACTACAGCTGCCATAAAAGTTTTAGATCTCTTTGACTCGGTGCTGTGTGATTATTTGAGGACCAATTTGACTTGGATATGTACCTCCCCTCTGCCAGTTCCCCTCTGGCGCTGATTTCACTAGAAGTCCCTTCTACTCTGAGATGGTTGCCCTTGACTATGTCATCTGTTCTCCCCATGCATAATATTGAGCCTTGGTTGGCAAACTGATTGCTGTCCCTTATGATCAAATTACTCCTATTATCATCTACAGAGTTGCTCACATGTGTTGTCATGGCCGTTTAACTATCTAGTTTCTCATTTAGCACCTTGGTCAACCTCTCCATGCCCTCACATAGACTAGCAATCTCTCACCTCAGTACTTTTATTTGAGAAGATGTTTCCACTCCTCACTCTCTTATGGTGAGCTATTGCTTGTTCTAGCATTATGTTGTTTTCTAAGGGTTCTAGGACTGCATATCAATTCGAACAGTTAATGCTAACTATGGGCATTGTGGGTTTATGAGTTTTCTCAGATAGAGGCACCTGTGGGGGCTGCTGGAGTACACTCACAGGGCTTTTCCGTGCTGGGAATGCTAGCATGTTTGACATTTTTACTTGTCCCCAAGACACGGAATGAGATTTGCTAACATATGAACCAATACCCTTCTGTGTGCTCCCCTTCTGCTTGATTACCTGTTTCTTTCGTAGCAAGTAGACCCTCCACTTCTTCAATCAAAACATTAATTTTGCTCAAGGTGTAATTCTTAGCGGAGTGCCTGGGTACCTTTCTCACTCCTTTTACCTCAGTTTGTTTTTCCGAGGCCTTACTTTTGCCCATGATATCAAATAACTATTAGCTTCTAAACAAATGGTATATAGTAGATAAGAGTATTTCAATGGACCTGGCCCCTGTGAGCCCCTTAGCAGTGCGGTTTGTGTTACTGTAATTAAGTTATGCTATAGTGATCAATCACACAGTTTAAAAAGTAAAGTGTGTGATGTTGTTATGTCTTCCCAAAAGCAGCAGTCACTGGATGGACTTAGCAGTACATTGCTTGGTGCTTCATAGGGACTGCTATCCCAAAAGCAAAGAATACCCAATAACAATAGTCTAGGCCTTCTTCAATCCCTGCTGTTCCGAGTGTTAGCACAGCGTTTTGAGGTGTAAAAGGACTGAGCAATTCAAAATTGCAGTCTGAATACAATCAAGATGCTCTCCACTTAGGAAGCTGAAAGCAAATAAACCTCCTCACTCTACTTAGCAGACTGCTGTAGGTACTCAGACTCAATCACCACTGCAGGGTGGAAATGCATAGGTGTCCTTAAAGAAGGAAATATTTGCCTACTGCAGACATTATTATTTTTGGGTTCTTCCCTTTGTCCCTAAGCAGTATACTAGGTTTCCTGTTTTCAAGATATTTGCATACAAATGCTCAATGTCTGGTTAGGAGCTCCACCAGTACATTTGTGTTCTTTTATTTCTGAAGATTGTGCCAGCACAATTGTACAACTACTGTTTCACACCTATCCACAGGTCATAGACAGAGAATGGGGAGGAGTAGACAACACATTTGGTACGACGGGTGGATTAGATGTGAACATATAAAAAAAAAAGAAAAACGGGAGTACAATTAGATCCTTTAGAATTTATTTATAGGCAGACTGTAACAGGAAAACATGTCATTTAATAATATTTTGCCACACTAACGGTAGCAAGCCGCCTGACCAGCTTTATGCACCATGATATACAGCCCTGTAGATGACGAGGTTTTCAAAAGCCGTTCACAGAAGTATCTTAGTGTGAGTACATAGACCTATTTGGGGGTCCTGGGTTCAGTTCCCTCGTGCTCCTGCCTCTTGGTTTACGTTGCAGTCAACTTGGAGACCGATTCTTTTGTTTAGTTTCCTGCCAGGTTGTATTTTCCTTTTGCCCATGTCCTGATGAGGCCCGAATTTGTGGGCTGAAACACATCGACCATACAAACCAGAGGAGTCCAACAGAATATTAGTACCTTAAAAAGAAATGACACACTTGTTTGGACTGAATGGAGGGTTGACCTTTCCTTTTTTTGTGTGTATTGGACTACCTCATTGTAGGATTGCTCAAAAACATGCAGCAACCATTCTGTTTTATTTATAATGGGTTAGAAGGAATTCTGACTGTATTGTATTGATTTCCTTGTTTGTCATTTTGTATTATTTCCTATTTAAGAAATACAAAGAATTATTCTTCTCCAGTTGTGGATGTGGTACGTGATAATTGAAACAAGTGCTAATAGCATTAAGGGACTAAGCACCTACAAGTAGAAACTAATTAGTGTTCTACCCACCAAAATGTGATCGTATTTATTCCACTACATCACCTTCCCCTTCTTTGTCAGTTGTTCTTGTCCCAGATGTAGTAGGACGATTAGGACAACCCCCATTGTTACTTGAAAAATATATCAATGAACAGCAACTTCCAGAACAAGCAGGTCTCGCACAGCTTAGTGCTTTAAAGGAGCAGGGCCAAGGGGGGCGGCCCTGCCCTGCCCTGCCTCTTCCTGTCACTTTTAGGAACAGGGTGGGCCAACCATTGCCTGGCCTTCATCCGGGCACATCCCCCACACACTGCAGGCTGGCACAGATCGAGATGGAACTTTGAGTCCTACGGCCAGTGCCCCCCAAAGTCTGTGTCCCACACTGCAGGCTTGATACTGCTCTTATCGGCAAGATGGCAGGAGAAGGTGGTGGTGCGTCCTGGCGCAGAGCAAGCTGTGACTGAGTCCATCGGCCAGTGTTACCCACAGGGGTGCAGAAAGAAGCAAGAGAGTTGCAGAAAGAGGCAAATGAATTGCAGAAACAAACAACAGAGGTGCAGAAGGAGGCAAGATAACTGCAGAAAGAGGCAAGAAAGTTGCAGAAACAACCAAAGAGGTGCAGAAAGAGGGAACAGGGGTGCAGACAGAGACAAGAGAGGTGCAGAAAGTGGGAAGATGGGTGCAGAAAAAAGCAAGAGGGGTACAGACATTTACAAGAGAGGTGCAGTTAGAAGCAAAAACAGTGCACTGTGCAAAAGAACCAACAGAAGTGCAGAAAGAGGTAAGAGGCGAGAGGGGTGCAGAAAGAGGCAAGAGGGGTACAGAAAGAGGCAAGAGAAGTGCAGAAAGAGGGAAGAGAGGTGAACTAAGATTCAAGAGATGTACAGAGAGAAGGAAGAGAGGTGCAGAAAGAAGGAAGAAGGGTAGAGAAAGAGGCAAGATGGGTGTAGGAAGAAGCCCCAGGGGTACAGAAAGAAGCAAGAGAAGTGCAGAAAGAAGCAACAGAGGTGCAGAAAGAGGCAGGAGGGGTGCAGAAAGAGGCAACAGATGTGCAGAAAGAGAAAAGAGAAGTGCAGAAAGAGGCAAGAGAGGTGCTGAAACAGGCAGGAGAGTTGCAGAAAGAGGGAACAGGGGTACAGAAATAGGCAAAAGAGGTGTAGAAAGAGGGAAGAAAGATGCAGAAAGTCGCAAGAGGGGTACAGAAAGAAGCAAGTGAGGTGCAGAAAGAGGCAACAAAGGTGCAGAAATAGGCAAGAGAGGTGCAGAAAGTGCAAGAGGTGAGCAAAACGAGGCAAAATAAGTGCAGAAAAAGAAAGGTATAGAAAGATGCAACAGAAATGCAGAGAGAGGCAAGAGAGGTGCAGAAAAAAGCCAACATGGTTTACACACCATTAGTACCAATTTAATACCCAAATTTAGCAATAAGTAACAGGTGACCATTTTAGGTTTGCAAAGGCCCTTCCACCACGCTGTAACACTTGTCAGTGGATTTTGGTAACGTTTGAGCGGTTTGAGCTACAAACAGGGTTTTTCTTGTTAAAATCTGCAGATCATGCAGCAGATGATGGATTATGTGGCAAATGCAGAACATGTATAATTGTGCAAAAGTCGGTTCAGCCAAACAGTTGCATAATTGCAGTGGCCCTGCTCATTCCTCTAACTAGGACCAGAAGTGCTACTCAGTGGTTCCTTCTTTTTTTTGTCTCATTGAGTTTATAGTTTAGCTTCTATGGAAATGAGGAAGACTAAACATGAGGTTACAACTCCACAACACAGACTATAATACCACACAATTACTCTCCATAACACATAATCACACTCTACATAATTCCTATACACTAAATACCACATAATTTCTATCCACATAAATTCACTGCACAATATACCACATAATTCTACTACACACAACCTACATCCACTCCACTCCAAGAAAAATTAATAAAACACTTTTACATTTACAGCGCCAATCGCTCTAACTCTCGCAAATGCGAAACCTATTACATTGCAAATGCTTCTTCAACTGGTAGTTGTATTTGCAGAGTGGTGGAGAAAGGGGGCTGGGCCTCCAACTAGCGCTCAGGAATTCCGCTGCGTAGGACTTACAGGATGTACCAGGAGGGCTTCTTAGCCCCCAAAGTCCCTCAGGAGTAAAGTGCTCCTTATCCCCCAACACGTAGTGTGCCAGGAGGCCCATTTGCAGAGTAGTGGAGAAAGGGAGGGCACGGCCTCTGAAGACCTCTTAGCAATCCCACTGTGTGGCACTTACTGGAGGTACCAGGAGGGGTAGTTGGCCCCCAAGGACAACCTTGGAAGCCAACTGCCCCTCCTATTACATCCAGTAAGTCCCACACAGCAGCACTGGTAAGTACTCATAGCAGGTCACGCCCCCTATGACCACCACTCTGTAAATGCACTCCCTGGCGCGCTCTTCGACGGGGATTAAAGTCCCCTTTGCCGCTGGGGGTCCTTAGGGGCCAACTAGCCTACCTGATACCTCCAGTAAGCCCCAGATAGTGGGATTCCTGAGAGGTAGACACAGGCCACACCCCCTTTCTCCACCACTCGGCAAACGCACCTCCTGGCGTGCTCTTGGTTAGGGGATGAAGTCCCCTTGCCTTCTGTGGGTCCCTGGAGGCCAACTAGCCCTCTTGTTATCTCTAGTAAGTCCCACAAAACTGGATTGCTGAGAGTGGTCTGAGGCCGCACCCCCTTTTTTACACCACTCTGCAAACGTGCCTCCTGATGCACTGCTGCTCGGGGGATGAAGTCCACTGTAGTCCTGATGTCTTCAGGACACAAGAGGACCTTATCACCCCACCAGCAGTGTGCCAAGAGGCGCATTTGCAGAGTGGTGTAAAAAGTGATGTGGCCTCGGACCACCTCTCAGCAATCCCACTGTGTGGGGCTTACTGGTGGTACCTGGTGGGCTTGTTGGACCCCAGGGACCATAAGGATTCAAGAGGACTTAATCCCCCAATTTAGAATGCGCCAAAAGTCGCGTTTGCACAGTGATGCAGGGAGGGGGCCGGGCCTCCCGTGAGATGCCGGCTTTTTTTTAAATTTGCTTTTTGGAAGGGGATTGTGTGGCCCCCCTTCCCTTTATTATTTTTGGGTCTGGGGACCCCATCCCCCAGGGCCTGAGCATTTATTTGCTTTTTTGTTTTTAAACAGAAAGGGTCAGCAGGGCCCCCCTCCCATGGCCGATTTTGGCCCCGGGGACCCCATCACCCGGGGCATGGCCACATATGTATTTTATTATTTTTAAATTATTTTTAAGGAGGGGGCTTCGCAGCCCCCTTCCTTAGGCCAATATTGGCCTGGGGACCCCATCCCTGGGGCTGTGCCTTGTTTTTATTTGTTTATTTAACCAGGGGTCCCTGGGCCACTATTGCCCCCACGGGCCCAGCCAGCTCCCAGCCTCCTGCGGGAGCCAGCATTGCTCTTGGACAAAGTGAGCTGCAAACAATTCTCCTTTGCTTCTTGGAAGCGAGAGCAGGTTTCCTGCTCTCGCTTCCAAGAAGCAAAGCAGTGTTTGCTATGGCAGGCCGGTTGTCAGTAGGTAGTAATAGTTAGGATCTAGTTTCCATAGGAAAAGTATTTTTTGACTAGCCCATAGTTTAGTAGTTTTAGCGAAATCAAAACCGAACAATATAGTGATATCTCTGGCCGTGGATATTTAGCGGCAGTTTCACCATGATTGCGGAGAATTTGTGACTTGTTCGAGGTAAATTGCAAAAGCGTGTGCCAGTGGGATACTCTTATTGGCTGGACACAACTTGAACAGAAAGTTGTGGTGGTTCTGTGGTGATCGCATTTAAATTGCGACATGTTCTAGGTAAATCGTGAAAGCTTGCCAGCGGGAATGCTGTGATTGCCTGGATGCAACCTGAAAAGAAAGTTGCAGTAGTCATTTTATCAATCGGGAACGGCTGAAAATTTCATGAAAAATTTCGTGAAAGCTTGACAGCGGGAATGCTGTGATTGGCTGGATGCAACCTGAAAAGAAACTTGCAGCAGTCACTTTATCAATCTGGAACGGCTGAAAATTTCTGTGAAAGCCAAGATAAGGAATCAAGGTGGAGATCTGTGACCCAATGTTTCAGAAATAGGGGTATTAGTGAAACAAGTTGGGGGAACAGCCATTACAACGCGGTTTTTACCACGCAGTGCAGTTACATCGCATGTGTTACAACGCATGCGATGTTACAACGCTATGCCATTACAACGCAAGTCTTTACATCGACTTGCGCTAGATGGCGTGCTAACATTACAAATAGTGTAGTTTACTATCCCAACACCTTCCCTATTGTTAAGTGGACTGGAGTTGGAATAGTAAATTACACTTTTTTAATGTTAGCATGCCATCTAGCGCAAGTCGATGTAAAGACTTGCGTTGTAATGGCATAGCGTTGTAACATCGCATGCGTTGTAACGCATGCGATGTAACTGCACGCGTTGTAAAATCCCGCGTTGTAATGTTATACATCCCACAAGTTGTGTCCAAAATAGTTTTTTTTGATCGCCTGTGGTATTTGTGACAACAATGTGACTGCCAGCATGGCCTCCCATGTATCATCACAGGACATCGTGAATATTAGTGTGACATCGCGAAATTTATGAAATTATTTATAAAAATATAAATATTTGCACACTCGTTGGTAACTGTCACAGACTCATGTACTCACTCACAAACTTACTTAGACACATACACCCATTCACATACCTACTCACACACTTACACATCCAGCCACATACCCACTCAGATACTCATGCACTCCCTCACATACCCATTCAGGTACTCATGCACCCACTTACAGACTCACTCAGAGAGTAACGCACCCATGTACAGACCTACTCAGAGACTCATGTACCTACATAAATCCTACTTTTAGACTCATGGTCACAGTCTCATACCCACTTAGAGACTTTTACACCCACTCACAGACCCACCTGGGCAGTCATGTATCCTCTCACAGACCCAGTCAGATACCCATGCACCCATTTACAGACTCACTCTGAGACTCATGCACCCATGTACAGACCCACTCAGAGACTCATGCAACCACTTACAGACCCACTCACACATGCATGTATGTATGCACAGACTCACTGATACACTCACGCCCTCTGACTGACCCACTGAGACACTCCCACTCCCACTCATTAGACTCACTCAGATATGCATGCACCCAATCACTCACCTAAAACTGATGCATCCAGTCACAGATCCACCCAGACACTCGCCCTCCCAATCACTGACCCTCTCAGACACTCATGCATGAACCCGTTCACTCACCCACTTTGAGACTTTTGCTCCCACTCACAGACCTATTGATACACGTACACCCACTAAAAGATTTACTCTGACAATCATACACCCATTCCAAGAACCACTCAGACATTCACACACCCGTACAGTCACTCACACACCCACTCACAGACCCACTTGAGACTTATGCACCCAATCACTCATACAATCAGAGACTCATGCACCCATTCACAGTTGCACTAAGAGACCCACACACCCATTGACAGAACCACTTAGACACTCATGCTCCCAGTCATAGATTCACTGAGAGACTTATGTGCTTAGTCACAGACCCACTCAGACACTCATGCACCCACTTACACACCGAATGAGACATGCACTTAGACATTGATGTATCCACTCCCAGTCATATACTTACTTTCAAATGCACAAAGGCACTCATGCACCTACTCACAGATTGACTGAGAGACTCATGCAATCAAATCACAGATCCATTCAGACACTGATGAACCCAGTCATAGATGCACTGAGACAGTCACGCAGTTCATTGCAGAACCATTGACAGACTGATGCATTATCTCACGGATAGTGCATCACAGATAGTGAATGAGAGACTTACTGATACAGCGATGCATGCAGTCACACATTAAACTGAAAGAGTTATACACTGTGTTATGGAGATATTAAGGGTGTTATACATGCTATTATAGAGTCTTTTAGATAGTAATGTGTTGAGTGTGCTGGTTATAATCTATTTTTCAATTATACCTTTTGTATATAGTGTTGGGTTTTGAATGTCTGCCTTTGTTTTGTCATTTTGCGACGTATTCGCGGTGATCGCAACCACCAATATCATTGCGTCACCCGGAATCATCGCAAAACATAAAAATCAGTTTTAAAGAGGGTTTTTATACAAACTTCTTGGAAAAATATGATTTTAAACAATGATCTAATACATCCTGAGTGTCTGTAAAATGTGTGTATATATATATGTTTTACACTTTATAAAAAAAGGTGGACTCATCAGGGTTACCGAAGTAATCCTGACTCTCAAAGTAATCATGAAAATGGGAAATCGGTTTAAAAGATTGTTTTTATACAAACTCTTTATAAACATGTGACTTTAAATAGTGCAGAAATAAACTCCTAGAGGTCCATTAGGATGTAGGGCGAAAAAACACCCCGACTGCCATGGAAGCAGAAAACAACCGCCCGCCGGCCCCGTGAGAAAATCGGCGGCCAAATTAGCATTAACCGCCAAAAAATCCCAGAATAACCGCCCGTAGCAGGCGGAGATGGGCAAAATCCGTCCGCGGCAGTCGGAATCGCAACGCAAAAAACAACAACCCGCCGCTAGTATAGCGGAGACACCGCTCCGGAAATTAGTATATCCCTGACGGTCCCGCAGTACGTACCGCCGTCTCCGACCGCCGTGGTCACTCAATGGGATGAATGGGAGAGCCAGCAGAAGAGCTGAAGCACAGCCACCGCGGTGGACGAACCGTCAAAAATATGGCGGACGAAGCCAAAACCCCACAAGAAGGCCAAAAATTGCACACTAGACATGCCTCCCAAATACACAAAACACACCCCAATGAGACAACCACATAGCAAAACGAAAAATACAAATCCCCGCACAACACACTTGTCAGCAACACCCCAATTGGACACACCCACATAGCTGTTTATAAAACCAGCCCCTTCACTGACCACAATCCCTTGCAAAACTCCAGGCGAGAACGGACACATACCCCAGCTGACAGGAGAGGCAAAGGACACAACATCACCAGCCACACCACACACAGCACTACCACCACCTCCAAACCAGTACAATTAACCCCCTGCACAACACACACCATACACAGCACAACCACAACCACCACTCACACTCCTGCACCCACAATCACTTTGCACACCACACACCATGGCGACACAGAAAATGCCTAAATTCACTGAGAGTGAGTTGAAGTTCATGGTAGATGAGATAGTCAGAGTGGAATCACAGCTTTTTGGTACCCTGGTCCAATAGACACCATTAGCCACAAGGACATACATGTGGGCTAGGATAGTCCAAAGGGTCAATGCAGTAGGGACCACCCCAAGATCAAAAAAGGAGATCATGAAGCGGTGGCATGATCTGAAGAGGGTGGTCAAGGAGAGGAGGAGCAAGAACCGTGAGCTGGCTCAAATGAATGGCGGTGGCCCTCCCATTCCACAAAAAACATTCACACAATGGGAGAAGAAGGTACTTGCCATACTGCATCCAGAGAATCTCACAGGAGTAGCCGGGGAGTGGAGGCTGGTAAGTACAAACAAATGACTACCGCCACCCTGCTATGTACTGCCTTGCACAACTACAAAGCCACACTACCTAGGACACACGTCATCCATCTGCACCAAACACTCACAAAAACATGGCTCACAGATCCAACATTCACCCACTCCCATTCACCCCAAACATAGCTAACAACATAACCATGGGGGCATGTGTACAGGCAGACAGCACTACATTAACCACCAGGCCCCCTGGCCCACACCTGAGCAGGATGGATCCCTCCCCCACCCCACCCAGGAGCGGTTTGAAGCCATTGCAGTACACCAAACAAACTTACAGGTAGGGAGCCAGCTTCCCTGGGAGGGTGTTTGTATCTGGGAGGGCTGCACTACAACTCCCACAATGCCCCCTGTCCCAAACCTGAGCTGGATAGATCCCTCCCCACCCGACCCAGGAGCAGTTGGAAGCCATTGCAGTACACCAAACAAACTTACAGGTAGGTAGCCATCTTCACAATGAGGGTGTTTGTGTCAGGGAGGGCTGCACTACTACTCCCACCATGCCCCCTGCCCCATACCTGAGCAGGATGGATCCCTCCCCCACCCCACCGAGGAGCAGTTGGATGCCATTGCAGTACACCAAACAAACGTACAGGTAGGTAGCCATCTTCACAATGAGGGTGTTTGTGTCAGGGAGGGTTGCACTACTACTCCCACCATGCCCCCTGTCCCACGCCTGAGCAGGATGGAGCCCTCCCCCACCCCACCCCACCCCACCCAGGAGCAGTTGGAAGCCATTGCAGTACACCAAATAAACTTACAGGTAGGTAGCCATCTTCACAATGAGGGTGTTTGTGTCAGGGAGGTCTGCACTACTACTCCCACCATGCCCCCTGTCCCACACCTGAGCAGGATGGATCCCTCCCCCACCCCACCCAGGAGCAGTTGGAAGCCATTGCAGTACACCAAACAAACTTACAGGTAGGTAGCCACCTTTGCAATGAGGGTGTCTGGGGGTGGGGTGTCTGCACTACTACTCCCACCATGCCCCCTGTCCCACACCTGAGCAGGATGGATCCCTCCCCCACCCTAACCAGGAGCAGTTGGAAGCCATTGCAGTACACCAAACAAACTTACAGGTAGGTAGCAATCTTTACAATGAGGGTTTCTGGGGGTGGAGGGCCTGCACTACTACTCCCACCATGCCCCCTGTCCCACACCTGAGCGGAATGGATCCCTCTCCCACCCCACCCAGGAGCAGTTGGAAGCCATTGCAGTACACCAAACAAACTTATAGGTAGGTAGCCATCTTCCCTGGGAGGGTGTTTGTTTCTGGGAGGGCTGCACTACTATTCCCACCGTGCCCCCTGGCCCATACCTGCGGAGGATGGATCCCTCCCCCACCCCTCCCAGGAGCAGTTGGAAGCCATTGCAGTACACCAAACAAACTTACAGGTAGGTAGCCATCTTCACAATGAGGGTGTTTGTGTCAGGGAGGGCTGCACTACTACTACCACCATGCCCCCTGTCCCAAACCTGAGCAGGATGGATCCCTCCCCCACCCCACCCAGGAGCAGTTGGAAGCCATTGCAGTACACCAAACAATCTTACAGGTAGGTAGCCAGTACGTGCACCCACACATTTTTCCCAAATTAAATGGTACCATATGACAACACCAGCACAAACATTGCACAAAGAGCCATACCTACCCCATTGCCAAGCACAGTGTGCACACAGGTAAGCCAAGGAAACTGTCACAACCACCAAAGTGTGACACACCAATGCACAAGTAGAAGAAAGCCTGGGCACATTCATGCACAGCAACTAGTTACATGTGCATCATCATGGGGCAAGTGCAACAAGGACCATTCTCAAAATATGAAAGCATGTGTGGTGGCACAAATCAAGATATGCACATGACAGGACAAAGGGATGCAGGAGATGACAATGGCCAGTCCATGGCCAGATGTGATGTCTGCTAGGTCAGACAACTAAACCATGAATCCACAATTAAACACATGTTGTGCCAGGCCCTAGATGGCAACAAGTCCCAGCAAACCTCAATTGGACACGGTCCGCATGGTATGCCCTGACACCTAGCACCATGGACAAGTAATGCTTGTACCACTGTATCATGTCAGGGAGCACAGTACTGCACACAGTCAACAATGTGATGATGTGCAGTGTACAAAAGGTGAATGACACACAGCTAACCCAAAGCTTGCCGGGTGCACTGCAATGACCACTTCCCATCTGACCAAGAACTCAATGCCAAGGACAACACCAGCAACCTGCAGAGCCAGTCTCCACCCCGGTACAAGGACTCTCGGAGGTTGACTCTCAGGATTCTGTGGACGATGAGCTTGAGGCCGGCCCATCTGATGTTCCAGGGTGCAACAGGTCCCAGTACCCCAGCATCCCCCCAGCACATCTGCGGCAACAACAACTCCACAGCAGAGCGCTGCTGTCACGGCCTGTGTGGCCACCACCACCACCACTACTGCTGCCTGCAACACCTTCCCTGTCCCAGAAGATGCCCCGCACACACCAGCCATGAAGAGGGCAGGGAGAGGATGCGGGTGCCCACAGTGGTGAGGCAACAGGTCCATGGCAGCAGGGCAGGGTCACCCAGGGACACCAGGAGGCTGGGACCCACTCCCTGGAACACATCACCAGAGTCTTGGGCGCATACGAACAGGCCCAGGGACGAACGGGCCGGTCGGACGATCTGTTGCACGAGCTCATCCTGCTGATGAGGTCCATTGACAGATGCATTAGACAAATTGTGGACCTCTTGGGCCAGCAAGTGGCGGTACTGAGGGACAGGCATGCGCCCCAGACAACACCTCCGCCTCCCTTCTGGTGGGCTGCACAATGACAGTTCACCATCCTCCCCTGCGCCCACAGAGAGGGGTGAGTCCTCAGACCCCACTGGCCCTGCAGCAGGGCCCCCCTGCCAAACGACGAAGGGGCCGTCCTAAGAAGACCCTGGGAGTATCTGGATGCCAAGCACCTGCCAGACGCAAGTCACGGAGCCAGGCATGATGGAAACCCTCTCCACCACTGCATTGACTCTTTGGACTGTCCTTCCCCACACTGCCTTGTGAATGGCATCTGCCTGTTGGATTGGGTCACCACAGCAATGTGGTGACTACTTGACCATCTCATCTACCACGACTATCAACTCACTCCCCCCAATGGAAATGTACACCCCCCTTGCATCTCACCAAAGTAAATAAAATATCCTCACACACATGTTGTTGTGTCTGCTCCGTATTTATTGCAGGGTGTACAGTCTTCAACATGATCACAATGTACCAGGACCATGGGCTGTATGTAGGCAAGGAGAAATTGAAGGCACCTAGGGAAACAAAACAGAACAACTGTCACTGGTCTGGGTGTGGCATCACAGACATCACACAAGCCCTAACACCAGGATAACCCAACGTGCACATGTCACAATGGCCCCCAAGTGTCAACATACACGTCCTGTTGATGATCCCAAATGACATGTCCTAGAAACATTTCCAACCACCACTGAGTCTACAACTGGCTGATGCTACAATTCTCGCATGCCCCTTCACGACAACAGCAATCTCATCAGACAATGGGTATGTTGCATATTGCCACCCACCATCAAGTGAAGTAGCGGGTGATGAGCTGTTCAGGCAGGTCAACACCTTCCTCCTCTCCACTGTCCTCATCACTGGACACGGCTTGGTTTGCAGGCTGGGGCCTAGGGTCCTCACCATCATCCAGGAGCAGGGGAATCTCCCTGCGAATGGCTAGGTTGTGGAGCATGCAACAGCAATCTGACACACCTTCCCGGGTGAGTATGCCAGTGCACCTCCGGTCTTGTCCAGGCACCGGAAATGTGACTTGAGCAGGCCAAAAGTGCGCTCCACCACACGACGTGTCCTCCCATGGGCCTCATTGTAGCGGACTTCAGCCGGGGACCTGGTATTCCGCAGTGGGCTCAGCAACCAGGGGCGGTTGGGATATGCAGAGTCACCTAGGTATGACAAACACAAATAGACATTGCAATGTCGCAGAGTCTCAGGGGAGTAGGTCACACACACATCACGCCACACAACCAGGCATACTCACTAGGCCTGGGCGGTAAATTCGGTTCCGTTCGCGGAATTTGCGGAATTTGGGTAATTTTGCGTTCCGCGGAGAACGCAAAATTGCCCAAAAATCTGTGTTCCGCAACTTCGCAAAATTTTTTGCTTGTTCGCGTTCTCAATATGCGTGTTCGCGAGATATTTCACCCCGAGCACGCAAGCAGCGATCGCGAACAGGAAAAAAGTATCGCGAACAAGCAATTCCGCGTGTTCGCGGAATTTCTGCATGTTCGCGGAGATTTTTTATCGTTTCGCGGAGATTTGCGTAACGCGATTCCGCAAATTCCGCCCACCCCTAATACTCACCCACAATCCATGCACGCTCTAGAAGAAGATTAGCCATCAGCTGGGGCACTATGCTGTTCCTCAGGATGTAGGAGTCGTGGGCTGAGCCTGGGAATTTGGCACACACCTGCGAGATGGTCATATCTGCCAGGCACACAACCTGCACATTGATGGAGTGGTAATGCTTGCGATTGCGATAAATGTACTCACTTGCCTGTGGTGGCACAAGAGCGACATGGGTGCAATCAATGGCTCCAACAATATTGGGGATGTGTCCAAGGGATAGAATTCTCCCTTCACAGCTGGCAATTTAGCACCCCTGGGGAAATGGATGTATCCGTCCTTGTATAGCATCATGGCAGACAGTACATCACGCACCACCATACTGAACATCGGTTGTGACATTCCACCAGCACTGGCCACTGTCTCTTGGAACAATCCTGTGGCAAAAAAATGCAGAGCTGCCATCACCTTATAAGTAGGGGTGAAAGCTGTTGGATATGTCCTGCGTGGCTGCAGGTGGGGCTCCAACAGATCACAAAGGGTTTTCAGGATGGCTCTGTCCAGGCGGCATTTGCGTATGATCGCAATATCCTCCTTGTCCTCCAGCACCGTCAAGTGACGAATCAAATTTGGCCTCTGCCTGTTGGAGATGATAGTGGACACATGTCAATACAATACACCAAGAGATGTGCACAGCATATCACGTTCTGGATGACACAACGACAACAATGACTGACATCTAGAGTGACTAACAGACCAGCTTACCTGGAGGGACACCTTCAGCTACACAAAGGGCACACGTGTCAACTTACACAAGACAAGTACCTCAAACACCACCTTTGGCTATGTGAATGCACATAGGGATATGGCCACAGTACCCATGTGCACGCCTGGGAGTCTAGCATCCAGCATATGTGTAACTAATCAAAACCACTGTCTCCTACCTAGCTACTGTACCGGTCACACCTTGATGCGTCATTACAACCTGGCACACATTCACCTCACAATGTCCACAGTCGGCGCTGGAATGATGAATGTGTTCATGAGCAGACATGAGAGGCAATGCTAATTAGATCAACATTCATCGAAACCAGCATTGCTGTGATTGTCACCGGACCTCAACACATTGACATGTGTACACATTGTACAGTCCAGGACTACACTGTCCTGCCTACACCAACATCAAATCCTCAAGTGACATGTGAGTGGGTACAGACTAATGTACGTTACACACACACAAACATGGCATGTGTAGCCATCAGTGAAGTAAATTGAACATTGGCATTGTGTGCACAATGATGTGCCATTGAACATGTTGGCACTATGCACTGTTGATGTTTGACAGATGGCCTTCGCTATTGCATGGCACCCATATCACGGTAGCTACCATTCACACCAGTGCAGTAGTCATAGGCATGGAGACATGTGGAAATGGCGGTTGGCATGCTCCGCCGCCAGAATGGCAGTGCCTCGTGTCAATGCATGGCACCCATATCGCGGTAACTACCGCCTGGCACTGGCGGTGTGTCACCAGCACCCCCATTCACACCAGTGCAGTAGTCATAGGCATGGAGACGTGGAAATGGCGGTTGGCATGCTCCGCCACCAGAATGGTGGTGCCTCGTGTCAATGCATGGCACCCATATTGCGGTAGCTACTGCCTGGCACCGGCGTTGTGTCACCAGCACCCCTATTCACACCAGTGCAGTAGTCATAGCCATGGAGACATGTGGAAATAGCGGTTGGCATGCTCCGCCACTAAAATCACGGTAGCACACTCCGGGCCCCAGCGGTATTACACTGCCATGGAGCTCGCCCTGGAGCCAATGTGAAGCTCGATAGCGGTGGCCTGATGCAATTTTGAAGGTCGCGGTAGGCGTGCTCCTCCACCGCGGAGGCGGTCATTGGCTGCATTTGAAAGATGCACCATCGCGGTAGCGCACCCTGGGCCCCAGCGGTGTTACACCACCATGGAGCTCACCCTAGAGCCAATGCGAAGCTCGATAGCGGTGTATTGATGCAATTTTGAAGGTCGCGGTAGGCGTGCTCCGCCACCGCGGAGGCAATCATTGGATGCATTTGAAAGAGGCAGACATGGACAACCAATTGCTGCAGCTTGGCACCTTTGAAATGACCCCAGGGGGCTATATATGTGAGAGTGAGCCTCACATTGCCACTGCTCACAGAGCCTGCTGCCTGAGACCCCTCACCTGGTGCTGCCTCCAGGGACTGCTGTCTGACAACCCTCACCTGCTGCTGCCTCCAGGTGCTGCCTCCAGGGACTGCTGCCTGACACCCCTCACCTGCTGCTGCCTCCAAGGACTGCTGCCTGACACCCCTCACCTGCTGCTGTCTCCAGGGACTGCTGCCTGACACCCCTCACCTGCTGCTGCCTCCAGGGACTGCTGCCTGACACCCCTCACCTGCTGCTGCCTCCAGGGACTGCTGCCTGGGGAGCCTCGCCACCAAAATCCCCTGCTGTTGTCTCACGTCCACAGTGATGGCAAGGACAGAGAAAATCCGTGCCAGTCCCTTCACTAGCGAGGAGCTGGAGGTCCTGGTGGACGAGGTGCTCACACAGTACCCAAGGCTATATGGTGCCCCAAATGTCGTGGTGAGTCTTAAACAGTGTTGTGGTAGGGCAGGGGGGCCACATATGTAGTGGACTGATGCAGTATGTGCCTGGGAGTGTGGGGTAGTGTCATGCACTGCCTGACATGCTGTCTCCAGTGGGAGGGTGTGTGTACCCAATTCCACAGCTTTCCCTCCCTGCACATGTAAGTATGAGTGACCTGTGTTGTGTTGTCAGCCATACAGTGACACACCTCAGCACTGTAGCTTGCACACAACCACCCATGTGAAGGGCATTTTGTATTTGTGAGATCATGTCCCTCAATGTGACATCCATGACACAGTTATCTATTCACAGGGCAGGGACATTGAGGGCTGCGCAGTCTTGGACACAGCGGGTCACCCCCTAAACACAGGTTGATATGTGATGTATGTGTTGCTCAACCCAACAATTGACTGAAGATGTGGACAGGCAGGTTTCAGTGCTGGCATCCTGCATGTGTGTGAGATGTGCAGGGACTGTGTTCCCCCTCACACCTGCATGCATTAACATCAGCTTTTCCCATGCAGGGGTCACATGTGGGCTGTACTATACTCTCTGATTAATCTATTGTTGTCATTTTGTTGTATCTTGCTGCTATACTGATAGATGTCGGTACATGGCACTGTGTACCTGATCATTTCTCCCTCTTGTCTCCCATGCCGGCAGCTCAAGGTACACCAGCATAAGGCCGTGTGGAGGGTCATTGCAGTGAAGGTGCGAGCCCTGGGGGTCTCAAACCGACGGCGCACCCACTGCCACAAGAGATGGGATGACATCAGCCGGCTGGCAAAGAATGTGGCGGAGATGACCCTGGGGCTGCTTCCTCACACTAGGCGTCTGGCACGGCGCAGCATGACACCACTAATGGGGCGCATCTTGGCGGTGATGCAGCCTGAGCTGGAAGTACGTTGGAAGGAGCATCAGCAGCAAGCCAGGGGTCAGCATTTGGGGAGTCTGACTTTGGATGGGAGTGGTTGCATGTGTACAGAGCCTGTGCCAGCGCTGGCCTCTGTGATGTTGGTAGTGAGATGCTGTGGCATGTAAGTGGCTGCTGGCCTGGGTGCCTGTGGCATGCATTTGCCCTATCTGTACTTACAAAGTTGATTTGGAAGCTGTGCCTTCACATTACATTCTGAGTTGTGCTCTTCAGGTTTCTTCTGCATTGGTGTAGTCTTGGGAATCCCATGGGAGGGAACGGCAGTGTGCCCAATCTGACTGTGCGTACATCAATGCGTCCATTGCATGCACCAATATTGGGGAGGGCTAGATATCTTACAGCAATGTGCAGCATTCTATTGTCCCCAATGTACAACATGGTGGGTGGCATGGGCTAATGTCCATTGTGGACTCTCATGTTGTAGTCTGGGTCTGTGTTGTCCCCTCTTGTTACATCCAGTTCTGTCATTGGCAACAAGTTGTGTGCCCCCATCATGTCCCTAGGTGTGCTCAGAACTAGTTGTGTGTCTGTTTGAACAGAGCCACAAGCAGGGTGTTGTGCTGTGTGGTCAACACATGGCTCACTTATGCCTGAGTTTCCAGTTTCCATGCACTGCTTGAGCCTATGTAGTGAGTTGGTACGATGTGATTGCACAGGGTGGTGTGCAACATGTAGACTTTTGTCATGCATTGCTTGCATATGTTTGTTCTGTTTTTGCCACTGACCTGACCCTACATCTCTCTCTCCCATGCAGCATCACCTGTGGTTACGGAGGGACAGGAGACGGACACCAGTGGGGGTGAAACTAGCACCACAGCTGCCCAGGAGCCAAGTGACACAGACGTCACCAGCGCATCAGAGGGAGACAGGAGTCTGCTGGAGGAGTCCCAGCCTGAGACGCGAAGCACCACATCATCCGATGCCAGTGGGGATGCATCCATGTTGGAGGGCACAGGGAACGGGGACTCTGCATCGACTCCCACCACACAGCGGCCATTGCCCACTCTCCCAGCCACTTCCTCTGGTGCTGCCTGTGTCCGCCTCAGTAAGAGGGTAAGTGTGCTTCACCCCTGGCACCGCTGTCCCTGCCCCTGTACCCCCTGCTGCCATCAGTGCTGAGCCTGTGGACATTTTGCGCTAGCTGTGTGTAGGCCAGACAGCTCTCCTAAATGCCTTCATTGACCACGACAAGAAATTGGCCCAGGTGGTTGATGTCATGGAGGGCATACATTCCGATGTGGGTGGGCTACACCGGACAGTCCAGGCTTTGTCATCAACAGTGACGTCTGCCCTGCAACAGGCCCATTCTCACAGTCCAGCTCCATTCCCTTTGTCCACCACCCAGGCAGTGGCCACAACTGACAATAGTGACCACGGTCCACATACATCAAAGTCACGATACATTACACGGAGCACACAGCAGCATCAACCCAAGCAGTCCCAGGCGCAGACACCATCCCCACAGAAGACCAATAGCACCCCAGAGCACAGGGAGAAAAGCACGTCAGGTGACACCAGTGGACAATTAGCAAAGCAGCAGACCTCAGGCACACATGCCTCAGTGGCATCCCCATCCAAGGACTCTCCTGCCCCTAAAGCATCGCGCAAAGATAATCGTACAGTGTCTGTGCCCACCAAGAAGGTGGTGCATGCCAAGGGTACACCTAGGAAGGGCTCAAAGGCATGATCACCAACCACCTCGACTCCCATTCCAATCCCAGTGAAGCAGGGGCCGGAGGGGATTGTAGGGGTGACACATGGTAAACAGAGGAAGGGGGGCAGAGGCGAAGCAAAGCAAGACATTCCACTGGGTCCAGCATACCACCAGAGGGGCTGCCAGTGCCTGCACCTGCTGCAGCAGTGGTGGTGATTGTGCCTGTTGTGCCCACACCACTTGCCATTGATCCAGTCAGTCAAGCCATTTAGGATCCCCAAGAAGTGGAAGGGCACCACTCCACAATCTCCCAGCCACACCGTGACTCCCGTCTGCATGACTCCACCTCCAAGTGCCACTACACCACCTGTTCCAAGCAGTCCTCCAGCTTGCCAAGACACTGATCGCTCTACCTCAGCTGTTCCGCTCTCTCCCCCTTTAAGTGCCCTGACAGTCCCCGAGGCACAGCCAGCTCCCAGTTTGCCTGACAGCCAATTCTGAGTGGTAGTCACCCTCACACACCTGTGTCTCACACAGGAGGGCCTGTACTGCACATTGTTGCCCCCTGACTGTGTTGCTGGCCATGGAAAGGTACAGTCAAACACATTCCCTGTGCAGCTTCTCATGTACTCATTCTGCATTTTGTCATGCCCACTGGCCTTGCCGTTCACTGCTGTGTTGGACCCTTCCCTGTGCAGCTTCTCATGGACATGCTCTGCACTCTGCCCTGGCCACTGGCCTTGTTGTTCACTGCTGTTTTGCCCTTGCCTTTGCAGCTTCTCATGGACATGCTCTGCACTCTGCCGTGGCCACTGGCCTTACTGTTTTGCCCTTGCCTGTGCAGCTTCTCATGGACATACTCTGCACTCTGCCCTGACCACTGGCCTTGCTGTTTTGCCTTTGCCTGTGCAGCTTCTCATGGACATGCTCTGCACTCTGCCCTGGCCGCTGGCCTTGTTGTTCACTGCTGTTTTGCCCTTGCCTGTGCAGCTTCTCATGGACATACTCTGCACTCTGCCGTGGCCAGTGGCCTTACTGTTTTGCCCTTGCCTGTGCAGCTTCTCATGGACATACTCTACACTCTGCCCTGACCACTGGCCTTGCTGTTTTGCCCTTGCCTGTGCAGCTTCTCATGGACATGCTCAGCACTCTGTCCTGGCCACTGGCCTTGCCGTTCACTGCTGTGTTGGACCCTTCCCTGTGCAGCTTCTCATGGACATGCTCTGCACTCTGCCCTGGCCACTGGCCTTGTTGTTCACTGCTGTTTTGCCCTTGCCTTTGCAGCTTCTCATGGACATGCTCTGCACTCTGCCGTGGCCACTGGCCTTACTGTTTTGCCCTTGCCTGTGCAGCTTCTCATGGACATACTCTGCACTCTGCCCTGACCACTGGCCTTGCTGTTTTGCCCTTGCCTGTGCAGCTTCTCATGGACATGCTCAGCACTCTGTCCTGGCCACTGGCCTTGCTGTTCACTGCTGTTTTGCCCTTGTCTTTGCAGCTTCTCATGGACATGCTCTGCACTCTGCCCTGGTCACTGGCCTTGCTGTTTTGCCCTTGCCTGTGCAGCTTTTCATGGACATACTCTGTATCTGCCCTGGCCACTGGCCTTGCTGTTTTGCCCTTGCCTGTGCAGCTTCTCATGGACATGTTCTGCACTCTGCCCTGGCCACTGGCCTTGTTGTTCACTGCTGATTTGCCCTTGCCTGTGCAGCTTCTCATGGACATACTCTGCACTCTGCCCTGGCCTCTGGCCTTTTTGTTCACTGCTGTTTTGCCCTTGCCTGTGCAGTTTCTCATGGACATACTCTGCACTATGCCCTGGCCACTGGCCTTGTTGTTCACTGCTGTTTTGCCCTTGCCTGTGCAGCTTCTCATGGACATGCTCTGCATTTTGTGCCTTACTCTTCTCTTCTCATGGTGCCTATCTGTGCAATTAGTGAATAAAGACAGTTGCTCCAGTTGTCTATTTTGTCAGTGTCCTTACTGAATAAAGTTATTTTGCTGTGTGTAAATGGTTTGCTGTGCCACATGGTCTGTGTGGCACTTCAACATGGTCAATGTTTGGGCTCACTTGCTCTCTTTTTTTCAGGGGTGACAGGGTCTTCAGTTCTTCTTGGCCCAAATACTTGTGGTGGCAATGGTGTCAATTTCGAATGGTTATCAGTAGTCATTTGCTTGATTAGTTCATGTTGGCTCTATTGTACACATGTCAGGTTGGGGGGCACTGCCAGCACAGGGTGGGTTTCTGCACACAGTATTGCAGGCAGGCTGTCCAGGGTCATCATGTGTGTGTTCTTCCTATATGTGTGCCCAGTGGTATATGTGTGTGGTCATCTTGTGATGGCCAGTCATCCTAGTCCCATGGCTTACTTTCCATGTGTGCTCTTGGATGGCCAGGTATTGTGCAGTGTGAAGGGGGTGAGTTTGTGGGGAGTGTTGATGTGTGCATGCCTATACAATGTCAACTACACACATGTGTCACCCAGGAGTTGTGTGCCTGTTGTTGTGATTGTTCATTCCTGTGGATGTGGTTGTATGCCCATGTGTGAGTTGTATGTTGTACACTGTGCAGTGTGTTGGTGTGTCCTTGCAGTTCTGTCTGACTCCTACTTGTTGTTTTTGTCACTTGTGAGTATGCAGAGAGTGTTACTGGCAAGTCAGTGTTGTGTATTGTTGCACATCCATGTGTCTGGTGGCTGTTTGTGGAGACTGGGCAGACCTGCTGCTCCACACTGCCATTGTGGTTGTGTTATCTCATGCATTGCTGTCACATGTTGCCTTCTTGCCTCCAGTTTGGCATTTTGTGTGTGTTGTCATGCTATCCCCTGTCTGTGCTTCAGCTGCCTACCCATAGTGGGTCTGCACTCCCTCTCTTTGTGTATGGTACACTCATGCCATGTCCCCTACTGACATGCAGAACACTTCACT
This sequence comes from Triturus cristatus, assembly GCF_964204655.1. Taxonomy (NCBI): domain Eukaryota; kingdom Metazoa; phylum Chordata; class Amphibia; order Caudata; family Salamandridae; genus Triturus; species Triturus cristatus. The sequence goes on along the minus strand of NC_140582.1, from coordinate 874,708,882 downwards.
TTGGTGTGAACTGTCCCCTTGGTTTGTATGTGTGTGTGCCTCCCCATGACTTCATTTGTGGCACTGTGCTTTGTGGTGCAGTTCTTTGTCCAGGGTCAATGTGTCACTCAGTGCATTTCCCCAATGGGTTATGTGTGATGTTCTGGTGCTGTTTGTCAGTCATGGTTGCTGCTATGCAGTTCAACTGTGTGTGCTGCCCAGTCCTGTGGTCAAGTTGTTTCCACCTTTGTGTCCCAGACTTGTGCATCTATTGGGTGTTGTGTTGGATGTATGTGTGTTGTTTGTGTAATTGCTTCACTTCCTGGGTGTGCTGTTGTATTTATGCTGTGCTGTATGATGTTGTGTGGGTTGCTGTTCTTTCACTGATGTCTGTGTGTGTCTGGTATGCTTGGTGTGCACACACAGCTTGTTGTGCTCACTGTGCTGTATGTATGTTGCCTTGTGATTGCCTGGTGTGCATCCCCTGATGTTGTGCTATGTTTGCTATGTGATTGTTCTGTGAGTGTGTGTGATTTTTGTGGCTGAGCCCAGGGTGTGTGGTTGTTTGTGTGTGTATTGCCTGTCAAGTATTGCCAGCCTTCAGTGTGTTTGGCACTGGTGTTGTGTGCTGCTGGTGTGAGGGGGTATGTGTGTGGATTCTTACTGGTGTCAGTCCTGCGGTGTGTAGATGGTCCCTGTGTGTAGTGCTGCTGCTGTACTCCTGTGAAGTAGTTGTATGGATGTGTGGCTGTTCCCAGTTTGACTTCAGGGCCTTCCTTTCATCCTTGTGCCTATACATGGTTTGCCTTGCTGTCTCTCTGTGTTGTTGCACTGAGCTGTCTGTGGTTTGATTTCACTGACTGTGCCAGCCATGTGTGCTTTGATGGTGTGAGGGTGTTGTGCTCTGTTCCTTGTGTTGATGTGATGAACACATGCTTTTTGTGTGTCTCCATAGCCTTCCATTTGTGTTCAGCCCACTTTGGATTCCCTATTTGTTTTGCTCCATTGCTGTTGGCATGTGGGGTGTGTATGTGTGTGTGTGTGTCAGTCTGTGATATGTATTTGTGACTGTGCAGGCTGTGTGTCTATTTGGATGTTGTTTCCTTGTGTGTGTTCATTTGTTGCTTGTCCTCATTGCTTTTCCCTGAGTTTGGTGTTTTGTGTGTTTCCCTGGCCCTGTGCTACTGTGCTGTGTGTTGTGTGTTCCTGTGCAGCCACTCCTGCATTGTGTGTCTCTATGGTTGCTTGTTGTGTGGTGCAGGGTATGTATTGCCCTAGCTTGTTGATGTGCATGGGGTGCACATGGCATGTGCCTTCATGGGGTGTGCTAGTGTGTGGGTGTGCCATGCCCATGCCTGGCACTGGCCCTACCTTCTGCATTGCTCATGTATTTGCTTGTGTTCGCCGCTGCGGTGACGTGACCGGGACAGTGCTGCATGGTGGCGGTAGCTTTGTGTCCAGGATGCAGCTAGGTGAATTTGTGGCAGGTGGGTGATGTGTGGGTACCCTTGGGGATGTATCCCTATCCCCCCTAGGGTGTCTGATGTGGATTTGGACCCTGTGTCAGGCCATGGGTTGTGTGTTGTGCGTTGTGTTATTGTGTACCTGTGGCGCCGTCCGCGGCGGTCCATGAGTTCTTGGTGATGTAGCAGGTACAGCACCGGAAAGACGTGTAGAGCTGGGTCCATTGCGGTCGTGTCCGGGGAGTGTGGACCGGGACTCTGGTTTCGCGCTCCGCTGTTGAGTTTCCGCCGTCTCTGGTTGGGCGGTGACTCCGCTGCAGTGTGTCTGCTTGCTTGAGTCATCCTAATTTGTGGACCGGGGCGGACGTCATTCCGTACGGCAGAGGGTCTCTATTGGCTCCCACCGCCGTAGTGGCGGGTGCACTTTGATGGCGGTGCGCGTCGCACCGCGGCAGTTGGTAATTGGCCTATGTTTGACCATACCAATATGGCGGGAGTGATGTCCGCTGCTAGCAGTCCCACCGCCCTACATCCTAATGGACAACCGAGGGTCTAAAATACTGGAAAATGTGGGAGCTAGTCGGAGGCCCTGCTCCCTTTCTCCACCACTCTGAAACCGCGACTACTACTTAAAATGCCAGAGAAATTCACTGAAAAAAAACAAAGGTTACAGTGATATTATAGTTAGGATTTACCATTTAAAAACCTTAGAAAATCACTGAAAAAAAACAAACGTTACAGGGACATTATAGTTAGGCTCAGGTTTCATTCATACAAAACCAGTGAAATTCAGCAGTTATAGTTAGCTGAGCAAACTATACCTCATGCCCCCTACAATGCACTGCTTATGACCTCACATATTAAATCACTCATGACATGGTGAGGGACATCACTGATGTCCCGAAATAGGCTTTGACTAAGCCCAGACACTTGTTGATCTATATAAGTTTGAACGTAAACTGAAACTATGTAAAATGCATATTTTACGTAACGGCACAGGGGACCTTGCTGCCATTAATTGTTGTTTTCTAATGTTTTCTAACTTGTTTTTACAGGCCCATATGGCTGAGATTATATAACGACTGACTCACCTTCGTTAGAGGTATGTGCACCGGAGTGGATGGACGTCCCAGGAAATCCTCACTACTCCTAGTCACTGTAGTCACCCCCACACTTTCTACTATAGACCTTTTTACTTGACAGCAGGAGGATGAGCAGTGACATCAGGCAGTCCCACGCGATAACTGTATTCCATATAGTTTACACACAATGTTGGTACTATACCTGAATTTCAGCAGTTCATGTGTATGCCAGGGCAGTCATTGGCTACAACAAGTGTCCGAGGTACCCCTACAGCGGGAGTCGACGTGATGCAGCTCCAGTTGGGTACCAGACCCAGCAGTCCCAGACCACTGACCTTCCATTAAGCCTGCTGGTATAATCCTCACCCTTGTCCTTAGGGTGAGGTGGTACACGGGGTCACCTGATCACACCTCTACATCACAACTATGTATATACCGCGCCTACCCATGTGCAAGTAATGTTAATACAAATATGGCAATATTGAACTAGACAATTGTGTTTGGAATAGATAGATAGATAGATAGATAGATAGATAGATAGATAGATAGATAGATAGATAGATAGATAGATAGATAGATAGATAGATAGATAGATAGATAGATAGATAGATAGATAGATAGATAGATAGATAGATAGATAGATAGATAGATAGATAGATAGATAGATAGAGAGATAGATAGATAAAGATATCTAGACATATATAGATATATACAAACATATTACTTACTGGCAGTCACCAATAAGTAGTTCTAGTTAGGACTATGCTTCTGTCAAGCCTGCTGCACTCCAGCCATGGGGTGTGGCAGAGGCGGGGTCAACTCTCACAACAAGCAAGAGGTTGCAACAGGAAGCTGCTTGGCATTCACATGCTAGTGTTTACAAGCCTGTAGCTTCCTGCTATTGGGATCAAACTTATCCCATCCGGCTCCTTCCACCCTCCTGAAACGTATCTCGGCGTTCTCTCCGACGGGAGACCTGGGACCTACGGGATTGTCTGCATTTTTTCCTGCTTTCCTCATGATCCTTGCTTCTTTTGGAAGGGATTTTCCCCCAAATTCTACTTGGATAGTCCTGCAAAGGATAAGACTTACAGAAGAAACTTTACATTATCAGTGTCTATGACAAAAGTTACATGCTCTTAGGGCTTCCATGTCTAATATATGTAATGTACTTATTTGATTAAGTTAACTAAGATTATCTAGAGGAGATTTTTTTTGATTTGCTGATTCATCTCCTGCAAATGAGAAGAAAACATTCACTGAAGGCCATTAGCAAATGTGGTGTTTGAAACAAAGAATACTTTTTAAAAACTAGAGGCTATATATTTTTATTTTTCATTTTTTTACCTTTCATGAATATTCATGGTGTAATTAATGTTTTAAAGAAATTACCAAAGATATCTATCTGGGGCCATTTTCTCTTGTGACAAATTAGAGTACAAGGTATGAGATTACAACCAACTAGTATATATTAATTGTCCAATTTCTCACATATACTGTTTTTTTATCTTTAAGAGCAACACATTGAGGGGCATATCAGCAACACCCGGCGATAATTATCGCTCAACGCTCTTAGCGTGAGGATAATTATCGCCAGGTAACGTGGATTTTTATCGCTGAGATAGCGTGCTATTAGCAACACTTATATCCTCAGCGATAAAAATCCTCACGCTAACTGCCTAACGTGAGATTATCACTGGAAACCCAGCGATAATCTCACGTAGTGTGGACTCACAAACTTAGCCATGATATCCACCTTCCATAGGATATCATGGCTAAGTCAGTCCTGAAGCAGGCATAAGGAAAGTAGCGATAACAGGGGTTATCTCTACTTTTCCTGCCGATATGCTTCATAGCGTGGGGCTTGATGATAGGAGAAATGGCGCTTAGCGACATTTCTCCTGTCCTGTTAGGTCAGGAACGCCCACTTTGCATCTCATTAGAGATGCAAACCTGGGCGTTAGGAATCCCCATGCTAAAGCAAGGTTTCACGTGTTAGTGTGGCCTTGCTAATTAGGCGATAAAATTATCGCCGCTTTTCGTCCGAAACCGGCCGCAAAAGCGGCGATAATTTTTTATCGCCAGCTTGTAAATATGCCCCATAATTACTGAAAGGGTCTTTTTACTAAATCACCATCAAAAGGGGAGGGGGGAGTTACAAGTTATACATGAGTGAGTTCACTTATGAAGGTTATATTCTAGACTATATCAGTACATACTCTTATGTTCTACTATCTCTTTGTTTTAGGAAGCACCTCATCTAGCAAACTTAGGCCGGCGCTTACCAGAAGTCACCTACGAGAGAAATTGTCTTTTTTCTTCCCATCCCCTCTTCCCTGGTGTGCTTGGAAAACTTTGGCTAAGTTGGGTTTCCTAGTACAGAGGCAAAGTAGGGAATTAAGTTTATGTCTTTCACTCACTCCTGCAAAACAAATTGAGAATCTGACTGAAAAATATTATTTAACTTGCCTATATATTTAATGCTGCTTGAAGAATCTTCAAGAGACTTTCCCAAAAAAGTGTCATAGTGAGTCTTGTTGAGTATGGAAAGTTTCAGGGTGATCCTTCTAGCGGGGTCCAAGAATAAGGGGGCGGGGTTGAAAAAAAATATGATTTTCCATGGTAATTCCATTAGGGGCTTTGAACACGACTACAGCCCCGGAACGGCTGGAAGGAATTAAACTAAATTTGACAGGAAGGTTGATTTTGGTTCAAAGATCACGCTTTCAGTTATCTGGTGTAAATCTATTCAGTAGTTGTTGAGAAATTTAAGGGAAAGCAAATACAGATGTCTGGGATGAGCCTAAGCACAGATCTCATGGTGAGATATGATTGGCTGCTTCAACCACGAAGTGTTGGCAGCCATCTTGGGACTCAGCTTCAGCCAAATCCCACAAAAAATGTTTATTGAAAAGAAAGGGGAGCAGGGTAGGAATACCCTGAACCCCTAGGTGTGGTGGTGGCGTTCCCCTGAAACCCCCACAGGGCTTAAAATCACTTTTATAAGAAAAAGCTTTTGCAGAAAAAATGTGAGCCTCACATCTGAGGAAAATAAAAAAAAACCATCCTACTGCACCTGTTTTAAATACAGCCCTGGCTTGGCCAGGTCCCGTTGGGCCTCTTATTTAAAAGTAGGGGGCACATGGGGTCCTGGGAACCACCACCTCTCCGGGCCTTTAGTGATCAAAAAGAGCGGGCACATGGGGCCTTCCTCCATGGGCTTTATTAGCATCGGGGACCACAACCTCTCTGGGGCTAAAGAATGAAGGGCCATGTCAGCTCGCATGCCCCAGGGACCACCTCCTACCTGGGGATACATAACATCTAATGGGGGCCCAGGGAATCACTACCTTCCCGGTGCCAAATATATATTTTTTAAATGGGAGAGTGGCAGCTCTGCCCACATCCTGGGTCATGGACGGCCCTGGGGACCACCACCTCCCGGGAGCGGGCCCATGCAGATAAAAGGAGGAGGGGTGCTCGGCCCCCTAGGGGCCATATGGACCATCACCCCCTGGGGGTGCTAGGTCTCTGGGTGCCCAGCCCTGGGACACAGCTATTTGCTTTGACTTGGTGGGAGCTTCGGCAGCTCCTGCCAAGTCAGAGCAAACAGGAAATCCACTCGCAAGTGAGAGCTGTGAAACCACTTCTGCTTGCTGAAAGGATAGTTTTCATCTGTTTCCCTGTCTGCTGTCATAGATTATAGGATAACTAAGATTGACAGCTAGTCTGTGAGAGCAATGCCGGCTCCCGCAGAAGACGAAGAGCTAGATGGGACCACGGGGACCTTAAGGCTTGGTCCTAGGGGAAAAGATGAGAAAGAGGCAGAATAAAGGTCAGAAAGAGGCAGAATAAAGGTCAGTAATGAAGAGAAAGAGGCAAGATAAAAGTTAGCAACTTGCAGGAAGAGGCAGGCTGAAGGTCAAAAATGAGCGGAAAGAGGTAAAAGAAATGTGAGAAACAAGCAGAAAAAAGCAGAATTAAGGTCAGCAATGAGCAGAAAAAGGCAAAATAAAGCTCTGCAACGAGCAGAAAAAGGCAGAATAGAGGTCAGCAAGGAGTAGAAAGAGGCAAAATAAGGTGAGAAACGAGCAGTAAAAGGCAGAATAAAGGTAAAAAATTAGACGAAAGAGGCAAAATAAAGATGAGAAACGAGCAGATAAAGGCAGATAAATCAATCAATCAATCAATCACTGCATTTGTAAAGTGCGCTATTTACCCGAGAGGGTCTCAAGGCGCTGGGGAGGGGGGTTGCTACTGGTCGAAGAGCCAGGTCTTGAGGAGTCTTCTGAAGGCCAGCAGGTCCTGGGTCTGTCGTAGGATGGTGGGGAGAGTGTTCCAGGTCTTGGCGGCGAGGTAGGAGAAGGATCTGCTGCCGGCGGTGGTTTTTCAGATGCGGGGGACTGTGGCGAGGGCGAGGTTGGCTGACCGGAGGCTTCGGGTGGGGGTGTGGAAGCTGAGTCGGTTGTTGAGGTAGGTGGGTCCAGTGTTGTGCAGTGCTTTGTGTGCGTGGATCAGGAGCTTGAAGGTGATCCTTTTGTTGACGGGGAGCCAGTGCAGGCCTCTCAGGTGGAGTGTGATGTGGCTGCGGCGGGGGACGTCGAGGATGAGTCGGGTCGAGGCGTTCTGGATGCGTTGGAGTCGTCTCAGGAGCTTGTTTGTAGTTCCTGAGTAAAGGGCGTTCCCGTAGTCGAGTCTATTGGTGATGAGGGCCTGGGTAACGGTTTTTCTCGTGTCGAGGGGGATCCATTTGAAGATTCTGCGGAGGGTGTTGAAACAGGACGCGGAGACGGCGTTGACTTGCCTGGTCATGGAGAGAGTGGAGTCGAGGATGACCCCCAGGTTGCGTGCGTGGTCCGTGGGTTCCGGGGCTGTGCCAAGTGACGTGGGTCACCAAGAGTCGTCCCAGGCTGATGGGGTGGGTCCGAGAATGAGGACCTCCATCTTGTCTGAGTTCAGCTTCAGTCTGCTGTCCTTCATCCAGTCGGCTACGGCCTTCATTCCTCTGTGGAGGTTAGCTTTGGCGGTGTGGGGATCTTCGGTGAGGGATATGATCAGCTGGGTGTCGTCGGCGTAGGAGATGATGTTGAGGTTGTGTTGTCGTGCGACGTGGGCGAGGGGGGCAATGTAGATATTGAACAGCGTCGGGCTGAGGGAGGATCCCTGTGGGACGCCGCAGATGATCTCGGTGGTTTTGGAGCGGAAGGGTGGGATGCGGACGCTCTGGGTTCTGCCGGAGAGGAAGGATGTGGTCCAGGCCAGGGCCTTCTCTTGGATACTGGCGTCATGGAGGCGTGCTGATAGGGTGCGGTGGCAGATCGTGTCAAAGGCTGCTGATAGGTCCAGGAGGATGAGGGCGGCTGTTTCTCCTTTGTCCATCAGGGTCCGGATGTCGTCAGTGACGGCGATGAGGGCGGTCTCGGTGCTTTTGTTGCTGCGAAAACCGGATTGGGAAGGGTCCAGGATGTTGTTAACTTCGAGGTAGCGGGTCAGCTGTTTGGTGACAATCTTCTCGGTCACTTTTGCTGGGAAAGGGAGCAGGGAGATGGGCCGGAAGTTCTTGAGGTCCTTGGGGTCCGCCTTGGGCTTCTTCAGAAGGGCGTTGATCTCGGCATGCTTCCAGCTTTCTGGGAAGGTTGCTGTCTCGAAGGAACAGTTGATTGTTTTCCGGAGGTGGGGCGCGGTGGTTGCGCTGGCTTTGTTGAAGACGTGGTGAGGGCAGGGGTCCGATGGGGATCCGGAGTGGATGGAGTTCATGGTTTTGATGGTGTCTTCGTCGCTGACGCTGGACCAGACGGTCAGGCGACTGGTGCGAGTGGTAGTCGCAGGTGTGGTGGACTCTGTGGTGGGTGCGGGGCGGGGTCGGAGTTGAAGCTGTCATGGATGTCGGTGATCTTGCGGTGGAAGAAGGTGGCCAGGGAGTCGCACAGGTCTTGAGATGGCGGGATGTCGTTGGTGTTGGAGCTGGGGTTGGAGAGTTCTTTCACGATGCTGAAGAGCTCTTTGGTGTTGTGTGCGTTGTTGTCTAGGCGGTCCTTGAAGGCGGTCTTCTTGGCGGTCCTGATGAGTTGCAGGTGTCTGCGGGTGGCGCTCTTGAAGGCTGTGTGGTTGTCTGGTGTTCGGTCGTGGAGCCATTTCTTCTCCTGCTTCCGACAGGTGTGCTTGGAGATCTGGAGGTCCTCGGTGAACCAGGCGGCTTTCTTGTTGGTGTGGTTGGTTGTAGAGGTCTTGAGAGGGGTGAGGGTGTTGGCGCAGTCGTTGATCCACTGTGTGAGGTTGGTCGCGGCGGTGCCTGGGTCGGTGGGGTAGGTGGGTGGTCTCAGGGCGAGGGCGGTAGTCAGTTGGTCCTCGGTGACCTTGCCCCAGCAGCGGCGTGGTAGCTGTTGCGTGCGGTGGTGTGTGGTGGGTTTTCTGAAGGTGAAGTGGACGCATCTGTGGTCGGTCCAGTGTGGTTCGGTGGTGTGGTTGAAGGAGACATGGGGACTTGCGGAGAAGATGGGGTCGAGCATGTGTCCAGCCACGTGAGTAGGTATCATTATGAGCTGTTTGAGTTCGAGGTTGGCGAGGTTGTCGATCAGGGCGGTGGAGTTGGCGTCGTTATTGTTCTCGAGGTGGAAGTTCAGGTCCCCGAGGAGGATGTAGTCCGTGGAGGCGAGGGCGTGGGTGCTGATGAGGTCGGCGATGGTGTCACTGAACTGTGGGCGGGGTCCGGGAGGTCTGTAGATGAGAGTTCCTCTGAGGGTGGTGTTGGGGTCGGTGTGGATCTGGAAGTGCATGTGCTTGGCGGTGGTGAGGGTGCCATCGGTGTTCGTTGAGATTTTGATGGAGTCTTTGTGGATGATGGCGATTACTCCTCCCACTCCGTTGGTGCGGTCTCTGCGGGAGATTTTGTAGCCCTGTGGGATGGCTATGGCGATGTCTGGTGCTGAGGTGGCGTTCAGCCAGGTCTCCGTCAGGAAGGTGACGTCGGGAGCGGTGGAGTCTAGGAGGTCCTAGAGTTCGATGGGGTGCTTGCGAGCGGAGCGGGTGTTGAGGAGGATGCAGCGGAGGTGGTTGGGTTCTCTGGCTGGTGGTGTGGAGGGTTGGATGCTGGTGAATCTGCAGTTCCGGCAGGTGAAAGGCCCCTGGGTGCGTTTCGGGGTCGCCCGGTAGCAGAGGTGGTCTCGTCTAGTGTTGAGTGCATGGAGGGTGCTTGCGTCGTAGTGCAGTCTGGTGATGCGGGGTCCAGGGGTTCTGGCGCTGGGTGCGGTCCAGGCACGGACGGGCACAGACGGGCTTGCCTTAGGCGCGCCAGCGGCGCGCCCACTGCGCGCAGCCGCTGCGCGTGCCCGCTGCGCGCCCGCTTCACGGCCTCCATATGAGGGCAGAGGGAGGGAGGAGCAGCTGGGAGGTGGGAGCAGGACGGCCAATGGGAGTGAAGGGGGGCCGCAGGGGCTCAGCGGTGGGGGAAAACCCGGGGAAAAAACGGCGGGAAAAGACAGCGGGAGAGGGACAACAGAGCACAGGGGTACAGAAAGGAAAACACAGGGGCACAGAATGAAAAAACAAAGTGGCACAGAAAGCCAAGCCCAGGGGTACAGAAAAAAAAAGGGAGCGAGCAGTCAGGCGGCAAAAGCGGCAACGGAGGTTCAACCCACAGCGACCTGCCTGGTGACAAAGGCCTGAAACGAACAGAAAGAGGCAAGATAACAGTCTGAAATTAGCAGAAAGAGTCCAAAAAATATCAGACATGAGCAGAAAGAGGCAGAATAAAGGTCAGAAGTGAGCAGTAAAAAGGAGGAAAACAACTGGTGGGTGATAAACCCTGCTTAGAAGGTGGAGTTTGGACAAAATGTCCCCAACTGCCGGCAGAGCAGAGTTTATTGGCATGCTTACCTCTAGACTATATCCACCAACCAGAAGTGCGCCAAGAGCAGTTGAGAAAGGGGGTGAGGCCTCTGACAAGATCTCAGCAATCCCACTGTGGGGGACTTACTTGTGGCAACAATAGGGGTTCTTGGCCCCCAAGCGACCCTCAGCAGACATGGGGACTTCATCCCCAACCAGTAGTGCACCAGGATGCCCCTTTGCAGAAGTGGTTGAGAAAGGGAGGAAGCCTCCGATAAGGTATCAGCAATCCTGCTGTGGGGGATGTACTTGTGGCAACAATAGGGGTTCTTGGTCCCCAACAACCCTTAGCAACCAAGAGCAGTTAATCCCACAACCACTACTGCGCCAGGTGGTGCCTTTGTAGAGTGGTTGAGAAAAGGGTTGAGGCCTCCAACAAGGTCTCAGCAATCCCACCGTGGGGGACTTACTAATGGAAACAAAGGGGGTTCTTGGTCCCCAACAACCCTTGGCAGCCAAGGGGATTTCCTTAGGTGTGGGTAAGCAGTTCTCTGCCCACTCACAGAACTCTGCGGAATTAGGCAGGGTGTTTTGGTAACTCCGTAGAGTGAAACTCCATGAGTCTGGCCCAGGCCTACAGAAAACTATCAGAAAACAAGACGTTCTCCCAGCCACTCACAAACCCATTCACTCATACATCCACTCACAGACAAACTCAGACATATACACCCACTCAAAGACACAGTCAGACACTCATGTATCCACTTACAGAATCACTCATACTCTTTCTCACCAACTCAAGGATCTACTCAGACACTTAATCCCCACCTCACAGAGCCTTTCAGAGACACACACCCACTCACAGCCCCACCCAGACACTCATATACCCACTTGTATCCCCACTCAGTCAGTCAGTCAAAAGTACTTTATTTGGTTAATTAAAACCATAAAAGCATTCTATACACAAAATTAAAATTGTTAAAATATTGATTAGCAGCAAAGATGTTGTAAGTTCTAACATTAAAAAATCAGGGACAAACAATCTAAAATATGACATCGTAGAAAACCATGATGCATTAAAATCAATTAATATAAACTAGATCATAAGAATCCATCTCAATGTTTGCCCCCATATTCTATAACATTAATTGTCAGCAAAGATATTACACTAATTATAAATCTTAAATGATTCGGGAGAGGCAATCTAAAATATGACATCATAAAAATCCTTAGTTCATTAAATCCAATTAATATAATCAAGATCATGAAAATCGCTCTAATTTTTTCTTATTTGTTCTGACTGCTGCGATAAGATAACTTGATATGCTAAAAATCTCCCAGACATTAGACAGCAACTGTAAATACATAAGTGCCGGTTTTACTTGTAAAAAGCCTTTATCTTTTAGAATTGGGAGAATAAAACGCTTCCGGATGTGCAAAAAGTGCTCACAAAAGAAAATAAAGTGTATTGCGTCCTGCACAGAAAAGTTGTCACATGAGCATACACCCAAGTCCTCCACCTTTCTCCATCCCAGAGGGACAGCAAGTAAAAAATGTAGCTGATTTAACCTAAATCTTGTCAGAAGAAAGCGGTGGTTAGGGTTAGATACCACAATCAGATATGGTTCAATTGCAGGAGACATTTTTAATAATTGGTGAGCACGTACAGTTGGTTTTATCAACTCCCTTTCTTCTCTATCCATGGTAGCCATATATAAATAGGAATGCTTTACCCACTGCAGGTCACCCTTTACTAATTTATCTGGTGAGTTAAATAACTATGGCCGGCCCAGTTTCACCGCCAACCTTTTAACATGGCTCAACCAAGGGATGCGGCTAACTTGATCTAGGGTCAGACAATCGCTTAATACTTCACGGTTTAGTTCTAGTTCGGGGTTTAACCAAGTTGTGATCCATTTCAAGAGAGGTGCTAATAAAATCTGGGCCTCAACAAAGCTGATCCCTAGCTCTTGGTGGATTATATATGTTGGTGTGGATTGTGGCACCGATAGTAAATTTCTTAAAAATTTGTTCTCAACATCTTGAATTTCACTTGCCTCTCTAAAACCCCATATATCCGCACCATAGGTTGCAATGGAGATGCATTTTGCTCCATATATTTTTAGAAGGGATTGCATTGGTTTTGCCCCTATCCTACACGCGAAAGCTAAAACTGCGGATGTGGATCTGGCCAGGACAGTCCTCTTTGCTTGTAATTGCGGAGTCTATGTGCCTCGTTCATCAAATAGAATGCCCAGATAAGGGAAAGTGGTAACCCTGGTAATCACGTTGCCCTCGCATTGCAAGTGGTTTGACCCTTTTAGGCTTAGAGCCAATTATCATTGTGTGTGATTTTGAAAAATTGACACTTAAATCCAGGGATTTCATAAATGTTGCAAAAGAGTTTAAAAGACGTTGTAAACCAACCACCGTTCTTGCTAGGAAGTGCGGCATTATTCGCATATAGGAGTGACGGGATCAATCGCGCCCCCACACGCGGGATGTCTTTGCTGGCTTGCCCTAAAACTTGCTCCAGGTTATTAATATAAAGAGTAAAGAGTAAGGGGGCCAGAATACACCCCTGCCTCACATCATTTGCGATACATATTCTCTGGGTGCAGTTCCCCCTTTGGTCGTACCTCACAGTGGCAGTCAGGTCCCTATGCAGATTGGCAAGGAAATGAACAATATTTTTATCTACACCTAACTTGAGAAGCACCAGCCATAGTTTTGACTAAGCCTGGGCAAAGCACTACGCTACTCTCGCGTAGTTTGCGAAGTTTGCGCTCCTTCGCACTACGCGAATTGCACGTAGCACAGTGCAAACATGCATCGCGTAGCATTGCGTAGTGCAGCGGTCATTTTTTGCTTGCTCTCGGTCCTCAACATCAAGTTGGTGAACACGAGCAAGCAAAATGACATCCCGGCAAGACTTTTTCCTTGTTTGCAATCAGCAACATCAAATTGCCGATCGCGAGCATGGAAAATGAACATCCCGGCGAGATTCTCAACGTGAGGAGGTCAGGTTTCTCATTGCGAGCGGTCGCGTATGCTCGCGACCGCTCGCGATAAGAAACTACCAGTCCGCTTTGAGAAATCTGCTGCTGGAGGAAAAATCTACTCGAGCAGCAGAAAACTACAGCTCGCACTGTGCAAGATGCCGTTTTCAATGATTGCACAGTACCGGATGCTTGTCCGCACTGTGCAATCATTGAAAACGACATCTTGCACAGTGCGAACAGGGTACTCCGCAGTTCGCGAAGTGCTACGCGTAGCTCGCGTAGTGCGAAGTGCACTTTGCGTAGCTTCGCGTAGTGCAACTTCGCGAACTACGCCCAGGGTTAGTTTTTACCTATTCACTCGGTCAAAGGCCAAGGAAAGGTCCATAAACGCCAGATAAAGTGTTCCCTTCTTGGCAATGGTGTACTTCCCAATTAATAGGTGCAGATTGAGGCACTGATCAATTGTGCCTCTTCCTTTCCTGAATCCGTATTGCAGAACTGAAAGAGTGTTACCAAATATCACCCTTCCAAGTACCTTAACTGCAGAGTCAATGAGCGATATTGGTCTATAGCAGCTTTTCCTTTTTAAAAATTGGGACAATCACTGACTCTGACCATGAACTAGGGAGTCCTATTTTACAAGCAGTGTTAAAAACGTGAGCCAATATCTTAGACCAAATCATTATATCAAACTTAAAAAGGTCGGCTGGGACACCGTCTGGTCCAGGGGCTTTATTGCCAGTCATTTGAACTATGGCCTCCACTACTTCTAACTCCGTAAACATCAGAGTATATGCATTTATTTCAAAGGTGCTACCTGAAGGTCCTCGGTCACCGAACATAGATTTAAAATAGTTATACCAGTCTTGCTCCTGTATATTGCAATCTAGGGGAGAGACATTAGATTCTTCAAAAACAGGTTTCTTAACAATGTCCCAAAATTTGGCGCTGTTTTTAATAATGTCCACAGACAGTAGGTCATTCCATGCCTCATGTTTAATCTAATTTTTACGTTTATTTATTGCCAATTTATATGTTTTCCTTATAGCTGCTAAGGCACACTTATCTTGTGGTTTAGACTTTAAGGGCACTAACAGCTTTCGATGAGCAACTGAACAATTGTGATCAAACCATCTCTCCCCTTTATTTTGATGTTCCCTAAGCGGGCACTTAAGGTCAGAAGCCAACTGGGTGCAAATTTTAGTATATGCCATGAGGACCTCCATGTCCCTCGAGTTGACATCTAAACAGAGGTTCATCTCTCTTCCAACAGTATGTGACAGATTCGCCTGAAAGTCCCCGGTACTATCGAGCACCATTTGAGTCTACGGGCCTGATCTATAGGACGAATATTCAGGGTGCAAGCCGGTCTATCAGGTTTTCGAGTTATCTTAAAACCATCCGCCAGTGTCAAGCTAATAGGATTGTGATCACAAAACACTTACCACTTGATGGTATAATCCATCACCCAAGAGGTCAGAGCTACACTAATAAAAATATAGTCAATAATGGAGTGCGTTCCTTTGCCTTTAAAGGAAGGGGTGCCCTCGCCCTCTTGTCCTATATTGGGATAAAATAAATCATAATCAGCCAAGATGCCATCCAAAAAACCACTCTGTGGTGTGTGTTCGAAGTGCATCTCTGAATAATTGGCAGGACCCAGGCTGTCCGAGACATAACAGTTTAAGCAACAACGATGTATGTTAAAATCACCTAAAATAATAACCGAATAAGAAGTAGTTTGTTTCTTACTATAAGAATCAAGGAAACTGTTCAGACTGACCAAATGTTCATTAATAGAAATGTTGTCAAATAAGTTATAAAAATTCACAATGAGCAGGTTTGAAGCATTTTAGAAGGTGATCTGTACCACCAAACAATTCAATGAACCTGAATCCAATTTACAATGGTTACCTGCAACTTTTAGGGAGATCAAAGTCAAAAGGCCACACTTTGCCCTACCTATAACGGAGGGTTTAGCTGGCTCCATATAGATGGTGTAACCATCCAACCAGAAATTGTTCTCGGTGTCCCAGGTTTCTTGTAGCCCTATCATATCAAACTCGCTTAGGAAATCTTTCCACCTGGCATCATCAGACTTGTTTTTAAGACCTGCTATATTCCAGCTTAAAATCTTTGTACATTGTCCAGGGTTGCCCGTTGCCCCCTGGGTAGATTCACTCCACCAGCTCATATTATTGGCTCCAGCCCCATTGTACCCTTCAGAACAAGGAGCTAGTCAATCATTACTATCCAGCTGGCTAAGAGAGGCAAATCTGTTTGATGTCACGAGCCTAATCTCTATGGTTCTATTATCTGTAGTGGTATTCTCTGCTGAGTGGCCTCGGGTTAGAGCCTCGATATTTACCCTGGGAAACTGGATAGCATTATACATGAATTGGGGAGAAGATCCATGTGCTCCTATTTTTGCCCGATGTCTTAGTAGCCCCCTACTGTCTCTAGCCCTTGTGCCCAAATCAGGTGGATAGAAGAAAGCCAGTGGTAAAACTGTGATCCCTCCCCTGGCCCTATCAGAGCTCCCATGAAGGACCCACCCTACCACATCTGTCCGATCAAAATTGATTACTATGCAGTCACCATCCTCTGTTTTGGGGCCGTTTCCCACCCAACCTACCCGACTTGCCATTATTATATGTGTAGATGCACTTAAGCCTCCCTCTAAAGCCCTGCTACACCAAAACATAACTTTGAGGATGAGCTCTTCAGTTGTCTCAGTGCTATTACTTTTGAGAGGGGGTACCCCTACTAAGACCACCACTAGAGGAGAAGCCTCCGGAGGCAAATTCAACACTATTTGTTTAGCGGATGCTCCTGAAGTTGATGAATTAGTCCCTATAAGGGGTAATAAATCGTGCTTCCGATCGTGGGACTCACAGCTCCTGCCCATTTGGCTACTACATGCATCAGTTCTAATAGTAGGTCCCATGGGTGTCGGTGTCGGTATGGTGTCTTTGTCGGTGGTCGTAATGCGTGATGTTAATTGGCTCCTGACTTCCTCCACTCTGCCTCTTTTATTTCCCACAACATTTATTTTTTGGGCCTGACTCTCACCCACACTGAAAGCATCAAGTTTGGACTCTATTTTACTTAACCTATCCATCACACTTTCCAAACAGGATTTAAAACACTTAAATAAATCCTCTTTTAATGATTCAACAAGCTTGTCAATATGTAAAAGAACCGGATCCAAATCTACATTAGCCAAATTAGGAGAAAACAGTCTCTCCATGGGCCGTTGGTCAGCGCACACCTTCCGTATTGGTAGCTTCTTTATAGCGGGCCTGTTTTTAAACATTTTTTCCTTCCTTTCTTTACAGAGGCTACAGCCCCGTCTCTTAGCAGTTCCATGCTGCCCTTATGCTCCGGTTGGCTATGACCAGATAGGGAAGCAGACTCATTGTCTCTAATGGTGTTGTTCGTAGACACAGCTATGTTTTGGCTTCGGTCAGTATCTAAGCTGATGACATCCTCGATGACAGTTTCAGCTGTTCTATCAATCCCCATCCCCAACTGAGCCTCCACGTTCTGGATCTCGTTAGTTATAGCCCCCACAGCAGTTGTCAAATACGAAATAATGGAGTCACAATTATGTGGGATCTTTGCCTTGGATTTAATGGATACGGCGGAACAGAGGTCTTTTCGCTTACCCATTCCGATGTCCTGGCGATAGAGGGATGGCCCGGTCCGGTGTTAGCCGATCGCGGACGGGCGCTGACGGGCCTGCCCTTGGCCCGGGCTTCACCCGGTGTGCGCCTGCGCGTGTCCCACGTAGCGGGAGCTGCGAGCAGTTAAATATGCCCCCTCTGGGCGCTTGGAGATGGTGTCAGCGCCTCCGGGCGCGGACAGCAAAGGCTCCTGGGGTTTGCAGTCCCCACTAGTTCAGGCTTCCAGGCGGTGCGAGCAGTTAAATATGCCCCCCTTGGGCGCTTGGAGATGGTGTCAGCATCAGCGCCTCCAGGCGCGGACAGCAAAGGCTTCTGGGGTTTGCAGTCCCCACTGGATCAGGCTTCCAGGCGGTGCTATGCGGCTCCTGTGAAGCGGGAGCTGCGAGCAGTTAAATATGCCCCTCCTGGGCGCTTGGAGATGGTGTCAGCGCCTCCGGGAACGGACAGCAAAGGCTCCTGGGGTTTGCAGTCCCCACTGGGTCAGGCTTCCAGGCGGTGTGATGCGGCTCCCCACTCATACTTTCTCATACCCACTTACATAGCTACTAAGACGCTCATACACTCACCGAGACACTCATGCACTTACTCCCGCACTCAGTGTCAAAGATTTGTGGTTACAGTTAGGAAATAATATTTAAAAAACCTTAAAAAGCCAAAGGTTACAGGGACATTATATTTTGGAAATATAATTTTTTTTAAACGGTAGAAATTCATCAACAAAACAAAGGTTACACACACAACTATAGTTAGGAAATAGAATTTAAAAAACGTAAAAAAACTGAAAACACTAATGGTTACAGGGATGTTATAGTTAGGCTCAGATTTCACTAGTACATAATTAGTGAAATTCATCAGTTATTGTTTCCTGAGCTAAGTGCAACTTACTCCCCTGCAATGCACTGCTTATGACCTCACATATTATATCACTCATGACATGGTCAGTGACATCACTCATGACATCAATTATGACATTTCAAATGACATCACAGATGACATCATCCACAGAACCACTCACACTCCCATACACCTCTCTTATACCCACTCACACATCCACATACTCACTCATAGAGCCTGCTCATACAACCAGTCACTCACCCTTACAGCCACGCACACAGCTACACACTCACATGTACAGCTACTGACACACCCAGTTATTCATCTATACACCCACTCACATACCCACTCTTTCACCCATACAGCTTCTCAACAGATATACTCACCCATACAACCACTCACCCAGTCACTCACACACACACTTACATAACCATACATCCACTCACACAGCCACTCACCCACCTATACAGCCACTGACACACCTACTCACTCACCAATACAGACACTAACACAGCCACTAAGTCACCCACACAGCTACTCAGATACCCACTTATACACCCATGCAGCCACTCACTCAACCACTCACACACATGTACAGTCACTCAGACACCCATTCACACACAGATACGCACAGCCACATAGTGACTCACATAAACTACGTTAAAAAAAGGATTCACCCATTAGTAGTGCACAAAATATACTAATTCAACTTTTGTGGTACCTTAGTATATACATTTAGTGCACAAAAACCATTTGAAAACACTAACAATCACTGAATTGAGATATCATCAGTGATGTCATTAGTGATGTCACTAACCATTTAATATGTGAGGTCATAAGCATTGTGGGGGAGCAAGTTATATTTTGCTCAGGTAACTATAACTGATGAATTTCACTGGTTTTGTATGAGTGAAATCTTTCCTAGGAATTTTGGTTGCAAATAAATTTGCCCCCTGTTAGAAGAATCTCCAGACCTATAGCTTCTTCTACAATGGTGGAGGGTGGAACATTTTGCAGTAATTAGCAAGCTGGAGCAAGGATAAAAGGAGGGCCCCAAAACGTGTTTTTCCAGCAATTGCATTTTCCATAGACTTTTGTATCTCGCGTAGTGAGAAAAAGGCTGAACAGATTTATATGAAATTTGGCAGGATTAGAAATTATGGTAGGTCAGATGATACTTTTGGATACTGCAGATAAAATGGGGAAGTGTTTTTAAGTATGAGGCCTTTCAATTTAATGAGATATGTTGTATTTCGCAGCAGTACTGTGGTACATAGCATTGACAAAGCATTATGTAAATGGCTAATGACTGGCTTATCAAAAGTTAAAGGCAGCCATGTTGTTTTTATGTACACTTTGGCTGTATTCTGCATTACCAACTTAGATACAGTTATGTATTAGGTCTGATATTTTGTCCCTACCTATTACCATTTCACTAAACTGTCTAACGGTAGTCAAAATGAATTATAGATTGCTATAAATTTTTCTTAAATGTATGGAGTACTGCACCGTAGTACATAAATTAAAGTAAAAAAATATATGTAAAAAAATTCAACAATACACTACTCTACACTGTATTTTACAAATGTACTCTGGTGTTTTTTGTATTTTTAACATATTTAAATCTTCACAAAAACATCTACACAGTACTGCAGTAACAATTGCAACACTATTACAACAATTATAAATACATTTCTCACTATACTTCCATCAACAGTCTACGCCTCTCCACTATATCATACTGTACTACACTGTATGGGACTATACTGTACAAAAATGTACTACGGCCAACACCAGTATACAGCACTCTAATTTATTCCATAGCATGTTACAACACTATACTTCACTCTACGACACTCTACACCACTTCACTCCAGTTATCATACTCTACTTTATGAGTCATAACTCAATAGTATTCCACTGTACTCCTGTAGCGAACTCTATGCCACTCCACTGTACACTACTCTATGCCACCCAACTTTATGACTGTCTATCCCACTCCACTACACTCTACCATACTATACTGCACTTTAATCTAATTCATGCCACTTCACTGTGCAACACTTTAATTCACTCTGTGACCCTTTCCAACACTCTTGAAAACACCACTCCTCAGTGCCACACACCACTTCGCTGTATCCTACACCATTCCACTCTACTCAACTCCATGCCACTGTACTCCAGAACAAGCTACTCAACTCTACACCACGCCACTCCACTGGATTTCACTCCATGCTTCTCCACTGCACGGCACTTTACCCCACTCTATGACACTGTAAAACACTCTACTTTACACTGCCCCACTGTAGCAAGCTTTACATCACACTAGGAAACTCCACTCTACAAGACTCACTGTGTTCCACTATGTAACATTCTACTGCACTCTACAGCACTTACCAACACTCTACGACACACCACTCCAGTGTACTGTACAATATGTCACTCCAATTAGAACTTTATACCACTTTACACTATGCCTGTCCACTCTAGTGTACTCAACACCACTGTGTTATATAGCATGCCAATGTACTATATACCAATTTACTGCACTGTACGCTATACCACTCAACTCTACTATGTGGTATGAGACTCCACTCCACACCATTCCATTCTATCCCACTCCAGTGTACTCCATTTTATCTATCTCTCTATCCATCTATACATATATATAAAGGCTTTATACTTACCTCTTTATTTGCATTGCGAAGGCAAACGTGGTAAAGGTATATGCATGGTATGATTTTGTGTGGTAAAGACTAATGCATGGAATTGGCATTGCATGTTAACAGCCATGTTGTACTGGCTGTTGCCTGGTAACTATGAAACTTAAAAAGCTTAACAGCTATTTGCAAGCCTTTCCGCATGTCTCAAATGTGGATGATCCTGTCACAACAAAAATTGGAAATATTAGGCCAGTAAGAAATAACAGCTACTCTGTAGATGGGTGGTAGAAACGTGTTAGGAAGTTCATTATGACCGGCTTAATCCACCCAATTGTTCTATTTTTTATTGTGAACTGCCAAGTTTGGGTTGTCTGCATTTTAATATTAGGACCCTGCTTCTCATCTGAAGTAAAAGACTGCACTGGTTACACATTTGCCTGTTTACTAAGCCTGGGCGGAGACCTCAGCTCTGCCCCTGGAGTGTGTGGAGATTTGGCTCTTCCGCGTCCCATGATGAACGCGGAGAAGGCAAATCCCCGCACACTCGGCAGGGGAGCAGAGTTGGTCAGCCCCCACCTCCACCCCCCCCATAATAACAAGTAATTCTACGTTACTTAAAAGTAAATTAAAACCACTTACCTGTACTGCAAAATCCCTCGCCGTCTGGGTAATCCTTGAGAAAACTAAGCTTGCGCACGCACCCGCGCAACAGCGCATGCGCATTTCTCACAACTGTCTAGCTGACCAGCACCAACTAGCCTTCTTGCACCTGTCTGAGCCTTGTAGCTCTCCTCTGCTGGAAAGAGTACTGATCCCCAAGTGGTGCCCCTCCTGGGGTTGGCCCCTTGACTGGCATCAGAGTGTACTTCTCCTGCCTCAAAACCATAAGTCCTGTTCTCCAAGGGAAGATCCAGAAGCTGCTGGGCTGTTCATGACTGCAAACAGACTCTCTGCTTCTCCCTAGAGCCGTCTGTAAAGCCTGCCAAAGTAAATCTACAGCGACAACCTGCTCTACATACCAACTCTGAGATTCGGCATAAAGGAAACCATCCATGTCGACTGCCAAGACAAAGCTCGATCGACACCCGACTGCAGAAAACAGCGACTGTCCACAACACCTGATCTGCTCCTCACACTGACAAATGCCTCCTCGTTGACCGATAACGCAAATCTCCACTGAAGCTGCCAGTATGGACTTGGACTCAGAGAAGATAATATTTTTAACAAGAAAATCCTGGTCCCTAGATCCAACCCACACTCTATTGCGGTCAGTCTGAAGTTGTGATTGAACTGACCCAGCACAAGATAACTCTAATTGGGCCTTTGTTCTTTTTGGCACTATTTTCAGTGGGGACTACAAAAATTCATAACTTTACTAGTTCTTCTGATTGGATCTTAGTCATTTTGGAGTCGTTTTATTTATTAGATTGTACTCTATTGTGTTGTGTTTTCACTTTATTACTTTGTGAGTGCTGCATAAATACTTTACACATTGCCTCTAAGTTAAGTCTGACTGCTTTTGTTCCAAGCTACCAGAGGGTTAAACAAACGTTTATTACTGACTTTTGTGGTTCACCTCGGCAAGGATTGTGTTCATTATTTAATTGGGGTTTCCACCCCTAACAACTATTAACCGGATTTCTTACACAATGAAAATAGCTTATGTGTGCCAGTCACTGTAAGGACATATTAACATTACATTTTGCAATGACCTCCTTTTGAATACTATATACTCTGCCTTATGGGCTACACAGCCTACTTATTGCTGACTTGTTAATATTTAAAGGAAAGGTTTAGAACTGGCAAAATGGTTTATTATGACAGGTCGAATTGCATTTTTTAAACTGCTCCAGTCAGGCTACAATGGTTACTGCAGTCAACTGCGACACGTAACCTCCAGGCCCTAAGTACACTTTGTACGGAATATTAGAGACTTATCGGTAAGTTAAATAAACAAATTAGGTGTATGCCAATTTGAGTATGGTAGAAGGTGGAGTACAAACACTTTACATAAGTAACGTTAAGGGGTGAGTTAAGTGATAAACCAAACAAAGCATTGATAAAATGGCCCCTCAGCTGTCAAAAACATGTTAGCTGGAACTTTAGATTTGCCCATAAAACTCATTAAATATGTCAGTTGCTCAAGGTATCAAAATCTGTAAGGATTGTCTGAGTGTTGTATTGACCATCCATCTATGGATTAAAATGATATATGAATATACACCCTGCTTTGATATTTAAGTAAAATAAACATATCTTGTAATTAAATCAATAGAAAAGTATAAAGAAATAGCATGTGTGCTGTTGGGTGGCTCATATTTCTGTTTTTTGTGTTCAATTTTTCACCAAAGAGGTAACTGGTAATTTAGGGGTGCATCTGGTGCTGGATAACATCCTCCTACTTACCTCAATTCCTTGCAAATGTAACTAATTTGAACCTACATTGCTCCTGATTGGGTCTGTCACTAACCAAATTTTCCGATGAATTGCTTACCCGCTGCTGCTGTTCATGTCACATACACTTCCATAAGTAATCTGTTGAGGATGTATGCTTCTTCTAATTAATTGCACTGTTATATAGTGTTATACCAATATATGATTAGTATTGCTAGAATCCTATCAAAAATGGATGGGGCTTTCGCATCAAATACATTTTCTACAGATATTCAGGAATCACATTTCAAATTTCCTATATGCCCCACCATTATTCTAACAACCTCATCAAGTTGTATTTCTTCCAAATGTCTGATTCATAAATTTGCAGATTTTAAAAGAGGTTTGATTTAGTCGAACTATCAAATCACACCATTGTTTGTATGTATGTAAATAAATATATATATGTGCATAGTGTAAAACTAGCTGGAAAGCAGCGGGGTGCTGCACAGGGTCGAAGGATAAGATACAGTCAACAAGCAATTTGACGGTTGCTGGTTTCGGAGAGATGAAGCAGACTGTTACTGCTCTATGCTGTAGCGTTCTTTACAGAGGGGAGTCTTCAGCTCTTTCTTAAATTGGAGCAGTGTTGTGGCTGCCCTGTTATATGGTTATATAGTTATGATTCTGGGTGTGCAGATCCAGAATGCTTGCAGACTTGTTCTTTACACTTCAGGTATGCTGAGAGCCAGCGAAGGGGGGACTGAGCTTTTCAGCCAGGCAGGCAGGGGTGCTAGATATGATGGATTTGTAAATGATTCAGCAGGCTTTGAAGATAAAGCAGGACTGCAAGGAGGGGCAGTAGAGTTCCATAGAGTGCAGGTGATGTGGTTACAATTCTTTAGTCCTTTGATGAGGTATTCTGTGGTCTATTGGGCCTTTAAGAGAACATAGCTATTTCCTCTTTCATTTTGCTTTTCTTGTAATCACCTCCTTCTACGAGAATCGAACACAAACTCACCGTTATCAGTGGCAATGTGCATATTTGTGATATGACCCACTGAGTTTCAGTGGCGGCCTGGACTTTTAGCACGGAGGGGGTGGTCAGGGCACAAACATACACATAAATACTCACTCAAACTCACGCATTCACACACACACTGACACACACACATCCATTCACAACACTCATGTACCAAACATTAAAAATAAAATCATACTTTCCTGCAAAGCTCTGCCTCAGAGATCCCAGGAGGGTTTGAACTGATGCCTTTCCTCATTGGCTGACCTAAGGTTAGCCAATGAGGGAAAGGAGTAGTCCCTCACTGGTCTCAGAGCATGATGGGGTCAATGAGACTGCTGACCCCACCCCACTCTGTAACAGAGTGTCAGTGATTGACACTTGGCACTGTGCACTTCAAGGCTTAGAACTGAAGCAGCCAGGTCTGAGGGAATCAATGATGCTCCCCCTCCTCATGAGGGGGATGGCATTGGGGTGCTTTGCCAGGGGGAAGTGGCCATGCCCACAGGAGCTGTGACTTCTTCAGCCTGGGAAAGTTAAGCTCAGGCAACCAGGTGCCTGCACATTTAGTGCATATCTAGCTCCTGGCTGCCTGACCTGAAAATGATGAGTGGCTGTCAGGCTCATCCAGACATACACTCTTTATGATGGCCAAAAGGTGAGGGGGCATAGCCCCACCTCCCATCATAGCAGGCCTCAACTGCTGAGATTTAGGCTCAGTGTTGCAGCCTTCCTTTAGTCCATTTTTATGACAAAAGCACGTTTTGTACGGCTGATACAATTAATCACTGACCCTTGCATTTGGACTGTTGGATTTGTTTTTTAAAATGTTGGTACATGTTTATAATATGATGCTGTTTTGTGTACGATTTTAGTTTAACTCATGGTCCATCTGGCTATTAGCTGTCAAAAGCAGGAATATTTACTAGGGGTGGGCGGAATTTGCGAAATTCACTTTCGCAAATTATCGCGAAAATGTTAAAAATCTCCGCAAACACGTGGAAATATTGCGAAGATGCGGAAGTTTTTTTCCCGCCCGTTCGCGGTATTTTCTGCGTTGTCGCGGCTCACCAATTACCCATGCGGTTGCTCGCGGGCGCGGCCATCTTGTTATCACTTGTCTCGCGGTGCATGATCGCGAGAAGAAAGACGTGATCGCGCGACGAATGACTTTACTGCGGGCGCGAACTGTTGCGAGATAGTGCAAATGGCTACCAACAATCCAACATCTCGTGGAGAACGCGACCGGATCGGGATAACTTGTCGGTGAACGCGGGGATTCAGGTAAGGCGATCTCGCGCACGCGAGAATGTATTATTTTACAGCGTGAGCAAGCAAAAAATTTCCGGTAAAATGCGTATTGCGGAAATTTTGAATTTTCGCGCTCTCCGCGGAACGCGAAAATGTCAAATTATCGCAATTTCCGCAAGCGGAACGGAATTGTAGCCCAGGCCTAATATTTACCACTGTTCATTCAATTTTCTCATGACATGCTACTTGCAGTATCTCTACTAACCTCATCTGAGGAATATATCGAGTGCGATGTTACAATTCAAAATCTGCCAAGCAATTCTCATTATTTATGTGAGAAATTAAAACCCATTTCCGGAATGTCTTTCCCTCTATAAAGCACACACCATTCACATTTAATAATTTCCCATTAGCCGCTCTTTGTTTTTTTAGAATATCTGCAAATAGAACTGCCAGTGGAGTGAAAAGGTGAACATTTTGCGTCCAAAGACTGTGTAATCTGACGGCCGTTTTACAGCTTCCCTAAATGCTCTCAAGTCTTTTAAGGAGGGCACTTTTTGATTGAGTTATGTCTTAGGTTTTGGGTTTACAAGGCCAGGGCTCGTGGATCATTGAGCCATCAGAAGCCTTCCTTCCAGGACCGAGGCGGCTCTCTGGAGACCCATTCACAATATACTACAAATGAGAAATTCAGGCAGCAGCACAGGTGCGTTAGGCTCATGCGTGATTAGTTTTTTTTTCTCCATGGACATTTTGTTACGCCTGTCAGTCAATTATACAGGATTGATTGATACTGCTGAGACTAGCAGCAAGGAAAGTTGTAGATCTTTAAAAAAAAATGTAGCTCTTTTTAAATGAGGCACTTTCTGTGACAGTCTTGAGCGGTCCCTTGAGCATCTCCGAGCAACTAAGACTAGCAGCTAACATTATGAAATATATATAAAAGTTGAAGTCAATAAAATATGTGCCCAGAATGTATTTGGTAATATGTAACTGGTACCCCCAACTTGTAAATCTGCCTTCATCCTACATTTACTTTATAGTACATTTATTTTACGAGGATATCCTCTCAAGCTCTACAATCTATATAACATGACATGACTTAACGTGGAAGCCTGTAACTAAAAAAAGCAGTTTAGTTGCGACTTCACTTGTCCCTTACAACAAGGTAATGTGATCACCTTTCCACCAGGATGCTACTTGCCAATGACAGTGAGGAAGAAAGGCTACGGAGGAGAAAGAACTGCAACTGCTGCTTTTATTACTAATGTGATACTAAGCTTTTAGGGCCAGATGTACGGCCGTTGACTTTTGCGAGTCGCAAATTGAGTCGAATTTCGACTCGCAAAAGTGAATGTACAAATGTGTCTTCATGGGGAAACGCAATTTGCGACCCCATTGGGAATGGCTAGCATTCCCAGGAAAGGTGGCCTGCTGGGGTCAGCAGACCACCATGTCTGTGACTGCTTTTGTAATAAAGCATTTTTTTTTTATGCAGCCCATTTTCCTTAAAAGAAAACGGGATGCATTTAAAAAAGAAAAATAAAACTTTTCAGTTTCATTTTTTAGGGCAGGCAGTGGTCCCTGGGACCAGTGCCTGCTTTAAAAAAAAAAAACCGAACACGCTCACAAAGGGTAAGGGGTCCCCTGGGGACCCCTTCCTGTTTGCGAGTGGTTTACCACCTACTTGAAGTAGGTGGTAGACTGCGAGTGTTTTGCGGTCATAAATGCGATCACAAAACAATAGTACATGATATTGAGTCTCGCTATTAGGAAGGGACGCCCCTTCCTAATAGCGAGAGTGGCAAACGCTATTTTGCGAGTCACTGACTTGCAAAATAACGTTTGTACATGCCAGTGCTCTTTTTTTGCGGTTGCATCTCCCGTTTTCAAGTGCGAAAAAGGGTCATACATCTGGCCCTTAGTTCTGTTCCTTTAGAACATTGTTTTGTTTTGTTGAAGATTAAATGTAATTAGCCTTTAGAGTATATTTATGAGTGTTTGCATGTGTTTTAAAAAGCAGGGCTGGAGTACTCAAGCATTCAAATCTGTTTGTATATTAAGATACAAACAGATTCAAAGCTTGACTTCTCCAGCCCTGCTGTTTAAAACATATGCAAACTATCATAAATATACTCTTGTGTACTTACTCTTGGTCAGGTATTGTTATTGTTAAGTCCAGGGCATGTTATAGCCGAGCGTGCCCTCGCATTTCACATGTTTACTAACGATTCTTTCTCGTGGCCCCTAGGCGATGGTTTAGATCCCAGGACATTTCACACTGGGCTGGTACTGAACCAGCCGCTCAAGGCAGGCCAAGGGCGAGCTTCAAGAATAAACTTGCCCAACTTCGGCAACCTGCATCTGTGTGTGCAGTCTTCAACGTATTTGGGACAAGTGGACCCTCTTGTGCACCTGCATCACCCACCGACGCTCTGTTTCTTCTGTCCACGTATCCTGGCTGGCACAGTTTGAGCTGTGTCCCAACCCGGGGTGCATCGATTCCAGATTGAAGGGTCCAGTGCCTTCCAGGCTTCTTTCTTCCATTTCAATCGCACCACTTTTTGGCAGCAAGCAACCACGCGCATGGGACAGTCCAGCTTCTCCTCATGAGGCTTTCTCAGAACAAGAGGATCATAGGGTGCTTGTCGTACCTGTTGCTGACGTCACGTGACATCCAAAGTGGCAGCCATCTTTATGCAGAGCTATACAGAAGTAAACTGCACCATAAAAATGCAGACATCCCTCTTTTATGAATCTGTTGCCTCTTTCAACTAATCCATTAGATGAAGAAGAATACAAAGGTACCCGTATTGTATAAAGTAATGCTGTTCAAAAAATTTGGAAATGCGATCAGTGCAGGGCCGTTTCTAGGTGTTTTGCTGCCCTAGGCGAGAATGGAAAAATGCCACCCCCTCCCTTTTACTACCATCGCTCATCAGCTACAAGTTGGTAATCCTTGCTAGGCACACTCGGTCTTCCATTCTGCCGAGGTAGGTAAATAGAGCAATCGTGACACCTGTTATTTGCAGCCTTTGGAAACTGTATACGCATCGTGTAAAGCGCTATATGAATATAACTATTATTTTTGTTTGAGGGGTGGCAAAAGGACGGGGTGGGGGATGGTTGGGTGGGTGGGGGTAGCATCGTTCTGTGAAATCACATGATATAGTCTTTGCTCGATCAAGTGATCAGAAAGAAAAGCGTCAGTCAGTGCGATAGTGCATGGGAAGCCAGGTGGCAGAGCCCCAGGCACTTTTTGCCTGAACTTGGGTTTCATGAGGCGCTTTCTAAAGAACTCTCTGTTTGAGCTATGAATTCACCGACTGTACGGTGCAATGGGTATATAGATTGATGCGGTAAAATTAAATTTCAATATTCAACTTGGGAAGGAGAAATGTATTCAAGGCGAGCATGAATAATTAATTAATATTACTAATAATTCAGGCTGTATATGCATCAGTGAATATTATATTTATTTACTTACACACGATGCCTACTATCAAGTATCCGACAGAGAAAATCTTCTGCTCCTTTCATTGAAAAGTGGAATTTCACTTTGTTGTGGGTCTTACAAAAATCCTGCCAGCCCATTTTCTTTTCGCCTGTTTAATAGTATGCCAATAAAAATATTACCCAACTTTGTAATTGGTTTTGTGTTAAAGTTACTACAATCGAATGTACTTTCACATTGTTATATTTATAACTCTCACCATAATAAAATACTTTGATATTTTTATTAGAAAATAATTTACAATAAAAAAATATTTAATTTCCCTTTTTTTGCACTATTTTTACAATAAAAGTAATAGTTCACTTAGTACTGGGGATGTGATAAACATATTTCGATAAAGTGTTATTACACTGTTTTTTTAAATGAATTAATAAAACGTGTTTGTACACTTTTTGCATTCCTTTGTAATTAATATTATGATAAAAGTATCATATCACGTTATTATTTAATAATTATTAAAGCAATTACCATGTTTTTACGTGTATATATTGCTTCCTATCACTTTGAAGGTGCCTTTACACTGTTGCTCCATCACATTATGGTGCCGATTCCGATCCGGTAAAACCCGGGTACGAATGGTCGTACGGAGCGTTTTTCCCGTCCGACTCGTACCCGGGAAAAACACCTTATAAACTCGCAAGTACGATTTGCTCAGAAATACCATTTCCGTACGAGTCGTAAAAAACACCGACCGGCAAAAAAATACATACAAATCTGATTCTGGACGGCGCATACGCGACGTCCGGACGAAGTCTGGCAGCGTTCTATGGACCAGCAAGTACGATTCGTGCCGACGTCACTCCGCACGCAGCATTTTTTACGGAGCCAAAAACTGCCGGGAAATTGAGGACGATGCGAAGAAGGAGCCCCGGTACGCGACGGACAGCGATGGACCCCAATCTACGCGTCATCCTGGCCCTCATAGCCTACCACCTCGTGTACAGAAACCGACGCAGACGCCGCAGAAGGTCAGAACAACCCCCAGGGGCCAAGGGGGGGGTGTGCAAGGGGCAGGAGAGGTGTGGCTCACTGGTTAGAGGCGGCAGACCCGTAAGCAGAGGACGGCCCGGGACCAGGGTTCGATTCCCGACACGGCAGGGTCGTGGACCAGGGTCAGCGGGCTCGATAATTCTCGCTTCGGTGCCTACTCCAGTCAGGGACCCCACTCGGCAACTCTGGGCATTAGCTTGCCTCATCTTCACAACGGCCCCCCCAGACCGCCGGGGATGCTTGGTCGCACCTTAGAGTTACCCATTAGGGAACATCTCTCAGGGTGAGCCAGGACGGGTTCCCCAGCGGTCGATGCTCGGAGATACTCCTCCGGGAGTCGATTCTAGCGCTATATAAACCCACAATTAAATTAAATTAAACCCACACCCCACAAAATACTAATACATCCTGCACATTAATTACCTCCATGGTCTGGTCACTTCGGGGGGTGTGTCCACCAATCCCACGTCCAGCCACAACGGAAGTGGACGTGGACGCGTACCCGTCACCACCACAATGGTGGTACGGGACGTACCCACGCCCCCCAGAGCGTGGGTACGCCCGTACCACCATTGTAGTGGTGATGTAGGGGTATGCGTGTACGGACCGTACCCACGCTCCCCAGAGCGTGGGTACGGGCCGTACCATGCGTACCCCTATGTCACTGCCACAATGGTGGTACGGCCCGTACCCACGCCCCCAGAGCGTGGGTACGGGCCGTACCACGCGTACTCCTACGTCACCGCCACAATAGTGGACGGCCCGTACCCACGCTCTCCAGAGCGTGGGTACAGGCCATACCACGCGTACCCCTACATCACCACTACAATGGTGGTACGGCCCGTACCCACGCCCCAGAGCATGGGTATGGCCCGTACCACCATTGCAGTGGTGACGTAGGGGTACGCGTGTACGGACCGTACCCACGCCCCCAGAGCGTGGGTACGGGCCGTACAGGTGTACCCCTACAGCCCCAATACATGATGGATACAAGGCGTACACACGCCACGGATGTAGGTGTACGGCTTGGTGCAGCACATCAGCTGTAAATTGGGGGTGGTGTATGGCCAGGACAGCAGTGTACCACAGCAAGGGCGCAGGTGGGTGGGTGGGTGCAGAGGACCCCCAGCAGTGCCCAGACATATGAGGGGTGGGTGCAGAGGACCCCCAGCAGTGCCCAGACATGTGAGGGGTGGGTGCAGAGGACTCCCAGCAGTGCCCAGACATATGAGGGGTGGGTGCCTATCACTCCCAGCAGTGCCCAGACATATGAGGGGTGGGTGCCTATCACTCCCAGCAGTGCCCAGACATGTGAGGGGTGTGTGCCTATCACTCCCAGCAGTGCCCAGACATGTGAGGGGTGGGTGCAGAGGACCCCCAGCAGTGCCCAGACATATGAGGGGTGGGTGCAGATGACTCCCAGCAGTGCCCAGACATATGAGGGGTGGGTGCCCATCACTCCCAGCAGTGCCCAGACATATGAGGGGTGTGTGCCTATCACTCCCAGCAGTGCCCAGACATGTGAGGGGTGGGTGCAGAGGACTCCCAGCAGTGCCCAGACATATGAGGAGTGTGTGCCTATCACTCCCAGCAGTGCCCAGACATATGAGGGGTGGGCGCCTATCACTCCCAGCAGTGCCCAGACATATGAGGGGTGGGTGCAGAGGACTCCCAGCAGTGCCCAGACATATGAGGGGTGGGTGCCTATCACTCCCAGCAGTGCCCAGACATGTGAGGGGTGGGTGCAGAGGACTCCCAGCAGTGCCCAGACATATGAGGGGTGTGTGCCTATCACTCCCAGCAGTGCCCAGACATATGAGGGGTGGGTGCCTATCACTCCCAGCAGTGCCCAGACATGTGAGGGGTGGGGGCAGAGGACTCCCAGCAGTGCCCAGACATGTGAGGGGTGTGTGCTGTCATGCCCCGCGGTCCTGCTCCTGAGACGTGCATAAGTATATAAGGAGCGAAGGGCGTGCAAACGCCCGTTTGGCGTTCTTGCACATAGCCCCATTTCCGTCCCCTTGGTGTTTGCCTGACTTCCTGTTCGTTAGTGTTTCCTGTTTCCGTTTGTAGTCGATCCAAAGAGAACGAGTGCTGGTGGACTCGTTGTTCCTTGTCTGGCATGGCGTTGGCGTTGCCGTGTTTGCAGAAGCGGCAACAGTAGACGCGCGATTCCATCTGGTTGGTGTCGCTTTACCCGAGTGAAGTCCCGTGATCAAGTAAGGTCTCGGATTCCGTTTCATGTCCTATGGTGTTACCGTGGGTCCCGTTCCACACGCTGTTCTTCTGTGTGGACTCCTGTGTTGAACCGTGCATTGATATTTAGTTGTTCATAGTAGTGGAGCCTGCAGTTAAGGCGCCTCTCGGTCATTGACAGGCAGGTGTGAAACCTGTTTTTGTTATTGTGAAACCTGTTTCTGTTATTGTTCATTCTTGAATATCACTCGTCCTTTGATATAAAAGATCCTCCATTAATTTAGAAAGGTATTCCCAATTTATATCCCGTACTACGTTCCCCTATGCGTATTGTAGGTGGGGTTAACTAGCGTGGACCACCGCGCACCATTTAGGAGGCAGCAGTGCATTACAGAAAACCCGGTAATCTTCCTTTGCAACACTTGTCATAGAGATAGGGTGGGGTTTACATATGATTATCCTCCTTGAATTTCTGACCAATGAATATCTCCTCCCTTCAGCCCTTTAGTAAACCACTCACCTTAGTAGATTATTAGAAGAAGACGTTAGTTTGCCTCCTTCCCAGTTCGTGTGGATACTGACGGGGTGAGCCCGACACATTCTTTGTTTAAACACCGTCTCAGAGAGATTGCTTGTTATTAAACTTGTATCTTGTCATAGGGATTTCTAGCATTGTGAGGCAACTAGAACCGTGCTGAAAGTTCCACGAGAGGTGAAAGATAACCGTGGTAGGTTTCCCTAACCTAGAGGGTCCATACATTGAGGTCACTTGAAATTGATGCACATTAATTTAGATTTTATTTTACAGCTGGGAGTTCCTGCCTTTTAAACCTGACGTGGTCCACCAACACAACCTGCGTTTCTCCCCACCTACCCTTGTTTTGTTTCCCTGTTTTCCCCTAGCGTGTCCTCCGTTACTCTAGAGTCTGATAGAGTCGGAGGGCCGTGGGGGACGACTGAGGACTTATCTCCAGGTTCCTGACGCTCCTGTGGAACATACTCAGCGATCCTTACATGTGCCTATCACTCCCAGCAGTGCCCAGACATATGAGGGGTGGGTGCAGAGGACCCCCAGCAGTGCCCAGACTTGTGAGGGGTGGGTGCAGAGGAC
The DNA here is from genome assembly GCF_964204655.1 of Triturus cristatus. Taxonomy (NCBI): domain Eukaryota; kingdom Metazoa; phylum Chordata; class Amphibia; order Caudata; family Salamandridae; genus Triturus; species Triturus cristatus. The sequence goes on along the minus strand of NC_140582.1, from coordinate 874,675,890 downwards.
TCCCAGCAGTGCCCAGATATATGAGGGGGGGGGTGCCTATCACTCCCAGCAGTGCCCAGACATGTGAGGGGTGGGTGCAGAGGACTCCCAGCAGTGCCCAGACATATGAGAGGTGGGTGCCTATCACTCCCAGCAGTTCCCAGACATGTGAGGGGTGGGTGCAGAGGACTCCCAGCAGTGGACAGAGACATGGGGGGTGTACATCATTATCAGATGACCACAGCTCCATGGGTGAATGTACGTATCCCTAACTTAGGACAATGAGGATAGTGCCATAAAAACACATCACTGATAGCATTGTCCCACTCCCAGGAGGAAGGAGGTCTTACCCCCACTGCATGACACACCACATGTGGGTGTGAGGACAAATAACACATGCATACCCACCCCTGGCAGATGCAGCACAATACACACACTGAGATCATGCCACAAGACTGTATAGTCATGTCACTGCCTAACAAACTAAGAGAGCCAAAGAGAGCACACACTGTCACGCACATCCCAGGACTGATAGGAATGTTCAGGTGCTGGGCTAGCCACCAAGATGCTGTCTGTCATGGAAGGAATAGTGTGGAGTTCCCACAGATACAATGCCCACAATTGTGAGTCAGGTGTTCAAATACCCAGCAGAACAAGTACCATATGTGTACTAGGCTGGGATTACACACATGCATTGTGCGGAAAAGGGACCATTTATCCATGAAGACATGGCTAAATACTTTATACACAAGTACAGTGAGTACCAAGGATGGCACAGACAATGCAGGTGGACACATTGCTGAGCAGATATGCCCAGAGTTGAAGGGATCCATCACCAACAAAGGATATGTAGACACAGGGCAACACAACAATTGTGCAACTCTCTGCAGGGGAGATGTCAGGTGCCACAGAGGAAGGAACACCCCTTGGGACAATGTCTCCAAACACAAAGAGCATACACGACAAAGAATCTTTGCAGAGATCGCGTGATGGCACGCAGATACCAGGTTCCACCCCATGAGCAGCAGACCACAACATCTCCCTGAAACATAACACATGCCCACAACCCCAACTCCTGTAGCATGAGCATCAACATCAATACCTGAAATGCAAGACTTTTCCAAAGAAAAAGAAAATGCTTTATTCAGCATGAAAATAATAATGTGTAAACGAGACTATTCACAAAGGCCAATGGCCAGTCCATATCAGCAGTCCTTGGGGGGACACACATGGCCATGCGTCTCCCCTAGCTTGCCTGCACATCACAAGAGTGTTTCGTCGATGGGGGGGTGGCATCATGTGGGGAAGGACCAGGCACCGCAGGGACAGGAGGGGGAAGGGTAGGTGCTGTGGGTGCAGGGACGGACGACTCCACCACAGGGGGTGGGGCAGTGCCAAAGGTGGAGGCGAGCTCAGCACTGCACACTTCTGCTAGTTCTTCAAGCGTCTCCCCTGCACCCGGAGAAACAACAGGCCCCAAGGAGGAGGGGGGGGTCGGAGGGATGGGTTGCAGCGCTACTGGGGGAGGTGGTGGACGGGCTGGGGGACTTAACTCCCCTACCCGTGGAGTGCCTTGACCGTTTGCATCCAGGTGAACTAGTGGGGGTGAGGCCCAGCCCAGCAAAGTAGGCCTCCTTCTCCGAATCTGGGGCAGGGGAGCCAAGGGGAGTGACATCGGAGGGACTGGGGAGTGAGTCATGTGGATGAGGACTGTGGCTGCGTGCCTGCCTGTGTGCCCCAGACCCAGTGGGTGTGCCTGCTACCCCCTGAGTGTGCGTGTCAGGAGGGGTGTGCTTGCCCTTACGTGGTGGTGTGCTGCTGTTGTCTGGTGGGGTGCGTGTGTTTGGATGTCTGGGTGTGCTTGGGACAGGCATGGGTGTTGGACTTGTGGATGGGCCAGGGGTAGGGGGGGGAGGCAGCGCTGCAGGTGACTCGCTACTGCCGTCAGTGACGAGTCCAGGGACCTCAGCAACATCCGTTGGTCAGACATCGCTGATGACATGCCCTCCATGTACGACACCATCTGGGTCAGCAGTCTGGTGTGGCCATGGAGGACAGTCAGGATCGATGTCTGCCCAACTTGCAACTGCCGCTGAATGTCCACAGACTCGGCAGTGAGGGCAGCAGGGGGGACAGGGGAGGGGGTGCGGTGCCTGGCACGAAGGAGACACGGTGTGGCCTAGCACGGACAGAAGGGACCCGAGCAAGTGGGAGGGTGGTGATGGGAATGGAGGGGGCGGTGAGAGATGTACTGCTGCTTTCAGATTAGGGGAGCAGCCTCCGCCCCCTCTGGGAGCTCAGCCTCGGACCCGTCTGCCTCGTAGTCTGTGTTGATACTGGGCAGGTCCTCCTCCTCACTCCCCTCGCCCTCCGTGCCACTAGATTCCACCGACTCCACAGCAGTGGTGGCACCACTGCTCGATCCCTCCTCCACGTCCGTGCCGGTGTCTCCCTCGCTGTCCTCCGATGATGCTGTGGGCAAAGTGAAGAGACAGGAAAAAATCAGTCACCTGTATACATCTGACACATGAGTACAAACAAAATAGGCAACAGTGCATATCAGGAAAGGCATCAGGAGTAACATCTAGAATACTCCCCACATATCTAAGCCCTGCACTCCCCAGTTGGTTGACGCACCATGCCACTTGCAAACAATGAAAATTAGGACACAACAGCAAATAACTCGAAATCACTAGATCATGAGAAGCTAGTGTCTGGGATCAGTTGAGCACAGCAAGACTATGAAGGCATGCCACCTCTTGTTCACTGGGAAACAAACAGTATTGTCGCATCCAAGGCCAAATACCACATGCCAATGCAGTAGGTGTCCCCACACTAAGAGACCTGTGAGTACTTTTGACACCCCAAAGAAATACATTGTGACTCCTGGAGAATCACAACCCTTCACAAAATGGACATGTCTAGCATGTGTGAATGTGGCACTCTGTGAACACAACACACATGTGTCTGTATAGCAGAAGTCACACAAGGAGGTGCACACCAAACTACATGTACACAGTCATTGTCTGAGCTGCCAGACTCATTCAAATCAGCCACTGTTAGAAAGAAATGGCGTAGCAGTAAGTACATATACATGGCACCAGGGTGGCTGGATGACTTGACACTCGTAATTTGGTACCAGCAACAACCAAGGACTAACCCAAATGCTAGCACACTGTGGGAACATGTATATGTATGAACTCCAAACAAGTGTTGTCCAAACTGTGCATTACGGTAAAATGTGCCAGCGTGTCCCTGGAAAGTGTAAAGGTGGTGTCTTGTGCACTTCCCTGGGAGACATCTGTCATGCAGGCACATCATTGTCCTTCACAACCAAACAACAAGGTCAAGCATATGAAACATTGAGACATGTTGACAGGTGTAGTGAGTGCCAATGGACATTTTCCCCGAGTAACAACTTGAATAATGTCATTTGTCACATGGCTATCCGTCACCTGATCACACAGTTGACTACACAAATGACCTACTGACTGTCATCTGGAGTGGCACACATGTCCACACCCAGGACAATGCATAAGCTAATGGGCCTGCAATTGTTTAGCAAAAAAGCCTAGCTGTACTGTGGGTTCCCCCTCATGGCAAGCCAGAATGTACCCACAGATGTCAGCACACAAAGTCACAACTGTGTAGCATCTGAACCACACACAGGTGCCAAAAATGTCCAAGCAGGATACATGATTGCCAATAACTGACACAGGCAATGAAGCACCAACAGCAAGCACTGGCCAACATCACGGGGGCACTGTACAATTACTTTCTGTACTTTGAATCATCACACACAAGTCAGAACTGGCAATGAAACATCAGGGTTGAACATGCACGCCCCTCCCGCGCACACCCACCCATACCTGAGTCAATGTGACTGATACCAATCAAGAAGTGAGAGCTCATATTCAGGGTTACAATAACTGTGCTTGAAAACTAGCTTCATTAACACGACATCACCTTGTAGGGCTGGCAAAACATATTGGTCACAAACAAACATCAACAGATTGTTGTGAATAGCCACACAGGCACTGCCCAGTGTGAGTATGCACAAGCAAACTGGTGTATCCCTGTCCAGTGGGCAAATGTATCACACATGTGAAAACTACTACCTAGGCCAGGGAACAATGCCACAGAGGCAGAGCCATTATGAACCCACAGTGAATGTGCACAGTGTTGGATGACACACATGAGTAGGAGGGCAGGCTGTGACAGGGGACTGTAGTGTGCACACTGCTCCATGGTCCTGGAATGAGCTGACTGTTACAGGAGCAACCGTCCCGGCACTATGCATATATCCCACTCATGCACATCATGTCTGAGGCCACAACATTGGTAATGCATGCAGCAAGTCTGTTCATTTGAAACCTCACACTCCTCTGTTGGGACTCAGCATCAGTGGCAACAAATATGCACCCCCTAATGACTGTACAATACAGGGCACAGGCAGACCACCCCCACACATGATGCTGAAAGCAGTGTGCACCTTCATAAACTGGCAGCCTAGATGACCATGTGCAATAGTGATCACACACAGACCAGGTAACACATGTCAAGGAGGGGAGGAAGAACAGCACAGGTTGACTGTGGGGAGCAGGATGTGCACTGAACATATATACCCTGGCAGTGTCTCCAGGCGACTGAGCAGCAACAAAAGCTTGCGACACACAACAAACACACATGTACCTACCCCCTTCCTGCTACTGTAACTCCTGTATCCGCCTATCCAGGTCAGGGAAGACCACCGCCAGGACACGCCGCATCTGGTGGGTCAGGCGCCGGCGCCCGCCATGCTTGCGAGGAGCCTCCTCCTTCAGCATGACCCGGGCGATCCTCCGGGTCCAGCACCGGATGTCCTGCCATCTCTTCCTCACTTGTGGCAGGCGCTGACTGCGACCCTCCGCCGATTGCACGGCCTTGACGGCGTCCTTCCAGATCTTCCCCTTGTGGTAGGGGGATACCTGTGTGGATGACAAAGTGGGACAACATCACTACACCTGCACCATGTCACAGAGACACACACTTGACCATCTTAGATTTGTAGAACAGGGCATAGTATGCTGGCAAGTAATAGCACCTTAGTCATAGGGACTTTTTCCACTGGGGACGCAGCAATGCACTACATGGCATAGTAAGTACACAGGTGGCATGAGGGGTGCAAACCAATCCCTGATCATGGCACACACTGTGCATCCCAAGCAACACAAGGCTGAAGCAGTCACATGCGCCAGGCCACTGACGAAACCTCAGCAGAGTATACAGACACACACAGGCACACCTCAATCACCTGCCATTGGCAACAGCGGATGCAAACCTCACTCTGCACTTGTGCCACTTGCCAGGGGGGGGTCACAGGTGTGGGGCTAGCTCAGCAAGTCAGACACACAGCACGGCTTACTTCACACATCAGATTGATTGAGCAGTTGCCTCCTCCAAGCAGCTGTGGTGCAACACTCCACATAGACACTCATCCACATGACAAAAAACATTCACACACATCAATGTCCAGGGGGCGTACACATCACTTGGACACTCTCACCACTCTCACCACAGCTCCACTCAACTCTCACACACATCTGTGGTTGCAGTCACCTGTCACACTGGGGTGACCACTGAATCACCGCAGGACAATAGAACAAGAATGCCCAAGAGGATTTGACTGGCGCAATGTGCCATGCACTATGCAATGAATGTCACAGTAAGCACAATGCAAGTCAGGAGTGCACACATGAACTACATCAAGCCCTGCATGAGAGACATAAGCCATCCCCCCTCCTGGGACCCACTCCACCCAACATTGCATGTCTGTCACACCTGGCTACAATGCCAGAAGTGACAGACACAATAACGGTGCAAAGGTACTGGAGTCAGCACTCACCTGCTCCCCTGGTCGACCATACAGCATGGGGTACTGTGGGAGGATCACATCCAGCAGGGCCTCGTTCTCCTCCTGGGTGAAAGGCTGGGTCCTCTCCACAGTCCTTGACATGGTGCCAGAGGGAGACAATACAGCAGCAGTGGTATCGACTGACATGTTGTGCAGGCAAGTGCCCTCTCATGGGTTCTGGCTGCCTTATATCTGCCTTGCTGGCCTATTTCATATACAGGAGTACAGAGTGATTGATCAGACTCATTTGCATCCTACGTTTCCTCCAATCCCTTTAAACATACACCAGTGACAGCCTTTGCATCTTTCGATTTTGCAGCATCATGTCAAGTCAACAACCACTTTGCAACATTGTTAAATGTGGCCAACTGATGTTTCCAGATCACATGGTGTAAAATTTTGAACTTGAAACTCGGTATTCATGACAACAAGCATGCATTTGGGCCCTAATACTTGTCCCTCATGTGTCCCCATTGTAATCCTTAAATCCACACACAGGTACGGCGCTTTTCACACGTACCCCTAGGGCACCATCACTACAGTGATACGGGCGTACTCACGCATGTACGGCTCGTATCGCTAGGCCCTACGGTACCCCCAACGATAGTGATAGGCACGTACTCGCGCGTGTACGGCCCGTACATGCGTGAGTACGTGCCGTATCACTAGGCCCTACGGTACCCCCAACGATAGTGATAGGCACGTACTCACGCGTGTACGGACCGTACACGCGTGAGTACGTGCCGTATCACTAGGCCCTACGGTACCCCCAACGATAGTGATAGGTACGATAGTGATAGGTACGTACACACGTGAGTACGTGCCTATCACTATCGTTGGGGGTACCGTAGGGCCTAGTAATACGGCACGTACTCACGCGTGTACGGGCCGTACACGCGTGAGTACGTGTCTATCACTATCGTTGGGGGTACCGTAGAGCCTAGTGATACGGCACGTACTCACGTGTGTACGGCCTGTACACGCGTGAGTACGTGCCTATCACTATCATTGGGGGTGCCGTAGGGCCTAGTGATACGGCACATACTCACACGTGTACGGCCCGTACACGCATGAGTACGGGCCCTACACATGCCCTCAGAACGTGTGTACTGCGTTTCACTGCTTACAGTGGTGATAGGAGGCGCACACGAAAGGAATGGAGGTGTCAGACCCGCACAAGGCTGAACATTGTAATTGTAATTGTAATTGTAATCAGTCTTCTATAGCGCGTAGTTACCCTCGGGCATCCCAGCGCTTTTTCAGACACACCCTGGCCAAGACCTCATCAGACACAACACAGAGGAAATAAGTAGGATTTCAACAGCTTCCGGAAGCGAAGAGTGCCAATCTCTGAACGCAGCTCCAGCGGGAGCGCGTTCCAAAGGGTGGCTGTGTGGACCGCAAATCTTCTGCCACCCGTACGGGCCTTACACACCCTAGGAACATGGAGTAGGAATTTCTGGTCGGAGCGCAAGGCTCTGGAGGCTTTATAGGGCACCACTAACTTCCTTAGAATAGGGGGGCCTTTACCCTGCAGGATTTTATGTGCTATGCAGAGAGACTTGAACTTGACCCTCTACCGCACAGGGAGCCAGTGCAAGGTCTTCAAGGCTGGTCTAGCCGACTGTCTCCTAGGCACGTTGGTCAGTAACTTGGCCGCGGCGTTTTGTACTTGCTGGAGCTTCCTCAACGTTGCTTCCGGGGCGCCAAGGAAGATCGCATTACAATAATCTAGTCTTGATATAATCAACCCCTGAATGAGTATCAAGTCATTGTCAGTGCAGTCCTTCATGTGCAGAGCCTAGGTGTGTCAGACAGTGATGTGGCACATGTCTCCTCATGTTGTGGCACAATAGATGTGTGATGAGCTGCTTACACATGTCATGTGTGATGGGGCACTACGTGGCACACCTCCCCTTCACACTTTGCACATGTGTGCATGTGCGACACACGTGTCAAACACTGCATCACTGGTATGGCACAGTCAGCAACACCCGCAACTGTCCACTGATGGCAGGTACACAGATAATTGCACCTCACATGTGATTCCCAGTGTGCCACGATGTGACTATGTCATGTGTGTGTCATGTGTTCCCATGAGCTTTCCGTTGGTGTTCCGTCAACTCCATCTGCTGTTGCAGCATCCAACATGTGTATGTGTACATTTGTGCATGACACACATATACGCACACCATGCCACATGTGGACTTACACGTTACATGTGTCATGATGGTTCGAAGATGACTTCCTGACATGAGGCAATGTCTGCGTTGTCTCAATGTCTGTGACATCAGTTTTTGACATGGACCCCTTAATGGAAATGTGTGTCATCTGTCCATTTCCAGATCACATGTGACCTGTGCGTCTAGACTCCCGCCAGCTGTCTGTATGAGATGACATCCTTCTAATGCTGATATGTGGATGTCTGTCACTCATGTAATGTGTCTGGCTTGTCACTTACACTGGCCAACAGCTATTTCATGGCATGTCACGTCAACATTGGCATGCAACTATTGTGGCTGGCTCTTCGTAGGAGTATCACCTGGCTGGCCCACGTGTCCTGGATGTATTGCACAGCACAGACTCTGTATTGAGCAGATGTGTATTAGCTGTTGAACATGTGCTTACCTCAGTGACATTGGTGTGGTAAAGTACTCACTCTTTGTTATTCCTTCCAAATCTCTGCAGCGCACCGCCTCTCCCCAGACGAATGCCAGACCTGGATGCCATGCATGAACATGACTGCATACGCAGATACCGATTCTCGCAAGAGTTGATAGAGGACTTGACCCGCCAGCTTGCACCACACCTCCAACCACAAAACAGGTATCCTACAGCTCTGACCCCTAAGGTGAAGGTGATGGCAGCCCTACATATTTTTGCCACCGGCACGTTTCAATTGACCATAGCTGATGTCGGTGGCATGTCCCAGACTATGTTCAGCCGTGTCCTGCATGATGTTATAGAAGCCATGTTGTTGCACCTGGATGAATTCATCCATTTTCCCACTCGTGAGCAGTTGACATGTGTCAAGGGTGGGTTCTATGCCCTATGAGGGATGCCTCATGTAATTGGGGCCATTGATGGGACACATGTGGCTTTGGTACCATCACAGGCACAGGAGGTAGCCTTCCGTAACCGTAAACATTACCACTCCGTTAATGCCCTTGTGGTGTGTCTTGCTAACATGCTGATTTCCCATTTCTGTGCACGTTTTCAAGGGTCCGCACACGATGCCTACATCATGAGGCGTAGCAGGCTGCCAGAAATGATGCTGCAGCTGCACGCGGAACAAGCATGTCTTGTATCTTACGGCATCTCCTGACCCACTTCTTCACATGACGTTTCCATGTAGGAGACTCTGGCTATCCCAACATGCCACAGCTGAGGACGCCTCTCCGCAACCCCAGAACAGCCGCAGAACACCGGTACAACGACACCCATGGGCAGACGAGGCGCGTGATTGAGAGGACGTTTGGACTCCTGAAGAGCAGATTCCAGTGCCTCCACAAGACCGGCGGCGCCCTCCCATATGCCCCGGTGAAGGTCTGCAAAATCTTCATTGTGTGCTGCATGCTGCACAACACAGCAGTGGAGAAGGCCGTGCCACTCATCCTTGATCCGGATGAGCAGGATCATCCACCCGTGGAGGATGAAGGGCTCGGGCGTGGGGCAAGTGAGGATGAGGATGAGGACATCCGGAGTCAGCTTATCCGCAACTTCTTCTCATGATGGTGAGTCCCTGTGTCTGAGTGTGCACGCTTTGAGCCTTGTGTGGCATGTGTTGCAATGTGTGTGTCGAGCTGACTGTGTGCTAAGTGACTTGGAGGTGTGTTCTGATGTGTCATTCAAGTGATGAGGTTCTTGCGGCTGTCGTCTGCTCATTGCCCTCCTGCTATTCCTCATGAGTATTGCAACGTGTGCTGGATCAGAGTTACATGCACAGACATGGTGAAAAGTCATTTGGGGTAAGGAGTGCAGCAAGGCATTTTGTGGGTGGTACGTGTTTGTGATATGTGGGGACTGCTCCTGTGCATGTTGTGTTACCATGCATACATGTCGACTCACCATGGGCCACATGACGTGTTGCATGGCTCCCATGAATTGATGGTCACCCTTCCTGACAGTCATCTGTAATGGTGTGTGGATTCTGATGAAGGCATCAATGTGTGTATAACGGCTCCAAGGAACATACGGGATGCTAATGGTGGACATAGTGTGGGACATCCCCATATGAGGCTCAATGGGGAATTGTAGACTCTCCGTGTGCAGCAAGGGGTGTTAGGCTCAACCCCTTCACTTGTGTGCCAGCTCAGTAGGATTTACAAATCTGTGTGTTGAAGGGGGTGTCCAGTGTAGGTCACACATGGTCAGCCAAATGACCCGTGAGTCTGTTCCAATTGATGCATTTCCCTTAGTGTGCGGCTGAGTAATAAAGGTGTTTGTCACACTCCAAGGTGCCTCATCTCTGTCAATGCAGGTCTCTTGCCACTTTGCATGCGGCATATCTGGCATAGTTGTGGAAGATTATGGATAGGAGTCCATGTGTAGTTTAGCAACATGCATGCAGTTGCTCATGGGTTAGGCTCCCTATTGGGAATGAAGTACATGGTCGTGTATGTTTTTTGGCATGTTGGTCCGCACAATGGGCCACCAACAGCTGCTGAGGGTGTGTCTCCTGTGCGCAGGTCGGCCTTCAGTTTCCTGATCCGGTGTCATGCTTCTTTGGTGATTGTGCATGCATTGTCTCTGGGTGTGCCATGTGACACTGGACACTCCTTACTTTACACACGCGCCTGTTGTAGTTGTCCTTCTGACATCCTAGTCTATGTGTGCAAATTCTGTCATTTTGCGAGGAGATGCCGCCTGCTGCTGTGGCCCCTGCAGCAAGGGCCAACAGAGTATCCAGATTTGGCAACACACACGCCTCCAGGATGCTCATCACTTCCTCCCTCCACCCATTCATTTTGCTGTCCTCAGCTTGTCTATGCCACTATTGCCGCCACGCGGTGCCAAAGGCTGGACCATCAGCACATGCAAGGTGCACATTGCACCACCATCCTGTCCTTGCATTACCCACATCACACTACAGTCTGATGTATCAGCCACACTCCGAGCTATATCCATCCGCACATCTAACACCTGCTGTCAGACATACCCTGGGCACACACACGACACCTTTGCATGCTGAGTGTGCAACTCCAACTGCCTACACTGCGCTGCCCCGCCTTCCAGGCCCTGTCACACCAACCAGGTCACGTCCCTAATACTCCCCACCGGCTCTGTAGCCCAGCAAGGGCATGGGAGTGGGACTCAAGGCTTCAGCATGTAGTATGGTGTCATCGTCTGGGACATGGCACAGGTATCATCTCTCAGCATGTCAATCTACAGAGTGTCCAGGACCCCCCTCTCCACCATCACATGCGCACAGCACCTCATCATCAGCTCGTATGCCATTGACAGCCAGGTGCTCCTCACCCTCAACAAAGACACAGACATTGGCAGTTCCATCATTCAAGTATGCATGAGATCTATTGATGGATGGCTGCACACAAGCCACCTGAGGCTGGACTTGTACAGGACTGAGGTGAACATCTGAGGATTGTCCCCTTCCAGCTGGGTCAAGTGCCTGTGTCCCACCCGCAAGAGCCCTGCACAAGCACCCAGTACCACACACACAAGATGTGTGGTACTCATTGCACTCCCTTCCTACCATCTCCAATGAGGAGTTCGCAATGTGGGCCCTGCGAGTCAAGTCTGGATCGCCTGCAGACCCGGTAAGATCTGCTCTTTTCAGGGACGTTGCTTTTCAGGGACGCACAGCAGTGTGCTCCCTGATTAACCTCTCCCTAACCTCTGGCCTGGTCCCTGCCAAATGGAAGCAAGCGGTGGTTTCACCGATCCTAAAAAAACCATCTCTGGATCCATCGAGACCTGAAAACTACCGCCCTATATCCTTGCTCCCTTGGCCGGCCAAGGTTATGGAGGCCCATGTAAATCGGGCCCTCACGGAGCATATGATCCTTGTGAATGTCCTGGATCCAACGCAGAATGGGTTTCGTGCTGGTCACAGCACTGAGACGGCCCTTCTGGCAATGGTTGAGCATTTGCGAAGTGTGCTCGATGCAGGTCAAACGGCAGCGCTTATTTTACTAGACCTGAGCGCTGCCTTTGACACTGTCTCCCATCGCATTTTGCTACACCGCCTGCAGGACATTGGCATTTGTGGTTCTGCCCTGCAGTGGTTCCGCTCCTTCCTCAGTGATCGCTCCTTCTGCGTTGCCACCCCTCCTTTTCAGTCCAAGTACCATCCTTTGGACCTGGGGGTCCCTCAGGGCTCCTCGCTGAGTCCCACGCTTTTTAATCTGTACGTGCAGCCGCTGGCTGAGGTCGTCAGGCAATGGGGCCTTACCATGGTCTCCTATGCTGACGACACTCAGTTGGCGGTTACGATCAGCGGGGATGCCAAGCAGGATGCCCTCAGGTTCCGAAGTGGACTGAGAGAGGTGGCCAGCTGGATGAATAACAACTGTCTCCAGCTGAACGCGTCAAAAACAGAGGTGATGATCATCGGAAGGGAAGCGGACCACTGGGGGGATGAATGGTGGCCTCCAGAGCTGGGCTCAGTGCCGGTCCCTGTCCTGGAACTCAGGAATCTCGGAGTATGGCTTGACCATACGCTAAGCTTTGTGACTCATACAAAGAGAGTGGCGGCCTGCTGTTTTGGAGTACTACGCGGGCTAAGACCCCTGCTGCGATTCTTTGATGCTCCTACAAGACAGCTGGTCATTCAAGCAATGATCATCTCGCGGTTGGATTATGCCAGTTCTCTCCTATTAGGAGCGAACCAAGCCGAGATTCTTCGTTTACAACGAGTCCAGAATGCGGCGGCTAGGGCGGTGGTTGGTCTGCCTCGAACCTGCCCTACCTCTAACACCCTGCGGTCCTTGCACTGGCTCCCGATATGCAAGCGTATCCAATTTAAGGCTCTCTGCCTGGTTTTTAAAATTCTGAGAGAGTTGGCACCCGGAATACTTAATACATTGGTCTCTCCCTATGTTCCTATCCGCTCATTACGATCCCTTGGACAGTCCTTGGTGGTCGTCCCTCGTTTCAGACTTAGTCGGATGGGGGGTCGCTCCTTCCGCGTGAAGGCCGCAACCCTCTGGAATGCACTCCCCTTGGAAATCCGCCTTTCGAATGACCTAATGTCTTTCCGCAGAGCCCTGAAAACCTTTTTGTTTTAAACGTCTCCAGCTTCTATTGTTTGTTTCTTGTTACCGGACTCAGTGTTGTGTTGTGTTTACCTTTCCCTGCGCCAGGACGCTCCTTCGCTGGAGCAGCTGTGCGCATTAAAATGCAACTAACATAACATAACATAACATAACATAACATCTGAGGATTGTCCCCTTCCAGCTGGGTCAAGTGCCTGTGTCCCACCCGCAAGAGCCCTGCACAAGCACCCAGTACCACACACACAAGATGGTGTGCATCATGTTTGGCTCGCTCACATATGCCATGCTAGTCCACAGCATTTGTACCTCATGCTGCAACGCCCTCTGCATTATGCACATGATCCACAGATAGATCCACTCCAAGAAAAGACAGACCATCCCCCAGGTCCATGACAACATCCGTGTCAAATACTGCCCTGCCCTCTACGGAGCAAGTACATCCAAACTCCCAGGAAACTGGTCCACTTCCAGGGGGCATCTGCACACCTCAGATTCCACAGCCTGCGCCCCAGCCACCTCACCGTCCACCATGGATAGCTGCAATGGATCACTGTCTGCTGCAGGGTGACCTCCACACTCCCCACCCACACTCAGGAGGCAGTCCACAACCCCGACCCCAACCAACCTTGTACGCCTGTCATCCTAGATCCCGTTGGGCCATCTCCGTGCATCCAACCTTGCCCTGGCCACCGTTCTTCACATCCACCGTACTCCAGCATACAGGACATTGTTCTCCCACCTGGCCACACATACCTGGGACTCCCTCCCCGGGAACCTCCACATGAGCCATGACCTCTACGCCTTGATGATGATCTCCCAAATAGGTCTCTCCGCACAGTTTAGCAAGCACCCCCTCAGCAGCCAGAGGCCATCACAGTTGAGTGTTGTGCTTCATGCCTACATTGAATGATACCTTGTGACCCATGTGTGTCCTGTACCAGACTCTGATACCAGGGTATGGATGGCTGGAGTTGGTTCAACACTCAGCCATAGTTTGACATTTCCACACACATATGTCGTTGAATGATGCAAAATGACAGGAACATCTCATGTCCAAAGTGAAATATTTATTTACGGTGGGGTAAGTGGTTTGGTAGATGCAATTGGGTGCTGTACTGGGGGAATAGAATTCAAAGTTCACAGGGGGAGATGGTATCCATGGCATTGGAAGTCATCTGAGTCCAGACCACAGTGTTGGTCATCATTGGTCAGACTGTGACAAGCAAGTCCATGTGGCAGAGAATGTCATTGGATGAAGTGCTGCTGTTGCGCCAGAGGGCCAGGTGCCAGGCCACGTGACCTGGGAGATGGGGATGGTCCGCTGACTCTCACGGTCTTTTCCATGGACGACCCACCTTCCTCCGGGGACCCTCAGATGCAGGCCTTGATGATGCTGGGGACGCTCCGTCAGATGAATCCTCCTAGTCCTCCCTTCCTGTGTCTGGTGCTGGTCTACGCCTGGTGGCACAGGGAGGGTTTGCCAGGCTTTGGGCGATTTGACGGAGTGATTGGCTCACATCCCTGTGCACTGCCAGGAGCTCAGCCAGTCTTGCCTCCATCCGTCCTTGGTGTTGTTGATGACTGGCATGATGCTCGACCTGCAGTTTCTTAATGTCATCAAGGGTCCCCTGCATCTCGGAGAGTCTTGACACGACCTGGTTGATGCCTCTGGTGTCACGCCGGTATGAGTCCAGGATGTTGCGTATGTGTGACATACCGGGGTCCTGTGCTGGCTGGTCAGGTTCGCGCCTCCGCCTGCCTCCACTCCCACCACCCCTGCCCACTTGAGCCTGGCCTGCCCTTGTGGGCACATCGGGTCTACGGGACCCCTGAGGGATGGCATTTGCAGGGTTGCCTGCCTCCTCCTGGGTGCCCGGAGAACCTTTTCCCTCCTGGTCAGACTGGCTCTGTTGTTCAGTGTGAGCAGGGCTCCTGGGTGTGTCCTGGGATGTGGCTGGAATGGGGTGGTGGTTGGCACAAATGTACCTGATGCAGGTGCTGCAGGGGCTTGGGCACCAGAGGGTCCAGGTTGGTCGGGGTCATCCACAGAGTGGTGAGAGTCGTCGCTGCCGGTGGGATTGTCTTCACGCGGTGCCTGGGACTGTGAGTCTTCCCCCCCAGTGTTGGGGGGAGATCGACGACGTTGCCCTGTGTGTGAGAGAGGGACAATGTTAATGGTGTTTCATGCGACATCTATGTTTCATACATATTCAAGTTGACACATTTCCTCCAGGTAGTTGGATGTGCCTAGCATTCCTCTCAATGTCCACTTGGGGATGGGTATGTTGCAGGGGACAGATTGGGATGTTCTCCTGAGTGTTTGACCTGTAGATTGTTTGCTCTGATGCTTATTTGGCTGTGGATCGGTCTTGTTGTGTCACATGTCCATTGTGGGAGTGTGTAAATCCGTTGCCTGCCCCGGGTGTGTGTGCTTGTGTTAGGGGGGGGTTGTGACCGGGCCTGCTGTTGTGTGTAGTGTAAGTTGTCATTGGGTCTCCCAGGTGATATGTCTGTCCCCTCATGGTGCATGCTGGCATGACAGTGAGTGTGAGTTCCTGTGCTAGATACCTGTGCTTGTGGAGTTGGTGTTTGGGTGTACAGTGGTCCCAGGAGGGCCTTGTGCTGCATACAGCAGGGCCAAGTGTCATCTACGTTGTCAGTACTTTGCCAGTCCCTGTGCATTGTGCATGGTTATGTACCTATGGCATATGGGCTGAGGGCATTGGTGTCTGCGTCTCATTTTCACAATGTGTTGTGTGGGGCCCAGCCTCCCGGACATCCAGTCTTGTGTTTGTGGTTGTTGTAGGCGTGGACATGGCCTTGCCTTGATTTGTGAAGGGTGCATGGTGACGTTAGTGGCATGTGCATGGTTTTTGATTGTGATTGTTTGCGGTGAGTGCTTGGGGGAAGTTGCGTGCATTTGGTGTATATGTGGTGTGGACCCCATTGCCCCCATGTTACGTAAGTTGTTTGTGTACTCACCAGGCTCTGCGACTCCTTCGACTCCGTGTACTCCCACCGGCGGTAGCAGGGCCATCACCTTCTCCTCCCAGGGATGGTAGTGTACGGGTCTGCGGGGCGGCCCACCTCCAGTGATGTTAGTCTGGGCATATTCTTCATTCATTTTCCTCTTGACCGCCCTGCGCAGATCGTACCACCTGGCTTGGCATTCATGCCTGGTCCTTCGGATGGGCGCAACAGCATTCACCTTGTCGACAATCCTCTGCCACATGGCAGATTTTTCAGCTATGCTGGTCTGTCTGACCAATGTTCCAAACAGCTGTGGCTCGACTCTGATGACTTCGTTGACAAGGAGGTCCAGTTCCGCCGTTGTGAACTTTGGATTCTTGTCTGTGGGCATGGTGTGGGGTGTGGGTGTGGGTGTGGATGGTTGTGGGTGTGTGGGTGTGAATGTGACGGTGTGTGTGTGAATGTGAAGAGGGGGATGTTTGTGGAGGAGGTTGTGTGAAGGTGTGTGAGTGAAGGTGTAGTGGAGGTATGAGTGATGTGGAGTAGTTTCTATGTGGAGTTGTTTCTCAGTGGGGTCTGGCAGCAGTGGGTCTGTTGCAAAGGCTCATGGGTTGTGTGTGTGGGCCCTTTTTATTGGTCCATTTTTGGGTGTGGCTGTGTTTGAATTTTGGTGGGTGTGTTATAAGTGGTGGTTGTGATTTGGGGCCTCTGTTTGCCTGTTTGGATGTGCCAGGTCAGTCAATGAGATGTATTTTGTCATGTAGACGTTTTTTGTGGTGTTGTGCGAGTCGAATTGACCCTCCTTGTGCTGTTTTACAGTGTCCTGGTTCTGTACGAGTCTTTTTCGCGTAGGTGAGGTCCGTGCATACGCGATGCTGGGTGAGGGTGCTGGGGTACGGTATTGGAGTGCGGCGCGTACATGCGGTGGGGGTTCGGTGTGTACAGGTGCGGCCCTGGGGTACGGCGCGTACATGCGGAGGTATGGCACGTACATGGGGAGGGGGAAGGCGCGTACATGGGGGAGGGGGGCGCGTACATGGGGGGCAGGGCGCGTACATGCGGTGGGGGTACGGTGCGTACAGGTGCGGCCCTGGGGTACGGCGCGTACATGCGGAGGTGCGGCGCGTACATGGGGGGGGTAAGGCGCGTACATGCGGTGGGGGTACGGTGCGTACACGTGCGGCCCTGGGGTACGGCGCGTACATGCGGAGGTACGGCGCGTACATGGGGGGGTAAGGCGCGTACATGCGGTGGGGGTATGGTGCGTACACGTGCGGCCTTGGGGTACGGCACGTAAATGCGGAGGTACGGCATGTATATGCGGGGGTGATGCACCTACAGGGGGGGGTACGGCGCGTACATGGGGGGACGGCACGTACAGGTGCGGGGCTGGGGTACAGTGCGGACAGGGTGGTGTACGGTGCTGACATATTTGGGGGTGGGGGGGCTGTACGGCTTGTACACGGGCATGGTTTACCCGTGTACATGTGTGCTCCTGTGTTGGCTCCGTACGGGCCCTTTTACGTGCGATTGTGTATTCGGACGGACGGTCGGGATCGTACTTGCGCGCTCGGACTTGTGTTTTACGATTTGCACATAACAATGTCCGGATCACTCTCGTACACTTTTCCCGACGATATTCGGACGTGAATACTTTCCGACGCACTCTCGTAGACTTTTCCCGACGCTATTCGTAGATATTTTTCACGGACGAATCGTACTTGGCAGTTTTTAAGGTACTTGTACGACTCGTACGTAAAAAAATACGGATACAGGTCGTACGCAAATTATTTTTAACGGATCGGAATCGGCACCTATATGTGGAAATTACACAGTTGGTAATTTTGTGTGCTACCTAGAACAACGCTATAAAAGTTACTTTACTTTAATCATAGCACGAACAATCTCCACCTAATGCAAATACTACAATACTTGGCCCAAGTTTGGATAAGTTCTTACTTGCTAAATCCATTTGGGAATTAGTAGCATGTAATTAACATTATTAACAGCGCCACAAAACCAGAAAACACCAGTAGCAAGCGCCTGGCTCCTCACTCCTGATGCACTGATATAATCTTCTTGGCGCACTGAATGGCTGATGCCACGCAGCTCCAGGGTGGCGCAGAGCTCTTTCCCCAGCTCCGTCCCCAGCCTGATGTATGGCACCTCTCCCGGCCACCGACCCACTTTTGCCGCCGGATTTCAGACACATTTGTTTCCGGCGCCTTTTAATAATAAATGCGAATAACTGAGACAAAAGAGGGACCCTGGGCTGAGCGGGTGCGCGAGGAGCTTGACCGGAAGAAGACATCTGCCAAGCACTTTGCCGCCCTGGCCGGTGTGAGGGTCCCTGCACTCAGATAGTGGCGTAATTGGTGAGCCCCTTACCGTGCCTCACATGTACACTCCCTTGGCAGTGCTGGGGATCCCTGCACCTTGACAGAGGGGCTTAACGACCCCTGCCCTCTTCTGCACCTCACGCAGGCCGTTTCTAGGGTATTTTGCCACCTGCCCATTTTGCCGCCCTAGGCGGCCGCCTAGTCCTGCCTAATGGTAGAAACGGCCCTGGATCAGTGTGAACCATTATCGGTGACAATGCATTTTGGTGAACCTTCAATAAAGAAAACTTGCTTCAAAAACTAAGTTGCCGATTCCGAATCCGTAGATTTCACAAAAGCGAAGTATATCCATTCGGAATGATAGTCTACAAAAAGTACTAAGTACCTCATGTGATCAGGCAAAAGTATAAATGGTCCTGAAAAAAACAACCCTAATTTTTCCCATGCAGAATCAGGGTACTGATCGGAATGTAAAGGAGAGTTGTGTTTTTGTTCAAGTGTTTCTC
Organism: Triturus cristatus; assembly: GCF_964204655.1. Lineage (NCBI taxonomy): Eukaryota > Metazoa > Chordata > Amphibia > Caudata > Salamandridae > Triturus > Triturus cristatus. Next base: position 874,656,968 of record NC_140582.1, on the reverse strand, counting down.
AGATATAAGACATTCAGGGCACTTGTCGATTAAAAACTTGACTTGTGCATCAATGCCTGGCCACCAGTAGTACTGTTTAATTCTCATAATAGCTTTCGCAGCAGCTAAATAACTTTGATGTGCTTGAGTAATGATCAAATCATGTAGCTTGGCGGAGGTACATACAAAATCCCCCTTATCAGCAAGCTATTGGCCAAAGACAGTTCATCTGCTACCTGACCAAACATTGTTTTATGGCCCAACTAGTGTTCTTTTCTCTGACCAACCTTGAACAAAATAGTCACAGGCCGTGCACCAGAGTTTGACCTCCTGACATGCCGCTAACAATTCTGGTTCACTAAAACCTGCACAATAATCAATATTAATGTCATCCACAAATGCCGCACTGACTACATAATCAACAAAGTTGTCTTCTTCCATATTTTCAACAGGCATATGTGAAAGACAGTCAGCACAAAAGTTTTTTTCCCACCGGAGACATGCCGAATTTCAAACTTGGAGACTAATCTCGTTAATCTTGCTGACAGGTTGTTATTTGCTCCTGCTGAAAAAAATGCACAAGGAGTTTATGGTCCATCTGTAAAACAAATTTGTCACTCCAGACGTCCGTTTCAAATTTGTGAACAGCCCACACACAAGCTAATGCCTCCAGCTCGATGGTACTATATTACTTTTTTCACATTGTTTAGGAGCTCTTGAGGCTAATACTGCTGTTCTCTCTTGACTGGAATGGCATGGTGAGCACAAAACAATGGATTTAGGCCCTGATCCCTGTGCTGGGGTGAATGTATGACATTGTTCTGCATTCTGTCCATCAATTGATCTTTTTGCATTTGTCACCCCAAGTGGGACGGGTGTGCCCAGACGTGGGTCTCGTGCTCTCCATGCCACTGGAGTTAAGCTATCTTGGCTTATGAGGGCTGAAAGCCCGAAACCAGTCTTAGGATGCTTGTTTCCAGTCCAGGGAGGACCTGGCCTGGCAGTTCGGGCTGGACTGCTCCCATTGGGCACAGGGTCAAGACTGATTTGCACATGGCTGTGTCCAAACTGGAATGGCATGGTGAGCAAAAAAAACATGGATTTGGGCCCTGATCTGTGTACTGGGGTGAATGTATGACATTGTTCTGCATTCTGTCCATCAATTGATCTTTTTGCATTTGTCACCCCGAGTGGGACGGGTATGCCCAGACGTGGTTCCCGTGCTCTCCATGCCACTGGAGTCAAGCTATCCTGGCTGATGAGTGCTGAAAGCTCAAAACTGGTCCTAGGATGCTTTTTTCCAGTCCAGGGAGGACCTGGCCTGGCAGTTTGGGCTCGACTGTTCCCATTGGCCACAGGGTCAAGACTGGTTTGCCTATGGCTGTGTTTAAACTGGAATGGCATGGTGAGCAAAAAAACGATGGATTTAGGCCCAGATCTCTGTATTGGGGTGAATATATGACATTGTCCTGCATTCTGTCCATCAATTGATCTTTTTACATTTTTCACCCCGAGTGGTATGGGTATGCCCTGACGTGGGTCCCGTGCTCTCCATGCCACTGGAGTCAAGCAATCCTGGCTGATGAGGGCTGAAAGCCCGAAACCGGTCCTAGGAGGCTTGTTTCCAGTCCAGGGAGGACCTGACCAGGCAAATCGCGCTGTACTGTTCCAATTGTGCACAGGGTCAAGACTGATTTGCATATGGCTGTGTTCAAACTGGATTGGCATGTTGAGCAAAAAAACGATGGATTTAGGCCCTGATCTCTGTACTGGGGTGAATGTATGACATTGTTCTGCATTCTGTCCATCAATTGATCTTTTTGCAGTAGAAAAAGCAGCAGCCTGTCCTGCCACGCTTCACCACTTATCCGTGTTAGTTTCATTCACAAGATAAACAAGGAAAAGAAATATTCCTCCAAAGCACCCTGTGCTTCATACTTCTACAACAACACACAATTACCACAAACACAAGGACAAATGTTAGTTTTCTAATCTACAATATTACACCCTGATGATGGCCGTAATGTATGTCTCACATGAAGGAGGTCGAAATGCATCAATGGTAATAGGCAAGTCAGAGTATTTCTGTAACTCAGAGAATTTTCCTTAAGAATCTAGTAGAAAGGCACCATGACATATTGACTCTGGAAGCATTCAGGAAAGGAAAACACCTGTGTCTGAGGCCCCCTTTGGCTGCATTTATATATCTAACTACAGAAAAGGACTACGATATTCATTTTGGTCATTTACTTTTGCAGGATACTGAATTTTCCCGTATGTATTTATGTGATGTATATATCTTAATAGCCAATAGCATATTATCTTTTTGAGCTGTGACATTTATATTTGTTGTTTATGTCTTTCAATATGTTTTTCTTTTAACTTAGTTTGTTATGTTTTTCAAATACATTTAATCTCAAGGTTTGAGTGGAGTGCTTCTAAACAATTGATACTTAAAAACTAATACATATATGCTCATTGATTCAATTCCTTCTGTATGTTAATTATTTATAGTTCAATCTATGGCTATTGAGGGTTCTGTTTCCTTTCTACTATTGACACTTGATACCATGAGCATGTACAGGATCGAACCCTGTCTTATGTTGAGCAAAAAGGCACTCTAGCACACAGTGATAATCATTTTTGGCAATAAACGCTGTTTTTGTGTCAAAGCTGGTAACTATTATTAGTAATAAAACAGAGCTGAGCTATTGGCTATCTAGCACCAATGCTGTTTTATATACAGCCAATCACCACAGATCTTTGCTATACCATCAGAGTATCTCTGGAGATTATGCTGCAGTAGCAGAGACAACGGGCCAGAAGCACTACCATTCCATTTTGCGAGTCACAAATCGTGACGTTGTGTGACTCGCGTTTTGCGACTCACAAAATGGAGCCTACAGCAGTGTCTCAGACACTGCTTGCAATTCCTAATAGTTTCTCAAATGACCTGCCTCATCACTGTTCTTGAGGCAGGTCGCAATTTGCGACCCATTTGGGATGGCCAGCACTCACAGGGATGGTGGCCTGCTAGGGTCAGCGGACCACCATGTCTGTGGCTGCTTTTTCAATAAAGCAGTTTTTTAAAAAAATGCAGCCCATTATCCTTAAAGGAAAATGGTATGAATTTTAAAAAGGAAAATGAAACGTTTCTGTTTCATTTTTAGGTCTCGCCTGATCCAGCGCATGCGCTGATCTGGCCAAGACATTTAGTGTACGGGTTTTTAAAGTGCTGCCTGTGGCCTAAAGCTTGCGTGCACGTCAGCGTGCACACGGGCAGCCACCATGTGTCTTTCCTCCGCCGCGCTTGATCGCGATCACTTTCACTTTCGCGGGCCGCGAATTTCATGTCTCGGTCTAACATTTTCTCTTTCTCTGCACTGCTCTTTTATTATCTTTCTGTTTTGCTTTCTTTTCCTCTTACTCTGTTTCAATATAGCATTTCTTTTTTATTTGTGCTTTCTATCATTTCCTGATTCTGTTTCACTCGTATTCTCTCTTTCTCCACCTCTCTCTATCATTCCTTCCAAGGCCCTGATTACGAGTGGCCTGGTTAATTGAGTCTCGTTCAATCATTCCCTCTTATTGTGTCTTTCTTCCGTTCCATCTTTGGTTTTCATTCTGTTTCACTCGAGCCTTCCCTCTTTGCTGGTTTCACTTTCATTCGCTCTTTCTCGATCGATCATCCCCGCTCCGCTTTGCTCTTTCATTCCCTCTTTCTGCATCTTGTTCTGTCGCTCCCTCTTTCCCTCTCACTCTTTAAGCCTTCTTTCTCCCTCTCCTACTGCCTTCTTGTTTTCCAAGTCCTCCTGACAAAGGGAACTACTGTCGATCTTGTTAATGAATGCTTCCCATGCCAACGTTCTTGGAACGACCAGATGACAGAATTTCTAATTGTGTAATTTAACTTTGAGGAATCGATTGTTCACTCTGTGCTTTCCCCTCTCCGCCGTGCTAAACTTTGTGCAAAAAATACAATTGAAAAATGCAACATTAAACTGCCTTTCAGCGAGTGATGGACGAATATGCGTAAATTGCAGGCGCAGTTGAAATACTTGCCTTATTTTCCAGTCATGTGGCAGTGATTATATCATGCGCTAATGCTAATTAGAGAAATCAAGCAGCTTTGTTCTGTGCTGCGCCTTCTTCCTGGCTGTCAGCGGGAACTCTTTGCATGGTTCTCTCGCGAGAGTATTTAGAGATTAGCCTCTACCTGTGATAACTGTTCATTATTACGTCCAATTCATTTTCACGGCCATGCTGCCAAGTCCCAGCTTGGCAGCCTGTGCGGCCACTTCCTTTCAGACCCAGAGAGTATGCTTCAGTGACTTGCAAGGGCCTCGCCGCGCAGACACATGGACGCAGTGTGGGAGAGAAGCCCCGATGGGCAAAGGCGATGGATTTCAGATCATCAACAGCAGTGACTGATGCTAGTTTTTTTTTACGAGGATGTCAAGAAGCCTTTGATTTGTGGGCCTTCCAGGTTTCCAAGGCTGCAAAACCACGCTTTCCCAGAATACAAGACAGTGCTGCTTAGACTTCTGTATAGCAGAAGAATCATAAAAGTAATGTTGCACAGTGTGCCTTTCAGTTTTTGAAGAACACATCAATAGACCTGCACAAAACACTTTTAAGTGGGCCAATTCATCCTTTAGATATGTTCATTTTAACCTTTTATCTTTTTGCGTTTTTTTGGGCAGCTTCAAAGTGAATTTGTCTAATCCTTCTCATCACTGTGAAAAAAATGCCTTGCACTTGGTTGTCTAGGCCACTAGCCTCTCCGATGTATCACATAAAACGGGGATTTTTGGGTCCAAGGAAGTTTAACAAGCATTGGCATAGCCAATAGGCCTCGCCTTTGGGACCTTATAAGTGTGTTGTTATCCAGCACAATATCCTTGGTGCAACAACATCAACTGTTGCATGGCTAAACACTTATAAGGTCCCAAAGGCGAGACCTATTGGCAATGCCAATGCTTGTTTAAGAGTAGGCAGTGGTGCGTACGGCCACTGCCTGCTCTTAAAATTTTTTTTGCATCCATTCGCAAAGGGAAGGGGTCCCAATGGGACCCCTTCCCGTTTGCGAGTGGCTTATCACCTACTGGAAGTAGGTGGTAAACTGTGAGTTTTTAGCAATCACAAATGCGGTCGCAAAACATTGCAACATACCATTCTGACTCAAAACTAGGAAGGTACGCTCTTGGCACGCCCCTTCCTAATAGTGACTCACAAACACTATTTTGCAAGTCACCGACTCGCATAATATCGTTTGCATATACCAACACCTTTTTTTGCAGCCGTAAAAGGCCGATTTCTCGTTTGCGACTGCAAAACACGCTTGTACATCTGGCACCATATCTTCAGAGTAGAGTCTCTTGCCCCTTACCATGAACATGAAGGAAAGTAAGCATAGGACTGCCCATGAGGTTTAAACGTAATCTTCAGGCAGTGAAAGGGGTGATATATGACACCATTAATGTCCTGATTACAAGTTTGGCAGTCTTGGAGCGGTTCGCCATGCCAGCGCCCCGCTTCAAGACCCCCAAACCTGTAGTCAGTCGCTAACTGGATTACAAGTTGCAATCCTGGTGGGTGGTCCTGTAGCAGCGGTCCCACGGCGATGCCTTTCTAAGGCTCATAGGAGAGCTTTAGAAAGGCACCGCCAGATTAGTGCCGCAGCCTGTTCCTGCATGGACAGAAATGCATAATGTTGTGCATTTCTGTACAGGCAGTAACAGGGGATGCAAAAATACAGGGGGGCACACCATTTGCCCCCTGCATGCACATGCCTTAAAGGGCCTTCCTAGTTTCCTCACCACCACCCTTTTCATGGTAGGCTCACTGCCATCAAAAGGGTTGCAGTGAGGGAACTCGTAATATGCTTGGGGGTGCTGTAGTGACGCCACCAGCATATTGCAGCCTCACATCCCTGCACCATCACTGCGAGATCAGGGATCACCCGGCAGTTGCAGCAGTCCTGTATCGGTCCCACCACCGTAGTTGTAATACAGAGGGTGGGCTGCCAGTCTGGTGGTCCAGGGACCACCACTTCGGGTTTGCCAGTCCCATGAACATCCAAAACGGTAATCAGGCCCAAAGTCTAGATCCCTGCCAGGTCCATATGATGCAATGCTTTGAAAAGAAGACAAGTACTTGGTTCATAAAAAACGTTACTCTAAGTTTGGTAGAGAGTCAAGCACAGATCTTTCTTCTGGACTGTAGGGGTTGTATAATAAAATATGGCAAAACACTATAAGTAAATACATTGTGTGGGTACCTTGAAAATGTTTGAAAAACATGCAATCACCCCCAGTTGGGTGGGAATACAAACTCTTGTGAAGTCACTTGTGCTTGGAAGGATCATAGTGGGAGTACCAGTCATTGTATACACTCTCAGAAGCAGGACATGTTATGAGTTAACTGGCATGAAGAGGTATTGCAAGTGTTCCAGAGGATGGAGGGTGCAAGAAATCAGGTTAGTATTAGGCCTGGGAAGAATGACAATTATACCAGAGTAATCAGAGTAATTTTGATAATTCAGCTCTACACCTGGATGTGGGATTCCCAATAATAAAGCAATTGTGCCTAACTAAGACTAATTAGGGGGAAAACATCCTACTGCGAGAGCACATTTAGTAAGTGTGAGTGGCTGCTTGCACTGCTGTTTATGCTCTGCTACATTTAGCGCTATTTTCTCCACACAAAATGCATCTTTGCATCCATTATGGACTGAAGGGTGTATTTTGTGCTACAAAACTAATGCTAGATGCCCGGAGTAAATTGGAGGAGAATCCTACCCCAAGTGCACATTCAGTGAGTGAGAGCAGCTACTCGCTGTTCATGCTCTGAAGCATTTACCATTATTTCTTATTGCAAAATGCATCCTTGCATCCATTTTGTACACAAGGGGACATTTTTGAGGCAAGAAAATAACACTAAATGCAGAATTACTCTTCTCACGCAGTACTGTGAAATCTTGCAGAATTTTTAGGTAATTCTACATGATTACGCTACATGGAACTACGTGAGTTAAGTCAACTCTTAGTTATTATTTGTTCAGAATGTGGGTCCATCACATGTAATAGGCCCACAATCTTCCTTTACTCATTGCAGCACTTCACTCAGAATAAGTAGTGAAGCAGAGCAGTCTAAGGGCTATTCTGAAGAGCTGGGGTGGCCTACAGTGGCAGCTGGTAACTTAGAGGCGTGCTAGGGCAGGCATTCAATCTCACTTACTCCCACCCATCCAGAAGCACACACATTCACACCCATCCATTCACAAGTACACCACAGGTACACATACTCAGACCCATAAATTCACAAACACATATGCATGCAATAACACCTATTCATTCACAAGCACATAGGCATGCATATACTCACACCCATCCATTCACAAACACAAGCACACACTTACACCAACCCATTCATAAGCATATAAATGAACACATTTGCACTCACCCATTCACAACACATACACAAATAAGGCAATTACAGGACTGTGGTGGTGAAGGTAGGACAAAGACGTGGTGGGAGTGAGAAACAGGCCGTTTAAAATTGCACTACAGGCAGCAGTAGCCAGGCTGAGACATGTTTTAAAATGCTACTTTAGTGGGTGGCAAAATAAGTGCTGCTGCCCACTAGTAGCATTTAATTGACAGGCCGTAGGTACATGTAGTACTTTTTACTAGGGGTGGGTGAAAATTCCGATCCACTGGCGGAGTTAACAGAGTTTTGCCCACTCCGTGTTCCACTTGAAATGAAAACTCTGCCAACCGCCCAGTGGTGAAGGGGAAACAGCCATTATATTGCAGTACATTACAACGCAAGTCATTACATCAACTTGTTGTAGGGGGCGCGCTTACATAAGGAATAGTATAATTTACTATTCAACACCTTCCCTACTGTTGCGCATACTGGAGTAGGAGGAGTAAATTATACTATTCCTATGTCCAGCTCCCCCCTACAGCAAGTTGATGTAACAACTTGCGTTGTAGTGTACTGCGATGTAACAACACGGTTGTTGTAACAACTGCATTGTAATCACATGCGCTGTAAACGCATGCGATGTAAAGTGTCCTATTTGTGGCAAAGTTAATCCTTGCATGTGGCTTGCCAGCATTGAGTTGGGTAGTGAGAACTTTGCATGCCCTAACGTAATTTTCAGTGCTAGAAAGCCTCCCGGTGAGATTTCTCAGTGTGGGTAGTCATGGCAGGTCACAATTGTTTGCGTTGAGAAAGGTGACACTCCAGTAGAAAATCTGTTAAAGCAGCAGAAAGCCGCATCGTCCTCTGGTGTGCCGTGCGGTGGCGGTCATGCTGATTTTATGGGGTGGAACAAATTCCAGGTGCTGAAAATCAGAATAAGCAGCACGATGTGCTGAATTCCACCTGCCCACAGAACTCTGTGGAATCTCGCTGAGTTTTTATGTACCACCACAGAATTCTGCGTAGTTAAACTCCACGAGTTTTGCCCACCCATACATTAACTAGGAACTTATATGTAATTTAAACATGCCAATTGTACCATGTTTTAGGGACTGAGTAGAAGCACTTTACGACTGCTAAGCAGAGAAAAAGTGTACAGAGTTCTAATACCAACAAAAACAGGTTCAACAAAAGAAGGCAAAAAAACTGAGGGTGACCCTGCAGAAAGGACCAGGTCCAACAGGGCCATATGTTCCTTTGGGGGATGCTGCTCTCCTGTAAGCCTCCAGCACTCGTTAAACACCATTGGGGATGTCCCTGTCCCCACTGAACATAGTATGCAAATATTTAAAGTGGCCTTAGTGCTTTCTGTGGTGTGCTTTTGCCTTCAGGTAAGCTATTCTTAGTATGCACCAAAAAGTGCAAAGCTTTTTTGTTTTCTTTTATTTCAACTTGTTAAATGGGTACCTGTTGCCAATCGTGCACCTGAGACGCTTTGTGTTGAAATCCATGGAGGTAAAACCCCTCCTGCAATCAGCTCCACAGATCTGGCCTTCCCCCCCTTTGTTCTCCTTAGGATAAGCCTTCATTGGCCTAGTGCTGTGTAAGAAAACTAATTAGCACATGCAGAGTCTGTCCCCCAATTTTCCCCTGCCAGGAGCAGCACTAATCACGGTCAAATGCCTCTTTTGTGTGAGGAGGATTTTGATCTCCTGCTGGACAGCTGAGTAATTAACTTGGCCCTCCAAGGTGAACAAAAATTCTGAAATCTAATTAGGAGCAGAGTCAGAGAAAATCGAAAAACCTTCAAGTGTGAGAAGGAGTGTGAGAAGGAGTCCGCATAACACAAAAGTAACTGTATATCTACATTGATGATCCCTATTTAATACACTTGGAACATTGTCCCAGTGTCTTGGCCTAACTATGGTAAAATTGTACTTTGATACAGATTAAGCCCATAATATACAATGCAGTGAAGCATATACCTTTTTCGATAAAGCACTATAACTCCCTCTATGAAATCTTTCTCACATTATAAGGCCTGCACAGGTCATCACCAGTCCATGAAGGGTCCCTTTTTGTGACAGGCTATCGGTGCGCAGATACCATACTGGGCTGGATGGTAATGCCACTCGCTCAGCCCATACAAAGTGGACATACATTTGCACATGTGTTCATGTACAGCTAACCAAAGGCCTTCTATCCCAGTAGATCTTGTTTTAAAAGTCAGCCATTGCATTCTAGCACTCCTAAAACAGAGATTACGATGAGTGAAACTCACAGGCATTCACTCATGCCAGAAGTCCACAAGTGGCTAGTCCAAAAAGCAGAAATTAACTGGGTTAGATACATTGAAACCCTTTTTCCTTCAGGAGGGTTAGAAGCTGAACTCTGGAGCAAACCCATACTTGTGACATGTGCATGCCTTTTTTTCAATACCTACTGGTCCTTTTGTCCTCTGTTTCACAAGTGATCCTGCCACTGATGAAATTCCATGCTTATGGACACTCACAAGCAGGTAATGAGTCAAGTAGTATGATCCCAGGGCTGCCCTGGGCTTGATCTCTCTCTTAGTCCAATAAGTGAGCTCCTAGTGGTCATCCTTTTCTGGGGCAGACATTTAATTGCACTTTTCCCCCATTTTCTCCCTACATTCATTGCCATTGGTGTTTCTCTCACCTAATCCCACAACTACCTTTGGAACCACTTAGTATGGTTTACACCAACTCGATTGTAGTATTTGAGAGCATTTGATATACAAGCGCTACCGAATGATACGCTGTATGATGTAGAATAGCAAACCTCATTATAGTACAAGTCTAGCCGTGAAATGTGCGTGGTTGCCAAAAATGTAACCATGCCCATATGTTAACAGCTGGTAGCATTCTAACTGGTATTCTTCCATTGCCATTTGAAAATAAATGATAACGATCTGATGTACGAAGGTTGGTACGAAGGTTTGTTATATTTCCACATGACACAGTAACATCCAAAACACATTAGAGAGAACAGAGGCTATACATCGGGCACTTCACAAATAGTCAAATACCTGGCTCTTGCATAACTCCAGAAAGTAGAGACCGCAAAGAAACAACCCCCTCACACACAACAGAACATATTATATGGGGAACACATTTTGTAGGTAACTGCATTGCTGCAGATCAGAACATATAAATTCTCCCTACTTCCACAGACAGAGTAATTCCACAGTCATACGCATATACCCCCTCATCATACACTAGGGCCCATCACACTAACATTCATTCTATTACTCTATCCACACTGAATATATAGGAGAAATCCTAAACAATCTGCGTCTAAAGCGAGGTCAATGCAACCTAAAGAAACTGTCTTGAGTCATGATTTTTAAGCATTAGAAATACATTTGAAACTCAATAAATGACAAAGAAATAACCACCCGACACTGTAATTCAAACAAAGGTTATCTTTATCTAAATTAGTTCAAAAGAAAGTCAATCAATAGCAAAATCATTATTCTCATAGTTACCTATTCTAGCTAAGTGTCATTTGGGTCAGGACAGGACTCTCAGTAAAGTCTCCCGAGTCGCCGTCCTCTCAATCAGCGTCGATTCTCACGAGCATAGGTTCGGGAAGAAGTGGCCTTAGACCCTCTCTAGTCTAACAATATTTATAGGGAAACTAACAAATTGAAAGTAACAAACAAACTCTAAACGTCCGTTGAGCCGTTGAGCAGAGCGAGCAGGAAAGGATGTTGACTCGCAACATTTAGAAAAACCTCCGCTCACAAAAATCACAAAAATAAAAACACGGAAGAAGGAAGCTCAAACTAAAAAATGTTACATCCATGAATGCTCTTCCTCGGAATCATAGTGAAGCCACCGCAAGTTTATCAGAGTTCATTGTGGCTTTATTCTTCTCCAAGGGCAACTGGCAGCATGCCTGGAGCTGCTGTCCTCACGGAAACTTTTAATACAGTCAGAGGCCGAAGTCAGGTGGTTTCCAACCATATTCAGCGAGGCCTCTCGTCGTATTTCATCTACTCAAATGCAGGCTGTAAATATCGGCCATCTTGGATTAGGCCAAAACGGACCATCTTAATTAAAAGAAATACAAAACAACGTTACTACATCGTAATGATTAAACAGTGTTAATTCCCACTAATACCCTTATGTGTATGTAATTATCTAGCCATCTGCGACATAAAGAAGCATTTAAAGCAAGTTGTTTTAAAGCGCAAACACATTACAAACAGCACTTTAGCCACACATATTTAATTAATTCGCTCACCAACTTAGTTCACGTATTAATAAAGCAACATAAATGCATTCCCGCGTGTAATTCTTTCATTAGTAATGTTGGTTAATCAGAAACTTCAACAAAATTAATAATTTAATAATTAATTATCAGTAATTGTAATTATGACATATAAACATAAACTGGAGTTTAAATCTAAATAAATTTTCAATAGAAAACCCTGCTCCAGCAGCATTGTCAAAATATGGGTGAAAGATGGCTGATATCATATATGATATGATGTATGACATGATGTATGATATACGATACATTGCAATACATGGCCTATGGCAGAGCTCCTACAAAGTTAATCTTAATTTAAATTAGGTCAACAGATTTCTGTAAAGAACCCCAAGTTCATCCAATTGTAACTGAAGGAAACTTTGATTACAAGTTTACATCTGGAAGTCAAACTTTGTACAAATTGTTCCATCTGTGTGCAGATTACAATTTAACTGCCAAAGAATCACGTTTTCCAATAATTTTCAAAATCTTTTTTCATTTTTAGTAAAGTGTACATCCAGTTTACATCCGTTTTGTGGGCTCCAACTGCCCACAAGTCAAAGTTATAATTAACCAGATTTCAACAATCAAAATGGGGAATATGACAAAGAGATGGATTTCTGTGACCTTCCATACCCCCAACATAGTTCAGGCATGCCATAAAGTCCGCCGTAATGCGTCTACAAACAAATATTTTTCTACTTTCTGCCAAAGGTAAAGCATTTGGCAGAGTTCGTAATACAGAACTTATAATGGATATTCATCTCAACCCAGTTACGTCATATAGTTGGCTGTAGGGCAAGCAGGTGCACCTCAGCCTCATCAATAGGGCATAGGTTATTTGCCTCTGATCTCTGGGATCCATCCTACTATGGCACTGCAAACTGGGCCAAGTACAAACCTTTCAGCACTTGATTCAAAGTGGTAGCAAAGGTGAGCAGTCACAGGCCTAGCAGGTAGGCACTGTTATAAGATACATCAGGGCCTGCTCGGAGTCTCCATTCTAGTTTCACGTTTTAGCTTGACATCTTTTTCTAATGGTGGCTTCTTACATGTTTTACACGAAAACGATAATGTACTGAGAAGCTATTCTACATTCAGTTAATTTCTTAGTAAGTATTATTATCATGTTTTTCGTACACTCTGTACAAGGCTAGGCACATACCCTTACCCTTACCCTCACTCCCCCATCATGGCCACTCACCCTCTCCGAACAACAAACCTCCTCCCATGACCAATACGGACCCTACCTCCTCCCCTACTTCTGCCACAACCTCACCCCTCCTCACTCTCTTAACCCAGACACTTCCCAACATTGACTGTAATATCTCTACAATTGGTTTCAGAACTTGCCCGACTCAGAACAGAATTCAATCAATTCAAATCTCTCAACCCCAGAATCCGCCCCTCTTTGGCCTCCTCTCCATGCTCCCGACCCCCAAAACGCCCATATCCTAAGTGTTGGCCAACCACGGCAGTCGTTGGAATGATCAGATCCTTTACTGGGGACGTTATATAGATGACTACCTGATGATTTGGACTGGTACAGTGGAGTTATTGCAGGAATTCACGAATTATCTCAATGATAATGATCTAAATATCAGGTTTACATCACATGCTAGTCCTACTAACATAGTGTTTCTTGACGTAGAACTTTATGTAAAAGAAAATAGAATTCATAGCAATATGTACCGAAAACCCACATCATGTAATGCTATATTACATGCGGATAGTGCGCATCCTAAGCATCAAATAACAGCAATCTGTTGATTGAAAGCTGACAGAACTTTGAAGGAGTGTTTGGGGGACAAACCACAAATCACATTCCGGAGAGGTAAAACATTGGGCATAATACTAAGTCCTAGCTATCCCATTGATAAAAAAGAGGAGGGATGGCTCTTACAATTGAGCAAGGGATTCTATAAATGTGGCCATTGTAACATGTGCAAATTTGCTAAGGATAGAACAATACAGTTCACAGATGATAAGGGCCGTACATATGATATTTTATCTAATATAAATTGTACTACTAAATATGTGGTATATCTTATTTTATGCAAATGTCCGAAAGTTTATGTAGGCAGTACAATTAGACCATTAAAGGATCGTATTAGCGAGCATTTTAGGGCTGTTAAATGTAATGATTGTAGGTATCCAATTGCCGAACATATTTATAATTGCTCAGCACAGGGTCCATCTAAGTCCTTGCAATTTATGGGAATTGAGCATGTGAAATTAGACCCACGAGGTGGGGATAGAGAGCTTCAATTGCGGAGACGGGAGGCAAGGTGGATCATGCGCTTAAGGGCGGTTGAATCGGGACTTAATTACGATCATGAGTTACAATATTTTTTGGGTGACTAAGGCATCATTGGGGATGGGAATGTATCCCCCATTTGGGGCTTTACTGATATGAATACTCTGTTAGGTGGTAGTTGGTAACTTTTAGACACTGGAGGCTCTAATATGACATGTTATTCATTTCTGCTAGGATATTTATGTAGCTAATACACACTGTGTGTACTAATAATGAGATGTCTATATATTATATAGCATTACAATATTGAATAATGCATATAATAATTATTGATTATTGGCGGTCACGTATTGTTTTTGGTTACCATTAAATGAAAAAAAATGGTAAGTACATTGTGAAGGAGCAATCATTTTCTGTATTTCTTTATTCTCGATAATATTACCACTGAGTAATGGCGCCTGAGTTTATGCATAGGAGGCTAGTCACCTCTTTTGTGTTGGTGTTGGGCCTGTTAAGTATTTTAATTTTGAAATAGCTGAGGAAACGTCAATAATGAATTATAAACTATGTGGTGAAAACCTATTTTGCGTATTATCAAAGGAGAAATAATTATGCTTGGAAACATAAGGATGAATTACCGCTTTTTATTCCATTAGCCTCTGGCCACAATACCTTTTAAATATGGCGCCCGACAATACGTTGGAAACTAGTCACCTCTTTTATGTTTCTTGTTGAGCATGTATAACGTGACGCTTGTTTCCCGCGTCAGCTGATGTAGCCTGTATTCGGGTAGCAGTGTTATTTGGAAGGTAAGCGGGAACGTTTGAATTTCTCAAAGCGTTTTGGGATATTATCAGGAGCACGAAACATTTGTGACAAATCTTTTTGATTTATTATAGGTCCCAGTACTCTAGGGTACCTCTAGACACTATGAATGTTGGATTATAAGCATTTTTTGAAAAACGAACTCTGCAAGGTGAGCGTGTTTTTAATCTTGACGCATATATCGTTGTACGCTGTCTATGTTAGTGAACTGACTCTATTTTACTTGATGAGTTGATTCTATCTTTAATCCATAGGTCCTGAATTTGGAGGTACCTTCAGATTTAAATATCGCTCTTTTTGGCGTTTACTGGATATTTACTGGCATGAGATATGACGGCTTTGTTTTAGAGGTAAGCACACTTAATAAGCACTGAGAATCCTTATATTGAGGGAATAAAGGGCGCAATTGCAAACGGTGACATTCAGTCACATATTAGTTTTGGTCATCGTCTTCTAGGGATTATGCTGCAGTTTGTGAAAACGAATTAAAAAAGAATCTTGGATCATTAACAAACTGATTGTTTAAGGAATAACGAGGTGAGCAATATCTTTAGAAAATATACGTGGCGATTGACTCGCCCTGTGAGTGATGTTACCTTGCCTCCTGTATCTTGCAGTTACAAACTACAAATATTTTCATTATGAACTAATAGGAATTCTATGAATTAAGAACACTCAAGGTACGAATTAATAATGAGTGGTTATGGCATGCGATTTCACCTTTTTTTGGGGGGGTGAACTGCACTTCTGTTTTGGGTGCGTTTACTACATGATATTTAGTTTAGAGCTCGTTTGAGTATATGGTCAAGCAGGGCACTCGGTTTTTACGAATATTGGTCGACACAGATTTTCATTCATGAAAAAATTTAAATTAGAATTATTTTGAAAGAACATGTTGCACGTGAATTTAAACGGTATTATGTTTCTCGTGGAATGTATTTTGTTTTTGCTGTCATCTACAACAAATTTATGAAAATGTATTTTTATTATGTACACTAGAGGGATATTTGGATTTATTGTAATTTCATTACTTCCAGCCCTGAGGAAGTCGCTTGGGTTAATCCCTATTGCGACGAAACGCGTTGGGAGTGGAAGATTTCTTTTCAAGAATAAAGAAGAACAAGAGTTCTAATCAATGTCATTTGTCTACTGATTGTGTATACATGTATTTAAAAGTTTGCGTGTGCATCAACAGCTTGTCTTTAGTCTAATCAATCTCTGATTGAGTCATTTAGGGAATTGGGTGTCATTCCCTACTATGATAGCACCGCACTTATTTGGTTCAGATTTGTAAATATTAGTGTGGATTCCTGTTGGAGCGCTAGTCTCGTTTCCCCTTACACCCATCAAGTATATAGTTCAACCACGCCTCTACACAGCCGTACACACAGGCCTCTTTGCTCCTTGAGGGACTACTCCGCTTCCGACATTTGTGACCTCTGCAACTCATTCCTTGACAAGTCCCCCCTAATGACCCATCCATCCCTCCCTCACTCTAACATCCCTGTCATCATGGGGACCGGCAGAATCCACTCTTCTCCCAGCTCCCCCAGACTTCCCCCTCAACTTACTGCCATTCACTTATGCCCTCCCTCTAATACCATCCCCAAACCCCTGTCCTGCATGCCCGTGAACTGGCGCTCGGCTTTTCGACATGCAACCGAAATATCAGAAACCATCCTCAACGACGATATTGACATCGCCTTTCTCAAAGAAACCTGGCTCAAATATAACTCAACACCTATCCTTGACCTACTCACCCCCCCTGGCTACTCCATACTCAGAAAAGACAGATCTGAAAGAATAGGGGGTGGCCTAGCAATTATCTGTAAAAACGAACTACAACTCTCCCTAACAAAGAACACAAGCTCTACTACCTTTGAATAGCTTGGATCCGAGCTTAAGATGAAAAACTCCCCCCCAATATGACTACATAATATCTACCACCCACCCGGTGAGCCTCTCCCCTTTGCCGAATAACAATCGGACCTTCTCACACAATCATCACTTTCTAACTCCAAAAACCTATTCCTAGGAGATCTCAGCCTTCACTGGAATGAACCAGAGGACCCCACAATCAGCCTTCTCTCTAATCTTCTTGAGACTATCGACCTCAAACAACTTTGCCACCCCCCCACCCACTCCAAAGGAGTCACCCTTGACGCCATCATCTCTAATGCTGATTTGGCGTCCCTATTCAACATCATCCCTATCGAATGGTCCGACCATCACCTCATATTGTTCACGATCTCCCACCCAACCTCGCCCGCACCAGCTAAATACACTAAAGCCATGACTGTAACCAGAAATCTTAAGCAAATCCCCCCTGGCACACTGGAGTCCAAACTTCAAACACAACTTCGTCTCATCCCACCCTCTCTCAATGCAAACGATCTTACTGAGCACTTTAACAAAACTGTCGTTGAGGTCTTAGATCAACTTTTAAAACGCAAAAAAATGTCCCCTCTAAATCATGGTTTACCTCTGACCTTAAAAAGGAAAGACGCTCACTTAGACTTGCTGAAAAAACATGGCGACAACACCCTTCTCCCTCCCATCTGGCCCTCCTTAGAACCGCTATATCCACCTACAAAAAACGAATTTTCTCTGAAAAGGCATCTTTCTTTCGCTTGCAACTCTCCCGCACCAAGAACAGACCCAGAGAACTGTTCAATATCGTGAGAAACCAATCCACCCCTGCACCCCACAACCTGACGGCCTCCACAAGCAAATGTGAAGAAATTGCTAACTTTTTCTCTGAAAAAATCGCCAAGATTGATCTATCTTTCCATGTAAACCAGCTCCCTCCCACCCCCCAATGTCCTCTGAATACTACTCTAACACCGCACTTGCCCCTGATTCCACCACCTATCTCTTCCACACACCTCCCTCCTCTACCCCCCTGAACCATACCACACTAACCCACTGCTTAAAAATAAAGCCTCCTGGCAGAATTTCCACCCTGTTCCTGAACCAGAAGTCTTTAACATCCTATCCAAACTAAAACCATCTTCTCACACAAAAGACCCACTCCCATCTGCTCTCACCCAAGATCTAAAGCACGTCATTGTCCCTTATTGGACCAATATCATTAACGCCTCCCTCTTTACTGGATGTGTCCCTATCTCCCTCCAACTCGGACAAATCACGCCCATCCCTAAAAACCCCAAGGCCGATCCAAATGACCCTAACAACCTCCGCCCTATCTCCAACCTCCCACTACTCTCCAAAACCCTTGAAAAATGCAGCCTACTTCAATTGGATAAGCACATTGACACGTACAACCTGCTTGACCCCCTTCAATCCGGCTTCCGCAAAGGTTGCAGCACTGAAACCACACTGCTTAACATTGTCGATGACATCCACCTTGCCCTGGATAAGGGTGAGTCTTGCATACTCATCCTTCTCGAACTCAGTGCTGCATTTGACACAATTAACCATTCAACCTTTCTCAGTGCGCTCAAAGATCGTTTCGGCCTTAATGGCACTGTCCTAAACTGGTTCACCTCCTACATCCAACATAGAACCCAACAAATCAAAATTCAAAACTGCCTCTCCTGCCCTACATCGGTCTACCTCGGTGTACCCCAAGGATCTATCCTCTCTCCTGCCCTCTTCAACCTCTTTATGGAACCCCTCACCCTCATACTTAAACAAGCCAAAATTAACTACCACCTGTATGCTGACGATACCCAACTGTACTATAAAATCAAATCCCACTCGGATATCATACACCTAAACACAGCCCTATCCAAGATTCAATCCTGATTTTTCACCAACCATCTCAAACTTAATCCAAACAAAACTGAAATCATTCTCTTATCTCCCAAAAACAACCCTCTCCCCATTCAAGCATGGATCGCTGACCTTAATGCCCTTAACTGCTCTCTCTCCCTCGCCGAATCTGTCAAATATCTTGGCATCACCATCAACAGTAAACTTGCGCTCAATACCCATATTAAAAACTCGGCTAAAGGAGCACTCTTCACACTCCGGCATCTCAAAAAAATCAAACCGTTCATTCCTGCAAAAGATTTCAAATCGGTTATCCAATCTTTAGTCCTTTCTAAGATTGGCTACGGAAACGCTTTACTCTCCGGAACACCCAAAGTTCACCTAGCCCCCCTCAAATCTGTCCTTCACTTAGCGGCCAGACTAACAACTGACTGAAAGCATTCTGAACACATCTCACCTGCCCTCAAGGACCTCAAATGGCTTCCCATTGAAGGCAGATCCTCCTATAAAATTGCCTGCATTACACACAAAGCCCTTTATCAAAAGACACCAATTTACCTCTCCAACAAACTCACTAAAGCAGGATGTGCCCGGACGTTGAGAAGGTCAAACTCACTTCTTCTCGTCCCCCCGCTATTAAAAAAAAAGCCTCTCAGTCACGCTCCTTCTCTGGAAAAGCCCCCAGCATTTGGAATGCCCTCCCCAAAGATCTTTGTTGTACCCTTTCCTATACCAGTTTCAAAAAAGGCCTTAAAATACACTTGCTCAATAAATATTGGGGTACTTAATCCCTCTCCTACCATACTTGCTCTACCCACCCCTCCTCCCTTAAACACTTCCGCTCTCCCCCTCATGACCCACACTTCTACATCCCTACCCCCCTCCACCCTACTTCCCTCTTTTCCCATCCTAATATTTCCCCTCCATCTCCCTCTCACATACCTAATCCCTCCTGCGCTATTATGTCCACTGAACCTACCCTTTTGCACCTTTTACTGTTATTATCTGTTTTTGCTCAATTGTTTCTTTTAGTCCACCATGTATAATTGCCTCATTATAAATCAATTTGATCTGTTTTTCCCTAAATAATTTTTATGCAAATGTAAAGTGCTCTGAAACCCCCGGGTGGAGCCAGCGCTATATAAAACTTCTTAAATAAATAAATAAATAAATAGAACGTGATGCCTTGCATTTACATGGTCGGGTTGGAGAGAGCTCTAAGGCTCCAGACAAACCATCGCTTCAGCTCTACGTGTAGACCTTTGACAGTGCGACTGGAACAGTGTTTTAATCAGATAAAAAGCCTATTTTTGCTATATTTTGTAGAGGAACGCTTCTGCTGGGATTGTCCTGGAACGTTGTGTGCCTGGACTGATATGCAGGCCTGCTGACTCTAACCTTTATCCTAAAAGGACGATAGCCTGCTCTACATTAGATCGGCCTCCTGGCACATCATACCCAGGTATGGGGGTTAGGCTATTCCAATGGATCTGGTAAAGGATACTCCCACTATGCTCTCAATAGTATAAGTATTGTTAGGTGGGATAATAATCACATAGTAATGTTATCATGGTTGAACATTTTTTTTGTTACCATTCTTGTAATGCTGGTTACAAAACTTTGTTATATTTCCCTAATAATTCCAGCTCACACTTCATATACAAGAATACAGTTTTTTTCAATAAATGTTTGAAAACCATATTTGTGTCTTCTTGTGTTTACCTTGGGCATGCAAAAGTAACAACAAACGGGTAGATCTGTTTCCACACTTTCCTTGGGGGATGAGTGGTCATGTTCAAGGTTGCTGATTCCATCTGTTACCCTAGTAAGGTTAGGGGTTTAGATGGGGCACTGTGAGCTAACAAGGCATTAGGCCAACATCTTCTGATGACATGTGTAAACTGATTCCCATATCCTGAAGTTTATTTTGTCCAGATACACAGTCCTATTTAATTTGTAGGATGAATATTACATATCGCCACCAAAGTTCTAAGTCAGGTACTTATTTAATGAGTCTCCTTAGTAGTTCCCCAATGTTTTCTTGGTGTTAGGGATTAAACCATGTAGGCTGGAATAAGGACTTACCTTATCACCTTAAACCCATATGGTTCAGCTCGCAGGTGCAATCACAATAGCCAATTAAACATGAAGAAAAACACCCAGTCGTGGAAATTCTATTACAATTAGATTATCAAGGCATAATAGAGACACTTTGTTTTTCGGTAGCTAAACAGGATCACTCCTATTGCTTAGTCTTAGATTCAAGACATTTAAATAGCCATACATGCACCTTTGCAATTTAACATTCACATAATGCAGCTCTAATGAGAAATATAATTCGCAAAAATTAAAAACCACATTAGACATTTCCAATGGCTTTTTCTGCCAAAATACAATGCCTGAAAGCAGAGACGTAACGGCGTATACAGCTTTAGGAGTCCATAGCAAAGTCTACCAACGTCCTCAGAGATACAGAACAGCCTAGGACAGTTTGTTGCCAGAGAAACATTAATTGTACATGACATTGACCCAGGCGCATTTTCCTACATTGATGACATGTACCACACGGATGATGGCTTAAACAAACACTTAGCCAGAGTAGATCGCATAGTTTTGGGATTTGCTGAAAATAGCTACCAATTCTACCCAAAACTGTTTTTCTCAATGTCCTATTCCTGGAATAGGGGTAATCAAATGAAGATAAAAGCCTTGTACCACATTTCTTGGAGAAATGTGCTCTCTTGCAATGACCAAACACCATACAAAAGCTACAATCACTTTTAGGTTTTCTAATCTTTGTCAGAACATACATACCAGACTACCCACAATGGGCTAAACCGTTTTACAAATTAATTTGTTCTCATTTCTCAAGTACACGTTGGATATCAGAAAACATGCAGATTCTCAGAACACTGCAATCTGACATGCTTGCATCCAGACACTTACAAACTCGTGCCAACACACCTAAATTTGGGACCCACATAATGTCAGGGTTCACTTCCCATACATTATTCACCTTTAACCAGTGTGATACTGTACCAATTGCTTATAAATCACATTTATACTCCAATGATGAAATGTGTTTTGCATCAACAGAAAATATACTGACTGTGGTTCAGGTAGCTGTTATAAAGGAAAGACAATTGGCTCAGGGGAAATGCATATTTGTGGTAACTCCCATTTCAGCCTTAGAGGCGTAAACAAGGCAAGCATTTCTAATGCAAAAGTCTTACATCCAAGTTGGATACAACGGGCCTCATCTTTAACAGCTACTGATGTTCACTATGGCCCTGATTTAGATCTTGGCGGTACTGCCACCATCGCGCTGTGGTGGCAGTCCCAGTACTCAATCAAGCTGACTATATATAGAACTCAGTCGCCGTCAGAGTGGCGGGATTGTGCAGAGCCAATTTAAATTTCACAGTTGGGCAGGTGTTCTAGCAGTGGGACTCGGTCAACATTGGAATATTTCTGTCTCTGTGGGCTGGATACTAGCATCACACTCAGTGTGTTTCGGCTAATTGTTTGCACCAGCATACCACACTATAAAACACACTCCATTTCAGTCCTTGAACCTTTGCCATTCCACAGCACCATGACATTTAAAAGGCTAAATTTAGTCCGTAAACTCGGTATAATTAGCTGCATTTCCCTGTTTTTGTGTATTTTTCTTCTTTCATTTATTTTCTTGTTGTTAGTTAATTTAACTTCATCATATTTATTTATATAATGCCAGCGCTCAAAAATCCACTATTCACAAAGGAAGAATTGGCAGTCATGGTAGATGAAATCATAAGAGTAGAGCCACAATTGTTTGGAGCTGAAGTCCAAAATACACCCCTATCTCAGAAAAGGCAATAGTGGTCCAAAAAAGTCAACAGAGTGAATACTGTAGCAAACAACCTGCACACACAGGAGGAAATTAGGAAGGGGTGGAACGACCTGTGGGGGAAGAGTGCATTCCTTGGTAGTTCTCTCAGGCCCCCCTTACAACTCATGCCTTAGGAGGAGAAGGTCTTGTAGATTCTTCACCCTGAAGGCTTGACAGGAATGCCTAGTGGAGTGGATACTGGTAAGTTGGACCTTTCAATGTGTCACAAAACTAAATATCCTGTTTGCTTTGAATGTAGCTGTTGCAAATGTGTTCATCACGATTTATGTTTCACAGAAAGTTAAATCTATGAGTAAAATATTTTTTGACTTGTTTGTTTGAATGTATTGAGTTGTATTTAAGAAGTTGTATTTAAGAAAACAAGTTTCAATTGCCATCACATTTTGCATGATGTCATCGTGCGTGTAAGTGTTTGTACTCAAATAACAAATAAGTGCTTCACATAGTAAATGTTTGTTCTCTTTCTACTGCAGATTTAACCAAGTCACAATTTTGCAAGTGTGAATGTTTCATTCAAAGCACTTCAACTACCATGATGCCTTGTTTCAGATTTGGGATAATAATATTGCCATATTAGTTTGCGCATTCTAGCTAGACATTTATTGATCAATCTCTATTTAATGCTCGACTTTCAAAACTGTTTGTTCTGACTTTTGTATGTTGTCCTTTTCCTGTCATGTAATTGAATTGATGTCATTAGTTTCACAAATCAATGTTTGTTGATGTTAAAAATGTATGGCATGTAAAGTTGTATGCTAAATAAATGTGCCATATGTGAAAACTGAACTCTGCACTGTTTATGTGATGACTAATGCTAAACATTTTTCTAAGTTGTGTAAATATCTGTCAATCAATCAATCAATAAAAACTTTATTTTGGTTTTGTTAAAACAAACCATAAAAGTACACACAAGTACGACACAATAAGAATAAATATTGGGAATAAGTTCATCAGTAGGATACATCAGTGCTGAGTTAGCAGGAATTTTAGGCGGTGCATACTTTTAAATCCAGACATTTTCTATATTTAACAGCCGACTTTAAAAACTCTAATACAAAAAGAATACTATCACTACATAGTAGTTTTAAATACATCATGGCAGGTCTGATCTGATAAAAATCAAGTTTCTTTAAAAGCGGGACCAGATAGCGTTTGCGGGGAAATTTGTAAAATTTACAGAAAAACATAAAATGCAGCATGTCCTGCGGAGACTTTCCGTCGCAGCCGCAGGATGCTGCTTCTTTATTAAAAAATGAAATATATGGTCTGGCAAGCAAGTGATGAAATAAATTCATCCAAAATCTAGTTAATAAAAATTTCTCATGAGAAGACAGAGATCCCAATAGGTAAGGCTCAGTGTGTGAAGTTGTTTTTAACATAAGAAAAATCCTGACGCTTGATTTCTGTGCCTCCTTAGCTTCCCTCATCATTTTCCTGTCCATCATAAAGGCTGTTTTTGTAGCCTCCACATCCCCCTTAATAATACATTCGGTAGTTTCGAATAGCTCACCCCGCCCTAAGCTTAAAAAACCTTTCCTGATATAATTCAGCCAGGGTACAGCAGATGAGTTATCCATAGACAAGCAATCTTTTAAGATCATGTGCGTTAGGGGGATATCTGGGTTTAACCATAGTTTTAACCAGCAAATCAGTGGTCGCAAGGAAAAAATATCGTTGATGTACTGTACCCCCAACTCCTCATGAACAGCTAAATTAGATGTACCTTGTGGGGGAGACAGTAAGCGTTTCAGGAAAGTATTCTCCACAATCTGTAACCGCTCACCCGAGCTATACCCCCAAATTTCACTTCCAAAAGATGCCATAGCCACTGATTTGGCATTATATAATTGCAACATTGCACCAGTAGGCTTTTTCCCCAGTTTCGAGGTGAAATTAAAGATAGCTGCATTCACCCTAGTAAAGTTCCCTTTCTTTTTCAGAATGTACGGGCCCCAATTCAGTTTGTTGTCAAAAAGGACACAGAGATAGTAGAACGTGCTAGAAATGGGAATCTTTTCATTGCCCACATTAAATTGAAAATTCTTTTTTGGGGTTTGGCCTACCTGCATAATGAATGATCTGGAATTATTTATTGTGAGATCCCTGTCTGACATTAAAGATTTAAAAGCAGTTAAGAGTGCTTGGAAACCTCTTTCAGTCCTAGATATGAGGACCGCCAGTATACATCCTTGTCGGACTCCCCTTTTGATTTTAAAGTCCTTCGTCACACTCAGATCCTGAGAAAATCTAACATTTGCTCTGGTGGATCTATGTAGATCTTCTAAGAAATCCACAATGCCTCCATCAACCCCCTTTGCCCTCATGGACTGCCAGAGCTTCTTCCTGTTCACACAGTCAAAAGCGGAGGACAAGTCCATGAAGGATAGGTGGACAGTCCCCTTATAAACCACTGTGTATTTACTTAAAATCAAGTATAAGTTCAGACATTGAGTGGTCGTGGATCGGCCTCTACAAAACCCATACTGGGAGTCGGACATGATAGTATTGTCCTCTACCCAAGAGGTGAGCCTTTGCAGGAGGACCCTACCCATTACTTTCACCATGGAATCTAGGAGTGAAATAGGTCTGTAGCAGTGTGGACTGCTTTTATCCCCTTTTTTAAAGACAGGTATTATAGTTGAAATCCCCCGACTGAGGGCAACCTAGTTGAACTACAGCGTTAAAAACAGATTCCAAAATTGGTGCCCAGAAAGAGGGGCCAGTCTTGAATAGATCGGGAGGAATCCCATCGGGACCAGAAGCTTTACCGGCTGTTAAGCCTACAATACCTTCCATTATTTCACTCCTCCCAAACCTGTAAATATCTGCTTTTAGCCTGCTAGGCCTTGTAATGGTAAATTTCACATTTCTCCTCTTTACTGTGTTGTGTTGTTGTGTTGTGTTGTGTTGAGTGGTTGCTACATTTCATGTATACTTACTAATGTATCTATTTTTCATTTCAGGAATTGTTCTTATCTGTTTATTTGCAGCAGTTTCATATGAAACATAAACTGTGTAATCAATTAAATTTCCACTTAAATGTCTAATCATGATATTCAGTCACATTTCCCTTTTATGTTACTACATTACATTTGCTTAAAACATATTGGATGTGTAATCCACAGTTTTAAAAAGTATTATTTTCATTACATTTATTATTGGTCCAACAGCCAGAGTACATAGCCAAACATCTGTGTCTCAGGATAGTTCGACTTCAGTCCAGGATTAAGCTTCTAGGAAGGACTCCACTCCTGAAAGTCCAGATAAAGAGGAGTGGCCTGATCCATTTGGTATTCCTGGGAAGTCATCTCCAGTGAGTCTCCCTTGGCCCACACCTACATCTCCTATCTCATCTGTTACAAAAACCTAGACAGACGGATACCTTCACTTCCTTTGTCCAAAGCAATGTAACACCCATCTTGTGCCCCCCAGTCATGGCTAGTGGTGAATCAACACCACCACCATCTGCAGTTCAGCCAGGACTCAGTCGGATGGGGCAGACTGGTTCAAGGCCACATGTTAGTGGGGTTAGTGGTCATAGAGGATCTGTGGTCCAGCATAGTAATGCCACTGGGGTCACTGTCACCGAAGCCAGTATCATCCAAGTCTTGGGAGCCCTCCTTCAGTACCAAGTCATGATGGACCAAGTCCTTATACAGCTGCAGGACACAACGCAGTTGCAGAGGGAGCACAATGTTCAGATGGAGAAAAACAACTCCACTTAGGGCTCCCTGACTGGGAAGCTGCAGAACATATACACTAATATGTGCAGAGCTTTCCCTGCTCCACCTTCCCTTTCTGTGGTCCAACTGCATCTGGCCCTACTACATTTGCCTCAGCCACATAAAGGGAGGTCTTGTCACAGGAGGCAACACCTGCACCCACCTCAGTCCCTGCAACTGTATATCCACCATCCCTTTGCAAGAGCACACGTTCATCAAACCAACAGGAGAGGATGGTAAGACCACCGCCAAAAGACGCCGAACAGAGTTTCCTCCAGTGAGTGACTACCATTCACTCTGTCGACTATTTTCTGGTCATATTTACCTTTCTGAGGCCAGCTGTATTTTGGACATTGGACTTAAAACAAATTTGGTTCCCAAATTATGGTTTCATTCACCATGACTGATTTTTTCATATATTGTTTGTTTTTTGGTTTACATCCACTTTATTTGCTTTTGTCCAATGCTCACTTTGCCACTATATTCAAGCTAGCCTGGCTGATGAGGAGTGATACCCCAAACCCGGTCCCAGGTTGCTTGTTTCGGGTCAAATGAGAACCTGGCTTGGCAGTTCCATCTGGACTGTTCCCATGAGGAACAGGGTCAAGACTGATTTGCATATGGCTGGGTCCAAACTGGGGTGGCTTAGTGAGCAGGAAAATGATGATGGATTCAACCCAAATCTGTGAGTCGGGGTGAGTATCACAAAAGTTTCAGCACTCTGTCCATTCAACATATTGTGTTTAGAATTTTACATTTTAAATAATTTGTAAATTATAAGTTTCTAACATATTATTTACACAATCTTTTAAAATATTTTTTTAATCAAATTACCGTCACCGGACGTGTAAACAACACTGCACAAATATTGCATTTTACCCATAGTAATGCAATACATTATAATGTTCTCTTTTTAAACTACATGAGTGTCCTTTGAAGTTTGAATATATAACCCAGCTAGCCACTATTTTGACTGGTGGTGAATGATGCACTTAACATTCACAAACCCTTCTAAAATGGTACCCACCTCACCTCACTACCAGGATATTTCTAATCAGACATCCGTGGTGGAAGTTGACTGCCTAGTGGGTGTTGAACTCCACAATGGACACAGCCATAAGCTAACATGTGCGAAAGCAACATACAGAGGTCAATGGTTGTGTCCGTGTCTGATTGTGTATGTCGAGTAGATGTATGCAGCAGTTCAAAAAAAGATTACTTGCCTCCTAACACTGCAGCCACCAAGGCCTCCTCCACTTTGGCTGCTGTCTGTCACTTCTGGGAGCAATGATGCGAGGTTGTGCAAGTGAGAGGGCCCCTTCCTTTTTGCCAGAGGAGCTAGAGTTGATGGCACAGGAAGTCCTCTCCTTGTATGGTGAGCTCTGTGGCTCACCAGACGAACAGGTACATGTCTGAAATATATATATGAATCTGTTTAACAGTTTTTTTTCCCATTAACACAGGCTTCAATATCCATTTGAGTTCCTTCCTGAGTGAAGTGTAGTGATTGATGTGAAGTATCATATATTTTGTGGTAATGATGTTGGAGATTTGTAAGCATTTTACGATGTTAAAAAACAACAGCATTGGTATTTGTTGTGTGTTTAAAGCCTTAGGGCACCATTAGGATGGTGGGAGGACTTTGTCCGCCCGCCATCCTATTATTGTTTGGGACCGCCCGCCATTGGTCCCGGGGTCCCGTTGGTGACATTAGGATGCACCCGCCACACTAGGCGGACGCATCCTGCATACTTGACATTGCAGCAGGCGGTGCTCTCAGCACCGCCCGCCGCAATGCCAAGAAGGCATGTCGTGCTGTTCCATGCACAACTTGGCAGGCACCGCGCGGTGCCTGCTGTTGTGCATGGAACTGCAGGAGGGTACCATAGGTATCCCCATGTGCACCCCCCATCCCCCAGAATCCCTGGGGGCCCACTATGGGCCCCCAATGGCGAGAACCGCCTGCCTTTCCAGCTTTTGGGAGGATTGCCTACCGGCGGAAAACCGGCGGGTGGTCTTTCCGTCCGCCGGGGTCCCCCCGCCATGGTAATGTGGCGGGGGAAATTGTTAGGCGGGTGGTGGTGTATGGTGGGCGGATCGTCACAGCCATAAGGGCGGTGGCGAGCCGCCCGCTATCCTAATGACCCTCTTAGATTCTATTTGGTGTGTATGTAGAGATGTATCAATGTATATCTTTCAATTACATGAGAAATGCATAACATTGCACATAACATAAATTAGAAAACACATTATATTGTCTTTACAACTATACATATCTATGTTTTCTCTACAAACCAAATAAAAATGTTGTTTTCTATGTGTATCATCCAACAAATCACTCAGGCTAGATCAGGGGGCTCCAAACAGTTGATTGGGAGCTCCCAGTAGCCCCCAGACCCCTTCAGAGTAGCACACAACCTTGAAGTCAGTTATTAGATGGGCATGAGGTCATTTGTTTTACATATAAAAGTTAAGGGGAGGCTGTGTTCATTTGAGATCATGACCATCAGGCTCCAGATAGCAGGGCAAGGTGGTTAGCCTTCATTAGTTCACAATTGTTTTTTACTGATCTGAAGTAGCTCAGAGAAACTGTAGGCCAAGGGATGAGGAAAGTCAACAGTGTGTTTTGATATATTTGTTTAGGTCAGCATGTGAAAATACACATGGCAATACACGAGTCAGGCTTGTGATAAATGTTGCAAAATTTTGTTACATAAATACACACAAACAAAATGTCACAAACCCATTTTTTTCAATAATTTCTTGTATCTATACAGGTCAACACCCATCAGAAGCTGGATATCTGGAAGACCATAGCCAGGAAGGTGCGGAACCTGGGGGCCTTCAAGTGGTGCAGCATCCATTGCAGGAAGAGGTGGGCTGACCTACGACGCTGGGCCAGAAAGTCAGCCAAAGTCTAGCTTAGGCAGTCCTCCCAATGCCAGAAGGGCATGCATCTCATCCTGACCCCTCCTAATGGCCCGCATTCTTGCAGTGGACTTTTCTAGCTTGATTGGCAGTTGAGAGCGAAGCAGCAGCATCAAGGGGGTAACTTCTTGTTTGAGTTTCACATGTTACATGACAATTTTTTTGTTACATCCAGGATATTTCCCATCAACATTAAGGGTGGCCCATGTCCTACGCACAAGAAAGGTTCTTGAATGTGTAAATTTTGTGCAATGTGTATGATGATGTGCTTTGTCTATTAATTTGTTGGAAAGGATTCTACCTGATTTCTGTTTACTACCAAAGGATTGTTCTGAGCAGACACATGGCTGCCTAAACTACACTTATACATCAGGTTGCTTGATGTCATCAGAGACACTTGTACCAAACAGGCCACTGGTCTTTGTTGATTCAGGTGTGAATCTCAATCACTATTGTGATTATTGTAATGGGAGACCAATTTCATGTGACATAGCGTACTATGCAGTTATAATATAGTGGCTGTTCCCAAAATTATATTGAAATATTTTGAGATATTTTAGAGTCAAATGCGAATAAGTAGTTGGTCTGTATGAAAGTGGATTAGAAATGTATCAAGCCCTTTGTCTTTGCATATGCAATTGGAGTCATTTGTCAATCCACAATAACAATATGTCAACATTTACAATAGTTCTTTGTACATTTCTTGAACAGCATAAGTAAATACATAGTGTGGGATACATTGATAGGCTTCTTCAGTATGAAAACCATAAACTATGTTCTACATTTGTACAATACTTGAGTTACTTTAGATGAGTGTTACCATTGTGAAATGGCTAAATAAAGGAGACAGACTTTCAGTCAGTACAAATATTGGTACAACATTACAGTATTTGTTGAAACACATTGATTCATATTTTACTTTTAGCGTATTTCATTAATGCAGCTATTTGACCTTGTACACACAGTGTCCAAAGGTATTTTTGGTGTATATCCTTATTGGTGACATAAGTTACCATTCTGGAGAACAAACGCCAACCATTCAAAGGTGTTCAACCATTTCTTTAAGAGAAATTAATATGGTGAAGAGCCAAGATATTATATGATGTGGAAGCTATTATGGGGATTTACAAAACTGTGACCAAATGGTTTCAGAAGATATTCTCTACATGCATGAGATGGTGATGTAAAGAACAAAGGTTTGTGAGCCTTGTAGTAGGTGCAATAAGGAAGCTAGGAAAATGTTTTGTGCACAAAGCTATTTATCGGTTCTATTCACACAGCTACAAAAAACTATTGTATATGTCTGTTTTTTCAGCATCATCTGGAGCGGGCAAAGGAGACATTGGCCACATAGGCAGGGATCAGCTGGTCACTGTGTCTCACATGGCGGTGCCACCAACACAGAGGGACACAGTGCCATGGAGGGTGCGGTGACTAGAATGGAGGGCTCCAGCTTGAGACCTTCTTCAGAGGCCTCCCAAAGCAGCCAGTCCCTAGGGGTGGTGGACCCTACTGCTCTAGTTACACCTGCATCCCTGTCAGCCAACCAGATATCCATCTCCATCCTCCCTCTTGCTACTCCCCCAGTTGGCCAACCCCACCCCCTAAAAGAGCTGGGGTCGCCTTTGCCCCAGGAACCTCACCACGTGCCCTTTTCCCCCCAGTGAGTGAGTGAGTAGGCTATTGACCTCCTCCGCAGCATCACTGAAGGTCAGACTACACTCCCATATGCCAACCAGGGGCTTAGCTGTCATATGCAACAAATGGTAGCTTACCTGGAAGGCATTCATAGTGGTAAGTCAGGCCTACAGTGGTCTATTCAAGGTCAGAGCTCCTCATTGACCGCAGCCTTCCAACCAGCCCAACTTGTACCCCAGCTCCCGCCCCTTCCCAATTCCCTATTCCCAGTCCTATCCCAAGCACACTCACATCTTTGCACACACCCATTCCAACACACACAAGCAGCACACACACACATAAACAGACACAGGGAAGAAAACACAGGCACACTACCAAACATACAGCCCACACACACACATGCACCACCCCCTCTACCAGCACACCCACGAACACCACAGCCACCACAAACTTACTTGCACCACCCCCATTATCAGCACATCCACAGGCATTGCAGCTTCCCCCATAACCACAAGCACCACCCCCACCACCAGACACTGCAGACACTATGACACCCACATGCACCCTGGCAAAATACAGGGATAAAACAAAATATTTGAAAGCTGCAACTTGCCTGGCTCAAAACAAACACAACCAAGACAAACTTTGCCTACAGAAAAATAACAGTTCATACAAGTCAGATATCAAAAAATTGAAGAAAAAATACTATTCCAACAGAATTCAAAAGGCTAAATGTGCAAATAAAAAACTTCTTTAGAATTGTCAATACATTTCGTAAACTCAATTGCCTAGAAGCAGCTCATTACTTTACTCAAGTGTTCACAGAAAAACTATCAAATCATTATGCGGAGAAAGCAGGCATGTTGGACTCACATTTAAAACAGAGACAAAGCATCAGCACTAACCCTTTTACAAAGCTACAATCCAAGAATACTCTAACCCAGCCTGTCCGTTCCTTACAACACAGTTCACACAATGATTTTATGGACCTGGTCAAAGCAAGCAGGTCTGAAGGCAGCCCTTCTGACCCATGTCCACCACAAGCCTTCAAAACAATTTTTTATACAACCTCTGCTGCCATTGCATTAAGGAGAATCATCAACAACTCCTTAACTACCAGAATATTTCCAGAAGAACTCAAAAAGTCATACATATGCCCATTACTGAAGGAAACAAACTTGGACTCGCTGAACCCTGACAATGACGGACCAATTTGAAATGGACCTCTCCTGGGGAAACTGATAGAAAGAGCAGCGTTCGCAAAGATGTCACAATTCATTGAAGAGAATGCCATACTTTCAGACTTCCAAACAGGATTCTGTCCAGGAAGAGGCACAAAATCTGCCCTCCTTCCACCTAGGATGACCTGAAGAACACAGTTGACTGCCATGGGGTTGCTGCGCTACTTCTCTTGGACCCCTCAGCTGCCTTTGACATGGTTGACCATGACACTCTGATGCAACCGGCATAGAGGGGATCGCTCTAGACTGGATCACATCCTACCTTCGCAACAGAACTAATGTCCTCCATACCCCACCTTTCTCGTCCAAACCACACTTCACAAAAGCAGGGGTCCATCAAGGTTCTATTATCTCGCCCATGCTTTTCAACATCTAAATGAAGTCATTACCGGCACTGATCAATCAATTTCACTTCACGTGCTATAACTATGCAGATGACACACAAATACTCCTTAAACTGCAATGCCCCTAAGATTGAGGTCGTACCTTCTTCAGGGAGCTAAGAACATGAAAGTATCAGGAAGTCTAGGGGTCCAGCGAAACAGGATTTCTCCCCTCTAGGTGAACTGCAAAGTCAAGTGATGAGGGCTTTCAGACCCGGGGTAACACAAAAGCGGCCAATGCGTACGGAGTTCCCAGGGTGATTCTTGTTAGTTGTTCCTTGGATGGATGTCCACTGAGAAAAATGAAGAAGATCCTTGGAGGGGGTGAGAGAGAATCTTGTGATCTCTTCCACAGACATGATTTTGAACTGTGCCATTTACAGTAAATAGAGAAACAGTCATATGGATCGGAAGAAAAGAAATGCTGCTTCTGCCGTGTGGAAAGCAGTGCTACCAATGGCAGAAGAAGGTACGACCTCAATGTTAGGCCAATACCGAAACACGAATTGGCGCATGTTGTAGAGACCACCAAAAAAAACAGAATCACTACACATGTGTATAGTATTGTTCAAAACACTTATTTTTAGAATTGTATCTTGCTAGGATATTCATGAAATTGTACTATGATATTACAACAAAATTGTGAAAAAAATTCTTCTGGTATATACACTACGCAAACATCTTGAGACTGATGTATCATTATGCAAACAGACTCTGTATTGGATGTATTTCCAGTATTATGTCTGAGGGATGGTTCTTCCACATGTCCTTATTTTGTGTTTTTAGTGTGTGCAAACTGTGTGGGGTATGAATGTGCTATCTATGGAAGTGTGGGATCAGATATATCAATATATCCTTTTGTGTCTTGGTGTTGTTTCCATTAACTGCTCTATCTATTGTGTTACAACTACATAGTATTTAGTCTAGATTATTTTTGATACTTATAATAAAAATAAGAATGTACTTGCTCTCTGACTAATTACTGTTATTTATCAATGCATTGCAAGTGATTAAATATTTTCATTCTTAATCTTCATATGTTCAGAGAGCGTAGTGTCTGGCACATGTGTGACTCTTGTTGAACACAATTAAAAGGCAAGTCTGTTTCCCTCTTTTTAAAGTAACTCTCAGGCAGGATATTTTTTTCAGATCAGTGTTGCCCTTTTGCCCTTGCCCTAACCCCTTCCAAACCCCAAACCACCCGATCAAATGGACAGCTGCCCCTTCCGTACTCCAACAAACCCCCTCCATCTCCCAACCCACCCCTTCCAATGAAGAAAACACCCCTAGTAATAAACAAAAATACTCCTCCTAACTGCCACTCCCATCCCTAACCCAGGAGGACCACTTCCAAACCCACCCCCCCCCTTCCCAAGTAAGAAGTTTGAGGTGCCTGCTCTACCCACTAGAAGCCCCTTCCTGAGGAGGTTACCCTTGGCATGAATTAGGAAGCAAGCTGTGTGCCAATGCACAACTGTGCATCCGTTAGAACTTTATGGACTGCCATTTGGATTTAACATACTTTTCTCATTGTTCTGACTAAATCCATAACTTTGATTTCACTAAATGTGTCATGGAATTAATTTTCCTTTGCAATTCTTTGATTTCTAGCAATGTTTCTCACTAAA
The DNA here is from genome assembly GCF_964204655.1 of Triturus cristatus. Lineage (NCBI taxonomy): Eukaryota > Metazoa > Chordata > Amphibia > Caudata > Salamandridae > Triturus > Triturus cristatus. The sequence goes on along the minus strand of NC_140582.1, from coordinate 874,623,031 downwards.
ATGTTTAGTACTTATTTTTCTTTACCATGTTGACAGGTAATTCAACAGATGTTTTAAATGTCTACTTTGTGAAGTGCAAACTCTGTTTGACATAGTATGTGATTGTCATTTGAATTTAGGTGCAGGCATTCATCATAGTTATGGCCACTAGCATCAACTAATTGATGTCCCAAATTTTATTTTGAATATGTTACTGTAGCTGTGTTTGTTTCACCTTGATTAGGGATGAGCACATAGGAATTGCACCTTAAATCTTTGGAGGGAGGCACCCATTTCATAGGCTCCACATACATTTCTGCCAGTTTAGGCGCCAGTTTGTATGCAAATAACTTGTAAATCTCCAAGGGAAGGCCAGCAGCGCCAGGCATCTTATCTATCACCATATCTTTGATGGCATTTTTTACCTTCAAGTCTGACACTGAAGCACCTAGTGTTTCTTGTTCCACCTGTGAGAGTGACTGTAGTGAGAGCCCTTTCAAGAAGGATTCCAATGCTGTCAGAAGGCCTAACTCCAGCAAACGATAGGGGGACACGTAATAAGACATGAAGGCCTAATCTGTATGTTTAGGCAAGAAGATGACTGCTCCCCCTGTCGAAACTAGGTGAGTAATAGGGACATGAAAAGAGATGGCCCGCGCCTTGCAGGTTATCAAGCGAGTTGCACAGCCGCATGAACTTTAGTGTTTCAATAATACACATTAACCAAGATTACTCCAAATTTTGTCCATTTTATTCCTTATTTTATCCAAGTTTCATTGTCACGCCAAAGCAGCGAAATTCCAATATACTTATGCATTTTAATTGCTTCATGATTGCCCATCCAGGCCTAAACATGAGTATTTTCCGAATCTCGAGTCCTCCAAATTATGCATGACAACATCACACCCAATGCATTTCGGTAACAACCTTCCTCAGGGGTATCTATGATGTAAAAATATACATGTATCAATCACTTATTTAATTAATTAGCGCTAGACATTTTTCAAAATTACTAATAAATAAATAAACAACCCACTTTTAATAAGAAAAGACCACCCATGTGACAAATAATCTGTAGTCCCCCCATAAAACATATACCTATGCTGATTACACCCTGATATTATAACCCAATTAAATCCATCATGTAAACTTGTATCATCAAACACATTTGTGTGCACCTTAAACCGTGAACCTACATCATACTAAACCTCCCAGACACCGTAACCTACCCAATCTCGTAGCTCTACTGCTTCCACATGTCACCCACTCTTTCAATTTCAAACACCATTTTTACAAGCCCCAATTTGATCGTTGTTTAACCTTATCAAACTTACGTTTCGTGCCCAATGTAAACCTGCTGCATTACGACCTCCATCTCTATGTCAAACATACGTTTCTCCAAACAGCTTAAACCCGCTCTATTTAAAGCTACGCAACCCTCCCACCTGTGAATCCGGAGTGCAATCCATCACGTGTCTTCATAGCCCCTCCCTGCTAAAACCCAGTGCCCGATTCCATCAGAAACAATGCATTACATGAAACAAATCCACAGAATAAACACTCCCCCTTCCTTATAAAAGTATATACATATTGTGAAACTTCCAACTCATATATTAATGTCCCGATAATTATTTAATAAAGTGACTTTCGCTGCTTTGGCGTGACAATGAAGCTTGCATGAAATAAGGAATAAAATGGACACAATTTGAAGTAATCTTGGTTAATGTGTATTATTGAAACACTAAAGTTCATGCGGCTGTGCAACTCGCTTGATGACCTGCAAGGCGCGGGCCATCTCTTTTCATGAATTTACATATGGTGTGCATATGGAACGGAGCACACACGAGTGCTGCACGCTAAACCTGATAAAAAGTAACAAGGAACCTTAAGCATTAAACATGGGTGTGCGCCAGGATTATGTTTGTTGAATAATAGGGACACCCATACTGTCTACACAAACCAACCAGGCAAGAAGCAATCCTGACCGCCTCTCTTCTTCATGTACCTGGTTTATGTAATTTTTATATTCTTGGCATCACAGCCATTGCAAAGCCACATTATGCAGTTTGCAAGTCTCCAGCAAATGCGTACGGGTGCCCAGGCTACCACCAAGCTCGTTATCCCGCCCATGAAAATCAGCCTCCAACCTCTGGAGGTCTCTCTCCAGGTCACATCGGATACCCACTGCTGCACAGTACCTCCTCATCACAACCTTAAAAGGCTCCCATTCAAGACCATGACCAAGGCTGAGCCCAGATTAGAAGTGAAGAATTCAGCGATCCTGGTTGCTAAGGAGTCCCTGAAGACAACGTCCACTAAGGAAGATGAGTGTAAATGCCATGGTGGTATGAGTGGGAGTTTATTCACTGGCTGCAGCATCAAACTGAGAGGACTATGGTCTGAAATGGCATGACCCAAATATTCTGTGTGTAAAATACAGCTATTAATAGACTTGGAGCATACAAAGTGATCAATCATTGAATGAACGTGGTATATATTCAAGAAGAAGGAGTAATCTATGTCAATGGGATGTTGTATACACTAGGGGTCTTCCATATCCCAGTGAGTAATCCAAGAGGCCAAGCCAGTAGTCGCTCTATTGGCTGCTGCTCCCAGAAGCGGAACAGTCAAGCGGTCCAAGGACGTGTCTAAAACCGAATTAAAATCACCTCCAATGAGGTACTACTCTACTGTCAGAAGTGCTGATTCCACCGACAGCTTGTGAAGAAATGAGATCTGGTCATGATTTGGTGCATAAACACTGCCCACCACCAGGGGTTTCCCGCCAAGTTATCCCTCCACCAAGACATATCTGCTCTCTTTATCCATGTCAATTGTGGTTGTCTCTAAAGGAAATCTGACCCTCACCCAGATCTGTGCTCCCCTCTCCAAGGCTCAGTATGTAGTACCATGAAGCTGACTCACCACCACCAGCGGGTGCAGTCAGCTTCATCAGAGTGAGGTGGGATTCTTGAAGCAGAGCGATATGCACACCATCTCTTTTAAATTACATCAGGATTTTAAGACATGTGTTCTAGAACCCATGCCATATATGTTCCATGTCATTGGGTTATAGTTGTCATGTGTATTAGCCATAGAGCTAGCTGCATCACAGTCTGACAAAGGGCTCCTCCCCAATCACCTCCCCCACCCAACAATTACATCATAAAGCACCAAGACAGCACAGAACAATAACAAAAAAACAGTCTTAACCAACTCCCCTTACCCAGAGCAGCTCAGCTGACCAACCAGACTATACTGGTCAATAAGTCAGTAACACATAGCATCTCTGCTCCAAAAACCATAAAGCAGCAATGATGGGGAAAAGCAAAGGCAGACTCCCAATGCACAGCTGCATCAGCCCAAGCAGTAGTTATAACAAATCCCACTTAACATGAGAAAAAGAGTGGCACTAATCAAATAATTTCAGCTGCAGTTTGGGGGTCATAACTGTACCTCCAACATTCTCAATCAGAAGCAAGTCGGAATCAGTGGCATATTCCCAGTGGCCTGAGCTACTGTTGATCTCTTTGTTGGATGTCACTACTTCAAGCAATGACTCTGCTGTTTGCAATGCTCACACTCGCCCTATCTCTGAATGGGACTGGGTGGGTTTCGTGAAAGAACCTGTTCACAAGAGTCCCCTTGACCTGCTGCACTTTTGGCAGCATAGGTGGGCCTCTCCTTCAGGTGCACAGGTTTTGAGGGATCCAGAGCGGTGCACCTCCAATGAGGATCAAGTCTCATCCAGGTTCTGGCAGAAGTGGGAGCTACCATCAAGCATTATTTTCAGTTTAGCAGGGAAAATGAGAGAATACTGAATCCCTTCTTCATGGAGTATCCACTTTATTTCTAAGCAGGAGGCTCATTTGGCTAGCACTGCTACCGTAAATTCCAGGTACAATGTGACCTGACCATTCCCCACCTGGAAAGGGCCCACCTCCCATGCCCACTGCAGCAGCACATATCTGTCTCTGTAGCACACTAATTGAGCAATTATGGGTCTGGGCGGGCCACCCGGGGCCGGTTGTTGAGCTGGCACTCAATGTGCTCTTTCCACGGCAAAACTTGGTGTGAGCTGAGTCAGAGCCACCACAGACTTAAACCAAGGCTCCAAATAGGCCATCATGCCAGACCCTTAAGTTCGCTCAGAAAGGCCTATTATGTTGTTCCATCTACTGCACCCCTCTGCATCTTCTTCCCGATACTGCAGTCACTGTACTAGATCGATAAGATGAGTGATTTGGGGCTTTCATGGTGTTGTGCAAGCTGTGCAAGTCTGCTAAGGCGGATTCATTGTCTTTCACCCTGACAGTCAACTTCTGGTGGTCAGGGTGAAGCAGGTCTAGTTCAAATGATACCCTCCCTATTTCCAGTTGAAAGGTGGACTTTGATTCTTCAATGGCCCCTATTATCTTTCCCAGTGTGCACTGCAGGCTGTGTGGAGAGGGGTAAGGCGGCATCTATGGGACAGTCCGGCTGTGAGTCTGGTGCAATCAAGCAGTATGCCTGTTATTTAGCCTATGCCTTCCCCATGATGACCACCAATACCCCGCTAAGTAGACTGGAATAATGACTTGCCCAGCTTGGACACTAGTTAGCAACCCAGGCCTAGACACAACCCACCCCTGCCCCAAGTAATAAACAGAGAATCACTATGCAGCAGTAGGGCAGCTTAGACTACGCATGCAGAACATGTATCAATCTCTTCCCAGTACAACATAGATTACATGTGTTGCAGTTAGGTAGAATGTAGGAAGGTTAACCAGAGCAAGTTCACAGAACAGGAGTTAGGCAGAATGCAGAGTGGTGACACTGTTTCACATTGCAGTAGTTAGTTAAGTAGTATGCAGAATATTTATGCTAGATCAAGTAGCAAACTCTGATTAAAGTTTACTTCAGCATGTAGATACCACACACAGCCACGTACAGCCCAGTTATGCTGTCTCCTAGTGGCAAGCAAGGAGTGGCTATACAGATGTTAATGCAGTAGCAGTAAGCCTTGAGCAACAACGATAAAAAGAGATGCGGCAGTTTAGGCAGTTTGCAAGCAAAGAACTGTCACACCCACACTAAGCACATAAAAAGTTCTGTGCACCAGCACCTGTTAGTCAATGCGGTAGCAGCAAGCACAAGCGGTACAGTCTAGCCGCATGCAGAGTCCTTGCCAGAGCAGGTTGACAGGAATTAAGCAGAAACATAGTTAAGCTGCATGCACTATCATAAAGCAAATAATGTTCAGTGTGCTACCTTCCCCTGACAGTAATGGTTGCAAGGAGAACAGGCAGGTTGGTCATGCAATGAATTTGGCACAACAGTTGTTGCGACATAGGCAGCCGTTAGGTAGCATGCAAACGGTTTGCTGACTTATTACTTGCAAAGGCTGCACAACACCCCACTTGGCAATACAATGTGGCAGAAGCAGCGTAAAACACCTCACTTGGCAATATGATGTGGCAGAAGCAGTGAGCGACACGGGCAGCCAATAGGCAGCCTGTAGGAATGTCAGGAGCATGGCAAGTTATTACTTGGAAAGACTGCAAAACACCTCACTTAGCAATGTGGTGTTGCTGAAGCAGCATGAACCACCTCAGTTGGCAATACAATACAGCAGAAGCAGCAAGCAGTGAGTGACCCGGATGGCTGTTAAGCAGCTTGCAGGATTGTTATGGTTCACTGTGTGATTGGTTGTAATGGCTACCGCTGTAAGACACCTCACTTGGCAACATGGTTAGTAAAGTAGTTGGGCAGGACCACAGTTAAGTAGCGTGCAGTTTAATGGCTATATAGGCTAAAACGCTGTTACAGTAAAAGCACCACAGTTGTCACAGTAAAAGCACCACACTTTAGCAATAAATGTATACATGCATTAGAAGCAGCAAGCAGAGATAGTTGTTGTAGTAAAAGCGCCACAGTTGTCGGAGTAAAAGCACCACACGATAACTGTACAAGGTGCAGCAGAAGCGGTGAGCAGCGAGCAACACAGGCATCTATTAGGCAGCATGCAGTATTGTAATGGTTAACACAGGTATTACTTGTAACAGATGCTGCTGTGAAATTCAGGACAGTACAACACCTCACTTAGCAATATGTCGTGATGCTTTTGTATGCTGTTCAGATGAATCGCAGAGCTGTGCATCCACGTGGCAGTTACCACCCACATCACCGGACCTGCTCTGGAGTGACTCGGCCCAGCCATCATCTTCTTGTCCTCGGCCCATGGCAGCAGAGCAACGGTCTAATCTCACAGAGGGGCTTAGTGCCGCCCGACTGCAGAGGAGCCCTACAAGGGCTTTAAAATGACTTTTGGCTGCCTTTTTTGGGACAAATGGCACCCAGTGTGGGGGAGATTGCAGGATAATTTTCAGCCCAATGGGAAGTCACCAGAAAATGCGACTACCCTCTTGGCCAGGTAGCCAAACTCCAAATTGGTTTTACTACCCTATGTGGAATCGTAGACCTGTTTCCAAAATGGTGCATTTTGTTTCCTTAAAACAGATACCAACTGCCAAGACACTCTCCCTTTTGTTTGCTCAACACATAATGCATCTGCATACATCTGCCTACCACCCACACACTGATGGGCAGACTAAATGAGTAAATCAGGCCCTGGAACAAATCCCAAGGTGTTTATTGACAACCAATGCGACTGTGTGGGAGACCTTACTACCATTGGCATAATTTGCCTACAATATTTCCAGTCACACAGCGACCCAGGTATCCCCCTTTTATTGTGTAATTGGGATTTACCCACGTATGTTACCCGAGGATGCTGCAAGCGAGACTGGGCCTGTATCCACTGTACAGAAATTAATAACACATTTGTCCCTACAGCAACAATAAGTACTCAAACATCTCTGACAAGCAAAAGCAGACATGCTGAAGCACACCAATAAACGTTGTATACAAGCTCCTAATTATAAGAAAGTGCATCAGGTTTGGCTCTCCACAAGACATCAACGACTCCAGGGACCATATAAGTTACAACAATGATATGCAATTGCCTTTCCTGTGGACAGTTATATCAATCCTGTAACTGTGCGTCTCCCATTACCCGATGAATTACCTGGCCATCCAGTATTGCACTTGTCCCTCCTAAAACCCACCTGTGCCCAGACCCGCACGCCACCTTCAACTCCTCCTATAGCTATCGATAGACAGATGGAATACGAGGTTCAATGGATCCTTGATGCCAAAAGAGTGAAAGGGAATTTCAATTACTTCATAGACTGGAAATGGTATGGTATGGACAATCAGTCATGGGAACCAGCTGCCTACATGCATGCCCCCATCCGGATGGCCTCCTTCATGCACGGCATCCCGACAAACCATGCCCAGTAAGCCCATCTTTGCAGGGGGAACTGTCATGACCCCGACCTCCTATTGTTCTCACTCCTCCTGTGCCTTGTGTGTGAGGAGGACTTGCAGGATCAAACATATGTCTCAATGCTTCCCTGGCTGTTCATGGGACTCATTGCCCTGTAGGCTTGACAACATTAATGGCATGGTAATTATCCCCTGGGGCCCTATGCCACAGAATTATGAAACACCAAAGTACAAATAGTAACATCCCCACAGCCTTCAGGCTGACTCATGTTGACTATGGTGATATTTGGGCTGACTTGTAGGCATATGACAATGGGAATATTTGGGCTGACTCACAGGCACATGACTATGGGAATATTTGAGCTCTGGACTGAGTCATAGGCACATGACTACAGGGACATTTTGGCTGACTCATAGGCATATGACAATGGGGTTACTTAACATGACTCATCAGGAATTGGAAACATTATTTATCCCACACTCATACCATGAGGCAGTGCTTGGACTCCACCTGTGGTTGAAGAGGACAAATCCTCTTCGGCGATCCCACTCATCTGAACGTCTCCATGCTGGCCGAGCTTCTCTATTCCTGCTTTCCTGTGCATCTCCAATGCTGAGTACGTCTCCCCTGCAAAGCAAACACCGTCCCTCCAAAGCCGTACCTGAAAGGAGAAAATGTGGATAAGCATCATCCTAAAGCTTAGTACACTAACGGAAAGCTTATCAACCAAAGACTTGTTTTTATAATGCTGAAAATCAGAAAACAGTATAACTCTTGAACATTGAGACATTGTGGGTATTAGTTGACATGCATACTCAGGCCTTGATATCAGTGCCCAGTAACATTTTCATGTGCCATTTCTGTAAGTGAAGTAGTCTGTGAATCCCAAAAAACACCCTTGTGCACCTTGTGCCTAGTGTTAAACAAACAAGGTTTACAAAGCAAACACAAGGAGATGATGATCGAAGCGCTGAAACTTTTCAGACACTCACCCCTAGTCACAGATCTGGGTTGAATCCATCATCGTTCTTTAGCTCACTTCTCCACCCTAGTGCAGACTCAGTCATATGCAAATCAGTCTTGACCCTGTGCCTCATGGGAATAGTCAAAACCGAACTGCCAAGCCAAGTCTTCCCTAGACCCAAAACAAGCATCCTGGCACCGATTTCGAGGGAACACCCCTCATCAGTCAGGCTAGCTTGAATCCAGTGGCAAAGTTAGCAAGGGATCCATGTCTGGGCATAGCCTGCCAACTTAGGGCAGACAAAGCAAACACAAGGAGATGATGGACGGAGAGCTGAAACTTTCCAGACACTCACCCCAGCCACAGATCTCGGTTGAATCCATCATCGTTCATTAGCTCACTTCACCACCTCAGTTCAGACCCAGCCATATATAAATAAGTCTTTACCCTGTGCTTCATGAGAACAGTCCAACCCAAACTGACAAGCCAGGTCTTCCCTGAACCGGAAACAAGCATCCTGGGACTGGTTTTGGGCTAACATCCTTCATCAGCCAGGCTAGCTTGATCGAGTGGCAAAGTGAGCAAAGGATCCACGTCCGGGCCTGCTGTGCCAACTTAGGGCAAACAAAGCAAACACAAGGAGATGATGGATGGAGCGTTGAAACTTTTCAAACACTCACCCCCAGTCACAGATCTGGGTTGCATCCATCATCGTTCTTTATCTTTTGGCAGGGTATGTCCAGACGTGGGTCCCTTGCTCACCGAATATTTAATGTTTCAAATACTGCAGGAGCCCTTTTTACACTCTTTCTATTCCAGCATATTTGGAGGCATACCACTTGTTTTATTCCTGATCCTTGCTATTTTTGTCCTATTTTTGTTGCTCCGCAATAGCTGCTCTACCTTGAGGCCAAATGGTAATGAATTTACCACAGGATACAGCATTTACAATGTCGTCTAAAACACAATGTACCATTGCACCGTAGACTTAACCACACTTTAGTCTTTACCACACAGGTTTTTACAACTACTATGTTTTTCCCACTAGTGTAATTACCATGCATAAGTTGACAACTATTTTTGGATCTAGATAGTTAGCACACATGCGTCATTACCAAGCATTCTTTTACTACTAGTGGAATTGCTATTTTTGCATTTTACAACTAGTGTCATTACCACATATTGTTTTACTACTGGTGTCATTAGTACTTATTTGTTTTACAACTAGTCTCATTACCTCACATTTCGTTACTACTAGTGCAATTAGTGCTTATGTTTTACAACTAGTGTCATTACCACAAATTGTAGTAATAGTAGTTGAATTTATAAAAAATAATACTAATATTAAAATGTTCAAAAAAATTAAGGGCCCGATTCACAGAACTAACTTAAGACAAAATGCTAAACTTACTACCATTTCGTATTCACAGAATGCACTTACTCATTTTGGTATTCACAGAAGACACTTACTCACTTCGGTATTCACAGAAGTTAGGAGTCCTAACTTTAGGACTCCTAAATGCCTTCTGTGAATACCGAAAGTCTTAAAATTAGGATTTTTCTCAGTTTAGGAGTCCTAAAGTTAGGACTCCTAACTTTACTACTACTGAACTGAGAAAAATCCTAATTTTAAGGCTTTCGGTATTCACAGAAGGCATTTAGGAGTCCTAAAGTTAGGAGTCTTAACTTTACTACTACTAAATTGAGAAAAATCCTAATTTTAAGACTTTCGGTATTCACAGAAGGCATTTTGGAGTCCTAAAGTTAGGAGTCCTAACTATACTACTACTAAACTGAGAAAAATCCTATTTTTAAGGCTTTCGGTATTCACAGAAGGCATTTAGGAGTTCTAAAGTTAGGAGTCCTAACTTTACTACTACTAAATTGAGAAAAATCCTAATTTTAAGACTTTCGGTATTTACAGTAGGCATTTAGGAGTCCTAAAGTTAGGAGTCCTAACTATACTACTACTAAACTGAGAAAAATCCTAATTTTAAGACTTTCGGTATTCACAGAAGGCATTTAGGAGTCCTAAAGTTAGGACTCCTAACTTCTGTGAATACCGAAATGAGTAAGTGCCTTCTGTGAATACCAAAATGAGTAAGTGCCTTCTGTGAATACCAAAATGGTAGTAAGTTTAGGATTTTGTCTTAAGTTAGTTCTGTGAATCGGGCCCAAAACATTTAAATTTAGTATTTAGGGTTATGATGGAAGGGATGCAGGGGTATTTGTTGGAGGGTGTGTTAAAACATAGGGCCTAATTTTATTGTCGGGCAGGAAGTCATCCAACAACTTATCGGAGGATTTCCACCCAATATCAAAGGTTCCATCTGACCACCATATTGAATTCTGCTGCACTTCCGACTGGCTCACGGAACCTGTAGAAGCATTGGAAGTACTGAAAATCCCCAAATGGCAGCAGTGCCTGCTCTGGCACTGCCATCGGGATAATGATGTTGTTTTCCCACAGCATTTCAGTGTTGGCCTTTCTGACATGGGAAGGCTGTCGGAAAGTGACTTTGGGGGCTCCCAGTAGGGCCCCTGCCCCCCCCCCACATGGCATCAGCTATGAGGCCTGTAATGCCCCCCTCTTTTTTTTCCAACATTAGCGCTATCCAAGCCAGAAGAAATCAGGGATCATCTAATCCTTAATATCAAAGGATAGCGGTTTTAAAAACAAGAGGGTTGCCATCAATGCAGTTCTCGCCGCGTGTCATCAATTAGAAACATATCGGAGCGTATACGTTGTTAACACACCAGGAAGGTTTGCGACCTACGCAATTTTTAATTTTATTTTCTAAAATCAACCTTTTAAGAACATTGCGACTTGTTTCACATAGTTACCGTAACTGAATAATACTTGTAAAAACATCAATCACCATCGGAGATATATACTTCTCTATATATCAACAAAAAAAAGAGAGAATTCTCCTACATTCCAGTGTCACCATCACCACATAGAACGACATCAGATTTTGCAAAAATTATTGAAAAGTTCACTTGTGGCTATTCCTGATGAAGGCGCCACTGGTACTGAAACGCACCTCGAAGACTAATATTCTGCCACCTTTGATTGTAAACTGTATTGTATTTTTTAATGTTTTGTGTATATGGAGACTATTATAATGCTGTCTATATTATGTCATCAATTTGATATCTTTTTAAAAATATCATTGCTTTAATTTGAATGTCATATTTGTTTTCAATAATAAAAAAAACATTTTACTATATATGGCATACACTGAACTCTTTTCTTGTAAACTGTTCAATTGTGATTTTGATCAATTGTATATTGCCTAGGAATTTTATTTTCAAATGCCCCCCTCAACATCCTCGCACCATGTGGCAGGCACCGCATGGTGCCTGCCACACAGTGCAGGGATGATTTAAAAGTAAATATTTTCTATTGAGGCTGGTGCTACAACCTGCAGCACCAGCCTTAATAGAAAATATACACTTTGCAACGGCCATGAAGGTGGTCGCATCATAATAGTGGAAGCCGGATGGCTGACTTTTTGTCAGGGGGTCCATTTCCACTACGACGGACATCGCAATTAGGGCCTTAGTTCTTAATTATAGTAGTTGATTATTAATAGTTAAAAGTTATTTATTTAATTTAAAAAGCTGATGCCAATTAAATGTTTTTTCTAAATTATATACAAACATATATTATTGAATTGTTAAAAACATGCATTTGTCTAAATTGCATTTTAACACATTAGTTGAAAAGCTGTTAATTTAATACAAAGGTGTAATGTTTATATTATTTATTTAAACATAGTATAAAACTATCATAAAATTGTACAAAATTAGTAAATAATATAATGTTTTAGAAAAATATTTAAAAAACGTATTGTAATAGGTAACATATTTTTCAAACATATTATACATTTGTTTGCCGAGGTTTACCATTAAGTTCAATGACAAATATTGCCCCTTATCTGTTTTTACTTTTCTACTTCACGTGTGCAGTTGTACATATGTTTCCACAGTCGGTGGAGCTTCGCAGTCAAGATCAGAAACAAGGAAGAGCTGCGGTAAGGTAAGAACAATTTGCTTTACATTACTAAGTATATAGGTGGCTTCATTTATTGTAAGTTACGGTGTAAGGTAATTAGATGTTAGATAGAAATATCTGATAGGTTTTTTTTTTGCTTTTATCCTTTTTCTATTCCCATACAGGTTGTGTTTATATGCTCCTGGCTGGACATTTGTTTTTTTAAGTCAGTTTAGAAAAGTTATATGTTTGTAAAAATGTTTACATTTCTTTGAAATAAAAGCAACATTTTTACTTTTTTGCCTACGTCTTTTTTCAGGAAATCATTTTGTTTTTGGGGAATAGATTTTTTCTGGCTCTTGTAACCAAAAAAGATGTAAACATATAGGGGTACTGGATGGGGAAGTGTATTAATACTTAGGTATTCATTTCAATAATTAAGTATTGACATTTACTCATTGTAAATGATTTATGTTAAATTAAATTGAAAAATAATTTTCAAAATTGTAACATTTGTATTTAGGTATGGGATACAACAGATATAGAGATTTTGGGTGTGGGACTGAAGTAATAGTAGTTGAATTTAGTAAAAATAATATTAATATTAAAATGTTCAAAAAAATTAAACATTAAAATGTAGTATTTAGGGATGGGATGTAAGGGATCCAGGGGTATTTGTTGGAGGGTGTATTAAAACATAGGGCCTAATTTTAATGTCAGGCAGAAACTCATCCAACAGCTAGTCAGAGGATTTCTACCCGATATCAATGGTTTCCATCTGACTGCCGTATTGCAATACAGGCGGTCGGAGGCAAACCCTTGGGGGAATTCTGCTGTGCTTCCAACTGGCTCTCAGAGCCTGTCGGAGCATCAGAAGTACTGAAAATCCTCAAATGGCAGCAGTGCCTGTTCTGGCACGGCCATCTGGATTATGAGGTCCTTTCCCTACAGAATTTATATGCCGGCCTTTATAACATGAAAAAGCTGTTGGAAAGTGACTTTGGGGGCTCCTCTCGGGGCCCCAGTCCCCCCACGGCATCGGCTATGAGGCCTGTGATGCCACCCTAAACATCCCTGCACCATGTGGCTGGCAGGGCATGGTGCCTGCTACACAGTGCAGGGATGAATTAAAAGTGAATATTTTCTATTGAGGCTGGTGCTGGAACTTGCAGCACAAACGTCATCAAAAACTGGGGGTAACCCAAATTAGTAACCCTCTGGCATCTGGGTATTTAAACAGTAGCAAAGAAAAATGATGCCTCGGGACCAATAATGTAACATATATTATGGTGACGAGAAAAATAAATTGTCTCCTCCCTTGAGTTATATATTTTCTCAACCCAACTTTGTTGTTGTTATTTTACATAATCATCACAAGCAATTCCAATCCAACAAAAGATATCTTTAACATTTACGTTGAGTATTTATACCTCTATTTATTTTATACTTCAACACAAAATATATAAGGATCAATCTTTTAGATATATATACACAAACATTTACAATATTTACAATACTAACGTACATATACACAGAAATCAAACATATACAAATCCAACTAACCCTATCAATTCAGGTAGGATGCCTATAGAATTATTTTACTAAAGCATTCCGTTCTATCGAAGATCACTTCTAAAGAGATACTTTGAGATCTTGTGATTATAATCTCTACACTCATTTAAAGTACTCTTTGGTAACTACTCAAAATAACAAAAAATCCACTGAGTGTCTTCAAATATCGTTGTCGACGCGTTTCAGCCAAGAAAATCTTTAGGCTTCATCAGGACTAGGGCCACTGAACTTATATTTTCGTTAAATTCAGCCTATAGAAACAAATTAAATATTTCTTTTTTATCTATTTATACATTCATTCTAATTTTTTGTACATGTCTTTATATACACTATATACACATTGGAACAGGGCAAAAAACAAATTTACATAACAGGTACTGCAGTGGCAGGCCGAAACCAAAAAATATATATAAAGTTCAAGATAATTGAAAAATAATTGAAAATGCACCAAAAGTGTATAATTCCACCACCATTATGTCCATGTTCTAAAGGTGCCTAGAATCCAACCAACACTATAAACGTAATTCCTTTCAAATTATTATCATCAACCTTTTAAACACACATGTGGTTCTAAGTCAAGGGGTATATATTATCTCCTGTACTATACGTATTTTCTTAAAGTACACGAGAGGGTTCAAAATATTTATACCCTCTCTCTAAGAGTACTACAGTCGTATAAGAACCACATTAGAGAATAATAGAATACACTAAGGCCTACCATAATACCTTAATTAAATGTATTCCACTTACTGATAGTAGTCGTTTGTAGATCTACCCTCGAGTTGTTTAATGATATTTTAACCAAATCCCTCTCAGACGTTTTCTGTGGCGAATAACAAAAGACAAGGACGACCTGATAAGAGAATTGTAAACGCATATATCTACCTACTTTAAACTGCTCCGTAAGCATGTTGTAACACTTCCTACCTTTTGGGGTCTCTAATCTCACACAATATATCGCCTCATCTCGATGAAATCTGGTCGTATTTTACTACTCCTGATACTTGGAGATACAGATAATCACTGGGCTATAAGGTATGTTTATTTTGGTTTGTTTTATTTGGTACTATACAGCAATTGACTATTTGAAATAAAGCGCTATTCTTCATAGGTCATATATAGAGACCAACCCATGCAACATTAGTTATATTTGAAAAGAAAGCAACAAAAAGTAAAACATTTTTTGTTCTAAAACGGGTCTTCTTAAAATATCTCTATTCCCGTTTTTGTACATATTTTTGGTATATTTAGTTTATGCAATTACTGTGGCTCTAAAAAGAAAACATTAGTCTGTTTTCGTCTTTCATGTTGAACTACAGTACACGTTTAGTCCTTTTATTGTTTCCATGGTCCCCATTTCCGTATATACGGCCGCTTCCGCACCACGTGATTTCGGATGTCCGAAACACTAGGTGCCGAGAAGGTGGATTGCGAGCGTTTGAAAATTGGTTTAAGGTAAGGATAGGTCCAACAACGGCATTTATAGAAGATTCTGTTTTAAATCAAAAGAGCAAGCCCTTAGAGTTTGTCTCCCCTTCTTTCTACATAGGTGGAGCTCGGTATTTATCGTATGGTCTCCCATTTAAAATACGACCAGATTTCATCGAGATGAGGCGATATATTGTGTGAGATTAGAGACCCCAAAAGGTAGGAAGTGTTACAACATGCTTACGGAGCAGTTTAAAGTAGGTAGATATATGCGTTTACAATTCTCTTATCAGGTCGTCCTTGTCTTTTGTTATTCGCCACAGAAAACGTCTGAGAGGGATTTGGTTAAAATATCATTAAACAACTCGAGGGTAGATCTACAAACGACTACTATCAGTAAGTGGAATACATTTAATTAAGGTATTATGGTAGGCCTTAGTGTATTCTATTATTCTCTAATGTGGTTCTTATACGACTGTAGTACTCTTAGAGAGAGGGTATAAATATTTTGAACCCTCTCGTGTACTTTAAGAAAATACGTATAGTACAGGAGATAATATATACCCCTTGACTTAGAATCACATGTGTGTTTAAAAGATTGATGATAATAATTTGAAAGGAATTACGTTTATAGTGTTGGTTGGATTCTAGGCACCTTTAGAACATGGACATAATGGTGGTGGAATTATACACTTTTGGTGCATTTTCAATTATTTTTCAATTATCTTGAACTTTATATATATTTTTTGGTTTCGGCCTGCCACTCCAGTACCTGTTATGTAAATTTGTTTTTTGCCCTGTTCCAATGTGTATATAGTGTATATAAAGACATGTACAAAAATTAGAATGAATGTATAAATAGATAAAAAAGAAATATTTAATTTGTTTCTATAGGCTGAATTTAACGAAAATATAAGTTCAGTGGCCCTAGTCCTGATGAAGCCTAAAGATTTTCTTGGCTGAAACGCATCGACAATGATATTTGAAGACACTCAGTGTTTTTTTTGTTATTTTGAGTAGTTACCAAAGAGTACTTTAAATGAGTGTAGAGATTATAATCACAAGATCTCAAAGTATCTTTTTAGAAGTGATCTTCGAAAGAACGGAATGCTTTAGTAAAATAATTCTATAGGCATACTACCTGAATTGATAGGGTTAGTTGGATTTGCATATGTTTGATTTCTGTGTATATGTACGTTAGTATTGTAAATATTGTAAATGTTTGTGTATATATATATATCTAAAAGATTGATCCTTATATATTTTGTGTTGAAGTATAAAATAAATAGAGGTATAAATACTCAACGTAAATGTTAAAGATATCTTTTGTTAGATTGGAATTGCTTGTGATGATTATGTAAAATAACAACAACAAAGTTGGATTGAGAAAATATATAACTCAAGGGAGGAGACAATTTATTTTTCTCGTCACCATAATATACGTTACATTACTGGTCCCGAGGCATCATTTTTCTTTGCTACTGCAGCACAAGCCTCAACAGAAAATATACCCTTTGCAAAGGCCAGAAGGCAGTCACATCGTAATAGTGGAAGCGGGATCACTGACTCCTTGTCAGGGGGTCCGTTTCCACTACGATGTCCAACTGATATCACAAATAGGGCCTTAGTTATTAATTATAGTAGTTGAATATTAATAAGGAAAGTAGTTTATTTAAGTAAAAAAAATTGATGTCAAATAAATGTTTTTTATAAATTATATACAAACATATATTATTTATTTGTTAAAATACTATTTATTGGATTAAAAACATGCGTTTGTCTAAATTATTTGAAAAGCTGTTAATTTAATACAAAGGTGTAATATTTATAATATTTATTTCAATATGGTATAAAAGTATCTTTTTTTTACAAAAATAGTAAATAATATAACGTTTTAGAAAAATTATAATAGGTAACATATTTTTAAACATTTTATACGTTTGTATCCAGAGGTTTACCATTAAGTTCAATGACAAATATTGTCCCTTTTCTATTATTACTTTTCTACTTTACGCTTGCAGTTGTACATATGTTTCTACAGTCAATGGAGCATCGCAGTCAAGATCGGAAGCAAGAAAGAGCTGCGGTCAAGTAAGAACAATTTGCTTTATATAACTAAGTATATAGGTGGATTCATTTATTGTAAGTTACGGTGTAAGGTAATTAGATGTTAGATAGAAATATCTGATAGGTTTTTTTTTTATTTTATCTTTTGTTGGATTCCCATGCAGGTTGTGTTCATATGCACATGGCTGGACTTTTTGTTTTATGTCAGTCTAGAAAAGTTATATGTTTGTAAAACTGTTTAAACTTCTTTGAAATAAAAGCAACATTTTTGCTTTTTTGCCTACATGTTTTCGCAGGAAATCATTTTGGTTTTGGGGAATAGATTTTTCTGGGTGTTGTAACAGCAAAAAAGTTTTCTGTGGATGTTAATTTGAACATATATGGATTATTGGATTATTGTTGAATCTTGGTGAGATGGAGTTGAAGAAAGAAGGCAGCTTCAGGTAGGAATTAAAAATGTTTATAATTTGGTAAAACAAAATAAAATGGCAATTGGATTGTATAGAACTGTTAAAACAGGCAAGTAACTTAAGGAAAAATTAGTAAGTATTAGAAATTTAATATGCATGCAATACTGTCAAGATAGTCTGAAGTCACCATCAACAAAAATGTGTACATTTGACCCAATAGTCTCTCAGACATTTCTTCACTCTTTTTGGATGTACGTGGGTTCAGGCTACCTGACAGGAAGTGTTCAAGTCTTGCTTCTTGGAAACTTTAGGCCTGATTATGATGGTGGTGGGACCAACACCATCAGCCCGTCGTGGCGGCCCCACTGCCATTGGACCGTGGAGGTTTGCCAGCAGCATAACTATTGCGGGCGGATGGTTGCCAGTCAGAGAGACTGACTGTCACACATCCAACAGGCTCAAGGAGCTCATCAGTGCGTAGGGAGGAATTGAATCCCTACAACAGTGGCGTTGCCTGTTCAGGCACTGCCGTAGGGATTACAATTTCCATTTCTGCCAACCATTTTAGGGTGGTTAACCTGGGCAGGCAGTAAGGGACTTTGGGGGACCCTCGTGGGCCCCCATTTACCCCTTGCTCTCAACCTTGGGTTCTGGGAGGCACCTATGGTGCCCCCCTGCACATCCCTGCACCATGTGGCAGGCACCATGCAGAGCCTGCCACATGGTGCAGGGATATGCAAAATGTGTATTTTTTGTACTGTGGCATGTGCTTGCAGCACGTTGCAACTGCCTATCACAATACCTATGGCCGTACCGCCGACAGCTAGTCGGACAGTCCCATTTCCAAAAAAATGACTGTCAGTCAAAAGTCCGACGGCCATCATAATCAGGCCCTCTGTTCCTTCTTCGAAATTTCTCAAAAATGATATAGGTTTAAGTAAAGTTTGCCTATTGATTTGCTGAAGGAATTGTTCCATACCTCAATGGTATGTTTAGTCTTTTCATCTTCCTCTAACAGGTCGTGTAACAGTTCCATAATTTAATGGGAAATCTTGGTCTTCTCCTATGACTCGACTCGCTTAGATGGCCAATCCATGAATCTTTAAATAATTTAGTAGTGGTGCTTCTTTATCTTCAGATAGAGGGTAGAATATTCCTCAAATCTCCACACCCAAGAGATAAATCCACATTAGATGCAAATAAAGTTATTCCCATGGTGCAAGGCATATCACTGTCTGACCTTTACTTACAATATATATTTCAGCTCTCTTGATGTGCCCCCGTCAGGGATCTCAAAAGCACTGAACCCACAAAGTTTATTTTTGTCAATTTGAAAATAAGAACAAGGTCTAATTCACAAAGATGAGTGCCTGAGTATGTGTGAATCACTCTTGTAGCATGTCTTGCTTACTCATGAATTTCAAGAGTATGTCACCAGTAAGGCAATGCAAAATCTTTATCAACCTACTCCTTCCGTGTGAGGAGTCAGGTTTCCTGTATCAAAAATTGACTCTCTCTGGTCTCTACCCTCCACCTGCTTTTCAGCTCCCCAAGGTGAGCATAGTAATGGTGTTAACTTCTGATCTGACACAAAAACAGGGACCTAAAATGACCTCTGGACACCATGGATAATTTTGGGGAAAGAAATTATTAACAGAAACATAATGGGTTGCTTGACTTTATCTAGGACAAGGTTTTCCTCTCCCTGACCTCCACCCACCAATTACCACGCCATCATACCCATCTGGTACCTACAATTCCCCCTGGTTAACATTGGCAGTTTTTTCAAGCAACATAATTAAGAAATTGAGTGAGAATTGTCATTTTAGATCACCTGGAACATATCCACTGTGTTATCCATTGTTCTCTGTTAAGGTCTTGAAATGCACCATGGATGCCTGGAACAATTCTGGAAAAATAGAATGGAAAGTGAGCAAGTTGCTA
The DNA here is from genome assembly GCF_964204655.1 of Triturus cristatus. Taxonomy (NCBI): domain Eukaryota; kingdom Metazoa; phylum Chordata; class Amphibia; order Caudata; family Salamandridae; genus Triturus; species Triturus cristatus. The sequence continues at coordinate 874,603,343 of NC_140582.1, read as the reverse complement.
GACTTCTTGACACAAGATGTTCCTATTCCTGGCCTCTACCTACAATGTACTTTTCAGCTCCTTGGTGGAACAGATTGTTGGCATTTCCCCACTTATCTTCTCACAACATGGAACCTAAAATGGCCCTGTTGGACTTGGCCCTTTTTGCAGGGTCATCCCTAAACGTTTTGCCTTCCTCCTGTATTTTTTCTGACCTGTTGTTGGCTGTTTTATGACTCTGGGCACTTTACCACTGCTGATCAGTGCTAAAGTACATATGCTCTCCTTATTGTAAATTGATGTATGGATTAGGGATTCCATGATTGGCTAGTTTGGTTTACCTGTCAGACCCTAGTACAGTGCACCAGGAGTGCCCAGGGCTGGTAACTCAAATGCTGCTGGTGGGCTTGCAGCACTGGTTGTGCCACCCACAGAAGCAGCCTGTAAAAGTGTTTCGAAAGGCTTCCCATTGTGGAGCCTGTGTGTAGTCTGGTACTGCCATGCTGACTGGGTAAGTGCACCCACTTGCCAGTCCCGAAACCTTCCCTTTTCTTCATATTAGTCACCCCTACGGTAGGTTCAAGGGCAGGGTGCATTGTAAGTATAAGGTAGGACATGCCCTGGTGTGTGTTGCATGTCCTAATAGTGAATTACAGCCATTTTCTTTTTTCACTACTGCAAGGCTAACTGTTCCCCATAGGCCAGAATGGGCAGTTTGATTATTACATTTTATAATCCTAACTGACTCAGGGAACATGGAAGAAATTCGAGTTTAGTATGCCTGAACTCAGAATGATAAAATACATATTTTAGAGAAGTTGGTTTTAACATTCTGGGGCCGATTCCGATTTCAGTCGCAAATCGTAAAGACCGACACAGACCCGGACCAGAGACCGACAGACACGGACCAGCGCCATACGACCTGTGCAGTACGATGCAACGCGTGTGAATTACAACTGACACGTACGGCCTCCAAGCCGTACGACCGAGCCGTAGGGAAAATAGTAAATCGGCCTGAAAACCGATGCGATTTTCACCGACCGTCACGAACCCGGAATGAACCCCGACCGACCCGTACCCGTGATGTCCGATCCACGCAGTACGATGCAATGCGTGTAAACCCAGACCAACTCGCACGGATACCAAGCTGAACGACCGACACGCACAGAAAACCGGGCCCACAAGTAATAGAGATCTCCGCGACCGATGCGTATGAAACACAGAAGATAGGCAGAGTGAATGAGGCGGAGAAGCCCACACGAGCCAACATCAGCGTCCGTTCCCATCAGAAGAACGTCTCCTTCATGCCTACAAAATCCAAATGAAAAAATACAAAAAAAGGACCAAACAAGCAATGACAAAGCCAATAAATATCAAATAAAGAAAACCTGGAACAAAGATACACCCACAACTCCAACTATATAAAGGACTACAATCACTACCATGATCCCTTGCAAACAGGTGACACAGCCAGCAGCAAACACCATTACACAGCAACAGCAGACACACTCACAACTCACCCATCACACAACTCACAAACCATCAGCCCCTCATCCAAAATCACACACACATACAGCCAGCAAAACCAACACCAACCCACCCTCACTTGCACCCTCACACACACATCCCTCACCACCACCACCCATCACCATGCCCCCAAAGAAGAATCCAAAGTTCACAGATAGTGAGTTAGAAGTGCTGGTAGATGAGATCATCAGAGTAGAGCCACATTTGTTTGGTACATTGGTCCAAAGGACCCCCATGTCACAGAACAAAGATGGGGGCGAGGATTGTGGACAAGGTGAACGCTCAAGCACCAGCAAGGTGCACAAAGGACGATATCCAGAACAGGTGGTATGACGTGCGCAGGAGGGTCAAGAAACTCATCGAAAAAGATCACGCCCTGAGTCAGTGCACCGGCGGTGGCCCTCCTGCCAAACCAGTCTACTTCAGGACCTGAGAGGAGAAGGTGCGGGACATCCTACCACCAAAGAGCGTCCATGGTCTAACAGACATACCAGAGCCTGGTGAGTACACAAACAACATACCCAAGACTGTGTGGCAAGGGGACAGTGAAACCATGCACCGCAAGCAAAGCTACAGTAACCAATAGATAATCATCCCAAGATGTGTATGCCAGTCAGACAAACACAATACCTGCCATCTCATAGTGACTTGGAACTGTGTCATGACATGCACCAACCTACAAACAAATAGATCAAGCCAGTGGAACAAAGCTAAATAAACACTGCCAGACAGTTTGCCACCACAAACATACTACCTCACAGTGCAGCTGACTGACAGGAAGGAATAGTGGGGATGCAGGTGAAGTGAGTGTATCCAAAAACATGATGGGCTTTGTAGTAACAGATTATGCTCCCCTCCTGATTGGCCCATCAAGACCCCCCTGAAACATGCCCACATCACAGGGAGTGGAAAATGACTGACAAGGTGGCTGACACTGGGTCCTGCTGTGGGGAGCGCAAGGCCCTGGTAGGGCATGTGCGTAAATCAGAAGCAGGACACCTCTGACTGACATCCTGAAAGACAACTTGCACGCCCTCCAATGGAAGCACGTTTCATGGTGGGATGTTGGGCTGGGTGGGAAGGAGGACTGACAGCTCTGACCATACTTACCAGCATGTGGAGACACCCCCCCCCCCTCAACACAAACTCCATACAACTCACCGGGTAGAATGCATTGACCCACACCTCTGTGAAATATCAGAAAAAGATACCCCCTACAGGGTGCTGCTGTGTGAAGCACAGGGGCACTCTTTGGACTCGTAGCCAAACAACCACCAGGATTTCACAGTCAGCCATCTTGACATTGCTGTCACACCCCCTCACAGGGAAGCAGAGTCAAGAGGGAGGAAGTATGGGCATGCTGGGAAGGGGGGTGTAGCCAACAGCATGATGGGAGTTGCAGTCACAGACAATCCACACCCACCCACATGGCCCAGCAAGCAAACACTGAACCATACTCGCCTCACAGGGAGTGGGAAGGGACTGACAAGATGTCTGACACTGGGCTCTGTTGTGGCGAGCACAAGGCCCTGCTGGGAAATCAGCAACAACAATATCAAACTCTATCCGTGACATGCTGGTAAAAAGCAGTGTACAGGCTTGCATCTGTTCGTACAGTAGAAAATGTCATGTTTGTGAACCACTGATGCCTGTAGAAACATAACTCACATTGTGTGTCTCTTTCAAACACAGGTGGTGCCTGGGGACCCAGCACCAAATGAAGAGGATTCCCAGTCCCAGACTCTGGTGGACACTGAGCTCTCTCGTTGGACTCTGTCTCTGTCCTCTTCGGATGACGACGACCAACCTGGCCCCTCCGGTGTGAGTCATCATGCAGCACCAGCAGCATCAACATCTGCACCCCCTGTACCCATGCCTCCAGCATCTGGAAACTGACAGGGCACCCCCGCCAACACAGACAGACCAAGGCCACTGAACACCCACAGCACAGGGACACAGGACCCCCCGGAAGCTACAGCAAACACCACCAGCACCACCACCCAAGGGGTCCCAGTGTCACCTGTGCGTCCCGCTGCTGGTCCTGCCTGTGTGGATAGGGGTGCTGGGAGGGGTGGGAGGCAGAGGGCGTGCCTTGCAGAGGGGTCTGGACTGCATGATGACCCCCAACTGGCACGCATCATAGATGCGTACCAGGATAGCACCGGAGGATTTGGCCAGGTAGTGGGGATCCTCAAGGACATGCAACAGGAGCAGGCTGCCCACCATGCCCGCATGGAGGCAAAGTGGGATTCCCTTACTGCGGTGCATCGGGACATACTCCAATACCTCCGCCAGATCAACACAAACCTGTCCACACATCCATGTGTGGCCACAACATCTGTTGCAACACCATCTGCCAGCACCACAGGGAGGTAGGAGGACTCTGGCGGAGAGTCCCCTGCACCACAGAGGCCTGCACCTGAGGATCCCCCCCCCCCCCAAGAAGAAGAGGGGTCGTCCGAAGAAAAACATGTGAGAGGCAGATGTCCCAGCACATCCACCAGGGCCTCTAAACCTGTTCTGGACAATGTTCTTTGTGCGCAACCCGTTCACCTTGTTCAATCGCACACAACTCGCCCACATGTCATGGAGGGTTCATGTTGGGCCAATGTAGCAGATGACTGTGGACTTTACTCTGGACATTTCATCTACCAACACTTCCAACTCTAATGTGAACTTTGGATTACAAAACCAATGTTCAGCACCCACCATCCTGTGCACTTTCCTCACACATGTTCGAAAATAAACTCACCAGTACACCATAGTTGCCTCTTTTGTGATTCCAACTTGTCATGTGTCATGGAGATGTCGATCTGCTACACAACACAGTGTATGCCAAATACTGCAACAATGTTGTGTGAAGGTGGCCTGATATATGCTGTCCACTAGTTCTAGTGGGCACCTTGTATCAGTCCAAACAACCCCTTATGGTGATAGGTTAAAGACAACTTTTATTAAAAGCTATCCTAGTGGCAGCTATGGAGAGCAGCCTTCAGGCTAAGTCTTGAAGGAATGTAAAGCAGCTTGTTTTACCAGTCTATAATCTCTTGAATGATCAAATGAAAAGACAACCACACCAGGTATATATTTAAAATATATGTATTTAGTATAAAACACACCCCTCTAGTCTCTTTATGAGACTGGAGTTCGAAGTATTTTGTTTACAAGTCAGCAATTATCAGCAATAGCAGAAATACACGTTTGGGCCCTAGGGGCGTACCAAACCATATACCTAAAAAGTGGTATAGGAACCACGACTGGAATAGACACTAGGCCTAGAGCCTGTAGAATCGCTGGGACCCCAAGGAACCACTCAAGGTAGTGACACAGGAGACCCATGGGGACTGTATGCAGTGTGAGAACACAACTGCGGGTTCCCGTTATCTTCTATGGGCAATGTCGCGGTTGGAAATTTAAAGATAAGGGACACTTCTAATCGAGTCAGGACCAAACCCTTTTGGACTTAGGAAGTTCTAGGGCTAGCACCCACGAGAGCACCTGAGTACTCGAGTTACCTCACCCAGGGAAGCCGGGTGCATAGGTGTCTTTTGGTGTCGGGTCACGTCGTCGATTTCAATGGGAGCCTGCAAAGAACTGCTGCTTCCGTGAAGAGGAGAAGTGTCCGAAGAGATCCAAGGCTGGATCTCGGATGGAAGGAACCTGAAAGCAGAGAGGACAGAGTCTGGGTCACTTGCCAGTGACCGAGGGCAGGATGGACCAATGCCCACAGATGTTGGGTGCTTCAGGTGAGTTGATGGGTGTCTTGACTCTTCAGCCACGAGGTCCAGGAGGTGTCGACAAAGTCCACAAGCCGGATTCTAGCTGTCCCACAAAGTCTGTCGAGTGCTGCGGTGTTGGCGCCCAGAATGGACCCAACAAGCCTTGGCAACGGCAAGTCACTGGAATTTAGAGAAAGGACTGCGGTGCAGACCAGCAAAGTCTGAGGGACTCACCCAGTGAGGGTAAGTCAGGGCATGTCTGGAGCAACCAGGAAAGGCCAAGCAGAAAAGGAGTTGCCTTTGTGGGGACCTGCTAGCCAACGGGCTAGTGATCGCGAAGGAGCCTTAAGCAGTTGCACTTGAAGCTGGCCCACGGGTCACTCTTGGAGTGGAGGCCAACTATCTTCGGTGCAGGAGGTACTCTTCGGTGTCCAGCGGGAGCTTCAGTGATGCAGACCGGTCAGTTGCTGCTTTGGTGCCTGCCAAGCAGAGGAGTCACTCCTTGACCCCAAGGGAGAGTTTGTCTGTCTTCTAGTCATGATAGAAAGCCGAAGGTCCAGGATATATGTTGCAGAGTTTCGTACAGGGTAATTTAAAGTCCTAGGGACCGAATTCCTATACTTATAGTAAGTGTAGGGGATGGACTAACTCTAAGGCCCCACCTATGTCTGAACTGATTGAGCACCTGTCTGCAAACAGCTTGTTGCTGGGCAGTGAGGCTGCCTGCCAAGGCTACAACATCAACTGACCCATCATCAGGGTTCTGTGAGAGGAGGTCAGGGAGTGGGTCACTCTCTTCCTTCTGTCCCTCATCAGTAGCCATGAGCAAGCCCATGTCAGCCCTGTCCACATATGGCTTTAGCCTGTTGACATAAAGTACCCTATGGGGACTCCTAGGGGTACCAAGGTCTACCAAGTAGGTAACCTCCCCTTTCTGTTCAACAATAGTGTGGGGTCCACTCCACTTGTCCTGGAGAGCTGCTGGGGCCACAGGCTCCAAAACCCACACTTTCTGTCCTATCTGGTAAACAGTCAGTGCAGCCTTTTGGTCATGCCAGGCTTTTTGCAGTTTCTGGCTAGCCTCAAGGTTTATGTTTGCCTTTTTTATGTACTCAGCCATCCTGGAGCGGAGACCAAGTACATAGTCCACTATGTCTTGCTTTGGGGGCTTGAGAGGTAACTCCCATCCTTCCTTCACCAACACAATGGACCCCTGAAAGGGTGACCAAATAGAAGTTCAAATGGGCTGTAGCAGGTCCCATTTTCGCCTAAGCTTCTCTGGGAGTCCTTTGATCATGTCATTTAAGGTGATAGGCTAAAGACAACCTTTATTAAAAGCTATCCTCGTGGTAGCTATGGAGAGGAGCCTTCGGGCTAACCAAACCATATACCAAAAAAGTGGTATAAGAACCACGACTGGAATAGACACTAGGCCTGTAGTCTGTAGAATCGCTGGGACCCCAAGGAACCACCCAAGATAGTGACACAGGGGACCCACAGGGACTGTATGCAGTGTGAGAACACAACTGCGGGTTCTCGTTATCTTCTATGGGCAAGTCACTGGAATTTAGAGAAAGGACTACGGTGCAGACCAGTAAGGTCTGAGGGACTCACCCAGCAAGGGTAAGTCAGGGCACATCTGGAGCAACCGGGAAAGCCCAAGCAGAAAAGGAGTTGCCTTCGTGGAGACCTGCTAGCCAACGGGCTAGTGATCGCAAAGGAGCCTTGAGCAGTCACACTTGAAGGTGGCCCACGGGTCACTTGTAGAGTGGAGGCCAACTATCTTCGGTGCAGGAGGTGCTCAAGGCTGGGGCTACTTGGAGCCCAAAGCACAACTTCAAGAACATCCAGGAAGATAGTGTTGCTGCAAAAGATCACGGTGTCCAGGGGTCACGGTTCCACAACACCCACGATAGCCACAGGCCTCAGCTTAGCTGTGGACTCAGGGTAGCCTCGGGGAAGTCTGGAAATCCACCTCTGGTGATGCAAAGACTTCAGCGTCCGCTGGGAGCTTCAGCGATGCAGACCGGTCAGTTGCTTCTTTGGTGCCTGCCAAGGGGAGTCACTGCTTGACCCCAAGGGAGATTTCTTCCGTCTTTTAGTCGTGATAGAAAGTCGAAGGTCCAGGATATATGTTGCAGAGTTTCGTCCAGGGTAGTCTAAAGTCCTAGGGACTGGATCCCTATACTTATAGTAAGTTTGGGGGATGGACTAACTCTAAGGCCCCACCAATGAGTGGGCTTGGAAAGAGGGGTGGTTACACCCATTTCCTTTGTCCAGTTTCGCACCAGAGCAGGGGCAGGTAGCCCCTGCAACCGGTTTGAACTGGACTATGCACAGGGACACCAAGTGTGCCCCCAGTGCAGGACTTCAAAGCACTAGAGAGCGCTCCCGCCCAGCCCCAATACACATCTGCCTGTCTGGGGAGGTGGTGACACCTCCCTCGACAGGAAACCTATTGTCCAGGCCTCCCCTGCTGGAGTTTCAGTCAGCAGCAGGAGGCTAGACCCGTGTCTGTGGCAGAGGCATCCATTTTGTGATGCCAGGGCTCAGGAAAGTCCTACCGGGTTTAGCCAGTGTGAACATGTCTATCCCTCTAGAAGGGTGGAATGCTACCCCCGCCGCCAGAATTGGCGGGGGTAGTATTCCAAAGTATTTGACATGAAACACAACATGTTTTGATGCAGCCATTCCAAAGTTAGCATTTACCGCAAGGTTATAATGCACTTAAGAGTATATGGTATGGCTGTATCACAGAACAGCCATAAGGAAGTATTTCCGAATGCTGCAGAGGGGCTCAGCTCATGCTTGGGCACCCTCTCACATAAAACCAAGCACTCTGCCTTCAGGATTATCAAGGCCTGTCATAGGAGTGGCTTATAGGTTTATATGTGTCTGTATATGGTAGTGATATAGGTAGCCTATACCACTGAAAGGGGTGCAAGCACACCCTTACCCAGGCTGCAGTAGCAGACCTGTGGTGCCACTTTGTAGTGCTTCCCAGGGGTGACATAATACATGCTGCAGCCCCTGGTAGGCCTCGGAGGTACCTATTGCCTTGGTACATAGTATACCATACACTAGGGGCTTATAAGGCACTCCAGAATGCAATTAGATATGTACCAATTGTACATGCAAACCATTTTAGAGAGCAAGCAGCTAGGCTGGGGTCCTGATTAGCAGGGCCACAGCCAGACTATGGTTGAAAAATAGTGAAACACCAGCAATAAGTGGGGGTACCCATGTGAAGCAGATCCTACTCTCCTACAAATGTGACCAACGTTAGGTGAGTCATTGTGACGTGACACATGTGAGGGAGACACACCACTATGGCAACACAACACATACTCACCATGGCCATGTTACTCATCCCACACAATGATGTTGACCTGAATCACATAGGTATGCACAAACACAACACCTATCCACCGTCAGTGGTAACAAGTCCACAGGTGAGGTAAGCAAATGCCACTCAGATGTGGGAAGACAGACAACGCACCTAACAAAGCATAGCACAGGTTCATTACACATCAGCAACATGTTTATTCAAAAATAGTTGCAAGGCAATTGTACGTTACGGTGGACACACGGTCACAGAGTGTTGGAGAATTGTAGTCCAGGGGTGTGTGGCACATCACTTGATATCAATTGACTACTCCCACACTGGTGTCGGATTCTGATTGTTGGGGGTCAGTGTTGAACAAACAACAGGCAAATTACTCTGGGAAGGACAGATACAAGACACAGTCAAAACCACAGCAGAACACGAGAGAAATGCAATACACATGCACATAATATGTCACAAGAAACCTACACAAAAATAAGTTAGCAGTACCACCCTATTGTGGATTACACACCACCTGAATGGACACATCACTGCATGCATCCAGTCAAGTGGCACACAGACACACTCATACAGCAACAGAGCAGCCACAACACATTCCAGGCTAACTCCATACATTGACATAACAACCCTGGAAACTCACATTCAGGTGAAAAAGTTGTTTATGAGCTGTGAGCGGACGTCACCCTCATCCTCTTCATCACTGGCATATTGGCCCAGGCCGGGATCCTCCACAGGTGCTGGAGGTTGGTCATCGTCATCCTGGATGAGAGGCACCTTCTTCCGCACTGCCATGTTGTGTAGCATGCAGCATACATAGATTATTTTGCACACCTTTGCAGGGTCATATGGGAGGGCCCCTCCGGTCTTGTCCAGGCAGCGAAAGCGGCTTTTCAGGAGGCCAAATGTCCGCTCAATCCCCCTCCTGTTCTGACCATGTGCCTCATTGTAGCGCATTTCGGCTGGTGACACAGGGTTCCTGAGGGGTGTCAGCAACCACGGCATGTTGGGGTATCCGGAGTCACCTACACACACAAAAATGTAAAAGTAGCTGAGTTTTATTGGAGTGCGGGAATACAACATTGCCAAACACACACAATGATAAACAGTCAGTACAAACCGACAAGCCAGGCACGCTGATCTGGCATCTGTGACATCAGCGTTGCAATGCGACTACTCCTCATTATGTAGGCATTGTGCGCAGAATCAGGGAACCGTGCACACACATGTGTGATACACATGTCTGCAAGACATACCACCAGAGCATTGATCGAGTGGAAATGTTTCCTGTCACGGTATGCCTGCTCATGTGACTGTGGTGGTATCAGGGCCACATGTGTCCCATCAATAGATCCGATGACGTTCGGCATCCTCTCCAGTGTATAAAAGGCATCCTTTATTTCAGTGAGCTCAGAATCCCCTCCAAGAAATCGCGTAGCACACGACTAAATATAGTTTGCAACATCCCACCTGCTGTAGCCTCAGTGTACTGGAAGGTACCAGTAGCAAGTGCAGGGCTGCCATCACCTTCACCTCTGGGGTCAGTGCTGTAGGGTATGTCCGGCCAGGTAGCAGATGTGGTGCCAACTGCTCTGCCAACTCCTCAATCAGTGGCCTGGTGAAGCGGTACCGTCGGATGCAGATGCGTTCCTGCATGGTTTCAAGGTCTGGGAACGGTCGATGGACAGCTGGTGCCCTGCAGAACAGAGATGAACAAAGAAAGATTGTCGGTTCATCCACCCATGTGGCCCTGACCAGGCTCAATATCACATGATACATCATGACATTACACAATGTACTGAGGTGTGTGCTGCTGGGCATGGACACATATTTCACCTACATGACCATCACCTCACATCTCAATTCCAAGTGTCCACATGAGTCCCATGTAGTGCAATGGCCAATCATCTGGCTGTGTCACCCGACCTATGTACTGCTGTGACGTTACAAACACGCACCACAGTGACAAGTGAGGCCTGATGTCTCCCAGGCATCACATATCTTTGCCATGCAGATACCCAGGGTCCCTGTATTGCCACATCGACCCTGGCATGGACATGGCGTATCACGTACACACCACAAGGCAAGCGGGAGTCCCACAGGTAGTGGCCACTGTTGTCCCTGCAGGCCCTACATGTACGTTGATGCATATACCACATGGATGTGGAGACTGTCTCCCATTGCCCACATTTGATCAGACACATCTGAGACACAACATGCACACAGATTGTGGGAGCACATCTGAATTGTGGCTACAGGTCTCACTGTGATGTACATGCCATCACCCCCAGGACTCAGGGTGTATGTGACATGTCCTACACATATCCAACATAAAACTGTGTCCGTGACTCATGCCCATTACTGTACATTTGCACATCACAGTGGTAATGTGCACAACACACAAAGGATTCTGCCCCATGTACATGTGCTCAGCCTGGTAGTGGCTGAACAAAAGTGCCACCCCACAAACCAAATGTGGCCACCCCAACACACAGGAAATGCAGCCTTACATGCCATGGGACACTGTGTGGCCAATGCTGTAGTGTGGTATGTGTGCACAGGTATTCCTGGCAATTAATTGTGTGTGGAATCCGTCGAATAGTCACACCAATGAGGTCCGACGCGGGTGAGAATGCATACACATTGCACGGTTCATGACCGAGCCGTGCGTACGCTTTGCCATTGACTGCAATGAGCTCTGATGCAGGTGACAATGCGTACGCATTGCACGGTTCATGACGAGCCATGCGTACGCTTTGTCATTGACTGCAATGAGGTCTGACATGGGTGACAATGCGTACGCCTTGCACGGTTCATGACCGAGCCGTGCGTACGCTTTGCCATTGACTGCAATGAGCTCTGATGCAGGTGACAATGCGTACGCATTGCACGGTTCATGACGAGCCATGCGTACGCTTTGCCATTGACTGCAATGAGGTCCAACACGGGTGACAATGCGTACACATTGCACGGTTCATGACCGAGCCGTGCATACACTTTGTTATTGACTGCAATGAGGCCCGACGCGGATGACTATCATGCATGCGCGTCGGTCAGGCATGGTCCGAGACAGGCGTACACCTTGGCCATTGAATCGTATGGAGACGGGTGCATGTGTATTTTCAAAAATACACGTTGTACAGTCAGTTGACCGAGCCGGACGCACCCATTGGCTCTGGACTGTCATGGGGACGGATGCGGATTCAAAACTTGTACGAGTTGTGCGCTGGAAATTCAGTTGGATGCCTACAACAATGTTGCAATTCCTAGTGTTTCATGAAGGTGAAGATTTGAACAATGAGGAAGGCGTGTACGAGTCGTACATTTCCATGGATTGGCCAGATTCATAGAATGCAACCGTATTGGACCTATCACTTGGGACACATGGCACAGATTCAGCCTCTGCAGCACAGATATAAGGCTGGCTGGCCCCCAGGGAGCTCACTTGCCTGCACTACATGCTCCTGTACCACATCCCTGCTACCACTGCTGCTGTCTCTGCATCCTCTGGCTCCTGCTATTGCACGTACTCTGGAGAGGGCCCCAGCCTTCACTGAGGAGGAGAACCAAGCCCTGCTGGACGGGCTCCTTCCACAGTACAGCAAGCTGTATGGGTAACCAGGGGAGCAGGTGAGTGTGCAGTCCACTGCCTTCCTAATTGTGCATGTTGTCTGACTAACAGTGCTAGCAGTGTGTACACCAGTGGCAAGCATTCTCACTGACTACTTTCATCCCCCAAAGTGTGTAGGTACATGTAATGAACAGGTGTTCTGCTGCTAAAGTGCATTAGTGCAAGCTTAAACTTCCCAGGCATTGTTAGCATGTCAGACATGCAGGTGATTGGTCCTTCCCCATGGTTGCACTACCTGTGTAACTCATTTCCCTTTGTGATGATGACATGTATATCCAAATGTGTGCAGCACACATATGGGGCATGTGTGTTAATGGACTTTTAACTTTGTCATCCTCACAGGTTGATGCCCACCAGAAGCAGGAGATATGGCTGACCATCGCCCAGGCAGTTCGTTCGGTGGGGGTCTACAAGCGCCGGATCTGCAACTGCCAGAACCTTCGGAGTTGGACCCGGAGGATCGCTAGGGTCCAGTTAAAGCTGTCACCTCCATGCAGGAGGGGCGGACACTGGACCCTGACCCCCCACATGCTCCAGATACTGGCGGTGGTCTTCCCGTACCTGGATAGGCAGCTGAAGGCCAGACAGCAGCAAGAAGGGGGTAAGTCCATGCCTAATCTGTGTACTATGTCTGACATGCTAATTGCAGTCTTTTGGCCTGGTCCCACTTCCACATTACGTAGGTCTTGTAGTCCAATACTCAGGTCCCTCAATTGTGTGATGCACCCTCCTCATCTTTTCCACAGGTGTGGCCCCTACAGTCTGTTGCGTGTGTCACTAGGGCACTGTGTCCCTGCAGTCAGCTATGCTTCAGCTACCGGACAGCATCTGTTCCTGTGACTCTGTTGTGTGTTTCATGGGTGGTTCAATTGTTTACCCAATGCCTGTGATCTGACATGTGATCTGTGTGTGCCCTTGATATGTGTTCCAAATTCTGGTCTGACTCGCCACATGTGGCTGGGGTATTTCAAACAAAACCATGCCGCAGGGGACTCCAATTTATGGGCCCCAGAAGTATGTATATCAAGTGTGTCACACTTGCTTAGCCACCTGACTACTGTCCAGGGTCAAACACTGTTTCACGTAGACCTGGGCAGTCATGCCTCCTCAAGGGCATTTAGAAACACTCTGTGATCCCCCTCCTGTTTATCAACTTACAGGTTGTGCTTAGTGACATGTGCCTTCAGGTGTCTGCCTCTGTGTCATTATGGTGTGGCTTCCTGTTACGTACAACTGGTGTGTCCATGATTTGGAGGGTCACCAGGACGTCTGAGATGTGACTTTGAGAGACAAGACCTGTGTGACATATAGGTGTGTGATCATCTGACAGCGCACAATGGTGTATGCAACTGTGTACTTCAGGCAGCTGGGTTACATGCACGGCAGACTGTGATGTGCTAATGTACAGGGAGTTGTGTTTGCAGAGACTCATATGTCTGATTTGCATGATTTGGGGTCTTCTGGGTTCTGGATATGTTGTTTGCAGGGGATGGGCAAGTGCACTTGTCATCTGCAGAGTTAGCTTTATCCATGAGCTATGATTGTGACACAGTGCATACTGTTGTTGTATGGATGCCCTGCCCCTGTGACAGGAGACAGTGTTGACTGACTTTCCAGGCATGCCAGTGGCAAGAGATGTGCTGTGTGTACAGTGACATACTCCTACATGTTCACTTGCATGTCCAACTGATGTGTGGGTGGTGCATGTCGGGACATTGGGGTATAAGCATCCAACATGCAACAGACATATGGCTTCAAGTCAAGGAGGGATATGTGTGCCATGGTTGATGTTGAGAATGACAATTGGCTTATTCTAAACAGTGTTAGCACTTTGATCAGTGTTTAGCTGATGATGCCAGGGCTTGCCCTGTGATGTGATGTACTCACTGTGGTGTGTGCAGGTGACTGATGTTGTTCTCTTTCTTCCTATTCCTATCCAGATACATCCACGGCCACAGGAGGGTTTAGCTCCACGGACCAGGAGGAGCCACAGAGCCTGACTGGGACAGAAGGAGAGGATTCGGGGGGACCCAGTGGCACGGAGGGCGAGTGGAGCCACACCGAGGAGTCGTCAGCACCATCCCCCCAGCTGAGGGCCACATCAGCATGGAGGATGACTCCCTTGTGGAGGCAGGTGTCAGCAGCCACCAAACCCCAGCTAGTGAGGCTGTCCCCGCCACTGCCCCTACCACCACCATCACCACCCTCCCATCGGCTCCCATCCCAGAGGTCCGTGGAGGCTCTCGGTTCGGGAGCATGTCTCTTTTGTGCCAGGCACCACACCCCTGCCCCTGTGTCCCCTGCTGCCCTGAGTGAGGAGTCTGTGGACTTACTTAGACAGATCCATGTAGGGCAGAAATCGATGCTGAGTGTCCTCCATGCACACATCACTCTGTTGACGCAACTGGTGTCATTCATGGAGGGCATTTCATCGGGCATGTCAGCCCTCCAGAGGACCAATCAGTCTGTGGCCCTCTCCCTGATGGCAGTAGTGTCCCTCCTTCAACAGTCCCACACCCCTTCTACCCCTGCACCACCCACGATTCCTAGCAGCCTACCTGTCCCAAGCACACAGACACCTTCACATTCTCACAAAGCCACAGACACGGGCAGCACACAAACACCCAAACCAAGGTCTAGACGTGCACACAAGCAAGCGCAGGGGACTGATACCACACTCACAGTGGCTGGTTTGCAGACACACACACACACAGTCATCCACAACCACTCCTCAGTCCTCCGAAACCTCTCCCTCTTAGCCCCATTTCCTTGCCTCACCTGCAACCCCATCTCCACAGAAGCTCTTCCTCTGTGACCTTGGCCTCTTCCCCACCGACCCAGATTACAAGGGGAAGAGGAAGTCCCCACACACAGAGGGGAGTGCCCCTCACAGACGGACACCCTCCCCTAGGCGCAGTCAGAATGTGGCCCCCACCCGCAAGTCCCCCCAGAGCCAGAAGAGCAAGACCCCACCACCCCCACGCAGCTCCAATGCAAAGTCTCCATCCTCCATCCCCCAGGCCACCACTCCAGAAGTTCCCCCGCCTCGCCCTGCCCCAGGTTCCCCCAACCACAGCTACACCATACCCAAAATGCTGAGGCCCTCCCCCCTAACACTCGCTCCTCCACACCCGGTCAGACGGTTAGTGCCACTGATGTGGGGACCGTGTTCCCCCCTCTGTCCTGCCAACCTCACCTGCACCCCATCCCGCTCACATGGATTTAGGCACTGCAGTGGAGTCCACGACCACCCCGTCTGACTTAGGCACTGCAGTGGGGACCCAATCCACTTCATCTGACCTGCCCACTGAAGTTGTGCCAGCACCCACCCCATCTGACTTGTGCCCCACAGTTGTGACTGCACCCACCACTTCAGTCAGCTCCACTGCAGTTGCAAGTGACTCTCCTGCATCTACCACCCCTTCACTGCCTCCTTCTGCTGCGCCCTGAGCCTGTCCCTGTGGTGCCTGGCCTGCCCCCATGTATGCCCCTCCGAGGTGATCTCCCCTGTTCTTCCAGTGCAGGAAATCAACGTGTGACAGTTGTCACTCAAGTTCACTCCTTGTAATTTGATAATGGACTGGCCATTGGCCTTTTGTTTTAACAGACGTTTCAATTTTCTTATGCTGAATAAAGTTTTTTTCTTTATCCTTGTGAACTTGATTTAGCGGTACATTAGGTTGATGATGTTTAGAATGCCCTTGCACCTGTAATGCTTAGTTTCCAATGTTGAATACTGAGGTGTTGATGTGAGGTACTCCATATGGTCCATGAGATATGTATCCTATTCTGGTCGGTATCCATGTCATCCTTTGCAGCTAACTGGGTGTGTCATGATCAACAATTTGTGGACATCTCTGTGAACAACTCATTTGCATGGTCACATCTGTGGCTTGCACCTATGCACATATGATGTGCTTCCATTGTCCAATTTTTCTATTTCCCTGACTTTGTGCACATCTCCACTGGACCTACAGGTGTGGGCATCATTGGCATAGGAGCAACTGGGTCCTCTGTGCAACTTGCTGTACATATGTGTTGAGTATGTGCAGATGACTTAGGGGAGACTCACGTACCCAGGCTGTTGTGACCAGAGCCTTCATTGTGTGGTAACTGATGGCTGACTGACCAAGTGTTCTGCTGACATGAGTGAGACGTGCTGTGACTATCTTTGGCACAGCTGGGTTTCCACAGGAGTTGGGTCCCCTCAAGTAAGTGTGTTGTTTTGTGACATAGCCTGGGCCCATGGTGTGTGTTGTGTCAGCATGTGTGTGTGTGTCCACATCCCTTTTCATACACGGGCAGTGTTCCCTTGATATGTTCCTGTGGTTTATGCTTGCTGAGTGGTACTGTGTTCATCCCACAACTTTGCCATGGGCTACCAGATGTGTGGGTGCATGACACACTACTGTTAATTGGTGTTTCATAATTGGGATTTTTCAGTTCTGAGTTGTGGTGATGTTGTCAGACGCAGATGGGACACAGTCAGGAGTCCCCAAGGCACTTGTTAGTTTGCAATATCATGTAGTTGTCCCTAGGTGGTACCTTTCAGTGATTGAGACATGTGTATGTGTGTGTGACTGCTCCCACTTGTCCGGTTCAGGGCTCCAATGTTTGCAGGTGTCATCATGTGTGCCTTGTGGTTCTCCTTGGCTTTTGCATTGTCCTGGGACTGTGGGAGGTATTCTGAAGGTTACGTGAGCTTTGACATCATGGCCATGTACCGCATACTGTACAGTATGTCTGTCATTCACCAGGGTTGCAAACTGTCCTTGTGTGATGAGTCTGTGCACCATAGTTCCTCCCAACATTCCTGTGTTTGTCATGGGTGCATGGGCAATGTCACCTGTCC
The DNA here is from genome assembly GCF_964204655.1 of Triturus cristatus. Lineage (NCBI taxonomy): Eukaryota > Metazoa > Chordata > Amphibia > Caudata > Salamandridae > Triturus > Triturus cristatus. Next base: position 874,586,292 of record NC_140582.1, on the reverse strand, counting down.
ATGTGGGCTTCACAGATGCACATTGGTGCAGTTCAGGGTGTGTGGTGTTGAGGGTGGATTGATGTAAATGTTGGCATGGATGGGCCCTTAGCTCCCGTTTGTCCATGGATGACGGGCCATGCTGAGTGATGTGTTTGTGTAGATGTGATGTACGTTTGTGGCACAGGACACATGTCTGGTTTTCCCCGTTTGTATGACATCTACCTTTGTCAGCACAGTGGAGGTGTCATGCATGCTTGTGTCACCCCAATGTCTGGTCCCTGGGGGTAGCGCTGTTGTGTTTCAGTCTCTTGCTGTGTTAGTTTGTGTTTATTCCAGCTTGTGTCACATGTTTCTGTTGTGCTCCCTCTCATCTCACAATGCCTGATTGTCCACTAAGGATGTCCCAATGATGGTTTACTTTTGTATGGCACTGTGTCCACATCTGTGTCACTGTGGTTCAGCGCCCCTCATGTGTTCTGTAGTTGCCTGGGGATACTGAGACACACACGCACACACACACACACATGTTGTGTCAGATGTGCAGTGTGAGGTTGCCTTTTTGTGTTTGTGCATCTGCATCAGTGCATTGGTATTGCTGTTGAGGGCCAATGTCTGGATGCTGTTTCTGTGATTTTCCCTGCTGTCCCTGTGAGTCATATCACATCATTGTGCACATTCATCCTGGTTGTTAGGTACCATTGCCGGCATGGAATGGGAGTTTGTGACCTGACACATACAGTCTACACAGGTTGTTTTGATTAGTGTGTCTATTTTCGAGATGTGTGTATGCTTTGTGATGGTCACTTCTGCTCTTGTGTCATTGTACACTGTATGCATTGTCAGCCCCCATGTGTGGTGCTTGTCTGCACATGGCCGAGAGTATGTTTTGTTTTCACAGCACTGTTAGCATCACCACATCTCTGTGGGTATGGGACACAACCACTAGTTTGCCCCAAAAGTGTTTCATGTGTTGGGAGCAGGAATCATACATGCTGTTTGGCATTTGTAGCTTTGACCATGATGACACTTACCTTTTGGTCACTGTAATGAGGGGGGGTTTAGACCCCATCACCACAATGCTCAACATTTGCTGCAGTTTGGAACCCCACACTTAATTTTTGTTCTACACAGTGAGGGGGTGTTATTTTTACATTGACACAGTGCTATAGTGATGCTTGCCTTGTGTAGGCCACACTCATTTGTTGGTCACACATGTGCTGTTAGTTACATTGTATGTTCAAAGTCATAATCACTGTTGTGGGCATTTGTCACAGACTGTTGTCATGATGTTAGGGGGGAAGTATTTTGCTGACATACCTAATGGAGTATGATGGATGTGTGGCGCATCACCCATCCTATAGGTGGGGGTGGCAGGGGTGATGGGCAACAGGTCCCCTATGAGTGGGGGTGGCAGGGGTGATGGGCAATAGGTCCCCTATGAGTGGGGGTGGCAGGGGTGATGGGCAACAGGTCCCCTATGGGTGTGGGTGGCATTAGTGATGGTCAACATGAGCCCTATGGGTGGGGTTGGTAGTGGTGCTGGCCATACATCTCCTATGGTGGCCTGTTGTTAGTGACCTGGATGTGGATCCCCTCTGTGTGTGTGCCATTTTGCGGGTACGTGTTGTTTGATTGTGTGGTGGGTGTCTGACTTTCCATCTACGCCGTCCGCGTCTGTTCCTGATCTGGTCATAGATGTAGAGTACTGGTATGACCTGCGCGATGGGATTCATGATCTGTTTGTCTCGTACACGCTGCTTGATGCTCCTTCTTGTACCCGTTGAAAGCTGGTCCGTCTCGTAGCCGTAGATTGAGTTGTGGCGCGAATCGTAGCTGATATCCTTCTTTTCCGGATGCTGTGACGTGCCGTATGTGGCGACCCGTGCGGCACGTAGTAAGTACGCATCGTACGTGTCTGGCCGGAAACTGCTATGGATACTGCTTCCGGGTGACTCGGTGCGGCGTTTCGAGTTTCGGCTCAGACGGAGAATGGAACTTGATCACAGCCTGCGTGTCGATCTTGTTTTTTGGCAGTTATGCGCATTGTACTTCATGAACAGGACGGACCGGCTACGGGTACGTGTCAGTTGCAAGGTAAGGCTCTCGGAGAGCTGCCCAACCCGGATCAGAATCGACCCCTCTGTGTTTGAAAATACCACTTTTAGAAAGTAGGTATTTTCTTGTCTAACCATCCAAACCTGCCTCTGCTAGGCTTTGTATTCCTTGTCTGGAGTTTGAGTGACAGGGGCTGGGGGATTCCAGGGGGCTGGGGAATTCCCAGAGAAAGGGTGAGTCAGCACAGGGCTGAATAGAGAGATCTCCATGTACATAGGTGGGAGGAGTTGCACCTGGGACCTGAATAGGGCTGTGTTTTCCCTCCACAATGCTGGCTCCACCTCCTGTGGTGCGTCTGATGTCTCTGCCCTGCACTGTGAAAGGAAAGAAGGAGTCATGTCAACTAAGTGCTCCAGGACTGACCAGAACTGGTTTGGACTAGGCAAAGGTCTCTCTGCCTTCAGAGAACAAAGAGAAACTGTATAAAAAGGGGACCCAGACCCCAGTACTTTAGATCACTTTGGGAAACAAGAAGAATCCATTGCTGAGGAGTGGTACCAGAAGAGACTGAGGAGAGATTATCCCTAAGCTTGAGGGATTGGCCTGCAGTGGTTGCTTGACTGCCAAAGAAAGGAGAAAGGACTTTGTGTGCACTTTATTCAACTTGTGAAGCATCTCCAAGGGCTTGGAAAAGAGCGTGCCTCCTGCTGAAGTCTCAGAGGACCACAGACTTCACCCACCAGCTCCCCAAGTGTTCTTTGGAAGTGCCTGCTGTTTTGCAAGGCTTTCTGAGGGACTGCGTGTCGCAAGGAGCTGGAAGCGCGACTCACGAACAAGAAGCGTGTCGTCAAACTGCCGCTTCACAACACGAAGTGCCTCGCATCGCCAGAGAAGAGGATCGATGTCGCAGCAGATGCCGCCACATCACCGGGAAGCATGCCGCAGAAGAATCGTTGAGTCATTGCAGGTCCACCGAAGCGCCTCGCATCACCAGGGGAGAGGATCGATGTCGCAGCAGACACCGCCGCATCTCCGGGAAGCGTGTCGCAGGTCCGGTCGGGGCTCATCGCCGAAGAAGAGGATCAATGTTGCATCAGACGCCGCTGCATCATCGGGAACAGTGTCGCAGGGCCTGTCGCAGCTCGCATCGTTGTGGAAGCAACTCGCATCGCCAGGAGAGAGGATGGACGTCGCAGCAGACGACGTCGCATCACTGGGAAGCGTGTCGCAGGGCCTGTAGCGGCACGCATAGTGTGGAAGCATCTTGCATTGCCAGAGAAGAGGATCGACGTCGCAGCAGACGCCGCGCAATCACTGGGAAGCATGTCGCATCAAGAAGAAAGTGCTATCTTTGTTTCTTTGCACCAGATCTTCAACGCATCATGGTCCTTGCAACACTTTCATTGTCTTGCGTTACGCATCTTAAGGTACATTGAACTCTGAGTGTCGCATTTACCATCTTAAGTGAACTAAGCTAATTCTACCATTTTAAGTACAGTATTGTGGATTTTTGTTGTTTGTGGTCTTGTGATAAGTCTATATAAAGAATACTTATTTTTGATATAAAACTTGTGTGGTGTCCATCTGTAGTGTTGTCACTTGATTACTGTATGTGTTCACAAATGCTTTACACACTGCCTCTGAGATAAGCCTGTCTGCTCATGCCAAGCTACCAAGGGGGTGAGCAGGGGTTATTTTAGGAGTGTACCCCTTTACCCTAACTAGACGCAAGGGTCCCTATTTGTCACAGGTACCTACCTATTCCAACTAGAGACCCCCAAATCTAGCAGGCCCCTAAATATCAGCGTTCACATATTGTGATCATTGAATAGAAATGGAGTGTGTAGTAGGACATCCAGGCACAAGCGGACCAGATTGAGGATTATATCTATCATTTTGCCTATCTCTAGAGACATGAGATTCCATATGCACACAAATCATTGTTGTTTATGAAACAAAAAATAGAAAATGAGCAAGTAGCATTCTGACATAAGATGTGCTTCGAAAAGGCCTTTAACCACCATCTACATTTAGGTTCCTCTGTGGAAGTAAATTGAGTGCATTATGTTGTGGACTCTGATCCTAGGGACCTGAAGTCCCCTGGTTGCTAGTAATACCTTTTCTGTAAATGAAAGAATAGAACAAGAGTGAAGGTCTCGGCTTCCTGACACAATACTTGCCCTCTCTGTTCTCCACTTGCTTCCATTATCTTCATTTCAGCTCTCTTGGGGGAGCGGTTTGACAGTGTTTCTCCTAGTCTGCCATCTCAGGGAACAGATATGACGCCTTGACATCACAGACTTTTTTAATGAAATTAAAAAGATGGAAAAAGAGTAAGAAGTCTGAAACACATTTGTTGTTAAGTAAAGAAATTGAAACAAATTCAGGATCTAGGTTTGAAGGCACCGGTTCCATGGCACATGGCATCAATCTTTTTGCCCCTTACCTACCATTTGGTTTGTAGATCCTGTGGAGGAGCAGAGCAGGGAAGTTACTTCCCAATCATCTCCTTGAGGGGAGCTTAAATGATCTCTGAAAAACATATTAAAAATAGAATCTTGGGGCAGACAAACTTACTGGCACAAGGTGTGCATCTGTTGGACCTCTACCCGCCATCTGCATTTGAACTCTAATGGTTGGGCATTTTGTTTATGAGAGCAACTGATACACAACTTAAGGAATCCAAGATGTGCTTGGATATCGGAAACTATTAATTGTAAAAATAATCTATGTTGATAGTCTGGCTTGATGGAAAAAGGCCTTCCTGTCTCTGACCTTTACCCATTATCTGCATTTCAGAACCCATCAAAGTGAGATGATTTGTGTTTTACACTTCCCTTCTCCATATACGTACCCTTCAGTTAATGTTGAATGGCGACATGGGCACAAGCAATTGATTTTTGTGAAATGAAAATTAAAAGTGGAATGCAGATCTGGGATTCTTAAACATGGTGCAAACCTCTCTGATCTGTACCCACCATCTGAATTTCATCTCTCCATGGGAGCAGATTCAGTGAGGAGTTAACACCGATCTGCTTGTCTGAAATGGGAAACAACTGTTAAAACGCATGCTTTTACCCTGCATGCCATTACAACGAAAGTGGCTTGCTGTAGAGGGCATATGGTGTTGGATTTAACTCCAACACCTTCCCTACTGTTGCACAGACTGGAGTTGGAATAGTAAATTACTCTATTCCAAACTCCAGCGCACTCCCGACAGCAAGTCGGGGTACAAAATTGTGTTCTAATGGCATGCGGGGTAAAAGCATGTGTTGTAACGTCATTCAACCATCTGAAATTGGCCCAAGACACCAGTGATAATTTTATGTGAAACAAAAAGTTCAAAAGGAGTAGAGAGCTGGCTTCCTGGCACAAGGCTTCAATCTCTTTGAGCATCATTGATCGTCTGTATTTCAGCTCCCCTAGTAAAACAGATTGGGGGTGACATGTTTTTTCTATAATGGCAGATTTACACAAGATGTCCACCGTGCTCAGTGTCTGACTCCCTCATCCTTCATCTATACAAGCTACATTCTCGTAAAAGGAGACCACATTGTGTGTGTGGGTCTCACAGAGCCTCAGCTAAAAATACATCTGATATTGGTTGCTCAGACTAAGTTGCTTTTATACATCCTTACCACTTTCCTGAAGTTGTAAATACATACAAACTTAGGCCTGAGAATGAAAATAAGGACACAACCTGTGGTAGAGTTATTAGGGTAGAAAACACCTCTATCTCCACCTGCTGGGATTTTTGTGTAATTCAGAACTGAATACAATGTCATATTAGACAGGTTATGGTGGAAGTGGAGAAAGCCAGTCCATCAGACTCAACTCCCATGAATCGCCCTTCCTGGTGTTTTCATCTCTTTTGTCCAGTTTCCTCTGGCAAAATCCAGCACATCACACTAACACAAATATGCCCTCAGACCCTACCTTCAGCATACCAGAGCCACCAAATGCTCCGCTCTCACTGACTACATCAAAGCAGCGCCAACAACTCCAAGGAAATCTTTACCAAAGTGAAAAACTTTACCTATCTGACAGCAAGCTCTACCAGTATAACGCCATCTCAGGGCTTCTGCACCCAGCTTTCCCTATTCTTCAGCAACAAGATTATCAGTATCTATAAAAACTCTGAGCACAAACCAGACCCTTCCACCCTTGCAGCCCTCCTGCCCATCTATATTTACCAACACCTAGAGGACCACACTGACCACCTGGCCCACCATCACAACTCAAGAAACTGCAATGACCATGCAGTCCATATAATCCAGAGCACCTTCACCCTGTCCTCACCACTTCTTGATCAAAGAACTGGAATCCATTCTCACAGCCCTCACCCTGATCCTGAGTGATTCAATCATCACAGCCACACACCAAGATGCCTGGAAAAATGCCACAGTACTCCCCCTCCTCAAGATCACCTCAGAAGGCCCAAAGGCACTAGCCATCTTTCAACTTATCTCTCTGCTATCCAACTTGGCAAATGTCATGGAAAAGGTGATAAACATACGCCTACCCAACCACCTCACCGACAAACACCTCCTTAACACCACTCAATCCGGATAAAGGCCCAACCACTGTATAGAGACCACCGTCATCACTGCCACAGAAGACATCCAGATGATCATAGACATAGTTCATCCTACTGGTTATTTCATCAGCCTTCGAAACCATCTCCTACCCCATCCTTATCTAACAACTGCAAAAAGATAGCATCCAAGGACCCACACTTTGCTGGATTTCCTCCTTCCTGAGAGGCAGCATCCAGACAGTCAGTCTGGCCCCCTTCACATTGGATGCAGTTATCCTCATCCCACAAGAATCCTCACGCAGCCCACTCTGTTCTATGCCTACATGACCCCACTCGCCAACATCATCTGTACCCACAGATTCGACATCATAGCCTATGCTGATCACACTCAGCTCATACTCTCCCTCTACAACAAGAGGTAAAACACCTGGACCAATTTCTCCATCTGCATGACCGAAGTTGCCAGATGGCAAAAACTAACTGCCTCAAGCTCAACACAGACAAAACAGGAGTAGTAATCCTCGGCAAAGACAGCTCGCTCTGGGATTCCATCTGGTAGCCTGATGAACTTGGACACACACCTCTCCCGGCAACCCACGCAAAGAACCTCTGAACAGTAATTGACCATCTACTGCCCGTGACCAGCCAAGCACAGTCAGTCTCCTTCTCCTGCTTTCACACATATAAAATGCTGAAGAAAATCTTCAAATGGCTGTCTATTAACATTTGCAGAACCATAACCTGAGCCCTCATCACCTGCAAGCTGGACTACAACAATGCACTCTATACTGGAAAGAACACCCAACTGACAAGGAGATTGTAGACCAAGATAGCTGCCAGGCTCACACTGAACCTCCCACTCACATCATCCCACACCTCAAAGAGATACAAGGAATCCAATCCCACAAATGAGCTCTCTTCAAACTCCTCACACACAGACAAACATACAAAGCCTTAGACAACACTGTCAGCATTTTGCTGCACCATTGTATCGGTCCACGACAGCTATGAGTTTAAATTTTTATGATGAGTGGAGTTAATGAGCTAGTATTCCTATTGTGGAATGTTTACAGTCTTAGGTGTAAGCGTAGGTGGAGATTGGTGATGAAATATCTGGAAGAAAGTAGGCGCATATATGTCTGATTCAGGAAACCCACTTAGACATCCTTGAAGGTCAAGCTGCTTTTTCAGAATACCCCTGGATTGAGTGTTTTCTAGTTTCAGAGCAGGCAGCGCATTGCAAGGGTGTTGCTATCTTAATAAAATGGGGGCGGGCTGCGTTATTAAATCCTCCAAACTTGATAAAACTGGGAGTTGGATAATTGCTACCTTAGACTGTGAAGGGGCAGAGCTAGTATGTGCTGTCTTCTATGGGCCCGATCTTGACAACCCCTCCTATTTATCTAACCTTGAATGGAATATAATGGAAGCTACAGCTCCTATTATAATTGGGGGGATTTTACCATTTTATTGGACCCCGTACATGATAGGTCTAATAGAAGCCATCATGATAATACCCCTTGGGTACGTCAGACACCAAACAACATGTTGCATGAGCTGGCCCAGCTAGATGTGTGGAGTTATAAGAGGGGAGCCAGCCAAGGCTTTACCCTTCATAGTAAAAAGTATGGGCATTTCTCAAGGTTAGATTACCTCTTCACAGAGAAAGCCATTATGGAAGCAATAATTACTGTAAAGATTCTCCCAGGTCATATTTCGGACCATGCTGCAATCTGTTTTTCCTTAGTCGGTTATAGCCGGCCACCCAGGCCAAGATGGATATTATGAGATGAGAGAGGCATTAAAGCAGGCATGCTTGGCCTTCTTCGAGGACAATATTGGATCCACCTCCCTAGATGTCGTATGGGATGCCTTTAAGTCATACATTAGAGTGGTGTTACAAAATCTGTCCTATGTCAAAAATAGGGCTGCATGTTTAAGTTTAATAGATTTGGAGGACAAAGTGGGCTCATTGGAGGTTGATCTTCTTCTGGCTCACTCGGGCCCTGCAGCTGTAAGGGTGCGGATACAGAGACTCGTAGAAGATGCTAGGCAAGACTACAGGGATAAAATTGATCAAAAGAGTAGAGCGCAGTGGTATACCAGCTGTATGAATAACTTCGGGTATGGGGAAAAGGCTGGTGGATTGCTGGCCTTGAAAGCTAGGGCAGATAGATCTAGGAATCTCATTAGCCAATTAGTTGTGAATGATAGTGGGGACGTCTCTGATGAAATGGAGGACATGCATCCCTGCCTAGTCTCTTTTTCACACTATATAGGGAAGAGACTTCTCCTAGCTTTGAAGTTCTAAAGGCCTGGCTGAGTAATATAAAACTTCCTAGTTTAACAATGATTAGATTTGAGATACTTGAGGCTCCCATAACTAAGAAGGAGATTTGTTTAGGTCTCACTAAAAGCAGGAATGGTAAAGCCACAGGCACTGATGCTCTTCCCAACGAAGTATATAATCTCTTAATAGAGGAGCTGGTACCAATTTTGGAAACCCTGTTCAATTCAATATATAGACAGGGCAGACAAGTCCCTAGTTCTTAGAAAGAGGTTACAATTGTTCTTATTTTGAAGCCTTCTAAAGACAACATTAGGGCTAACTCTTATAGGCCAATCTCCCTGCTAAATGCGGACTATAAGATCTGCATGAGTATTTTAGTGGGGAGAATGGCTAAGCTTGCTTTACAGTTAATACATCCAGACCAGAATGGCTTTATCCCAAAGAGGTATATACAGGAGCAGACTGAACAGCTCATTGGCACAATAGATCTTGCCATCGAACGTTCAGCCCCCTTGGCCGCAGTTGCCTTCAATGCTGCTAAAGTTTTTGAAAGAGTGTGTTGGGAGTTTTCTTGGGAGGTCATGAGAGGGATGGGATTCGGACCTAATTTCTTATATAAACTTAAGGCGACATATGAGGGGGTATCAACTAGGATCCACTTCAATTGCGCTCTGACTCCCAGTTTCAGTATATTAAGAGGGACACGGCATGGTTGCACTCTCTCACCTTTATTATTTGCCTTATATATAGAACCTTTGGCTCAGTTGCTGAGATCTGATGCTTTCGTAGTCCCTTTGAGCTCTCTGTCTTATAGCAGTAAGGTCGCGCTCTACGCCGACGACTTATTAATCTATATGGCTGATCCTGCTACATGTATTCCGAGGGTGGAACATTTATTGGCAGAATTTGGCTTCCTTTCTGGATATTCAGCTAACACCTCCAAAAATTAGATAATGTGCTGGAACGTTAAGGACTGGGATGGGAAAGGGACCCCTAATTTTAGATACCTGGGAATCACAATAGTGGAAGAGATAGATAAAATCCAGCAGCTTAGTCTGCAAAGGGTCACTAGAGAAATAGACTGTCTATTAGCCAAATGGAAAAACCTCCTGTTAACTATTTTTGAACGTGTTAATTTAATAAAAATGGTCATCCTTCCCAAATTACATCTTCCAATGCTATTCCTGTGGGGTTCCCAAAATCATGTACTGACAAAATTCAGGGGAAGGCCGTGAGCTTTTATGGGCCCATTAGGGCGCTAGGTTGGCCTGGAAAAACGTTGACGTAGGCTTGTTAAAGGAGGATTGGTCGTGCCTGATTTTAATTGGTGTTGTGTAGCTTTCCCATATAAAAACATTCATATGCTTCTGGTGAAGGCTGATGACTCTACTTGGGTGAAGCTCCTTGGGAGATGGTGAGGCAGTGGAATTCTCCCAGGTCCTTCAAGAAAGTTTGATTAAAAGTATTAAAGCCTGCTTTGAATTTATGGTATAAGGTCGGGAGAAGGTGGGACCTGGGTTACTATCCAGACTTGGCTCCAGTTTGGGATCCCCCTGGCACCCCGCAATGTAGAAAAGATGGTCCAAGTTTACCACTCAGGAGGGCGGGCATTACAACATGGATAGGTCTGATGACATTGGAGGGACTGTATCCATGAGAAGTCTTAAAAGCAAAGACTGGAAATTACCTGTATAGATTTAAGTTTATTCAGCTGTCCTCCTGGTTTGTGCCTCAAAAAGGAAATTCGGGGTGACTGGGAGCTGGAGCTCTTTTTCCAAGAGTCAAGACCTAAGAGTAAGGAGGTTGCAAGGTGGTGTGAGAAGCTTTTGGAGTCGGAGTAAAAGAAGCTAGCACCTCCCTACTCAGTCTGGAGTGTAACCTTTTATGTTGGAGATATTAAAACGGTTTGGGATTACTCCCTGAGGCTCCTGTACTGTACCATCAAACCAGCCAACCTGAAGAGGAACCGCTTTTTTACCATTAACTGTCTGTACTGGACTGTAGCTGAAATTGCAAAGTTTCCTCCTCATCCTCCCCCCAGTGTGTAAGGTGTGGTTGTTTAGAAGCTTAGGATGTCCATATCTTCTTTGAATGCCCCAGGTTGAGGGACTACTTGGGAGGCATAGAACTCTCTTTAAAAGTTATCTTTGGCAGAGAGATCAACTTGAATATAATGCTTGTTCTTTTTGGAGGGGATGACAAAATCCGCAAGGTGTTGAGGCAGCCACATAGAGGGTTTTTCTTTTACCTGTTTCTAATTGCTAGAAGAAAAATTTGTATGAAATGGAGGGACCCTCCACCCCTGAAAGTGGAAGACTGGGTTAAGGTGGCCGTTAAGGTCTGGCGATTCGATCAGGGCATGGAAAAGGGCCTTACCCCAGAAATTTGGACTGACTTTTCAATTAGTGCAGCTCTTTGGGTATTGACTACTCACTCCAATGATTACACCATGGCACCGACAAAGGTGATGGTCTGGTATTGTACAAGGACCTGGATGAATGCAGTGGCCGCAGTGCGGACAGTTTGATGGTGCAGCTCATTGAGTATTACAGACACTTTCTGGTGATATGAGGATAAAAAAAACACAAAAAAAACATTGTCACCATGTACCTCTAAAATCGCAAAAGAATCCAGGCACCCTGGGAGGAGGAACATGGTGGCCTCCAGCTAAAAGGCCGTGGCTCGGCTCCCCCTTGGGATTCTTTTTAGTATTATGGTTCTCGCTCGGTGAAGTTTAAATTAAGCACCATTTTTTTTTTTTTTTATACCCCCCTCCCGCTCCTACCTGAGGATATGCTTCCAGTGTGGGCGCCTTTTGACTACGGGTCTCCTGGACTTTCATACACCCGCGATGAGGAGAGTGGAGCAGGCAGCGCGAATTGTGGCTGGCGCTGGAAGGAAGCTGCCCGGACCCGGTGGAGACGAGACTCGGCTCTTTTCCTGTTCCGGGTCGCGGGAGGCAAAGCGGGAGGAAGAGCTTGCACCAGTGCTTGCAAGTCCTTGGCCCCCTGGGTTTGTGGTGCTCGAGAAGCAAACACTCACCTCCAGGTAGGGAGTCGACGGCTTTCACTCCGCTCCCCCTCAGAGGACATCATTCTTGGGGGGGAAAACAAAGGTAGGAAGAAGCTTTTTTCTCTCTTGGGGGCTCCATCTGGGCTTCGTTGTGAGCCTGATTTGATCAGCTCCCCAAAAACCATTAAAGCAGCACAGGCAAAGTTATCAACTAAGTGTATGGAGACAGGAGAGACACACAGCCCAGGCAACATAGGAGGTACTGTGGTAATGATAAATGATAACTCTGCACCCAAAGCAAATAGATATACTCTTCGTGTGAGAGCAGTCCGCGCTTCTAATATAGATAAACCCTTCTACCCTCCACGCATTTCGCCTGTAATCTCTGAAGTGAAAGCTCTAACAAGACAGGGCAGATTTAAGGGGGGCACCACGGAGGAGGGCACTGAGTTTAAGGACAAGAAGGTTAACATTGGCAAAAGAAGAGGAAGGGGTAAGAAGGAGTCTCTCTCCAATGTTAAAATCACCCCCTCACTCAAAACATATTACAAAGTTATGTCTACCACCACCACATCCTCTACCCTGGCTGCCTTAGCAGGCGATACCCCAAAGAACTTGGGTCAGGACTCCCCCCTGGAGGCTCCCAGCTCTGCGTGCCTTCCAAAGGAGAGGGTAGCCAATAGCTTGTGCACATTCAATACAGTACCTGTTGAGACGCATTCAGTAGTAAGTCTTTCGAATAGATACTCAGCCTTGGCCGTCAATGAATATTACATTTTACCTGTAGAATCATCAAAGGCTCCCAATTCTGCACCTTCCAACCTCATAGATGAAAATGCAACTATGGATGGTTCAGATAAAACAGCTACAGCTGACATGATATCGCATTCTATGGCTGATATATTACTTGCAATGAAAGATGAAATTACCAACAGATTTACCGTGTCTGAAACAAATCAAGCGGAGATGACTAACAGATTTTTAATCTCCGAGGCAAACCAGGCAGCAATACAATTTTCTTGTGAAGTACTAGCGAAAAGACTTGAAGAGGTCACATTAAGAACAGAGGCAATTGAATTGGAAATCCCTAAAATTAAGGACACCATGCGCACTACTACAGGGGAATAGCTAAACTATCAGCTCAGAATAAGGAACTGAAAGATGACCTTGAACGCCTGGAGAATCACTCGCGACTGAATAATCTACGGCTCTTAAATGTGCAAGAAGCCTTGGAGGGGCCTGACATTAAGGGGTTTGTTATATCTGTATTAAAAGGGACAGTATTAAAAAATCTACCAGAGGTGGACCTTGTGCGTGAGACCGTGACCCCTTCAAAAGGAACCTCGCCAAACAAAAGCCGAGAAAGATACTGGTTAATTTCTTAACTTATTCAGTTAAGGAACAGATTCTGTCTTCTGTTCATAAAGAAGCTTTAATAGCTCTAACCCCTTTTTTTTCTAACCCTCTAACCCTTTTTTTTCAAATAAGGTCAGACATCTATCACATGACTGCAACAAGACAGTGGGAGTTGGGGAAAAGGTTGGAGGAGCTGAATAGAATTGGGTCTAAGGCGCAGCTGAAGTTCCCAGCACAACTCCACATGATGCGGAATAATCATATGCATCAGATAAGATCAGGCGATGAAGCAGATGCCCTTATAGCGAAAATTAAAACCGAGCGGGTGGGGGGGGGGGGGGAGTAGTCTGTGTGTCGTTTTATGGCCCAAACATAGATGACCCGACTTATATTTGTAAACTACAATCAATACTGACTCTGGAAACTCCCCCCTTTGTCATTGGAGGTGACTTTAATGTCCTTTTGGACCCATCAAAAGATAGGTCTAATTTGAGCCATTATGTTGGACCCCCAGGGTACGTCGTGCTTTGTTAAACATGTTACAAGATCTGGATTTGGTCGACGTATGGAGGGCCATGAAGGGAGACCAACAGGGTTTTACGTTTTATAGTAATAAAGTATAGAAATTCCTCCAGGATCGACTATATCCTGATGGATAGATCCTCCCTGAATGGCCTGGAGGGGATCTCAGTCAGGCCAAGACACCTCTCAGATCATGCTTCAGTGCAATTTTCATATCATAGTAATGGGGTGCCGTTGCAGACAAGATGGACGCTTAATAGAGCCATGCTTCGTGGCCCAGAAATCATCCAGGCTGTTAAGTATTGCTCATCAGAATTGTTTTCTCTGAATATGGGCTCCACAACTATGGATTTTGTCTGGGACGCCTATAAGGCAAACTTGAGGGGGAGGCTCCACGGTCTCATTTGTTCTAAGAACAGAGCCGAGGCTAGGGCCCTAAATATAATTGAGGAAAAAATAAGCCAGCTAGAGAACGAGAGGAACAGACCAAGTCACGGGTGCCCAGAGTGTCTATTACAAGGCTTAAAGGAGCTAGACGATGCAAGACAGGATTATAGGGGGAAATTAGAGGCAAACTGCAGAGATCAATGGCATACTAATATTATGCAGAACTTTGAAAATGGGTAGAAAGCTGGAGCCTTACTCGCGTGGAAAGCCAGAGTTGATCATACAAAGAACAACATTAACGAATTGATAGTTAACAGCAACGGGGAGACATCAAGCAGCCTTGAAGATATACAAACCTGTCTACTTTCCCTTTTTCGGATCTTTATAAAGAGGATCTGGCTCCGTCCCCTAGCTCCATACAATCATGGCTGAGGACTAAATCCCTATCCCTCCCTTTCAGAGGAGAGCAGGTACAACTTAGACGCCCCTTTCACTTTGGAGGAGATAACTGAGCAAATCAAAAAATGTAAGAAAAAAAAGGCCGCAGGCATGGATTCGCTCCCGAATGAAGTGTATAAACGTCTAGCGGAGGAACTGATCCCCGTACTGGGTTCCACCTTCAACTGAGTCTATTGTCTCGCAGGCAAGGTCCCCGAGTCTTGGAAGGAGGCTACAATTGTTCTGATTTTAAAACCAGGCAAGGATCCCTTAAAAGCTGACTCATATCACCCAATCTCTCTGCTGAATGCCGATTATAAGATCTTTATGGGCATTCTAGCTGGGAGATTGGCGAAATTGGTCCCCAAGTTGGTTCACACCAACCAGAAGGGCTTTGTTGCAGGAAGGTACATCCAGGAACAGACACAACTGTTAATAGGTAACATCGACCTGGCCATTGAGAGATCTGATCCATTGGCCATAGTTGCCTTGGACGCGGCCAAGGCATTTGACAGAGTATGCTGGGTGTACCTTTGGGAAGTACTGGAGGTAATGGGATTTGGCCCTATTTTTATCCAAACCCTGAGGAATTGTTATCAGGGACCCTCTGCTCGAATTCTCCTGAATGGTCTATTGACCTCAAGTTTTAACATCCAGAGGGGGACCCGGCAGGGATGCCCGATCTCACCCCTTCTATTTAATATCTATATCGAGCTACTGGCACAAGCCATCAGGTTAGATGAATCAATCTACCCCTTTAAGTCCCAACTTTACAGTTGTAAGTTAGCTCTCTACGCGGACGTCTTAATATTATACACAAATGATCCTGAGGTGGTTATTCCCCGTGTGGAGGCGCTTTTGGAAGGATTTGGGTCCTTGTCAGGTTACTTAGTTAACACATCAAAGACAGAGGTGATGTGCTGGAACCTAGATCAATGGGGGGGAGTAGCTAGCACAGAGTTAAGATACTTAGGTATCTACATTGTCAAAGATCTGGAAAAAATCCCCCAGATCAATCTTAATAGAACCATCAAAGAAATTGATCGTCTCCTTAGAAGATGGAGGAACCTCCCCTTAACCATCTATGGGAAAGTCAATTGAGTAAAGATGATCATTCTCCCGAAGCTCTCCTACCTATTTACTACAATACCCCTGGCCTTGCCATACAAGAATATAAGTAAAGTACAGAGTAAGATTGGGAGTTTTATATGGGGGGACAAGGGGGTCTGGTTGGCCTGGAAGAAATTGAGACGCAGACTCATAAAGGGGGGCTGGCTCTTCCTGATATCAGTTGGTACCCGGTAGCATTCCAGTTTAAAGCTATTCGAATGCTACTCGTGAAACCAGAGGAGTCAGCCTGGGGAAGGTTGTTGGTAGAAATTAGAAATGGCTAGAACGGAAGGAAGTGGAGGTGGTGAGGCTTTTTTATATAAGCTCGGGGCTCCAAAGTACTTCAAGCGAGTTTTCCTGAAGGTTCTGAGGGTAGCCCTGGAGATATGGTATAAAGTCAGACTTAAATGGGGAATAGGGTATAACTCGGACCTGGCCCCTATCTGGGACTCACCCGGAACACCTTGTTGCCTTAGAGACAGCTTGGCACTACCTATCAAGAGAGCTGGAATAACAATCTGGTCCGACCTGGCAGATTCTGAGGGGATCCATCCTTGGGATCTCCTGAGAGCTAGGATTGGCATAGGTCTTTCTAGATTTAAATATCTACAGCTAGTATCATGGTTTGATGCAGAAATAGAGGAAGTAAGAGGGAACAGGGACATTGAAAGACTGTGTCAATCTGTTTGTTCAATAAAAAAAGAGATATCAGTGTGGTATAACCATCTACTAGAAGTTGAAGACCTGGAGATTCCCCCTCTAACTACGGCTTGGAAGCAAACCCCTCTTGAATCATCAATAGATGCCCTTTTTGAGCCCTCCCTGAAGGTACTATATAAATATATCAAACCTGCTAGTTTAAAAAAGAATCATTTTTTGTCATTAATAGGCTTTACTATACCCCAGCAAAGATAGCCAAGTTTGCTCCAACTTCAACACCAAAATGCCCAAGATGTTTGATGCCTATAATAATAATAATACTGATATTTGTAAAGCGCGAACAGCTACCTCACGAGGAGGTGTCCCGGCGCTATAGACCGCTGGGGAACCCGTCCTGGCTATCCCTGTGAGATGGTCCCTTTCTGGGTATCTCCAAGGTGAATCAGGCATCCCCAGCGTCTGTGGGGGGCCGTTGTAGAGATGAGGCAAGCTTAATGCCCAGAGTTGCCGAGTGTGTTCCTGGTTAGAGTAGGTACCGAGGCGAGAATTATCGAGCCCGTTTTGACCCTGGTCCACGACCAGGGTCAAATGACCAATAGCCAATGACCTTCACATTTTCTTTGAGTGCTCTGAATTAAAAATCTTCTGGAAGGAGATTTGTGACACTCTTCAAGATATTTTTAAGTCTAACATTGATGTTAATTTGTCACTAGTCTTCTTCGGGGATGATGGTTTATTTTGTCAGTCAGCATCACAGTCTCATAGAGGGTTATTACTTTATTTGGTACTGCTAGCACGGAGAGAGGTATGTAAGAAGTGGAAAGACCCCTTACCACCGAAAAGTGAGGACTGGCTTGAAGCCACTTTCGCTATGGCCCGCCTGGATTATGAAGGAGCAGAGGATAAGCCTATAAACATCTGGCACCCACTTATGAGTTGGGGTCGTAACTTAAGACTAATTTAGCTGGTACTATGATTATACCAAGTTCCCTTACAAACGGGACCGGTCGGGCTACCTAAGCGAGCGCGGTAAGTCGGGTGGCCCCCAGATCGTAACATCAGCTTCATAAGACCCGCAGATGCTTATTGGTGATATGAGGACTATAGAAAAATCCAGGCATCCCCTCTCATCCAGACACCTACCAGCACACATCCCTCCATACGCAGAACCAGATGTGGAGGTCATGCCTTCCGCTGCATTGCTCCTAACGCGCGGTATGGCACGCACCTGCACATCAAAGCCTCCTCCTCAGTTCTTGAATTCCACAAAAAAATGAATGCTTTTCTCTCCACCTAGCCCAAACCCTTGCATGGTCCATACAGCTCCTGCTTCAGCGCCAAGATACCCTCCCAGGTTAATTGTGCACTATACAAATAATCATAGCATAACATAACAACACAACAGTGGTATTTACTGTCCATTGAGTGATTGTGTCCCCAAAGGGGTCTTGGGTTCTGTGCTATTGTGTGGGTACCAAGAACTTCATATCCGGGTGGAAGCAAAACTTTTAGTTTGGACTTGGTTAGTACCTGTGAATATCTAAGAAGCCCAGCCAATAAAAAAAACTAGAGACCCATGGAAATCACACAAAACATGACTTACATGGATTCAATCAATTCTTCTTACTCAGAATGCCCTGCAAATATCAAACATTAAAACAGCCATTTCGTCTCACTTCCCATGGGAGATGGACCTTGAGTTGTTGCAACCCAGGAAACCTGATCGACTCTGCCAGTTCACTTCATTTGAGAGAAAGTTTCGTTCTCCTTCTTAACTATCAGAGTGTGGGGCCTACTTTCTCTAAAATGTCTCATGGGAATTCACTTAAATAGCTTCTCAATCCTACATAAATTTGGTTATGATAAGAAATCTTGTCCATATAATATATATAACTAGCTATTTACTGGTAGTTGGAAGTACTGACATGCTAAAAAAGTAATTCCCTTTTATTAGATGGTCGCTTGGCTACGAAGTTGTAAAAGATTTTAGTTGATTGATATTTCATTGATAAGGGGACTGGGAGAGACATTTCTGTTTTATTTATAATAATTTATTTTTATGAAATAATACGGCTAAGCAGGCAATATTAAATTATGGCATACTCATTTGGATAAGTTTAAAACATGCATTTACGTCCCAAGATGGATATTTGCATTTATATTATATCCAAAAACTCACTAATGCGTCAGTGAAGGAAGACAATTATAGTGTCATGTTTGTAATAGAAAAATCCTAGTGATGCCTTTTTCTTTTTACAATGAAAACTTGCAGCACAGACATGTACAGTACAGATGTCATTAATATTCAGACTCGTAGAGGTAGAAATAACTGTACTGAGTGAGAGGTATTTTATTCTTAAGTGCTTTATTCTGGAATCACAGTTCTGTAAGCACTGTAAAGATGGATATTGCAGTTCACTTCATCGGAAAATTGCATGGATAAAATGTAGTTATACACGAACACACTTCGTTGTTGTTTTCATTTGGCTGAAAGAAGAGTAGTCTCTTTCCTCAAGGGAAAAATAAAATGCCATATAGAGATGGCCTGTCATCAAGGCGACATACATAACAAACAGAAGCTATCTTAGACTCTCCTCTTAGCGCTGGGCAGTTTTTATGAGTTGCTGTACAGAGGCACACAAACACATGGTATACTTTGGATCAATTTCCAACAGAGAACAAACACTAGATGCCAATGGGTGCCTGACACATGACACAGACAGCAAGTTAACTCTGGAGGTTGGTGCAAAAGCACCTCCGGAAGATTAAACATGCAATCAGCGTTACTGCACTAGTCAGGTTAGAAGCTTATGTCAAAATTACCCTTCTTTGGAGCCATATAAGTATTAGGGATGATGAGAGACAGACATCAGGCTTTTGGACATAGCACATTTTTGCAGCTTCCATTGTAGTTATCAGATTGTATCCATTAGTCTTGCTAACATTACATAGGCTAGTCCACATTATCCATCAGCCATTACACAAAGCCTTGGCACGTGAGGCATTGGAACATTGTAGCTGTGGACACAAGTAATGCATCACTAGACACTCGAGCAAAACAAATATTTGCACTGAAAATTGGTCTTGCATTTGTGAGAGTTAGAGGTATTAGCGTTGTAAATGACAATCGGGCCGATTCTCAAAGGGAATCTGAGACAAAAGTGTAACTTTACGATTTTTGATATTCACAGAAGTCATTTACGACTTTTGGTATTCACAGAGGTCATTTACTAGTCGTATCTTTACGTCCGCAGTCGGGCCAGACTCTCTCCGCACCTGAGCTGTACTCTCCGCACCTGGGCCGTACTCTCTGGCTCTGGCCGGATGAAGTGTAATCAATGGGCTGGAATGCAATTCTTACAAAAAGGAACTTTAGGAACGTGTAATAAATGGTAGAGAGGTCATAATAATAGTTTGAGCAGGGAAAGGGGTGTGGCCATACACTACATCATAACCCAGAAAGGTTTGCTGCTTTGCATCATGGTGCAATTTGCCCTCATCTCAGTGTTGACCGTACTGTCAACACTACAGGCAACACTAAGAGCGCTCCCCTTAGTGTTGCCTGTAGGTTTGACACTACTGTTAACACTAAGGGAAGCGCACATTTTGCACTGGATGTACCATGATGCAATTGAGCAAACTTTTCTGGGATATTATGCAGTGTCAGAATACGCCCTTTTCCCTGCCCAAACTGATTTTCATGACCTCCTCCACCATTTATCACATGTTCCTAATGATCCTTTTTGGAAAAATTGCATTCTGGCCCACTGACTACACTTCATCCGGCTCGAGCCGGAGAGTTTAGCCAGAGCCGGAGAGCATGGACTGTCTGCGGAGAGAACAGCCTGGGTGTGGAGATTCCAGCCCGACTGCGGACATAAAGATAGAACTCGTAAATGATGTCTGTGAATCCCAAAAGTTTTAAAGTTAGACTTTTGTTTCAGATTACCTTTGTGAATCAGCCCCAATGTCTTTTAGCTATGTGTTTTGGAGTGGAGTGTATGTATTTGGTGTGTAGTGGACATATGTGGGTTACATTGGAATTGTTCGTTTTTGGAATTGCGTGGAGTGGATTTGTGTAATGGAATTATGTGGCATAGTATGCAGTGAAAATATGTGGATAGTAATTGCGTGGTATTGAGTGTTCTGGAATTATGTGGAATGGGAATGTGTGTTATGGAGGGTATTTATGTGGAATGGTATTTTATGTTGTGGAGTGGTATGTAGTGTAGTTTAGTTATGTAATGTGCTGTTTAATTTTGTGGCATGATGTGGAAATTTGTGTTGTGGATTGGATGTATGTTTTGTGTTGTGTAATTGTGTTGTTGCGTTGAATTATGTGATTTGGTGTGAATTAAGTGGAGTGAATTGGAAATGTGTGGTGCTGAATTATGTGGCTTGGAACTGTGTGGATAGCTTTGCCTTTTTGGTGATGAAAAAAACAAATGGGATAAAAGCAACTTGGTGATTAGTGGTGCGGGGAAGGCTGGGTTACCCAGAGCAGCTAAAACATTTGGGAGGTCCTAAATCACTAATGTAAGTATTATACAGTGATGTCCAAAGGGTGCTAGAGATGGAATATTTTATTATATAGGGTTGAGTGGCTGAATGCTTGCACTTTTGAGGTATAAATTTAGTGTGCACAATGGGGAAGGGTAGCATCATGGATAAAGTGTCTGAAATTGGAAAGTTGTTTACTAACCCATTGGGCTGCAAGTGAAGTGATCATTCGAAAAGACACCCGAAGTAAGAGTCCCAGCTAAAATTATTTTTCATTTGTTGTCCCTACATTTAGTGCTTGGAAACTGCCCCTTTAGCTCATTTGAAACTGTGTTGGAAATTGGTTAATTATTTAATTGTTCCATCAAATAATTTTTGCACATCTGCAGAATGAAAATCAGTGACTGGGAACTGACCATTTAAGGTTTCCAATATATAGTGCATGCTACCATTTAGTATGATCATTTTTGGAGACATTACAGAACCAAAATACTAGGGGTGCAGGGGAAGGTTGGTCACTTGTAGCGTGGGGCCATGCCAGAGTCACAATTCCTATAGTCTTGCTTGTTAACAAATTTAATATGTTTTTAATTTTGGGCACTTTAATGACTAAGTTGTCATTTTAGTCAAATGTTTTTGCAGTTTTATATTGCATGAACTAGATCTGAAAGTCTGTGTGTGCTTTACATAAGAACCAGTTACAGTACAGTACAGTACACTTTCATTGTGTCCAGAATCTTATGAAGGTGAGCCGACAGCGACACTCTAAAAAAAATTCTCTGTTTTAAACTGGATATATCGCATTGCTTCTTTGCTGCTCTGTTCTTCAGGGTGGCCTAATGTGATTCCAAAATAGGAATCTAAAAGCGCCCCGGGCCTAGACTGTGGGAAAGGGTGGAAAAAAAGAATGCAAAGTACATCATAAAGTTCAATTAGCACTGATCAGTCCCAGCCCTTCAGGCATGCTTCATACAGTGTAAGGCCTAACATGGATGGGATGTGCGAAAATCTCTTATATAACTTAGTAAACTAGGCATTGTTTTTGGTTACACATTTGATTATGGTTTAGTGATAGAAATTGTGTATTTCTTTTATAATCCATCGCACCACAACTATTGTGTACATTTCGAAAAATCCACGGATTGAGACCTAGCTCTTTAAGGCAACAAAATACACAATGTGCTGCCTTTAGCTACCACCTTGCAGATCTCAAACTAGCTAAACAATTTGCTGACGGGGGAAAAAAAGTTGAATGCAAACAGGACAAGGAATTACCTGGGGAAAAAGGTCTTTTAAAAGCAGCTGCCTAATCAAGTTAGAGAGGAATGCAGTGGTTGTTATGTGTCATGAGGGCATTTTTTGTGGGATCCCTCTGGAGCATGAGAGGGTGAGCTCCCCTCTGAAAACAAGATACTGGATTGCACTGAGTTTGCTGCAAGATTACAGAGGTCAGACACACTGAATCACATAGCCTAGGCTCAGTCTACCTTTCTGGTGTGCATACATTCTTCACAAAATTAAAAACAAGCCACATACCTCCACGTATTAATGCATAAAGAAAAGTTTACAACATGCCAGACAAACTGGCAAACAAAGTTTTCTACTGCAGTGCTTTTGACAGAGCTGATTTATTGACTCGCCCTGAGAACATACTCCAAAGCAGGAATGTCCCACTTCAGTTGAGCTGATTTTCTTTTTCCCTGGGAACTACAAAGGCTGGGCTTGAGTCACCAAGTCAAGCACAGCGGGTGGAACGAAAATAATAAAAACAGAAAGTGAAATGTAAAATGAACACAGAACGGACCCCTCCACACTGAGGAAACAGGATAGGAAGGAACTTTTCAAAATCAAAAGTGATTGGAGTTAACTAAAGAGGAAGGGGGAGAGTAAGAACGAAACTAAAAGGCAGAGGGATGAATCATTAAACATGCCAGAAGGAAGAACGAGAGGACAGTGCAGTGAATAAAGAGAAGCCGGGTGATGTGGAAATAAGAGAGGAGGAGCACATGTCCTCACATCATGGAGATAGGAGATGTGCAGTGGAAATAGAAGATCAGAGTCGATGGGGGTGTGTCTCCTATTGTTTCTTTTTTTAAAGTGATGAACAAAAAAAATATCATCACACGCCCAGAAAAGTGACAGAGTAAGAACAAGGGAGGGGTGGGAGCAAAAGCAACACAGGTGGGTGGCGCTCGCGCTCGGAGAAGATCACATATTTTTTACAGGGAATAAGCGGCAGCGGGCAAGCGAGAAACGGCACGGGACCATTGAAGAAATAAACCCGACATGGCACATTTAAGATGGGCAGTTCCCACAAAAGTGCAAACATGTTCAAAGGCAGGACAAAAAAAGTGTTTCATGAATAAATAGAAAGCTATTTTGAAAGGCACACGAACAACAAATGGAAAGTGATGGGTGTGGCCATAGCCCACAGAGGTATTACAGCATGCCTCGCAGAGCACTGTATGCGCGCTGACACTCGGCTCGACCTACAAAGAGGAGATTCAGTCTTTAAGTGACGGGCCAAATAGAAAGAGGCTTGCAGGTTCAAACAAACCAATCAAGTCGCATGCAAAGAACAGGGGTGAGAGAGTTCTCAGAATATTGGACTGAATGTGTGAGAGTTGGTGAGCAGCTGGAAGAATGATGATCCGAAACAAGAAAATGGGAGATGCAATTTTTTTCATATAACCGAAAACTTCAATTTTCTCTATGCCGGGCCACAGAATTTCTAGAGCTGGGCTACAGTGCCTTCCAGATCTTAGCTGAAATTATAGACCTAGCTATATTCAGAGGCAGACTGGAATAGAACATGGGCCCGGACATCGAATTAAAAGTCCAACCTCAACCACCATTCGCAAATCAGATATCTAATAAAGTGGCTTATGTAGAAAGACATGGTGTATAAGGTGTGGAAGACTACATGTGCTTGCCGTAGACAATGTCTGTGGTAATATCAGGGGAATTAACAGCAAAAACTGGCCACCAGACCATAAAACAGACCCCACAAACAGCCAAAAAGCCAGCCTACACACTGACCTGTCAGACCAGCCCTTCGGCCACTGCCTGGTTGTGTATAGATCAGTCCAACCCCCGAAAGGAAAGGCTCCGAACGGGATTCGGATTCGGGGAATCCAATTTGGAACCTATGTTTTCAACCGAATCAGACACATTTCCGGACGACCGATTACGATGCAAAGAAATTGTTTGGGCTGTCTGAATCAGTTCCAAATGGCATTCGGATAGCCCGAGTTGTTTAGAGCCGATTTGTGCAGCTCTATGGACAAGGTTTCCAAATGAGCGATTATGATGACCGATTCAGACCTTCGTTCTGATTCGGTCTGCCCAACAGACTCACAGAACCTGAGTGAGTAAGAAATGATTCTGAAACTGATTTGCTCGGAAGAGTTTCTGAACAACATCATAATCGGCCCAAAAATCTTAATGATAAGGTCCCATGCCACCTAGAAATTGTGGATTTTTTCACCATGGAGCAAGAGGTATAATCGGTTTCTCTTAGTTAAAGAATATATGGTACAATTGTTCAAAATATTGTTAAACAGGCACATCTAGGTTGCCTATACAAACACACACTAATGAAATGTTCAGCGCACATATTAAAGGAATGCAAGTGTATTTTTATAAGAAGCGAAGTGCATCATTAGGCCGAGCCGAAGCAGTGTGCCTGTGCTGTCTGGAAGACCTGCTGTATTCAATATAGGACTTTGCTCCTGCCTTCCCATTGGATCAATGCTAAATCACTCTTTTTTGCTGCTTCCTAAATTGGTTTATGGAGCGATACCTCACCTTCATTTTTCTTTAGAAGAGCACCGCCTAAATACAATATCTTTCTGCTTCTTTTCTTTATGTGTCTGGGCAGAACTGTTTTTTTAAAGCCATTTTTTTTGTTTTCTGGGGCGAACTATTTTTTCTAATTGCTGTACCGTGGGACACCATGCTTTATTCTTTTAATATGGTGGCCGCACCTTGCTTTTAATTTACACGGCACGCCAGACAGGAGATACAGCAAGCTGCCATAACAGCGGGGTGGCCTTCAATGTGAGCCCACCAGCATCAACTGTCCTGCTTGTCTTTGCTGCCAAGGTGACTCTATTTTTTCTAATTGCTATAACAATATGCCACGCTTTATTGTTATAATATGGTGGCCACTCCTTGCTTTTGTTTTTACAGGGTGCGCCACACAGACAGCTCCTTGCTTTTGTTGTTACAGAGCGCTCCATACAGTGAATACAACAGGGCGCAAGCTTTGCTCATTCTGCCATTCATTGTTGGAGCCCGCCAGCGTCCAGTGTCCTAGATACAGCAGGGCGTGGGAGTTGCTCGCCCAGCCATTCATTAATAGCAGGGTGGCGTTCAATGGGAACCTGCCAGAATCCTGCTTGTCTTTGCTGCCACGGGGACTCCCTCTTCATTGTTGCAATTGCTGTACCGCGGTACTCTACGCTTTATTCTTTTAATATAGTGCCCGCTCCTTGCTTTTGTTTTTACACTGCGCACCACACAATGGATACAGTGGGGCGCTAGCTTTTCTGGCGTTGCCATTCATTATGGGGCCTGCCATGACCAGTGTCCTGCGTGTCATTCTTGCCAGGATGACTCTGAACATGCAGTCCTCCAGTGCTACACGGTACTTGTGTCTGCACTTCTTAAAATATAAGTAACAGAGAACTTAGTTTATCATTTTCCATATTCATTCAGAGTATTTGCTGTATGGGAGACGATAGTCTTTACCAGAGTGAGTTTCCCTCCTGGAAAATAAATGTGAGCCTTAGTCATAAACGTCAAATAAAGAGTACCAGGCCACATATTTATTGCTAGGCAAGCTTGGCAACCCATCCCATATATTTTAAAGTGTATCCTTTAATCTTAAGGTTGTGATCTCCTTTCCTCCAGACATGTTCATCCCCAGCTAATGATTGTAATGGTTTTATAAACACAAACACAAGCAGGGGAGGTGATATGTCATCACTAATCAGCAGCGTGATAACCTAGGTAGCATTACTTATGAGTTTATTTTTTATCATGTTACCAGCAAAAATAAAAGATAAAAAAAGATGCTCATGGCAGAAATCGTCAAAGCAACGGGGGGCATATTATCCAGCACGGCGTTAAAGTTATCGCCGGTTTAGCAGCAGGAAACTGGCGCTAAAGCGGCAATAATGGGCATTGATAATATGCCCTTGAGAATTGCCATAGAAGCCCATGTTGACACCAGAACATGGGCTTCTATTGGAATTCTCAAGGGCATATTATCAAGCCCATTATTGCCGCTTTAGCTGCAGTTTTCTGTCGCTAAAGCGGCGATAATTGTTAACGCCGTCCTTGATAATATGCCCCTTTTATTTTTAAATGTGACCATTGCGCATAAATAGTGTGAATATATTGTGTGACTTCAGGTGTCATGGCTAAAACTCATTATTGCAGACTTCACAGATGAGTATGTGAAAACGAAACGAAAACGCGATAAAATGTTGGATAATCCATTTCCTCCTCTGCAGCTATTACTGTGCTTTTTTGTTAAGGTCTGGTATGTCCAAAAATTATGATGATTATACATTTTCCTCTAACAAACAGCAAGCGCCAGGTTATGCAGTTTTATCGACTCGCCTGGTGACATCCTCTTAGTGTGTGTAGCATGTTTAGCACATTGTGATGATTCATACGGGTTGTAAGCAGAATTAAACGTGCACTAAGGTAAAAAGTGCAACAATTTTTATCTCACATTTCTGTAAAATATAAAACTAAACTCAGCAGTTTATTCCTAATTAAAAACTTGATTTACCTAGAACTAACACTTAAAGACTTAGGGGCAGATTTACAAGCCCCTTGCGCCACTTTTGCGTCACTTTTAACATGGGAAAAGTGACGCAAAAGTGGCGCAAGGGGCTTGTAAATCTGCCCCTGACTTAGTTAAATTGACACATTTCCACTTATATAATGTTGGTTCAGAACTTTTCTTAAAGCGCAGCATTCTTTAATGGTGCCCACACACCTGAGGCAGCTGCACCAATTCCCCTTTTCAAATATACTTAATTTGTCTTTCTTCGCTTCCGCACCCCATTCGGAGAGATGTCAAAGTCATTTACCTCTATGCCACATAATTTCATGACAGAAATACACCCCACACAATTCCACCCCGCACAATTGCACTACTAAAATTTCCAATACAACCCACATAAAGCACATAAATAAGACATTTTCATTTACAATGCCAATAGCTCTAAGTCTTACAAATGTGAGACCTATTGCAATGCAAATGCTTGTTTTTATCAGGTTGGTTTCTTTGGTCATCTTGGAGTCCGAAAATTTGAAAGGGAGTGATATCTTGTGCTCTGTTTTTAACAGAAATGTTTGCAAGACCCTTTGGAGTTCAAACGTTTCTAGCTGCTAAAGTGAGTGCAATGTATATTCTGACAAGTTATGGTAATGAGATTTCACTTGAAAACAAGCATTGAAAAGTGTTATGATTTGAGAAAGTGATTCTAACATTAACCACCGTGGATTTTAATGTGACTGAAATTGCATTATTCCATTAAAGAGTAATATAATTCCTAAGGATTACTGTGATTTGGACAGCGTCAACACATGTGACATCTCATTGCGACAAAATATATTTATATGGACGAACAAGTGTACTTTATGAACAAACTCATTAAATCACTGTTTGTTGGAAGTAGTACAAGGTTGAGTATTACTGTGATATGGACTATGTTAACACATTTGAGATCTGTTTACACCAAAATGTAAGTATTACCGATCATAGTAGAATTTTCATTTCATACCAAGAGCTAAAACGTATTCTATCATGAATTCAAAATTTGGCTTATGCTAGGTAGATTTTAGGTGAGGTTTAAATAAAAATGTTATTTAAATGTAGCGGTGCATAGTTTTGAATAAATTAGATACTATGTTGAACTTGTCAATTTTGTAATGTTATCTCTGGATGAAGCATCTACTTAAGAGTGATTCTATGCTTTCCACTGTTTTACCTATTTGGATGTTTAACCCCGAACCAGCTAGCAATTATCACAATTATCACAATCATGGGACTCCAGCAGACAGCCTGAATGAAAAATGTAGGGAATATATTCTAAACTTTATCGATTAACTGCTGATCAATTGGTGTCAATAAGAATAATGTCCTGTACACCAGGATGAATACCTTTCTCCAATGATAGGATTTAAACATGATTTTAGAGGAGAAAAATACATCTCTCATACTTTGATTTTATTTAACAATCGCTGATTATAATAATTGTATATCACAAAATCTATACACGCTTGACAACTCATGATATGTATTCGATTAAAAAGAGGCATAGCTATGTGCCAAACATAAATAAATATGAACGTCACTAGTTGTAATTAAATCTGAATTTTATTTTATTTATTTGAAGAGTTTTATATAGCGCTGGCTAGACCCGGAGGTATCAGAGCGCTTTACATATTGGACATTCCAGGTATTTACATTTGTGATATTGGCACTGCTACATCATTCATTTTTGTCAGAGTTTAACAGGTCTTTTCTTTCACCACTCAAAAGAAAGTCCTCTGCATTCATTACCAACTTAAATAGCAACAATGATTATTGTCTGCTCAGTCATTTAGCTAGGGATTTCAACTTATTTCCTGTCGAGGGATGATGTGGCATTTCTGAAACTCAGACTGACTACCTTTTCATGTTTGGAGGCATTCTTATCTAAAATGCACCTGTTACTGATGTCTCTACTCAGGGTGCAGATCCTAAATATCAACTTTAAAATAATTTTGTTTCTTAATATTCGTGGTCAAAATATTGTGACAACAAAGTATCAAACTAGGGTATAGCAAGTGTAATTTTATAAGGTTTTACAACAATATCAACATTTAAAAAGTTGTTTTCCAAAATATGGTGGAATTAAATATCAGATTTGTATACTTTTCAGTTATTGTTTTATTAAAGCTATATTGTTAATAATAAATATAGGGCAACATTCACAAAGGCAATCTGAGACAAAAGTCGAACTTTACGACTTTTGGTATTCACAATGGTCATTTATGAGTCGTATCTTAACGTCTGCAGCCAGGGCAGAATCTCCGCACCGGAATCTCAACAGTCAGGGCAGAATCGCCACAGTTGAGGTGGAATCCCTAGTCCGGCCTGGATGAAGTGTAATCACCTACATCTGCAGTCAATTGACACCACCTGCAAGACCTGCACTACAATGCAAATAAAAGTAGCACACAAACAAGGCCTAGGTATGGCCACACAGAGTGCATGCCTGCCCTGCGCCTTGCCTCAAAAACTGCTACTCCAGAGGAGGAAGAAACACTGTACTCAGGAGGAGACCACCATGATCATGGAGTTCACTGTTAGGCACCACAAAAGGCTCCATGGTCTCCTCCCTACACCACCAGTGGCACACTGAAGGCCGCCCAATGGCAGCATTTAGCCACTGCAGTCACAGTGTTGGGGGAAGATGCCCACACTGTAATTGACATTAAGAAGAATTGACAGGTCAAGCGGAGGCAGGTGAAGGAGAAGTATGCCAGGATAGAGGTGGCCAGACTTCTCCCTGGTTTACAATCTGGACCTCATATCCATCTCACCCTGCTAGAGGAGGATGTCCTCAACACCATGCACCCACACATGCTCCATAGGCTGCCTGTAAGTGATGTCCGCAATTTGTTGCCAGGTAAATTTGCTAACAATAACAATGATATGAAATATCTGTCTTTGTTGCGCCAAAATTGTCACTATGAAAATTGTTACAAGTTTGTGTAAAAAGGATGGCGAGTCAGAGCCTCATGTGTCTCCTTTCATACAATGTACTAAACGTCCCAGATTCCTTTGTGATGGAAATGGCAATGGCAAATCTCTATTCCTCAGTCCCAAACAGGGGCCCAGCCTTGCTGGTGTATTAACTTAACGCTGGCAATAGACAGAGTGCCCATTGCACTTAGCATTACTGTAAGCATGTAGATGCAGTGATGCCATTTGTGACACATTGACCATGTACATTTGATTGCTGGCTTTTCTCTGTTCTCCTCTGTTGCCACATCCAACCAGAGTATAGTCATCCACAGAAGCAGAGGTTCCTGCATCTGCTGGGAGCCAACAACATGAGCCACAGCAATCCATTCCACTATCACAAACTGGTAAAGAAATTTGGCCAGGTGAGGGTCCAAAAGCCTACATTGTTAGCAGAAAACCCATGGACATATTACATTTAGCCCATCAACTGTGCCAGACCTGTGAACTAATCTCAGAAATCTAGTGCATCACCTGTGGCAACTGGAATGATAACTGACAAACCCACTTATTTTTCTAGGCCCAATGACGTTACCAGGAATCCAGTCCCCACAGTGACATCTGATACAATGTCGGCTATGACAGCTGGTCAGGAACCATACACTGGGCGTATGGGGGACCCTGGTAAGTAAACCCAAGAATGATGCTCATAAAATGTGGATTTAATGTCTAAAGTATGAAATGTGTGTCTACCATCAATGTTGTCCTTCATCTCAATATGCCCACCTATGGCACATTACAGCATACCATATCACACCATGTTGGCTAGTGAAAGGATGACTCTAAGTGTACGGCAAGGAAGTGCAGTACATACATATTAGACTATATTGTGCCATATGAAGTGGAGTAGCCACAACTGGATTGTAAGTTCATGACATGAAAACTCTCAAGCGTAATCCCAGGGCCCAAGATGTATGGAAATTATTGTGGATGAGGGTCACACTGATGCTAGTTGTGTTTGAGGAGGGGTTATGGGCTGCTAATGTGGATGTAGAGGAAGTAAAATATATACATCTGGAGGCTGAACTGCACAGGGTAAATCCAGTGTAGGAGGCAACGATCCAAGCTTCTACACTTTACCACAATGTGTGATCCTAGCCAAATGTTGAATGTCTGCTTGCCTCTTCTTCTATCATATTCACATATAAGCGACAGGTTAAATAACTGAGTTCAGAAGATGTGCTGCACAAGACCTCATCCAGTGACAGCTAAAATCTACCATGATGTCGTACATGTATAACTGGAACACAGATCACACAATGATTGCACAGACCAAATGTGTGACCTCCCAGTCCTAAATGGTCATTGTGACCCTGGGGGAGTTGTGGATTTTTAACTTGTTCAAAAATAGATGCATCACTTCTGTCAAACTGGTCCCATTGAAATGAATGGGGGAATACATAGGTGACACTCGGTCACTTGCAGTGTGACTTCAAACTAACCCTCTTGTGGATAAGGGCATGCGGATCCTTAAGCCAAGTTCCAACAGTCTTTACTTTGTTACCTTACCCAGGGAATCAAAGTGCAGCAGTAACTTAGATGTCCTTGGTACTGAACTGGATCCACAGAAGCAGTCAAACTTGCAGCACTTGACAAAGCCACACTTGGAGATGGAGTTCCACACCACCTACGGAGAGTAGGGGCCTTTCGGGACCTAGGACTTGGCTTCAGCAGCTGGATTTCTTCTACCATGCACAGCGGCTCCGGGTTGCAGCGGTAGCTGGTAGCTGTCAATCACCAGGGTATGTTGCGCCAAAGATGCTTTGCTACACACTCAACAAAACCAACTTCAGGATGCAGGACCACAACAGCGGGGTTGTTGCTGATGTCGGTTGCTGTTGCTGTGAGTTGCTATCCGGGTGATTTGTCACTCAAGGCGTCATCGATCACCTGACTGGCAATCATCATGCCTTAATTGCAGCAAATTAAGTCAATATTTACTTTGGCCTCTGGAGGCCGACAGGAGTCAAATGCGGCTTGAAACTTCATGAAAGCTTAGCTACCACTCCTGGCTTGCAGGACACTTCTTCTCTAGTGGCTCACCCTTGAAAGGCCTATCAGGTCGCAATTCTTGTCACGCAGCACATCGATTTCCCTGCAATTTGAGGGACTGGTCACACCAATCCAAGGGAGTCTGCTTTGGTTTCTGGTGTTCACTGGAGTCCTTCTTGCTGGGAGGTACGAGCTTTTGCCACAGACACATGACAAACACATGGTTCCAGTGTAAGGTCTCATCAAGGCAGTGTCCTATCTTCACACTGCAACAGAGTCCACGGTCCTGTTGTCAGTGACAGGATCTTCTTTGTGCCTCCTCTCATATTCAAAGTCATATCTGAGGTTCTGGTGTCAGGATAGCCCCTTAAATCCTAGTTTAGGGGGCGTTAAAGGCATGAAAGATGGTGGCCAAATTAAATACTGGTCCTTGCGGCTAACCCGCACCCTGAGGTGACAACATCCTGTGGGTATAAGTTACCTTTCTACCCAGAGTCCTCTAATTTGGGGTCTTCCAACATGGTAGAACACTTCCTTGGCTGTACAGACCTTTTTTGGATGTGTACGCCACCTGAATAACTAATTTTCCCACCTGCCAGGCTGGACAAGGTGGGAAGAGGTTTGTCCCCGAGTGGAGCCTGTCTAGTACTACAAAGTGTCTCCAATCTCCTGCAGTGCTGGATGCCACACAACTTTGCTGCCCTCTGGTCCAAAAGGGTTCGCTTGTAGTCATCCTCTAAGTGTCCTTAAACTCTAAATTTCCAACCGCGACTTTCCTCATAGAAGTTAACGGCGATTCGCGGCTGTGTTCTCACACTGCACGTGTCCCCCGTGGGTCCCCTGTGTCACTACCTTGGGTGGTTCCTTGTGGTCCAAGCACTTCTACAGGTGTCTAGTTCAGTCGAGTTTCTTATACCACTTTATTGGTATATGGTTTGGTACGCCCCTAGGGCCCAAACGTGTATTTGTGCTAATACTGTTGAATAGTGACTTGTAACTTAAGTACTTCGAACTCCAGTCTCATAAAGAGACTAGAGGGGTGTGTTTTATCTTAAATACATATATTTTAACCTGGTATGGTTGTCCTTTCATTTGGCCATTCAAGAGATTATAGACTGGTAAAACAAGCTGCTTTACATTCCTTCAAGACTTAGCCTGAAGGCTGCTCTCCATAGCTCCCACTAGGATAGCTTTAAAAAAAGGCTGTCTTTAACCTATCAACTAAAAGGGGTTGTGTGGACTGATACAAGGTGCCCACTATAACTAGTGGACAGCATATATCAGGCCAACTTCTCACAATTATCATCTCATAGTGTTATGCAATGCCAGATTTGATTTGCCAGTTACTACGCACGGACAGCACCTGTTGTGTGCTTCATTGGTGGTGAGTCTCCCCTGCAGCTCTGATTTTGTGGCCCCTTATCCCTTTGAGTCGGTGTGCTTTTGACTTGTGTGCTTTTTGGGTGCTGGGATGTTTGCGTCTTGGGTCATTTGTGCTCTAGGACGGATTTTGTACTCTTGTGCATTGTTTGTCTGCAGATGTGTTTTTGAAGTCATGGGTTGTAGTTGCACGTGGATGTGTCAGAGTGTGACCTGCTCCTTTACGGATGTGGTCCACGCTCAGCCACCTCAAAGTCGTCTCGTGCACCATGTCATGTATTTTGACTGCAGCCATGCTATCTGTCATGCAGAGTCACTTGCATTGTCTCTGTGGCTCACAGAGCCGCTGCTTTTCTGGATTCAGCACATGTGCATTGGTAGGTTGGGAAATTGGTGATATGGAGGGGGGCCCATTTTTGCACATTGTGGACGGGGGCTTACTTGGAGTTTCTGTGTGCTGCAGTGTGCCAAGGGTATCAGGGATATGTTCCACACTCATTGGGGCTGTGCAGTGTGCTGCTCATTATTGTGCATGTGTGCCATTGTGCCCATCTCCTTCCGTCCCGCCAGTCCCTGGTCATTACTCAGCCTGTTGCAGTTGGGTCAGGTCATATCGAGCCGTGTCCAGGCCCCCAACTCCTGCCACCGTCTCCACAATGATGACTGTGGCAACCATTTCCTCCAGCTCATCCAGCTCCTCCTGTGGTGCAGGACTCCCACCTCCAGTCGCCCTTGCTGTCTTCCTGTTGGCAGCGAGTTTCTCCTTGGTTTGGCTGTTCACTTCATGCCAGCGCCTCTTGACCTTCTCCATTAACCTCCTCGATACTCTGACTGCATTCACGTTGGTGACGATGCACTGCCATGTTTCCGTTTGTGTTGCAAATGACGCAGTGGAGGTGACGAACAGTTGTTGGTAGTGTTCTATCACCTCCGTGACGATGATCCGGTCTTCCTGCGGACTGAACCCTGTCTTTCTCTTCCTCTTCTCCTTGCCCTTCCCCGACCTCGGGGTTCCTGGCTGGTCCTCTGTCGGGCTTGTGGGGTTCGGGTTGTCCTCTGCACTCGGTCTGGGTGCATCCATGGTGCTACGCAGTTTGATTTGGTATTGGTGTGTTTTTTTTTTTGCTTTTATAGTACATTTCCCCTGCATGACGCGTGGGAATTGCAGGCCTGTGGCTGGTTGTTGCTGAATTTTGTATCGCAATTTGGGGCATCGCAGCTTTTTTCGCATTGGTGTTTCGCATTTTTGCGGAGTCGCGTTGATTTTAGCGCGGACATTTGACGCGTTATCATGAGCCTATCGCATGGTACCCCTGGCTTGGGAATACCACGTTACCAAGGTGTTATTTTCCCACGATAGACTGTGAAGAGTTGCGTTAAGCTACTTTTGCGGTAGTAAACACGCGTTCTTCAGAATATCCCCCTGTGTGTGCCCAGAGCCAAAAAATCAAATGCCACTAGTCGACCTGCAGTACTGAGTGGCAAGTGCGCCCACTTTCCAGGCCTCAAACCTTCTCTTTGTCTATATGTAAGGCACACTTAAGGTAGGCCCAAGGTAGCCCTATGGCAGTGTTCAGTGTATGTGAAATGTGGGACTTGTGCTGGTGTGTTTTGTATGTCCTGATAGTGAAATACTACCAATTTAGTTTTTCACTATTGCAAGGGCTATCTCTCCCATAGGTTATCATTGCAGCTGAACTCAGGATTTAAAAATACATCTTTTAGTGAAGTTGGATTTTTAAATTGTGTGTTTGAAAATGCCGCTTTTAGAAAGTGGGCATTTTCTTGCTTTACCATCCTGTGCCTCTACCTGCCTGTGCAATTGACATCTGATTTAGACTGACAGGGGCTGTTTGTGCATTCACTCTAGACAGTCACACAAAGGGAGCTAAGGTGTGCCCAGTGGTCCTTCCTGAGATAGAGTGGCGGGAGGAGTTGTCACTGACACCTGAATAGGGCTGTGCCTGCCCTCTCAGAATGCTGTCTCCACCCCAATGGGGTGTGTCTGGAGTCAGGACAGGCCAAGGCAGGATTTGTGTACTACAAAGACTATCCTTTGAAGTACGCCTACTTCAAAGGCCAAAAGGGGTATAAGTATTGGACCTGTAACCCCAGACTTTTATAGCACTTTTGGACGGAGGACTCTGACAAGAAGAAGAGCTGAATAGTTGTCATGAGGAGTACTGCTCCTTTACTGTTTCTTGCTTTGCTAGGTTGGCTTGTAGGTGCTGCTTCTGTCTGTGAGGAGTGAAAGAAATGGAATTGGTTTTCTTGTATCCTGCCTTTCCCAGGGTCTCCAAGGATATATGTGTGCTTGCCTCCTGTTGGGAGTCTCAGGGCCATCAAAGACTTCATCTGCAACCACCCTTAACTCCACTTCTGGGAGTACTGACCTGCTAAGTGGTGCTAATTCTGGGCCCTCGGAGTTGGTTCTGCTGCTTCAAGACTTGAAAATCCATGCATAGCCTTTCCAGTGCCTTTCTTTCTGCCGCAAGCTTGCTGCGCATTTGAAAAGCCAACGCATCACTGCGATGTGACTGGAAATTTGATGCAGTGCCTGTTAGTGGCCCTAAGAACTGCCAAAGCTCGGGTGCAGAGCACCATGTCTCCGACGTCTGAGACCCCCGCTCTGACTCTGACACAGGCCCTGCTGTTTCACTGAAACAATCAACGCATTACAGGTCCACGGCTGAAAGACCTGGCGCAGTGCCTGTTTTGCCATTGCCACATCAACCCTAGCGTCTCTGGATTTCCACGCGTCACCCCTGTGTGCCAAGTTTCTAATGCAGCATCCGAAAGGAGTCTCCTCTGGAAATTGACTCATTGATTCTCCTCCCATTAAGGAATCAACGCAACACTTCACTTGTGTGCAGCAGAACTGATGCCTCCATTGCCCTGGAACTCAAGAACATACGCATCACTATGTTTTCTGATGCTTTTCTCCTTTGCGGATGTTTTTCATCATGGATTTTGTGCAAAAATCAACCCATGCATAGAGTTCTATGGATAGAATTCCTTATACCTTTTAAAAGTGATAGTTTGAGGTATATATTTTGGATTGTTGTCATTTTGGTCTTGTTTTGTTTAGATACAAATTATTTTTCTAAACTGGTGTGGTGTCCATTTGAAGCATTTTTACTGCCTTACTGTTTGTGTTATGCACAAATCCTTTATGGATTGCCTATGAGATAAGCCTGACTGCTCATTCCAAGCTGCCAAGGGAGTGAGCAGGGGTTTTCTTGGGTGTGTAACTCCCATACCCTGACTAGAAGGAAGGGTCCCTACTTAGACAGGGTGCAAGCCACTGCCAACTAGAGACCCTGAATTTTAACAAGATTTGTATTGGCAGGACCTAGCCTTCTGTTGTCCATAGTTTGATCATCAGGGAAATGGCTATAACTCCACACACCCAATCACGATGGGCAGATATATTGCCATTTTTTGCTGTCCAAAAAAATCAATGGATTTAATCCAGATCTGTGACTAAGGATGAATCTTCGATTTGTTCAACATTCCGTCAATCATCTCTTCTTTTTGTACTTGTTTCCCTAAGTGGAAAGGGTTTGCCCAGACGTGGGTCTCATGCTCACTATGCCACTGGATTTAAACTAGCCTAGCTGATGAGGAGTGATACCCCAAAACCATTCCAAGGTTGCTTGTGTCTGTTCCAGGGAGGACGTGGCCTAGCAGTTTGGGCTGGATTGCTCCCATGGGGAGCAGGATCAAGATTGATTTGCATATGGCTGGGTCCAAACTGGAATAGTATGGCGGGGAAAAAAAACAATAGATTCAACCCAGATCTGTGCCCGGGGTAAATTTTGGATTTGTTCAGCATTCTGTCCATCATCTGTTCTTTTTGCATATGTTGTCCTAAGTGGGAAGGCTATACCCAGATGTGGGTCCTGTGCTGGCTATGCCACCAGATTCAAGTTAGCCTGGCTGATGAAGGGTGGGACCCTGAAACTGGTACCTGAATGCTTGTTTCTGGTCCATTGAGGAATGTCCTGGAAGTTCGGGCTGGGCTCTTCCCATGGGGAGCAGGGTCAAGAATTATTTGCATATGGCTGGATCCAAACTGGAATGGCATGGTGAGCAAAATCATCAAGGATTTAACCCAGATCTGTGACTGGGGGTGTATGTTTGATTTGTTCAACTTTCCGTATATCATTCGTTCCTTTTCCATCACTGCCCAGAAAACCCTGCAGGACAAGGACAGTAAAATGCTACTCCTGGCCCCTCACCATGGTAGATGGCTACCATGGCTAGGGGAGCATAACATTTTATATTTTCAAAAAGAAAATCCTGCTTCAGGGTTCCTGACAATGTGTCGTACTTTGCAATTTGGGACCGCGTAGGAGGCAGGGCCCTACCCCTGTCTATCCCGGTATTAGTGAACCGCGAATGGTCAATGCGGTATGTACAAGTGCTTTGTGTAACGTTTTAGCTATGAATGCACTGTGTATACGTTATTATACATCACTACGTGGGTTCCATCTTAGAGTGGTGGCCATCTTATGGTTGCCCTTACATAGGCTACATATCATGAAGCAAATACGGGCCTTTTAGAGCACATGTGCCTTCCTTTGACTTCTCTGTGACCTGGGCAGCTTGGCTCCACTGCCCCAGGTCAGTCCGGTCCCACGAGCTCCCCGTCCTTCGGCCACCTGTGATTAGCATCAGGGCTTGACACACCATAAAGCCTTTTCATCCTACACGAGCCTCCAGCTAATCTCTTTCACACCTGACTGTTCCTGCTTTATGGCTTGTTTTCCAAACAGGAGATGCTCATGTTTATTGGGGCCTATCGATATCTGATGTGGGATCTAAGCCTTGCTGGGTAAATAATTGCGGGCTGGCTAAACTGGAATGTGGGATGGTCATCATGACTCTGCCTTTTCGTTTGAAATGTATACATATGAATGACCATGCCATAAAACAAGGAATGTGTGCCTGAAGCATGATATTTTGTATTTAAGGAGAAGCCCGTTTCTGTAATGTTTAGCAGTCTCCTAAGAACATACACGCTGTTTTACTTCTTGGATACCTGTAATTGGTCTGCAGCCAATAAACTGATCTCTGACTTCACCCAGAAGACTCTGTGTTTCTGTAGGTCTGAAACAGGAAGAACCCGAAGTCATAGGGTGTGTTCCCCTGCACCGCTGGGCTTAATATTCCCAGTACTTCAAATGCATTATTAATGACCGTCTGGTTAACAGTCATTTATGAAAGATTCGCAAGTCCCTCCACTAGGGGGACAGACTATTTTACTCAGTTCTCCCTGGCAGAACATCATTGTCCACAGCACTTGCACCAGTTCCACAATCCTACGACTCAGGACATGCACCAAAGAAACAGCAGCTAGGAAATGTAGCAGCCACAGCTTTCTGGTACACCCAACGACAGCACACTCACCAGTGGAGCCACCAAGTGAAGGTATACTCCTTAGACAGTGTGAATTGTCATATACAAGGCTCCTTCTGGTCCCACTCAAAGGGACAGAGTGAGACTAAGGCTCAACACCTACTCTACTATGTCAGTCTGGTTTTCTTATTTACCTGACTTTAAAAATACAGAAGTTCAAAAGCAAGTTTTGCCTATAAGATGTCATGTTTACCCATGACTGTGCTTTTGGGATTGAGAACGCACTCAGATTAGGAACCAGATATTATTCTGCTGATTAGTAAAAACTAATCAGCAAGAAAACTATTAAACTTTCAGCTGCTTCATTAATGTCATAGGTGTTGCCAACCCTGCACAGCAACAGTAATGAGTGGGAGATGAACATTGTAGCCACTCCAACCTCCCCCTACACAACGTCTAATAATATTCTATTGGATGCGTGCCCAATAGTGTACGCTTGTGCTAATGTGTAGGTAAGCATGAGAGTGCATGGAAGTGTACATTTGTATATGTGCATTTAGATGTATGCGTCTGTCTGTGTATAAGAAATAGAGCCCTTATTTGTGTGTGATAGTGGAAAGGTCGGAGAAGAGCTTGTGAATGTTCATAGGTTCGTGGGGCTTCACAAACGTACAAAGCAAACCAAGCTCCACCCCTTCTGTGGACCTATCCCTGAACAATTTCATTCAGCTGTGGTTTACAATTAAGGAGGAGCAAATACATTTCCCGCAGTTGGTCATCTTTTGTGACTGTCTTGCAGCCATTTTACTTTTCACTTTTAGACATGATTTACAAGCACATATGTGTTTATGAATCGGGACCCTGGATTACAAAGATATATTATTTCAATAGCTATAATTTTGTGTGAGTATCTGAATGGGTCTACCTCCTCGTATATAACCAGTAGTACACCGCATTGGCTACAAACCTGCTAAACACCCTTCAAACATGTACACCTCTACTTATATAAGCATACATATTAAAATCAAACCCCAATAAGTCATAAACAGGAACACACTTAAAATGCATCCCAGATCAGATATCTACCCAAGTTTCACTATGGCCCCAAACTATATAACCCCCAACGCAAAAAAAAACAGTTAATAAAAATGCACAGCCTATTAACTTTGTTAGTGTCTCTTTACTGGGATACCATCGTCATCACGTCTAGGAGGCCAAAACCCACAGGTTCTCGTTTAAAAGAAACTGATGCACTCCTTGAGACTGCACCAAATGTTTTTGCAACACCATGGATACGCTCAATTTACAATAAAGGGCTCCATGGCACAAGGATTAATTGATGCATCAGAAATTCTGACAAATCTGTTGGTGCAAAAGTGGCGCATTGCTGGAGTTGGTTGTAAAACTGACGGAACTCCAGCAATACGCCGGAACATATAGGTGAGTTCCATTGGAAAATCACTGCATCATTCCTTATGCCTGGTCTGAGCAGGCGTAAGGTTGTGACGCAGTGAAGTCATTGAGTGACACAGTGAAATGTTCCACTGCACCAGTTCAACACAGCTTTTTGCATGGGAACGCCTATCCTGCATACATTTTTACTGGCGCAGTTATAATGTGACGAGGAGCTCTACAAACTGACAGATTGGACCCAATGTGCCAGTTTGCAGATATGGCGAAGTCTGGCTCATTGATTGCATCGCCGCTGATTTTTTAAAAAGTGATGCAGTGGTGGAACAAGGAGCTTGTAAATGAGGCCCCCAATCTGTCTTGCTTGCAAATGCAATAAAGTAACGATCAGGCTGGTTCCAGAACACTACAAACATATTTAATAACGGGGCAGTTAGTGTCAGCGCAAATATTTATTTCGATACCTACATATGCCATTTATACAATGTCTTAATATGTCTACACATTATGCTAAAAAATCTAACTTTAATCCAAAGTCATTTTAATTCAATTTTACTTTGCATTGTGTACATAAAAATGCAGCTCTCCGAAAAAACATGTTTAAAACACAAAACATTTGCAAATCATTTATGATTCATGGCTGCAGTAGAATTGAAAAATACACTTTCTGAACTGTAAATTGATTTCTAATTTTAAATTATCTTTAGAACAAGAAAAACCGTTAAATCCCTACTTGCAGCTACTAGATTTGTCTTTCTATTAGGTTTGACACAGATTGTGTAAGAGCAATTTTCCTGCACATTGGAGAATACCTGCACTAGTTTGAATTACTGAGCACAAAATAGATTGGAAAGATTTTAGTATTGAGCAAACCTACTGGGAACAAAACTCATAAAAGCGCTTCTATTAAACTATGTGTAGGTGATGGAAATACAATTACAGCACAGTGTGTGCAACAGTTTTGAATAAAAGGCAGCACAAATCAAATATATTGCCAGATCACCGACTGCTGCTGAAAGCATTGATACCAGTACATAGGCATTAGCATGAGCAAAAAATCAAGCTACTGTTCCTTAAAACAATGGAGGTTACTAAATGGGTTTGTGGATGTAGTAATTCATGCCTCAATCGATTCAACAAGCAAAAGAAATAGCACACGTTTTTGTGGATCATGGACCCGTTTCTGAAAGCAGAGTCTTGCAGTGGTGTAGCAAGGACGCCAGAGGGCGCTAATGCAAGGACGCAAAAGGCACCCTCATCACCGGGTTAGGTTCTGAAATGGATTCACAATTGTGGTGCATAGGGCAGAGCAGGACTGGCCGTCGCAGGCATCGGACATTTCCCATGGGAGGCTGGAAGAGTGGGGGCTGTTTTTGCAGCAGTGGGAGCCAGTTTTGTTACTGGGGTCCGGTTTTGCAGCAGTGCTGCAAAATTGACCACCGATATCAAAAGCTGCAGTGTTTTACACTTGCGCCGACACCCCCACATACCCCACCTTTTCCCGGGGGCTGGTCTGAAGAATAGCCAGGGCTGCTTTGGGTTCCCAGTTCAGCGGTGGTCTCCAGACCATGCAGGGTTCAGTATCTAAGAAGGATCCCCCACCTAGGCACCTACAAAAAAAGTGAAAGTGTTCATAATGAACACCCTCTCCTGGAGTTAGTTTTCTAATGCTAATAGGTCCAGAATGACCGCGCGCACAGTGATAGTGCTCTACTAGGCCGACAAGGCAAAGAAACACTACTGTCCTCTAACTGAAGGTCTTTGTTTATGTACATATCCGCTCAACTTTAAGGGCATCCACATTGCATTGTGCATGATGATTTATAGGTAAGGCAGAAGACATCCTGCTACATCAAAGGATGACTTTTACCACAGGCCTAACATACAAGTAAGAAATACCAATTGATTAAACTCAGTTTACTCCAGTGAACTGCTATGTGGCAAGTCTGGAAAATGACCCCCATCATACTCTAGTAAATAGGTTAGACAGAAGGGAAATATAAGATTTGTTTTATTATTTTTTATTATTTTTATTATCATTAAGTGGTACAGTTATAGCATCAGTTTACACATGAAACAGTGTGCAATCGCTCAATACAAATCCCATTGTTTTACTACCATATTCTCTTACTCACTATATGCTGATTCATACGTCCATACAATTACAGATTTTAATGTCCAGATTACATTAACTTGTTTCTGTTTCTCGGTTCACTGTTGGCAATGCACATAGCCCCCCTCTGTAGGTGTTCCAGCCTACCCATAACTTATCCAAAGACAACCTTTATTGAAAGCTATCCTAGTGGTAGCTATGGAGAGCAGTCTTCAGGCTAAGTCTTGAAGAAATGTAAAGCAGCTTGTTTTACCAGTCTATAATCTCATGAATGATCAAATGAAAGGACAACCACACCAGGTATATATTTAAAATAAATGTATTTAGGTTAACACACACCCCTCTAGTCTCTTGATGAGACTGGAGTTCGAAGTACTTAAGTTACAAGATAGCAATCATCAGTAAAAGCACAAATACACGTTTGGGCCCTAGGGGCGTACCAAACCATATACCAAAAATTGGTATGAGAACCACGACTGGAACAGGCACTAAGCCTATTGCATCTGGAATCGCTGGGACCCCAAGGAACCACCCAAGGTAGTGACACAGGAGACCCACGGGGACTGTATGCAGTGTGTAAACACAACCGCGTGTTCCTATTATCTTCTATGGGCAATGTCGCGGTTGGAAATGTAAAGATTAGGGACACTTCTAATCGAGTCTGGACCAAACCCCTTTGGACTTAAGAAGTTCTAGGGCTAGCACCCACGTGAGCACCAGAGCACACGAGTTACCTCACCCAGGGAAGCCGGGTGCATAGGTGTCTTTTGGTGTCGGGTAGCGTCGTCGATTTCAATGGAAGCCTGCAAAGAACTGCTGCTGCCATGAA
Organism: Triturus cristatus; assembly: GCF_964204655.1. Lineage (NCBI taxonomy): Eukaryota > Metazoa > Chordata > Amphibia > Caudata > Salamandridae > Triturus > Triturus cristatus. The sequence goes on along the minus strand of NC_140582.1, from coordinate 874,543,546 downwards.
GAGGAGAAGTGTCCGAAGAGATCCAAGCCTGGATCTAGGATTTAAGGAACCTGAAAGCAGAGGGGACAGAGTCTGGGTCACTAGCCAGTGACCGAGGGCAGGATGGACCAATGCCCACAGATTTCGGGTGCTTCAGGTGAGTTGATGGGTGTCTTGACTCTTCAGCCACGAGGTCCAGGAGGCGTCGACGAAGTCCACGAGCCAGATTCGAGCTGCCCCACAAATTCTGTCGAGTGCTGCGGTGTTGGCAACCAGAATGGACCCAACAAGCCTTGGCAACGGCAAGTCACTGGAATTCAGAGAAAGGACTGCGGTGCAGACCATCAAGGTCTGAGGGACTCACCCAGCAAGGGCAAGTCGGGCACATCTGGAGCAACCAGGTAAGCCCAATTAGAAAAGGAGTCGCCTTCGTGGGGACCTGCTAGCCAACAGGCTAGTGATCGCGAAGGAGCCTCGAGCGGTCGCACTTGAAGCTGGCCCACAGGTCACTCGTGGAGTGAAGGCCAACAACCTTTGGTGCAGGAGGTGCTCAAGGCTGGGGCTACTTGGAGCCCAAAGCACAACTTTGAGGAGGACCAGGAAGATAGTGTTGCTGCAAAAGTTCATGGTGTCCAGGGGTCACAGTTCCACGTCACCCATGATAGTCACAGGCCTCAGCTTTGCTGTGGACTCAGAGTAGCCTCGGGGAAGTCTGAAAATCTACCTCTGGGGATGCAGAGACATTGGCGTCCGGCGGGAGCTTCAGAATTGCAGACCGGTCAGTTGCTTCTTTGGTGCCTGCCAAGCAGGGGAGTCACTCCTTGACCCCAAGGGCGATCTCTTCAGTCTTTTAGTTAGGATAGAACGTGGAAGGTCCAGGATGTACGTTGCGGAGTTTCGTCCAGGGTAATCTAAAGTCCTAGGGACTGGATTCCTATACTTATGGTAAGTTTAGGGGATGGACTAACTCTATGGCCCCACCTATGGGTGGGCCAGGAAAGAGGGGTGGTTACACCCATTTCCATTGTCCAGTTTTGCACCAGAGCAGGGGCAGTTAGCCCCTGCAACCAGTTTGAACTGGAGTATGCACAGGGACACCAAGTGTGCCCCCAGTGCAGGACTTCAAAGAACCAGAGAGTGCTCCCGCCCAGCCCCAAAACACATCAGCCTGTCTGGGGAGGCGGGGACACCTCCCCTTTACAGGAAACCTATTGTCCAGGCCTCCCCTGCCGGACATTTGGTCAGCAGCAGGAGGCCAGACCCGTGTCTGTGGCAGAGGCATCCATTTTGTGATGCCAGGGCTCAGGAAAGTCCTACCGGGTTTAGCCAGTGTGAACATGTCTCTCCCTCTAGAATAGTGGAATGCAACCCCCACCACCAGAATTGGCGGGGGTGGGGGGGTAGTATTCCAAAGCGCTTGACACCAAACACGACATGTTTCGATGCAGCCATCCCAAAGTTAGCATTTACCGCGAGGTTATAATGCACTTAAGAGTATATGGTATGGCTGTATCACAGAACAGCCATAAGGAAGTATCTCCAAACGCTGCAGAGGGGCTCAGCGCATGCTTGGGCACCCTCTCACACAAAACCAAGCACTCTGCCTTCAGGATTGTCAAGGCCTGCCATAGGAGTGGCTTATAGGTTTATATGTGTCTGTATAGGGTAGTGATATAGGTAGCCTATACCACAGTAAGGGGTGCATGCACACCCTTACCCAGGCTGCAGTAGCAGACCTGTGGTGTCATTTTGGAGTGCTTCCCAGGAGTGGCATAATATATGCTGCAGCCCCTGGTAGGCCTCTGAGGTACCTATGCCCTGGGTACATAGTATACCATATACTAGGGGCTTATAAGGCACTCCAGAATCCAATTAGATATGTACCTAAGGTACATGGAAACCAATTTAGAGAAGAAGCAGCTAGGCTGTTGTCCTGATTAGCAGGGCCACAGCCAGACTAAGGTCGAAAAACAGTGAAACACCAACAAAAAGTGGGTGTACCCAAGTGAAGCAGATCCTACTCTCCTACACTCAGGACCAGGAAAACACTGAGCTTCGCAAAACCAAAGGGGATGATGGACGGAGTGTTGAACATTGCAAGCACTCACCCCCTGTCAACTGATCTGGGTTTAATCCATCATCATTCTTTAGCTCTCTCCGCCACCCCAGTTCAGACATGGCCATATGCAAATCAGTCTGACCCTGTGCCTCCTGGGAACAGTCCAGCCCGAACTGCCAAGCCATTTTTGCCCTGGACCGGAAACAAGCATCCTGGGACCGGTCTCTGGCTAATCAGCCATCATCAGCCAGGCTAGGTTGAATCCAGTGGCAAAGTGAGCAAGGGACCCACGTCTGGGCATATCCTGCCAACTTAGGGCAAACAAAGCACAACCAAAAGGGATGAAGGACGGAGTGCTGAACATTGCAAGCACTCACCCCCAGTCAACTGATCTGGGTTTAATCCATCATCATTCTTTAGCTCACTCCGCCACACCAGTTCAGACATGGCCATAAACAAATCAGTCGGATCCTGTGCCTCATGGGAACAGTCCAGCCCGAACTGCCAAGCCATGTCTTCGGTGGACTGGAAACAAGCATCCTGGGACCGGTTTCTGGCTAATCAGCCGTCATCAACCAGGCTAGCTTGAATCCAGTGGCAAAGTGAGCAAGGGACCCACGTCTGGACATACCCTGCCAACTTAGGGCAAATAAAGCAAAACCAAAGGAGATGACGGACATAGTGTTGAACATTGCAAGCACTCACCCCCAGTCAACTGATCTAGGTTTAATCCATCATCATTCCTTAGCTCTCTCTGCCACCCCAGTACAGACATGGCCATAAGCAAATCAGTCTGACCCTGTGCCTCTTGGGAACAGTCCAGCCCGAACTGCCAACCAATGTCTTCCCTGGACCAGAAACAAGCATCCTGGGACCAGTTTCTTGCTATTCAGCCATCATCAGCGAGGCTAGGTTGAATCCAGTGGCAAAGTGAGCAAGGGACCCACGTCTGGGCATACCCTGCCAACTTGGGCAAACAAAGCAAAACCAAAAGGGATGATGGACGGAGTGTTGAACATTGCAAGCACACACCCCTAGTCAACTGATCTGGGTTTAATCATTCATCATTCTTTAGCTCACTCCGCAACCCCAGCTCAGACATGGCAATATGCAAATCAGTCTGACCCTGTGCCTCATGGGAACAGTCCATCCTGAACTGCCAACCAATTTCTTCCCTGGACCGGAAACAAGCATCCTACGACCAGTTTCTTGCTATTCAGCCATCATCAGCCAGGCTAGGTTGAATCCAGTGGCAAAGTGAGCAAGGGACCCACGTCTGGGCATACCCTGCCAACTTAGGGCAAACAGAGCAAAACCAAAGGGGACGATGGAGTGAGTGTTGAACATTGCAAGCAATCACCCCTAGTCAACTGATCTGGGTTTAATCCATCATCATTCTTTAGCTCACACCGCCACCCCAGTTCAGACATGGCCATATGCAAATCAGTCTGACCCTATGCCTCAAGGGGACAGTGCAGCCCAAACTGCCAAGCCATTTCTTCCCTGGACTGGAAACAAGCATCCTGGGACCAGTTTCTGGCTAATCAGCCATCATCAGCCAGGCTAGCTTGAATCCAGGGCAAAGTGCGCAAGAGACCCACGTCTGGGCATACCCTGCAAACTTAGGGCAAACAAAGCAAAACCAAAGGAGACGATGGACGGAGTGTTGAACATTGAAAGCACTCACCCCCAGTCAACTGATTTAGGTTTAATCCATCATCATTCTTTAGCTCTCTCGGCCACCCCAGTTCAGACATGGCCATATGCAAATCAGTCTGACCCTGTGCCTCATTTGAACAGTCCAGCCCGAACTGCCAAGAAATGTCTTCCCTGGACCGGAAACAAGCATCCTGGGACCAGTTTCTGGCTAATTAGCCATCATCAGCCAAGCTAGGTTGACTCCAGTGGCAAAGTGAGTGTTAGAACCGGCGGTCTCTAGTTGGCAGAGGTATACACTTCTGACAAATAGGGACCCACCAACTCTAGTCAGGGCAAGGGGATTACACACTCAGATAACCCCTGCTACCCCCTTGGTAGCTTGGCAGAGCAGACAGGCTTATCCCAGAGGCAGTATCTTAAGCATTTATGACCACATACAGTAATTAAGTGAATACACTACAGATGGACACGACACAGAAGTTATTATAAAAATAGGATTTTTATATAAGGCTTAGCACAAGACCAAATAACGACAAAAATATACCACAGTCTTAATAAATACTCTTTGGAAGGAAAAATGATAGTTCAAGTAAGGTTTCTTCTTGGCAAAAAGTTCTTTAGCAACAAAATTGAGTATTCTTCTGAAACACAGTTCTTTGGCAACAATGTGACCCCCACAGGAGTCACACGACGTCGAGTCTACAAGATTCCCAAGGTTCGGCGTCGACCGCGAGGAGCGCTACGTCGAGCCTGGAGTTGCAACAGACCCCACAAGTACAGTACCTTGAGAAATGACGAAAACGATGCTCCACGGCGTCGAGATGTCGGCGTCGAGGTCGGCGTCGATCGTGCCTCGGAGTCGGGTGAATCCGCAGCGGTGTCGAGGGATGTCGGGCCGGAGCAGCGCTCACGGCGTCGAGAAGGGCGTCGAGTCGATGCGATCAGCAGCGGCGTCGGGACGGGGTCGCTTGGAGGTGGAGCCGATGCTCACTCCTCACTGGCGTCGATACCGGCGTCGAGACGGGGTCACTTGGAGCCGGGGCCGATACCCACTGCTCACTGGCGTTGCTGCTGGCGTCGATCGGGCCCGGCGGCCGGCGTCGAAGGCTCGGGACACTGGAGCCGTTACTCACGATGTCGAGCTGGATTCGGCGGCGTCGGCGGCGTCGAGACTGCAGATTTTCCCTTGTGGACTGGAAACAACACTTTCCAGCAATTCAGCAATTCAGTAGATGGTGAAGTCCTTTGGCCCTGTGACTTCAACAGGAGACTGGCACTCTTCCAGCCCTTGGAGATGTCCTAGCAAGTGTTCAGAGAGTACACACCAAGTTCCTCTCTCCTTGTTCCTTGGCAAAAATAAAGAAGCAGCTTTCAGGTTCCTCCACAGCAAAACAGCACTCTGGCAGAAAGGGGAGGCAAGTACTTAGATCAGCAGGCTTCTTGTCCTTGGTACAGGTTTCCTTGTCAGAAATGATCTGAGTTCTTGGTTCAGGGGTCCTTCTCTTATACCCCTTTTCTCCTTTGTTCCCTTTGTCCAAGCAGGGAAATTCCCGCCATCTCAGGTTCGTTGTGGGTGTTGCCAGGCAGAGGCACCTGGCCTATTCACTGAGCAGGGCAGAGTCCTCAGCCGCCCAGCAGGAGGCGGAGCCAGTATTGTCACTGGCAGGAGCAGGGCTATCAGTCGCCCAGCAGGAGGCGGAGCCAGCATTGTGTCAGGCAGGGCAGGCTACTCTTCCCTCACTCTATGTGTAAATGCCTCATTCACCCCACACTGACTCATTCAGACCTCTGGAGCCACCCAGCCCCTGACACACACACCAAACCAGCAGAGACCGGTGGATAGTTGCACAAGAAAATAGCCACTTTCTAAAAGGGCTATTTTCAAACATAGAATTTAAAAAACATCCATCCTAAAGGATGTGGTATTAAATTCTGAGTTCAGGGATACTAAACTCGACCTGCTACCATGCTCCCTGAGTCAGATAGATTATAATGGAGTTAATAATCAGTCTGCCCAGTCTGGCCTATTGGAGGCAGGTAGCCCTTCAATAGTGAAAAACGAAAATGGCTGTAATTCACTATTAGTTCATGCCACACACATCAGGGCATGACCTACCTTTTACCAACAATGCACCCTGCCCTAGGGCCTACCATAGAGGTGTCTGAAATGTGGCAAAGTGAAGGTTTAGAGCCTGGCAAGTAGGTTTCCTTGCCAAGTCGACATGGCAGTCAGGGACTGCACGCAGGCGCTGCGGTGGCAGGCCTGAGACACATTTTACAAGCTGCTTCTGTGGGTGGCACAACCAGTGCTGCAAGCGCACCAGCAGCAGTTAGCTTACACGCCCTTGGCACACGCAGTGCACTAGACTAGGGTCTGACAGTAAGTCAACCAAGCCAATCATGGTAACACCAATCAATGTAACAATTTAACATAGGGAGCACTTGCACTGTGGCACTGATCAGCAGTGGCACAGTGCCCAAAGCAATAATCCAGCAAAAACATCATAAACAGAGGAGGCAAACAGAAAAAAATGGAGGAGAGACTCATGCCAATGATGCCAGGTCTAACAGTGAGCAAGGGACCCACATCTGGGCAACCCTGCCAACTTAGGGCAAACAAAGCAAAACCATAGGGGATGATGGACGTAGTGCTGAACATTGCAGGCACTCACCCCCAGTCAACTGATCTGGGTTTAATCGATCATCATTCTTTAACTTACTCCGCCACCCCAGATCAAACATGGCCATATGCAAATCAGTCTGACCCTGTGCCTCATGGGAACAGTCCAGCCCGAACTGCCAAGCCATGTCTTCCCTGGACCGGAAACAAGCATTCTGGGACCGGTTTCTGGCTAATCAGCCGTCATCAGCCAGGCTAGCTTGAATACAGTGGCAAAGTAAGCAAGAGACCGATGTCTGGGCATACCCTGCCAACTTAGGGCGAACAAAGCAAAACCAAAGGGGATGATGCACGCAGTGTTGAACATTGCAAGCACTCACCCCCAGTCAACTGATCTGGGTTTAATCCATCATCATTCTTTAGCTCACTCCGCTACCCTAGTTCAGTCATGGCCATTTGCAAATCAGTCGGACCCTGTGCCTCATGGGAACAGTCCAGCCTGAACAGCCATGCCAAGTCCTCCCTGGACCAGAAACAATCATCCTGGGAGCGGATTCTGGCTAATCGGCTGTCATTAGCCAGGCTAGCTTGAATCCAGTGTCAAAGTGATCAAGGGACCAATGTCTGGGCATACCCTGCCAACTTAGGGCAAACAAAGCAAAACCAAAGGGGATGATGGACATAGTGTTGAACATTGCAAGAACTTACCCCTAGTCAACTGATCTAGGTTTTTCTTGGAGCCTTTGCATGGGCTTGGGCATATTATTAATGATCTTTCAATATGTCAAACAACGCAAAAACAAAGGGGAATATTGAAGGAGTGTTGAACATTGCATGCACTCACCAAGGCTGAAACCAATTAGAAGTTGCTTACATTACCATATAGCCTTGTTGAGCCTCATCAGTGAGGTGAAGCTTGAATCCTATAGTACAGTGACCACACGATCAAACATATACCTGCCTCATACATGAAATCTCTCTATGAAAAACAAAAAAGTGGAATAGGTGGAGTATTTCAATTAATTTCAGCCACCAGTTATTACTGAGTTCACATTCTATTCTATACATTTTACCCACTATGCTCCGGCAGACAGGGACCACTCACATGCAAATCAGACTGTATTGAAGACAATAGAGTGTTCCCTGCTTCTACGGGCCGGTAAAGGCCCGCAGAGCACCATTCCAATGTTTTACAAAGGCCTCTTGGAGCTTGAGGGGATTTAAATCCCCTCGAGCTCCGAGAGGCCTTTATTTAATTTGTTAGAACATTCTGCCCTCTAGTGGCAGAATGTTCAAAAAGCCTTATAGCCTGCCGTATCAGGGCTATACCGGCTATTAAAGTCCCGCTCCCTTGTTAAATTCCCTCGTCTTCGGCTCGGGCCTTTAACGCGGGAGCGGGCCTTTAATAGCCGGTATAGCTTGCTACGGCGGGCTATAAGGCTATATTAAATGTCTCAAGGTTAATAATATTTTCTGGTATGGACCTTCTGCTCCAACATTCCAAAGCTTGTCTTTCAGTGGGTGGAATGTTCTAATAGCATTATACCCCTTGATATAGGCCAAAGCTGCAGGGCTTTTAGCCATAATTTGAGCTCTCAGCAGGAGGCTATAACGATATATTAACATACCACCCAATCATGTAAATGATGTTATCAGTATGTAGATGCATATTTTTTAGAAGGAGCTAGTTTTAAGCCATTGGCTTTTTTTAGGGAGACACGCACAGTATAAAGGTGGCTCTGGCACAAAGAAGAGCTAATTCTCTTCTTGCAAAAAAAACTAGGAAATTCTTTAAGAACCAGAAACGAATTAGTGTGACAGCGACTCCAGCTACACATGGTGGGTGCAATTAACCAAGCTATGTGTGCATGTAAGTTTAATTTATATGAGCAATTTATTTTTTCTCCAGTGGAGAGACCTATTCATGATCCACAAAATTTGGTTTTACACCTCTTAAAAAAGCTTCCTCACTGATACTTTTTTCAGATGAACATGTTCTCAATGAGCAACGAATGGGTGTTCCATTGCGGGCGGAAATTCCTGTAAAGTTTGCAAACATTCAAAAGCATGGTGTTTTCCCATGAATAAATGTGCATTAGGTAAATCTGAATGTGTGGAAATGCCACATTGGAATTCTAAGATATGTTTCTGAAGTGGTCCTGGAAGTCTCCAATTGCTGCGTCTTTTCAGAGGTATTCCTGGAAATTATAATTATTAAATTTACTCAGGCTATAGCAGGAAGACTAAGGAAGCAAATTTCATCTTTTGTTCCTCGGTAATTAGTAATAGAAATTCAGTGCTCCTTTTGATGAAATTCAAGCACTTAAAATATACCAATCATAAGCTTATCCTAATTTATCTACGCCCACTCTAGGGTGACCTTATCAAACTCGAAGAGATTGGTTTTAAGTATTCCTAATTTTACAAGAATTCCAAAATTCCAAAATTGAAAAAACAAATTAAGAAATCTCTGCCTGTCCTCCTTACTTTGGTTCATCTAGTACTTCAGAGGTGAGTTGCCTGATGAGACAGAGAAGGAGGATCTGACAACATGCTCGTTGTAGAGAGAATATCCCTATGCTGAGTAATATGATTATGCATTAAGTTGCTTAATTTGTATTTTGAACTCCTACAAGTAAAGTTAAAATACTCCATATTTTATGAATTATAGTTAGAACACCAAATAGTTGTAGTGAGCGCTGTCACAAAATGCTATGGTGCTTGAAACAGGCAATGGGTCACCAAGCTTGATGCATTGCCGTCTTTTTATGCATTGTAACATATGGAGATAGTGTTTTGAATCACAGTATCTATTATTTGTCAAATGGTGCAATCTTGAGTAAGGTCCCAGAGCTCACTTATCTTTCAACATAATTTCAGAAGTGCCTACAGGTATAGCAGTTTACAAACTGCAATCTTGGGCAATATGAAACACACTGTATCAGTATGTTACAGTTGCCCAACTAATGCAATGTTTTTGATTCCCAAGATGCTTTTGATTCCACTTAGATGCAGGCAGGGTCTCTTAATAAGTCCCAATGGTCCTCTCACATAGCAATCTGGGATGTGAGAAAGGTCAGCCAGGATACAGTGCATCCTTTAGACTATTTCTTTATATATATATATATATATATATATATATGCAAATAAGAAAGTAGTGGAACGTGCGCTCTCAGTGAGACACAGACAGCCAGCAGGATGGTATAGTCCGAGTGTTTAATTCACACAACGCGTTTCGGTACAGAACCTTGATCACGTGTGAAGTGAGCAAAAGCATTACGAGCAATGTTCAAACAGGCATGATCATCAACAAAGGACTACAAGGCAGTAACTGTGGCGGCCATCTCTCATTTACCTGGCTGATGTTATATGTGATTCCATTTATTGTTTCACATGCCTGTGGCAATATCACATTGGTATTGTCCTATGTGAGTATGTGGGGGCCTGGGGGTGTTATTTTGTTATTATAATAATTTTGTTACATTTGCGTACTTTATTGCCTTGTATCCAACATTGTTTGGTGTTCACTATCGTTAATCTCCCCTTTCCAAGATGGCCGCCACAGTTACTGCCTTGTAGTCCTTTGTTGATGATCATGCCTGTTTGAACATTGCTCGTAATGCTTTATTTATGGCTGTCTGCATTTGCTCACTTCACACGTGATCAAGGTTCTGTACCGAAACGCGTTGTGTGAATTAAACACTCGGACTATACCATCCTGCTGGCTGTCTGTGTCTCACTGAGAGCGCACGTTCCACTACTTTCTTATTTGGATATTGCTGTTACCGGCGTGCTCCGCCGGTGTGTGCACCACCTCTCTCGGGTCCCAGCGATCCGGAAGGAGCAACTTTTCTTCGTGGATATATATATATATATATATATATATATATATATATATATATATATATATATATATATTACCTACTTGCAGTCGCCAGTAGGTAGTTATAGTTAGGAACTAGTTACTATAGGAAAATGGCAACATTCCAGTCGCAATAACTTTGGCGCCGATTGATGAATCTTTGTGAAATTTTCAAAACTAATTCTTTGTTGAGATCAGCTCCTATGTTGGGCTTGATTCGTCCAGGGGGTTGAGAAAAAAGGGGGGTCCAAAAATGTGTTTTTTCAATGTTAATTTACATAGGAAATTTTAGACAAGGCTACAGGTCGAACGGGTGAACGGAATTAGCCCAAATTTGGCAGGGAGAAGGGTCTTGGTCTAGAAAGCACGCTTTTGTTTATTTGGTGTAAATCCGTTCAGTAGTTTTTGAGAAATATCGAAATTTACAGATATCGATATTTGGGAATTCTGCCATCTGATTGGCTGAGGCGTTACAAGCACGAGCTTGCTGCTGATTGCCTGCAAGCGCTGGGAGGGTTTGCAACTAGGAAGTGTTGGCCGCCATTTTGTGATTCCGTTCAAGCGAGTAAGGGGGAAAAAGGGGGAAAAATGTGGGAAAGAGGAGGGTAGTAGCACTGTAACCTTTGTGGGGTGTTTAGGGTGTGCTATAGAGGGAATGTGAAGTGAACTAATCATAACTACCGGTGTGAAAGTTCTAGGCTACGAAAATTAAGTGAGGTATTGGCTCGTATGTGATGTTTGTAAGGTGAGCTTGTGCGCGACTCAAGGATTAAAGCGTGAGCCCACACTGTGTGTCTTATGCTGTGAAGTCATGTGCCCTGGCCGCTGCAGTACAGTTGTGGAAGTAGTGTCAGCATGTGTTTATACCTACTAGGATGAACTACTGACCCGTAGTGGTGTGAAAGTCCTGGGGTACGGAATATATGTGAGGTATTGTCTCGAGTCTCATGGAAGGAGGAAGTGTTGGCCACCATTTTGTGATTCCGTTGAAGCGAATAGGGGGAAAAAAGGGCGAAAAAAGTGGGAAATAGGAGGGTAGGAGCACTTTAACCTCTGTGGGGTGTTTAGGGTGTGCTATAGAGGCGGTGCGAAGTGACCTAATCATACCTATCGGGGTGAAAGTGCTAGGCTATGAAAATAAAGTGAGGTATTGCCTAGAGTGTGATGCTGCTAAGGTGAGGTAGTGCGGGACTAGAGCGTGAGTCTAAATTGTGTGTTTTATGCTGCGAAGTCATGTGCCGTGGCCGCTGCAGTACAGCTGTGGAAGTAGTGTCAGCATGTGTTTATAACTACTAGGACGAACTACTGACCTGTACTGGTCTGAAAGTTCTGGGGTACAGAAAATATGTGAGGTAGTGTGTAGAGTCTCATGCTGCTAAGCTGAGCTGCTGCCACAGTCGGGGATGAAAGCGTGAGCCCAAACTGTGTGTCATATGCTGTGAAGTCATGTGCTCTGGCCGCTGTGCCACATCTGTGCAAGTAGTGTCAGCATGTAGTTATAGCTACTTGGAGGAACTTTTGTTTTGAACACTGTAACTTGTGTATGGTGCTTAGGGGGTGTTATATAGGGAGTGTGAAGGTAAATTTGTGTGTATGATATGAATTTGGTATTTGGAAAGTGGAAAGCACTGACTCCTATGGGTCTGATGGTGCTGGGGGCATAAGGGGAGGTGCTGCTGGAGTTGGGAATAAAGCTGATGAACTACTGACCCCTATTATGAACTTTTAACGTGCATGTGCCGTTAAATGTTAGATACAAAGTTGCAAAAGTATATCATTAGGTTAAAAAAAAATGATGAACTTTTAACCTGTAGGTGTTGTAGAAGGTTCCAGAAAGTGTGGTGATAAAATAGGTTGAACTTGTGACCTGTATGTGGCGCGGAATAATAAGTAACTTTTCGGAAGGCAAATTCAAAATTAACCAATGGAGGTAAGTTTTGGAATGTCGTTGAAGGAATGAAGTATTTGGATTTGTTCTTTACCTGTATTTATGTGTGGAGCCACAGAGAAATTGTGCCATTCCTGGTTTCATTCTAGATGAAGTCGGAGCTTTACATGTACTATGTGAGAAAGAGAGAATTGTATGCATGTGTCATTTGAAATCTGGATAACAACTACTAAGGTGAGTTAGAAATTAACAAGGTGTGTTATGTGTTTTATAATATTGATTAAGTATTTGAGGTGATGTTTTTAATTTTGAAAGTATTTTTAATTTCAAAGTAATATAGTGTTAGTAAAGTGTGGTTTTTGATATTGGTTATGAAATATGCATACAATTTGAGATGTTGTTATATAAGTATTTTATATATGTTTAGTAATTTTTCACAGAGAAGTGTAGTTTGTCATCTTTATAGGACTCTATTGTTTTGAAAATTTGTTACAGCGTTAATTTGAATTTGTAATGTATTTGGGGAGATAAAGAAAATGTTGCACGTTTTGAACTCATACTTTTTGTGGAAATAGTGGGGTGGGGGATGGTGGTAGGAGACGTATGTGTTATTAAGTTAAAAGCGATAAAACGAAACGCAGAAATGTTATGTGGGCAGGTTGTGGTCTTATTTTTGACATTGAGAGGTAGGTTTGAATGTAAGTCAGGGTAGGTTGTTGTACAGTGGGGCCGTGTTCAGTGTTTGAAGGTTACATGGAGAGGAGATGGAGATAGGAAAAGTGATACGTTTCTTTTATATCTACGCATAGTTTGAATCATGTGATACTAAGTTGAGATATAAGAAGAATATGGGGCCATATTGTCAAGGACGGCGTTAAAATTATCGCCGCTTTAGTGGCAGGAAACTGCTGCTAAAGCGGCGATAATGGGCTTGATAATATGCCCTTGTGAATTCCCATAGAAGACCATGTTCACACCGGAACATGGGCTTCTATGGGAATTCACAAGGGCATATTATCAAGCCCATTATCGCCGCTTTAGCTGAAGTTTCCTGCCGCCAAAGCGGTGATAATTTTAACGCCGACCTTGATAATATGGCCCATGGTTTCTGGTTTGCATTTGGGTATAGTTAATAGTTTTTGTAGTTTCTGACTAGTGAATAATAAAAAGGTAGATATACTAAAATATATGGTAGTAAACATATTAATTATTTTCTGTTCTTATAGAATAGAAGTAGTTGGGGAGTGCTTCTTTAGAAGAGATGTTTTATAAATGTGTCTGAGATAAAAAAAAAAGGTAAATGTGCGGTATATTTTCTGTATGAATTTGTTGACATTAGAGAACTACATGTGATTATAAGTGATACTATTTGTCAGGCTGTGTCGCTGTGGCGGATATATGTAGGTGTTGAAGTGGTTCGTGTTTTACTGATGGTGAGCTTCACTATCCCTTTTGACACTCGTCAATTTATTCATTCTATTTAATATCTTTAATATAGATACAGTAAAGGGACTGTATATCAAACGTTTGGGAATTAGAACTTTGTTCACTCTCCCCATACCCTGCTATATACTCTACAGAGTGTTTAAACGACTTTCGTAACATATAGATTTCAAGCTAGTAAAGGTGGTGTAGTTCGACTGGGACCATTTATAAACCATGCTATGGGATGGTTTATGTTTTACCTGCCAATTTGCATGTTTGAATACTTTTTGGTGATAAGTGTTCCGGCAGACACGTTAATGTCGTATATGGGTATAGTGGAGCTACTAGGAATGGGGGGGTTCTGTTTGATTTCGCACTGTTAAGCAAGGGCGGGGGTAGGCGTGGGGGAGGGAGTTATGTTGCTGTTTGAAACACAGAATATAGTAACGTGGAGATGTGGAGCTACTAAAGGTGATGTAGTACCACTGGGAGCACTTATAAAGCGTCCTATGGCATGGTATATATTTTATCCGCAAATGTGCATATTTTAATACGGTTTGCTGATGAGCTTTCCAGGAGACATCTGTTGAAGTTAAGGCTGTGTATGGCTATAGTGGCGCTTCTACGTTTGCTTGGGCTCTTTCTTTTATTGCGTAAAGTTAAGCAAGTGCGGGTGTTGAGGTGGTGTAGTGGTACTGTAACTATATATAAACCGTCTTATGGTATGGTGTATGTTTGAGTTGCAAAATTGTAAGTTTTAATATCTTTTGCTGATGAGCGTTCCGGCAGACACCTGTTGACATTAAGTCTATCTATGGCTATAGTGGCGGTAACAGGAGTGCAGGGGCTCGTTGTTTTATTTCGTAAGGTTAAGCATGGTATGGGTGGGGGTGGGGGATGTGCGTATGTTGCTGATTATAAGACGGACATTTGTAACGTGGGCATGTGTTGTTAGTAAAGGTGATGTAGTTTCACTGGGCCAATTTATTAACCGTGCTATGGTATTGTTTATGTTTTTCCCGCAAATTTGCATGTTTGAATACTTTTTGTTGATAAGTGTTCCGGCACACACCTGTTAAAATTAAGCCTGTGTATGGGTATAATGGCGCTACTAGGAATGGCGGGGGTTTCTATTTTTTTTGTACGCTAAGGAAGGGCGTGGGTGGTTGTGGGTGTGGGGGAGGTGGGTATGTTTCTGATTAAAACACAGAATATAGTAACGTGCAGATGTCAAGCTAATAAAGGTGATGTAGTACCACTGGGAGCACTTATAAGGTGCCGTATGGCATGGTATATGTTTTACTCGCAAATTTGCATGTTTTAATACGCTTTGCTTATGAGCGTTTCAGAAAGTGGGGGTGCTGTAAAAGGGGGGCAAAGCTCTTAAAGGGGTGTGGGCTATGCAAGTTGGGCCGTGGTCTAAATCAAGATTGTGTGCTTTAGAAAATCCTCTCCAATTATCCTACGTTTGGAAAAAAACATTCTTTAAAGGATTTCCCTTCCTTCTACAACGTGGGTAACGTAGCGTGATGTCTCCAGTTGTCAGTAGTGAACAAAATAAGCATGCGTACATCGATGTGCACGCTCTCACTGCAGTGCAATTTTTTTTTTTAAATTGACTATGTTTGCGAGGGACGAAAATAAAATGTACTATGTTTGCGAGGGCTGAAAATAGGGCCTGATAGAGACCCTTTTGGAGGCTCCTTGCAAATAAGTGCTGGTCCTCAGACCCGGCCCAATTAAACCCTAGCATTCATCTATCCTAAGCACTGCGCCATCCAACCATCTTTTAATTGCTGCATACATTCCTACTTATATACATACATACATCTGTTTCTGCACTTATCTTAAGCATCTATGAGCGCACTCGCCTATTGTAAGCACTGTGTCATTCATGCAACCATACGCCTATATATCCATAGATACATCTGTCCCATAACCAATCCTAAGCATCTATCAGTCCACCAGTGTATCATAAGTACTGGTTCCTATATTCATTTATCCTTCCATTCATATATTGATACATCCATCTATGTATATATGCATTGATGCATCTGGCCATGCATCCACTTGCCTTTTATTCAACTACACGTTCTTATTTTCGGGCATCATCTGCCCCCGATCCTAAATAGGACGTATTATACTCATCCATCCAGCCTGTTAAGGAGTCGAAAAGGTTTGCAAAAAGCATTGACAGGCAGATTATTTTATAAAGAATAACAAAGCTTTGAGTTGCTCTTTGTGGAGCATACTTCACCATCCTTCTCTGGTGGTGTTTTAAAGAAAGGTACATATAGCGAAAGAGATGTAAAGGAGCTTTTAAGACGTCAATTTAGAAACATAATGTTTTGTCGAGTTGTATATAGGTACACTGTTTAAAAGTGGCCATGACTGACAGATAAAGAAATGGTATCTGTTACTCGGAGATAAAAGGAGTTTCATGAAAATCGTCAGAGACTTTTTCGTTCTAGAGTGATTCAGAATTCAATGAAAGAATGCTTCAAATAAAAAAGGAATGTTTTTTTAATTGAAAGAGAAACAGTGTATTGAAAGTATAGTGGATAGTGCTTTCAATTTAAAACAGAAGTTATTCATTGTGATTTTGAAGAGAAATTATTAAACCGAACGTTAAGTTGTTACAAAGACTAGATCTATGTCACGTACGAAAATATACTGAGAAGTATGGACATTATCTGGCTTGTCTTTGAAGAAAAGCTTGTAAAAGTGTTTTTTATCAGTTGAGAATGTTAGCAGTATGTTATTCAGAAATGCGGAAGTTTGTGAGGAAAGTGTACTATGTAAAAAGTTCTGCATTATTTTTAAGTGACCTGAGTACAAGTCTTTTATATGCTTCTTTATTAGTTGTTCAAAAAAAGTTTGATGATATTGAAATGCGATATTTTGGTTCAGAAGAGCAGTTCATAGAACGTGAAAGTTTGACAATTACAGATGTTGGAGGAGATGGGAAAGTGATTAGCACTGATCAGTATGAAGAAGAAATTGGAAAGTTTAATGTAGTGTGGTGTGAAATACGAGACTATGTTTGTGTTTGTTGTCGACGTACTGATTATAAAAATCAAAGTAGGAATGTTGATTTGTATTTGTAAAAGTGAAAAGGAGAACGATGGTAAGTGGGTAGAATTTGCAATTTACTCGTTGGTGGAAGGTCAATTTGAGTTAGGTAGTGATCAACGTATATGTAACTATTGTTATAACAAATTAGAAGAGAACAAAATGGCTTTTAGAGCAGTACACAATAACTTAGAATTAGTAGCTATTCGGGAGGAACTGGCAGAGTTGAATACATATGAGTCTGTTCTAATTCAATGTGTTAATTCTTTTCAAACTATAATTCGGATGTAGCCTAATACATGTAAACTGTCACCAACAGACTTGCAAAGAGGTTTAACGGAAGAGTGGTGTACTTACCTTTGGATTTTAAGAAAAATATTGAAACTATTGCTGTAGTGAAAGAGGAAGATTAGGCAGTAGTCATTCTAGTAAATGTTGAAGTAACAAAAAGTCAGAAAATATGGAAAGATTTTGTGGGTGTTAATAAAGTTGAAAAGGCTACCTTATATTTTATAGAGAACAATTTTTATTACAAAACTAAAAATGTGGGTGAACAGGTAATAAGTTTAGAAGATGAATCTTGTTGATCAATATTCTGAAGCTGCAATCGGTAGAGGTGGATCATTATACCGTCCACCTTCTCCTGTAGGAAACAGCTGTGGAAAATAATGACCTTCCAAGGTTTTCTCCCATACACTTATTGGAGTTCCCTGTGCTTTTTTCATTTCAAATAACTCAATGCTGCTTCCTATTACTTCTTTTGAATACAAAGGACATATTGTGTAATGTTCATAAATATCTTCAGTCCTTGACTTGTCCACTTTCTCTATTTGACCACTTGAAATTTCAGATTATATTCTGCAGATCCTAGATTTCGACAGTGCATTTTATACATATTTCAACTTTTTGTTTGAAAGTGATCTGTCTTCTTTGTCGTATGCAGTGAACCACCTACTTAAAACTAAAGTTCATCAATAAGTTCTTTCTATGAAAGAATTTGGGGAGAAACTTCAAGAAAGAGATGAAAATTTAGAAGGACACTTAATCAATTTGATGGCATGTCAACGTGGAACAAATGAGTACTGGTATTGTCGTCATGAAGAACTCAAGTGTATGTTATGGAACGCAGGTACAAGAACATGGTTTGTCTCACTCAGGTGTCCAGAGTATGCATGGGAAGATTTGCTTGACTTTCTAAGAGTAGCGAATTCCAATATAACATTTTTTGAAATAAAGACTTGTGGTGAACTGTGTTCATTGGATCCTGTATATGTGTACAGATATTGTAATGATAGGTTTCAACCTATAATGTCTTTTATCTGCAATAAAAAGAATACAGCTCTTGGAGAGGTTACCGATTTCTTTTGGAGAAAGGAGTATCAAGCAAGAGGTGCACCTCATATACTTATGCTACTATGGATCAAGGATGAACCTAAATTTGGAAATGATTCTGATGAAACAGTATTGTCTTTCATTGAATAGTATGTGACATGTGAGATACCAAGAGATAGAAGCTTGAGATAGCAAGTTTTACGTTTCCAAAGTCACAGTTGTTGAAAGTATTGCAGAAGAAACTACAACTTTAAAGGAACATTTTACACCAGATGTCGGTTTGGTTCCTCCTGTCCAGTCATTTGTAAAGGAAGAGTAAATTATTTTCTGTCTTATATAAGGCACACAATAACTTGGAAATCTCAAAAGAATAACTACAAGTTAAAAAGAAGAGAAGTGTCAAAGTATATCAATGATTACAATCCAGTCATTTTAAAAATGTGGAATGCGAACATGGACATTCAGTATGTTGCAGATTACTCAATTGATGTTGCATGTTACGTTACATCGCACATAACAAAATCAGAAAAAATAGAGATGAAAGAACTGTGGGAAGAAATTACACGAGAGAAAAGCCTTAGTAAAGAATTGTACAGCTTTACTTTGAAAATGCTTTCTCACCGAGAAATTGGATTGTATGGATGTTCAGACTGATTGTGCTCTTCAAGTTTAAATTCAAAGTCACGAGGAATCATTTGGGTAAGTTTAGGTCTTGCCTGCAAACGAAATGGAGTCTTGAAATGATTTTAAGAAATTGAAGAATTAGCAGTTAATGAAGCAGAGAGTACAGACAATCTCAAAACTAATATGTTGGGCACGTACTAACCGAAAAGGAGTCAAAATCTGGAACAGCTATGTCTGTATGAAGTAGTTCAACATTACAGCTTGAAATGTTAAAGAGAATGTAAAAGAAGGAAAATATGCAGTAGTTGGATGTCATGGTTGCTTAGGAAAACATGCAAAGAGTAATCTCATAAACCACAAGAAAGTTAATTGTGAAAGTTTAGATAAGGGATAATTTTACTATTTAGCACTTCTGCAACTCTTTAATACATGGTGTAGTGAAAGTGAATTATTTGGAGACTTTGACTGTTACGAAGATTCTTGTAATACATGTAAAAGTAGCGTTGCATGTACAATTTTTGCTATATATTTAAAAATGTTGAATGATGAAGTTGAAGAGAAAAAAACTATTACAGCTGTAATTAGTAATGAAAGTTCTCAAGATAGTGAAAGTAGAGGTCCATATCGTCACGATCTTCTTGGACAAGCAATACTGGAAAATGAAGCAGCCATTGCTATGCATGAAGTTGAAATTGCAATGTGGTACAGCATTTCCGACAGTGAAACAGGGTCTTGATTCTATGATTGAGGATGTCAAAGTATGTGATGATTTCTGTGTACCCCCTCTGACCAGGTGCAATCAACTCTAGGTCCCAACAGTGGAATGGCGTCTTGATCCCACAATGGACGATGTTACAACTGCATCTGAGAGTGGAGATGAAGGTACTCCCTTCGACCAGGTGCAACTAACTCTAGGTCCCAACAGTGGAACGGTGTCTTGATTCCACTATGGATGATGTCAGATATTACCTGCTGCTTGTTTTTCGCAGAACTCACTCTGTTGAGGTGCATCAGACTCTGTGCTTCCATAGGTAACTGCTGTACAGGATTATTGGGGTTGGTTGAGTGTGGTCACTGGAGTACACCGCGGTACAGCAGGTCCGAATACTGAAACAGGGTCTTGATTCTATTATTGAGGATGTCAGAAGTTAAAGTCTGTGTTTATTTCTGTGTAACACCTTCAACGAGGTGCAACCAGCTCTAGGTCCTAATAGTGGAACGGTGTCTTGATCCCAGAATGGAAGATGTCCAATATTACTTGTTGCTTGGTTTTCATAGAACTTCCTCCGTTGAGGTGCATCAGACACTGTGCTTCCGTAGTTAACTGTTGCACATGATTATTGTACTTCGTTGACACCAGTCAGTGGAGTACACCGTGGTACAGCAGGTCTGAACAGTGAAACGGGGTCTTGATTCTGTGATTAAGGATGTGACAAGTTAAAGTGTGTGATGATTTTTATGTAGCCCCTCTGATCAGGTGCATCAAACTCTAGGTCCCAACAGTGGAACGGTGTCTTGATCTGACAATGGAGGATGTTAGAACTTCATCTGAGAGTGGAGATGAAGGTACTCTCTTCGACCAGGTGCAAGCAACTGTAGGTCCCAACAGTGGAACGGTGTCTTGATTCCACAGTGGGAGATGTCCGATATTACTTGTTGCTTGGTTTTCATAGAACTCCCTCCGTTGGGGTGCATCAGACTCGGTGTTTCCGTAGCTAACTGCTGCACATTATTATTGTGCTTGGTTGACACTAGTCGGTGGAGTACACTGTGGTACAGCAGGTCCGAACAGTGTAATGGGGTCTTGATTGTATGATTGAGGAAGTCAGAAGTTGAAGTTTGATTTTATTTCTGTGTACCCCTTCTGATCTGCTGCAAGCAAGTCCATGCTTTCGAATTGAACGGTACATGGCTGTCAGGTGTTAATGAATAGTGAGTCTGGCCTACAATGCAGACAGAAGTGTTCACAATTCAGATCGAGTGCTGATTGTATAATTGTAGAATCCAGTAGTCAAGTAACCACAACGTCTATTGGAATATTGATATTATATTTTTAGTATACTTCTTTGAAGACATTTTTTTAAATGACTTATAGGTTTAGTACAATGACCAAATTTAATTTGCAAGTGCAAAGGACACTGAATAGTCTACACTGTAGACAGCAAAAATGGTATTTGAATTGTTTTGTTTTATTTATTGTAGATTTTTCTGCAATTGATGTTGTTGTCTTTTGTTAAGAGGAAGTGAGAAAAAGTATTCATGGATGTCTGTGTGAGTACTGTTTACAATTAACACTGCAGATAGCTGTGTTCACAATTAGGATCGAGTTGGTCCTGTCGATGACGCAGTTCTGTAGGAAAAGACATTGCTCCAGTGCGCTCTGTCCACACCATGAATATGTATTATTACAGGCTCCAGACACGCTTTTGTTGCTTCGCGTACGACAAACTGTGTAGCTGAATTCCACCTTATGTAGCTGTGGGCCCTTGCTGACCGCTCTCTCTGGCCTACACTGTAGACAGCAGTGTTCACAATTTAGATTGAGTTGCTATTGCTGATGATGTTCTGTTGATGGCAACAGATATTACTCCAAGTATGGCCTGCCCGTCTACAGCACAAATCATTGCTGGTTGACATGCTGAATGATTTTGATGTGGCTTTCTGAGTGCACTAAAAATGATGGAACCTTTATGATAAAATCTTTTTGTGTATAATTTCTGATCTATTAATTGTGTCTCAGTATAACATAAGTTGTGTTTTTTTACGATAGAATATTTTTCTGTATTACTTCACATCTACTGTCCCTACCTTACTGCAGTACAAACTATTGATTCTTTTATTATTGAATGTCTGTGTGTGATCCAATGATTACTGTTGTATTAGATGATAGCAGCAACTATTCCTTGAGGAATGGTTTACACTGACTCCACACGCATCCACCACAGATGTTACTGGATATGTGACCATGGTAATAAAAAGGTGCCGAGCGCATGTGCTCATACCCACTTCCACTATCTATCTGTGTATGTGTGTTCATTGTCTATGCATGATAGTGCCCCTGGGCTGCATAATATTACATTGTGCTGTGGGCAGTGTATTTAACTATGTTACCTCTGTCAGTGGGG
The DNA here is from genome assembly GCF_964204655.1 of Triturus cristatus. NCBI lineage: Eukaryota > Metazoa > Chordata > Amphibia > Caudata > Salamandridae > Triturus > Triturus cristatus. The sequence continues at coordinate 874,521,901 of NC_140582.1, read as the reverse complement.
AAAACTTCGGTTATTTAACTTGTAGGTGTATGGCTATCACAGGTGGAAGGCTACTTTACAGACCATGAATATTGATGAAGATGATGGTTGCATGTTGTGTGTAGTGTAAGATATGTGTACATTGCAAAAAGTTTAGAAAAAAGCTCTCTAAGCAGAAGAGGTGTGTCTCATCAAATGCAGTACAGAGATTGACTAAAATGGGTGGCGTTTTCCAACTGTTACAATGGGAAATGTTATGAACTAATGAATTGCTTTTTTTAAGGGTCACATGGCAATCGCGCACCTAGTGCACAAGGAGACCGCACACCACGTGATTTTGAGAAAATATAATTGGTAAAATATAAGTTTATTACAGTTAGAGATATATAAATGTTTAAAATATGTTAGATTATCGCTTGCTTTTATATACACTTTAAAGTTATTTAGAGATAGTTTTGAAACAAAAAAAAATGAGGGAATGGCGTACGAGGCGCAACACCGTATGTTTATGATGAAACACAGGGTGTGGCAGCGTGCACTTGTCGCATTCGCGACGCGCAGCGGGCACGACCCCAAACGTACATGACATAACACACGGCTTGGTAGTGCGTACCCGTAGCATACTAAAGTAGCAGCTGGCGCGACCGCATACGTACATGTTGTAACGCGGGACGTGGTGTCACAAACCCGTCGGATATGAAATGCGCATCATTTAAATGTGGTGGATAGGATTCGCGTGCTGATTGAGGTTGGTAGAGTACCGGTACAGGACTGTAGTTTTCTCCCCCCCAAAAAAGTTTGATATGCATATTTTTGGGGGAAGATATAAAACTTTACATCATTTTTAAAGTTAAAAAAAGGATAATAGAGTTGCAAAATATTAATAAACAATTAGAAAAAATATAGGTTTTATTCATATTAAAATATGAAATGAACATTTAAAAAACCTTTGAAATTCACTGAAACAACCATAGGTTTCAGGGACGTTATAGTTAGTTGGATATTTGACTCATATAAAACCAGAGAAATTCGCCAGTTATAGTTTGTTGAGCTAACTATAACTCGCGCGCCCGCAATGCACTGCTGATGATGTCACATATTACATCACTCATGACATGGTCAGTGACATCACTCATGACATCAATGATGACATCTCAAATGACATCACTGATGACATCACTGATATATAAAAAAAAAAAATACATACATAACTTAGCATTTAAAAAACCGTACAAATTCACTGAAAAAACCATAGGTTTCAAACACGTTATAGTTAGGAATTAGCATTTAAAAAACCTTGCAAATTCACTTAAAAAACCATAGATTTCACACATGTTAAAGTTAGGTGGATATTTCTCTCGTAAAAAAACAATGAAATTCCCCCGTTATAGTTAGTTCAGATAACTATAACTCGCGCGGCCGCCACTCTATCACAAGGATGATGTCATCAGTGATGTCATGAGTGATGCCACTGACCATGTCATGAGTGATGTAATATGTGACGTCATCAGCAGTGGATTACGGTCGCGCGAGTTATAGTTATCTGAACTAACTATAACTTGGGAATTTCATTAGTTTTTTACGAGAGAAATATCCACCTAACTATAACGTGTGAAACCTATGGTTTTTAAGTGAATTTGCAAGGTTTTTTAAATGCTAATTCCTAACTATAACGTGTGTGAAACCTATGGTTTTTTCAGTGAATTTGTACGGTTTTTTAAATGCTAAGTTATGTATGTATTATTATTTTTTTTGTGAGTAACTTAATGAATGAGTGGCGGTGTATAACAGGATGTAAAGGTGTATGAGTACATATGAAGAGTGAGTACATGTATGAGTGACTATAGAGGACTGTTGGTGAATGAGTGGTTGTGTATGTAGATCTTGGAATTACTGAATAGGTTGTTGTAACTGGTATTGGCATGTCCATTTGTTTGAAAATTTTAGTTTCTATTTTTGAATGTCTGCATCAAAGGTTATATTAGGATGAGAGGAGGTCTGCCACTCTATCACAAGGATGATGTCGTTGGTTTTTTCTGTGAATATCTAAGGTTTTTTCAATGCTAATTCCTAACTATGACGTGCATGAAACCTATGGTTTTTTAAGTGAATTTCAAAGGTTTTTTAAATGATAATTTCTAACTTAAACGTAACTGAAACCTATGTTTTTTTTCAGTGAATTTCAAAGGTTTTGTAAATGACAATTTTTAAATGTATTAATTGTTATATTTATTTTTTTGATACTGATTTACTCCATTTTTTTTAAACTATTTATTTTTAGATATTTTATTCTTTAAATGACATTATAAGTACATTATACATTACATTACAAAATATACTTTCTCAGAATTAATTAATTTAGTTAAATACTTTTCAAATAGGCAATAGACTTTTTGAATGCAATAGTTACAATTTCAAACACAATGCAACATTGAGCTCAATGGGAATTTCTAATTAAATGCAATTACTTACTTTATGGATTACTTTTCTAACCACAGGACTGGATCCTAGATTCAGTCCTGAGACATCTCCTGTAAACAGTTGAGTAAAAGCGTTTTGGTTACAGTAGTGATTTTTAAGGACTATTATTGTATTTTAAAAGTTGACACTTTTTCACATAGAATCACCAATGTTATCCTGCGGGAGATAATTCACTTAACAGGTAAGTAGTGTTATCATTACTTTTTCTTACTCAGTGGTGGATCCTGGATCCAGCACTGGTGCATCTCCTGTAAACAGTTGAAAGTATGCATTTAAATCATACAGGCGATTTTTAAGGAATATTTGTAATTTGTGAAAATCGACACTTAGAAACTTTTCTGGTGAAAACCAGACAATGGATTACTATGGAAGGAAATACAAGTTACTGGTAAGTACGGTTAGAATTACTTTTCAGGGTCAGTGCTGGGCTAAAAGATGCAGCACTGGGATCTCTCCTGATAACAGGTGAGTAAATTGGAATTTGTAGTTCAACTGATTTAAGAGGAATATTTATAAGTTTCAAAAATCAACACAGAAACTTTTTCAGCAAAAAGCAGGCAATGACATCCTATGGAAGGAAATTCAAGCTACTGGTAAGTACAGTTAGAATTACTTTTCAGGATCAGTACTGGGCTCAAAGATGCAGCACTGATGTCTCTCCTGATAACAGGTGAGTAAATCGGAATTCGTAGTTTGGCTGATTTTAGAGGAATATTTTAAAGTTCCAAAACTCCACACTTAGAAGAATTTCCAGGTGAAATAAATCAATGTTAGCCTATGGAAGGAAATTCAAGTTACTGGTAAGTACAGTAAGAATTACTTTTCAGGATCAGTACTGGGCTCAAAGATGCAGCACTGAGGTCTCTCCTGATAACAGGGAAGTAAATCGGAATTCGTAGTTCGGCTGATTTTACTTCGGTCCAGTATATATAGAGCCACTTTCCTACAACATCCCCTCCCTTCACCACTGTGCAAACATGCCCTGTGGTGCGTTTTAAGTTGGGGAAATTATTCCCCTTCAATCCTGAGGGTCCCTAGAGTCCAACTAGCCCAGTAGGTACATCCAGTAAGCGCCACAGAGCTGCGTCGCAGAGAGATGTAAAATGGGGCACAACCTGCACCACCTCTCTGCAACGTAGCGCAGTGGCGCTTCCTGGAAGCATAATCGGCCCCGGGGACCCCATCCCCAAGGGCATGGCCCTTTTTTAAAATAATTTTGTATATAGAACTGCCTTGCCCCCCTCCTTAGGCCATTTATGGCCCTGGGGACCCCATCCCCCAGGGCCGGCCTTTTTATTTTTTTAAATTACATTTTGGGGAGGGAGGTGCGTGGCCCACCTCCCGGGCCACTTGTAGCCCCAGGGACCCCATCCCCCGGGGGTGGCCCTCTCCATTGGGGACCATAGGGGGTCCCCAATCCCCCTACGGTCCCGCCGGCTCCCCACCTCCTGCGGGAGCCGGCATTGGTTTTACACACGGGGAGCTGCTAAGATGAAGCTCCACTGCGGAAAAGCAATTTGCTTTGCTATTTGGAAGAGAAGGCAGGATTCCTGCTCTCTCTTCCAAATAGCAAAGCAGTTTGCTATGACAGGGCGGGAGCCGGAGGGTCCCGCCCTACCATAGCAAACTACAGTGTCCCGGGGTGGGCACCCCGGGACACTGCAGGAGCCGGCCCTGGTGGTCTCCGGGGCTGGGGGGTCTGTCACGGACCCCCAATTTGAATCTTTAGTGCCCCGGGGAGGTGGCGTCCCCTGGGGCACGTGGGGGGGCTTGAGCCCCCCCACACAGGGTATTTTTTTTTATTATAAAGCCCCGGGGGTGGAGGTCCCCAGGGCTGCGGTGGACCTGTGTGCCGTCCCCCCACAATGTTAATAAAGTCAAGCACTGGGGGTGGCAGTCCCCGGGGCTTGGGGGGGCCTCTAAACTATTAAGCCCCGAGGGGTTGCGGTCCCCGGGGCTGAGGGTGGCCGTGTGCCCCCCCGCAATTATTTATACTTGCCTGGGGCAGTGTGGGGGGGGATTGGGCCCCCACCCACACTTTAACATGCCTCTGGGATTTGGCCCCCGGGGGCTAATTGCATTGAAGCACAGGAGCCCATGCTTCGTTTTTTTTTTTTGATCGGCAGGATTCGCACTCCCAGCGTGGATTTTGTCAATTTAAAAAAAAATATCTTTTTTTTGAGGCCTTGGTGTTCCTTGTGGGACCCCCTGAGCAGGCCTAGGGGGTGAGAAGTGTTTCTACCCTGCCCCCTTTTCGTGTTTTGTGTGTTTTTTATTAGGTTTCTTGTGCCTCGGTTCTGGCTGCCAACACTTCCTGATTTGGAGCGTTGATAGCCAATTAGCATGCAGCTCATAATTGGGAGGGTGCGCGCTGGGTACGTATAGGGTGAGCGGTTCCTCTGAGGCCATAGATATATCTATGATTTTGATTTTGATTTTGTCAGGAACTACTGAACGGATTTACACCATTCAAGCAAAAGGCATGACATTGAACCAAGGTCTACCTTTCTGCCAAATTTGGTGTAATTCCATTCAGCAATTCGTGCTGCAGCTGCGATTAACGGTTCCTATGGAAAATTGCATGGGGAAAACATTTTGGGACCCCCTTTTTTCTCAGCCCCGCTTGACGAATCACCCTGAGACTTTCAGGATAGGAGTGGACCGGAGCGCCGCACCAGTTTTGAAAATGTTGCGAAGATTCGTCAACCGGCTCCAAAGTTTTTCCAAATAGAATGTTGCGGATTTCCTATGGATAATAGGTCCTAACTATAACTACTTACTGGCGACCGCCAGTAGGTAATCTATATATCTATACAGACACTCAGACACCGCCACTCATCCATAGAGTTACTCACACACCTAGTCAGTCATGCAAAGAATCAATCATACTCCCATTCACTCACCTATGCAGTTATACATACACCACCTCCCTTATTCAAACAAATACTAACACATACTTACACTATTATACAATAACTAATACAAGCACACACTGATCCATACAGCCACTCTCACAATCACTCACTTTCACATATAGTCATTTATACACTCCAACACTCACATATACTGCCTTTCACATATGCAGTTACTCACACATGTACCACTGAGGCATCCATTCACTCACCAACATACCCATACACACACTCACACACCCATACAGCCCTTCATAGATGCACTCTTCAACCCAGACACCCAGTGAATCATCCACTCTCATATCTATGCACAGAGTCACACCCCCACCCACCCACACAGACACTCAGGCACCCATACAGATACTCAGACAACCAATCAATAACCCATATAGATCCTCATTTAGCTACTCACCAATCCATGCAACCGCTTACACACCAACTGACAAACTAAACTGTGTGAATGTCTGTATCACTCACTTATACAGTCAGTCACGCACCTACTAAATCATCCATCTAGACACTTATACACCCACCCATTCCTCAATACACCTTGCCATATATATATATATATATAAAACATATTTAAACTTTACAGAAACAGACAGTCACTGGATGATGTCATCAGTGATGTCATTTGAGATGTAATCAGTGATGTCATCAGTGAAGTCAGTGACCATGTCATGAATGATGTAATATGTGACGTCATCAGCAGTGCATTGAGGGGCGCAAGTTATAGTTAGCTGAACTAACTATAACAGCCAAATTTCTCTGGCTTTGTACGAGTGAAATATCCAACTAACTGTAACATCCCAGAAACCTATGTTTTTTTCAGTGAATATATATATACATATATACTGCAAGTTCATAAAAGGGTATTACAGCATTTATGCGCAATCACACATCAAGACAATACATGTCCAGTAGCAAGACCTTTAGGGAGTTCCACAAATCCAACAATAGGGAGCTCAGCTACTTTGTGATTGACGCAATCCCCCCAAGTATGTGAGGTGGAGACAGAGAACACAAACTCAGAAAATTTGAGACCAGATATATTTTACAACTCAATACCAAACACCCGGGATGTCTCAATGTAACAGAGGATTTATATACGTGTTTATAATGTATTTTAAAGGGGTTTATGAACTGCTTTTATGCTGTTTCGGTTACCAATATTTTTAGATTTTACATTTTTTATTCCATATTTATTGACAGTAGCACTATGAAATCTCCAGCATTACAGCTAAGAGGCTGCTTTATATCAAAACACATATTTATATATTTAAATTCTCATATTTGATGTGGATTTTCTCCATGCATCTTTGTACATCAACTGCAGTTTTGCACAACCCATTTAAAGCATTTTTGGTTTTTGCACATAGACAGATCCTTTGTGGGACCATCTTGATTTTCAAACGGACACAATATTGTCCCATGGTATTTGCTGAGTTAGAAGGTACCCTTCAGTACATACAGTGATGTCATCAGTGATGTCATTGACCATGTCATGAATAATGTAATATGTGACATCATCAGCATTGTATTGCGGGTGCACGAGTTATAGTTAGCAGAACTAACTATAATTGAGGAATTTCTATTGTTTTGTATGAGTGAAATGTCCAGCTAACTATAACACCCCCGAAACCTATGGTTTTTTTCTGTGAATTTCTAAGGTTTTTTAAATGCTAATTTCTAACTATAACATCTCTGAAACCTATGTTTTTTAAATGCTAATTTTTAAGTGTAATAGTAGTTATACGTATTTTTGTTACTGATTTTCTACAGTTTTTTAACTGTTTATTTATAAATATTTTATTCATTATACAACATTATATATTTTTCTGAAAATAAAATTTAAAATAATGAAAACTGAAATATTGTTTAATTTTTTTAATGTTTTTATTTAAATATATTTATACTATTTCCTTTTATAATTTTTTCTTTCACATTTTTTTCGGAGTCGCGCACCCAAAGCATACACATCACTGTGGGTGCGCGGATTCTAGCTGTCATTTTAGAAACGTTGTGAAGGATCCGTGTACGGTGTGCGATGGCTGCGTGTTTTTCAGTTACATCATATACATTTAATATTACGTGATGTGCGCGATTGGTATGCGACCAGTCAGCGACTCCTGCTCCCGCGCATTCACGACACATTCGCATTATGGTACGCGACGCTTGCGCTGTGTTGGGTCCCGCGTGACGTCATATACGTGGTGGGGTGCGCGACTCCCACAAATTTATTTTATGTTCTAAAATGATATGTATGTGTGTTTAATATACATATTAGGGCATGAGACTATCTAAGATATTCATAAAAGTAATATATTTGTACTTATAATAAACTTATATTATTTTTTAATATATTTTCGCAAAGTCGCCCGGGTGCGTGCTTCGTGAGCGCAGAGTGCACAGATCTCATGTGACCTCACAAAAAAAGATTTCATTGGTTCATACATTTCCCACTGTAACTATTAAAGGACCCCACCCATTTTAATCATTCTTGTTGGAGCATCTTTAGAGAGACATCTCTATACCTAAATGAACCCTTTTTGCTTGTTTTTTTTGGTGTTTTTCAAAAAATATCGAACAAAATGGCATCTACACAGCAGCAGCAGGAGGAAGTATCTTCTGAAGAGGAATTCTTGCAGGAGGCACTACATCCACAGAGGCCGGAATCTGTTGAGTGGAAATTCTTCACTTTTCCACCTGGAGAGAAGAAAGTAAATGCGAGAAAGGTGACGTGCAAAATTTGTGACCGAGTCCTGTCAAGAGGCAGTGAAAAAAAATACTCTTGTGGCACTGCTTCTATGTACAAGCATCTCCGGACCACACATCCTCTCAATCTTGCTTGGGAGGAAATGAGGCGAGCTGCTTTGAACCCATCACATGCTGTGGCAAGTACATCTGGAGCGTCCTCAGGAACACCTGCAATGAACATTAGGCCAGAATTCGCCTTTTTTGAGCAACACTGCGTGAAGTGTAAGAAACTTATATGCTGCGGTGAGCAGTCGGTGGATGCAGTTTGTGCTGCACAACGCAACCATCGTTGTTAATTTTTTTGTTTTTGGAATGATAAGTAATTCCAAATGTTTCCTGTTTTATTTGTTCTTTTTTTTGTTAATTTTTTGAAAAATCCCCCAAAAATACAAATTGTTCAAAAAAAGAGAAAAAAAAAGAAGAAAGAAAAAAAAAAGAAAGTTTGGTTGAATATATGTATACAGCATGATTGACTGAAAGAATGCATTAGTAGTGTATGGTGAATTTATAGGTGAAGATTTATGAGGAAGTACTGCAGCGTGACACTGCAAGCTCTTTAGCTGCACTGCACTGTGGCACTTCCGAAGCACGGGGATGTGACATATGTACATGAATATGTTGCAACTCTGTGCTTCCCTCTGCACTGCTGCATAAACTGCAGCCATGCGGTGACACAGGCACCCTTGCACCATGGTGCAAGGATGTCTGTGTCATGTGGAGATTGTTTTTGTGCAGGAAGAGATACCTTACTGCACGAAAACAATCAGTAAAGGCATTTTCCTCTTTCAATGTATGCTGTGGAATGCAGCATACATTGAAAGAAGAAACAAAGAGGAGAAATTAAAACAATTCTCCTCGTTGCACCTTGCTACACCAACTCTAGGATGGCGCAGCATTCACACACATCTCCAGATTTACGATTTCTCATAAATCTGGAGATGTGTCTTGTTCTATAAGTGTTGCATGGGAACACCCACAGCAACACCTATGGGACGCCCCTTCAACGCAAAGTTCTGTGTATTAAGGGGTCATATTTACAAGGAGAGGAAAACCATGCAGGGTGGCTTTTCCTCTCCTTGTAAATATGAAGGAGTGCCTGGCGCCATCACTACGTTACAAAAAGTGACGTACTGGTGGGGCAGGGTGCTTGTAAATCTGCCCCATAAGTGCTTAGCAGACTTATACAATAAGAACATAGTGCTGGATGGGTGATTGAAGAATTGCATGAGACTGACGGGAGGCATCCTACGCTGCATGGGTACTACTTCAGTATTTAATGGCGTGGACCAATAGTATGTATCTGCTTAGAGATTTGTAGGGATTATGCACAGAATATTTTATGTGTACTTGTGTTGGTGCCTAGGTCATTTTATAAGAATACCACTAGTAACTGGAATGATGACAGTGCTGCAAACAGAGTGAACAAGTAATTTATAAGTGCTTACGTATTGGTGGAGTGATATGATAAGTAGATAGTGGTAGATAAGTGATTAAAGAAGTGCATGGGACAGACTGGACGATTCCTACACTGCATGAGTACTAACTGGGTATTTAGAAGAGTGTATCAATAGTATGTAGCTAGTTGGAGGTCTGCTTGGATAGTGCACAAAATATTATAAATGTACTTGTGTTAGTAGCTAGGCCATTCCATAAGTTCATGACTAGTAACTAGAATAATTACAGTATTACAACCAGAGTGTATAGTGAATTTATAAGTGATTAGGTATTGGTGGAGTAATAGGATAAGTAGATAGTTCTGGATGGGTGATTGGAGACATGCATGGGACAGACAGGAGGATTCCTGCACTGCATAGGTACTAACTGGGTATTTAGAAGAGCGTATCAATAGTTTGTAGCTGGTTAGTCGTGTGCATGCATAATGTACAAAATATTGTACCTGCACTTGTGTTTTTGACTATGCCATTCCTTAAGTATATGACTAATAAATTAAGTAATTTCAGTGTTGCAAAGAAAGTGCGTGCTAAAATTATTAGTGCTTAGGTATTGGCAGAGTGATAGGATACGTAGAGAGTGCTGGATGGTTGAATGGAGAACTGCATGGGACAGACAGATAGATTCCTAGACTGCATAGGTAATAACTAAGTATTTAAAAGACTGTATCAAAGCTATGTAGCTGATTAGAGGTCTGCATGCATAGTGCACAGAATATTGCATTTTAGGGTGTGAGGAAGTGCATCAGATGATCACGTAGATGATGTCATCAGTGATGTCATTTGAGATGCCACCAGTGATGTCATCAGTGATGTCACTGACCATGTCATGAGTGATGTAATATGTGACGTCATCAGTAGTGCATTACTTTAATCCAAAAAGCTGGCGGCCATATTGGTCTGGTCATGATGTGAAAATTCAGGAATTGATACAATAAAGAAAAGAAAACACGTGTTAATATGCACACAATGTCATTTCTGCATATCTTGCCCTGTGACCGCCATACCTGTATGTTCGTCTTATTCTTAATAAACATACTTAGAATTGCAAACATCAACATAAACAATGGACTACACATTACTTTAAAGTGAAAGGCTATCGGCCATATCAATCTGGGCACATTGCTTATTATAATGGTTCTTACACGAAAGAAAAGGACACACACTATCCCTAAATAAAGTTGTAGCAATTATAGCTCCATTCCATTCACAGATCATTAGAGATGTCATGAGTGATGTCATGAGTGATGTAACTGACCATGTCATGAATGATGTAATGTCTGAGGTCATTAGCAGTACATTGCGGGGGTGTAAGTTATAGTTAGCTCAGGTAACTATAACTGCTGAATTTCACTGGTTGTGTATGAGTGAAATCTGAGTCTAACTATACCGTCCCTGTAATCTTTGTTTTTTTCAGCAAATTTCTATTTTTTTTTTAACATTATGTAAGATGCATATCACAATGGATGGTGGGGGGTCAGAAGCAGGGCCTGGCATTGTGCTGCCCCACCCAAGCTTGCTGCCCCTGCCTCTAAGCCATCCATTGTCCAAGTCCATGTCCCTGCTCCCTTATTACAGCCCTGTATGGCCGTTGTTCTGCTACTGGCCTTCCCGCCTCCTCTGAACAGTTAGCTTGCTGCCCCATCCACCTCCTCCCTATCCTCTGTTGTCTGAATCCATGGACTAGCCTCCTCCCTCCTGCCATGCATGGTCTGATGTGCTGCCACTACCCTCCATTTAGCATGATGTACCAGTCCACTCCTCCTGCCCCCCATTGCCCAATTCTATGCACCATCATTGACCTCCTGCTTAGCCTCTGTGCTTAGCTTGCTGCCCCTATTCTCCTTCCCCCTGCCCTCCGATGTCTTTGTGCATGCCCCTGCTCCATCCTTTTTGCCCACCATGTTCCATGGACCTGCCACTACTATCTACTCTGAGTGTTCTGTTGAGCTGCCACTCCCATCCCACCTGCCTAGCATTGTCAGATGACTGTAACCTGTCCCTGCCATCTACTCCGTGCCTGTCCACATTCCATGCTGATCTTCCCTTCCTCCTGTCCTCCATGGTCCATTTTACTGCCTCACCCTTCTGCCCTCCCTGGTCTGCTGTGCTGCAACTGCTTCTCCTGCTTGCCCCGAGTGGTCTGTTGTGAGGCCCCTACCCCTGAACTCTCTTGTCTGTGCCCAGGTCCTGACCCTTCCTTCTATCCTCCATGGTCCTTTGTGCATGCCACTGCACCCTCCTTCTTGCCCATCATAGCCATTGTGCTGCCACTAGCCCTCCTGCTTGCCAAGCATGGTCTTCTGTGCTGCCACGGCCCCTCCCACATTCCCTGTGTGGTCAGCTATCTGCCACTGACCCCCTCCCACCTTCCCTCCATGGTCTGTGTGTATGCCATATAGCCTCACTGTTGCTCTCCATGGTGTGTCTTGCTTCTAGTGCCCATCCTGCTGACCTCCATGGTCATCTTGCTGCTCCTGCCATGCCCCCTTGCCCCCAGCCCTCTGTTTCCATGTGCAGACCCCTATTCCCTCCCTCCTGGCTTGTCTGTTCCATTGTAATGCCCCTGATCCGTCCTTCCTGCCCTTTATGGTCAGTTGTGCTGCAGCTTTCTCTCCTGTCTGTCCATTATGGTCAGCTAGCTACCATTGCCTCTTTCCCCTCTGTTCTCTGTTGTCCATGTGCATGGTTCTGTCCCCTCCTTATTGCTTTCTATGGATTGTTGTGCTGGACTCCTGTCCCGCATGCACTGTGTGGTGTATTGTGCTACTGCAAACCCTGATGCCTCCCTGTAGGGTCAGTTTGGTGCACCACTCCATGCCCCTCCTGTCCTCTGTTATCCGAGTTCATGTCCCTACCCCAATTCCTCCTGCCTTCCATGATCCAATGTACCATACTTGCAAACTTTTTGAACTTGGTAAGAGGGAGATTTTGAAAACAAACTGGGGTATTGATTTTCCCCTTTGAGTTACATTGAAAAAGAGGAGATTGTAGACAGGAGACAGATCAAATAAAGCCCATTTGAGCTTAAAAACATTGGACGCTTCCTGGCTGAATCGGGTCTGTTGGCATGTATGGTTGTACTACCACTGCCTCTTCCTTCTGCCCACAATGGTCTATTATATTGCCACAACCTCTCTTGCCAGTCCTGTATTGTTGGTTTATTGCCCCTGTCCCCCTTTCCACTGCCCTCCATAGTCTGTTGTGCTGCCACTGCCCTTCCTGCCTGCCCAGTGTGGGTCAAATTGTTGCCTCTGCACCCTCCAACCTACCTTCAATTTTCAGAGTCCGTGCCCCTGGCCTCTGCCTCTCAACAGTATCCTAATGAACAACTAGATTGCTAACATTCTATATTTATTACAAAAGTGTGGAACGCCTGACGTCATCTTGATGTAATCAAAACTGTAATACCTAGAGAATTTCCTTTAGAAATTACATATATGAGAGGGTGTTATTTGCATCATAATAATGGTTATTGCTCTAAAAAACTAAAATGAGGACATAGTTTCTGAGTTTTCAAATAGCGATCTTTATGTTTTTTTATCCAGTTGACCACTTGATTAAATGTTGCACTTAGGGGAGAGGATGTGGTATTACTTCCAGAGCTGCAGACTTTGCAACTGGGGAACCAGGTTGGAGTTTCTGCTTCAGCTCGACATTCTGTGATTCTGGACAAATCACTTAATCTCCCCATGTCTACAACCAAAATCAATTTGTTCTTGTGTGATGTAACCAATGCTCATGTAAAGCACTCCAATACCTGACAAGTCTGCACTATATAAAACTGCAAATACATAAAAAATAAAAAGTGTTTTGCACACTTCTGTCATTGGGCTATATGTGGGCTACATCTGGGTGATATTTGTGCTGCATTTGGGCTCTTTTGTCTCTGGTGGCCATCTTGGGAGACTTATTTGTTATGAAGTTTCCTAATTTCCTCATTTACTGCAGTCTCCTCAGTAGGAAATACTTTCAGTTTTTTACCTTGGTTCCATCAAGAAGGCATTCAGATGTGTCACACATTTGCCATAAATTCTGAATGTTAGCACTCTAGTTGTTCATTGGATCACTGTAGTGAAGCTACTGCTCACCAGGGAGGCCTTCTGCTGGTATTCAAAGTGCATGTTTCAGTCTGCATGTCAGAATTGCTTAATGAAATAGAAGAGGATTTGAGAAGTCAAAATGTGCTCTAATTTTTCTTTCTGCAGCACTAATCATAATTTCTATGGCAAAATGAGCCCCCTCATTTTGTTCCTTTGCAAATTAAATGTTTTAAGTGTTAGCACTTTATTCCAATCAAGATGGCTTCAGGTGTGCCATACTTTTGTCATAAGTAAGACTGTTAGAGCTCTAGTTGTTCGTTAGAACACTCTGGGACATTCTGTCATTGGGCTATAATTGGGCTACATCTGGGTGATATTTGTGCTACATTTGGGCTCTTTTGTCTCTGGTGGTCATCTTGGGAGACTTATCTGTTAGGAAGTTTCCTAATTTCCTCATTTACTGCAGTCTCCTCAGTAGGAAATACTTTCAGTTTTTTACTTTGATTCCATCAAGAAGGCATTCAGATGTGTCACTCATTTGCCATAAATTCAGAATGTTAGCACTCTAGTTGCTCATTAGATCACTGTAGTACAGCTACTGCTCACCAGGGAAGTCTGCGGCTGGTATTGAAAGTGCATGTTTCAGTCTGCATGTCAGATTTTTTTAAAGAAATAGAAGAGGATTTGAGAAGTCACTCAAAATGTGCCCTAATTTTTCTTTCTGCAGCACTAATCATACTTTCTATGGCAAAATGAACCCCCTCATCTTGTAACTTTTTAAATTAAATGTTTTAAGATTTACCACTTTATTCCAATCAATATGGCTTCAGGTGTGCAATAAGTATTGTCATAAGTAGGACTGTTAGCACTCTAGTTGTTCTTTAGAACACTCTGGGAAGCTGCAATAGAACACAAAGGAATCAACTGACAGTCTCTGCCCTTGTTGGATGTACATGTTTTACTGAGAATGTCAGACTTCATTCTCACATGACTGAGAAAGATAATGTGAATTGACAGAAAATATGCTCTCAGTTTAGCTTATAAATCACCTTCCAAACCTCTGTGGGAAAAGCTTGAGAAAATAGTTTTCTCTCAAACATGATTCATGATATCACAGCAGAAGGCTTTTTCACATGGTAAAATCACCTTAGAACACACCACAATTCCTAACATGAGTATGGTACCATCAACAAATGATTTATAATGTAACTAAAGTCTTAAAACCTTCTATTAATGGCAATACTTTTTAATGAGGTGCTATCATGTATATTGGTCCCAAGATGGCTGCCAACACTTCTTGGATGAAGTGCTGACAGCCAATCAGATCTCACGATGAGATGTGTGGCTAGGCTCTGCCCAGATATATATGTGATATTTATTTTGATTTTCTCAGGAACTACTGAACGGATTTACACCATTTCACAAAAGGCACGACTCTGAACCAAAGGCTACATCTTTGCCAAATGTGGTGTAATTCTTTTCAGCAGTTTGGGCTGTAGCTGCGATTAAAGGTTTCTATGGAAAATTGCATTGGGAAAACATGTTTTGGGACCCCCCCTTTTTTCTCGGCCCGCTTGAATAATCACCCCAAGACTTTCAGGATAGGAGCGGACCGGAGCGCCTCACCAGTTTTGACAATTTCGTGAAGATTCGTCAACCGGCGACAACGTTTTTCCAAATAGAATGTTGCGGATTTCCTATGGATAATAGGTCCTAACTATAACTACCTACTGGCGACCGCAACTTAAAAAAACATAGGTTGCAGACATGTTATAGTTAGTGGGACATTTAACTCGCACAAAACCATAGAAATTCCCCTGTTATAGTTAGTTCAGCTAACTATAACTCACGCCCCTGCAATGCACTGCTGATGACGTCACATATTACATCATTCATGACATGGTCAGTGACATCACTGATGACATCACTGATGACATTTCAAATAACATCCCTGATGACATCATCCAGTGCCTGTGTTTCTATAAAGTTTAAATATGTTTTATATATGCCAAGGTGTATTGAAGAATGAGTGGATGTATAAGTGTCTGAATGGAGGATTTAGTAGGTACATCACTGACTGTTTAAGTGAGTTATTACCTGTGTCTTATTGAATGCATGGGTGTGTCGATGGTTTCGAAAAATGATACTCTATATTTTAAGAGTGGACGTATCAAAGGTTATATTAGAGTGTTTTAGGAGGTGCATCAGATTTTCACGTGGATGATGTCATCAGTGATGTCATCAGTGATGTCACTGACCATGTAATGAATGATGTAATATGTGACGTCATCAGCAGTGCATGCTAATTTCTAACTATAACATGCCTGAAACCTATGTTTTTTTCAGTGAATTTCTAAGGTTTTTTAAATGCTAATTTCTAACTATAACATGCCTGAAACCTATGGTTTTTCAGTGACATTGAAAGGTTTTTTAAATGCTAATTTCTAACTAAAACGGGCCTGGAACCTATGGTTTATTCGGTGAATTTCAAAGGTTTTTTAAATGTTAATTTTCTATCTATAACGTGCCTGAAACCTACGTTTTTTTCATTGAATGTCAATGTTTTTTTAATGCTAACTTCTAATTATAATTTTCATTTAACCTATAGTTTTTTCCGACACCCAAGAAGGACACAACACCCACTGCCACAACCTTCAGGACCTCCCCCCGTACCACCCCTCTCCCTACTACCACCAAGGCAGAGCAGAACAGGACAGCGAACCCTCCAAAAAGGGCATGGTCCCTCAGCCATATAATAGCTCAATGTTGTGAAATGTGGCAATCGTTTTTTCAGTAAATTTAAATGCTTTTTTTAAATACTAATTTCTAACTTTAATGTTCCTGAGACCTATGTTTTTTTGTGAATTTTAAAGGTTATTTAAATACTAATTTCTAAATATAATCTTCATAAAACCTCTGTTTTTTTCAGTAATTTTGAAAAACAAAATGTCTTCTTGTTTTTTAAATATGAAACAACTACATACAGTATGAAAGGGAGCTCAGCCCACAGCCACATCTGAAGACCAACACATGTCATAAACCTACTGAATAAACAGCTCTGAGAATACCACAACACTCACCACCACCCCAGTACCCCCCTCTACCATCAAGTCAGCGCAGAACAAGACAGTGAACATTCCAAAAACGGCATGGCCCATCAGCCACACAATAGCTGAATATTGGGACAGGTGTGAACAAACTATATGTGAAGGAAGCAATTCACCCATGAATATCAATGCACACAATGCAAAGTGTAGCGGTGATGTGCTGGACACATCTCATTATGCAGAACACACACCTCACCATGTGCACAAATACTACTGGTGCTTGTAGTGTTGTGGACAGTGGACCCAACCATGTTACGTCAAACACTGGGGAAGATCTCAGTCATGTAGCTGTATCGTCCCCCCGTAGGCATAAGTATAATCGGAGCGGGCTGGTCTGACGTACGCCACTTCAGTGTAGGAGTGTGAATAAATAGGCCGGGGCTCTGGGCGTGGTGCACTTGTGAACTGTGAAGACCAATGACTGTGCCAGAGCGGCGGGCCTCACTCTGCCACAAGGCTGCCGCCATGACCGTGGGTTTCCTCGACACCAGCCCCCTGTGAACCCAGCGGCACAGCACCGCAGACTTATGTCTATACAGACTACTGCCTTCGATCTACACTTCAGACAGCAGGTATCACAATTCACATGGAGTAGCGATTGCACATGACGCAGTCCAGTATGCAAGATACATTGCTCCCAGTGGGGTCCTCTCAGACCACGCATCATCACAGGGTGCGGACACACTGAGCGCCAAAGGTACCACTAACTCAGTGTACCACAAGTCATCGACACATGGCCTTACTGAGGCAGAATTCAACAGACAAAAGCCATTGCTCCGAGTGCGGCACCCAGACCACGCATCATCGCAGGGTACGTACATGCTGAGAGCCAAAGGTACTACTAACTCAGTGCACCATAAGTCTTCACCACGTGGCCTTATTGAGGCAGAATTCAATAGACAAAAGGCATTGGTCCGAGTGCGGCCCCCCAGACCACGCATCATCGCAGGGTACGTACACGCTGAGAACCAAAGGTACTACTAACTCAGTGCACCATAAGTCATCGCAAGGAAGAGTGAACATTTTTATATCAGCAGTGAGGCATACTATCACTCGGAAATCACCCAAAATACTTATAGTATAAAAAGAACAGAAGAATCGAAGTACATAAATGATTACAATCCAGTAATTTTGAAGATGTGGAATGCAAATATGGACATACAATATGTTGCAGATAACTCAATTGCTGTTCCTCGCATACTATCCAAATATAAGTCCATACCTGGAAAACATATGTCTATATGAAATACTGCAACATTATAGTTTTAGAAAAAATGTTACAGATCCAATAAATGAAGGGAAATATGCTGTTATTGGATCTGATGGATGTTTCATAAAGAATGCCAAAGGAAATTTGATTAATCATAGGAAATTAAGTTGTGATACTCCAGATAAGAGAGAGTTTTTCTATTTAGCTCTTCTGCAACTCTTCAAACCTTGGCGGACTGAAATGGAATTACTTGGAGATTTTGACTGCTATGAAGAGTCTTTCAATGCATGTAAAGACATTGCTACCAGTGTGGCCCAAAGGTACCACTAACTCACTGCACCACAAGTCATCGCCACGTGGACTTATTAAGGCAGAATTCAGTAGGCAAAAGACATTTCTGCCAGTGCAGCCCGCTTGGACGACGCATCATCGCAGGGTGCACAGATGCTGAGTACTTCAGGTGCCACTAACTCAGTGCACCACAAGTCAACATCACGTGGCCTTATTGAGGCAGAATTCAATAGACAAAAGACATTGGTCCGAGTGTGGCCCCCCCCGGACCACGCATCATCGCAGGGTACGTACACGCTCAGGGCCAAAGGTACTTCTAACTCACTGCACCACAAGTCATCGCCACGTGGCCTTATTGAGGCAGAATTCAACGTAAGCCGCAACACATGGTGCCACTAACCCTGTTCAACACAAGCCGCGACATGTGGTGCCACTAACCCTGTTCAACAGAAGGCGGCGACATGTGGTGCCACAAACCCTGTTCAACAGAAGGCGGCAACACATGGTGACACTAACCCTGTTCAACACAAGCTGATCCCACATGTGGAACTGTGTCCTGAGTCCTGAATGGCAGTGACACCAAGTCCGTGGCAGTCCCACAGTACCAGACTCCCTTTGATCAGTTAGGCATATTTCCATATGCAAGGCCGGCGACACGTGGTGCCACTAACCCTGTAGAACACAAGGCACGACATGTGGTGCCACTAACCCTGTTCAACACAAGTAAAGCCCACATGTGGAACTGTGTCCTGAGTCCTGAATGGCAGTGACCCCAACTTCGTGGCAGCAACCACAGCACAGCCTTCAGTTTCATTTGTTGTTGTTTTGTTTAAATAAAATGTTTTATATGTAAATCTATATATGACTCAGATTCTTGTTTGTCCAACCGCACAGGGACACTTCCGGACCCAAGAAGGTTGTTGAGGGTATGTTGGTAATGTGGGAAGAGGGTGCGTTACCTGCTGATGTGGGGAGAGGCAGCGTGAAAGGGGTATCTCTCACAGAAAGAACTCTGGTAGGTTTTCAGAAATGACTCGGACAGATGCCAGCTGATGGACTGAATCACAAAATGGCTTTTCAATGCTTATGTAGTGTGACTTATGAACAGTTCGCACCCAGGCTCGCAGAGGGACAACTGTGGCCCATCCGCTCGACTCACAGACGCAGAACTACGAGCCGTCCGCTCCCAAATGAACAGCAGCATAGTAGCTCGCAGAGGTACAGGCACAGCAGCGTACTAGCTCGCAAAGGTAGAGAGCTGCAAGCCGACGGACTGGCTTCTAACGGCATAGCTGCGAAGTGGTGATGTTGGGCACAAGAAGTGTGAAAGGGTTATCATCCTACTGCTGTCCTGGAGTGGAAGTCGTACTACCTGGCGCTCACCTGTTTCTCCTTTATTGTTAATAAATCTTAAACCTTAACTGCGTCCAAATCATCATTACACAGAGCTCTGCTATATTAAATTGACCCCGGAACCTTTCTTTTATATTTTCACTCGATGCGAGGCACAAGATGGCTGATAACACTTCCTGGTTTGAAGTGTTAGCAGCCAATCAGACGCAAGCTCGTGCTCAGCAGTTAGGCACCGTCCAGATATATATTTTTCCTTTAATATCTCAAAACACTACTGAACAGATTTACACCATTTCTACAAAAGCACGCTTTCTGGACCAAGACCTTTCCCCCTGCCAAATTTGGCATAATTCCGTTCAGCAGTTTCACCTGTAGCCTTGTCTAAACTTTTGTATGGAAAATGCATTGAGAAAACACGTTTTGAGACCCCCCCCTTTTTCTCAACCCCCCTTGACCAATCACCCTTAAACTTTCAAGATAGGAGCTGATCAAAAAAGAGAAACTTTTTGCAAAATTTCGCAAACATTCGTCAAATGACGCCAAAGTTATAAGCACGTGGAAGGCTCCAGAAGAGGGCCCACGCATCAGCAGTCCCAACATGAGTAAAGTCCTGAGTCTGCGGGGACTCCAGCGGGCCCCCGCAGCCCCTGCGGGCCCCCGTAATTTAAAAAAAAAAAATAATAATTCCCCCGAGTCCTGGCCCACCCCGGGATCTCATAAAAATAAAATGCAGGAACCCGCAAAAAGTTATAAGCACATAAAGGGCTCCAGGAAAGGAGCCGCACAACACCCCTCCCAACATGAGTAAAGCCCCAGGACAGAGAAGACCCCAGCGAGCCCCGGGACTGCGCAGACCCCAGCGGGCCCCCGCAGCCCCAGCGCGCCCCTACTATTTTTTTCTAAAAAATGTCCCCGAGACCTAGCCCACCTCGTTGTCTCATTAAACTAAAATGCAGGAACTCGCGACCCCAGCGCGAATTGCGCTGATTTCTTTTTTTTTTTAAAGAAAGTTTTTGGGGCCAAAGAGTGATGTCATCAGTGATGTCATTTGAGATGTCACTGACCATGTCATGAGTGATGTAATATGTGACGTCATCAGCAGTGCATTGCGGGCGCACAAGTTATAGTTAGCAGAACTAACTATAACGGGGGAATTTCAATGGTTTTGTACGAGTGAAATGTCCAGCTAACTATAACGCCCCTGAAACCTATGTTTTTTTAGTGAATTTCTAAGGTTTTTTTAATGCTAATTCCTAACTATAACGTGCCTGAAACCTATGGTTTTTTCAGTGAATTTCAAAGGTTTTTTAAATGATAATTTCTAAATATGCCTACAGAGATAGGACATTTGAAGAAAGGAGAGAAAACGCACAGTAAGAAAAAAAAGAAATGCAGAAAGAAGCAACAGAAGTCCTCAAAGTTGAAGAAAAGTACAGGAAGAAGGAAAACGTGCAGAAAGAACAAACAAAGGAGCAGAAAGAAGCCTTATTGCAAAATCATCCTGTACCCTCAACTTTTTTCAGACGGAAACTGGTGGTAACGGAGTCTGACTAACCAGTCTTAGAGCCAGTGCTATGTTAAAAGACACTTAGAATACAGTGAAAACACCTACATACACTAGGGAACACTATGCGTTGGTGTCCCCCTGTAATTAGCATGACCTCCTCTGTATGCCCCTAGTATATAATAGGGCAAGGGGATTAAAACTACCTCTTAAAACGTGCCATAGGGCGTGTTTGCACACTGTTGAAGTGAGGGGGACTGAGCTGATGTGTGCAAACACGTCCTGTAGCTGTTTTAATCTGGGGGATAAAGTCTCCTTGAATCCTGAGGGTCCCTGGGGTCCAACTAGCCCACTAGGTACCTCCAGTAAGTGCCACATAGCTGCATTGCTGAGAGGTGTAAAAAGGGGCATGGCCTAGTCCACCTCTCTGCAACGCAGCTCCGTGGTGATTACTGGAAGCACCTGGTGGGCTAGTTGGACCCCCGGAGCCCTCACGATTGAAGGTGAATTTTTTCCCCAACTTAAAACGCGCTAAAGGGCGTATTTGCACACGTCACCTCAGGCCTGTCCCCTCCCTTCACCACTGTGTAAACATGTCCTGTGGCCATTTTAACTTTGGAGATTAAGTTCAGTTGAATCCTGAGGGTCCCTAGGGTCCAACTAGCCCACTAGGTACCTCCAGTAAGAGCCACAGAGCTGCGTTGCAGAGAGGTGTAAAAAGTGTAACGGCCTGGACCATCTCTTTGCAATGCAGCGCAGTGGCACTTACTGCAAGCACCTGGTGGGCTAGTTAGCCCCCAGGGTCCCTCAGGATTGAAGGGGAATTATTTCCCCAACAGAAAACGCGCCATAGGGCGTGTTTGCACACGTCACCTCAGGCCCCATACCCTCCCTTCGCCACTGTGTAAACACGCCCTTTGACCGTTTTAATTTGGGAGAATAAGTCCCCTTGAATCCTGAATGCCCCAGGGGGAAATTAGCCCACTAGCTACGTTCAGTAAGCGCCATTGCAGAGAGGAGTAAAAAGGGGCCCAGCCTGCAGCACCTCTCTGCAACGCAGCACAGTGGCGCTTACTGGCAGCAACCGGTGGGCTAGTTGGCCCCCAGGGTCCCTCAGGTTTGAAGGGGAATTATTTCCCCAACTTAAAACATGCCACAGGGCGTGTTTGAAGACGTCACCTGTGGCCGTTCTAAGTTGAGAGATTAAGTCCCCTTGAATCCTAAGGGTCCCTAGGGTCAAACCAGCCCACTAGGTACCTCCAGTAAGCGCCACAGAACTGCGTTGCAGAGAGGTGTAAAAAAGGGCGTGGCCTATGAACACCTGTCTGCACCGCAGCTCCTTGGCGCATACTGGAGATACCTCTTTGGCTAGTTGGCCCTCAGGGACCCTCAGTATTGAAAGAGAATGAATTCCCTAACTTACAACTCGTCACGGGCGCGTTTGCACAATGGAGAAGGAAGGGGGCGTGCCCTGAGTTGACATGTCTGCAAACACGCCCTGTGGCGCGTTTTAAGTTGAAGATTTAATTCCTCCTCAATCCTGCCACTCCCTGAGGGTCAACTAGGCCACCAAGTACCTCCAGTATGCGCCAGAGAGCTGCGTTGCAGAGAGGTGTTCAGAGGCCACGCCCCTTTTTACAACACTCTTCAATGCAGCTCCGTGGTGCTTACTGGAGGTACCTGTTGGGCTAGTTGCCCCCCGGGACACTCAGGATTGAAGAGGAATTAATTCCCCAACTTAAACCGCACCACAGGGTGTGTTTGCACACATGTCAACTCCGGCCCCTCCCCCTCCCTTCACCACTGTGCAAACGTGCCCCGTGGCACGTTTTAAGTTGGGGAATTAACTCCCCTTGAATCCTGAGGGTCCCTGGGGTCCAACTTGCCCACTAGATTCCTCAGATAAGCGCCACGGATCTGCGTTGCAGAGTGTTGTAAAAAAGGACATGGCCTTAGAACACCTCTCTGCAACGCAGATCCGTGGCGCATGCTGGAGGTTCCTGGTGGGCTAGTTGGCCCCCCAGGGACCCCCAGTATTGAAGGGGTTTTAATTCCCCAATCTAAAACGCGCCACAGGGAGCGTTTGCAGAGTGGTTCCATGAGGGGGCGGGGCCTAGGCACGATTGCGTCTTTTTTTATTTTATTTATTTTTTTGGAAGGGGGACTGTGTAGCCCCCCTTCTTTTTTCTTTTTTGCGGCCCTGGGGACCCCATCCACCCCATCCCCCAGGGCCTCAACCCCAATGTCAAAAACAAAAAAACTAATACTGGGAAGGGTGCCGCGTGGGGCCCCGTCCCGTGCACAAATGCAGGCCCCGGGGGCTTTTTTTAAATAATATTATTTTGGAGGGGGGCTGCATGGCACTCCTCCTAAGGACATTTACGGCCCATGGAGACCCCATCCCCCGGGGCTCTTCTTTTCCGTAAAAATATAAATAAATAATAATAATAATCATATTGGGGAGGGTCCGCGTGGCCCCCTCCCTGGCCACTTCTGGCCCCGGGGACCCCATCCCCCGGGGCCTGGCCATCTTGTTGGGGACCGTGGGGGGTGCCCCAATGCCCCCACAGTCCCAGCTGGCTTCCCACCTCCTGCAGGAGCCGGCATTGCTTTTCCACATGGGGAGCTGCTAAGATGCAGGTTGGGCACCCCAGGCAACCCAGGACACTGCAGGAGCCGGCCCTGGGGGTGGCGGTCTCCAGGGCGATCAAGGGCTCCAGGAGGGGGGCCGCGCAGCTCGCCTCCCAACATTTTCAAAGCCCCAGGGGTGGTGGTCCCCGGGGCTGGGGGGTCCATCACAGACCCCCCAATTTAAATATTTAGAGCCCTGGGGAGGTGGCGGTCCCCGGGGCATGTGGGGGGGCTTGGGCCCCCCCACACAGGGTATTTTAGGAACCAAAAAAAGCCCCCGGGGCTGGGGTGGCAGTGTTCCCCCCTGCAATCACAATTGAGTCGAGCCCCGGGGGGTGGCAGTCCCCGGGGCTCGGGGGCCTTAGAGGCCACCCAACTTTATACTATAAAGCCCCGGGGTGGCGGTTCCGGGGCTGTGGGGGGCTGTGTGCCCCCCGCAATTATTCATGGTTTGCCCTGGGGGGTGGCAGTCCCTGGGGCAGTGTGGGGGGCCCCCCCACACTTTTTTTGTGCATGCCCCTGGGACTTCCCCCCCCCCCCGGGAGCTAATTAGCAACGAAATGCGGGAGGCCGCGCTTCGTTTTTTTTTCTATCGGCGGATTTTGCCGTTTTTTAAAAACTTTTTTTTTGGGCCTTGGGGGTCCTTGTGGGACCCCCTGAGCAGGCCTAGGGGGTCAGGGTGTTTCTACCCTTTTTGCGCTCTGCGCGTTCTGTTTTCTTGTGCCTCAGTTCTACCGAGGCACAAGATGGCTGCCAACACTTCCTGGTTTGGATCGTGATCGGGAGGGTGCGCGCTGGGTGCACATAGGGTGCGCGGATCCTCCGAGGCCAGAGATATATCTATGAATTTACTTTTGATTTTCTCAGGAACTACTGAACGGATTTACGCCATTTAACCAAAAGGCACGACTCTGAACCAAGGGCTGCCTTTTTGCCAAATTTGGTGTAATTCCATTCAGCAGTTCGGGCTGTAGCTGCGATTAAAGGTTCCTATGGAAAATTGCATGGGGAAAAAACGTTTTAGGATCCCCCTTTTTTCTTGGCACCCGCTTGACGAATCACCCCGGAATTTCAGGATAGGAACGGACCGGAGCGCCCCACCAGTTTTGAACATTGAAGATTCATCAACCGGCGCCAAAGTTATTCCAAATAGAATGTTGCGGATTTCCTATGGATAATAGGTCCTAACTATAACTACCGACTGGCGACCGCCAGTAGGTAATGATACATATATGTGTTATTGCTCTCAAAGTGTCTCCAGTGGTTCCAACCTTTGATTACCAGCACTGCTGCAAGTGTCAATGATATATACTCTGCAGATAAAGTAACATAAAATACAGGTGGGAGCAAATAATGGAAGACTAAACTATTCAATACATGCATACTTACATGCCTCAGTCAATTAAAAAAATTCTGATTTCTGTACTAAACTAAAGGGTCACTGAATTAACATTCTCATAAATTAATTCAACTAAATGTCAGGATAAAATGAGGAGTATCGAAGGTGTTTATCACAGTTTTACTGTGAGGCTCACTGACAGAATAAGCCACTGAGGAGATTTCGGATGATGGCCCTTCATCTGTGCCATCTTGAAACTTTAAGCACAGTTCAAGAAAAAAAAAGCTGGAACAAAAAAGTGTTGTATTGCTAGATAAACATGCAGGTGAATTAAACAGGCCATGTGCTATATTGGTTGAGAAATGCTGTATTCTCCAGCCCATAATTCAAATGTTATGCTCACAGAAATAGAGATTGTTAGATCTGAACTCCTTGGCATTCTACTTCCCCAGACTTTTTGTGTTCACTCCCCTCTTTTGTTGAACTGTTGTCATTTGCACTTTGCTCTTGCTAACCAGAGGTAAACTGTGTGTGCTCTCTTCCCTCAAACATGTTAATCATGGCCTACACCATATTAGAGCATTTAATTTACTTAAAGGTATCTACTAAGTGGTACTACAACTACCCAGGGGCAGTAACTTAACCTCTTCCATGTGTCGGACGGCCCTCAGCCGTCCGACGTCATGGTGGGCGTGTGTGAAGGACGGCCGGGGGCTGTCCGCATCGCGCACACGTGGAATTTTCCCACACAGCGGGGGAATTCCAGCTGCGTCAAAGCAGTTAAATGGTACAAGTGAGCTGCAGCACTCTTTGTGCCACCCACTTATGTAGTCCTGGGAACCATGTCCCTGCACTGCAGCCTGTAGTGCAGATTTAAACTGTCATTTTGATCTGACAAAATGAACCTTTTGCTATGGCTAAAGCTTCATTTTAAATACTTATTAGTCAACCCTAAAGTAGCCCTAACCACTCCTTTGCAAGGTCCATAGCATTTAAAAAGTAGTAAAGGTTTATTTATATTGTACAATCCCTATCAGTGAAAAACTCTAAAGTCGTTTTTCACTTTTGTAATGCTATCTCTCCCACAGACCAACACTAAGTTATCTTTTTACACTTAATATGTTGTAACCTCAGTTTGAGGGCATATAGATAAATGATTCTTCCACTCAAATGAATTGTAATTTAAATTTTATTAATGATAAAGTTGAATTTAAATGAATATTCTGTAACTGTGTTTTTTATAAAGTTGGCATTTTTCTGCCTAAATTAAATGTGCCTTTCCTACAGTTTCCAGGCTCACATGAGTGTGAATGGTTATCTTGTGTTGTTTTCTGTATTTCTTCCAGACATGGGGACAAAAGGGCCTTGGGTGTGGAGCAGGTCAGATCAGACTGTCCTGTGAGGTTGTTCTTAGTGCTTCTAAGCTTCCAAGTGCAGCTTGAGGGCTTGCCCAGACCTTTCCTGGCTTCTAAGGGGTGTCTGCCCTGTCACTGACCAATGCAGCTCACACCTAGGCCTGCCTGCCCTATGTTACCCAAGACCGTTGTGAGCCAAACTCAGGAAAGGGAGGATTTTAGACAAAGGGGGTATCCCCCACCATCAGACTGACACAGGGCACCTTCATAACTTGTACACAGTAGGGTAACAGTTCCTAAAGAAAACAATGACAGTATGGTCTACTGTGCGGAGGGGGAGGTGGGGGGCGGGGGAGGGTGTCAGATAAGGTTCGAGAATTATGGTATGATGGAGACCAGAAACTCCTGGATGGTTCTAGAAGTGCCCTCACACACCCTTGCGGGTGCAGAGCATCATCATCGGGCGGTGCTCCTCGTGGGGGGGGCGCTGCAGTCCCTCACGGGCCCTCGAAAGGGCTCTCTGTCGGAGATCTTTTGGTGGAGTCGCCGTAGTTGTGCATGCGGGTGTGTGGGGAAAGGGGGGTGTAGTGATAGAGCTTTAAAAAGACCTAACTATTTATTGGTGGGTCCAAAAAATGTACTAAAAGTCACGGGGAATGATGTTAAATAAACATTCTGAGTAGGGGGAGAAAAGATGTAGATACGTCCCGCTGCTCTCGACCCGTTGGAGTGAGGGTTAGAGTGAGAGAGAAGGGGTGCAGATAGTGGTCAACATGTTTCGCGCTGTTGCCGGTCCCTAATGGATCCTAGCGCTTCGTCAGGACCAAGGTGGTGACTAAAAAATAAGGGAAGGGATTCAGACAATAGGGGAAGATATTCTGTAATCACAAAAATAGATGATAGAAGGATCACGGATTATTCGTGTCCTTAGCGTCGAACCCGCAAAAGTCTGGGTCCACGCTGTGCCGGGTCTTGATCATCTGGGGCGGGGGCTACAGATCTGCCCCGGAAGTTCGCTGTGGTAACCTAGGGTGCCTCCAGAGTCGCCTTCATAACTTCTCATCACAAAATTCCTGGACCAGTAGAAGATTTGGAAGAAGAACTGCCCTGCTGTCTGAAAAAGGAAGACTGGACCTGCTAAATTGGAATCCAAAAGACACACAATTGGAATCCAGGCTTCCCAGAAGTGACTCCAGGGATCAATTCGCTAACCAGTTGTTTGAGCAACAGGGGCACAACAAGCTTCCAGTGGCCTCCCTGCAACTGTCCAGCTGGCCACCTCTAACTGGACCAGCCTGAGCCCTGTTGCTGGCCTCTGATGAAGTAAGTCCTGGTACCCAAGACCCCTTCCCCCTCCCCGAGTCCTGGACCCTTGGCTAGAATTGCAGTACTCCTGCACCAAAATCACAGGGCCTGAGCTCCGAGTGGCAATCCAGACATTTTATGGCTCTTTGTAACTGCAAACTGACTTCTTGCATCAGCCATCAACCATCCGTGATGGCCGCTAATGTGAATCTCCACTTATGACCTGCACATCGCATCCACTCTGAGATCAACTCCTGGTATTTCTGATCTCCCCGTATCATCCCAGCCAGAGATATGTGAATCAGGCTTTATGCCGCATGGCCAGAATACATCTGGCAGGCACAGGAAGTCACTCCTTTGCATACTTAGGCCCAAAAATATGGAACGCCCTTCCAGAATCCTGAAGACACTGTATGTCTCTGTTGCTATTTATCAAGAACCTTAAAACTTGGCTAATCGAATTTCTATTCAGTGCTTTCTACCTCCGTTTAGCGCCAGGAATCCCATTGGTTAGCCGTGCACTCTACATGTGGTAATATTAATAATCCAACACCACTGGCGACATTCCGCACCCACTGCCAATGCGGATCTCCACATCCATATTTGCATCAAACAGCGACCGTCCGCAGCTCCTGATCTGCTTCTCGCACCTGTACCAGTCTCCTTGTATTGACTGTCAACATGAGACTCCACTACAGCTTCCAGAGTGGGCTTAGGCTCAGAGAAGGTAAAATCTTCAGCGGGATGAACTTGGTCCAGTACCCAACGAACACTCCATCACGGTCAGCCTGAACTTGCGACTTTGCGCCAGTCTAGTACTACCGTATAACCGCAATTGGGGCTTTGTGCTTTTTGTCGCTTTTTTTACACTATAAAAATTACAAATTCAAATGTCCGGTCCTATTGATTGCATTCTTATTGTATTGGTGTCATTTTATTTATAAATGTGTACTCTACTTTTCTAAATTGGGTTGGGATTATTCTTGTGTTGTGATTTCACTTTATTACTGTTTGTGTGCTGCCCAAAAAACTTTATACATTGCTTCTAAATTAAGCCAAATTGCATTTGTGACAAGCTACCAGATAATTAAGTACAGGTTTATTTAGTGACTTTTGTGGCTCACACTGACAGGGATTGTTTTTATTATATGAGTGGGACTTCCACCTCTCAACTAATGACCCAATTTCTTACACAGATTTTATTTTGTGCTTAACACTCCACAAAAAATGTATTGTGAAGTCTTTACAAGATTTGTAATGTCATAATCCTTGAGAGAATCTGGATTTAAGAAGCATAGATGAACAGCAGTTATATTCCAAAGCACACTGGGGCCCTACCATATGAAGACTGTTTTTATTGATATATTTGAACACTTGTTCTGAAAGGTAGTCAGTCTTGATTGGAAATTAGCTAATTGTATTGGGGAGAACAATATTATTCAACAGGACACATTGTTTGAAAAAATGCAATGTAGTCTAAAATTATACATGTGCACATTGTATACCTATTGTCTATTGCTGCACTAACACAGCACTGCTTTCAACCCCCATAGTTTTGCAATTCAGCCATATTGCCTGCTTACAGGCCTATTAGTCTTTTTTCTTGAGTATTACAACTCCCTTAAATGATGACAGCAAAGAGTACTGTTTACTGAGCCACGTTTAGACACTGAAAAACAACCCATGCAAAAAGCTGTTATGCATAACATGAAACTCCGTAAATATACCTAGAGGATTTATTAGACGGAAGTAGAATACATTTGCCGGAACCTCTCACTTTGGTGCATTAAAATACATGTGAAATTGCACTGCCCTCAGGTGAAAATATAACTCTTGTTAAATTGTTCCAAAAGAACCTATGCTGGGATATATGTCTCACTTTGTCGCTATAATATATGGATTCATAATGATTGTCATCTTCACGTAGGCACACCCCAAATTAAGTGGGGCTCTGCCAAACGCTATGAACGAAGGTAATGTGACGAGGGGAGCCGTATTCAAAAGCTGCTTTCTCTGTCAAATGTCATATGTCACAACTAGCGGCTTAACAAGTGTATGGGGGCTCAACACCACAGGGGGTGCCCAACCCTGAAAGGGGCCCTCATTCAGACCATGGCCAATTAACATCTATAAGATTCAGGGTCCTCTCATCACATTTTACAGGAGGCATCATTTTGCATTACACCAATGATCACAATCTTGTACAAAGACAAGAGCTACACTGGGAGTCTATTTCAGGAGTTGATATTAAGAGCATGTGCATGTGTGCTCACCACTCCACACATGAGGTGTTTGTTATACAGTCTTCTGGCTATTGTACTGATTGATGTTGTTGGGTATATGCAAGTGTTCTCCTGAGCTGCTTCTTGGAAATGAAAACTTAATGCCGTCACAACCCATGTCTTTGTCACTTTATTCAATCAATCAGTAAGGATTTATAAAGCACAGCTAATCACCCGATAGGGCATCCAGGTGCCTGTAGGACCCAGAGGCTCATTCGAAGAGTCAGGTTGTGAGAGCCATTCAGAATTCCGGAAGTTAAGGCCCGGAGTTGCATGGGGAGGCTATTCCAGGTCTTTGCTATGGGGTAGGAGAAGGAGCTTCCTCCACTTCTACTTCTGTAGGTGTGGGAAAGGAGGCTAGAGTTTAGTCTTCTGGACAGTTGGGGGGGGGGTTTACAGGCCATGATTAAGATAGGCAGGTCCTTGGTTGTATAGAGCCTTGTGTGCGTGGGTCAGCAGCTTGAATGGGCCTCTCTTCTGCACAGGGAGCCAGTAGAGCTGCCTGAGGTGGAATGTGATGTGGGTTCGTTGGGGAAGTCCGAGTATGAGTCTGGCTGTGGTGTTCTTTGTGGTCTGAAGTCTATGTAGGACATCTTTGTTAATTCTCACGTAGTGGGCATTGCAGTAGTCCCTGTAGGCTGGTGATGAGGGCCTGTGTCACCGTGCATCTCATGTGCATGGGTAGCCACTTGAAGATCTTACGTAGCATGCACAGAGTGAGGAAGCAGGCACAGGAGATGGAATTGATATGTAATTTCATGGTGAGCTTGTTGTCAATAATCATTTTGAGGTTTCTGGCGTGATCAAAAGAAGTGGGTGCGTGTCCCAGGTCTGATGGCCACCAGGTGCCGTTCCATGTGTTGCTGTTGTTGCCGAAAATAAATACTTCCATCTTGTCTGTGTTTAGCTGCAAGCAGTTGTTCTTCATCCAGTTGGAAATATATGTCATGCATCTGTGAAAGTGGGTTCTGGGGTGGAGGGGCCATCAGTGAGTGAGA
This sequence comes from Triturus cristatus, assembly GCF_964204655.1. Lineage (NCBI taxonomy): Eukaryota > Metazoa > Chordata > Amphibia > Caudata > Salamandridae > Triturus > Triturus cristatus. The sequence goes on along the minus strand of NC_140582.1, from coordinate 874,490,903 downwards.
GGATGAGTCGGGTGTCACCGGCATAGGAAATTATGCTGAGACCATGGGATCTAATGATGTTGGTCAGCAGGTTCATATATGCATTGAAGAAATTGGGGCTGAGGGATAAGCACTGGGAACACCACAGGTGATCTCTTTGGGTTCGGAGGGGAAAGGTGGAAGGAGGAACCTCTGTGATCTTCCCTTGAGGAAGGAGGAGATCCATTTGATTGTGTCCCCTTAAATGCTGATGTGGTGGAGTCTTTCAATCAGCGTGTGTTGGAATGTGGTGTCAAAGACTGCACAGAGGTCATTGAGGATCAGAGCTGCTGTTTCTTTTCAATTAAGGAGAGTTTGATTGTCGTAGATGGCTGCAATCAGGGCAGTTATGGTGCTCTGATTGCTGTGGAAGCCGGATTGGGAGGCGTCGAGTAGCTGGTTCTTTTCCAGGTCTGTCATGAGTTGCTTGTTGATGATCTTTTCCAGTACCTTCACTGGGAATGGGAGTAGGGAGATCGCCTGTAGTTTTTAAGTTCACTGGGGTTAGTGGAGGGTTTTTGAGTAGTGGTCTGACTTCGGCGTGTTTGCAGGCATCATGAAATTTTGCAGTGTTGATCATGATGTTGAGCAATGTGATAAATTCCTGGCCTATCATTTTGTTTCTGAAGTTGAAGATGAGGTATGGGCATTTGTCTGTGGGAGCTCCTAAGTGGATTGGTTTCATGGTGGTGGTTGTGTCCTAGGTGTAGAGGAGGTTCCTGGTGGTCTGTCTGTGGCTTGTGTTGGTTGCAGGGGTGGCATATCTGACAAGGAAGTCCATAGGTGTGAGTTGCGGGTTGAAGTTTCTGAATATGGTTGCAATCTTGTCATAGAAGAAGTCAGTGTGGTTGTCGCACAGCTCCTGTGAGGGTGTGATGGTGTTTTCCCTGGAGACCGGGTTGGAGAATTCCTTAACGATGCTGAAAAGTTACTTGGTGTTGTTGGCATTGGTTTCAATTCATGTAGCTAGGGCTGTCTTCTTTGTTGCCCTCAGCAGGTGGTGGTATAGGTTGAGCAGGGTCTTGAAGGCTGCCCTGTCGGAGGTGTCCTTGCGGTAACACCATCTCCTCTCCAGCTGTTTGCTGTTTTGTTTCACTATTCTGAGTTCTTTGGTGTACGCTGTGCTGCTGTATGAAGGGATGGGCTGGAGTTGGCTAGTGCTGATTTCTGGTGCGAGCGGTGCGGTTTCATTGTACACATGCCCGTTAGCAGCTGCGAAGAGCCTAAAAACTTGATTCAGCCTTGCTGAGCCACACAAAGAGTCCAGGACCTGAGGGGCACCATTTGGGGATAAGGAACTCGTTGAGGCTGAGTCCAGGAGCTGGTTTCGGAGCCTTTTATGTCCCTAAGGCTCAGATCAGAAGGCCAGCGGACTAGCCCTTGGATCTACTCTGGGGTCATGGTTCAAGATGAAGTTGAAGGTCCAGTTCTTATTCCCCTGTCAAGAGGGCAGTAGGTCAGAACAGCAGGGTGGCATTTCCTTTAGAGTAGCATTCCATCAAAGTGGCCATCCTTGTTGCAGCGCAGCAGTCCTTCCTGGCAGAGTATCCACAGGCCCACAAGTGTACTAAAGAGTTGCTGCCCGAGTGCCAGTTGTGCCTCTGAAGTAGGAGAGAAGCTTCTAGAGCATTACATTGGAAGTCACTAGGCATTGTGCCTCCCCTGTCATGGGATGCAGCCCTTTGTGTGGAGGTAGGACGCAGTCTATTCACGTGCAGGTGGGGCTGTGCCAGTGATGGTCCATCCAGGAACACCCAAGCCCTCTATTGCGTGTGGCTGTCTAGAAGGAATACACAGAGCTCAAATGTCAGCCATACCCAGTCATGTGACCAGAGACAGTCTATAGGCACTAAATGGCTAAGGCAAGAAAATTGTCAACTTTCTAAAAGTAGCATTTTCAGGATTGCTATTTAAAATCTGACTTCACCATAAGTTTAGGTTTTAAATCGTGATTCCAGAGACTTGAAACATGAACTGGTTATCTCTTCCCATTTGGAAATTACACTTATAAAATGTAAGAAGGCAATTCCAATGTTATCCTATGGGAGAGATAGCCCTTGTAGTACTGAAAATGAAGTTAAGAGTTTTTCACTATCAGGACATGTTAAAATTAGAAGTACATGTCCAACATTTTAAGCACATTGCACCCTGCTCTCCGGGCTGTTCTAGAACTTACCCTAGGGCTGCCCGACATGAATTAAAAAGAAAGGTTTGGGCCTGGTAAAGGTTTATTTTATTAAGTTGGAGTGGCATCTTAAAACTGCACATAGAGGCTCTGCAGCAGCATGTTTAAGGGGCTATGGCACAATCAGTGCTGCAGGCTCACTAGTAGCATTTGATATACAAGCCCTTGACACATGTAGTGCCACTTTACCATGTTTATAGGAGAGAGAGCACAAGTACTTTAGCACTGGTTAGCAGTGGTAAAGTGTGCAGAGTCCTAAGGCCAGCAAAAACAAAATCAGTAAAAATGGAGGAGAAAGGCAAACAGATTGGAGAAAACTACCCTAAGCCTGACAGGTTTAACACAAATGACCCAAAAAAATGTTACCATGCTATATGGTTTTCTCCTTTATTAAACAGAATTAGAGATAGATTTTTGTTCTTTTTCTGGCCAGGATAAACATCAAGATGATAAAATAAAATAATTGTTATAACAATCTTGATGAGATATCCAAAGACTTTTGCTATATCTCTTCCTCTCCTTCTTTGTCATCTGCTCTGTCTCTTTTCCTTTCAGGGCCATTTATATAAACACGTTTTCTTCTAGGGTCAACTGTCAACTATAACCTTTGCTTCTATTTTGGCTCAAGAAAAAAAAACCTCTGGTGTCAAAATTCGTACACTGCTTTTTGAATTGCTACAATCTCTTTTCTCTTACATCACCAAAGATGGGCGAGCGACCACTCACGGCCTCTGGCCGTCTACTTCTCACCCTTTCCCCCCACTTCTTGAAATAATAGGGGGTAGACACAAGGCTTGTTGGTGTGTAAATGGTTGCAGTTATTTATACATCATAAATAATATGGATCATTAATCATCATGAATCTATGGTCATTAATATTATCTAAACATTGTGCATCACTTTATACATTCAACTTTGATAACAGTGTCTCTAACTGAGGTCATAAATCAGTTGCAGTCCGTCTCCTGATCGTTTTGCTCCAACACTATAATATCTTTAGATCATAGCACTGACAGCACTTCCAATACAGCCCTTTCTCGCAGGCCCCTTGGTGTCGAGCTCGGTGACTTCTAAGCTTCCCTAGCTACCTGTCCTGGGTATGAGGTCCTCTAGCCTTGCCTGGGCTGCAAGTGCTGTGTCCGCCTGGTGCTGACCCTTTGTTGGCCATTTACTTGCTCCTAGTGTCTCTGCTATGAGGCATCCCAAGGACACTGCTTGAGTGTCTCTTCTTCCTGGGCTACTGGCTATTATTGGCCATTTTGGGTACCTTCTCTGCCATACTGCTGGTGGTTCCACAACCGCCAACAGCTCCCCCCATTTATTCCCTCTCATGCTGTCCTGAAACTAAGAAAAACCTAACTGCTCTAGCACTACCACTACATTCAAAAAGATCATGTCTATCCCTATCCTGGATAGTGAACCCATGTGTAGTTGCCTTGGGTCCTGAGTTGATGACTCCATGCCTGACACAACCACAGCCATTGCCCTTACATTACTTGGCACAGAGATGTTAAAGAGATGTTAAACTTCCTCCTGGGCCTTCCAACCGCCTTATGATCAATTTCCCCCCTTCATTCAAAGTGAACTGTGACTTCTGACCAGACAATCTCTGCATGGCAGACCAATTTTGCCACTGCGGCTAGATCTGCGCTCATAGACTCTGAGAGTTGTTTCTACACATGATTGCAAAGTCATTTCCCACATTTGCAATGTTCTCCACACAGCTACCTGCAACTGAGACCACTTCATTCCAGACCAGTGCAGCCACACCTCCTTTGTGTTGCTTACCAAATGGTATTCTTTCCGTGGAGCAGCCCACTGCTGTGCCCTCATGACGTAGGAGTGGCTCAGCATCCAGACAGTCCACTTGCCTCCAGGAGCCCCTGCTGTGGGAAGATATATGACTCTGATGGCATTTGGCCTCAAGTAGCCCTTGAAGGCTCCAGAAGACCATCTGCTGAGTCGTTTTATGTGCTCCTAAACCAGGCCATAGCCTGCTGCAGTCATAGCTGCAGATATGCAAAATGAATGTGGCCTAAACTCCTTAGCTGGCAGACCCACCCACCCTAGTGCCATCCTTAGCACTGTAGGGAATTGGAATCGACTGAGACAAGTGCCATCCTGGTGTATTAAAAGACGGCATCCCCCTGGGGGCCTCTGCTGGATGTAGGCCTGCATTAGGCATACAGGGCAGCACTTGAGGCCATTAAGTAACGTGACCCACCCCGAAGTGGACATTCATGTGCTATCTGCATGCAGTGCCCAGGTTAGTCTTAGAGGGGGCCACAAGTTGACTGACCCTGTATGCCGCAAAAAAGACCAGTGCAAACGCAACACGAAACAGACAACCTTGTTTGCTGTCCCACACACGTCAGGTAGTACCCGCAGCAACACTTTCAATTTGCTGATGTCAGTTGGCTGCCTGGGGTGCTTTCACCTTGGTTGGATGCACCCCCACCACTTCATAGCCACACTGCAGTTAAAGGAACCGTTAGGGTTAGTTTTCATGCGCAGGTTCAAGACTACGCAATTGCACTAAGGTACGATTGAGTTCAAGACTTGCCTTTTCTGTTTGAGCCCAATGTATATGTCTTTTGACTTAACTGCTTGCTATGCTGTCCTGCCTCTGTGCTCTGGATACCCCTTGGAATCGTGTCTAGCACTTATTATTTTGGCAGCAGTTTATAGTGCTAGAGCTTGGTTTACCAATGCAGTTAGGTCAGGTCTACCAGGCTCCACAAACCGCCTCAAAAGGGCATCATGTTTTGAGCTGCGCATAGACCCAATTATCAGAACGTCTTCAACTGAAAATGAGAAAGAGCATTCACAATGGAGTTATCACTACCTGAAACGTGCGTGGCTCTAATTACTATGTTAACTCTTAGCTGGCAGCAGACCAGGTAGCACAACAGGTCTTATACCTTTCAGCAAAAAGCTGCTCCCAGATTCAATATGTAAACTTCTGCATGGTTGGCAGACCTGCTATACTGAGTGTAGAAAAGGAAGAAGGCCTTCTCATGTCACCTCAAGCATCAACTGGAAGAAGTGTACAGATGTACATGTTAAAGGAGAAATACAGGCCTAAGCTGTCTATAATAGCAGAATAGAAAGAACAAATGGAGTCAGGACCTGGGGGGAGGGAAGTAGACATGAGCTTTAGTAGAATAGAGAAATATAATTAGGCACAGTAGAAATGGAAGGTCACAGACCTGCATTGAAAGAGCATGTCTCTGAAACAATGTGCAGATAAAGAAGTACAGATGCACAAGGTAAAGTGGGAGGTTATGCCTTGCAGAGCAGTTGACCCATAGAGAGTGGAGCATTGCTAGGATTAAAAGCACGAGTAGTACAGCGATAGAATGAAAATGAAACAATAACATGTGCACATGAGTCATATTCCATAAACGTGTGATTGGATGTTTTTGTAGAAAGTATTATCGTTTGATATAATGTGCTTGTGCAAACGTTTGATATAATATGCATATATATGAAATTTTTGCGGTTACAAAGGTATAAAATAAAGTATCCACCACAAGGTAAGTTGAAGTTCAGATTCCAGTTCCACAGAGCTAACCGACCTTCCATGCGCTTTTTATAAACTCTATAATACATTGCCAACAGATGTTGTGTCATCCTATCTTTCGTCCGGCAACCTTTGGCAGAGCCACCCAGGAGTTCATCTCGACTTTCCTAGACTGTGTCTGAAGGAGATACTGCCTGATGTCAATTAAATAGATACTCCACAAATATATCAGGCATGCAGTCACCAAGTGTTACACTAAAGAATGCATATTCATTAGGTCCCTGGCTGCTATTAAAAGAGGGAGGAAAAAGCTCCGGGAAAAAAATACTTCTTCGTGGAGTGTTCTAGCAGGCAGTAGTGCATTACCCAGAAGGAAACTCTTGGAAGGGGCATTCTCTGAGAGCCCTCAGATATCCCGGTTATATCCAGAGGGATAGTGTAAAAATAGTGATCGGCACCGACAAGCCTCACTTTGAATAAATTAGACACACAGCTCCCAAATTCCCAGATTCAAGATATTTGGAAGGCATCTTTAAGGAAGAGCGACCGAGGCTGAGGCATCAGTTGGGGAGTCTGATGGTTAGGTAATGGGACAGTAAATTGCCGCTGTCAATTGATTTTTTCCTGAGCATAGCCAGACCCTTGGTTGCAAATCCAGAAGCGCATAAGTTGCAAGTAGATATCCCTCCATGAAGTGGGAGGATGACATAAAGAGTACAGTACTGTGTAATCACAAAGGGCAAATCATAGAAAGGTGACAGGGTTCCCCACTGGTTGTCATACAGTTTGGTTCAAGCGAGGAAGAAAGGCAGCAAGATCTTTTTGATATTTTTGGTATTTCAATGCATACCCCTAAGATGTCCTGGAAGTGGGAAAACATAATCCCAAACATGGGTCCCTTGCTCACTGTGCCACTGGATTCAAGCTAGCCTGGCAGAAGAAGGGTTGCATACCCTGAAACCGGTCCCAGGATGCTTGTTTACGGTCCAGGGAGGACCTGGCCTGGCAGTTCGGTCTGGACTGTTCCCATGGGGGACAGGGTCAAGACTGATTTGCATATGGCTGGGTCCAAACTGGAGTGGTGTAGTGGGCAAAAGAACGATGGATTTAACCCAGGTCTTTTGACTGGGGGAGAGAGTTTGCATTGTCAGCATTCCGTCCATCATTTGTTTGCTGCAACACTTTTCACCCTAAGTGGAATGGGTATGCCCAGACGTGGGCCCCTTGCTCACTGTGCCGCTGGATTCAAGCTAGTCTGGCTGAAGAAGGGAGGCATACCCTGAAACTGGTCCCAGGATGCTTGTTTCTGGTCCAGGGAGGGCCTGGCCTGGCAGTTCGGTCTGGATTGTTCCCATGGGGCACAGGGCCAAGACTGATTTGCATATGGCTGGGTCCAAACTGGAGTGGTGTAGTGGGCAAAAGAACAATAGATTTAACCCAGATCTTTTGACTGGTGGAGAATGTTTGCATTGTCAGCATTCTGTCCATCATTTGTTTGCTGTAGTACTGTTTACCACTGGCTTTGTACACCCTCAGAAATCAGACAGGAAGTGAACACCATATCAAATAGTGAGAGAACGTCCCATGCCTGCCCCTTTAACAATAGTGCGGCAAAAAAACAGAAATCCATAACACAGCTGAGGTTTAGGGGATTACATTATTATTTGTCGGAGGTAATGAAGTCTGTCAAGTTCTTCTCTAAACAGTTATTGCGAACGGAGAAGACAGTCTCAGCCTAGCAGACCAGTTTGATACCTGTTGGATAACAAGTTAACGTACAGAATTTTGTTAACAAATGGAAGGATTCCAAATTTGACTGCACCTTCTAAGTGACAATGAGTATCCCACTGCAGTGAAAGTGTATGGCTAAAAACCATGGATCCATATGACAGATGTGGGACTAGACCACGCCTTGCCCTAGACACTTCAATAGACAAAGGGGATCAAGAGGGGTAAAGAGAATCACAGGGGTAAAAATAACTCCCTTGAAAGCGCTTTTGGAGTATTTTGTCGACTCAACTAGCAGACAGCTGTGTATTTCTGTTTTCTTTTTACTTCTTCTTATGCTTGAGGCTATATTGGAAGGGTATTTTACCTCATTTTTGAGACTATGTAAACACATTATGCACTTGCAGACAGCAGGACCCAAACAGGCACGTATATCCCATAGTATTCATGAAGGCTTTTTAGATAATATGTGGTATCAGCATTTGACAGAGATGGGTACGCAGACTTCTAACACCTCTTGTTTTGCTTGTGCTTTGATTTCACATGGCACCAACTCAGATAGGTTACACTCATCCAAGGAGGTACCTCCAAATATTATCATGTGTCTGTTACACTTTTTCTTTGCAGGATACGAGGGCAGATGCAACCACTGAGAGTCAAACAGGGAACATTTCTAGTAATCCTCACACAATATGAAAAAGAGTAAGCAGATGTGAACATCCTATCAGATCACAGAGAGCTAGTAGTAAAGTTAAATGCAATGGTCAAAACAGGGATTATGAGGTATAAGGATGGAACTTGGAGAGTTAAAACATTGCAGCAGAGATTTTTAAGGGTATCCCACACTTTTCTGCAAGAATTGCTCCGATACACCCTGGTCCCTTGATTTTTAAGAAAGCCCATATTGCAGAGTAAATAGATCAGTAGATGTTCATGGTCATTGGCACCTTGGTGCAACTTTAGGGTGTAGGGCCATTTCTCTATGGAAGGGAACCAGACTGACATAGCATATGACAGAAGTGTCAGACAGTGTGGGGTGAGAATATATCTATATTAGCTTGGATAGAAACAACTACAACTCTTTGAGCAGGTAGGGAACCCATTGTTTTCTCTTTGTGTTTTAGGGTAAAATGAAGAGTCCCGGTGGGAAACATCAATTGCAATATTACAATATATAATGCTGACATACAATGGGGCACCTCCAGCCTAATGGATTTCTACAGGAACTGTGGTGAGTGGCTGTATACACAACATCCTTCAGGCTGGAAAGGAATTTGCTCTTTAATCATTTTGCACACTCCCTCCCTGGTGATTCCAAGAGTAGGCATCTCTTGACTACATAACCATCCCATGAGCCATCCAATGACCTTGCTGCACCATCATCGGAGGAAGAAAGCTGCAGAATATTATGGTGAATATTATGGTACAGCTTGTGAAAACGTTCATCAAAATCACAGGCTGTTTAATGATGCACAAATCTTCTTTGGCAGCATCCTTCCGTTTATTCAAGCAAAAGGAACTTCACGTTGGCTCCAGATTACCCACTGGGAGTTAATAAAAGCCATCAATGCCAGTGAGGATGGCTTCAGTGCGATCAAAGAAGAGTTGAAGACTATAAGAGTAATGATTATGCAGCAGAGATATGTGACGCCATGGAAGGAGGAGTATGTGGCAAGAATCAAACTGCCTGCTGACGTGCAGCAGGCAGTTTGATTCTTGGCCAAGGATGCCGATTATGGAACACTAACGAAAGCCATACAAACTCTTCATACCTTGCAAAAGAAGATGGTGGATGAGGACGTGCTCCCGACCAATAGTTATCAAGGTGGTTTACTTTGGTACCATCCTGGATGTCAGGACTAATTAAGTAGGCCTGGGCTAAATTTCCGTTCCGCTCGCGGAAATTGAGATCATTTGACATTTTCGCGTTCCACGGAGAGCGCGAAAATGTCAAAATTTCCACATTCCGCAGCTTAGCAATAATTTGTTTCTTGCTCGCGCTGTAAAATAATACATTCTCAGGCGCGCGATCGCCTTACCTGAATCCCCGCGTTCGCCGACAAGTTTTCCCGATCCTGTCGCGTTCTCCACGAGATGTTGGATTGTTGGTAGCCATTTGCGCTGTCTCGCGACAGTTCGCGCCCGCAGTAATGTCATTGGTCGCGCGATCACGTCTTTCTTCTCGCGATCATGCACCGCGAGAAGAGTGAAAACAAGATGGCCGCGCCCGCGGGCAACCGCATGGGTAAGTTGGCGAGCCGCGACCACGCAGAAAATACCGCGAACGGGCTGGAAAAAATCTTCCGCATCTTCACGATATTTTCACGATAATTTGCGAAAGTCCCTTTCGCAAATTCCGCCCACCCCTATAATTAAGGCCTTGTTGCCTGTTCTTGTAATATTGCTATTGATGTTCTCTGTCTTCCAGATAGTGATAGGATGTTTTAAAAGGGTTAGTCAGAGGTTGAGAGGGATGTTCATTAATAGATTGGTTGATAAAATGCAGGATGTTTAGGAGAATGTATATAAATTAATAACGCCAAGCAAAAGGGAAAGTGAGGAAATAGTTGAAAATTCAACTAAAGGAGGGAATGTTATTATGAATGTAGAAAATGAAGAAGGCCTAATCATGTCAATGCAAGCATCAGCTGGAAGATGTGTACAGATGTACGTGTTAAAGGAGAAATACAGGCCTAAGTTCTCTATAATCGTGGACAATGGTCCTTGTAACAATAATGCGAGTTAAATAAATATAGAATGCAATCAAAACTATATTTCAACTATCCAGCCGGATAGGGAATTAATCCGATTTATTCAAAAATTAGCAAAGCAACGAATTTGAACCAAGTGGGGTACAATCCTGTACCAACAAACATAAAAGTGAGGTAATGGGTAACATTAGGACACATGAAACAAAGACATTTAAGGCAAACCAAAACAAAGAAGCTTGTCGTAATAATTGGGCATGAAACAAGCATAATAGTGAACACAACCGTGAACAATTTTAGTAAGTGTACACGTAGTTGAACAAAGGTCGACGACGTTTCGATCCCATTTACAAAAATAGAGGGATCATCATCAGGACTGACAATATTTCCTAAGGGTTTAAATATAATGGAACAAGGGGAAACAATGATTGAAGGAAGGAAGAGAGAAAAAGTAGAAAGTTAGAGTAGGTTCAACATGACCAAAAACGCTTATTAATTTGCGCACAATGACGAAAAATTATAGTGCCTATTAAGCTAAAAAGAAGAAGGACCATGTGGATGACTAACGGTGAAGAATTGAAATAGCCGTGAAAGCAATTGAACCGTGCCAATAGATGAATATAATTGACTAACCATAGAATTAAACATGAAGGAAGCAATTCGGCCGTGCCAATAGATCAATGTGGATGACTAACAGTGGATTTTAATCAGCCATGAAGGAAGCAAATAACAAGCATTGGGAGGAGTGAGGTAACGTGATACAACCAAGGGAGCAGTGCATATGTAAACCACTGAAATTACATTAATTTGGACAACGGATTATAGCAAGTCTAATTACGTGCCGATGATGCGGAGAAAAAAGGAATTGAACCATACCTTGGCCCAGATAAAATAGGAGTGGTACGTGGTAGTAACCATGGAATGGATAAGGGGTCGCCGGGACCTGTAAGGGAGAATTAATTAGTGGTAAGGATTGGAAACAGGAATCAGTGAGGGAGGGGACGCGCGTGTAGGCTTAAACCATACCTATGATAGGACCCTCAGTCACGGAGCCATGTGATGGGATGCGGCAAGGGGGGAAGCCCAGTGGTTCCAATTGTAGTCATGGGAGAAGGGTCCCAATTAATTAAGGACCGCCGAAAACCTATCAGGGAGAGTAACAAGGGTAGTAAGGTTGGGATTGGGAATGATGGACGCGCGTGTAGAAATGAAGCATACCTTCAATCAGGTCCAAGGACACGAAACACTGGGTAGGGACGGCAGGGCAGGTTCACCACAGCTAATAGGCAGTGCGTGTTCACACCGTGGGTTGTGAATCGAACCTGAAACTAGAGGGGTATCAAAGAATAAGGGGTGGTCGGGTAAAACCATGGGAGCAAGGGCCACGGGATTGGAGCATCCACTTACCGAAGGGACGGCAATTAACCGGGATAATTTCAATGATCCGTACCACTGAGGAGCTCAGTGACTCTCATCCTAGGTCGGTAGAGGCGGGCGTGTATCATCAGTAAAGATCCCGCAAGACTGAGGGTCCTATCATAGGTATGGTTTAAGCCTACACGTGCGTCGCCTCCCTCACTGATTCCTGTTTCCAATCGTTCCCACTAATTAATTCTAGGTCCCGGCGACCCCTTATCCATTCCTTCGTTACTACCACGTACCACTCCTATTTTATCTGGGCCAAGGTATGGTTCAATTCCCTTTTTCTCCGCATCATCGGCACGTAATTAGACTTGCTATAATCCGTTGTCCAAATTAATGTAATTTCAGTGGTTCACATATGCACTGCTCCCTTGGTTGTATCACGTTACCTCACTCCTCCCAATGCTTGTTATTTGCTTCCTTCATGGCTGATTAAAATCCACTGTTAGTCATCCACATTGATCTATTGGCACGGCCGAATTGCTTTCTTCATGTTTAATTCTATGGTTAGTCAATTATATTGATCTATTGGCACGGTTCAATTGCTTTCACGGCTAATTCAATTCTTCACCGTTAGTCATCCACATGGTCCTTCTTCTTTTTAGCTTAATAGGCACTATAATTTTTCGTCATTGTGCGCAAATTAATAAGCGTTTTTGGTCATGTTGAACCTACTCTAACTTTCTACTTTTTCTCTCTTCCTTCCTTCAATCATTGTTTCCCCTTGTTCCATTATATTTAAACCCTTAGGCAATATTGTCAGTCCTGATGATGATCCCTCTATTTTTGTAAATGGGATCGAAACGTCGTCGACCTTTGTTCAACTACGTGTACACTTACTAAAATTGTTCATACTAAGTGCCACGGTTGTGTTCACTATTATGCTTGTTTCATGACCCATTATTACGACAAGCTTCTTTGTTTTGGTTTGCCTTAAATGTCTTTGTTTCATGTGTCCTAATGTTACCCATTACCTCACTTTTATGTTTGTTGGTACAGGATTGTACCCCACTTGGTTCAAATTCGTTGCTTTGCTAATTTTTGAATAAATCGGATTAATTCCTTATCCGGCTGGATAGTTGAAATCTAGTTTGATTGCATTCTATATTTATTTAACTGCCATTATTGTTACAAGGACCATTGTCCACGATAATAATTGATACCCAAGGTCCTTGTGTACTTATTTGGGTTCCCTTGTTTTTTGTTTAAAGGTAAATTGTCTATAATAGCAGAATAGAAAGCACACATGGAGTCAGGACCTGGGGAGAGGGAGGCAGATACAAGCTTTAGTAGAATAGAGATTTATAATTAGGCACAGTAGAAATAGGCATCATGATTTGAGCTGCACATAGACCCAATTGTCAGAACTTCTTCAACTGAAAATAAGAAAGAGCATTCACAATGGAGTTATCACTACCTGAAACGTGCGTGGCTGTAATTACTATGTTCACTCTTAGCTGGCAGCAGAACAGGTAGCACAACAGGTCTTATACCTTCCAGCAAAAAGCTGCTCCCATATTCAATATGTAAACTTCTGCGTGGTTGTCAGACCTGTTATAATGAGTGTAGAAAAGGAAGAAGGCACAGTAGAAATGGAAGGTCACAAACCCACATTGAAAGAACACTTCTTTGAACCAATATGTAGACAAAGCATCACAGAGGCACAGATAAAGTGGGAGGTTAGGCTTGCGGAGCAGTGGACCTGTAGGGAGTAGAGCATTGCTTGGCTACCAAGCACAAAACAAGCCAAGGAAACAAGTAGTACAGTGGTAGCAGGAAAATGAAACAATAATACGTGCACAAGTCTCATTCCTTAAAGGTGTGATTAAATGGTTTTGTAAAAAGAATTACCTTTTGATATAATGTGCTAGAGCAAACATGTGATTTAATTTGCAAATGTATGCAGTTTTTGCGGTTACAAAGGTATAAAAGAAACTGTCCACCACATTGTAAGTTGAAGTTCAGATTCTAGTTCCATGGAGCTAACTGAACTTCCATGCGCTTTGATAAACTCTATACTATATTGCCAACCGAAGTTACATTGGCATGTTCTTTCATCTGGCAACAGAACACAACATGATCTATCTATTTGTGAGCCTGTCTTTCCAGAAAGAGATAGTCACAACAATAGGGAAGAGCTCCAGAAGTGTAATGCTCTTAGTTATCTGTTTCTCATACAAGGAGGCAGACCAGTGCACTGTGCATCAGTCCGTTCCTAGAATGGCCCCAGGAATAGCACTCATTACAACACATGTGTTTACACTGCATGCCATTACAACGCAAGCCGTTTCAACGACTTGCTGTAGGGGGGGCGCTGGAGTTTAGAATAGTATAATTTACTATTCCAACTCCAGTGTGTGCAATAGTAGGGAAGGTGTTGGGTTGAAAATCCAACACCTTCTGCCCCCTACAGCAAGTCATTGTAAAGATCTTGCATTGAAATGACATGAGATGTATCAATGCATCGTCGTAACAACTTGCATTGTAATGGCATGTGTTGTAAACGATGCATTGTAAACGTTGTTTACCTGGAGCCAAAGCCCTCTTCTCCAGCTGCATCCACGAACAGCTCCAACTGGCTTGCAGACACCCAGTGCTCACCCCATTCTAGCGTTACATTGAAACCGGAAAGAAAGGAGGCCCACTGCTGCAAATCCTCCTTCAAGTCATGCGTAAGTCTGATCCTGTGGTGTTTCTTGCTAAGACCCTTTGCTAGCAATGTTAGGCAGGCAGCAAGCTCTCCACCTTGTCGTGCAACAGATGCACACCCAGCTTGCTCTCCACTGTGATGAACTGGCCCAGAAGGGTGCTACATTGCAATGTGCCAAGGGTCCCCAATAAAGAGGAACTCATTCAAGTAGTGCAGGTTGACTCACTTCTAATTCCCATTCTAGGAAGGTACTGAAGGTCTCAAAATATGTGCAAGAGATCGTGCACCCCATGGGAAGACATTTGTTGCAGTACAAAAAATACTGTTCAGCTGAAAACCCAAGGCAGAAAGCTGATTCAATGTCAGCCTTGGCCATCAACGCATCTACTTCTTGCCGCTCTCAGCATATCCATTGCACCATCCAGTGTGGTGTAAGATACTGAGCACTTGTCTTGATCCAACCAGTCATTGATTGATAAACCAATGAGGTAAGAGTGATGGTGAATGAGTCGGGCTTGACCCACCTCCTTTTTGGGAGCCACAACCAGCAGTGAAGCTACGAAATACTCTAGCTGCAAGGGCAAGAAAGAGCCCGCCACCCAGCCCAGCTGAAGCTCCTTTGCTACTTTACGCCATGCAACCTCTATGTTCTCCAGCACCGATTCCAGGTTTTGACTATAGCTGTTGACTAGGGGCCGGTAAAAGGAATGATGGAGCCTTCTGTGAAGCCTTGTGATAGCAGTTGTGCCTCCTCATGTTTGTGATATCTGTGAAGCATTTGCGTTAGCTCTCTGACCCAGATGAGGGTGGGGGCTGCCTCCTCAAGCCTGTGTTCGAAGCCACCCCAGGCTGACCATTCGTGAGCGTTAATACAAGGGGGTATCTTTTTTGTCAATGGCACCCTTACCCTTTCTACACTCCACCATTGTGTGTGAACCCCCACAGCTAGTGCATGCATGAAATGTACATGATTGACCCCACCTCATCTTTGTCATACTTCTAGTATGTTGTTGCGCAGCTTTCCCTGAATTTACCCCACCTACTTCTGCTGCATCTGCTGATCTGCTGCTGACTCTAATATTTCCCTCTATGCCCAAATACCTGAAAACTCTCCTTCTGTGTGGTCACCTCCTCGCTGGCTGCTACCATGTGATTGCTGAATCCCATTACATCTTGATGATCCCAATCTATATTGGGCCACGTCGTCATCATATTCCTAAAGTACTCGTCGTATCACAGCCATGCATCACCATGGTATCTACAATTCACCTGTCTGTATGGCACAGTCATGTTTATGTTTGGTGCTTGTATAGCGCTGAAATGCCGAAGCGTCTTGGCGCTGAGGTGTGAGGGCAGCAAAAGTATGGTTGTAAAAAGAGGCCTATGCGGCTGTAAAAAGCCGGGTTTTCAAGCTCTTCCTGAGAAGCTGCAGATTAGATTGAAGCCTCATAGACAGAGGCAGTTTAAGACCCCGCTCTGAATTAACGTGTAGCTTGTCTTGCTGCAACCGATGCAAATCGCTTAAACGTTGCGACTCATCATTGCGTTGTCTCACAAATATGCCTCGCCGCACAGAAATACTTTGTTTTCCGGCACATGGTTTGCTGATTTCTGTAACAAAGGAGGTACGCACTGAGACTATTAATATATGTCATGTTCGGCTGCGGCTGCTAAAATGTGGCGGTCTTGTTTACATTTTCGGAACATAATTCTAGTATACTTAAGCATTATTGCTTACTTGTCGATAACTAGGTAAAATGGAATCTAGAATATTTTACTAAATATATGTGTGATCTTTTATTTTATTTTGGAAACAGTCACCTAATGTAAATAATAAAATTATTTTACACCAAACCGAGTGGGGCAGAGGGCACACGCTCCACCACACATTCATGCACATAATTCGCCACACATTCATACAGACTCCACAATTCCTAGCCTCATTGGATGGTGACCTAGGGAGGCTTTTACCTGGACTGAGGCCTTAGACACGCAATACCCATTGCCGAGATAAACCCGTTTTCTCTCTCTTGCTTTTCACAAGCACAGAAGCCAGTCCTTCACAGATGCTCACTGTGCAGCTAAAATCCAGAAACCGGCAGGCGACCTTAACACAGACCCCGTTTGATAGCAGAAACAAGCTGCTGGCGTCAGTGTCGGGGCACCACCTACTATGCTCCAACATTCTAGCTGCCAGAGGTCAACAACATGGGCACATTTGTACAAGACCCAGTTCACAAAACGTTAAGGAAAGTGTGCACACTACACACCGAGGGGATATATATATATACACACTTGGAGTAGATTTCCCGTGTTTTGGGTCTCACAAAAGTCCATGGAATATGCATATAAATGTGTACAAGTCCGACAGGGCCCTGTGACATTTCTTGTTTCTCGTTGTGTACTTCCTCTGACTGCCTGCCGGAGAGTCCACCTGTAAATGCACGGTGGAAATGTGAATCTGCTCATGCAGATTGTTACATTATTTTATCCACAGAGAATTTATTTTTTCCATATGGACAAACCTCTTGACAATCACCCCAAGAAATACAAAGGTGCACCATTGTTTTCCCACCTAAAAGCGTCACTTACGCATGCATATTTACACGATCAGTTTTACGTCTGTTCCAGGATGCTTATTTATAACGATAAATGAAACATCTTGCAAGTGTTTTTTACATGATCATCTCCTTTTCCCAACTCCAACCCTTAATTAAGTGCATACGAACATTAAAATCTAAGCCACATTTCGCACTGGAGATGCTGAACAAAGCACTACCATACAGGTCTCGAATATGTTTTCAATGATTTGAGTATGCTTATGAGGCCAATGTCTTCAAAGACTTAATTTGACCAATTATGACAGCGAAAAAAACGCACAATGCTTTACATTAATCGAGGAAGTGACAACATGTGGACCTTGACTGAAGCAGCCAAGTAGAGCTGTATTCATGGCGTGTCAGACTCCAGGTTATGCTCTGGGCTTCAGATTGATGGTGCAGATTGCTGGGAGGCAGCTAGCCCTGGTAAACACTCTGCATGTGCCTCACACTTTGGTTATGGGCCTCGATGTGCTATCCTAACTCCTCTTTAAACTTCTACATCTAACTAGAAACCTTGCAGGTTGTCAAAATGAGAAACGTGGAAAGGGCATACATCTAAAAAAGAAAATCTTTAGCTTCTTGTTTCCTACACTGTGCTGCCAAGATGCACTTTACCAATCCTTTTAGTCTTTCTTTGCTGCAAATGTTTAAATGAGGCAGTTGTACAGAATTTAGATTCTGTGATTTTTGTTTGTGTCACTATGATATCATGCTTTCTCCTGACACGGATTCACTTATATGAATCAGGATATATTCCAACTAAGACTTTCCAAAATAGTTCCTTCTCTAGGTTGGTTTCGCTTATTGTGCACAGTTTTTTCTGTGATGCTTATAAATATGACCTCTTAAGGCGTTCTAGCATAAGAAATGCTTAGGGCATCTGTAGCTAATATTTGAAAATTCTTTATTTCGGTTCACATGAAACCATAAAAGATGCATCATACATTTTCACATACAATTTTGTTTAAGTCCAAGTGTAACAACTTCCACTGCATTTAGTAACACTTCATCAAGGTATGGGCTGTCGTTAAGAGGGTTAATACAATTACCTAACTGCTAAAATACAGTTCAAATATATAAATAAATGAAAACTAGGCATGAAATACCTTAAAATTCATTTGTATAGTGTGTTCAAATCAATATAAAACATAAACTCACATTCCATTGTTTATGTCTTTCAGTACTGTTCCCATTTAGACAACATATTACAAATACTTTTTAGCAATTAATAGATACATAAGTTGTCTTATAGCGCCATTATGCATAAGTGCATGTGTATACTTTACCATAACCATTAACTTTGTAAACACCTATTCTTAATTTGTTATTTTTTAAAGTTTTAGCCCAGCTTTTGCCCTTCTAAGGCTCACATTAAATCAAAATCTGCAGACACTAAAAACAATTTTTTGTGATGTGTCAGTTTTCAATATTGTGCCTGCTTCTAGGCATAGTCTAGTATTCATGTTCCGACAAATAGGTTTAATCCATTTGTTCCTGGGTTTACTATAAGCCGGGCAGGTGAATAATATGTGTAAATCATTTTCCTTAGACACATTTTGACATAATGCACATAATTCATTACTAGTTCTGTCTCTGTTTGTGGCCCATTTTGATGTGTTTGTGTTAATTTGTAGGACCCCCATATCTAAACTTCATATACAAGGATTTAGCCAATTGTACGCGAATTTCATCTAAAAAGGGCTCAAAGCTTGCTACCTCTTTGAAAAGAAGGAACCTAATTGTTAAAGTACCATTATCCGAGTCATGTAACAATCTATTTCGTATATAAGCCCAGAATGTGGATTTTAACAATTTCCTAGATGTCAATGTCAGCTGTGTCGGATGTTCCCAAAGGTGGCGCAAGCCTAATTACTCAAACCAAGAAGAAACGTGCTTGAGCCACGGGACGCTCTTGCTCTGATCAATGTTTAAAATCTCCTCTAGACCTTCTTTATAAGCTGTTAGTTCTAGGGTTGACCAGAGCCGCACCCAAAATGATAAGGGCCTTAAAATTGCATGATGGTCTGTACGTTTGACATTTAAATCCATAACAATAGGGATTAAGGGTGTTCGTACTGTTAAGTTTAGCAATCTTCTAAAAAATTTATTTTCTACTGGTTCAATACTCTTTTTGCAATTAGGCCCCCATATTTCAGCCCCATAAAGAGAAGCTGATTGGGCTCTGTGTTTAAATACCTCTAAGGCGGGGGACACTGCATTCGAGATACTACTCCCGTGTTTCTTTATTATGGGTAGCGAGTTTTGAAGCAGGGTGATCTTATTTTTTTCCAATTGCGGCTTCCAGGACAGCTTTATATCCAAAGTTATACCCAAATAATTAAAATGTTGTACATATTCTAGTTTTTGATCATTGATTGCTAAACTCTTTTCGAAAGACTTATGTGGGTTTATGGCCATATATTTTGTTTTGCTTTTATTTATTTCAAGACCCTTTTTGTTACAATAGGTGTTAAAAGAATCTAATAAACATTGTAGGCCTTTTGGGATTTGTGAAATTAATATTGTGTCGTTGGCAAATAAAAGCGCTGGCACCAAATCCCTTCCCAGTTTGGGCGAATCATGAGTGTACCGAGCAAATGTCTCAAGATATCGTTGACGTATAGAGAAAATAACGTGGGCGCCAGTACACACCCCTGGCGCACGCCCCTTTTTACCGGGATTGCCTTTGTGATTTCACCCCTCGGACCCCATCTTACTTTGGCAAAGTTGTCCTCATGTAGTCTTATTATTTGCACAAGTATTTCGTCAGGCACTCCTTGGCATTTCACCGATTCTCAAAGTAAGTTCCGCGGTATGAGGTCGAAAGCGGTCCTGAGGTCTACAAAAGCAATATACAAGTGGCCCTTTTTAAAATTAATGTATTTCCAGCATAAACATATAAATCTAAAAACTTGATTGATCGTGCTGATTTTAGATCTAAATCCCGCCTGGAATTTTGAGAGGACATTGTTCTCTTCAAGCCAACCGTTTAATCTCATTAAAATATGCCTAGCGAATTTTGTTTGTAAAATATCGATTAAACTTATTGGTCAGTAATTAGCGGGGTCATGACGATTACCCTTCTTAAAAATCGTAGTGATCTCTGCCCCTTTCCATGATACTGGTATGGGAGAGCCCGAAGCAATAGCATTGCATAAACGATTTATATATGGGCCCAACACTACTGTCGTGCTTCATCAAGTCTCCCGGAATTTTGACAGGGCCGGGCGCTTTCCCTAGCTTGACTGCATTAACTGCAAAAACAACAATTGATGGACAGAATGCAGAACAATGTCATACATTCACCCCAGTACAGAGATCTGGGCCTAAATCCATCGTTGTTTTGCTCACCATGCCATTCCAGTTTGAACCCAGCCATATGCAAATCAGTCTTGACCCTGTGCCCCATGGGAACAGACCAGCCCGAACTGCCAAGCCAGGTCCTCCCTGGACTGGAAACAAGCATCCTAGGACCGGTTTCGGGCTCATCAATATTTCTTCCAGACTAAAATGGAGGTGATTGATATGGGGATTGAGTATAGGAGCTGCGGTAGAGGGTATTGTTTCAGTTTGCGCTGCCGCATGAAGGCTGGAAAAATGGTCCTCCCAAGTTTTAGCGTCAAGAAAGAGGTCCTTAGTATCCCTGCCAGACTTATTGCCCTTTGTTAATATTCGCCAGAACCCTGCTTGGTCTTTGGACTTAGCTGCACAAATTAAATCCGTCCAGATATTGTGGTCCCAAGTTTTTTTTGCATGAGCAAGAATTCGCTTATAGTTAGTTCTTTACTCCCTTGTGGCCCATATATCGTTTTTTTTTAATTACCAATATAAGGTCAGCTTTTGCTTCCAGACACTCTTTATTGTACCATGGGTTTGCTCCTATTCTTGAATCGCTTGTACTACCACCCTTGGTTAATCGACTCACAATTGGCACTAGAGCTTCCAACAAAGCATAATGTGAGGCCAATATTGGGAACTCTACTGCAGGTGTGTCTATATGGAGGGAGACGATGTCTGCAAAAGTAGTGCAAATCTGCGTCATAGATTGGATGTTTCCCAATATATGAGGCCACTTTAAAGCTCGACGATTATTGCTAACAAGAATATCATCAGTAGGGATGTTAGTATCTTCATTGCTCACAATAATGTCAATGAAGGGTTCAGATACTAGTGTCAAATGTAGGGGACGGTGATCACTATTGGATCTGGAATCTATTGTCAAATCGCGTACGTTTGGCCAGAACTCGATTGATACCAATATATAGTCTATGTTGCTCTTGCAGTTGCCTCTACTAAAAGTAAAACATTTGGTCTATCAGAAGGTAGATTACCATTTCATGCTCTAGGACCCTGCCCTGTTATCAATTTCATAATTTGTGCTACAGCTATGGTGCATGACACTGTTGGGCTACTTTCTAAAGGAGGGATGTTGTTTGCTGTATCTTCCTCTTCGAGGAGGTTCTCAAAACCCGCCACTGGCTCGAATTTGCAATTTAGATCACCCCCTGCAATTATCATTGCCCCAGGCTCCATTGAGTTTAAAAAAGAATCAAGCTGTTCTATTACCAAGGATTCTTTTGTGGCTGGACTTGGTCTGTTATAGATATTAATCAGGTATATTACTTTTGTATCCCTTGTTTTAATTTTTTCACCAACTATGGGTCATACTATCAAGAAACGGCGTTAAAATTATCGCCACTTTAGCGGCAGAAAACTGCTGCAAAAGCGGCGATAATGGGCTTGATAATATGCCCTTGAGAATTCCCATAGAAGCCCATGTTCTGGTGTCAACATGGGCTTCTATTGGAATTCTCTGCGGCATCTTATCAAGCCCATTATCGCCGCTTTAGCTGCAGTTTTCTGCCGCTAAAGCGGCGATAATTTTAACGCCGTGCTTGATAATATGCCCCTAAATCCTGTGATGGTAAATCCAGCTTGGTTAGCTCAATTTGAAAAGTAATTCTTATCCATATAACAAGACCACCTGATGGCCTACCTTTTGCTGATGGGACCGCGTTGGTACTACAGGTCATAAACCCAACCTTATGGGGGGTTTCTAAAGCCCAAGTCTCTTGCAGGAGGCAAATATCACTTTGTTCTATATATTCCAGCCATTCAGTATCCCTAAGGTTCCTATTCAGCCCCGCAATGTTCCAAGAAGTAACTTGTATTTCTGACTCCTTCTTCACTCATGTCTTTATTATATTCAGCCTAGGCTGTTTGGTTGTTACATCAGATAAAGATTTAAGAAGACTAAATGACAACCCCTGTGGCACTTCCACCCCTAGTTGGTCATTCTGTTCAGATGTGTTATAACAATTTAGCTCGCTCTGTATCTCCTTGGAGTGCTGTGTGGATGAGAGGCATATCTGGGCCACACTGTAATTTATCTGGGTGATAACAGGAAGGTGTGTATCATACCCCACCGAAGTTGGTTGTCAGTCTTGGTCGTCTAGGTCGGATAACGCCTGAAATCTGTTTGGGAATAATATAGGGTCGCCCTCATGGGCAGGTTTCCTAGCTTGTGGTTTGTAAAAGTAGCCTAAAGGGAGCACGCTGATACTAGTTTTTTGAAAGGATGTCTCCTCTTTTTTATTTAGTAGTCTCTGACCCATCTGGGGTCGGCAAAGGTTTATTACGATGCAATCGCCATCTATCCTCTTGGAGGATTCTCCAATCCACCCTACTCTGCGAACCATCAAAATGTCGTTTGTATACCGTGAGTTAAACTTTTTATGCTTAGTCAACCAATCGACGGTCTTATTCCGCAGATTGGTCCAGGATTCACTCTGTTCCTTTCTTAGGGCAGGTACCCCAGCTAGAATTAATACATAGGAAAATGAGGCAGGTGGTAAACCTAAATCATCAGTACTTGGGTTCAGAGTTATACCGCTTGAGACATTTGTTGGGCTACAACCAAAACGGTTAATTTGTAAATTTGGGGCTACCTGTTTGTCTGGTCTTTCCCCTATTTTATCGTCCGATTTCTGGGCCTTGTCCTTTGTACTTTTCTCCCTATTTTCTCTTTGCGCCATGGAATTTGCCACGGAAATACCATTGCTCTATTGCTCGTTCCAGCTAAACTAAAAGTTGGGAATCCCTCTAATTGCTTTGGTTCACGCTCCCCTTCTGTAATGTCAGGGTAACTAGTATCCTTTCTACCTATCAATTGTTCTACTACAGTATGTAGCTGTACGATCTCCTTATCTAATAGGCCAATTTTTTTATGCATTAGTTCATCGATCTGTGATAATATAGACCCAAGTGCTGATTCTAATATTGTTGTGAATGTAGGTGTGTGATCATGATCCCCGTTATTTTCTTTTGTTACTAAAGTAAAAAGGCGGGAGTCTGCTTCTGTCTGTGTACTGGCAGTGTTTGTCACCTTTGCAACTTGATTGTCTGCATAGGGGGTTGTTTGGGATGTGGGCTGAGATCTCCCTCTACTCTTAGTTTTAGATTTTGGTTGACCCATAGCTTGTTTCTGTTTTGCTCAGGGAGCTTTCCCTTTGGGCTCTTCTGATACTTTTGGGGCTTGTGATCTCGTTTCTATGCCCTGTCTACTATGGTCTTCTGGAACTGGGTTTGTGAATGTTAGAGATGTATTTGATGACCCTGGTGTCATAGGTTTATTTTGGACAATTATTTTTGGACTTAGTGAAAACTGTTGTGATGAGTCATTTGAATTAAAAGTGTGTGATTGTTTATGCATTGTAAGTTGTGTAGGATCAAGTGACAAATGTCTCTTTGTCATTTGGATTTCATGCGTCAGTAGAGATTCTGCTCTAGTTAGAAAGGCGTCTAGAGTGCCTGCTGCACCTTTACGCTTGCTCATGATCTTGGTCATATGAACTGACAGCAATCACCTCCTAACTATTTGGGTCCCAATCAAGTACCGTAAGGACCTGAAACAATGCAAAGAGTCTTACAGTCTTCCTGAATACTTCAGACAGTGAAAACAGTTCTCAGAGGGATGGCCCAGCCCAGTCTCCTCCAGTCGCATTGGGAAGCGCGGGTGGTGAGCATGCCGCAACGGGTGCTGGGGGCTGTAGTCTCTCCCCTCCTCACGGTTCCGGGAAGATGATGCAGCCGCCCGTGGCAATGGCGATGTGAGCTCAGATAAGGCTCTCTCTCGGACTTCCAGTTACAAAAGAGGGCCGGGAGATGGAAACGTGCAGCAGTGACTCCTTTGGCATTGTAGCTAATAAATTAATATGTGTTCTATTTTCCATCCAAATCTCTTCCCCTTCACACGCTTGTCTCCATTGTTGTTCTGCCCCTTTTTTTGTACTGCCCCCTGTAAATCCCAAGTTACGGTTCGCACCCTTGATGTACTAATATTAATAATCATAACACATAAACAAACTTCCGAAATACCGCGTCTATCTGCCTCTTCGTAGTAGTTACATTATGGGGATAAGTGTTTATCCTTGAGACAGATAACGTGTTCAACCTTAAACAATTTACCTTTTTGCCACAGAAATGTAGCAAATCTGCTTTCTCCTGAAAATTTGTACCTCCCTTCACAAACTATCTCAGTTTTTTCTGACTCGAAAATGATTTTTTAGACCTGACAGCATTTGGTGTGGTCTTCTCTCAAACATTTTGCCTCCTCCCCTTCTGTTGGCTGAATTTCGTTTTTGTTGGCCTTAGGACTATGCACACTTTACCACTGCTGACCAGTGCTAAAGTATTTGTGGTCACTTCCTTAAACATGGCAAAACTGGCTTATACCCAGTTGTCACATTTAAATTACTGATAAGCCCCTAGTAAAGTGGTACCACATGTTCCCTGGGCCTGTAAATGAAATGCTGTAGCACATATTATGCTGCCTACATAAGTAGCTCTTTAAACAAGTCTCAGGCCTGCAATTGCAGCCTGGATCCATTTTGAGTTGGCAAAATAAGCCTTTTGCCAGGCTAATACTTAATTTTTAATACATAAAAGTCCCTCCAAAACTAGGCCCTAAACACCCCATAGGGCAGGGTACAGTGTAGGTAAATTGCCGGGTATGGACTTTTATAGCCTTATAGCCCGCTGTAGCAGGTTATACCAGCTATTAAAGGCCCGCAGCAGCGTTAAAGACCTGAGCCGAAGCCGAGGGACTTTAACAAGGCAGCGAACTTTAATAGCCGGTATAGCCCTGCTACAAAGGGCTATAAGGTTATTAGAACATTCTGCCACTAGAGGGCAGAATGTTCTAACAAATTAAACAAATGCTTCAGGGAGCGCGAGGGGATTGAAATCCCCTCAGGCTCCCTGAAACCTTTGTTCACAGCCACAAAGAAGCATTGGAATATTGGAGCTCCGGGCTTATGTCAGCCATTATAAGCCCGGAGCTACTGCATTGTTTTCAATGGAGCTTCCAATGTTCTATTAAGTTATACATGTCCTATCAGTAAAAAAAACTCCCACATTTTTCTTCATTATTGTAACACCTATCTCTTCCATTGAATAGTACTGGGTTACCTTCTACCATTTAATAAGTGATCATGTTTAATTGGGAGTCGGTAGGAAGGCCATGTTTAACACTCAACTGAATTGTAATTTAAAGCCCTCATTAATGGTAAAGTCAGATTTGAAGTCACAATTCTGAAAATGACACTTTTAGAGACTTAGCATTTTCTTAATCTAACCATTTAATGCACGTAGCCTGTGTCCTGGGTCACATGTGGGGGCTTAGTTGGCAGTTGGCCTTTGTGTATTTCTCCCAGAAGGTGAGACAAAGGTGGAAAACCTGTTGGGACAATGTGCCATCCTGCAAGGATGGGTGGGGCAGAGCTGCTTCCTGCCCTACTTATCTCTGAAAGGAGCTTATCAGCACACTCAAAAACAACCTGACACCAGTCCATTGTCACCATAGACCCATTGGAGCCTGGCCAGGAGAGGAAGGAAATTCAAGAACCAGGGGCCAGATGTACAAACAATTTTAACATTTGCAAACGGCCCATCAGGTAGTTTAAAACTGGTGAAGTGCATTGCGCCATGTACAGAAGGCAAGATGCGACTCAGTAACTTGTTCCCAAACTGTATTTTGCTTTTGGAATGCAGGATTAGGAAGGTGCGTGTTTAGGGCGTCCCTTCCTAATACCGAATAGCACTGGTGTGTACAAATGTTCTGCTACCATAAATGCGATTTCAAAACATTCACAGTTGCTACCAACTTTAATTTGGTGTTAACTCATTCGCAAACAGGAAAGGGCCACCAAGAGACCCTCTTTTCTTTTGTGAATGTGGACGCCAAAATCTTTCAAGAGCAATGTTAGACTTGGGGGTCTCTAGTTGGCACAGGTATGCACTTGTTACAAATAGGGACCCTCGCCTCTAGGCAGGGTAAAGGGGCACACTCCTAAAATAACCCCTACTCACCCCCTTGGTAGCTTGGCACGAGCAGACACGCTTATCTCAGAGGCAGTGTGTAAAGCATTTGTGGACACATACAGTAATCCAGTGACAACACTACAGATGGACACCACACAGGTTTTATATCAAAAATAAGTATTCTTTATATAGATTTACCACAAGACCATTAAACGACAAAAATCCACAATACTGTTACTTTAAGATGGTAGAAGTTAGCTTAGTTCTCTTATGTTCTTAAATGCGACACTTTAAGTCAATGTACCTTTTAGATGCAACACGCAGGGCAACAAAAGTGTTGCAACGATGTTGATGCGATGAAGATTTTGGTGCAAAGTAATAAAGACGTGAAGATCTTCCAGATGCGGCACGCTTCTCCGATGTTGTGAGAAGACTCGATTCGATGCGTCAGCTGCAGCGGCGACACACTGTACGAGATGCGAAAACAGCGGCTTTGGCGGCAACACTCTTCTCCGACGTTGCGAGACGCTTCCACTCGATGTAACAGCTTGCAGCGGCGACACACTTTACGCGATGCGACGACAACAGCTCCGACGACGGCACGATTCTTTGTGGATGCGAGGCGCTTTTCTTGATGCGGTGCAATGTGTCAGCTACGATGGCGACACGCTTCTTCCTCGATGCGAGACTCTTCTCTTGATGTGGTGCAATGCGTCAGCTACGAGGGCTGCGATGGCGACACGCTTCTTCGGTGTTGCGAGACACTTCTTCGATGATTCAAGACGCTTCCGCTTGATGCGACAGCTGCAGTGGTGACACACTTTATGCGATGCGACGACAACTGCTCTGATGGCGGCATGGTTCTCCTTCTTGAGTCGCGCTTCCAGCTCCTTGCGACACGCAGTCCCTCAGAAGGCCCAAAACAGCAGCATGCACTTCCAAAGAACTTTGGGGAGCTGGGGGGTGAAGTCTGTTGTTCCTGAGACTTCAGCAGGAGGCAAGCTCTTTTCCAAGCCCTTGGAGATCCTTCACAAGTTGAGCAAAAGTACACACAAAGTTCCTTTCTCCTCTCTTTGGCAGTAGGCAACCACTGCAGGCCAATCCACCAGTTTCAGGGATAGTTTCTCCTCAGCTTCTTCTTGGTTCCTCTCCTCAGCAGAGGTTTCTTCTTGTTTTTCCAAAGTGATCTAAATTCTTGGGATCAGGGTCCCAATACTTATACCCCAAAATCCTTTGTCCTCTGAGGGCAGAGGGGCCTTTGCCTTGTTCAAACCGGTTCTGGTCAGTCCTGGAGCACTTTGTTTACCTGATTCCTTCTTTCCTTTCAGAGTGCAGGGCAGAGACATCAGACGCACCACAGGAGGTGGAGCCAGCATTTTGGAGGGAAGGCACAGCCCTATTCAGGTCCCACGTGCTACTCCTCCCACCCATCTAGATGCAGATCTCTCTATTCACCACTGGGCCACCTCACCCTGTCTCCTGGAATTCCCCAGCCCTGTCACTCAAACTCCAGACAGGGAATACACAGCCTAGCAGAGGCAGGTTTGAATGGTTAGACAAGAAAATGCCTACTTTCTAAAAGTGGCATTTTCAAACATAGAATGTTAAAACCAACTTCACTAAAAGATGTATTTTATCATTCTGAGTTCAGGCAAACTAAATTCGAATTTCTACTATGTTCCCTGAGTCAGTTTAGGGTTATAAAATGTAATAATCAAACTGCCCATTCTGGCCTATGGAGAATAGGTAGCCTTGCAATAGTGAAAAACGAAAATGGCTGCAATTCACTATTAGAACATGCCACACACACCAGGGCATGTCCTACCTTACCCTTACAATGCACCCTGCCCTTCGGCCTACCATAGGAGTGCCTGATATGAAGAAAAGGGAAGGTTTAGGGACTGGCAAGTGGGTGCAGTTGCCCAGTCAGCATGACAGTACCAGACTGCACACAGGCTCTGTAATGCCAGGCCTTAGACACACTTTTGCAGGCTGCTTCTGTGAGTGGCACAACCAGTGCTGCAAGCCCACCAGCAGCATTTGGATTACCAGACCTGGGCACTCCTGGTGCACTGTATTAGGGTCTGACAGGTAAACCAAATAAGCCAATCATGGAGTCACTAATCCATACATCGATTTACAATAGGGAGAGCATATGCACTTTAGCACTGATCAGCAGTGGTAAAGTGCCCAGAGTCATAAAACAGCCAACAACAGGTCAGAAAAAATATAGGAGGAAGGCAAAAAGTTCAGGTATGACCCTGCAAAAAGGGCCAAGTCCAACACAACCCCCTTCCAACCAAAACTCAGGGTAGACCAATCACTACACTGATGGGCTTCCCTGCTTTGGGCGATAGAACCTGGCCCTGGCCCGCAACTGCAGGGGTAGACTCCAGTTCAACGCCAATCTGAACCTATTGGAATCCCTCTGTCCATACTCTCAGGGCCCACCAAGCTAACCCATGGGGAACCGTTCTCCTCACCTCTGGGCATCACCTGTGCAGCACCTAACCTTAACTTGCTCACAGGTGTGTCCCAACGAACAGGCAGCAAGCCACAGTTACCACTGACAGTAGTCAGTGATGAGACCCAGGCCTTATGCCTCTCAGGGCTCTCAAACCTCTGTGGCGTCAGAGAGCGGGGGGCAGTAGCCCCAGGTGCTTGGCTCCCTTTGTCCAATCTCCCTCCTGTCAGGTCAGGTATGACATCCTGGCACTGACCCACCAGCCCCAGGCCTGTACCCGGCGGCTGGACAGGAGACTGGGGTGGGCTTTCCCACACCCAGTCCTCCTCCTTGTTGGGGCTCTGTACCCTCCCACCAGGAGTGGTACCCCCTTCCAGAATAGCCAGGGTACCTGTGGCAGGTGTCCTGCACAATTCGCCCACTAGTTCAGGGGTTCTATCCTGCAACTGGGCATCCAGGTCAGGGGGGCACCCTGAACCTGGTCCTCCAACCCTCCAGTTGAACCAGAGTCAGAGGCAAGGACTCCCTCCCTCTGAACCCCCTTCCAGAGTACTGCCCCCTCCCATCAGGAGCGGTGCCCCCAGAAAACAAACCGGTCAGGACACTGTTTACAGTTGTCCCACCCTCCAGGACAGACAACACCTGAACCTGGCTCTCCAACCTAGGGTCTAAACCCTCAGGCTGCACCGGGATCAGAGGCGAGGATTCCCTCCCTCTGCACCCCCTTCCAGAGTGCTGTACCCTCCCACCTGGAGTGGTACACCTATAAGCTAGATCGGTGAGGACACTGATTACAGTTGCCCCTTCCTCCAGGTCAGTCAACACCTGAACCTGGCTTCCCAACCCAGGGATCAACCCCTGGGGTTGAACACTCGCCTGGCGCACCAGGACATCCTGGGGAGCACCTATGCCCTCCCCGAGGGTGACACACAACTCATGTGTCATGTGACAGTCTGCCTGGAGCAGATCTTCTGACCCCTGTCCATCTGACAGTGCGCGAAGATCCCCCAGGACAGAAGTGTTGTCACCATGGTCATTCACTGGTGACACAGCCCGTCTGGCTTGCCCCTGACCCACTGGTTCTTCCACTGGGGACTCTTTCCCCCTCTCACCCCTCAGTCTGGACTTCTGCTCCCTCCACTTAGAAGTGGCACTGCCAGACACCAGAACGGTTGGAGGCCTGCTTACAGACACTCCCAGTTCACTGGACACTAGGGGATCCCCCTCAACTGGCGGCCCATCAGGACAGCCTAGGCTCCCCACCTGGTGTTCCCTGAAAGAACCATCCAGGCTTGGAGACTGGGTTTCGGGCACCTTGGGACACGCAGCCCCACACTCACTCCTTCTCCACCAAGACAGGACGTGAGTCCCTACACCCCTCCCACTACACTGGGACCTAGCTGGGCTACACTGAACCTCTTCCCCCACTCTGGGTTGGAAGATACCTGAACCACTCTCCTTGGGATCACTCCCCAATGCCTTTCCAGACCCTCTGGAATCCACCAAATGGTCTTCCTTCAATGTGAGCTCCCTGCGATCAGAGAACTCACTCTCCAATAGGTGTTGGCATAGCTCTGGAAAACAGGGACTTACAATATGCTCTCCCACAATTGGATCACACAGCCCCCTACAGGGGTTAACCAAAATACCCTTCACCTCACCATCCAGTGCCTCGCACACGTACTCCATACCATTCTTCTGAGATTGGCAAGACAGTAACCGACTGTCTCTGTCACTCAACCCACACTCTTCTGGGCGGTCTTCACACTCACACACCAGGACTTCAGCCATGGGGGAACCCCTCTCCCTGCACCTCTCATCTAGAGTCAGTAGAGTGTCCCTCCCACCACTAGGACCATGAACCCCTGTGCCAGTTCCCCAATCTATCCCAGGGACACTGTGCACCACTGGAGCTACCTCATATCCTTGAACCTCCTCGTGAAAATTAACCCCCTCCTTCAAGTCAGGCGCCACATCTCTGGGTGTGTGTACTACTCTCTCAGCACTAGAAAATTCAATTTTGCTGCCACCATCTGAGCTGTATTCCTCCTCCAACTCAGCAAAGCTCACTCTCTGAGCTACACACGTTTCTTGTTGCTGGGCCGAGACACTCATGGTCTCAAGCCTCTCGAGCTCTAAATCAAGCTCCCTCATTCTCAACTCATGCTCCATTTCTATTTTATTTTCTTCTAGGGCCAATTTCCTAATTTGCAATCCAATTTCCAACTGCCCTTTTAACTTGAGATTGGTGAGCTCCATCTCATGCATCCTACACTCTTTTCTATCTGCCAACTCCTCTGGAGATAGACTCTTAACAGAAACACTGCTACCGGGAGGGGAAGGGGTTCTCCTTCCTCTTGGACCCACTGGCCCTTCCAGCTGCTCCTCTGCATTATCATCAGCAGTGGCATTCCTTGCTTCTACCCAGGCCCTCAGCGCCTTGTAGAACTCTGCCTTATTTTTACATCCAGTAGTGGAAACATTGAATTTCTTGCAGAAGAACTTTAGCTGTCTTACTGGGTAGCTTTCCAGTTTCTCTTCTTCCCACTCCCACTCATTCTCAACAGATACTATGGATGCTGCTTTCTGCACCATGGTTAAGCTTGGCAGTACTCAAAAATAGAAAGTCCCAAAAAGAAATCTACCAACAAGTATTGGTTGCGTTTTGATCTGCACTCACTAGTAGTGTTTATCAATCACTGTACATGAGTCACAAATGCAAGTCCAGAATCCTCACCGCTGACCACCAATGTTAGACTTGGGGGTCTCTAGTTGGCACAGGTATGCAGTTGTGACAAATAGGGACCCTCACCCCTAGTCAGGGTAAAGGGGTACACTCCTAAAATAACCCCTGCTCACCCCCTTGGTAGCTTGGCACGAGCAGACAGGCTTATCTCAGAGGCAGTGTGTAAAGAATTTGTGAACACATACAGTAATCCAGTGACAACAGTAAAGATGGACACCACACAGGTTTTATATAAAAAATAAGTTTTCTTTATATAGATTTACCACAAGACCATTAAACGACAAAAATCCACAATACTGTTACTTTAAGATGGTAGAAGTTAGCTTAGTTCTCTTTAGTTCTTAAATGCGACACTTTAAGTCAATGTACCTTTTAGATGCGACACGCAGGGCAACAAAAGTGTTGCAACAATGTTGATGCGATGAAGATTTTATGTGCAAAGAAATAAAGACGTGAAGATCTTCCAGATGTGGAACGCTTCTCCGATGTTGCGAGAAGACTCGATTCGATGCTTCAGCTGCAGCGGCGACACACTTGACGCGAAGTGACGACAGCGGCTTTGGCGGCGACACTCTTCTCTGACGTTGCGAGACGTTTCTGCTCGATGCGACAGCTTGCAGCGGCGACACACTTTACGCGATGCGATGACAACAGCTCTGACAGCGGCACGCTTCTCCGTGGATGGGAGGCGCTTTTCTTGATGTGGTGCAATGCGTCAGCTATGATGGCTGCAATGGCGACACGCTTCTTCCTTGACTCAAGACTCTTCTCTTGATGTGGTACGATGCGTCAGCTACAATGGCTGCGATGGCAACACGTTTCTTCGGCGTTGCGAGACACTTCTTCGATGATGCGAGACGCTTCCGCTCGATGCGACAGCTGCAGTGGCGACACACTTTACGCGATGCGAAACACCTCCTACGGCGGCATGCTTCTCCTTCTTGAGTCCCGCTTCCAGCTCCTTGCGACATGCAGTCCCTCAGAAGGCCCAAAACAGCAGCAGGCACTTCCAGAGAACTCTGGGGAGCAGGGGGGTGAAGTCTGTTGTTCCTGAGACTTCAGCAGGAGGCAAGCTCTTTTCCAAGCCCTTGGAGATCCTTCACAAGTTGAGCAAAAGTACACACAAAGTTCCGTTCTCCTCTCTTTGGCAGTAGGCAACCGCTGCAGGCCAATCCCCCAGTCTCAGGGATAGTATCTCCTCAGCTTCTTCTAGGTTCCTCTCCTCAGCAGAGGTTTCCTCTTGTATTTCCAAAGTGATCTAAATTCTTGGGATCAGGGTCCCAATACTTATACCCCAAAAACCTTTGACCTCTGAGGGCAGATGCGCCTTTGCCTTGTTCAAACCGGTTCTGGTCAGTCCTGGAGCACTTTGTTTACCTGACTCCATCTTTCCTTTCAGAGTGCAGGGCAGGGACATCAGATGCACCACAGGAGGTGGAGCCAGCATTGTGAAGGGAAGGCACAGCCCTATTCAGGTCCCACGTGCTACTCCTCCCACCCATCTAGATGCAGATCTCTCTGTTTACCACTGGGCCACCTCACCCTGTCTCCTGGAATTCCCCAGCCCTGTCACTCAAACCCAAGACAGGGAATACACAGCCTAGCAGAGGCAGGTTTGAATGCTTAGACAAGAAAATGCCTACTTTCTAAAAGTGACATTTTCAAACACAGAATGTTAAAACCAACTTCACTAAAAGATGTATTTTATCATTGCGAGTTCAGGCATATTAAATTCAAATTTCTACCATGCTTCCTGAGTCAGTTTAGGATTATAAAATGTAATAATCAAACTGCCCATTCTGGCCTATGGAGAACAGGTAGCCTTGCAATAGTGAAAAACGAAAATGGCTGCAATTCACTATTAGAACATGCCACACACACCAGGGCATGTCCTACCTTATCCTTACAATGCACCCTGCCATTGGGCCTATCATAGGGGTGTCTGATATGAAGAAAAGGGAAGGTTTAGGGACTGGCAAGTGGGTGCACTTGCCCAGTCGGCACAACAGTACCAGACTGCACGCAGGCTCTAAAATGGCAGGCCTTAGACACACTTTTACAGGCTGCTTCTGTGGGTGGCACAACCAGTGCTGCAAGTCCACCAGCAGCATTTCGATTACCAGCCCTGGGCACTCCTGGTGCACTGTATTAGGGTCTGACAGGTAAACCAAATAAGCCAATCATGGAGTCACTAATCCATACATCAATTTCCAATAGGGAGAGCATATGCACTTTAGCACTGATCAGCAGTGGTAAAGTGCCCAGAGTCAAAAAACAGCCAACAACAGCTCAGAAAAAATATAGGAGGAAGGCAAAAAGTTCAGGGATGACCCTGCAAAAACGGCAAGTCCAACAAGCAACTACTCTTAAAAATGAAAAGGTAGCTTTTCATTTTTATTATTTTAAAGTGCATCCTGTTTTCCTTTAAGGAAAATGGGCTGCATTACAACAACAAAAAATATTGCTACATTTAAAAGCAATCAGAGACGTAGTGACCCAGGCAGGCCACCATCCCTGTAACTGAAGCCATTCACAATGGGTCGCAAATTGCGACCTTTCTCGTCAATATTGATGAGGCAGGACTGTCCTGTTGCTTAAGAAGGTCTGCTCTGCTTCTCTAGGAACTGCTCTAATGCCAACAGAGGACTGCCCTGCTGCTTAAGGCCTGCCATGTTCTTCAGATGACTGGCCTGCTGCGTGAGGCTGGCCTTGCTGCTTGAAGAAGAGAGGACCCTCTTCTTGAACCCAGGACCACCAGAGTGACCCCAAGGGTCAGTTAGCTGACTTCCTGTTCTGAACAACAGGGACACAACAAGCACTATAGACCTCTCTGTAACTTGCCAGCTAACCTCCTGCAACTGGACACACCTGCGCCCTGCTGGACTGTGCTGGAGTGAGTACCTGACTCCCAAAAGTGTCTTCTCAGGTGCCTGACCCTTGGATTTCATCAGAGAGAATTCCTCTTGGCCTAACTGACGGTCTCATGAAGGCTCAGCTCACGACTACAAGATTCTCAGAACTAATGGTGACCACAATGAAGCCCTGCAATTTCTCACCGCACAACTGAAATCTTCATTTGAACTGACACTAAGCCATGCAAAGTCTTGTTGCATGGCTGCCATTGCCACGGAACGGATGGCAAGTGATGTCTAGCCCCACAAATCCTCGCGACCCAGCTTAATCGAAACAGACGCTGAATGATGCAAAGCCCTGCTGCCCAGCTTTATTAGAACAAACTCTTGGTGCTGATACACCTTGCAAAGCAACGCAGGGCAGACCTCACAATCAAGGACACAGGTACACGTTCAGTGGGCCAAACTTGGTCCGGTGCCCTGCCTGCGCTCCATCGCTGGTGGCCTGAACTTGTGCCTTGTCCATTGCATCCAGTTGTTTTGCACATATGTGTGCCACTTTTATCTAAATCTTTGAAGTTCCCTGAAGGTAGCTGTGAGTTCTGCCATGTCTGTAGGTTGTCTGCTAAGGTATGATCTAGAGTACACTATTTGGAAGGAGGTGGAGCTCAGGTTTCACCTGGAGTTGTTAGGGTTGCCAAAGAGGGTGTGCCTGACCGCAGCTTCCATGGAAGCCCGAGAGCGGAGTCAGGAGGATCTGGAGCTTGAAAGAATGGCCCAAGTAGTCACAAAAAAGAAGAGGGGCAAGGCGCACGGAAAACCTGCCCCTGAAACTCCCACGGTCCGGGAGGCTGAGCCTGATGTCAAAGGTCCAGGACCTACAGGGGAGGACATTGCAGTATCTGGAGATTGGCCTGAGCTGGCTCACTGGCAAGTTGAGAGGAGGCCCACCAGGGAGGAGTTCTACAGAGCACAAAAGGAATGTCCAACTCTTGAGGGCTTGAGACAGCAAGCTGAGGCCCAGGCAGCTGGTGACACAATCTGGAGACCACCTTATCTATTGGGATAATAACTCCCCATATAGCTCATAGGTAAGTTTGAAGCTGCAAAGTTCCTCAGTACTGTTGACTTGACTTCTGGGTACTGGTGGATTTCTATAAGCCAGGGCGCTAAGGAAAAGTCTGCATTCTCCAACCCAGAGAGCCAAATCTATTTAGGATGATTCCCTTAGGACTAAAGAATGTCCCTGCACCTTTCAGAGGTTGGGTGGCAGCTGGGATAGAGGCATTCAGTGCTGCGTATCTGGATGACATCCTTCCTTTTTAATAACACCCTTACCTCCCAAGATGGGAAAACCACCTGTCCCATCTCTAGGAGGTGCTTCAGTCTCTGCAACAAGGAGGCCTGTCTATTAAGGCCATCAAGTGCCAGATAAGGCAATGAGTGTGGTGTATTTGGATACATGGTGAGAGAGGGCAAGGTGCAGCTCCTCCAAGCCAA
This sequence comes from Triturus cristatus, assembly GCF_964204655.1. Classification (NCBI taxonomy): domain Eukaryota; kingdom Metazoa; phylum Chordata; class Amphibia; order Caudata; family Salamandridae; genus Triturus; species Triturus cristatus. The sequence continues at coordinate 874,455,183 of NC_140582.1, read as the reverse complement.
GATTGAGACTATCCTGACCTGTGAATTCCCTAAAACCCAGACTCAAGAGAGAGCCTTCCTGGGCCTCACTGGTTACAATAGGAGGTTTGTCAAGGGAAATGGCACCACTGATGCTCCCTTGGCTGAGCTGACTTCCAAGAAGCAGCCCAAGAAGGTTATCTGGACAGAATGCATTTAATACCCTCAGGGGCGGCATGGGTAGAGCACCTGTACTCTAGGCCCATGACTTCTACCAAGACGTCATGGTGCAGACCGATACTTCAGCTCATGGCATAGGAGATGTGCTCTCCCAGCTAAATGAGGAGGGCCTAGACCAACCTGTAGCCTTTAGAAGTAGGAGGCTACTTCCCAGGGAACAGACTTGAAGTGCTATTGACAGAGAAGCCTTTTCTGTTGTTTGGGCACTGAAATTGCTGAGATCACACCTGTTTGGTACTCATGTCTGAGTTCATACAGACCACAGGCTCTCAGATGGCTCATGCACATGAGGAATGAGAATCCCTACCTGCGGAGCTGGTCCATCTCCCTACAGGGAATAGATGTTATGCCGGAATAACACCCTGGGTCTGACCACTCTTGTGCTGATGGTCTATCTAGGTTCTTCTGCCTTAGTGATGAGAACTCCCATGAGGGTGGTTAGTTCTCCCCACTTTCAGCTCAGGGGGGTCACATGTTAGCCCTGACAGTCTTTGGTGTGGTCTTCCCTCAAAAGTTTTGCCTTCTTCTCTCCTGTTTGCTGAATTTTCTTTTTGTTGGCCTCAGGACTATGTGCACTTAACCATGGCTGACCAGTGCTTAAGTGCTTGTGTATCTCCCTTAAACATAGTCAAATTGCCTTACACCCAATTCGCACATATGATTTATTTATAAGTCCCTAGTAAAGTGGTGTGTCATGGACAAAGGGCCTGTAAATTAAATGCAATTAGTGAACCAACAGCACTGTTGGGCCACCCAGTTAAGTAGACTTTTAAAATATTTGTCAGACCTGCCATTGAAGTCTTTATGTGGTTTGAAACTTTCATTTGACCTGTCAAAATAAACCTTTTGCTAGGCCTAAACCTTCCTTTGTATTTTGTATAAGTCACACCTAAGATAGCATTGTATTTAAAACATGGGCATGTACTACCAAGTTTACATGTGCTAGTAGTGAAAAACTCCTAAATTGGTTTTTCACCACTCTAAGGCCTATCTATCTCAAAAGGTAACATTGGGTTACATTATCACAATTAATATGTGATCATCTTTGATTTGGAGCTAGTAGGAATGTCTTGTTCACAAATTAAGCACTGAGTTGGAAACTTTCAGTTTTCTTGTCCTAACCATTTGGTGCCTGCAGCCAGTGTCCAGTGTCGCGACTGGGCGTAGTTGCCAGTTGGTCTTTTTGTTTTAATCTCAGAGAGTTGGACAGAAGGGAGACATGTTGGAATGATGGGAGTGGTGGAGGTGTTCCCTACTCTGCCTACATTTTAAAGGCACTGCTTCAGCACACTCACCATGTCTAAACACAGTGATATATTTGAGCTGATAACAGCATAATAAATGAGATATCCAAAAAGGCCAAAGACCAAATGGAATCTGCTCTGCCACCGGTGCCAAAGAAGCATAGAGTTAAATCGAGCACTGTTCACAAATGTTAACCTCCTTAGCTACTCGGGTCTAAGGCTGGTTAAATACGATTTGTGGATGATTACTGAATGAGAACACGAGAACCGATCTTAAGACCATTGAGGCAGATTATATACAGACATTCACATCAGCTCTACATGCAATATTCAAGTAAGTATGGGTCCCTGCGAAATTACGGATGAATTATTTCAACAGGCAGGCATTTAAATTCATTTAACTTTCGTTCGAAAGTTCTCATTAGAAGCATTCATATGTCACTAAGAACAGATCAAGTTATTAAAGATGTCAGATTAGGCTCCATGGGACACAGTCAAACCTGTGCATTAATTTAATTCCTCTGAGCTTCAACTCAAGTGAGAATAGCCACAATTCCAAAAAAAGAGAAAAGAGAGAGAATTGATAGAAAGACAATTATGAATCATGTTTTCAAAATGCATCTGTTCAGCTAAACTATTTTTAATGTGGCAACAGTAAACTGCTTTCAGATGGGACAAAAACATATTTTCTTTGATGGGACATTATAGAGTAGGAATGCATTGAACAGAATATTTAATAACTTTAAAGGATGTGTTCATAGATTTAAATATTATCAGAAACTTGCTTTGTCTCCTGTAGAATTTATATTTCGAGCATTCAGTATAGGCCAACATGATCTTATATCTCTAGGGCACGTTTCCTCTTTCTTTTGGCAATTTCAATTTTTTTTTGCAAAATATGTGCAGTTTTTAAATTGCACTTCCACCCCTGCCCGACTGAGTGGTTAAACCTTCAGAAATGTACACTGATATGTACTAGCGATAAGATAGACCAATGCATTCTCACATTGTCCAGGTCACGTATTTCCTACCCACCATTAGAGATTGTACGTTAAGGAAACGTATTCAAGAGGAAAGATAATGTGGAATAAAAAACTTTATTTTTCCAAGAAGCACAGCCCTGTGTCTCTTTTACAGAAGGAAGCATTTACCCCTCCTCTTTCACTTCGCAAACTACCCTTTCTTTGTCATGCTATTGGTGGGAGGAGCAGCACACATGCCTCTCTTCTCCTCAGACTTCTCCCTACTCGCATGTAGAAGAGAGTTTCTACAGTGTCTGATACCATAACTTATATATCTATCCATACCCACCCCTTAGAACCTTAAATTCTGTATACACCCTCAATAATGTACTACTAAATACTCCTAAGTTCCTCTACCACATATCTAGCCTAATACATTCACCCCACCTCTACACTATTGTTATACCTCACCTCCAATCTACCCCTAACTGTACCATATAGTACGACTAGAACCTGCTTATACCCTTGTACCTCCATCTCTGCCTATGCCTAGTGCTTCTTACCTACATAGATGCAAATATTTCTACTCCTGCCTATACTCTATTACTTAAACTTCTGTTTGTATTCTAGTATATGCACGACAACATCAGCTCTATTTCCTCTACCTAACCTATACCTTAACACCTCTTACCCTACCTATAACCTAGTACAGCTACCACAAATTATGCACTTGTATCTTTAGCCCGGTCAGTAAAACCCTTTCCCAATTTCTGGAAACCAAACGGGGACTGGAAGACGTGCAATTTGGTTTTCGACCAGGTCATGGGACGGAGACACCTCTAGTAGTAGTTTTAGACGAACTTAGAATGCGGGCAGACAATGGCCAGTCGACTGTCCTGATCCTTTTAGATATGTCTGCCACATTCGACACGGTCAACCATAAAATATTACTGAGGTGGCTTGCTGACCTTGGGCTGGAGGGCCTGGCCTTTAACTGGCTTCAGTCCTATCTGGAGAAGAGGCAACAAGCTGTGGCCCTCCCCCTTTTCGATCTAAATTTAGAACGGTTCAGCATGGGGTTCCTCAAGGGTCATCCATTAGTCCAATCCTCTTTACTATTTATTTGAGACCATTGATTCCCATTATTAAATTGTATAACATTAAGCTGGTGAAATATGCTGACGACACGCAGCTCATCCTGTCTCTAGAAGGCAGAGAGTCTACATCACTCAGTAACTTCCATGAATGCATGCAGAAGGCTGCTAGATGGCTGACGGATAACTCCCTGCAGTTTAATGGAGGGAAAACAGAAATCTTACATTGCACTGTGAAGAAAATCCCTCGTCAGCTTCCAGACAACTTCTGGCCCATTCAGGCAGATATACCTCCCACACCGGCGGTAGCAGTGCGCAATTTGGGGGTAGTTTTTGACAACAAGCTGAGGCTGGAGAAACATGTGAATAAAACAGTTGGGACTTGCTTTTCCCTCATAAAAGTTTTGCAGAAAATTCTCCTGATGTTGCCTTTGGCAGCTAGGGACCTAGTAGTTAGAAGTGTTATTTTAAGCCAGCTGGACTACTGTGAAGCCCTGCTCCTCGGTTCAGCCAACTTCCTAATTCTGAAATTACAAAGAATACAGACAATTGCTGCTAAGTTGGCTTTAAAGAGGACTCAAGGCGATTCTGCATCCACGGCTCTCAGTGAGCTTCACTGGCTCCCTCTTGTTCAGCGAATCCAGTTTAAATCACTATGGGCCTCATGTAGGTAGCCCAATACCGGTCGGTAACGGCCGATTTTCGGTAATTATACCGTTACCGACCGGTATTTAGGCTTTTGCAATGTAGGGGGCACATTACAGGATTCGGTAATTTACCGAATCGGTAAAATTACCGAATCGGTAATTTTACCGATTCGGTAAATACCGAATCCTGTAATGATATGTAGGGGGAGTGTGTGGGTGTCGTGTGGAGTCAGTATTTACCACCAACTAATAGTTGGTGGTAAATGAAGAATGGCTCTGTAAAAGCATTTTCAAGCGCTTAGAAGTGTGCAATGTGGCAGACATACATGCCCTTAGGGCATGTATGTGTGCCACATGTGCACACATGCAGGAATCAGGGGTGCAACAGGGTGTCAATGTGACACCCTGCCACCCTTGATTGTGATCCCCCCATTACCGAATCGGTATTTACCGATTCAGGAATGAGGCATACCTTCCCATTGATTCAATCAATGGGAAGGTATGCCTCATTACCGAATCGGTAAATACCGATTTGGTAATTACCGAATTTCTACGATTCGGTAATTTTTACCGAATGAATACCATAGCATTTACCACTTCATAAATACCGAATCGGTATGATTCGGTATTTATGAAGTGGTAAATGCCAGGCCACCTACATAAGGCCCTATGTATTGTTTTCAAGGCCCTCCATGGACTTGGACCTTTGCCATTGCAGAAAAAGTTTGTCTGGCACGCTCCCTCACGGAATCTTCGTTCTTCCACAGCACACCTGGTTTGTACTGCCAGAATAAGAACCTGCAGGTTTGGGGGGTGAGTTTTCAGCTGGGCAGCTGCCCATCTGTGGAATAATCTCCCGCCCAATATCAGACAAATAGAAGAATACCTCCAGTTTAGGAAAAAACTTAAAACGTATCTATTCCCTAGGATGTAGTGCAGGCCATTCATCCGGTGGGTAAACAAGTGCATGTAGAGGAACCTCGGTCATTCAGCGTCAGGATACCCGTGAGGTGATAGTGCGCGTTAGAAATTCTATTTGCATTACATTACATTTAGTTCTATCTATATACAAGCACCTCTAACTCTGTGCATCCCCTACTGCCTGTTCTCTTACCCTTCCCCTGTACGTTTGCCCCTTACCGATTTCCTTTTCTACATTTCTGTTCCACCATGCCCCCTTTTCTGGTACCACTTTAGTAAAATGAATAGTTTTACTCATTTTGGAAATACACTAAATTGGTTTTTCACCTGCTTGCATTCGTTAGACTGGTCTTCCTCATTTTATATATTCCCCATAATAGTACAGACTCAAGAAGTTGACAAACTGAAAAGCCAATACAAGTGTTTGTACTACTAGTCAAAGTGTTTACACTGTTAGCTAAGAAATGCCACGTACTGCGAATACTCTGTGGATCAGTCTATCTGTCTTCCTCTATTCAGGTGAAAGAGTGAATCTGCATAGTCTGAGCATGACGGTGAGGGAATGTATATGTAATTGAGAGACACTTATGAACCACAAATGAAGTCCTGAGGTCCAAACAGCAGTCTGCAGTAACTCTAAAAACGCTAGGTCCAATTTATACTGAAAGCTTGTGAGAGAACTAAGCACATTTGTGACATTGCCAGAGTCATAACAACAGCCTCTGCAGCCCCTGTGGTGCAGGGGTGCCCAACCATTGAGGGGTCCCAAAACCCTCAAGAAGGGCCCCATTCTGACCAAAGTCAATAAATATCTGTGAGTTATGAGAGACTCAGGGGGCCCATTTCACATTCTGCAGGGGTGGGCAATCATTTTATGTTATGCCACTTGACAGTAGAGATTCAAAGACAGGGTTGTAGAAAAATCTGCTGAACGGAATTACACCAAATTTGGCAGGAAGCTAGATCTTGATTTACAGATTGTGCTTATTGTGATTTGGTGTAAATCTGTTCAGTAGTTTGTGAGATATTTAGGTTAATAAAATAGAGATATCTGGATGGTTGAGATTGTGGAACCCTCACAAGAGTTGCTCAAACCCAATTAAAAAGAATAGAGCATTCTAATTGGCCCACAAAGCTTCTTTTCCGCACATTGGTGCCATCACCAGGGGCATAACACAGGCCTCTGCAGCGCCTGCGGGGCAGGAGGGCCCAACCCTTTAGGGTCCCTCCCACCCTTAAGAAAGGCCCCATTCCAACCAAAGTTAATGTATGTCTGTGAGATATAAGAGACTTAGGATCCCCTTTTCAGATTCTGCACCTTAGGCCCATCATTTTATGTTATGCCATTGAACAGTACATTCCGAGCAAAGTCAATGAATGTCTGTGAGCTATGAGAGACTCAGGGGCCCCTTTTCACATTCTGCAGGGGGTACCATTATTTTATGTCATGTCACTGAACAGTACAGACTTACAAAGACATACAATCCAAATTCATCCCTATGAAGTTGCAACTTGATTTGGATATATAAATCATGGGTCTATCTTTGACAATTGCAATGTTAGGACATGAGTTTGTGTGAAACAATTGTGACCAAATGTATTGTTTCAACTGTGTGAGAGAATATATATATATATTCACTGAAAAAAACATAGGTTTCAGGGGTGTTATAGTTAGCTGGACTTTTCACTTGTACAAAACCATTGAAATTCCCCCGTTATAGTTAGTTCAGCTAACTATAACTCGCGCGCCCGCAATGCACTGCTGATGACGTCACATATTACATCACTCATGACATGGTCAGTGACATCACTCATGACATCACTGATGACATCTCAAACGACATCACTGATGACATCATCCAGTGAATGTGTGTTTTTCTGAAAATTAAATATGTTTTATATATGTATATCTCAAGGTTGATGGAAGAATAAATGGGTATATAAGTGTCCAAATGGATGATTTGTTTTTGAAAAATGAATTGTGTAACTGACTGATTAAGTGTATCATAGTGAATACATGGCTTAGTGAGTAATGTTTAAATATGTAAATATCTGTATCAGTCTCTCACTTTGTGTATAAGTGGCTGCATGGGTTGGTGAGTAGCTACATGGGTGTCTATATAGGTTATTAGTTGGTTTTTTGAGTATCAGTCTGAGTGTCTGCATGGTTCGGTGGGGGGTATTACGTAGTGCATAGGTGCATGAATGAGTGACTCACTCTTTGTATGTGTTGAAGACAGCATGTGTGCAGGACTGTATGGGTGGATGAGTGTGTGTATGGGTGTGTTAGTGAGTGAATGACTGTCTCAATAGTGTCTTTATGAGTAACTACATATGTTTTAAACTAGTATATGTGACTATTGGTGTATATAAGTGAGTATATGTGAGAGTGAGAGATTGAAAGAGTTCCTGTATGAATAAGTATGTGTTTCTATAAGTGATTGTTTAAAAGACTAAGTTTCCGTAGAAGTAAGTGTGGTGGTGTGTGTATAACTGTATATGCAAATAAATGTATGTTTGATTCTTTATTAGCATGAGTGACTATGTGTGTGAGTAACTCTATGGATGAGTGGCATTGTGTAACAGGATGTATAGGTGTATGAGTACATATGTTGAGTGAATACATGTATGAGTGACTGTATAGGACTGTTGGTGAATGAGTGGATGTGTATGTGGATCTTAGAATTACTGAAGAGGTTGTTGTAACTAGTATTGGTATGTCCATTGTTTTGAAAAGTTTAGTCTCTATTTTTGAATGTGTGTATCAAAGGTTATATTAGGGTGAGAGGAGGTCTGCCACTCTATCACAAGGATGATGTCATCAGTAATGTCATCAGTGATGTCATTTGAGATGTCATCAGTGATGTCATGAGTGATGTCACTGACCATGTCATGAGTGATGTAATATGTGACGTCATCAGCAGTGCATTGCGGGCACGCGAGTTATAGTTAGCTGAACTAACTATAACGGGGGAATTTCAATGGTTTTGTACAAGTGAAAAGTCCAGCTAACTATAACACCCCTGAAACCTATGTTTTTTTCAGTGAATTTCTAAGGTTTTTTAAATGCTAATTCCTAACTATAACGTGCCTGAAACCTATGGTTTTTTCTGTGAATTTCAAAGGTTTTTTAAATGCTAATTTCTAACTATGCGCACAGAGATAGGACATGTGAAGAAAGAAGAAAAAATGCACAGAAAGAAAAAAAGAAGTGCAGAAAGAAGCAACAGAAGTCCTCAAAGACAAAGAAAAGTGCAGGAAGAAGGATAACGTGCAGAAAGAACAAAAAGAAGAGCAGAAAGAAGCCTTGTTGCAAAATCATCCTGTACCCTCAACTTTTTCAGACGGATACTGGTGGTAACTGAGTCTGACTAACCAGTCCTAGAGCCAGTGCTGTTAAAAGACACTTAGAATACAGTGAAAACACCTACATACACTGGGGAACATTATGCCTTGGGGTCCCCCTGTGATTAGCATGACCTCCTCTGTAAGCCCCTAGTATATAATAGGGCAGGGGGATTAAAACTATCTCTTAAAACAGGCCACAGGGCGTTTTTGCACACGTTAACTCAGGCCCCGTCCCCTCCCTTCACCACTGTGTAAACACGCCCTGTGTCCGTTTTTAGTTGGGAGATTAAGTTCATTTGAATCCTGAGGGTCCCTAGGGTCCAACTAGCCCACTAGGTACCTCCAGTAAGTGCCACAGAGCTGCGTTGCAGAGAGGTGTAAAACGTGGCACAGCCTGGACCACCTCTCTGCAATGCAGCTCAGTGGCGCTTACTGGAAGCACTTGGTGGGCTAGTTAGCCCCCAGGGGCCCTCAGTATTGAAGGAAAATTATATCCCCAATTTAAAACATGCCATAGTGCGTGTTTGCACACGTCACCTCAGGCCCCGTCCCCTCCCTTCACCACTGTGTAAACGCGCCCTGTGGCTGTTCTAAGTTGAGAGATTAAGTCCCCTTGAATCCTAAGGGTCCCTAGGGTCAAACTAGACCACTAGGTACCTCCAGTAAGCGCCACAGAGCTGCGTTGCAGAGAGGTGTAAAAAGGGGCTTGGCCTCAGAACACCTGTCTGCAGCGCAGCTCCCTGGCGCATACTGGAGATGCCTGTTGGGCTAGTTGGCCCTCAGGGACCCTCAGTATTGAAGAGGAATTAATTCCCCGACTTACAATTCGCCAGGGGGCGCGTTTGCAGAGTGCTGCAAGGAGGGGGCGTGGCCTCCGGCACGATGCCAGTCTTTTATTTATTTTAATTTTTTAAGAAGGGGGGCTGTGTGGTTCCCCTTCTTATTCTAATTTATTGGCCCTGATGACCCCATCCCCCAGGGCCTGTCTCCGAATTATATTTTTTTGACCCCAATCCTCAGGGCCGGCCACTGTTTTCTATTATTTTAAATTTTTTTTATATATTTATAGACACACCTAGGACATGCTGGACAAACCGTACGTACCTATCACCATGACGATTTGCGTGATATTCATTAAAAGGCGACGATGCATACAATGAATCCACGTGGAATGTATTTACACCACTAGTGAAGCTCTGACATGTCTGATGCCCTACCGTGCCTAATCCCGCTAGACACCCTTGTCGTTTATTTATATAAACATGGGTAGCTATTGACGGGCACATTTAATACACATGCACACTAAGCCATTCAAAGGGGATTCGACAAAAATTCGACCAAAACTATGCAAGAAACCCCACTCACGGTTAATAAAACACACATCCACTGCCGGATGTGTAATACTTTTTATTTTACTCTCTGGAAAGGGGACGAACATCACTTGAGAGTCACAGCGCGCTCCTGGCAGAGCCCAATGCTGTGTTACACCCACCATTGCCTGCTGAGTGCCACACACCTCTGTGTTGTATTCCACTAGCTAGTGCATATGCTATGACACTCTCTAGCCCATGTGCACTATAACACCACCCCGTGAATATGTCATGCCACACTTGTCTTCGCACGGGTTATATTGCCCCATCTAACGTGCCTTCCTCGATGCCTATGTTATAACGCACAGTGCTATGCCATACATATTACAATCTGGGATCCATATCTTTGCCACAGTGCATATGCAACGTTACACTCCCCAGCACATATTTTATATTACAACTTTAGAGACTAGTTAGGTTACACAACACTGCCCTGTGGATATTACACTCCAAGGCGCATATCGCATATCACGCGCTAGTGCCTGTGCTATCTCGCGCTATCCAATGAATCTGTCACTGCGCACAATGTATTGCGTATTATTTTTCACACCCGGTTCACCTTATATCACACTTTTTGGTGCATAGTTTATACCATACACTATATCTAGTTTTCATTTTCAATCGTGCTCTCAGGACTATGTTCTATATAACACTGTGTTCACCCACCCTTTTCACGGGCATTACATTTTGCGATAGGGGGGTGGAGGGTCAGGGGGTGTTTCTGCCAAGTGAGCCCGGAGTCACAGTCACAAACGTCCTCTTCTTCCTGAATAAAAGTGAGATTATGCTGCATACTTGTTCATATTTTAAGTAGTTCGCACAGACACACGTTTTAAAAACAATAAAGTTCCTAATACCCGCCTTCTCTGAACAGTTAGCTTGCTGCCCCATCCCCCTCCTCCCTATCCTCTGTTGTGTGAATCCATGGACTAGCCTCCTCCCTCCTGCCATGCTTGGTCTGATGTGCTGCCACTGCCCTCAATTTAGTATGATGTACCAGTCCACTCCTCCTGCCCTCCATTGCCCAATTCTATGCCCCATCATTGACCTCCTGCTTAAACTCTGTGCTTAGCTTGCTGCCCCTATTCTCCTTCCCCCTGCCCTCCGATGTCTTTGTGCATGCCCCTGCTCCATCCTTTTTGCCCACCATGTTCCATGGACCTGCCACTCCTATCTACTCTGAGTGTTCTGTTGAGCTGCCACTCCCCTCCCACCTGCCTAGCATTGTCAGATGACTGTAACCTGTCCCTGCCACCTCCACCCTGCCTGTCCACATGCCATGCCCCTATCCTCTTCCTCCTGTCCTACATGGTCCATTGTACTGCCACACCCTTCTGCCCTCCCTGGTCTGTTGTGCTGCAACTGCTCCTCCTGCCTGCCCCGTGCGGTCTGTTGTGAGGCCCCTTCCCCTGAACTTTCTTGTCTGTGCACAGGTCCTGACCCTCCCTTCTATCCTCCATCGTCCTTTGTGCATGCCCCTGCACCCTCCTTCTTGCCCATCATAGCCATTGTGCTACCACTAATCCTCCCACTTGCCATGCATGGTCTTCTGTGCTGCCATGGCCCTTCCCACCTTCCCTGTGTGGTCAGTTAGCTGCCCCTGAACCCCTCCCACCTTCCCTCCATGGTCTGTGTGTATGCCATCACAGTCTCACTGTTGCTCTTCATGGTGTGTCTTGCTTCTAGTGCCCATCCTGCCTGACCTCCATGGCTATCTTGCTGCTCCTGCCCTGCCCCCTTGCCCCCAGCCCTCAGTTTACATGTTCAGACCCCTACTCCCTCCCTCCTGGCTTGTCTGTTCCATTGTAATGCCCCTGATCCATCCCTCCTGCCCTTTATGGTCTGTTATGCTGCAGATTTCTCTCCTGTCTGTCCATTATGGTCCTGCCTCTTGCCCCTCTGTTCTCTGTTGTCCATGTGCATGGTCCTGTCCCCTCCCTCTTGCTTTCTATGGATTGTTGTGCTGCACTCCCGTCCCGCATGCCCTGTGTGGTGTATTGTGCTGCTGCAAACCCTGATGCCTGCCCTGCAGGGTCAGTTTGGTGCACCTCTCCATGTCCCTCCTGTCCTCTGTTATCCAAGTCCATGTCCCTACCCCATTTCCTTCCACGATAAAATGTACCATACTTGCGAACATTTTGAACTTGGTAAGAGGGAGATTTTGAAAAAAAACTGGGGTATTGATTTTCCACTTTGAGTTACATTGAAAAAGAGGAGATTGTAGACAGGAGACAGATAAAATAAAGCCCATATGAGCTTAAAAAACATTGGACGTTTCCTGGCTGAATCGGGTCTGTTGGCATGTATGGTTGTACTACCATTGCCTCTTCCTTCTGCCCACAATGGTCTATTACATTGCCACAGCCTCTCTTGAAAGTCCTGTATTGTTGGTTTGTTGCCCCTGCCCCCCTTTCCACTGCCCTCCATAGTCTGTTGTGCTGCCACGGCCCTTCCTGCCTGCTCAGTGTGGTTAAATTGTTGCCTTTGCACCCTCCTACCTGCCTTCAATTTTCAGAGTCCGTGCCCCTGGCCTCTGCCTCTCAACAGTATCCTAATGAACAACTAGATTGCTAACATTCTATATTTATTACAAAAGTGTGGAACGCCTGACGTCATCTTGATGTAATCAAAAATGTAATACCTAGAGCATTTCCTTTAGAAATTACATATGTGAGAGGGTCTTATTGGCATCAAAATTATGGTTAGTGCTCTAAAAGACTAAAATAAGGACATATTTTCTGAGTTTTCAAATAGCGAGAAAGCCCTTTTAAATTATTTGTTACCTTGATGTTTTTTTATCCAGTTGACCACTTGATTAAATGTTGCACTTAGGGAAGAGGATGTGGTGTTACTTCTAGAACTGCAGACTTTGCAACTGGGGAACCAGGTTGGAGTTTCTGCTTCAGCTCGACATTCTGTGATTCTGGTCAAATCACTTAGTCTCCCCATGTCTACAACCAAAATGAATTTGTTCTTGTGTGATGTAACCAATGCTCATGTAAAGCACTCCAATACCTGACAAGTCTGTACTATATAACACTGCAAAAACACAAAATAATAAGTGTTTTGAACACTTCTGTCATTGAGCTATATTTGGGCTACATCTGGGTGATCTTGGGCTACATTTGGGCTCTTTTGTCTCCGGTGGCCATCTTGGGAGATGTATTTGTTATGAAGTTTCCTAATTTCCTCATGTACTGCAGTCTCCTCAGTAGGAAAGGCTTTCAGTTTTTTACTTTGATTCCATCATGAAGGTATTCAGATATGTCACACATTTGCCATACATTCTGAAAGTTAGCACTCTAGTTGCTCATTAGATCACTGTAGTAAAACTACTGTTCACCATGGAAGTCTGCTCCTGGTATTAAAAGTGCATGTTTCAGTCTGCATGTCAGAAATTTTTAATGAAATAGAAGAGGATTTGAGAAGTCACTCAAAATGTGCCCTCATTTTCTTTCTTCAGCATTGATCATAATTTCTATGGCAAAATGAACCCCCTCATTGTGTTCCTTTTTAAATTAAATGTTTTAAGTGTTACCAGTTTATTCCAATCAAGATGGCTTCAGGTGTGCCATACTTTTGTCATAATGAAGACAGTAAGCGCTCTAGTTGTTTTTAAGAACACTCTAGGACATTCTGTCATTGGGCTAGACTTGGGCTACATCTGGGTGATATTTGGGCTACATTTGGGCTCTTTTGTCTCTGGTGGCCATCTTGGCAGACTTATTTGCTATGAAGTTTCCTAATTTCCTCATTTACTGCAGTCTCCTCAGTAGGAAATACTTTCAGTTTTTTACTTTGATTCCATCAAGGAGGCATTCAGATGTGTCACACATTTGCCATAAATTCAGAATGTTAGCACTCTTTTTGCTCATTATATCACTGTGGTAAAGCTACTGCTCACCAGGGAAAACTGCTGCTGGTATTGAAAGTGCATGTTTCAATCTGCATGTCAGAATTTTTTAATGAAATAGAAGAGGATTTGAGAAGTCACTCAAAATGTGCCCTAATTTTTCTTTCTGCAGCACTAATCATACTTTTTATGGAAAAATGAACCCCCTCATTTTGTTCCTTTTTAAATTAAATGTTTTAAGAGTTACCACTTTAATCCAAGCAAGATGGCTTCAGGTGTGCCATACGTTTATCATAAGTAGGACTGTTAGCGCTCTAGTTGTTCTTTGGAACACTCTGGGAAGCTGCAGTAGAACACAAAGGAATCAACTGACAGTCTCTGCCCTTGTTGGATGTACATATTTTACTGAGAATGTCAGACTTCATTCTCACATGACTGAGAAAGATAATGTGAAATTACAGAAAATAATCAATCAGTTTAGCTTATAGATCACCTTCCAAACCTCTGTGGGAAAAGCATGAGAAAATATTTTTCTCTCAATCATGATATCCCAGCAGAAGGCTTTTTCACATGGTGAAATCACCTTAGAACATACCACAATTCCTAAAATGAGTATGGTACCATCAACAAATGATTTATAATGTAACTAAAGTCTTAAAACCTTCTATTAACTGCAATGCTTTTTAATGAGGTGCTATCATGTATATTGGTCCCAAGATGGCTGCCAACACTTCTTGGATGAAGTGCTGACAGCCAATCAGATCTCAGGATGAGATGTGTGGCTAGGCTCCGCCCACATATGATTTTACTTTTGATTTTCTCAGGAACTGCTGAACAGATTGACACCAGACATGCAAAAGGCACATCTCTGACCTGAGGACTACCTCTCTGCCAAATTTCAAGTAATTCTGTTCAGCCGTTCGGGCTGTACCTTGGACTAAAGGTCCCTATGGAAAATTGCATGGGGAAAACGCGTTTTGGGACCCCCCTTTTTTCTCAGCCCCCGCTTGACGAATCCCCCCAAGACTTTTAGGGTAGGAGCGGAGCGGAGCGCCCCACCTATTTTGAAAATTTTGCGAGTATTCGTCAACCGGCGCCAAAGTTATTCCAAATAGAATGTTGCGGATTTCCTATGGAAACACGGTCCTAACTATAACTATCTACTGGCGACCGCCAGTAGATAATATATATATATATATATATATATATATATATATATATATATATACATATATATATATATATATATATATTATATATATTATATATATATATATATTCACTGTAAAAACATAGGTTTTCGGGACGTTATAGTTAGTTATAGTTAGTTGGACATTTCACTCGTACAAAACCAGAGAAATTCGAACCTTATAGTTAGTAAAGCTAGCGATAACTCGCGCCCCCGCAATGCACTGTTGATGACGTCACATATTACATCACTCATGACATGGTCAGTGACATCACTGATGACATCTCAAATGACATCACTGATGACTTCACTGATGACATCATCCAGTGAATGAGTGTTTCTGTAAAGTTAAAATATATTTTATATATGTTAATGGCAAGGTGTATTGAAGAATGAGTTGGTGTACGATGGGGGGTGGAGGATTTAATAGGTGTGTGACTGACTGTATAAGTTAGTGATTAAATGTGTCTTACTGAATGCACGGGTTAGTGACTAAACTGTGTGAATGTCTGTATCAGTCTCTCAGTTGTTGTGTAAGCTGCTGCATGGGTTGATGATTAGGTACATGACTGTCTATATGGGTTACTTATTGGTCGCATGAGTATCTGTATGGGTGCCTCAGTGATTGTGTGTGTGAGTGGGTGGGCGATATGTGACGTTCTGCCTACATGTGTGAGTGTATAATTTACTGGGTGTATGGGTTCCCTAGTGCATGTGGAAATAGCTATATAGGTGAATGAGTGTGTGTATCAGTGTGTTAGTGAGTGAATGTATGTCTCACTGGTATATATGGGAGTAACTACATATGTGAAAGGCAGTATATGTGAGTGTTGGAGTATATAAATGACTATATATGAGAGTGAGTAATTGTGAGAGTGACAGTATAAATGAGTGTGGGCTTGTGTCAGTGATTTTATAAGAGAGTAAGTATATGTTAGTATCTGTATGAATAGGTTAGACAGTGAATATATAACTGTATAGGTGAGTAAATGGCAGTATTATTGATTCTTTACATGTATAGCTAGGTGTGTCAATAACTCTATGAATGAGTGGCAGTGTATGAGTGTTTGTAAAGGTGTATGAGTACATATAATAGTGCTGTATTGATGAGTGACTGCATGTATGAGTAACTGTATGGGTGAATGAATTAATGTGTGTGTATAGCTAGGCATTAGTCAGTGGGTATATAGTAACTGCTATTGATTTGTCTATGGTTTTGAAAATGGTAGTCTGTATTTTAGAGTGGGTGTATCAAAGGTTATATAGGGTGTGAGGAGGTTCATCAGATTATCACATGGATGATGTCATCAGTGATGTCATCAGTGATGTCATCAGTGATGTCACTGGCCATGTCATGAGTGATGTAATATGTGACGTCATCAGCAGTGCATTGTGGGGGCGCGAGTCATACTTAGCTCTGCTAACTATAATGTTTGAATTTCTCTGGTTTTGTATGAGTGAAATGTCCAACTAACTATAACGTCCCTGAAACCTATGGTTTTTTCAGTGAATTTCTAAGGTTTTTTTAAATGCTAATTTCTAACTATAACGTCCCTGAAACCTATGGTTTTTTCAATGAATTTCTAAGGTTTTATAAATGCTAATTTCTATATATAACGTCCCTGAAACCTAATTATAATGTTCATTAAACCTATAGATTTTTCAGTGATTTTAAATTATCATTCCATTCTCAACCTGGTGAATACAGCCGATATCGCCAGTTTTCCAGCAATAGCTTCCGCAAAAAAAAATCGCCACAAATGAGAGCAACAACTAACGCTAATAATATGCACAGTAGGCGTTCCTGTGCAAAAATAACACGAAAATACCACTTTCCGATATTTTCAACGAGCAGCCAAATCTGCCGTGCGATCAAAAAACAGGCGATAAGCTCTGTAAGCAGTAGGAATGTAACATCTGCCTTTTACTAGAGTGAAGTAGGACGACTACCTACAGTGTGAAAAAGAGTCCAGCCCAGAATCACATCTGAAGACCAACACATGTCATAGAGCCACTGATCATGCACTTCCGGCCCCCAAGAAGGCCACAAAACCCACTGCCACCACCCTCAGGACCTCCCCCGGACCACACCCCCACTACCACCGAGGCAGCGCACAACAGGACAGTGGACTTTCCAAAAACGGCATGGCCCCTCAGCTACACAATAGCTGAATGTTGGGAGATGTAGCAACCAAACATGTGTGAAGGATGCAAGTCACCCACCAATAATAATGCACACAATACCAAGTGTAGCGGTGATGTGCTAAACAGACCTCACTATGCAGAGCACAAACCTCTCCATGTGTACATATACTGCTGGTGCTTGGTGTGTTGTGGACAGTGGACCATGTTACCTCAGGCAGTGGGGAAGATCTTGGTCATGTACCTGTATCATCGTCCCCTGTAAGCAGAAGCACAGGGGGCTGGTCCAACTTATGCCACTCCAGTGTAGAAGTGTGAATAAATAGGCCGGGGCTCTGGGCGTGGTTCACTTGTGTGAAGGCCAATGCGTCTGCCAGAGCAGCTACCCTCACCATGCCACGTGGCTGCCGCCATGTCCACCGGCCTCCTCAACACAGGCCCCCTGTGAACACAGCGGCACAGCACCGCAGACTTATGTCTGTACAGACTACTGCCTTTGATCTACACTGTGGACAGCAGGGCTCACAATTCAGATGGAGTGGCGATTTCAGATTACACAGTCCAGTAGGCAAGACACATTGCTCCCAGTGCGGCCCGCCCCAACCACGCATTATTGCAGGCTGCACACACGCTGAGCGCCAGAGGTACCACTAACTCAGTGCACCACAAGTTAACGCCACGTGGCCTTATTAAGGCAGAATTCATTAGGCAAAATACATTGTTACCAGTGCCGCCCGCCCGGACCATGCGTCATTGCAGGGTGCACACATGCTGGTTGCTTCAGGTGCCACTAACTCAGTGCACCACAAGTCATCACCACGTAGCTTTATTAAGGCAGAATTCATTAGGCAAAAGACATTGCTACCAGTGCGGTCCGCCCAGACCACGCATCATCGCAGGCTCCGCACATGCTGGTTGCTTCAGGTGCCACTAACTGTGCAGCTCAACTCAACGCCACGTGGCTGTGGGCCCTTGCTGACCACTGCCTCCGGCCTACACTGTGGTCAGCAGGGCTCACAATTAAAATTGAGTCTTGATTAATTAATTACAGAGTCCAGTAGGCAACTAACTACAACATCTTCAAAACCTACATAATATGCTCTTAGTATCCTTGCTTCAAGAACTTTTTTGATATCAATTATAGTTTTAGTACAATGACCAAATTCATCTTGCAAGTCCAAAGGAACAGTGAATGGCAGTCTACACTGTGGACAGCAGAGCTCACAGTACGAATTCAGTTTTGATTTATTTATTGCAGAGTGAACTGTTCTCTATGTCGTTGGATTTTCTCAAGAGGAAGTCACAAAAAGCATTCCTCGATGTCTGTGTTGACTACTGCCTCCGATCTACATGGTGGACAGCAGGGCTCACAATTCAGATGGAGTCGCGATTGCAGATGATGCAGTCCAGTAGTCAAGAGACATTGCTCCCAGTGCGGTCCGCCCACACCACGCATCATCGCTGGCTGCGCACACACTGAGCGACACACTTACCGCTAACTCTATACAGCTCAAGTCAATGCCACGTGGCTGTGGGCCCTTCCTGACTGCTGCCTCCGGCCTACACAGTGGTCAGCAGGGCTCACAATTCAAATTCAGTCTTGATTCACTCATTTCAGAGTCCAGTAGGCAACTAACTATAACGTCCCTGTAACCTACATATTTTGACACTGTATTCCATACATATTTCATCTTTTGTTACCTACAATGAGGTCAGCAGAGCTCACAATTTACATTGAGACATGATTTATGAATTGCAGACAGAATTGTACTCTATGTCCTCGGATTTTGTCAGGAGGAAGTGACAAAAAGCATTCCTCGATGTCTGTGCTGACTACTGCCTTCCATCTACATTGTGGACTGCAGGGCTCACAATTCAGATCGAGTTGCGATTGCATATGGAGCAGTCCATTTGTTTGTGGGGGGGATGGTGGACAAGGGGCTGGTGGCGGGGGGTGTCCGACCTGCATGATCATTGGCTCCATTGCATCTGTTGTCATTCAGGTGTGGCTCTGGGCTGTTCTCCCTTTCATCTTTTAGGTTGTAGTCCGACATTACACCAGCTCAGAGCAGGTGTAACCTTCTTGCTACTAACGCACCATATCACCTGTTTTGTACTCTCTTCGACGATCTTGCTGGTGGTTGAGAAACTTTGCGAAGTGATGTGCTCGCTGCTCTTTGCACGGGAACGCCTACTCTCCATCTCATTAGCAATATTTGACAGGGTCTTCTGGGACGATGCTTTTTGAGGCTGCTATCGCTGGTAAACTGGTGATATGGCTGCTTGCTCCAGCTTGTGAATGCTGCGTTAAATTTATCACCATTTTGGTTGCGAAAAAGTGCAGCTAACTCGGCGATGTGCCCTTGAGAATATACCCTTCGGTGTTTGAAAGACTTAAGAAGTACTCGAGTGCCGCGCTGAGAGCCGCCCACCCATCGCTTTCACACGGGGGGCCGCGCTGAGAGCCGCGCTAGAGTCACAACAAAAAAAAAAACAGCCACTTTCACTAATTTACATTCGCCTCAGGGACCCCATCCCCCGAAGCATGCCGACATGTTCATTATTTAAATAAATTTAAAAAATGAGAAGTGGACCACGTCGGCCCCCCCTCCCATGGCCAACTCCAGCCCCAAGGACCTCATCCCCCGGGGCCTGGCCTCACCGTTGGGGACCGTCGGGGGAGCCCCAATGCCCCCACAGTCCCGCCGGCTTCTCGCATCGCCGGCATTGCTTTTCCACACAGGGAGCTGCTGACATGCACATTCCCGTGTGGAAAAGAAATCAGCCTCGAATTTTGGAAGCGAGAGCAGGTTCCCCAGCTCTCGCTTCCAAAATCCAAAGCAAGTTTGCTATGACCGGGTGGAAGCCGCGTGGCTCCTGCCCAGTCATAGCAAACAGCACTGTCCCGGGGGTGGGCACCCCGGGACACTGCAGGAGCCGGACCTGGGGGATGGCGGTCCCCAGGGCCATCACAGGCTCCTGGAGTAGGGCCACGCACCCCCCCAACATGAGTGAAGCCCCGCAGATGTAGTGGTCCCCCGCTAATATTTAAAAAAATGCTCCCAGGCCCTAGCCCATCCAGGGGCCTCATTAAAATAAAATGCAGGAACCCGCGCTTCATTGTTTTTTAACAATTTCGGCGGCATTTGCGACCCCAGCACAAATTGCGCCATAATTGTTTTTTAAAAAAAATGCTTTTTTGGGCCTTGAGGTTGTTCTGGGACCCCCTGAGCAGGCCTAGGGGGTCAGGGGGTTTCTACACTGTCCCCTTCTCTTGTTTTATATCTTTGTTTCTCTATTTTCTGGTGACTCACTTCTACAGAGTCACAAGATGGCCGCCAACACTTCCTGATTTGGACAGCCAATTGGAATGAAGCTTGTGGTCGTGGCAGCCAATTAGAATGACGCGCGTGGTCGGGAGGGTTCGCGACTCCACCGGTGCCCTAAATATCGAAACTTTTTTTTTTTTTTATTTCTCAGCAACTACTGAGCGGATTTACATCATTTAAAAAAAATGTTGCTTTGTGAACCAAGCACTACCTTTTTTTGCCAAATTTGGGGTAATTCCATTCAGCAGTTTCGGCTGTAGCCTTGCCCAAAGATTCCTATGGGAAATTGATTTTTTGACTCCTATTTTTTGAATTCCTCAAAAACTACTGAACGGATATACCTCATTTAAAAAAAAGGTTGCATTCTAAACCAAGGTCTACCTTTTTGCCAAATTTGGCGCTGTAGCCCTTCTCAAAATTTCCTATGGAATTTAAGGTAGAGAAAATGCGTTTTGTGTATATGTATATGTATATATATATATATATTACCTACTGGCGGTCGCCAGTAGGTAGTTATAGTTAGGACCACGTTTCCATAGGAAATCCGCAACATTCTATTTTGAATAACTTTGGCGCCGGTCGACGAATCCTTGCGAATTTTTCAAAATAGGTGGGGCGCTCCGCTCCGCTCCTACCCTGAAAGTCTCGGGGGGATTCGTCAAGCGGGGGCTGAGATAAAAGGGGGGTCCCAAAACGCGTTTTTCCCATGCATTTTTCCATAGGACCTTTAGACACAGCTACAGCCCGAACGGCTGAACAGAATTACTAGAAATTTGGCAGAGAGGTAGTACTCAGGTCAAGGAAGTGCCTTTTGTAGGTTTGGTGTAAATCTGTTCAGTAGATTATGAGAAAATAGCCTTTAAATCAATATATATATCTGTAAGCGCGCTCCGTGCGCGCTGGGTGCGCGCACCTCGCCGTGCGCGAGCGCAATTCTGATTGGTTGTTAGATCTTAGTAAACATTCGAATCGGTGGAAATCAGGAAGCGGCGGCCGCCAGTTTGTCTATCGCATAAAGAGGGGGTGATAAACAAAGGGGGAGAACTTGAAAAGGGGGCAGAGTGGGTAGAAATTGACTCAGTAGGCATTGTAAGGGGGTCAAAGTAGGACCTTGTAGGGCAAAAAAAAAGATTTATATTTTGTTAAAAAATATCGCCGAGTGCGCGCACCCAGCGCGCACCCGGAAAAAAACTTTATTAAACAAATTTAAAAAAAATCGCATTTAAGTGTTTAGATATAAGGTGGCTCTAAAAAGAGCCCTTGTGTTTATTGTTTGTTTTTTGGTACCTACAAGTAAGTACCGATGCAGAGTCTAAGGTTCAAGAGGAAGACTCTGTTGCCTTCATCAGTGAAGTGCACACCATCTCCTCTATGCGCGCACGGTGCGCGAAGCGCACCGTGCGCGCACGGAATGAACTGCGTTAAGTGGGCGCGCACGCCACGAATGGCGTAAAGTAACTTAGCATTTAAAAAAACGTACAAATTCACTGAAAAAACCATAGGTTTCACACACGTTATAGTTAGGAATTAGCATTTAAAAAACCTTGCAAATTCACTGAAAAAACCATAGGTTTCACACATGTTATAGTTAGCGGAAATTTTACTGATAAAAAACCAATGAAATTCCCCCGTTATAGTTAGTGCAGGCAACTATAACTCACGCGACCGCAATCTTCTGCTGATGACATATGTGTCTTTATGAAAAAAAAATATTTGTAATATATGTATAGCTAAAAATGTATGGAAGAAGACATGGGCAAATAAGTGTCTAAATACAGTATTAGCATCATCAGAGGATTGCGGTCGCGTGAGTTATAGTTGCCTGCACTAACTATAACGGGGGAATTTCATTGGTTTTTTATCAGTAAAATTTCCGCTAACTATAACATGTGTGAAACCTATGGTTTTTTCAGTGAATATATATATATATATATATATGTGTGTATAGATAGGCAAACATTTTTTGTGTTGCTAATAACTCCACAAAACCTTCCTAAAAGGTGCTACTTTTTGATGAGCTTGTGCATGGAAAGTTGCAGGGTGATACGTCAAGCGGGGGCTGAGAAAAAGGTGGTTCCCAAAATGTAAATCCACATGCACTTTCCATAGACTTCTTTAGACATGGGTATGGAAAAAACTGCTGAATGGAACTACTCCCAAATTTGGCTGGAAGCTAGATCTTGGTATGCAGATTGGGCTTTTTGTGATTTGGTGTAAATCCATTCAGTAGTTTTTGAGACATTAAGGTTAAAAACAATTTAGGATATCTAAAAAATAGAACGATCTGATTGGCAGGGGTAGATTTTTTCTCACCTTGGACCAATTTGCTCCCATGGGAGTCACTCCTGCAGAAGCAAGTGCTCTGATTGGCTGCCAGCAACATGAGAAAAATGTTGCTGGCATCCATTACAGTACTCAGGGACCTAGTCCCCTGTCCTGAACATGAAAATATGTGCATCTCAGAAGGGCTGTATAGATAGCTGACTGTGTGAACAGGTGTGTTCATTAGTGAAGTGATGTCTCAGTTCAGTGAGTAACTATATATGTTTTTACAGACTATATGTGAGTGTTGGGGTGTAAAATTGACTACGTGAAAGACAGTGATTGCAAGAGTGTCTACATACATGAATGTGTACATGTATTAGTGATTGTATAAGAGAGTAAGTATGTGATAGTATCTATATAAATAAGGAAAGTGATGTGTGTAGGTGAGTACATGGGTATATGATTGGTTTTTGGCATGACTGAATATATGTGTGAGTAACTCTATGGATCAGTAGCACTGTGTAAATGTATATATACGTGTATGAGTGGATATTATACTGATGTAATGATGAGTGACACCATATATGAGTGACTGTGTCAGTGTATATCTGGCTCACAATATATAGATAGGAATCAGTGGATGGATATCTAGTATCTAGTATCTGGTATTGGTGTGTCTATGCTTTTCAAAACGGTAGTTTGAATTTTAGAGTGTGTCTATCAAAGGTTATGTTACAGTGTGAAGAGGTGTGTCAGACTATCACGTGGATGATGTCATCAGTGATGTCATCAGTGATGTCATTTGAGATGTCATCAGTGATGTCATGAGTGATGTCACTGACCATGTCATGAATGATGTAATTTTTGACGTCATCAGCAGTGCATTGCAGGCGCGCGAGTTATGGTTAGCTCAACTAACTATAACAGGCGAATTTCTCTGGTTTTATATGAGTCAAATGTCCAACTAACTATAATGTCCCTGAAAGCTATAGTTGTTTCAGAGAATTTCTAAGGTTTTTTAAATGCTAATTCCTAACTATAACGTCTGTAAAACCTATGGTTTTTTCAGTGAATTTCGAAGGTTTTTTAAATGTTAATTTCATATTTTAATATGTATTCAGTGAAAAAACCAAAGGTTTTACACACGTTATAGTTAGGAATTACCATTTAAAAAACCTTGCAAATTCACTGAAAAAACCATAGGTTTCACACATGTTATAGTTAGCTGGACATTTCTCTCATACAAAACCAATGAAATTCCCCCGTTATAGTTAGTTCAGCTAACTATAACTCGCGCGCCCGCAATGCACTGCTCATGATGTCACATATTACATCACTCATGACATGGTCAGTGACATCACTCATGACATCACTGATGACATCTCAAATGACATCACTGATGACATCACTGATGACATCATCCAGTGAATGTGTGTTTTTCTGAAAATTAAATATGTTTTATATATGTATATCTCAAGGTTGATGGAAGAATAAATGGGTATATAAGTGTCTAAATGGATGATTTGTTTTTGAAAAATTGATTGTGTAACTGACTGATTAAGTGTATCATAGTGAATACATGGCTTAGTGAGTAATGTTTAAATATGTAAATATCTGTATCAGTCTCTCACTTTGTGTATAAGTGGCTGCATGGGTTGGTGAGTAGCTACATGGGTGTCTATATAGGTTATTAGTTGGTTTTTTGAGTATCAGTCTGAGTGTCTGTATGGTTCGGTGGGGGGTATTACGAAGTGCATAGGTACATGAATGAGTGACTCACTGTTTGTATGTGTTGAAGACACCATGTGTGCAGGACTGTATGGGTGGATGAGTGTGTGCATGGGTGTGTTAGTGAGTGATAGACTGTCTCAATAGTGTCTTTATGAGTAACTACATATGTTTTAAACTAGTATATGTGACTATCAGTGTATATAAGTGAGTATATGTGAGAGTGAGAGATTGAAAGAGTTCCTGTATGAATAAGTATGTGTTTCTATAAGTGATTGTTTAAAAGACTAAGTATGTGTAAGTTTCCGTAGAAGTAAGTGTGGTGGTTTGTGTATAACTGTATATGCAAGTAAATGGCTGTTTGATTCTTTATTAGCATGAGTGACTATGTGTGTGAGTAACTCTATGGATGAGTGGCATTGTGTAACAGGATGTATAGGTGTATGAGTATATATGATGAGTGAGTACATGTATGAGTGACTGTATAGGACTGTTGGTGAATGAGTGGATGTGTAAGTGGATCTTAGAATTACTGAATAGGTTGTTGTAACTGGTATTGGTATGTCCATTGTTTTGTAAATTTTAGTCTCTCTTTTTGAATGTGTGTATCAAAGGTTATATTAGAGTGAGAGGAGGTCTGCCACTCTATCACAAGGATGATGTCATCATTGATGTCATGAGTGATGTCATTTGAGATGTCATCAGTGATGTCATGAGTGATGTCACTGACCATGTCATGAGTGATGTAATATGTGACGTCATCAGCAGTGCTTTGCGGGCGCGCGAGTTATAGTTAGCTGAACTAACTATAACGGGGGAATTTCATTGGTTTTGTATGAGAGAAATGTCCAGCTAACTATAACATGTGTGAAACCTATGGTTTTTTCAGTGAATTTGCAATGTTTTTTAAATGCTAATTCCTAACTATAACGTGTGTGAAACCTTTGGTTTTTTCAGTGAATTTGTACGTTTTTTTAAATGCTAATTTTTGAATTATTATTCTTATTTTTTTTTAATAATAAAAATAAAATTACTATGTATTCATTTATATATTATCTGTATCCTTTTATTTGTTTTTGCTCTTTTTTTTAAATTTCAGTTAGGATAAAGTTGAACAGTTTATTTAATTTTTGCAATTAATTTTTCTCCTTTTTTTTTATATAAATTCTTGGGGTGCGTGCTCTGAGCGCGCTCCCAGTACATTTTCGTAACTTTTTATGAATACCGTCGTACGTTATTTACGTACGCATACATACGTTATAGTGCGTGCTGGGAGCGCGCACCCAGTACGTATGCGTACATACGTACGCATGCGTGCGTGCGTCGTACGCGCTCCACGCGGTTCACTTCCGCATACGCTTAAATTACGCGCAATAACGTTCGCGTATACGCGTGTTCAACGTATGCGTGTTACGTAAGCGCATATGACATATGCACATGCGCTCCTACGCGTTCGCGCATGCGTAATCACAAGGTGCGCGCTCAGAGCTTGCGCAGTGCGCGCACCTCGGGTTATATGCTTAATAAAACAACACTTCTTATTGGTTATCATTACTTTCAGTTTCTGATTGTTTCAACACCACACCCAATCCCCTCATGGCAAGTCATGTGATCATGAATCATCACTTTTGATTGGTTTGAAGGACTTTCAGTTCCAGATTCTTCCCAAACCACACCTACTCCCCTCATTATTAGTTCTGATTCCTTTGGAGAAGGAGCTATTCTGTTGTTGAGAGACAATGGCTGAACAGCAACCATCTTCAGACAGTCACCAGGACACTCTTGAGAGGCAGAGGAGCAGGAAGCAGAAAGACAGCTTTATATGGCAGTTTTTCACTTTTCCAGAGGGACAAAAAAAGGTAAATGCACCTAAAGTGACTTGTGTACTTTGTCAAAAAGTCTTGTCACGTGGGAATCCTAACAAGAAGTATTCTTTTAGCATTCACACTATGTTGAGGCATGTTGACAAAATGCATCCAGTGACTTTTCGTCGAGCTTCTGGAGCAAACCCTCCACCTGCTCAGCCGACGACATCTGCAGCAGCTCAGCCGAGCACATCTTCGGCAGCTCAGGCGAGCACTTCTTCTGCAGTGGTGCCTTTGCCTTCTTCCACACCTCTTTTTGGACCACCTTGTTTTGCGAGTTTGTCCACACGCTGCACTGTTTGCGGTCGACTTATTTCTGTGGGTGAGACCAGTCTTGATCTCATTCAGAGAAAATTTGATGCGCATGAGTGCAGTAGGCCATAGATGTTTTTTCTTTTTTTTCGTTTTTCTCTTCCTGTTTCCCTCCATTAACTCAAGGGCTCTTTTAAGAGCCACTTAAAAACTAAACCCCCAAAATTTTTGGGGGGATTTATTTTTTTTATTTTTTGGGGGGGGTGCGCGCACCCTGCGCGCACCCAAGGATGTTTTTTAAAAAATTATTATTTTTTTTTTTTAAATTAAATGTACAAAAAGAGGTGAAGAAATGGAAGCATGAAAAGGGAGGATTGAGAAATACAAATATTTTTCACTTTTTTTAAAAAAAAAAAAAATTATTTTGAAAAAAATTTTTTTTAGTATTTTGCAAGGGAACAGAATTTCTTTTTTTATTTTTATTTCTAGTTCTGCAAAAAAAGAAAAAAAGTATTAATATTCAATCATACATTACAAAAAGCATTACTTGTTTTTACATATTTTACAAAGCAATTTTGTGCCCTTTTTTTGCTGTTTTCAGATTTTTTTAATTTTCACTTAAAATAGTGAAAACAATTGTATTCATCATTTAACAGCGGGCAAAAAAAAAACAATCTGAAAGATTGTTTAAAAAAAGCCCAGCCGCCGGGTGCTGTGGTTCTGGGTGGGGACTTCAACGCTGTCTCTGCCCCATTGCTTGACTCTTCTGGACCGGTCTCGAAGCCCCGCGCCACGCGGGCTAGACAGCTGGTGGGGTGGGCGGAGGCTCAGGGCTTGTGCGACGCCTGGCGTATCTGGCATCCGCGCACGCGGCAATACACCCACACCTCAGCCGCCCACCACACTCATGCGCGGATTGACGCAATCTTTGTCCCGTCCACCGAGTGTGCGGGCATCCAAGATGTCCGCATTCTTCCCAGAGGGATATCTGATCATTCCCCCGTCCTCCTGGGTCTGGGGCCCCCGCCCCAAGGGGCCCGTCAAATGTGGCGCTTCAACGCCTGGTTTCTCCGGGATAAGAGACTCTGCAAGGAGGTAGGGTCCGCGCTGGCGCAGTACTTTAGTGACAACGACGGGTCTGTCTCCTCGGCGGGCACCCTCTGGGAGGCGGGTAAGGCCACCGTCAGGGGGGCCGCCAAGGCGTTGGTGGTGCGGCACCGCCAGACGCAGCTTCAGCAACTTACTGCTTGCGAGGCCCGGGCGTTGCGTCTGGAGCAATCTCTGTCCGCGGATGGGGATCCGGCCGTAGATCGTCAACTGCTGCTTCTGCGGGACGAGATTCACCAACGGTCAATGGATGCGGCCAAGCTTCTTTGGCAGTCCTCGGTGGCGAGGGTCTACGGGTGGGGTGACAAGAATGGGGCTCTGCTGCACCGGCTGGTTACCTACCCCGGGGCGTCGCGCATCATCCCGGCGGTCACTGATTCAGAAGGCCAGCTTCAGTCCACCTCCGTGGCCATGGCAAACGCCTTCGCTCAATACTACGCTCAGCTATACCGGGCCCGGGCGTCGGACTTATCTCTAGCTTCGCTGCTGGCAACTTACGATTTCAAACTGCCTTGTCTTCGGTCCAGTGACTGGGAGAGTCTGAAGGTGCCCATCTCTCTGGAGGAGATTGGGGAGGCGATCGGGCGCACGTCGGCGGGGAAGACCCCGGGACCGGATGGATTCCCGCAAGAATTTTACGCCGCCTACAAGGACCTTCTGACCCCTCGGTTGAGCGCCCTTTATGCTGATGCGATTGAACGCGGTTCCTTCCGTCCAGAGGCCGATATGGCCACGATTGTGGTTCTGCCCAAGTCCGCGCCGCCCTCTTGCGACAGGTCAGCGTACCGACCGATCTCCCTCATCAACATGGACATCAAACTCTACGCGGCGGTCCTGGCACAGAGGCTTCGGCCCTTTCTGCCCACCCTGGTGCACCCGGACCAATGTGGCTTCATGCCGGACCGCGGTACTCGCCATTGCCTCCGTCGACTTCACGTGGCCCTGGCTCATCGCCACCGCATATCCCCATATCTCACCCTCCTACTTGCCGACTTTGAGAAGGCGTTTGATTCGGTTGGGTGGTCCTACCTATTTGAGGTCCTGACTCATATGGGTCTCGGCCCCAAATTTGTTGGAATGGTGCGGGTCCTCTACGCGCGCCCTCGTGCCCGAGTGCTAGTTAACGGGGCGTTGTCGACGCCGTTTCAGATCGGTCGGGGGACGCGGCAGGGATGCCCACTGTCGCCTCTCCTCTTTGCCCTCGCTATGGAACCCCTTGCTGCCCTGGTCCGCACAGACCCTCTTCTTCGGGGCTGGGAGTGGCCGGGTCTTGCGCCCGACAGAATAGCCCTTTATGCGGACGACGTGTTATTGTATCTTAGCGACCCGGCGCGATCTGGTCCCCGTGCCCTCCATCTCTTGGGCCTTTTTGGCCGCGTGTCTGGCCTCTACTTAAACTCGCACAAATCGGTCCTTGTGCCTCTGCACCCCTC
The DNA here is from genome assembly GCF_964204655.1 of Triturus cristatus. Lineage (NCBI taxonomy): Eukaryota > Metazoa > Chordata > Amphibia > Caudata > Salamandridae > Triturus > Triturus cristatus. The sequence goes on along the minus strand of NC_140582.1, from coordinate 874,426,236 downwards.
TCGGGAATGCTTTGACTGGCAGGACAGGATTCCCCTTCGCCGGCTGTCCTTTAAATACCTGGGCATCTGGGTCTCTCTGCTCCCGGAACTGAGCTGGGCCCTCAATGTGGCTCCCCTGGTCAAAAAGGCTAAAGCTGACCTGACGCGCTGGCAACCGCTCCCGCTCAATCCGCTGGGGAGGGTGGCACTCTACAAAATGATGATCCTTCCCCGGTTCCTCTATATCTTACAAAACACCCCCGTGTCCTTTCCGCGGCCTTGGTTCCGCGAGCTGGACGGGCTGGCGACTCGATTCCTCTGGGGCGGTGGAAGGCCGCGGTTGGCCTTGTCGACGTGTCGTCTACCCACCTTTGATGGAGGGTTGGGTATGACCAATCTATACCTCTACTATTTGGCCACTCGCCTTCTCGTCATTCACGATTGGTTCGGAGGGGGATGGTCCGACCCGGCCTACAGGTTGGAGCTAGCCAATTTGGGTTTTCCCTGCATTTTAGATCGCCTGTACGGAGCTCCCATCCCCTCTTCTTGCCCCGGAATCACTAGGGCGGTTTTCCTGGCCTGGCGAGCGGCGCTTCGCCATACCCGGTGGACCTGGCGGCTGACTCGCGCCACTCCCCTTTGGCACGGGGTGCAGTTGCGGGACGTTACTGCCCTGGAGGGCTTTAGGTCATGGGACCTGCTCGGCATCTCCCAGTTGGGGGACGTCTGGCGGGGGGGGCGCATGTGCTCATACGCAGAGCTGCAGGAACGCTTCTCCCTTCACTCGTCACAGTTTTATAGGTACCTCCAGCTGCGCCATGCCATACGCACTTATACTCCTTTAGATGTTCGACTGCCAGACCACAGTCCCCCCGAAGCTCAGGTCTTGCTGGGTAACCTGGGGAGGGGGGGTATTTCCCGTATACACCGCTCACTTATTAACAATACCCCCGCGGTTCAGGATGGCTTGAGGGAGAGATGGGAGGGTTGGGTGGGGCCCTTGGATGAGGTGGACTGGAGGGATGCCCTTATGGCCCCCCGGCTGGTGAGGGCCTCTGCCACGTTGCGGCTGATTCAGATATACTACCTCCACATTGCATATCTCACACCGGCGCGTCTACACCGAGCGGGCCTCTCTGTCACCGCATCTTGCCCCCGCTGTGGCTTTGACCCGGCTGACTTTATCCATATGGTGTGGTCCTGTCCGGACCTAAGAGATTACTGGAGGGGCATAGAGGCTGACCTCACGGAGGTGTTGGGTTGGGAGGTACCACATAATCCTAGGCACACCCTGCTGGGCATCACGGACGGTCTACATGGCACTCGTGCAGAGAAGCTGTTCCTTATGACGGCGTTCATGGTGGCAAAGAGAGACATTGCAGCGGCATGGAAACACCCACGGCCGCCTACATTGGCTAAATGGAGTGCTGGTGTGGACTGGTGCGCGGCCCAGGAACGTACTCTCTATCAGGCGAGGGGCTGTCCTAAGAAATATCGTAGGGTATGGGGGAAGTGGTTGGGCAATGTACCGTGATTGGGCGCTTTGGGGGTAGGGGTGGGGGACAGGGCTCGGGCGGGGACGAGGGGGGGCATGTTTTTAATCTGTGTGAATGTACAGTGGTGGTTTGTCAGGCGCAATGTTTTTATTGCTGTGTTTTTCAAAATCTCCAATAAAATTGTTTATCAAAAAAAAAAAAGCCCAAAAACTATCCTCACTAAAATATACCTTGTTAGAAATATTACATATATATTACAAGTACTTTTCTAGATGAATAAAAATTTTCTAGATAAACCGTCTTTAAACCTTGTCGCAAAAGCACACATGTCAAAATAATTTCTGTCAAAGGAGTCCACAATTGTTTTTATTACTTTTCCTTTAGGCCAAATAGTAATTTCAAAATCCTTTTTAAGTGATATCTTCAATTATAATCCTTTGAAATTACAAAAAATGCTTTCTTCAGATGCAATTTTTATTTTTCAAAATTTAGGTTTCAGAAAAATTAAGTAAGAATTGGGTAAATCATAAGGCAAACGTTGCTTGAAAATCAATTGGGAATCATTACACAGTGTCCAGCCTTTTTCACATTTAAGATAAACTGTGTAATGTCCAGAAGTTACAGTAGGTCCTTCATGAAAAATTATTGCAACTGTAACAAAAGTTTTTCCAGAAATTGATAATTGTTGTCCTGTAAACTTCTTTATTAAAGTATCCAATTTTGAACCATCAGCTCTACAACGTTGCATCATTAAAATTACATACTGACCATATTTCTGTAAAAATAACGTGGAAAACATGTCAGATTTACATTCAGAACATTCCATGTTGTGATTGGCATCTTTAACTAATTTATTAAAAGTCACTGATTTACTTTGTGGTAATGGTAAAAATATGAACCTTTCTGAATCAACATTACTACTACATGTGTTCATACAGTTTTCACAGCAATGTTCCATTTGTAACAGACACCAAATAAGTTTTCTACTTCTACTCCTTCATCTTCAAGTACACTCAAAATATATATTAAGAATTCCTGTGCATCTTGCTGGACATTTTCTTTAAACTGTGTAGAACCACAACATACATCTAAAAGATTTCTAACATCAGTAGCACTTTCTATTTCAGTTTTATTAGTACTCAGCTTCTCAAAAAGGAGACTCAGCAGAGAACACAATCTTTTTCCATGATTTACTATTATCTGTTCTAGCAACTTTTCAAGATAAAATACAACATTCAGCACTACATTTGCATAGCAGTTGACACCAGAGCTATTTTCAAAATGGCAACCAACAACCTCTTCAACACTGTTCTTTTTCTTTTTCCTTGCTATCACATCACTGTCCTTTTTTTTTTGTTCTGTTCATCCACATTACAGATATTTTCAAATTTCCTTTTCCGAGAAACAACATGTTTTTCAATCACAGGATACTGTCCTAAATGAGGAGCATAGGTTCTTCTTAATCTATTATACTCCTTTACACAGTTTGTATCAGCACTAACTTTTGAGTCATCAAAGTCTATCATAAATAAACCAGATAATGTTTTTACTTGTGACAGAGCAACATATGCCATACCTTCTTTGAACACAGTAGAACCAATGTTTACAAAAGCACTATCTACAGTCAATCCTTGAGACTTGTGAATAGTTACAGCATATGCTAGAGAAAATGGAAACTGCTTTCTACGCACATATAAGTCTTTCACAAGCATGAAACGAACTGAACAACGACAAATGTCTTTAACTTCTTCTATCTGATAAAATTTTATTTTTAAACATTCAATTCCTTCTTTTTTCTGATAATTAATGAAACCCACAACTCTTCCCATAGCTCCATTCACTAAACCTTTTTCTACATCCAAATTTCTCCTTAAAATCACTCGACAATTCATGCAAACATATAGATTTTTTTCTAATCCAGCTGTTTTGGAAATGTTCTTCTCTAGTGAATCCAATTTATTTTTCAGTTTGCCTGTTAATGTAAAAGTAATTCTTTCATGCTGAATTTTGTCCTCTGCTTCCATTTTCTTAATCTCTTCCTTTTCCAATTTCAAAAGTTCCTCATTGAATATTGAGCACTCACGTAGTGTTGGCATTAAGCAGATTACAGTATTTTTTTCAGCAATATTCTTGTATATTTTCTCTGCAACTATTTCTTCATTTGGAAATAAATTATGTAGCATCCTACTCTGAAATGCTTTTTTGCCAACTTCTGTGAGTAGTCCAATTCTGATATCTTTCAGAATACTTGCATAATCTTCATCGTTTGCTTGTCTCATATTGGTAGTGAGTTCTTTGTACTCAAAGAATGACCAAATATTCGCATTACCAATGCTTCCTAATGACTTCTTCGTGTCTTCATGTGTCACAGTATTAAACACGGGTTGTCCTTTAACTGGAGTGAGCTGTAAAAGATCTCCAAAAACTATGACGTGTTTACCTCCAAATAACACGTCATAGTCTCTCTTAAGAATTTGTTGCATTCTTAAATGCACAAAGGCAAGCATTAAGTTTGAAACCATGCTCACCTCATCAATAATGAGAACTTGCATCTTCTTCAACACTCTTGAAACTTGTGCCTTTGCTATTTTGAAAGGGAAATCTACCCTGTTGGTTTCAAATGTTTTAGCTTTTGCCTCTCATTTGCGATTAAGTGATTTCTGCTGACTGCTAACCACCACATTTGAAGAAAACAAGCTGTCCCTTTCCTGCAAGTGCATGTTTTACAAAACAACTGCAACACAAGATACATCTCTGGCCACAATTCCTATATTCACACAGACTCATGCTGTATTGGTAGGCACAAAACACAGGCTGCCCCTTTCCTGGGTCTGCAATCCTTACAGAACAACAACTTCACAAATTAAATCTCAGACAACAATTCCTATATGCACACAGACTCATGCTGTGTTGGTAGGCACAAAACACAGGCTGCCCCTTTCCTGGGTCACCAATTCTTACAGAACTAATGCTAATTTCAAATGTGCTGCCATTTTCCTCTCTTTTCTTTCGAAGTGATTTCTGCTAAATCCTGACCATCACAATTAAAAACAAGCTGTCCTTTCCTTTCAACTGCAAGTCTTTCTTTTCAACAGCAACGCAAATTAAATCTCTGTCAACAATTCTTCTCTGCACACAGACTCATGGTTTGATGGTAGGCACAAAACAGTATTCCTCATTCTTACCAGTACACATAAACTTATTGTGAAAACATACTCCATAATATCTTACAAGTTCAAAACAGTTAAATATCTCGCAAACCTCAAAATGTAAAACATAACTTTTGAAGAAGATTCACAATTCTAATTTTTATCTCAAAAATCACCACATACATCCCCTCTCAAACTCATAACTCACCTTTTAAAATAGTTAGTTGAGAAAGAAATGTGCCACTCAAACAGCAGACTATCAGAGTCAGAATATCAGAGCTCCACACCTCTCTCCTCTCTCCAGAACCAGTAAATGGCAATATCTCCCTCTCTTTTTTCACATATATACATGTTAATTTCAAATCTCAGTGCTTCCCACTTTTTTTCAAATGAAATCACACATTTCTATTGGTTGAAAACTTCAACCCCTTTCCAAATGTACCCTTCCCCCAACTTGTCTCCTGCCTGCTACCATAGCAACAGGTCATGGAACACTGCTGTGAGGAGAGAGGTCAGAAGTTCAGCAGACAATGTTTCATATCCAAAGAGCAAGAGTGCTTGACTTTTCAAACCTAACAGCAAATCCAAACTAATGTTCTTTTTTCACACTTTTTTCTGAACCAATGCAATACATGCTTTTTAAAATTTAAACATACAGCCTAGTTTTTAGTGTAGAATGGTTTGAAACAGCCAATGAGTTATTTTTATAAAAAAAACTATGTGTGCCTCCATTTTTCAACTGTCTTTCATTTCATATTGCCTTTCTACTGAAAGACACCTCCTGAGTGCATCCAGATCTCCTTGGAAGATGTTCACAGTGTGGATTGTAGGTCACAGCTATGTCTTCTGGAGTGAAAAATTTGCAGAAAAAAGAGGTATGGTGAGAGACCTTGCTTTGCCAAATGTAGACATTACATGGATTGGTCAGAGAGGGTTAAAGTGGCACCAATTAATGCCTTTGGTGAAAACCTTTCTACATCTCCCACAGCCTAACCTTATTATTGTGCACTGTGGTGGAAATGACCTAGGCACTTTAACTGGGGTAGGTCTGGAAATGCTTATTAAGGACACCTTTGTGCAATAGATGTCGCTTTTTCCACAAACTGCCTTTGTATATTCTAACATATGCCAAAGGCAAAAGTGGAACTGGTCCAACCAATTTTGTCCCCAGATTGACAAAGCAAGGAAGCACGTCAACAAATCTATTTCTGCTTTCCTCAGAGACTATGGTATGGGTTCTATATACCACAACAACTTGCGTTACAACATGCAAGACATGTATAGAGGAGATGGTGTACACTTCACTGATGAAGGCAACGGAGTCTTCCTCTTGAACTTTAGACTCTGCATCGGTACTTACTTGTAGGTACCAAAAAACACACAATGAACACAAGGGCTCTTTTTAGAGCCACCTTATATCTTTTCACTTAATTGCGATTTTTTATTATTTTTTTGTTTTTAAACATTTTTCGGGTGCGCGCTGGGTGCGCGCACTCGGCGATATTTTTTTTCAAAATATAAATCTTTTTTTTTGCCCTACAAGGTCCTACTGTGACCCCCCTACAATGCCTAGTGGGTCAATATCTCCCCACTCTGCCCGCTTTTCACGTTCTCCCCCTTTGTTTATCACCCCCTCTTTATGCGAGAGACAAAATGGCGGCCGCCGATTCCTGATTTCCACCGATTCGAATGTTTACTGACATCTAACAACCAATCAGAAGTGCGCTCGCGCACGCCAGGGTGCGCGCACAGTACTTGCTCAGTGCGCGCACGCTGCGCGCGTACAGATATATATATTGATTTAAATGCTAATTTCTCAGGAAATACTGAACAGATTTACACCAAACCTGCAAAAGGCACTTCATGGACCTTATGGCTACCTCTCTGCCAAATTTCACATAATTCAGTTCAGCCGTTCGGGCTGTAGCTGCGACTAAAGTCCCTAAGGAAAAATGCATGGGGAAAACGCGTTTTGGGACCCCCCTTTTTTCTCAGCCCCCGCTTGACGAATCACCCCGAAACTTTCAGGGTAGGAGCTGAGCAGAGCGCCCCATTAGTTTTGAAAAATTTGCGAGGATTCGTCAACCGGCGCCAAAGTTATTCAAAATAGAATTTTGAGATTTCCTATGGAAACACGGTCCTAACTATAACTACCTACTGGCGACCGCAAGTAGGTAATAAACATATATTTTTTCAAATTGTTTTTTAATATTTTGCAACTCTATCATCCTTTTTTTAAACTTTACAAATTATGTAATCTTTTATATCTTCCCCACATAATATGTATATTTTTTGGGAAAACTACAGTTCCTTACTGGTAGTCTACCAAGCTCGATCAACACGTGAATCCTATCCACCACATTTAAATGATGCGCATTTCGTATCCGACGGGTTTGTGGCACCACGTCCCGCTAACAACATGTGCATATGAGGTCGCGCCAGCTGCTACTTTGGTATGCGACAGGTATGCACTACCAAGCCGGGCGTTACGTCATGTGAGTATAGGGTCGCGCCACCTGCGTGTTGCGTATGTGACGAGTGCACACTGCCACGCCCTGTGTTACACCATAGACGTACGATGTCGCAACGCATATGCCATTCCCTAATTTTTTTTGTCTCAAAACTATATCTAAAAAACTTTAAAGTGTATACGAGAGCAAGCGATAATTAAAAATATTTTAAACAGTTATATATTTCTAACTCTAATAAACTTATATTATAATAAATATATTTTCTCAAAATCACATCGGGTGCGGTCTCATAGCGCACTGGCTGCGCGATTGCCATGTAACCATAAAAAAAAACATTTTAATTAGTTAATAGCATTTCCCGTTGTAACAGTTCGAAAACGCCACCCATTTTAGTCAATATCTGTACTTCAGTTCATGAGACACACCTCTTCTGCTTAGAGAGCTTTGTTATACACATATCTTACATCACACACAACATGCAACCATCATTTTCATCAATATTTATGCTCTGTAAAGTAGCCTTCCACCTATGATACCCATTCACCTAAAAGTTACATTACCAAAATGTTCTCCAATACCACAGGTAACATGGTTGCATACGCTATCCACAAGATAACGTGATATAGTACGGCCCAGAGACAGTATCATGCATAGATAATGAACACACGGACACAGATAGATAGTGGAAGTGGATACGGGCACGTACGCTCGACTACATTTTATTACCATGGTGACATATCCAGTGACGTCTGTGCTGGATGTGTGTGCAGTAAGTCTAAACCAGCCTTCAGACAAGGGTTGCTGCTAGCATCAACTATAACAGTAATCATTGGATCAAACACAGAGATTCAATATTAAAAGAATCAATAATTTGTGCTGCAGTAAGGTAGGGACAGTAGATGTGAAATAATACAGAAATAATTCCATCATAAAAGAACAACTTGTGGTATACTGACACACAATCAATAGATCTGAAATAATACACAAAAAGATTATATCATAAACGCTCCATCAGTTCTAGTGCACTCACATAACCACATCAAAAGCATTCAGCATGTGCACAGCCACCGATAATGCGTGCTGTAGACAGGCCGTACTAGGAGCAATATCTGTTGCCATCAACACTGCATCATCTGCAATACCGACTCAATCTGAATTATGAACACTGCTGTCTGCAGTATAGGCCATAGAGAGTGGTCACAAAGGACCCACAGATACGTAAAGTGACTTCACCTACCCAGTTTGTCGTCAGCGAAGCAACAAAAAAGAGTGTGCAATCCTAAATGATACATATGCATGGTGCAGACAGTACACACTGGAGCAAAGTCTTTTCCTACAGGACTACCTCATCTACAATAGCGACTCAATCTCAATTGTGAACACTGCTGTCTGCAGTGTAGGCCAGAGTGAGCGGTCACAAGGGCCCACTGCCACATGACATTGATATTCACTTGTGCTTTACAGTTTGCAATACACAAACTAAAAAAAACGTGTGCAGAGCCTGCAATGATGCATATGAGTGGTGCAGACAGAGCGCACTGGAGCAATATCTTTTCCTAGAGGACTGCATCATCTACAATACCGACTAAATGTCAAATGTGGACACAGAAGTCTGCAGTATAGGCCAGAGAGAGCGTTCAGCAAGGGCCCACAGCCACGTGGCATTGACTTGACCTCTACAGTTTGCAATACATGAAGCAAAAAATACGTGTACAGAGCCTACAATGATGCGTATGAGTGCTGCAGACAGAGCACACTGGAGCAATGTCTTTTCCTACAGAACTACCTAATCAGCAAGAGCGACTCCTTTTGAATTGTGATTACTGCTGTCTGCAGTGAAGGCCAGAGAGAGCAGTCAGCAAGAGCCGACAGCCACCTGGCATTCACTTGAGCTCTACAGTTTGCAATATATGAAGAAAAAAAACATGTGCAGATCCTGCATTAATGCATATCAGTGTTGCAGACAGAGCGCACTGGAGCACATGTCTTTTCCTACAGGACTGCACCATCTATAATACTGACTCAATGTCAAATGTGGACACTGAAGTCTGAAGTATAGGCCAGAGAGAGCGTTCAGCAAGGGCCCACAGCCACGTGGCATTGACTTGAGCTCTACGGTTTGCAATACACGAAGCTTAAAAAACGTGTGCAGAACCCGCAATGATGCGTATGAGTAGTGAAGACAGAGCACACTGGAGCACTGTCTTTTCCTACAGGACTGCATCATCTACAATACCGACTCAATGTCAAATGTGAACACTAGAGTCTGCAGTAGAGGTGAGAGAGAGCATTCAGCAAGGGCCCACAGTCACTTAGCATTGACTTGAGCTCTACATCCTGCAATACACGAAGCAAAGAAAACGTGTGCGAAGCCTGCAATGCACACTACTGTCTGCATTGTTAATTAAAAGCAGTACTCACACACACAACCATCAATACTTTTTCTCACTCCCTCTTTACAAAATAAAACAACATAAATTACAGAGAACTCTACAATGAATAAATCAAAACACTTCTAATTGGGATTTCATCTCTCCACAGTCTACACTATTCACTGTTCCTTTGGACTTCCAAGATAAATTTGGTAATTTCACTAAACCTATAACTGATATAAAAAACTTCTTGAAGCAAGTATACTAAAACAATATTGTATATGTTTCAATAGACGTTCTAATTACTTAACTACTGGATTCTGTAATTAAACAATCACCACGCAATCTGAATTGTGAACCTTGCAAACTGCAGTCCACACCAAATCCAGTGGTCATTCACAACTCACAGCCACATACCATTGGATTCGAAAGCACGAAGTTGGTTGCACCTGATCAGAGGGGGTACACAAAAATCATCACAGACTTTAACTGATGGGTGTGCTGATTGATAACAGATTGACACTTTGCCAACAAACTAACGCTGTTGTTTCTGCTTCATACTTTCTTATAAAGAAAATAAGGAAGATATTTCCGTATATTCCGGAAAACACCAGGAAAACAGTAGTCTCTTCTCTCATTCAATCTAAATTAGACTACTGCAATGGGCTATATCTTAATGCCCAGAAGCAGTGTCTGAAGAGACTCCAGATGATTTAGAATTCGGCAGCACGTCTATTGCTTAATATTCCCAGACATAGTCCAGTTTCCAACGATAGTCGCAACTTGCACTGGCTTCCGGTGCCTCAGCATATAAAATTCAAAGCCTTGTGCATTGTTTACAAAGCCTTGCACCATATAGCCCCTTTATTTCTTCAGAATCTCTTTCTATGGTATCAACCGACCAGACACCTTTGGTCGATGGGAGCAAGATTACTGCTGGTACCTAGAATTTGCACGGCTCATTGGGGAGGCCGTAGCTTTTATTACGGCGCATTGAAACTTTGGAATGCCCTGCCTCTTGAACTTAGGAATGTCAGCTCCTTGACTGGCTTTAGGAAGCAATTAAAAACCTGGCTTTTCCAGTACTAGGTGCTAAGCTCGCTGCTTGTATTTCCTAGCGCCAAGACACCTTTGGGTAGTTGTGCGCTTTTATAAATCTCATTAACATAACATAAAATAACATCCTCAATCATAGAATCAAGACCCCATTTCACTGTTTGCACCTGCTGTACCACTGTATACTCCACCGACTACTGTCAACCAAGCCCAATAATCATGTGCAGCAGTTAGCTATGGAATCACAGACTGTGATGCACCTCAACACACAAACTTCTGAAAAAAGCAAGCAGCAGGTAATATCGGACATCATCCATTGTGGGATCAAGACACCGTTCCACAGTTGGGACCTAAAGTTGGATGAACCTGATCGAAGAGAGTACCTTCATCTCCACTCTCAAATGCAGTTCTAATATCGTCCATTGTGGAGTCAACACACCGTTCTACTTTTGGAACCTAGAGTTGGTTGCAGCTGGTAGAAGGGAATACCTCCATCTCCACTCTCAGATACAGTTCTAACTTCATCCATTGTGGGATCAACACACCATTCCACTGTTGGGACCTACAGTTGCTTGCACCTCATCGGAGGGGGTACACAAAATTCATCACAAACTAACTTCTAACATCCTAAATCATATAATTAAGACCCCATTTCACTGTTTAGACCTGCTCTACCGCGGTGTATTCCAGTAATACCAGTCAACTAAGCCCAATAACCATGTGCAGCACTTAACTACAGAAGCACAGAATCTGATGCACCTCAACAGACGGAGTTCTGTGAAAAACCAGCAACAGGTAATATCGGACATCGTCCATTGTGTGATCAAGACACCATTCCACTGTTGGCACCTAGAGTTGGTTGCGCCTCATCAGAAGCTATACACAAAAATCATCACACACTTTAACTTCTGACATCCTCAATCATAGAATTAAGTCCTCGTTTCACTGTTCGAACATGTTGTACCACTGTGTACTCCAGCAACTGCAATAAACCATGCCTAATAATCATGTGCAGCAGTTAACTACAGAAGCACAGAGTCTAATCCACCTCAATGGAAGGAGTTCTGTAAAAATTTAGCAGAATGTAATATCGGACATCTTCCTTTGTGGAATCAAGACAACGTTCCACTGTTGCAACCTAGAGTTTGTTCCACCTGGTCAAAGGGAGTACCTTCATCTCCACTCTCAGATGCAGTTCTAACATCATCCATTATGGCATCAAGACACCGTTCCACTGATGGGACCCAGAGTTGGTTGCAGCTGGTCAAAGGGAGTACCTCCATCTCCACTCGCAGATGCAGTTCTAACAATTGTCCATTGTGTGATCAAGACACCGTTCCACTGTTTGGACCTGGAGTTGGTTGCACCTGATCGGAGGGGGTACACCGAAATCATCACAGACTTTAACTTCTGACATCCTCAATCATAGAATCAAGATCCCGTTTCATTGTTCGGACCTGCTGTACCGCACTATAGTCCAGCAACTACAGTCAACAAAGCCCAATAATCCTGTACAGCAGTTAGCTACGGAAGCACAGAGTGTGATGCACCTCAACGGAGGGAGTTCTGTGAAGCAGCAGGTATTATCGGACATCATCCATTATGGGATCAAGACACCGTTCCACTGTTGGGACCCAGAGTTGGTTGCAGCTGGTCGAAAGGAGTACCTTCCTCTCCACTCTCAGATACAGTTCTAACATCCTCCACTATGGTATCAAAACACCGTTCCAATGTCGGTACCTGTCGGACTACTGTGTTACTATTATACAGCGCAGTCCACACTTCTGGGCCTCAGGCTGGGCTCTGTGTGCCTGTGTCACGGTAGCCAGCGTTAATCTCAGGAGCCTTCCGAGCTTGCAGACGTCTGCCCAGGACCTTCTGCCGGCACGTGGTCGGCCCTCTTTCACATACAGCGGTGTCGAAAGGTGAACTGTGGGGTATATATGCGTCACAGCGGCCAAGACGGTTTCTGAGTACCAGCAGGCTGAGAGCATTATTCCAGCAGTCACCTTCGCTCACAGCGTCAGCCTCATGGTGGTGTAAGCTGCGCAGACCTGGCAGATACGTTCGCCAATCCGGAAGAGAAATACACCCAAAGAAACGTGCCTTTATTCATACCCCTACGCTAGCCTTGCATATGGCGAGCAAGCCCACTTCCCTAAACATTTGGAGGGGAGTCACATACACGCTACCATTCCGTAATCTTCCCTACTGACTGTACTATCATGGTTGCGTCCACTGTCCACTTCGCTCAATAGACCATCAGTGTATGTTGGCATGTACATGTCTGTGCTCTGCATACTCAAGTCTGCCCGGCACATCCCCTCACGACTTTGCGTTGTATACTTTTATAATCGACAATTACTTGCCACCTTCGCACATACTTTGCTCTCATCATTCTGCATAGTGAGGCAGAGGTGCCATGCCATGTTTAGTTTGTGTACATGGCTGGCCACGTTTCCCACAGTATTTAGTGTCATAGAGTCTGCTACGTGCACATGTTGTTTGTCATGTTGAATGTCATTATGTAAGGTAGCGCGTTTATTCACGAGCAGTGGCTTATTCCATTTACATATCGCTGTCTTAAAGAGCATACAAAAGTTTTTCTCACAGGTGAATAGTGCGACCACAATGGCAGTCATTCATTACTATCCAAGAATGTCCAACTACACAGCGCTTCTAAGCTTACAGCCACCAATCTTGCATCCTTTCTTAAAAGGACGCCAACTCCCACAATCACACCAACATTCACACAGCTTTCTGACGACAGTTATCTGCTTCTCAATAACATACACTCCTACGTAATATGAGCTGGCATACCGCATGTCCTTACTGTTTCAAACACAGTAACTTCCTGTGGCAATATCTATTCCCACCCACACAAACTAACTCCCAAAGTTCAACTTGGCCTTCAATTCCTAGTTTGAAAACACATTTCAAGAAACAAACCAAACTAAAAGCAACTTTGTTCACAACAGAAGCCTCCCTCACTTCTGCAAAAGAAATTTATCAACTGCAGATACCACGAACTTCAAATAATACTCTCCCTTTTAAATACAAACCGCCAATTGCACTTTGTGAATTGTTACACAATTTTCAACACATGTCACACTCAAGGTCTGGCACACTTTTTTAACACAGTCTCCTACAGCCTTCTAACACGCTTTCAAACTGTTCTTCTTTTAATACCAGACTACATTCAGACATTCTTTTGAATAACAGGAACAGTGCCCATAATTCTCACCCTCTTTGCGGCCATCCTACTACTAATTCTACTTCTAGAAATGGCTATGCTCTCTATGGTAACAACTATGTCCGGCAGAATACGTCTCTACGCCAAGCTACATCAATACTGTAAAAAAACGGAAAAACTTTTTGGCTGCTTGCCTCTATCTATTATCGGAGCTAGCTACAACATAACATTAATCTACACTTATGCAATATGCGTACAACCATCGTTTGATTGCAAAACTTGCCCATTCGACTGGCAAATGGATGTATGCCTTGCCAACATCTCAACAATCGCTCCAGATATCCAGCAGGTAATGGAGTATCTTGAAAACCATGAACGTGATTGTTCTGGCAGCGGAGCAATGGCGAATGCAATGCAAAAAGGAATCGCAGCGCAATGGGATTTCTGCGCAGCCGCGAAAGATCTCCTGCAAAGTGCGACCTTTCACAACATCGCAGATTGCCTGCCCTTTCAAATTACCACTCCAACATTCGAGGAACATTACTGTTCCTTCGAGGATATGAATTGGATCGCTTCGCTTTTCTCACAGGATGGTAACAATAGCGTCTTGGAACATTACGCATCTCAAGCAGCTGAAGAACTTCTGGACTGGAATCTCCAAGACTTGTAAGAAACTCACATTATTCTTGAATGGATTTTTTCCATCTTTTTTTAATTTTTTCTTAAAATTTTTTATAATACACTGCAATCCTACTACTTTGATATAATAACTTTCTATGTATACTCAGACATTTGAACTCATTATTCCCCCTTACGTCTCCAGTCTAACCAGGAATCGTGATGTATGGCCTATGCAAATACGCTATCTACTTCCAAAATTGACCTAACCCGGACACCCATTTAGAAACCACGTCTATTCTTTGTGCACACACCTCTCTGCCTGCCTGTTATTCACAAAATTTTACTCAAAGTCAGCCTCTGCTCAGAACCTCACGATAAAAATGTAAAAAGACGACTTTGTTTAGGAACTGTTGGCACAGTGTGGTAATCGTAAACTACCTTTATTTTCATTATACAATGAATTTATTAATTTCTAATAGCTATTCTGTAGGTCACTTAGAACTGTAACATATAATGTGCAATTCACTGATGCAGGAGCTTCGATTTGACTACAGCAGAAGCAATTGGAGTTTGTCTAAGCTCGATGCCTTAGCTCTCTACACAAGAATTTTTTGAAACACCTGAAGACAATAATGTACGGTTTGACTACAAAGGTACCGAATGTGCTTCTCAGAAGCAAAATTTTTGTATTCATCCTCAAAGTTCCAATGTGGGTAGAACTAGTTCCAATTCTGACATGCTCCACATTGAATCTACTGTACAACAGATTGCTAACTATTCCACTGTTGTTAATTTTCTGTTACAAAAAAGCACTGCCAAGATACATAAAAAGTTTGATGACTACATTTTGCAATTTCTTTTTTTTTTATTCCTTTCTTTTCTTAAATGATACATGTGGTAATCTTATCCTACCTTTATTTTCTTTATAGAATGTAGAGTCATTCAAATGTAATAGCTATTGTTTATTTCACATGCAACTGTAACATGTAATATACAATTCACCGATGCCGGAGCTTACGTTTGAATACAGCAGAAGTGGTTCCACTTTGTATCAGCTGGATACCCTAGCTATTGCACCAGTGGGTCCAATTATGGCACTTAAATAAAGACACTTTCTATATAATTTTCAAACTCCATCCCTTTATTACACACAACCAATTCTTGGACACAACTCAGTTTACCATTTTCCTTCTCTGGCATTGCAACATTTTGCACTTTATTCTTCACAATTATTCCTTTATTCCTGCTTCCTAAAACACTACATTCGACTCTTCAGACCAATAGGGATGAGTAGTTCGTTTCACACTCCCTGTATAGAATAAACGCACACTAACACTACTTTATTTTTTTTAAGTTCAGAAAGTTTTTATTGAAAGAGAGTGTTCAAATGTTACAAAATAAGACATATAAATAAGAAAAGTATAACAATAAAAGCAATATCAGGATAAGTAATGGCAGTAATATCAGTAATATAAGCTGTAATATGAAACATCAAAGATTCAAAATAATTAGAAGCAAGAAACTGGTACTTGATATGAAATAAGGTAATAAAAAAGGGATATGAGATATACAATATAAGCAAAGGAAAGTTAAAAAAAGAAAGAACGAAAAAAGAAAACCTTGTTTAACAATAACAGGAAGTTATGGAGGTTTAGAAACTTCTTGTTGTAACGGAGATAAGGACAGAGAGGTACAGGCACTTAGGTAAAAAAATACTGTAACTGGGCTCCACAATTCTCTTCGCTTGCTAGCTAAGGTTAAGGGATAAACAAAAGTCGTGTCCAATCTGTGATTGTAGCAAACAGCGTACCACCAAGCTTTATAAGATAATTTGGTAAAATCTTTCCAATTTTTTGTTATTTGTTGAAATGCTACAGCTAATAGTAAGTCAATTATCCTAATCCTACAAGTGCAATGATCCCAGATAGGAGAAAGACTTCCTAAAAAAATGTGAGATAAGGAAAAGGAATGAGTGGAGGAAAAAATCCTATTAATTTGAGACCAAACCTGCTTCCAGAAACTAAGAACATGGTGACAACAAAAAAGCATATGAAATAGGCCTGCACATGGTGAGGAACAGGACCAACATTTGTCAGAGGCATCTGGGAAGTGTTTGCTAAGGGTGAGTGGTGAAAACAATAAACGATTATTAATAAAAAATAATGTTTGAGTAGTGTTGGCAGCTCTAGAAGATCTGCGAATCTTTAACCACAGTTTGTCCCATAACTGGATGAACCAAGAGGAAGTGAAATCGTTTTCCCACTCTTCCTCCGTCACGGTTTTAATGCGGAGGAAGGACTGAGTGTGGAGAAGGGCGTATATATTTGAAGCTTTAGAATGCTTAAGTAATAAAGAATTCAACGAGGACACATCAGAAGGTGCGTGGATTGATGAAGAAGGTGCAGCAAGATGAACCTCGTAAGCTTGCTGTACAGCGCAAGTCAGTAATAAATATTTGGCTCGAAAAGAAAGAGGCAAATTGAAAGAAGTGGCAGCTAAATCAAAGGAAATAATCTGTGTATGCTGAAACAATTGCCGTACCCAAATAAGGCCACGAGTTCTCCAGGTTTTCCAGAAAATAGGCTTATTGTTGATCAAAATAGCTGTGTTGTGCCAAATAGGCTGATTAAAGAAAGATGAATCTGGTGAACAGGAAAGAAGTTTAAAAGTGTGCTTAAGAATGGGAGTTGAGATAGACTGAGGTCTACGTGAAAACAGGAGGTATTCTTTGAAGGAAAAAGGAGAAATGAAAGACTGTTCTAAGGTCAACCAGAGAGGGGAGGATAGTGAGGAGTCTTCAATCCAATGAGAGATTTGATGTAATAGGAAGGATTTATGATACAAGGAAAAGTTTGGGAAATTCACCCCACCCTCTCTTTTAAAGCGCATTAGCTTATGTAAAGACATACGAGATTTTTTATGTCCCCACAAAAAGGAAGACAGAATCGAGTTAATTTTCTTGAAATATTTCAAGGTAATAGCAAGAGGGATGTTGGAAATAGTGAACAAGACAATGGGAGAGAGCATCATCTTAATTGTGTCTAATCTTCCCCACCACGAAAGGTAGAGAGGATGCCATTTATTAGTAAGAGTAGATAATTTTTGTACACAGTCGTCCATACACTAAGTGACAGTACCCGAAAGAGAGGAGTGAAAATTAAGGCCTAAATATTTAATAGAATTAGGACTCCAAGTAAATCCTGAAGAAGAGAAGTCATCCTTAAAAGTCGTTTTAGTAAGTGGTAATATTTCACACTTATCTTTATTTAGTTTATAACCAGATACCTAAGAAAAAGAATGAACTTCATCTAAAAATGCTGGAAGGGAGGTATCTGGTTGGGATACAAATAATAAGACATCGTCCGCGTAAGCTGCCATTTTAATGTTGGAGTTATGAAAGGTAAAACCATGGATACTATCATTCTGACGGATTCGTAAAAGAAAGGGTTCTAAAGCAAGATTGAACAAAAAGGGTGAAAGTGGGCAACCCTGTCTAACCCCTCTCCCTAGTAAAAAATAAGGGGATAAGCCCCCATTTGCCGAAATTGCTGCTCTAGGACAAGAATAAAGGAAGGAAATCAGGGTAGAAATTTTTGATCCAAAACCAAACCACTTTAGAGTTTTAAACAGATAAAGCCATTCAACCCGATCAAAAGCTTTTTCCGCATCCAAAGCTATTGCTGCGAGAGAGTGGGGATAGTGTGAAGTCTTAGAAAGAATATCAAAAAATAATCTAGTGTTGTCCGACAGTAATCTGCCCTTAACAAAGCCAGACTGTTCTTTCCCTAAAAGCTCAGGTAGGAAAGACTCCAAACGTAAAGCTAATGCTTTGGAAAAATTTTATAGTCAATGTTTACCAGAGAAATAGGGCGATAATTTTTACAGTGCTGTGGATCCTTGCCTGGTTTTGGGATAATACAAATAAGGGCATCAGAGAAGGATACAGAAGCGGAGCCAGTTTGAAGAAAGGTAGAGAGAAGCAGATGTAATTTGGGGATTAGCAAATTTGCAAAGCAGGAAAAAAACTCAACAGTAAAGCCGTCCGGCCCCGGAGCTTTCCCATGTTTGAGAGCATGGAGAGCATGAAGGAGATCGCTATGAGTAAGATCTGATTCTAAAGAAGAGAGGTCTGGAGGAATATCGAAAGGAGAAGCAATGGTTGACAGAAATTGGGAAATGGACTGCTCAGACGAGGGTGTTTCTGAAGAATATAATGTTTCATAAAAATGTAAAAATTCCTGTAAAATGTCATCACTTTTATGTTTCAATAACCCATCACGACCATAAACAGATTCAATGGTGACTTTGTTTTGTCTCACCTTTAAATAATTAGCCAACAATTTACCAGCCTTATTCTGCCCACCATAAAATTTAGCGCTAGTCTTTAAGAGAAAATTAGAGGCATTAAAGGTAGAGTCTTTATTAAATTGAAGTTTAGCAGAGATGAGTTCGTTTAAGCAATCCTTAGATTTAGAAGTATAATATAAGTGCTCTAATTGTTTAATTTGAGATAGTAGAACATAAGTATCTTGTTGGGCTTTCTTTCGCTTACGTGAAACATAGGTAATGATAAAATCCCTGGCTGAGGCTTTGAAAGCATCCCAAACTACAGGAAATGGAACTTCACCTGTATGATTGAGCAAAAAATAATCGTGAAAAAAAGATGTGAAAGAAGAGACAAATTGTGCATCAAGAAGGAGAGCGTTATTAAAACGCCATTTTTTAATGGAAAGAGGTTTCCGTAGTACATCCAAAGTAATAGAAACTGGAGCATGGTCCGAAATTAAAATGGAACCTATGTCAGAAGAGATAAGGGACTGGGTAAGGTGGTGTGAGATAAAAAAATAATCTAGCCGAGATTGCGTTTGGTGAGGGGGTGAGAAAAACGAGTATTCTCGCGAGGTGGGGTTTCAGAGTCTCCAGGCATCAGTAAGTTTGTATTGTGCAATAAGGTGAGTGAAAGACTTTTGTGATTTATGTGGAATGTAAGCGCTAGCTGAACATCTGTCCAAAAAGGGATCAAAAACTTCATTACAATCGCCCACTAAAATGAAGTTATCAACATAATGTTGAGTAATCAATGGAGCTAAAGAGGCCCAAAAAGAGGCATCCCCACAGGTTGGAGCATACACATTTAAGATGGAAATGGGAACATTGTCTAAAAGAAAATTAACTAACACCCATCTGCCTGAAATATCAGCAAAATGCGTTACTGACTTAACTGGAAGAGATTTTTTTAATAAAATCGCAACGCCATTGCGTTTACCATCCCCTGGGGAGAAGTACACTTCACCCACTCAACCTCTCTTCAATTTGGCAGATTCATCTGCCGATAGGTGGGATTCCTGCAAACAGGCTATATCTGCATTGAGTTTGGTCAGATGTGATAATACTCTCTGTCTTTTAATTGGCGAATGTAAACCTCTAACATTCCAAGAAAATATTTTCAATGGCATAAAACATTGTTAAAAAAGCATATCAAGGTACCAATTGAGGAAAAAGCGTGAGAAAGAAAAATACTCAAAGCATGTATGCATATTAAGAAGAGACAGCAGAAACAGAAGAAAAGAAATTCATATAAAACAACAACGTGAAAGCCAATAACATGATGAAGAGAAAAAGGGAAAATAAGAAAAAAGAGGAATAGAGAGGGAAGATGAAAAGACTGAATCGAGAAAAAAGAACAGAAAGTGAGCTGCGGAGAAGCATAGCTAAAAGAGAAGTAATGTACCAAAGAACATAAAGAAGAGAAAGAATGAAATGTAAGAACAACAGAATAAAGGAGGAAGAGTAAAAAACGTACATATTGTTGAGAACAAACAAAAGGGGAGGAGGGTGAAGGCCACATGAGACAATGACGGGTCATGAGCTCCAAAGGGAAGGCAGGGAAGAAGGACAACCGCGACGGACTCCAAGGACATGGAGGAGGGTGATGATGTGAATGAAGAAATCTGTGAAAGGGGGGAGAGAGGATAAAAGTTAAATGTTAAGAGCACATAGACTTAACGTAAAAGAGAAAAAACAAGCAGTCAAGAAAATAGTATAGTCATAACAATCATGAAAACCAACAAAGAACCAGGCACAAAAGCATTAATATGAAATAGATGAGTGGTCACCAATTAAGAGGAACTAGAGGAAGCCACAGTGTCCATTTTGACAGCAGATTGAGAATACAAAAAACCCTTTAGTTTTAGCGGATCATCGTAAGTAGTAGTCTTGTTGTTGAAAGTCACCTTGAAAAGACAGGGATGGAAAAGCCCATATCTCGCTCCCAAAGAACGAAGCTGTGGTCTAAGTGAAAGGAATTCTTTGCGCCGGTCAGCAGTGGATTTAGCATAATCTTGTGCAAAGAAAAGCTGATTTCCAGACCATGTGAGGCGAGGAAGAGCCTTGGCAGCAGACAAAACGGTAAGTAGGTCTGTATATTCCAGAAAAAAGAGTATAACACCCCTCGGCCTCTTGACATGAGTAGCGGAGAATCCAGTAGGAGGAGGACCTAAACGGTGAGCCCTTTGTATGTTGAGACTAGTGGACTCCGGCAGCTGGAGAATCTTCGGCAAGAAGGACTTGAAAAAAGCAAGGGCATCAGACCCCTCTGAATTCTCCGCCAGGCCATAAATGCGAAGATTATTCCTCCTACTTCTGTTCTCTAAATTCTCAATCTGCTTGTGGAGTGCAGAAACTTGGAGAGATAATGGATCAACCTTGGCAACAGAGGAAGTAAGAGTATCCACAGATTGTTCTAGAAGAGTTACACGACCATCAATAGTAGACCATTTGTCAGAAAGCAACTGAAGAGTAGACTTGGTTTCCTCAAGAGTAGATTTAGTTTCCTCAATAAAAGGGCGTAATGCCCTAATTTCTTCCAAAAGGACATCCATTGTTACTGAGGAAGTTTGTTTGGGAGGAGAAGGTGGGTCTTTTTTTAGTCGTTTGGTTGAACCTTTGACGAGGCCACTGGTTTGTGGAGCTGAAGCAGAAGAAGAACTTTTAGCAGGGTCAGAGTAGTCATCCATCTCTAGGCACTGATATCTAGAGCTCGTGTGAAGGAGAAATTTACGAGGAGTTGAAGAAGGCTTACGTAGTTCCTTATATACTCTACCCATAGAGGAGGTGACAAGTGCGACTAAAATATACCACAGCTAGTACACGAGCAATATAAGATTTACAACATGGGTGAAATCTGAATATTCAAATATGCCCACATATAATAGCAGTTATGTAGTATTTAATGAGTCGCCATAATAGCGCTAAAAAGCTGAATTGCGTACGGGTAAGTGCATTGAAAGGTAAATAACACAACATAGAGAGCATGAGACGAAAATATGATACATAAACATATTGAACCTGACATAAATCAAATGTGTTATTGTAGCATTTAGAGGAAAATAGGCTGCGAGGAAAAATGTTAGTGGCATCCAAAAGCTTGGATGAATCAACACTGTAGCACTATAATTCAAAAAAACCAAGCCAGTTATGCTGTACATGAAGGGCTAGTAAGCATATAGTGTAGTGAGGAATCTTTCATACACTGTAGAGCTTAGTGGGACAAGACCTCAAAGACCAACTTCAACAAAATGGCGGCCGGATTGCATAAGTAATCACCTCACACGATCACAAAGTAAAGAGAAACGTGTCACCGAGGTGTGGAGAGAACAAATGATCCAACATTGTTGAAGTGCCGAAGGGAGTATTGTCCAACCGATGGCAAGTCAGACTGCAGCAGCACTGTGACTCGATAGCAAGAGCCAGAGGTGACAGGAAACATAGATCACCCAAAAAGCGCTCCAACAGAAGCCAAAACTGTCCAAAGATGTTAAGAGGGCATTGCGAGTAAATCAGCAGGCTGTCGACAGGGAGAATTAACGTGTAAATCCGCTAGCAGCATAGTTCGTCAGAAGACGTTGAGAGCATATCTCCGGCAGCATGAATACAAAATGGCGGCCGCTGCATTAAGATTCAGTGCCTCACGCAGTTATTGAAGAAAAAAGCATACCCACAGGTGAAGTCGGGCAGCCAAAATCATCCCATCAGTTCTCCACCCGTTCCGAAGTCAGATACCACAACTTCTACGGGTTAATAGACCGCAGGGAGTCCCGTCGGGGTCCGCATCCTCCGCGCCGTCCGGGAGAGCTACACGGAAGCCGCCATCGTCCGCGGGCGCTAGCCACGCCCCCCACACTAACACTACTTAAACAGGCATGCTACAGTGGCCAGTATCCTATAGCGCCCACATCACATCACTTCACAGCAATAAACTCACGACTAACACTCACAGTTCCATCCCCGAGTCTTCATACCAATGCCACCAAGTACTTTGCTTCCCACTCCCGCTATACTCTAACACCACCTGCATAGATATGCTACAGCGCCCACTATGCTACAGCATCCAGTGCACATCACTTTACAGCACTCAGCTCACAGTTTAGACGCACGGTTTCATCCCAGAGTGTACCGGCACCTCACCTCAGCACCATCTCACAGTGGGCAAAACAGCACTTTCACACCAGTAGGGATAAATAATTCGCTTCACACTCCCTCTATAGCACACCCTACCCACCCTGCAAACCTCACAGCGCTCCTACCTTCCTCTTTCCCACTTTTTTCTCCCTTTTTTCCCCTTACTCACTTCAACGGAATCACAAAATGGCGGCCAACACTTCCTAGTTGCGACCGCTTGCAGCCAATCACCAGCAAGCTCGTGCTCATAACGCCTCAGCCAATCAGATGGCAGAATATTCAAATATCGATATCTGTAAATTACGATATTTCTCAAAAACTACTGAACGGATTTACACCAAATAAACAAAAGCGTGCTTTCTAGACCAATACCCTTCCCCCTTCCAAATTTGGGGTAATTCTGTTCACCCGTTCGATCTGTAGCCTTGTCTAAAGTTTCCTATGGAAATTAACATTGAAAAAACACGTTTTGGCACCCCCCTTTTTTCTCGGCGCCCCCTTCACGAATCACCCCCAAACTTTCAACATAGGAGCTGATCGAAACAAAGAATTAGTTTTGAAAATTTTGCGAAGATTCGTCGTTCGGCGCTAAAGTTATTGGGAATAGAATGTTTCCATTTTCCTATGGTAACTAGGTTCTAACTATAACTACCTACTGGCAACCGCCAGTAGGTAATATATCTATATATATATATATATATATATATATATATATATATATATATATATATATATATATATATATATATATATATTGATATATCTCTATCTATCTATCTATATATATATTCACAGAAAAAACCATAGGTTTCAGGCACGTTATAGTTAGGAATTAGCATTTAAAAAACCTCAGAAATTCACTGAAAAAACCATAGGTTTCAGGGGTTTTATAGTTAGCTGGACTTTTCACTTGTACAAAACCATTGAAATTCCCCCGTTATAGTTAGTTCAGCTAACTATAACTCGCGCGCCCGCAATGCACTGCTGATGACGTCACATATTACATCACTCATGACATGGTCAGTGACATCACTCATGACATCACTGATGACATCTCAAATGACATCACTGATGACATCACTGATGACATCATCCAGTGAATGTGTGTTTTTCTGAAAATTAAATATGTTTTATATATGTATATCTCAAGGTCGATGGAAGAATAAATGGGTATATAAGTGTCTAAATGGATGATTTGTTTTTGAAAAATTGATTGTGTAACTGACTGATTAAGTGTATCATAGTGAATACATGGCTTAGTGAGTAATGTTTAAATATGTAAATATCTGTATCAGTCTCTCACTTTGTGTATAAGTGGCTGCATGGGTTGGTGAGTAGCTACATGGGTGTCTATATAGGTTATTAGTTGGTTTTTTGAGTATCAGTCTGAGTGTCTGCATGGTTCGGTGGGGGGTATTACGTAGTGCATAGGTGCATGAATGAGTGACTCACTGTTTGTATGGGTTGAACACAGCATGTGTGCAGGACTGTATGGGTGGATGAGTGTGTGTATGGGTGTGTTAGTGAGTGAATGACTGTCTCAATAGTGTCTTTATGAGTAACTACATATGTTTTAAACTAGTATATGTGACTATTGGTGTATATATGTGAGTATATGTGAGAGTGAGAGATTGAAAGAGTTCCTGTATGAATAAGTATGTGTTTCTATAAGTGATTGTTTAAAAGACTAAGTATGTGTAAGTTTCCGTAGAAGTAAGTATGGTGGTGTGTGTATAACTGTATATGCAAGTAAATGTATGTTTGATTCTTTATTAGCATGAGTGACTATGTGTGTGAGTAACTCTATGGATGAGTGGCATTGTGTAACAGGATGTATAGGTGTATGAGTACATATGATGAGTGAGTACATGTATGAGTGACTGTATAGGACTGTTGGTGAATGAGTGGATGTGTATGTGGATCGTAGAATTACTGAAGAGGTTGTTGTAACTGGTATTGGTATGTCCATTGTTTTGAAAATTTTAGTCTCTATTTTTGAATGTGTGTATCAAAGGTTATATTAGGGTGAGAGGAGGTCTGTCACTCTATCACAAGGATGATGTCATCAGTGATGTCATCAGTGATGTCATTTGAGATGTCATCAGTGATGTCATGAGTGATGTCACTGACCATGTCATGAGTGATGTAATATGTGACGTCATCAGCAGTGCATTGCGGGCGCGCGAGTTATAGTTAGCTGAACTAACTATAACGGGGGAATTTCAATGGTTTTGTACAAGTGAAAAGTCCAGCTAACTATAAAACCCCTGAAACCTATGGTTTTTTCAGTGAATTTCTGAGGTTTTTTAAATGCTAATTCCTAACTATAACGTGCCTGAAACCTATGGTTTTTTCTGTGAATTTCAAAGGTTTTTTAAATGCTAATTTCTAACTATGCCTACAGAGATAGGACATGTGAAGAAAGAAGAAAAAATGCACAGAAAGAAACAAAAGAAGTGCAGAAAGAAGCAACAGAAGTCCTCAAATACGAAGATAAGTGCAGGAAGAAGGATAACGTGCAGAAAGAACAAAAAGAAGAGCAGAAAGAAGCCTTGTTGCAAAATCATCCTGTACCCTCAACTTTTTCAGACGGATACTGGTGGTAACTGAGTCTGACTAACCAGTCCTAGAGCCAGTGCTATGTTAAAAGACACTTAGAATACAGTGAAAACACCTACATACACTAGGGAACATTATGAGTTGGGGTCCCCCTGTGATTAGCATGACCTCCTCTGTAAGCCCCTAGTATATAATAGGGCATGGGGATTAAAACTACCTCTTAAAACAGGCCACAGGGCGTTTTTGCACACGTTAACTCAGGCCCCGTCCCCTCCATTCACCACTGTGTAAACACGCCCTGTGTCCATTTTTAGTTGGGAGATTAAGTTCATTTGAATCCTGAGGGTCCCTAGGGTCCAACTAGCCCACTAGGTACCTCCAGTAAGTGCCACAGAGCTGCGTTGCAGAGAGGTGTCAAAAGTGGCACGGCCTGGACCACCTCTCTGCAATGCAGCTCAGTGGCGCTTACTGGAAGCACTTGGTGGGCTAGTTAGCCCCCAGGGGCCCTCAGTATTGAAGGGAAATTATATCCCCAATTTAAAACGTGCCATAGTGCGTGTTTGCACACGTCACCTCAGGCCCCGTCCCCTCCCTTCACCACTGTGTAAACGCGCCCTGTGGCTGTTCTAAGTTGAGAGATTAAGTCCCCTTGAATCCTAAGGGTCCCTAGGGTCAAACTAGACCACTAGGTACCTCCAGTAAGCGCCACAGAGCTGCGTTGCAGAGAGGTGTAAAAAGGGGCTTGGCCTCAGAACACCTGGCTGCAGCGCAGCTCCCTGGCGCATACTGGAGATGCCTGTTGGGGGCGCGTTTAAAGAGTGCTGCACGGAGGGGGCATGGCCTCCGGCACGATGCCAGTCTTTTATTTATTTTAGTTTTTTTAAGAAGGGGGGCTGTTTGGTTCCCCTTCTTATTCTAATTTATTGGCCCTGATGACCCCATCCCCCAGGGCCAGTCTCCTAATTATATTTTTTTGACCCCAATCCCCAGGGCCGGCCACTGTTTTTTATTATTTTAAAAAAATATATATTCATAGGCACACCTAGGACATGCTGGACAAACCGTACGTACCTATCACCATGACGATTTGCGTGATATTCATTAAAAGGCGACTATGCATGCAATGAATCCACGTGGAATGTATTTACACCACTAGTGAAGCTCTGACATGTCTGATGCCCTACCGTGCCTAATCCTGGTAGACACCCTTGTCGTTTATTTATACAAACATGGGTAGCTATTGACGGGCACATTTAATACACATGCACACCAAGCCATTCAAAGGGGATTCGACAAAAATTCGACCAAAACTATGCAAGAAACCCCCCTCACAGTTAATAAAACACACATCCACTGCCGGATGTGTAATACTTTTTATTTTACTCTCTGGAAAGGGGACGAACATCACTTGAGAGTCACAGCGTGCTCCTGACAGAGCCCAATGCTGTGTTACACCCACCATTGCCTGCCGAGTGCCACACACCTCTGTGTTGTATTCCACTAGCTAGTGCATATGCTATGACACTCTCTAGCCCATGTGCACTGTAACACCACCCCGTGAATATGTCATGCCACACTTGTCTTCGCACGGGTTATATTGCCCCATCTAACGTGCCTTTCTCGATGCCTATGTTATAACGCACAGTGCTATGCCATACATATTACAATCTGGGATCCATATCATTGTCACAGTGCATATGCAACGTTACACTCCCCAGCACATATTTTATATTATAACTTTAGAGACTAGTTAGGTTACACAACACTGCCCTGTGCATATTACACTCCAAGGCGCATATCGCATAGCACGCGCTAGTGCCTGTGCTATCTCGCGCTCTCCAATGAATCTGTCATTGCGCACAATGTATTGCATATTATATTTCACGCCCGGTTCATCTTATATCACACTTTTTGGTGCATAGTTTATACCATACACTATATCTAGTTTTCATTTTCAATCGTGCTCTCAGGACTATGTTCTATATAACACTGTGTTCACCTACCCTTTTCACGGGCATTACATTTTGCGATAGGGGGTGGAGGGTCAGGGGGTGTTTCTGCCAAGTGAGCCCAGAGTCACAGTCACAAACGTCCTCTTCTTCCTGAATAAAAGTGAGATTATGCTGCATACTTGTTCATATTTTAAGTAGTTCGCACAGACACAATGTTTTAAAAACAATAAAGTTCCTAATACCCGCCTTCTCTGAACAGTTAGCTTGCTGCCCCATCCCCTTCCTCCCTATCCTCTGTTGTGTGAATCCATGGACTAGCCTCCTCCCTCCTGCCATGCATGGTCTGATGTGCTGCCACTGCCCTCAATTTAGTATGATGTACCAGTCCATTCCTCCTGCCCTCCATTGCCCAATTCTATGCCCCATCATTGACCTCCTGCTTAAACTCTGTGCTTAGCTTGCTGCCCCTATTCTCCTTCCCCCTGCCCTCCGATGTCTTTGTGCATGCCCCTGCTCCATCCTTTTTGCCCACCATGTCCCATGGACCTGCCACTCCAATCTACTCTGAGTGTTCTGTTGAGCTGCCACTCCCCTCCCACCTGCCTAGCATTGTCAGATGACTGTAACCTGTCCCTGCCACCTCCACCCTGCCTGTCCACATGCCATGCCCCTATCCTCTTCCTCCTGTCCTACATGGTCCATTGTACTGCCACACCCTTCTGCCCTCCCTGGTCTGTTGTGCTGCAACTGCTCCTCCTGCCTGCCCCGTGTGGTCTGTTGTGAGGTCCCTTCCCCTGAACTTTCTTGTCTGTGCACAGGTCCTGACCCTCCCTTCTATCCTCCATCGTCCTTTGTGCATGCCCCTCCACCCTCCTTCTTGCCCATCATAGCCATTGTGCTGCCACTAACCCTCCCACTTGCCATGCATGGTCTTCTGTGCTGCCATGCCCCCTCCCACCTTCCCTGTGTGGTCAGTTAGCTGCCCCTGACCCCCTCCCACCTTCCCTCCATGGTCTGTGTGTATGCCATCACAGTCTCACTGTTGCTCTTCATGGTGTGTCTTGCTTCTAGTGCCCATCCTGCCTGACCTCCATGGCTATCTTGCTGCTCCTGCCCTGCCCCCTTGCCCCCAGCCCTACTCCCTCCCTCCTGGCTTGTCTGTTCCATTGTAATGCCCCTGATCCGTCCCTCCTGCCCTTTATGGTCTGTTATGCTGCAGCTTTCTCTCCTGTCTGTCCATTATGGTC
Organism: Triturus cristatus; assembly: GCF_964204655.1. Lineage (NCBI taxonomy): Eukaryota > Metazoa > Chordata > Amphibia > Caudata > Salamandridae > Triturus > Triturus cristatus. The sequence continues at coordinate 874,397,681 of NC_140582.1, read as the reverse complement.
AGCTAGCTACCATTGCCTCTTGCCCCTCTGTTCTCTGTTGTCCATGTGCATGGTCCTGTCCCCTCCCTCTTGCTTTCTATGGATTGTTGTGCTGCACTCCCGTCCTGCATGCCCTGTGTGGTGTATTGTGCTGCTGCAAACCCTGATGCCTGCCCTGCAGGGTCAGTTTGGAGCACCTCTCCATGTCCCTCCTGTCCTCTGTTATCCAAGTCCATGTCCCTATCCCATTTCCTTCCATGATCCAATGTACCATACTTGCGAACATTTTGAACTTGGTAAGAGGGAGATTTTGAAAAAAAACTGGGGTATTGATTTTCCCCTTTGAGTTACATTGAAAAAGAGGATATTGTAGACAGGAGACAGATCAAATAAAGCCCATTTGAGCTTAAAAACATTGGACGTTTCCTGGCTGAATCGGGTCTGTTGGCATGTATGGTTGTACTACCATTGCCTCTTCCTTCTGCCCACAATGGTCTATTACATTGCCACAGCCTTGAAGGAGGGTAGATTTTGTATCACAGGGGGCCCCTGGCCCGTTCTGTCCACACCTGAAGTATGAGACCCTTGTCCTTGCCCTGCCAGCTGCATTTGTAGGCCGTATTAAATTGACCAGCGGGTCCTGTGTTGCTATATAATTATCCTGAGACATCCTTACCACTCAGCCAGCATAAAACCCCTGTGTAGGCCCTTCTGTTCAATATGTAGGCCTCTTTGTTAAATTGACCATAGCTCTGCAATTTTAGTGTATAGCAGTCTGAAGGCAGGTCTGCGAGGTCTTCTGATCCAAACTAGTAGCCCCCACCCTACCCGAGTGCTCCGTGCTCGGTATCAAAGTTCAACATCCCCCTGAAGCTGTCGACATACAGTAGGCTGCATCCTGGACTGGTACTTGCTTCCTTGGCAGGTTTCCCGCTTTTAAGGAAGTGGCAACCGCAGAGCGTCAAGTTAGGAGAACTGAGGAGATTTTATACATGAATATATTGAATTCCCGTACAATACCCATTATTTTCTGCTTGCTCTATGGAACTTACGATAAGCGATTGGCCTGAGAGACTGACCTTTTCACCCAGTCCATTGTCAGCATTAAGTGGGTAAATGACGAAATGTCTGGTAAAATCTGCAGACGAAGCTTTTGGGTAGCATATGTAGGTAGATGTAGCGTGCAAAGGAGCCCACAAAATGATATAAAAAGGGAGCACCCACAGATATCGACGGACTACCTCGCCGTCTGTATGTAGGTTAACAGGCAGTGCAGGTTTTCCCCAAGAGCTGGGAGCTCTTGTCTTCCTTTGCTTAAAATGTCTTGCTCTGCTTTGCTTGAAGTATCTTATTCTATTTTACCTATATGAAATGTCATGTTATGTTTAACCATTGTTCTCTTTACTTTTGCATTTAAAAGATTTTGTATTGTAATTGCAGGAATGCTTGCTCTAAGAGTAAACGTGAGTGTTCCTAGGTAACATTTTCCTTGGTGTAACTTGTTTCTCATGATGCATTTATAGATGTGTTTTCTCTCTCTCTCTGTCAGTACAATAATTGAGATACAGAGAATATTATGACAGCTGTATGATTATCTGGATTCTGTATTTTGTACTTTATGTCTCTATTCTGCGGTTTCTTTGAAGTTGCATCTTCTCATTAAACTGCCATTGTATTCTGCCTCCAATTCCATGTCTCATATGTCTGTTTTCTTCATTTTTGGAGCAAGCGTTCCTAGGCACCCCGGCTCAAATTAAGGTGCCCCTTTTGTCCCTGACTCACTCTCCTGCTCAGTTCTGTGGTGGCTCCCGGGGATCTGGGGACCGCCCCTAGCTTCCTTGACCCATAATAGATCTTCCCTCCAACAGCCTCTCTTGCAAGTCCTGTATTGTTGGTTTGTTGCCCCTGCCCCCCTTTCCACTGCCCTCCATAGTCTGTTGTGCTTCCACGGCCCTTCCTGCCTGCTCAGTGTGGTTAAATTGTTGCCTTTGCACCCTCCTACCTGCCTTCAATTTTCAGAGTCCGTGCCCCTGGCCTCTGCCTCTCAACAGTATCCTAATGAACAACTAGATTGCTAACATTCTATATTTATTACAAAAGTGTGGAACGCCTGACATCATCTTGATGTAATCAAAACTGTAATACCTAGAGCATTTTGTTATGCCTAGCAATCCTTGTTAGGTATGGTGAATGTTCTATATGAAGTCACTATGTTCTGAAGTCACGGGGTTCTGAAATGGACAGTTGGGGGATCTTGATGGCACTGGATGTAAGAAGCGGTGGCTCGTTGAACCTACAATAAAACTTGTTTTTTTTACAACAAGTCTTTGGACAATCCTATTATTTTAATAGGCTACAACACATTTCCTTTAGAAATTACATATATGAGAGGGTCTTATTGGCATCAAAATTATGGTTAGTGCTCTAAAAGACTAAAATAAGGACATATTTTCTGAGTTTTCAAATAGCGACAAAGCACTTTTAAATTATTTGTTATCTTTATGTTTTTTTATCCAGTTGACCACTTGATTAAATGTTGCACTTAGGGGAGAGGATGTGGTGTTACTTCCAGAACTGCAGACTTTGCAACTGGGGAACCAGGTTGCAGTTTCTGCTTCAGCTCGACATTCTGTGATTCTGGTCAAATCACTTAGTCTCCCCATGTCTACAACCAAAATGAATTTGTTCTTGTGTGATGTAACCAATGCTCATGTAAAGCACTCCAATACCTGACAAGTCTGCACTATATAACACTGCAAAAACACAAAATAATAAGTGTTTTGCACACTTCTGTCATTGGGCTATATTTGGGCTACATCTGGGTGATTTTGGGCTACATTTGGGCTCTTTTGTCTCCGGTGGCCATCTTGGGAGATTTATTTGTTATGAAGTTTCCTAATTTCCTCATGTACTGCAGTCTCCTCAGTAGGAAATGCTTTCAGTTTTTTACTTTGATTCCATCATGAAGGTATTCAGATATGTCACACATTTGCCATAAATTCTGAATGTTAGCACTCTAGTTGCTCATTAGATCACTGTAGTAAAACTACTGCACCATGGAAGTCTGCTCCTGGTATTAAAAGTGCATGTTTCAGTCTGCATGTCAGAATTTTTTAATGAAATAGAAGAGGATTTGAGAAGTCACTCAAAATGTGCCCTCATTTTCTTTCTTCAGCATTAATCATAATTTCTATGGCAAAATGAACCTCCTCATTGTGTTCCTTTTTAAATTAAATGTTTTAAGTGTTACCAGTTTATTCCAATCAAGATGGCTTCAGGTGTGCCATACTTTTGTCATAATGAAGACAGTAAGCGCTCTAGTTGTTTTTAAGAACATTCTGGGACATTCTGTCATTGGGCTATACTTGGGCTACATCTGGGTGATATTTGGGCTACATTTGGGCTCTTTTGTCTCTGGTGGCCATCTTGGGAGACTTATTTGTTATGAAGTTTCCTAATTTCCTCATTTACTGCAGTCTCCTCAGTAGGAAATACTTTCAGTTTTTTACTTTGATTCCATCAAGAAGGCATTCAGATGTGTCACACATTTGCCATAAATTCAGAATGTTAGCACTCTTTTTGCTCATTAGATCACTGTAGTAAAGCTACTGCTCACCAGGGAAAACTGCTGCTGGTATTGAAAGTGCATGTTTCAGTCTGCATGTCAGAATTTTTTAATGAAATAGAAGAGGATTTGAGAAGTCACTCAAAATGTGCCCTAATTTTTCTTTCTGCAGCACTAATCATACTTTTTATGGAAAAATGAACCCCCTCATTTTGTTCCTTTTTAAATTAAATGTTTTAAGAGTTACCACTTTAATCCAAGCAAGATGGCTTCAGGTGTGCCGTACGTTTATCATAAGTAGGACTGTTAGCGCTCTAGTAGTTCTTTGGAACACTCTGGGAAGCTGCAGTAGAACACAAAGGAATCAACTGACAGTCTCTGCCCTTGTTGGATGTACATGTTTTACTGAGAATGTCAGACTTCATTCTCACATGACTGAGAAAGATAATGTGAATTTACAGAAAATAAGCTCTCAGTTTAGCCTATAGATCACCTTCCAAACCTCTGTGGTAAAAGCATGAGAAAATATTTTTCTCTCAATCATGATATCCCAGCAGAAGGCTTTTTCACATGGTGAAATCACCTTAGAACATACCACAATTCCTAAAATGAGTATGGTACCATCAACAAATGATTTATAATGTAACTAAAGTCTTAAAACCTTCTATTAACTGCAATGCTTTTTAATGAGGTGCTATCATGTATATTGGTCCCAAGATGGCTGCCAACACTTCTTGGATGAAGTGCTGACAGCCAATCAGATCTCAGGATGAAATGTGTGGTTAGGCTCCGCCCACATATATATATGCTTTTAAATGCTATTTTCTCAGGAAATACTGAACAGATTTACACCAGACCTGCAAAAGGCACTTCCTTGACCTTATGGCTACCTCTCTGCCAAATTTCAAGTAATTCTGTTCAGCCGTTCGGGCTGTAGCTGTGTCTAAAGGTCCTATGGAAAAATGCATGGGGAAAACGCGTTTTGGGACCCCCCTTTTTTCTCGGCCCCTGCTTGACGAATCCCCCCGAGACTTTCAGGGTAGGAGCGGAGCGTAGCGCCCCACCTATTTTAAAAATTTCGCGAGGATTCGTCGACCGGCGCCAAAGTTATTCCAAATAGAATGTTGCGGATTTCCTATGGAAACAGGGTCCTAACTATAACTACCTACTGGCGACCGCCAGTAGGTAATTCACTGAAAAAACCATGGGTTTCACACACGTTATAGTTAGGAATTAGCATTTAAAAAACCTTAGAAATTCAATGAAAAAACCAAAGGTTTCACACATGTTATAGTTAGCTGGACATTTCACTCGTAAAAAACCATTGAAATTCCCCCGTTATAGTTAGTTCAGCTAACTATAACTCGCGCGCCCGCAATGCACTACTAATGACGTCACATATTACATCACTCATGACATGGTCAGTGACATCACTCCTGACATCACTGATGACATCTCAAATGACATCACTGATGACATCATCCAGTGAATGTGTGTTTTTCTGAAAATTAAAAAAGTTTAATATATGTATATCTCAAGGTCGATGGAAGAATAAATGAGTATATAAGTGTCTAAATTGATGATTTGTTTTTTAAAAATTGATTGTGTAACTGACTGATTAAGTGTATCTTTATGAATACATGGCTAAGTGAGTAATGTTTAAATTTGTAAATACCTGTATCAGTCTCTCACTTTGTATATAAGTGGCTGCATGGGTTGGTGAGTAGCTACATGAGTGTCTATATAGGTTATTAGTTGGTTTTTTGAGTATCAGTATGAGTGTGTGAGTGTCTTCATGGTTCGGTGGGGGTTATTATGTAGTGCATAGGTGCATGAATGAGTGACTCACTGTTTGTATGTGTTGAAGACAGCATGTGTGTAGAACCGTATGGGTGGATGAGTGTGTGTATGGGTGTGTTAGTGAGTGAATTACTGTCTCAATAGTGTCTTTATGAGTAACTACATATTTTTTAAACTAGTATATATGACTATTGGTGTATATAAGTAAGTATATGTGCGAGTGAGAGATTGGAAGAGTGCCTGTATGAATAAGTATGTGTTTCTATAAGTGATTATTTAAAAGACTAAGTATGTGTAAGTTTCTGTAAAAGTAAGTGTGGTGGTGTGTGTATAACTGTATATGCAGGTAAATGGATGTTTGATTCTTTATTAGCATGAGTGACTATGTGTGAGTAACTCTATGAATGAGTGGCATTGTGTTACAGGATGTTTAGGTGTATGAGTACATATGATGTGTGAGTACATGTATGAGTGACTGTATAGGATTGTTGGTGGATGAGTGGATGTGTATGTGGATCTTAGAATTACTGAATAGGTTGTTGTAACTGTTATTTGTATGTCCATTTTTTTGAAAATTTCAGTCTCTATTTTTAAATGTGTGTATCAAAGGTTATATTAGGGTGAGAGGAAGTCTACCACTCTATCACAAGGATGATGTCATCAGTGATGTCATTTGAGATGTCATCAGTGATGTCATGAGTGATGTCACTGACCATGTCATGAGTGATGTAATATGTGACGTCATCAGTAGTGCATTGCGGGCGCGCGAGTTATAGTTAGCTGAACTAACTATAACGGGGGAATTTCAATGGTTTTTTACGAGTGAAATGTCCAGCTAACTATAACATGTGTGAAACCTTTGGTTTTTTCATTGAATTTCTAAGGTTTTTTAAATGGTAATTCCTAACTATAACGTGTGTGAAACCCATGGTTTTTTCAGTGAATTTGCAAGGTTTTTTAAATGCTAATTCCTAACTATAACGTGTGTGAAACCCATGGTTTTTTCAGTGAATTTGCAAGGTTTTTTAAATGCAAATTTTTTTTTTTTTCTTCTTTTTTTTTTTACATATTTTTATTTTAATTTTCTATCCTTTTTTAAAGAGTATGGTTAAATTTTTAAAAATCTACAATATGTTTTTATTTTACATTTTTTATAAAATAAACAGGTAAAATGTATTAGCAATACATTTTTTCCTTTTTTTTTTTATTTTTTTTTAGTGCGCGTACGGTAAGCTTACGGTAAGCGTACGGTTTACGCAATGTCCGTAATTTATCTACGCTGTTTGCGTATAGTTACGCAATTTGCGTAGCCGTGCGTACTCCGCGTGGGGCGCGTACGCGTGTACGCTACACGCGCACGTTACGCGGAAGTGTTGGGGAGTGACTGTTATGCGCATGCGCGCGAGCGCGTGTCTTTTTTACGCGCATGCGTACTTTTGCCGTAAGCGCACCGTAAGCGTACGGTAGGTCATGTGATCATGAAACACAACTTTTGATTGGTTGAAACTACTTTCAGTTCTAGAACTCTCCTACACCACACCCATTCCCCTCATTTCTGCTTGTGATCCCTTAGGAGAAGGAGCTGGGTTGTCTTTGTGATACGATGGCAGAACAGCAGAGCTCTTCTGAGAGTGAGGCTAGCAGCACTACCTTGAGGCAGAGAGCGAGGAAACAAAAGACCTCTTACGTATGGGAGTATTTTACTTTTCCAGAAGGCCAGCAAAAGGTAAATGCACCCTTAGTGACTTGCAAGCTGTGTAAGCGTGTACTTTCAAGAGGGAATCCTGACAGGAAGTATTCCTTTGGGAATCACACCATGATGAGACACCTTAAGGATGTACACAGAAGGACACATGCTCGACTTACTGAAGGTAACCCTTCAGTAAATCAACCAAGCACATCCACAGCAGCTCAGCCTGGACCATCATCTGCAGGGCCGAGTCCTTCTTCTGCAGGTCAGGTGAGCCCTTCATCTGTGGGGGGAGCATCTCCTTTTTCTGGTCCTCTGGAAACTAACCCTCGGTTTCTGAGGGTTGATATACGGTGCGCCATTTGTCATGATCTAATTTGTCATAGGGAGACCAGTATTTCCCTAGTGAACAATAAAATAGATCAGCACACTTGTCGTACCGACTAATATTCCCAATCTTTCTTTCCTCTGTCCCTGCATGAACACAACGGCTCTTTTAAGAGCCAACCTTACCTTTCATCTATTTTTTATATATGTTTTTAAAAACTTTTTTTTTTTTTTTTTTACCGTACGCGTACGGTACGCGTAATTTTTTTTTTTTTTTTTTTAAAAACTCTAAAAATCAATTATCAAATTACAAGGTCCTTGAGAGACTACAATTAAAAACTGAAAATGTGATTGTAGAGAAGTGGAAAAAAGGGACCATGACATTATTGACTTACCATACCCACTCAAAAAAAGATTTATTCATTTAAATTTTTTTAATTGCTTTAAAAATGGTTCTAGTTTTCGAAAATTTTCTATCTCAATCTGAAAAAAAAGAAAAAAGTATTAATATTTAATAAAACATTTTATAATACAGTACATATATTTACATATTTTTCAAAAAATATTTTTGCCTTTTTTTTGCTGTTTTCAGAAAATATTGCATTTCACTATAAATTGTGAAAGCAAATGCATTCATCATTTAACAGCAGGCAAAAAAAAAATTAACAATCTCAAAGATTGTTTTAAAAAAGCCCACAATCTCTTTTTGCATAAACATAACTTTATAGAAATGCATAATATTCTTAAAAAATATCATCTAATATCAATACTTATTTCTTTAAAATACCGTCTGATATTTTTGTTCCAGAAGTATAATCACAATAATATATCTCAAATAACTCCACAAAACATCTGGTTCCATTTCCTTTAGGCCAAATAGTAATTTTAAAATTCTTTTTTTGTTAAATTTCCAATGGTAATCCAATAAAAATCTAAAGTTTAAATTGTACAGATCTCACCGATTCTCTGTAACATTTTGGTTTCCGAAAGATTTATTAATAATTAAATAAGTCCACAATAGAATTGCTTACCTTTCCGCATGGCCAAATAGTAATTTTAAAAATCTTTTTTGAATAAATTTCCAATGGCAATCCAATAACATTCCAAAATTTAAATTGTGCAGATGTTACCGATTTTTTCTAAATTTTTGGTTTTCCAAAGTTTCATTAAAAAATGAAAAAGTCCACATTACAATTGGTTACCTTTCCATTAGGCCAAATGATAATTTGTAAAATCATTTTTTTTTTAAATTCCAATGTTAATCCAATAAAATGGTAAAATTGTTTTGTACAGATCTTGCCAAATCTCTCTAAAATTTAGGTTTCAGGAAGATTAGATAGGAATTTGCTAAATCAAAAGGCAAACGTTGCTTAAAAATCAATTGGGAATCATTACACAGTGTCCAGCCTTTTTCACATTTAAGATAAACTGTGTAATGTCCAGAAGTTACAGTAGGTCCATCATGGAAAATTATTGCAACTGTTACAAAAGTTTTCCCTGAAATTGATAATTGCTGTCCTGTAAACTTCTTTATTAAAGTATCTAATTTTGAACCATCAGCTTTACAGCGTTGCATCATTAAAATTACATACTGTCCGTATTCCTTTAAAATTAACGTTGAAAACATGTCAGATTGACACTCACTGCATTCCATGCTATGATTAGCATCTTTAACTAATTTAGCAAAAGTGACTGTTTTACTTTCTGGCAATGTTAAATAAATAAACCTTTCAGAATCAACATTAGAGCCACATATATTATAACAGTTTTCACAACTATGTTCCCATTTATAAGAGAGACCAAATAAATTTTCAATGGGAACCCCTTCTTCTTCCAGTACCTGAAGAAAAAACATCAAGAATTCCTGTGCGTCTTGCTGTACATTTTGAGAAAACTGTGTTCGTCCTGAACATACATCTAAAAGTTTTCTAATTTCAGTAGCACTTTCTATTTGAGTTTTATCATTACTCAGCTTTTGAAAAAGGAGACTCAACTCAGAACAGAATCTTTTTCCCTGATTTACTATTATCTGCTCTTGCACACTTTCCAGATAAAATGCAACATTCAGCACTACATTTGCGTAGCAGTTGACACCAGAGCTATTTTCAAAATGACATCCTACAACCTGTTCTTCATTTTCCTTTTTCTTTTTGCTTGCAATTACATCACTCCTCTTTTTTTTCCTCCTCTCTACATCTTCATTACAGATATTCTCATTTCTCCTTTTACGAGAAACTACACGTTTCTCCAACACAGGATACTGACCTAAATGAGGAGCATAGCTTCTTCTTAATCTATTATACTCCTTTACACAATTTGCATCAGCACTAACTTTTGAGTCATCAAAGTCTATCATGAATAAACCTGATAATGTTTTCACTCGTGACAAAGCAACATATGCCATACCTTCTTTGAACACAGTTGAACCAATGTTCACAAATGCACAATCTACAGTCAATCCTTGAGACTTGTGAATAGTTACAGCATATGCTAGAGAAAACGGAAACTGCTTCCTACGTACATATAAATCTTTCACAAGCATGAAACGAACTGAACAACGACAAATGTCTTTAACTTCTTCTATCTGATCAAATTTTATTTTTAAACATTCAATTCCATCTTTTTTCTGATAATTAATAAAACCAACAACTCTTCCCATAGCTCCATTAACTAAACCTTTTTCAACATCCAAATTTCTCCTTAAAAATACTCTACAGTTCATGCAAACATATAGATTTTTTTCTAATCCAGCTGTTTTGGAAATGTTCTTCTCTAGTGAATCCAATTTATTTTTCAGTGTGCCTGTTAATGTGACAGTAATTCTTCCATCCTCAATTTTGTCCACTGCTTCCAATTTCCTGATATCTTCCTTTTCCAATTTCAAAAGCTCCTCATTGAATATTGAGCATTCACGTAGAGTTGGCATTAAGCAGATGACACTTTTGTTTTCTGCAATGTTCTTGTATATCTTCTCTGCAACTATTTCTTCCTTTGGAAATAAATTATGTAGCAGCCGACTCTGTAATGCTTTTTTGCCAGCTTCTGTGAGTAGTCCAATCCTGATATCTTTCAGAATACTTCCATATTCTTCATCGTTTGCTTGCCTCATATTAGTTGTAAGTTCCTTGTACTCAAAGAAGGACCAAATATTTGTATTACCGATGCTTCCCAATGACTTCTTCGTGTCTTCATGTGTCACAGTATTAAACACTGGTTGTCCTTTAACTGGAGTAAGTTGCAAAAGATCTCCAAAAACTATGACGTGTTTTCCTCCAAATAACACGTCATAGTCTGTCTTCAGAATTTGCTGCATTCTTACATGCACAAAGGCAAGCATTAAGTTTGATACCATGCTCACCTCATCAATAATGAGAACTTGCATCTTCTTCAATACTCTTGAAACTTCCAAGCATGCTTCTCCAGTTAGCTTGTTGTATTGTATTTTGTTCTCATGCTCCACTGGTAACATTAGCAAACGATGTAAAGTGATTCCTTTTATGTTATATGCTGCTAACCCAGTTGGAGCAGTAACCACACAAGACAAAGTAGAATCCGTTTTTTGCTGTAGGTAGCTTCTGATGACTTTTATTAGGAAACTTTTTCCAGTTCCAGCTTGTCCGCTTTCATACATCCTGATTGGATGAAATGATGTGCATGAGCACTCTTTTTTGTCATGTAGAAATCCGTGATCAATTTTTTTTCTGATCTCTTCATAAATTTGTTGCTGCTCTTCGTTCAGTTGTCTTTCCAAATTTTGTAAGTCTATAAATTCTCCTTGAGCTTGATTCATAGCCGTTTCCACTTCATTCATGGCTATTGATGCTTCATTTTCAACGATTGGTTGTCCTAGGGGATCTTGACTGAGTGTTCCTGAACTTTGGCTGTCCTGAGAACTGTCTCTAGCTATTTCTGCTGCAATTGTAGTTTCCTGTTCAATTTCTTCATTTAACATTTGCAGATAAGTTGTGAATGTATTGCATTGTATGCTGTCTTTGCAAGCATTAAAAGAATCTTCATAGCTTTGAAATTCTCCCAGTAGTTCATCCTCTGTACGCCATGGTTTAAACAGCTGTAAAAGAGCCAAGTAGTAAAATTCCTTTTTGTCAGTAGTGTCGCAACTCAGCTTCCGGTGATTTATCAAACTTCCTTTTGTTTGCTTCACCAAACATCCTTCCTCACCAATGACTTTATATTTTCCATTGTTGATGTCTTCTGCGGCTTTCCGTGAATAAATGTAGTTCTGCAGCACTTCATAGAGACACATGTTCTCCAGATGATGACTTCTCTTGGGATAATATGTGTCCAACATGTTTGATTTCAAAATATCTGTACTTTCTGGGTCATTCTCGGCCAAATATTCAATTTCTCCAACAGATTTCAGTACCCGATTTCTCATTGCTGCAAGGCCTAAACTTGCCCAAATTATTCTTCTTGATTTCGAGTAGAGACTTGCAGAAGATAACCTATCTGAACATTCGTAGGATCCAATTTCTCGATGCGATAACATCTTCAAACTGAAACTCTACAGCTTCTTACTGACAGTTTTCTCGTGAGAAATCTCTTCCCACATTTCCTTCAATTCTGTTTTTTCTGATTTCGTAATGTAAGACGTTACATATCGAGCAACAGCAATGGAATTGTCAGCTACATACTGTATATCCATGTTAGTGTTCCACATGGATAAAATCACTGGGTTGTAGTCATTTATATTTTTTGATTCTTCTTTTCTTTTAAGGTTGTAGGTATTCTTAGGGGATTTTCTTGTGATAGTATGTCTCACAGATGACATAAAACTGTTAACTCTTCCATTTGAAAGAACAGGTCTAGGAAATCCAAATCGACATTTAGTGTAGTATTTATCTTTGCTCTTGTATTTCCGTCGACAGTATTTTCCACACCGATGACTTTGGAAACGTAAAACTTGCTCCTTTAACTTTTTCTCTTCTGTGCTTTTTGGTATAGCACATGTTGCATATTCTTCAATGTAAGATAACACTGCTTCATCAGTATCTGTTCCAAACTTTGGGGCATCCTTGATCCACAACAGCATATGAATATGAGGAGCACCTCTTGCCTGGTACTCTTTTCTCCAAAAGAAATCCACTACTTCTCCTAGAGGTGGATTTTTTTTATTGCAGATGAAGGACATCATAGCCTCAAATCTATGATTGAAATATCTGCAAACATTAACCGGATCCAATGAGCACAGTTCTCCTGCTGTCTTGTATTCGATGTTTTTAATGTTTGAATTTGCCTCTCGTAGAAAATCCAGTAAATCATCCCAAGCGTACTCCGCACAGCTTAGGGTAACGAACCATGTTGGTGTTCCTAAATTCCGTAACATGCATTTTAATTCACCATGGCGTCGGTACCAATATTCATTTGTCCCATGCTGACAAGCCATCAGATTGATCAGTTGTGTTTCCAAATGATCATCTCGGTGCTGCACTTTCTCCATAAAATCCTTAGCAGACACATTTTGCAAATGTACTCCACTTTTTAAAATGTGATTTACTGCATAAGACAATGCAGACAAGTCGCTTTCAAATAAAAGATGGAACAAATAAGGAATACTTTGTCGAAATCTGGGATCTTCAGCATATAGTCTTGTAGTCCGATACTCAGAAGCTGGAATCTGTTCCGGACGTTCATCGTATCGTCCTCCTTTTCCTTTAGGAAACAGCTGGGGAAAACATCGAGCTTCCAAGCTCTCCTCCCATACACTCACGGGAGTTCCTTTTGCTTTCTTCATCTGAAATAGATCAATATTGTCTCCCATAACTTCTTTTGAATGAAGAGGATGTATGCTAAAATGTTCATAAATTTCTTCTTCCTTTGACTTGTCCACTTTTTCAATTTGTCCAGTTGGTGTTTCTGTGTCTTCTTGTAAATCTTCTTCTTCTTCTTCTTCTATATAAATTGATTCATACCATCTGTTATTCCTTTTCAAATACAAATTTGCTCTTTGTACTTTCCGTACATCTACCAGCTCCTGCCAAATCTTCTTATTCTTTGTAGGTACACCATTAACCAGAATAATTAATGGTTCAGTTTCCAAAGTATCCGCATCAATAGTTTCCATATTTTTTTTCAAATCCAAGGGCAAATACACCACTCTACCTTTTAAACCTCTCAGTAAATCTGAAGGAGTTAATTTACCAGTTTTGGGCTCCATACGTACTATGGTCTGGAACGGATGAACACATTGAATGAGTATAGACTCATATGTATTTAATTCAGAAAGTTCAGCAGGAATAGCATCCAATTCTAAATTATTATGTACAGCTCTGGTCGGCATTCTATTTTCCTCTAACTTGTTGTAACAGTATTTACAAATACGCTGAACTTCACCCAATTCAAAACAATTTTCAAGAAATATATATGTGGCAAAATCCTTCCACTTATAATTATCTTCATTTTCACTCTTTCTGTAGAGATCAACATACCTGGTTTGTTTTCTATAATGAGTTCTGCGGCAACAAATACAAGTAATATTTGGTCTTTCATTAGAGATTATTGCAAATTTTGTTATGTGATCATTAAATGTCTTACTTACAGAGGGTTCTACATTCTCTTCCACTTCTTCCTCATTTACTGTGTCCTTCTCTGCACTGTTTTGTTCAGGACCAAAGTAACAAAACTGAATTTCATCAACAACCTTCTCTACATCTGATACCGTTCCACGGAACAGAGCCCTATTCAATTCATCTAACTTTATTGCTGGACTTTTAGCAAAATACAACCGTCTCACAAACTTTCTCATTTCAGTATGATGAACTGCCAGCATCCTAAAATGATGGAAAACACTATTACACACTTTTCTAGATAGACAAGCCAGAGAATGACCCTGCAAACCAGTATTCTCTCTCACTCTGCATGGATCCAAACTTTGAAGCACCTTAATCTTCTGTTTTACACTTTTTTTACTATATTCTCTTAGAAACTCACGAAATTTATCAATAGATTCCTGACGCACAGTGCAAATACTACTACAATTCCAAGTGTACACTGGGGCTTTAGGACGTCTCCCCATAGCCTCATCCGCCATCACTTGTACCTCATCTCTTGAAACCATTATCCCCTTCTCCATTATGCAACCATTTTTCACTTCATAAGCACGACCTCTGGTGTCAACTGCATACAGCAAACTATTACTTTGAAAATAACTCTCTTCATTAAAAAAAGGTTCACTACTTGAACTATGCATCCATTTTCCTAAAAACACTTTAGAAAAGTTTGTTCTGTTCACTACTCTTTTCCTTTTGCTATGTGATTTCAGTACATTAACCATTTTGTCTAATGTACGCATCCTATTCAAAATTAAAATGAATAGTTTCCTTTTTAATTCTAATGCCTTTGCTGCAATGGCTTCAATTTCTTTTTTTCTCTTATAAAACTTAGCCTTTTGCTTATATTTCTTCACATCCTTTATCAAATTGGACATAACTCTTCTCTGAAACATTTTTCTACGTATCTCTTTAAACTCTGTTTTTCTGTTTAAGTTAATCTTTTTAGTTGCAGAAGGTATATTTGCATTAACTCAATTCTCAATTTTTTCCTGTGCTTTTCGATTGAAATCATTCTTTCCAGTACAGACATTTTGTACATTTTTCCTTTTTTTGAATATGTTCTTTAGAAAATTTTTTGTCTGCTTACCAGAAGATTTTTTCTTCTTCCCAACATGAGCATCTTCAACTAACTTAGGTCCTCCAGTTGTCTTCAAATATAGGTTTTTTTTGTGGTCTTTTTTTACTCTGGATTTTGTAGGCATCTTAAATTTTGTTCACTGCTCTTCAGCAATACCTGAAAAAAACTAAAAAAAAATTCCTTTATTTTAATTAAATATATTACTACATTTGTTTTCACATTAGTCACAAAACGAAACTTCTTTGCCAATTTGAAAGCACACTTACTACTCTTTTTTTTGGGAAGTGATAATCACTTTTACAGACTGACACATTATGAATCCACTTTTCAGATTTTTAAAAAAGCACAAGTCCAAACTGCTTTTTCAGACCAGCACCATTTGTAACCTGGGTGACTGCCTACACTCCAGCAAGGGCAACCAGCCTTAGTGATGCTGAATGTATTTGCATTACTGACTGAAACCTCAAACCCCACTCGCTTGTGAATACTGTGCATGATTCCACATGGTAAGCAGCTGGCTGTGTGTTAAGAGTCTGCTTCTGCACCAAAAAATGGCTCCCCCTTTCCATCTAATGCAACTGTGAAATCACCAGAGCAATACGCAATAAATCTCTGCCTGTAATTCCTATTTGCACACAGAGTCATGTTTTCACATTAGTCACAAAACGAAATTTCTTTGCCAATTTGAAAGCACACTTACTGCTCTTTTTTTTGGCAAGTGATAAACACTTTTACAGACTGACACATTATGAATCCACTTTTCAGATTTTTTAAAAAGCACATGTCCAAACTGCTTTTTCAGACCATCACCATTTGTAACCTGGGTGACTGCCTACACTCCAGCAAGGGCAACCAGCCTTAGTGATGCTGAATGTATTTGCATTACTGACTGAAACCTCAAACCCCACTCGCTTGTGAATACTGTCCATGATTCCACATGGTAAGCAACTGGGTGTGTGCTAAGAGTCTGCTTCTGCACCAAAAAATGGCTCCCCCTTTCCATCTAATGCAACTGTGAAATCACCAGAGCAATACGCAATAAATCTCTGTCTGTAATTCCTATTTGCACACAGAGTCATGTTTTCACATTAGGCCCTTAAACGAAATTTCTTTGCCAATTTGAAAGCACACTTACTGCTCTTTTTTTTGGCAAGTGATAAACACTTTTACAGACTGACACATTATGAATCCACTTTTCAGTTTTTTTAAAAAGCACATGTCCAAACTGCTTTTTCAGACCAGCACCATTTGTAACCTGGGTGACTGCCTACACTCCAGCAAGGGCAACCAGCCTTAGTGATGCTGAATGTATTTGCATTACTGACTGAAACCTCAAACCCCACTCGCTTGTGAATACTGTGCATGATTCCACATGGTAAGCAGCTGGCTGTGTGTTAAGAGTCTGCTTCTGCACCAAAAAATGGCTCCCCCTTTCCATCTAATGCAACTGTGAAATCACCAGAGCAATACGCAATAAATCTCTGCCTGTAATTCCTATTTGCACACAGAGTCATGTTTTCACATTAGTCACAAAACGAAATTTCTTTGCCAATTTGAAAGCACACTTACTGCTCTTTTTTTGGCAAGTGATAATCACTTTTACAGACTGACACATTATGAATCCACTTTTCAGATTTTTTAAAAAGCACATGTCCAAACTGCTTTTTCAGACCATCACCATTTGTAACCTGGGTGACTGCCTACACTCCAGCAAGGGCAACCAGCCTTAGTGATGCTGAATGTATTTGCATTACTGACTGAAACCTCAAACCCCACTCGCTTGTGAATACTGTCCATGATTCCACATGGTAAGCAACTGGGTGTGTGCTAAGAGTCTGCTTCTGCACCAATAAATGGCTCCCCCTTTCCATCTAATGCAACTGTGAAATCACCAGAGCAATACGCAATAAATCTCTCTCTGTAATTCCTATTTGCACACAGAGTCATGTTTTCACATTAGGCCCTTAAACGAAATTTCTTTGCCAATTTGAAAGCACACTTACTGCTCTTTTTTTTGGCAAGTGATAAACACTTTTACAGACTGACACATTATGAATCCACTTTTCAGATTTTTTAAAAAGCACATGTCCAAACTGCTTTTTCAGACCAGCACCATTTGTAACCTGGGCGACTGCCTACACTCCAGCAAGGGCAACCAGCCTTAGTGATGCTGAATGTATTTGCATTACTGACTGAAACCTCAAACCCCACTCGCTTGTGAATACTGTGCATGATTCCACATGGTAAGCAGCTGGCTGTGTGTTAAGAGTCTGCTTCTGCACCAAAAAATGGCTCCCCCTTTCCATCTAATGCAACTGTGAAATCACCAGAGCAATACGCAATAAATCTCTGCCTGTAATTCCTATTTGCACACAGAGTCATGTTTTCACATTAGGCCCTTAAACGAAATTTCTTTGCCAATTTAAAAGCACACTTACTGCTCTTTTTTTTGGCAAGTGATAAACACTTTTACAGACTGACACGTTATGAATCCACTTTTCAGATTTTTTAAAAAGCACATGTCCAAACTGCTTTTTCAGACCAGCACCATTTGTAACCTGGGTGACTGCCTACACTCCAGCAAGGGCAAACAGCCTTAGTGATGCTGAATGTATTTGCATTACTGACTGAAACCTCTAACCCCACTCGCTTGTGAATACTGTCCATGATTCCACATGGTAAGCAACTGGGTGTGTGCTAAGAGTCTGCTTCTGCACCAAAAAATGGCTCCCCCTTTCCATCTAATGCAACTGTGAAATCACCAGAGCAATACGCAATAAATCTCTGTCTGTAATTCCTATTTGCACACAGAGTCATGTTTTCACATTAGGCCCTTAAACGAAATTTCTTTGCCAATTTGAAAGCACACTTACTGCTCTTTTTTTTGGCAAGTGATAAACACTTTTACAGACTGACACATTATGAATCCACTTTTCAGATTTTTTAAAAAGCACATGTCCAAACTGCTTTTTCAGACCAGCACCATTTGTAACCTGGGTGACTGCCTACACTCCAGCAAGGGCAACCAGCCTTAGTGATGCTGAATGTATTTGCATTACTGACTGAAACCTCAAACCCCACTCGATTGTGAATACTGTGCATGATTCCACATGGTAAGCAGCTGGCTGTGTGTTAAGAGTCTGCTTCTGCACCAAAAAATGGCTCCCCCTTTCCATCTAAGGCAACTGTGAAATCACCAGAGCAATACGCAATAAATCTCTGCCTGTAATTCCTATTTGCACACAGAGTCATGTTTTCACATTAGTCACAAAACGAAATTTCTTTGCCAATTTGAAAGCACACTTACTGCTCTTTTTTTTGGCAAGTGATAAAGACTTTTACAGACTGACACATTATGAATCCACTTTTCAGATTTTTTAAAAAGCACATGTCCAAACTGCTTTTTTAGACCATCACCATTTGTAACCTGGGTGACTGACTACACTCCAGCAAGGGCAACCAGCCTTAGTGATGCTGAATGTATTTGCATTACTGACTGAAACCTCAAACCCCACTCGCTTGTGAATACTGTCCATGATTCCACATGGTAAGCAACTGGGTGTGTGCTAAGAGTCTGCTTCTGCACCAAAAAATGGCTCCCCCTTTCCATCTAATGCAACTGTGAAATCACCAGAGCAATACGCAATAAATCTCTGCCTGTAATTCCTATTTGCACACAGAGTCATGTTTTCACATTAGTCACAAAACGAAATTTCTTTGCCAATTTGAAAGCACACTTACTGCTCTTTTTTTTTGCAAGTGATAAACATTTTTACAGACTGACACATTATGAATCCACTTTTCAGATTTTTTAAAAAGCACATGTCCAAACTGCTTTTTCAGACCAGCACCATTTGTAATCTGGGTGACTGCCTACACTCCAGCAAGGGCAACCAGCCTTAGTGATGCTGAATGTATTTGCATTACTGACTGAAACCTCAAACCCCACTCGCTTGTGAATACTGTGCATGATTCCACATAGTAAGCAGCTGGGTGTGTGCTAAGAGTCTGCTTCTGCACCAAAAAATGGCTCCCCCTTTCCATCTAATGCAACTGTGAAATCACCAGAGCAATACGCAATAAATCTCTGCCTGTAATTCCTATTTGCACACAGAGTCATGTTTTCACATTAGTCACAAAACGAAATTTCTTTGCCAATTTGAAAGCACACTTACTGCTCTTTTTTTTGGCAAGTGATAAACACTTTTACAGACTGACACATTATGAATCCACTTTTCAGATTTTTTAAAAAGCACATGTCCAAACTGCTTTTTTAGACCATCACCATTTGTAACCTGGGTGACTGCCTACACTCCAGCAAGGGCAACCAGCCTTAGTGATGCTGAATGTATTTGCATTACTGACTGAAACCTCAAACCCCACTCGCTTGTGAATACTGTCCATGATTCCACATGGTAAGCAACTGGGTGTGTGCTAAGAGTCTGCTTCTGCACCAAAAAATGGCTCCCCCTTTCCATCTAATGCAACTGTGAAATCACCAGAGCAATACGCAATAAATCTCTGCCTGTAATTCCTATTTGCACACAGAGTCATGTTTTCACATTAGTCACAAAACGAAATTTCTTTGCCAATTTGAAAGCACACTTACTGCTCTTTTTTTTGCAAGTGATAAACATTTTTACAGACTGACACATTATGAATCCACTTTTCAGATTTTTTAAAAAGCACATGTCCAAACTGCTTTTTCAGACCAGCACCATTTGTAATCTGGGTGACTGCCTACACTCCAGCAAGGGCAACCAGCCTTAGTGATGCTGAATGTATTTGCATTACTGACTGAAACCTCAAACCCCACTCGCTTGTGAATACTGTGCATGATTCCACATGGTAAGCAGCTGGGTGTGTGCTAAGAGTCTGCTTCTGCACCAAAAAATGGCTCCCCCTTTCCATCTAATGCAACTGTGAAATCACCAGAGCAATACGCAATAAATCTATGCCTGCAATTCCTATTTACACACAGAGTCATGTTTTCACATTAGTCACAAAACGAAATTTCTTTGCCAATTTGAAAGCACACTTACTGCTCTTTTTTTTGGCAAGTGATAAACACTTTTACAGACTGACACATTATGAATCCACTTTTCAGATTTTTTAAAAAGCACATGTCCAAACTGCTTTTTCAGACCAGCACCATTTGTAACCTGGGTGACTGCCTACACTCCAGCAAGGGCAACCAGCCTTAGTGATGCTGAATGTATTTGCATTACTGACTGAAACCTCAAACCCCACTCGCTTGTGAATACTGTGCATGATTCCACATAGTAAGCAGCTGGGTGTGTGCTAAGAGTCTGCTTCTGCACCAAAAAATGGCTCCCCCTTTCCATCTAATGCAACTGTGAAATCACCAGAGCAATACGCAATAAATCTCTGCCTATAATTCCTCTTTGCACACAGAGTCATGTTTTCACATTAGTCACAAAACGAAATTTCTTTGCCAATTTGAAAGCACACTTACTGCTCTTTTTTTTGGCAAGTGATAAACACTTTTACAGACTGACACATTATGAATCCACTTTTCAGATTTTTTAAAAAGCACATGTCCAAACTGCTTTTTCAGACCAGCACCATTTGTAACCTGGGTGACTGCCTACACTCCAGCAAGGGCAACCAGCCTTAGTGATGCTGAATGTATTTGCATTACTGACTGAAACCTCAAACCCCACTCGCTTGTGAATACTGTGCATGATTCCACATAGTAAGCAGCTGGGTGTGTGCTAAGAGTCTGCTTCTGCACCAAAAAATGGCTCCCCCTTTCCATCTAATGCAACTGTGAAATCACCAGAGCAATACGCAAGAAATCTCTGCCTGTAATTCCTCTTTGCACACAGAGTCATGTTTTCACATTAGTCACAAAACGACATTTCTTTGCCAATTTGAAAGCACACTTACTGCTCTTTTTTTTTGGCAAGTGATAAACACTTTTACAGACTGACACATTATGAATCCACTTTTCAGATTTTTTAAAAAGCACATGTCCAAACTGCTTTTTCAGACCAGCACCATTTGTAACCTGGGTGACTGCCTACACTCCAGCAAGGGCAACCAGCCTTAGTGATGCTGAATGTATTTGCATTACTGAGTCCAACCTCAAACCCTTAAACTATTCTTTTTTTATACCAGTACACCTTAATTTATTGTGAAAACATAGTCCATATTATTTTACTTGTTCCTCACATTTAAATTTCTCCCAAAACAGAAAATAATAAACACAACTTCAACAAAAAGAATTGCATTTCTATTATTCATTTCTTAATTTACCATATACATCCCCTCTCAAACTCTAAACTCACCTTTAAAATTAGTTAGTTGTGAAAGAAATGTGGCACTCAAACAGCAGATTATCAGAGCCAGGATCTCTGTTCTTTACACCTCTCTCCTCTCAGCAGAACCAGATAATGGCAAACTTTCCCTCTCTTTTTCCACATATATACATGTTAATTTCAAATCTCAGTGCTTCCCCCTTTTTTTCAAATGTAATCACACATTTCTATTGGTTGAAAACCAACCCTTTTCCAAAAGTACCCTTCCCCCAACTTGACTTCTGCCTAGTACCCTTCCCCCAACTTGACTTCTGCCTGCTACCATAGCAACAGCTCATGGAACACTGCTGTGTGGAGTTAGGTCAGAAGTTCGCCAAACAATGTTTCAATTCCACAGAGCAAGAGTGCTTGACTTTTCAAACCTAACAGCAAATTCATAGTACTGTTCTTTGGTAACACATTTTTCTGTACCAATACAAAACATGCTTCTATTAATTTACACATACAGCCTAGTTTTTATTCTAGAATGGTATGAAACAGCCAATCAGTTCTTTTTTTTATGAAAAAAATATGTATGCCTCCATTTCCAAACTGTCTTTCATTTCTTTTTACCATTCTACTGAATTACACCTCCTGAGTGCATCCAGTTCTCCTTTGAAGATGTTCACAGTGTGGATTGTAGGGCACAGCTATGTCTTCTGGAGTGAAAAGTTTGCAGAGAAAACAGGTATGGTGAGAGACCTCGCTTTGCCAAATGTAGACATTAAATGGATTGGTCAGAGAGGGTTAAAGTGGCACCAATTGATGCCATTGGTGAAATCCTTCATGCAAAACCAACACCCTGACCTCATAATAGTGCACTGTGGTGGCAATGACCTAGGCACTTTGACTGGGGTAGGTCTGGAAATGCTTATGAAGGACACCTTTGCACAACTGTTTTCACTTTTCCCTAAAACTGCCTTTGTGTTTTCTAACATATGCCAAAGGCAAAAATGGAACTGGTCCAATCATTTCTGTCTGCAGATTGACAAAGCAAGAAAGCACGTCAACAAATCTGTTTCTGCTTTCCTCCGTGACTATGGTATGGGTTCCATTTACCACAACAACTTGCGTTACGACATGCAAGACATTTATAGAGGAGATGGTGTGCACTTCAATGATGAAGGGAACAGAGTCTTCCTCTTGAACCTTAGACTCTGCATCGGTACTTACTTGTAGGTACCACTTAAAAATCACTTCATAAACACAACGGCTCTTTTTAGAGCCCCCTAATATCTAAACACTTAAATCTGCATTTCATTTCTTTTTTTATTTTTATTTTTTACCGTACGCTTACCGTACGCGTACCCCGTGATTTTTTTTAAAATCAATAAATGTTTTCTTTGTACTTTTCTGTCCTTCTTTGACCCCCTTACAAATGTTAGGGGGTCTGTAACTCTCCTCCTTGCCCCCTTTTCAAGATATCACCCTTTTTTACCGGAGTGAAATACACAAAATGGCGGCCGCCGCTTCCTGGTTTCGACCGATTCGAATGTTTACTAAGATCTAAGGGCCAATCAGAATCGCGCTCGCGCACGCCACCGTACGCGTACGGTAAGCGTACCGTAAGCGCACCGTAAGCTGGCTCAGATATATATATTGATTAAAAGGCTATTTTCTCAGAATCTACTGAACAGATTTACACCAAACCTACAAAAGGCACTTCCTTGACCTGAGGACTACCTCTCTGCCAAATTTCTAGTAATTCTGTTCAGACGTTCGGGCTGTAGCCCTGTCTAAAGGTCCTATGGAAAAATGCATGGGAAAAACGCGTTTTGGGACCCCCCTTTTATCTCAGCCCCCGCTTGACGAATCCCCCCGAGACTTTCAGGGAAGGAGCTGAGCGTAGCGCCCCACCTATTTTGAAACATTCGCGAGGATTCGTCGACCGGCGCAAAAGTTATTCAAAATAGAATGTTGCGGATTTCCTATGGAAACAGGGTCCTAACTATAACTACCTACTGGCGACCGCCAGTAGGTAATACACATATATATATATATATATTCACTGAAAAAACCATAGGTTTCACACATGTTATAGTTAGCTGGACATTTTACTGATAAAAAACCAATGAAATTCCCCCGTTATAGTTACTGTAGGCAACTATAACTCACGCGACCGTAATCCTCTGCTGATGCTAATACTGTATTTAGACACTTATTTGCCCATGTCTTCTTCCATTAAATTTTAGCTATACATATATTACAAATATTTTTTTTTCATAAAGACACATATGTCATCAGCAGAGGATTACGGTCGCGTGAGTTATAGTTGCCTACAGTAACTATAACGGGGGAATTTCATTGGTTTTTTATCAGTAAAATGTCCAGCTAACTATAAAATGTGTGAAACCTATGGTTTTTTCAGTGAATTTGCAAGGTTTTTTAAATGCTAATTCCTAACTATAACGTGTGTGAAACCTATGGTTTTTTCAGTGAATTTGTACGTTTTTTAAATGCTAAGTTACTTTACGCCATTTGTGGCGTGCGCGCCCACTTAACGCAGTTCGTTCCGTGCCCACGTTACGCTAGATGGGCCATGAACGCACGATGCGCTTCGCACACCGTGCGCACATGGAGGTCATATGATGAGCATCGTTGTGACAGGTAAAATATATGTTTTGTTTATCTCGGATGAGCCATGCACAAAAGGTGCCCTTCGGGCACCTTTTGCACACGGGGTGGGGAGAATGTGGATATTTTGTTTTAATTTATATTAGTTTTTACCGTACGCGTACGGTAAGCGTAATCGACGAATTTTCGAAAAAATTAAAATTGCCTTTTTTCACTTGGGGGATCGTTGGGGACTCCCTCGACATGGCTAGGTGCTTGGGAGCTGTGTAAACAGCCCCTTTACATGATTTACTCTTTGTTTTTCAACCCCCTGTCAGAGTGCGAGAGAGAAAATGGCGGCCGCCGCTTCCTGGTTTCGACCGATTCGAATGTTTACTAAGATCTAAGGGCCAATCAGAATCGCGCTCGCGCACGCCACCGTACGCGTACGGTAAGCGCATCGTAAGCGCACCGTAAGCTGGCTCAGATATATATATATATTTAAAGGCTATTTTCTCAGAATCTACTGAACAGATTTACACCAAACCTACAAAAGCCACTTCCTTGACCTGAGGACTACCTCTCTGCCAAATTTCAAGTAATTCTGTTCAGCCGTTCGGGCTGTAGCTGTGTCTAAAGGTCCTATGGAAAAATGCATGGGAAAAACGCGTTTTGGGACCCCCCTTTTATCTCAGCCCCTGCTTGACGAATCCCCCCGAGACTTTCAGGGTAGGAGCGGAGCGTAGCACCCCACCTATTTTGAAAAATTCGCGAGGATTCGTCAACCGGCGCCAAAGTTATTCAAAATAGAATGTTGCGGATTTCCTATGGAAACGTGGTCCTAACTATAACTACCTACTGGCGACCGCCAGTAGGTAATATATATAAAGGGCCAGAGTAATGATACCCGGATCCCCTCGGCCCAATGAGTGAGACCCAAAGGGACCCTCCCCAGGACCAAAAATCAATACAAATTTAACAGTGATTTTGTTTTACTAATGAGACAGGGTGCACTGCCCCCCTGCCCTATAGGCCCTGGGGAGCCCTACCCCAGGGCCACAATTATTTCATATGAGGAGGAAGGGACATTCACCTCCCTAAGCCATCACTCGCCCCAGGGAGCCCACCCTGGGACCAAAATATTTGTATATGGGTAGGAGAGAAGCATGGCCCCCCTCCTTGAGCCATCACTGGTCCGAGGAAACCCGCCCCTTGTACTGAAATCATTAAACATGTGGGGAGGGATGTGCAGGGACATGCTGACCCTCTCCCTAAGCCACCACAAGTCTCTGAATTTTACCCATTGGACTGAAATTATTGAATTTGGGGAGGCAGCCTGTGTTGCCCCTCTTCCCGAGCCATCACCAGCCCCATGGAACCCGCCATTGGTGCCGAAACATGGCAAAAAGAGGAGGGAATGAAACAGCTCCCCTCCCCTCCTGCCAGCTGGGAGAAGACTTTTGATCTGTTTTCCTACACGTTGATGCACTTAATATCTTTAACCCATCAGGGCAGGAACAAAGCCAGCCCTCTCTGCATGCGTGGAGATGACTGGTGCCACAAAGGCTTCATGGCTCCCCCTGTGATTTCCAACGAACGTATGGTCGATGCCCTGGGTGGCACCAGGGCATCCACCTTTAATTATGCGGGCCTTGGGTAGTAGAGTCCCTGGGGTCAGAAAGGGCTCAGGGAGAGGGGGTTATCAGCGCTTCTCTCCTTTAATTTTAGTAGTGGCCCTGAGTGATGGGGCTTTTAATAAAAAATACTGCTCTGGAGGATGGGTCCCCAGGGCCTAACGATACTCAATGCAACCCCTCCCCTTTAATTAAAAAATATGGCCCTGGGGATGGGGTTCCCAGGGCCTAACATGGTTCAGGGACGGGGCCACACAGTCCACCTTCCCTTTATGTTGAGCAGTGGCCCTGGGGTATGGGGTCTCCAAGGCCTAATAAGGCTAGGGTAGGGGGGCATGTGGCCCAACTCCCCTTTCATAAAAGAAAAGGGGATAGGGATTCCTGGGCCCATTAAGACTCCGGACGGGGGTCACGCCGCCCACCCTCCCTTTTTTTAAGAAACGGCTCAGAGGGGCCCGGGCCCGTCACATCAGTTAAAAGAGAAGGGGGCTCTGTGGACCCCCTCACTTTGCCTCTATAGGCCCTGATGACTCCATTCCCCGAGGATGGAAACCAGAATTTATATTGCTTCGACCCAGAGGAAACAAGCAGAATACAGCTGCTCCCTCTGGATGAGAGCACTGCTAGCCCCATGAGGGGAGTTGGTTTGGGCTGTAAGGGCCATGGGGCTTCCCAAACAGCCTCAAACATGATGGTTGGTAGGTGCCCTCTGTGGGCATCAGGGTACCTATCTATAATTATTGGAGGACCAAAGCCAAAATAGACTCAGGTAGGGCAGGTGCATGGCCCCCTTCCCCTTTGTATTGGAATTTCTCCCTGGGGGATGGGGTTTACATGACCAGTTACAGCTCGGGATGCTTTCCCCTCTCCCCTTAATATATATGTTTTGGTCCCATAAGATTGATTTATTTTAACAAATTGTAAAGCGCACAAATACCCAGAGGTGTCTCAGCACTATATGTTGGAAGAGTCAGCTGGGGTAAAAAGCCTATTTCTTAAAAAAAGCCAAGTTTTTATTTGTTTTCTGAATGATAGCAGCATAGGGCTAGCCTTGATCTGCATGGGAAGGAGTTCCATGATTTGGATTTGGTGACTATAAAACTTCTGTCGCCCCAGTTGGCTTTTTTGGTTCTAGGGAGGACCAGAAGTTTAGCATCTGCTGAGCGGGTCTCTAGGGCTCGAAGGCAAACCTTACGCCATGCACACCAAAGGCTGTGCAAGGCTTGCGGTTGACTGCCTGCTGGGGGATTGGCCATATGGCTCGGCAGCAGGTCAAGCACTTTGGCCTACCCCAGCTGCACACGGCCAAAGGTCATGTGCAGCATGGGCATGACCGCCCGCAGGGAGTTGGATGCAGGGCCTAGTTGCAAGTGATTCCCTGTGGCCACCCCAAACTGCGTTTGATGAAAGGCCATGCATAGTGTGGGGTTGGCTGCCTGTGGAGGGGAGTTAAATATCTCTGGATGTGTTAGCCAAGACCTACTTTTGTTTAACCAAAAATACCTTGAAATTCTTTGAAAAAACCAAAGGTAAGTAACGTTGTAGTTAGATTTAAGAAAAAGATCCAATTTTGTTTTAATTAACCAACCATATAAATTTACTGAAAAAAACCAAAGGATAAGGTGATGTTATATTTAGGTGAATATGTCAGTGACAACATTGATATTTTGAACTAAAAAACTCACATATATTCACCAGTGATAGCACACGATTAGCTTACCGTAGTCTGCAGTATCACACACAAGCAAACTCATTAGCAGCTATACTTGTTAATATTGAAAAAGTTGGTGTCAATATGAAGAACAATACATTTATGTATTAAAACGAGTTTGCAGGTTAATAGGCAGGCAGGCTGTGAGACCTATGCCCGAGGTCACTGATTGACATGTTGAAGGTAGGGCAACACGCAGCCTATCCCAAACACTTAAACCAAATTAAACTCTGAAGCTAGTGCTCAAGCAGTGGGAGACAAATCACATGTATAGCTCTCAGAATTAATCACAACTGTTAAGTTCCTATACAAGAAGGCCAATCACCAGCTCTCCGAGTGTACCATCACCAAGCTACCATATTAAACACCCTAGCCAGGACAAGAAGTCTACATTCACTGCTTTGTGAGGAAGTGGAATCAGATCATTTTTGAGGGACCGTACCGACCCTCAAGGTGGAGGGGGAAATGCGTGGGTTCACCTCTCTGACATACAGTTGAAAACTTCCATGATGACCCCCCATGAAATAAAATCATAAACCTTTGTTTAAACTATTAAAGGGAAAACCTCAATCATTGAAGGACCACAGACTTTTTCCCTGGAATCATACCAAGACCTGAAATGTTCAATAGCAAGTTATGCATTATTGCACTTCTATGTACCCTCTATCTATTTTGTGTGCTGCTGCACCTATTCACTGCTAAAGAACTGCCTGACAGAATGGAGGCCATTCAAAAACTGTCACAATGCATGCACAGGGATCTTTTCCATGTCACTTACAAATATACCAAACCGAACACTAGTATCCCACATGCCATACACAGCACCCTCTTGCACAACACGTGGTATCAGCACATGACCACAGTGGGCTCCCAGTCACCAGCCAGGGCTGTTACATGTGTTCACTGATACCGCAGACTTTACTTATCCTAAGATGTAGCCCCCGAAAGAGCAAAATGCCTTTTTTCACCTATACCTATGCCGAATTAGGGCCACTCTGTCACAATATGAAACCAACCCAACGGTTCGATACCTTTTCAATGAGCTTAGCGTTATCCAAACTGAGCTGGACATAATGAACAGAAAAGGCACCATAGGGGAGGATACTGTTTGGTATCAAGACTTCCCAGAGAAGAGATTCTTGGAGGTAGCAAAACCTCTAACTCAATGCAAAACAAATCCACTCCTGCTTCCATCTTAGGTCCAAGGGTTGCCCTTGGTATCTCTGGGGCTGGCTTCTTTGACAACAAGTGGACCCCCAAAATGGAGTTTCTGTGTAGGGCTATCCAGCTTGAGGGCAAACATGGGAATGAGTCACAGGAGGAGGGTCAAAGGCGAGCATGACCACCCCAAGTCAGGAAATCTGGTATAGTGAGGTGGGTGGATACACTTGGCTAGAAGGGAAGGGGCAACCCCTAATTGTACGGAAACTTACACTGTATTCCTTGTGTTTCAGAGGTAAAGGAATGCTTCCACAGAGCATGAATGAGAACTGACATGATTGTGCACATTCGAGATATGCAATGGGACACCTACAAACTGATGGTTTTTAACTGGCTGTGCAATAAATTTGCTTAAACACAGCTTGTCCACCAATGGCGTGGACACTGTTCCCTTGTAACCATACACACCCGACCCTGTTCATTCCCTGAGAAGAACTTGTACCAGCACCTGCTAAGAAAGATGACAACCTGGTTACATCAGGCTCTTGAAAGAAGAACTGTGAATTATTTTGGCTGGGCTCAGTAAAATGACATTCTAGAATAGACACACAAGTATCTGCAGGACGGTCTACATCCTTCTTTACGCTAAAGAATAAAGTGAACACCCACTGATTACAAATAACCAGGAGGGAGATGCTCTTAGATCGCCCTTTATTCAATCAAGAAAGAACTGAGAGCAATCGGCATCATGGTGATGCAACATCCATATATGTTAGACTTAAGGACCGTGATGGAGGGAGAGATGTGTGCCAAAATCTGTGTGTCCTGCTGCACGTTCATCCCAGGGAATGACATTGGCAGCCAGACATTTCCTCTTGCCATCCAAGCAATGAACCAGTTACAAAGAGTCACGCATGAGGAGGGAGGTGCTCCTGAGTAGGAGTGGTTCTCAAACTGGTTCTTCTGGCTCCCCCAGTGGATCTCCAGACTGTGCAAATCATTATTGCCTGTTTTTATTGTGTTCTTGTTTTTGTGTGGCTCCAAGCAATTGGGGATTTCTCACTGTAAAAACACAGTCTTCAAGATGGGTAGAGTGCAAATAACTAGGAAAGCAGTAATTGTTAAGATTAAAGAACAACAAATCCCCAATAAAGTAACTGTCATGAAGTATGGGTTAGATAGTGTAGCTGAAAATTTAAATAGTGGCAGGAATGTTCATATTAAGAAAGTCAATCTCAATATGAAGAATGATACATTTATGTTTAAAAATGAAATTGCATCTTTATCAACAAATACGCCTGTAGTGAACTCCACATCAACCCCGACTCAGAAATACGTAGTCAGGTAGGCTCTCTAAGACCTAGGCCCGAGGACACTGATTCACATGTCACAGGTGGGGCAATACATAGCTGGCATACATATGCATGAACTGCAATCCCAGATCAATCCCGCAGATAAGCAAAGCAGCACCACAATGGTCCAAGGATATTGGCCCCAATAAAGCACACATGGCCTGAGAGGTACGCGCACTCCCAAAAACATCATAAAGTTAGATGTCACGTAAGTTAGGAACATTTCGCCAATCAAGATACAGCACAAATAGTACATGCAGTGCTCACGTGCTCCTCATGCCGGACACCGGACACCAAGACTCGTTATGCATTGTGTCCACGCAAGGTGGAGGTCCACCTGGATTCCCCAGCGAATAAATGAATTTTATACGCCGAAGGCAGCGGTTCATATTCCTTACCATACAATGATTGCCTGAACTGTTTATGGCATTTAATTAACTGTATCAATCCCAGATCAATTATAAGTTGAGACAGTCCTCAGATCCTATATCTGTGACTGTTCTCCCGGCCACATTTTTTAATTAAATGAACTGTTCCTGTTTTGACAAATGCCTCTTGTCTCTTGTTTTTTCAAGATATTTCATGTTCAAGCAACATGCTCAAGGAACATACCAGCTGCCACATAAACAAGATAATGCATAACCAAACTTTTCACTAGTAACGCTGTTTCAGAAACCACATGGACACTCTAATGTAATAATTGTTGATAGAAGTGAGCTTATGAAGGCCTAGAATATGCAGCAAATTACAACTAATTTATGATTCAGGATTCATTGGATAACTCAACAATGTAAAGAGTTTTCCCCATAATATTTGTTATATTCTGTCAGGTTAAGATTCCACTAAGCCACAGTTTAGATGTTGCTACACTCAGTTGCCCCCTAATTTAAAGGATGCAAATATCTATCGTAATAAGAAAACTATATGCAGAGTGTTTGCAGTTTGTCATCAGCAATACGCCATACAATGTAAACCATTCTTAGTTAAAACCTGCCATACATAATATGATTATACATTTTACATGGATATCATGACCATCAGGTAGTAAAATCCTAAAACCAACCATTTCCTGTGTAAACAATCAATACTCTTAACATGTGCAAAATGAGTTAAGCATGACATCATCATTCCCTAGTCAGGTTTGCAATCACTGTGATAACTAATTAGCAATGAGTATCATATCGTGTGCCAATTACTTGTTACTCAATTATACAATAGCATAATAAATATATTTTCCACTTTGGCTTGCAGCATAAAATAATACGGTCTGCAACATACCAATGTATTTTCCTTTCTCTGAAATATTTTACTTCAACCCACCTCTATTCTGATTACTCCTAACAACAAGTCATTCTGCTCATATAAAAGAGGATTCTGAATTACAAATCAAGTGCTAGTGCATCCAAGCTCGAACTAATAACTAACAAAGGGAATATCAAATCTTAACGAACTTTACCAATGTGTGCAAAATAGCAGAAAGTTAATTTTTTAATTTTTTTCACCAAATATGTGATCGCAATATTCTTCCCCATGATCGAGCCTTCCACATCTCACGAGAAACTCTCAATTTGGGGAAACCAGTCTGAACTGGAGATACAGTGTGTCTTTCAGTTCAGGATAAAATTGGTCAATGTAATTTTTCAACCCTATTTCTATTTTGAAAACACGATAACCCGCCTCGAAGCTACCTAGCTACATCTTTGAAATCGTCTCCAATGCAAAAAGGAGGTGGCATTCCTTCATGCTTTCCACGCTAACTAAACTGGGATCTTTCCAGAGTTCCCCTAGCTGCAACACGTAACTCTCTTTTGTCGTGTTCTCGCCAGTTAGCTCTGCCAGTACCATCATAATTCTTCATTTTCATATGGATTTTAAATATTGACAGTGTTGGGATTTCTCTGCAGTTGTAGCCAGTGCAGCAAAATCCATGGCGGGAATAATACCTAACTCCAAGAAAAGTGAAGTCCCTGGACCTAACCTTAATAAGTAAATCAAGAAATCATGTTCTGTTATGTGTAGTACCCTTAGGTTGCAATGGCCCAATAGTTCAGCTCCATTTAAAACTGCAGCCACCGCTTTCTGTTTATAGATGTTAGTATTATACCTATGGACGGTCAGCCTGCTTTTTTGTTTGAGACTAAGCACTGCCCCTGATGTTTGTAATAGGGTGTCACAGGCTTGGCTTATCTGTCCTTTCCACTTAAAGTGTCCATCAAAGCATATTCCCGAGTAACACAAAAAGGAAACGCAGTCTATCTCGTCGAACCTTGGGTTTTTTCTTCAAGGGAGGTGAGGGCTTCATTACCATAACATTTATTTTCTTAATGTTGATGGATGCATCTTTTGCTCCACAGTATCCTACAACTCTACCCAGTAATTTATGCATTGCATTTTCTGTCCTGGGTAGAAAAATAGCATCATCTGCAAATCGGAGGACTGGGACCTTATGGCTAGCAATAACTGGACCATCAAGAGCGACGACTGGGAAATGTTCCACTACATCATTTATAAACAGACTGAAAAGGAGTGGGGCTACCTGACTCTTTTTTTCAATCGGAGAGGGGTCACTACACTCACCGTGGGTCCCATAGCGAAGCAAAGGCTTGTTACTAGCATGTAGACCCACAGCTACCTACGGAGCTGTGTCGTTTATCCTTAGTGCACAGAGAGAAGGCCTGCCTTTTTCACTTTTGACGAGGTCAAACGCTAACTTTAAGTCAACGAAAGTGAGATACGATTACGATGAGGACTTTTCTACTACTGTACACTCATAACAAATCAAGAACAGACATACAGCTGCTCAACGGTCAAACTCGTGACTTAAAGGCAGGTTAACCCTCAGGCAGAATATGCGTAGCATCCACCCAGCCCTACAGTCTGTAGAACAAATGTTTCCCGAATATCTTTCCTGCCCGATCCAATCATGACATGCTTTGCTGCGAGTACCTTTTTTACACAGTGACACAATAATCACAGAGCAACATAAAGAGGTTGTATCATCACCTGTAGCATCAGCATTACAGACCCTTACAAGGACTCCAGACCGAATTTGAATTTGCCCAGTAGAGGTTGCTTGGGACTGGGTCAAGGTCAGTACCCTCAGTCATCTTAAAATCTCAAAGTGCTCTTCCACCTCTGGTATCAAAATATTTGATGGAGGACTTTCCGTACACAAGCTCTCGCCCTTATGGATTCATTGCTCCTGCCCAGAAGATCTGCTTCACACAACATCCTGAAATGGGTCAGCTACTCTTCAGCTCATGTATTACATTCTGGTTTATTTAAAACCCCTTCTCTATTTAAGTGACAACCCTCCAAAATCCTTTCGAGTACTTCCTACTCACAGCATTGTTTAACTCAATCCAGAGGAGGTTGAGCTTCCAATTTATTTAGCTCTTTATCAGATTCTTATAATCTTTCCTGCACTGTTGGAAGAATATGTTGACTGGCTAAGGTGACGATTTGGAGGTGCCACTGGGACCTTTAACTTCAAGTTATAACATTCTGTACCGTACTAAGTACGAGGCGTCATATTTTGGGTTACTCCTCCAAATGAATTGAGGTCAAAGCGCTTTAATATTAGATACCATTGAATGAAACGAGGCACCCACATTACAGTACCTACATTGTATTTGTTGTATTCCAGCATCCTTGCACTGATTTGACCCTACATGCAGTCCTAAATGCCACAGATGTCAGGCCTCCCCAGCTGACTTTATGCAACCCGCACGGTTGGGTACACGGGTATGGGCACATTGAGAGGCGGGTACT
Organism: Triturus cristatus; assembly: GCF_964204655.1. Classification (NCBI taxonomy): domain Eukaryota; kingdom Metazoa; phylum Chordata; class Amphibia; order Caudata; family Salamandridae; genus Triturus; species Triturus cristatus. The sequence continues at coordinate 874,364,171 of NC_140582.1, read as the reverse complement.
GAGGTGATTCCTGAATTGACGCAGCAGGCCATGAAGGAATCACTACTGATCACTCTGTCAGGGTTCCTTTCGGGGCATTCTGGCACAAATAAGGCAGTTTGTAGCAATAATGATGCTTCTTCTTAGTTGAAGAGTGGCACTAAACTAGTTACATCCTTCACGCTCTATGACCGGATATGGGTTCCTAGATATGACTAAATGTCACATTGTGGCAGAGGATTGTGACTCTCTGCTCCCCAAAACATGAGACCACAGGTCAGACTGGGAGCATTCAGAAAATATCTTAGTAAACGAGATTCCGGTGCGGTAAAGAGAGACCTGCAGGAAGTGTGAATCTAGATCGCTTGAGTTGGCAGGCGGGAGGGAGAGGCTGAGCTGTGCGGAGGTTGTCATGGACCCTTCCAATGTGTGAGTTCCTGCTTGTACTGATGATCTGGGATAGCAAGGTTTACGCAATATCTGTCACGGGACACCTGCGGCTCCAGTCGCGCTGTCAGGCGCTGACAAAACTACAATTCCCGGCAGCCTGACGCTCAAGGAGACGTGGGACGTCTCCAATGCGCGTCCCACGTGATGCGGAAGCGGCCGCTCAAGACGCGGCAGTCGGCGGAAAACGCTGCCGATTATTCTTGGGATTACTGGCTCACGGCGTTTCGTTGCTGCATCTAGAGGTTGGGTAAGGGTGTCCGTGACACCAAACCTTCAGTTGTTTCTGTGATTGGGGCATCGTGTTTTGACTTTGGATTCGGCATCACGCTAGGATTGACGCGTGTATTGCCGGGGTGTTTCTAACCAGCATACCTGTTCTTGACAATCTGCTTCCCGGGTTGTCAGAGGGTGGCGAACTTTCCTTTCGTTGGTGAACTCTTTCCCTGATTCCTATTCCGAGTTCATGCGAGGGAAAGGCCACTACATTGTCAGGTCTAGAGGGGACGCCCTCGGTGATTAACTTGTGTGCTTTGATGTAAGAGTGACGTAACTCTACTACTGGTGATTAATGCGGAGAGGTGCTTGGGGGGACACTCAGTACCGCATTTGATTAAACGTGCTCCTTCATGCGCTACCTCCGCTGAAAGTTTCTCAAACCTATAGACGGTGATTACCGTGGATTTACCTGAATTACAGTGCATTCGGTGAGAGTGCAAGCTGTGACCGGGACGTGTGAGTGTTCTAGATACCTGCTGATTATACCCTCGATGATTCCCATCTGCATATCAGCTATTCTTTCCTATTCCCCAGGGGGTGCTTAGCAGTGCTAGGTTTCCTTCACAAATCTTGGGCTCCAAGAGGTCTACGCTACACCCCGGAGGGTTGACTCATCCTTCTTTTCCTTTACAGGTTAGTGAGGGCAAGGAGACGGGAAAAGGGAGAGTGGGACTGCAGGAGTGTAGGAAGTGTGGTCCTGGTACTAACCAGTGTTTCTCTTGTGTCTTCTACAGGTCTCCCTCCCTGCTGTCCTCATCCTTTCCTTCCCCCGCTTAACCACCCTGTAGTCTGCGTTACCTTGATATCCAGACTTGGGGAGGTTGGGAGGGGGACCCCTTAGAGCATCGATCCGACTCCGAGGATACGTTCAGGCCTGGGACAGAATAATCGGCCCACAAATAGATTTATCCTCCCGGTGGAGTCGATTCTACCATGGCCACCTTGGACGATATCATGGCGGCCCTAGCTACGGTACAGGTGGAACTCACGGCTTCACGAAATGAAACCGCTGCGTTGCAAGCGAGAGTAGACAGACTGCAGCGCAACCCCTTTGATTATGGTCCTCCTCAACCCCCGCCTAGTTGTATGGTGGTGGATATTCCTACCCCTATCCCGCTGGCCCCTCCGGAACGTTTCACAGGGGACATACAGAAAGTGCAAGTGTTTCTAATGCAGGTCCTTTTACACTTTAACTGCAAACCAAAGCTTTTTTCAACCAACCAGGCTTGCGTGTCATTCCTGATCTCCTTCTTAGCGGGGGATGCCGCTCAATGGGCAGTTCCGTTGGTCCAACAAGACGACCCGAAGCTCTATGATTGGGACGCTTTCAAAGAGGAATTTGAAAAAACCTTCGACCGGTGCAACAACACCTTTACTGCAGATCGAGAACTACTAGAGCTGAAACAAGGGAGTAAGGATCTCTTGGGTTACCTTAACGCCTTCAGACGGTTGATAGCCGAAACCCAGTGGCCGGAAGGGAAACGATCAGCATCTTCTACCAAGGCTTGAGAGACGAGCTCAAAGATGCGATCGCCCACGTGGATTCACAACCCCAGTCCTGTGAAGCCTTGATCGATTTAACGCGTCGATTGAATCACCGCCTAAGGGAACGCAGAGGAGAACATAAGAGGAAAGACCGATATCCGGTTCGCTTTGATCGACCCAAGTCCTTTGAGCCCGGAACAGGGTCTCAGGAACCTATGGAAATTGGCACTATGAGAGCACCATTGACCTTGGAGGAGAGAGAACATCGGAGAAAGGACGGTCTATGTCTCTATTGTGGTAAGAAGGGCCATTTTCTGAAGGAATGTCCGGTAAAACCCAAGAGCAGCCGCCCTCGGCCAGGGACGTCTTCATGGAACACCTCAAGGACAATGACGGAAAACTGAAGAGCTCAACGCCGGTTGAAGGGGAGTTGTCGAGCGTATTCTGCATCCCTTCTCTCAAGGATGGGCCCGAGGCAAAAAAGGACCACTTCTTTATTTCAGTGATCCTGCAGGTGAACAAACAGCCCTGTATCACTCGAGCTATGGTGGATTCCGGAGCCACAGGGTGTTTCATGGATAGAACTACAGCCCTACGGTTAGGGGTCCCCTTGGTCCTTAAGACGTCACCAGAAATGGTGTTGGCAGTGGATGGAAAACCCCTGGAATCCAGCCCCATCAGTCAAACTACGGAACCCTGTATGGTAGAACGTTTGCCCGGACATCAGGAACTATTAGCGTTTCAAATCATACACGCTCCTTCGTACGGAATGATTTTGGGATTGCCTTGGCTCTCCAAACACAACCCAGGTATAGATTGGAGCCTAGGAACCATAACGTTGGATTCCGACTTTTGCAAAACCCACTGCTGGAAGGTACCCGCTCCCATCACCAATAAATGTCTTCACATTGCCACTGCTGCTGAAAAAGAGACGAAGCTGCCACAATGTCACCAACCTTTTCAGGATGTTTTTGATGACCAACGGGCGGAAGAGCTGCCCCCACACCGACCCTGCGATTGTAGGATGGACCTGAAGCCAGGAGCTGTGGTCCCCTGTGGTAGGGTCTATGCACTCACAGAGCCAGAGAATCAACACTTACGTCTCTACTTGGATAAGTATCTGGCTTTGGGATTTATCCGGCCATCATGTTCTCCCTCTGCTTCCCCCTTATTCTTTATACCCAAAGCCAATGGGGAATTAAGGACTTGCATCGACTTCCGCGCATTGAATTCCATCACGATACGCAACCAATACCCGCTCCCGTTGATCCCAGTACTCCTAGAACAGGTGAGGGGAGCGGTGATTTACACTAAATTGGACCTGCGCGGGGCGTACCATTTGGTCCGAATGCGCCAAGGAGACGAGTGGAAGACTGCCTTTAAGACGCGGTATGAGTTATATGAATACCTAGTGATGCCGTTCGGGCTCTGTAACGCCCCGGCAGCCTTTCAATTCTTCCTCAATGACGTTCTCAGACAGTATTTGGACAAAATTGTGGTTGTCTATATCGACGACATTTTGATTTACTCCACACGCAAAGAAGAACACACACAACATGTCAATCTCATACTTCAGGTATTACGCGACAATAAGTTATTTTACAAGATCAGTAAGTGTGAATTTCACGTGTCCATAGTTGAATTTCTGGGGGTAATGCTTACTCCAAAAGGCCAGGAAATGGCAGAACGGAAAGTGACAGCCATCACAGAATGGCCACCTCCCACGACAGTCAGAGACATACAATGCTTTATGGGATTTACGAACTTTTATAGACGTTTTATCACCCAGTTCTCCAACAAAGCGGCGCCGCTCACGCGTCTAACAAAAAAGAACGTGAAATTCCAGTGGACACAAGAAGCACAGTCAGCCTTTGATACGTTGAAGAATGCATTTGTAACTGCCGCAGTGCTAACACATGCTGATCCCAAAGTGCCATTTATCGTAGAGGCGGACGCCTCCGACATGGCGATTGGAGCCGTCTTGTCACAGCGAAATAGTTCCAACGGTCAAATGCATCCTGCGGCCTTCATGTCGAAAAAGTTGAACGGGGCCGAGCAGAACTACACAATCATCGAGAAAGAACTGCTGGCTATCAAGGAAGCATTTAAGGAGTGGAGGCATTGGCTGATGGGGGCACGTCATACGGTTACGGTATACACAGACCATCGAAATCTCCAGTTTCTAAAAACAGCTCGCCAACTCACCCCAAGATTGCTTCGGTGGATGACGTTTTTCGAGGAATACGACTTCATTGTAACCTTCCGCCCGGGGTGTCAGAATAAAAAAGCAGATGCATTAACCCGACAGGACTCCACAGTTACCCCCGGTCTTCAACCTGAGAGATCGATCCTTAACCCTCAGAGGGTCATCGGGGTAATACAAGTGGACCAATTCCTCCGTAAGGTCAAGAAGGGGGTGCAGATGAGGAAATGGAAGGACAGGCTGCTACATCATCCTGAGTGGAAAACCAAACATGGGGTGATGATGAGAGGGTCGCAGATGCTCATCCCGACGTTGGAATTACAGCAACAGGTATTCCATTTGTGTCACACGGACCTTAGTGCAGGTCATCACGGGAACAAGAAAACATGCGAAAAGATCCTGCGGCAGTGTTGGTGGCCGGCGCTCAGAGAGGATGTCCCTAAATGGATCCGGTTATGTGTGGTGTGCGCACAAACCAAGACTCCGCCAGGGAAACCCCAAGGATTGCTGCAGCCTCTTCCCACCCCAGAAGTCCCGTGGGAAAGATGTTCCTTAGATTTCATCGTGGGACTTCCGGCAGACAAGGGCCATACGGTTATACTAGTCGTAGTAGACTTCTTAACCAAAATGGGACATTTTGTGGCCTGTAAGACACTTCCCACTGCTGGACAACTCGCCAAGCTGTTAATGGAACACGTGGTGAGACTACACGGATTGCGCAAGGGCATCGTGTCGGACCGTGGGGCTCAATTCACTGCCAAATTTTGGAAAGCGTGGTGTGCCGCCTTACACATCTCATCCGCCCTGTCCACCAGCTTCCATCCACAAACGGACGGACAGACAGAGAGACTCAATCGTACTTTGAAACAGTATTTGCAGAGTTATGTGAACGCAAACACCGAGTCCTGGTTGGAATGGCTATGGTTGGCAGAGATAGCATACAACAATGCCCTACATAGTTCCACGAAACACACGCCGTTTTACAGCACATACGGTTTCCATCCCCGCTTTCTCCCGTTCAGCGCACCTGGTAGGAGCGATGCTATTCCCTCAGTACAGGAAAGAATACGGCATATACAAACAACACTGGTACACCCCAAAAAACAACTAATAAGGGCTAAAACATTGTATAAGCAACATGCAGACAAACATTGCAAACCAGGGCCAGAATATCAGAAAGGCGACCTTGTGTGGCTGTCCACACGTAACATTCGTTTCAAACGTTACAGTGTGTTTAACCCTCGATACATAGGCCCCTACCGAGTTGTTAGACACGTCAACCCAGTTGCTGTAAAGATCGCACTCCCCTCACACATAAGACTCCACCCTGTATTCCACGTCTCATTATTGAAACCCGCACATGGGCGGGGGCCAGCCAAACCAGCACCGGTGGGGATAGATCAATCCGATGAGTACGAGGTAGAGAGAATTCTTGACTCAAAGATTCGCCGCCACAAGCTATGGTTCCTCATCGCCTGGAAAGGTTATGGCGCAGAGGAAAACTCCTGGGAGCCCGAGTCAGCGGTGCATGCCCCCAGGCTGGTGGCCGCTTTCTATAGACGGCATCCTGGCAAACCTTGCGCCTGCCAGTGCTCTCCGAGAGGGGAATGTCCTCTCACGGGACACCGCGGCTCCAGTCGCGCTGTCAGGTGCTGACAAAACTACAATTCCCGGCAGCCTGATGCTCAAGGAGACGTAGGACGTCTCCAACGCGCGTCCCACGTGATGCGGAAGCGGCCGCTCAAGACGCGGCAGTCGGCGGAAGACGCTGCCGATTATTCTTGGGATTACTGGCTCACGGCGTTTCGTTGCTGCATCTAGAGGTTGGGTAAGGGTGTCAGTGACACCAAACCTTCAGTTGTTTCTATGATTGGGGCATCGTGTTTTGACTTTGGATTCAGCATCACGCTAGGATTGACGCGTGTATTGCCGGGGTGTTTCTAACCAGCATACCTGTTCTTGACAATCTGCTTCCCGGGTTGTCAGAGGGTGGCGAACTTTCCCTTCGTTGGTGAACTCTTTCCCTGATTCCTATTCCGAGTTCATGCGAGGGAAAGGCCACTACATTGTCAGGTCTAGAGGGGACGCCCTCGGTGTTTAACTTGTGTGCTTTGATGTAAGAGTGACGTAACTCTACTCCTGGTGATTAATGCGGAGAGGTGCTTGGGGGGACACTCAGTACCGCATTTGATTAAATGCGCTCCTTCATGCGCTACCTCCGCTGAAAGTTTCTCAAACCTATAGACGGTGATTACCGTGGATTTACCTGAATTACAGTGCATTCGGTGAGAGTGCAAGCTGTGACCGGGACGTGTGGGTGTTCTAGATACCTGCTGATTATATCCTCGATGATTCCCATCTGCATATCAGCTATTCCTTCCTATTCCCCAGGGGGTGCTTAGCAGTACTAGGTTTCCTTCACAAATCTTGGGCTCCAAGAGGTCTACGCTACACCCCGGAGGGTTGACTCATCCTTCTTTTCCTTTACAGATTAGTGAGGGCAAGGAGACGGGAAAAGGGAGAGTGGGACTGCAGGAGTGTAGGAAGGGTGGTCCTGGTACTAACCAGCGTTTCTCTTGTGTCTTCTACAGGTCTCCCTCCCTGCTGTCCTCATCCTTTCCTTCCCCCGCTTAACCACCCTTTAGTCTGCGTTACCTTGGCATCCAGACTTGGGGGGGTTGGGAGGGGGACCCCTTAGAGCATCGATCCGACTCCGAGGATACGTTCAGGCCTGGGACAGAATAATCGGCCCACGAATAGATTTATCCTCCCGGTCGAGTCGATTCTACCATGGCCACCTTGGACGATATCATGGCGGCCCTAGCTACGGTACAGGTGGAACTCACGGCTTCACAAAATGAAACCGCTGCGTTGCAAGCGAGAGTAGACAGACTGCAGCGCAACCCCTTTGATTATGGTCCTCCTCAACCCCCGCCTAGTTGTATGGTGGTGGAAATTCCTACCCCTATCCCGCTGGCCCCTCCGGAACGTTTCACAGGGGACATACAGAAAGTGCAAGTGTTTCTAATGCAGGTCCTTTTACACTTTAACTGCAAACCAAAGCTTTTTTCAACCAACCAGGCTTGCGTGTCATTCCTGATCTCCTACTTAGCGGGGGATGCCGCTCAATGGGCAGTTGCGTTGGTCCAACAAGACGACCCGAAGCTCTATGATTGGGACGCTTTCAAAGAGGAATTTGAAAAAACCTTCGACCGGCGCAACGACACCTTTACTGCAGATCGAGAACTAATGTGAGGTCTTATATCATGACTGCAATGCACCAATATTGTTGTAAGTTGATACTGTTTTAATATCAAAGTTAAATAAATTCAATAAAACAGCCACAAGCAACTAACCTACTGTAATACAACTGTATGTTCATAGGCAATAGAGAGTGGTTTCAGGGTGTGGAAGATGTGGCACTTATTCTCTTCAGGAGATGGTATGTTTTGGCAAATTCAGACAAAGAATCGGTAGCATTTAAAGTTGCCTTCCAAACAACGTGTCCTTCCTTGAGCAGTTCGCATTCTTTAAGAAGGGAAAGGTGATCAAACCCAGATTGACATCATTCTTCCCTCTGGGACCCTGGGTTGCTTTGCATCCAGAGGAATAGAAAGCTGATTAGCCCTGTCTTTCTGAAGTGATGAATGTGATGTTCATGTTGTAAGTTGGTTGATTACCCCCTAGTGCTCGAAAGCTCAAGACCAGGGGCTATTAGAACATTTGCCCAAACAAGTTACAAGTTCATCTCCAACTCCAAATGGATGCACTGGGGACAGGAACTTTGTAACAAGGGAACACATGAGAGAAACACCACCAATTCTGAACTCATGACCTGCACAGCTGAGAAAAGGTGCACACTCTAGTGCTAAAGCATACGCCGTGCTTAGTTAAAAACAATCATAATGGTTATCGGTTGACCTCTACCCAGTTGCTAACAACTCAGCTTTGTTTCATTTACTGCCTTGATTCTTTCCATAAGGGTCAGTGTATAGTTTAGTCAATGCCTACAGCATGCGGTTTGTTTATTCAAGAATTCCTCAGTTCTTCGTAAACATAAACCCCCATTCATAAGTCAATCAATTAAATCTTTTTTATTTAATGTCTCATAAAAAAGCACTACAAAAACACAAAATATAAAAGGCACCACATTGTACAAAATAGATGTAAATTCTCCTTTAGGGCAGTACCACGTGAAACAAACATTGACAAAGTCCATATTTCTTAGCCACGATACTGGAGCACATACCAATTGGCTTTGTATGTGATTTCAAGATGGCCGCCACCCTATGTGCACATGTATGTTTGAGCACTCACTCCTGAAAGTCAACATGCAATACTTTTTCGGAGACCGTAAGAAAAAGCATTCACCCGTTCAGCATTTGTACACATTGATTTGCCCGTTTGTAAATAGATATCAGTTCTAGTCATGAGGAGATGCCCAAGTCCTTCGAGGGCAGAACCTATTAACAACAAAACCAGTAGGAAGACCTGTTTAAAAAATAGGAAGCAAGGACAGACTGGCGAGTTGCAACGGAATGTGCTACAATAAAGCATCCAAGCCTTCTACCGGACAATGGACACCCAAAACACTACAATGATAGGTCCTTTTGTCTAGTATGCATTTACAGACTGGTGTTTAAATTCCTATTAATTTGTGTATAAATTGCTTTTATAACAATACCAACTTCCATTTTGGCGAAATTCACTTTATTTTGTAGAACATGATGTGTGCTATTTTAGGCAGTAACATGTTCTCATTAATTTGAGTTACAAAGCACCTCGGAAATGCATATATTTAACTCCGGTTAAAATGTTATGCAAACATTTATTTTTTATTTAATTCACTAATAGAAAAAAATCATATTTGTTTCCATTTTGAAAAACAATTCCTATTTTGATTGAAAGTCTTCAGGGGGCAAAACCTTGTTTACTTCTATTAAACTTGCCGGGTGGACACACAACAACATTAAAAGGTAGAGAAGTAAGTTGAGTTTCAATTATTTTGAGTATGGCTGAATCCCATAAGCACATGTGCATACGGAATTTATTCATACTCAAAATAATTGCTGCACAGCTTAGCTGCTCTCATGGGCAAGATTCGTGTCTAGCCCCCAGAGTCCACTTTTGACTGCAAGGAACAGGATGCTTTAATTAAGTGATTTCAGCGGTAGATCCCGCTCCTACACTGTATTCCGATATTACTGTTCACTGACCAACCTGATTCACACAGATCCAATGAAGCAATTTATATTAGCACAAAACTTGGGAACTACATTTTGATGTCACGTCGGAGCAGATGAGCTGACAGCCTCTGTACAAAACGCGCATATAGGCAGTAACCACATGCAGAAAGCTACATGGAAGGATTCTATGCTAGCCTAGATGTGTCAACATGTAATGAGGAATTGGGCACATTACATTCTTTTCAGGGGCCTTTCAGACTGCAACGAGGGGACTATATGTGCTGACTCCTGTGAGAGTGTAGAAGGAGCTGTTAATTAACAGTGCACGTGAGCTACAGTACGAGCCGAGTTTTAGGGCAGAATGCATGCAGATTGCAGAAATAAATTCTCAGGGCATGGCTGTCTCTGGGACATGGTATAAAATGTTAGCTAAAATTAAAACGCACTGCACTGGACGTGCACAAGAGCACGCCCCCGGAACCCCAGCGCCAGTTTACCCTTGAGGGGGGTCACTGTACTGATGCAGCTGACCCTGGTCAGCTCCTGGTTCAGACATTGTCGACTTTCAAGATACTCACTAACACAGCCACAGGTCCTTGATCATCAAGAAACTAGGGGTCATTTTGCTGCACTTGGGGTTAACGCATATAACTTATGTCACATTGCACTACATTTTTCACTCCTAGAATGTGAGGTATTTCTGTAGACAAATGTCAGCTGTACTTCACCTCGCACCCAACATATTTTTCTTATGTATTATTTCCTAAGAAAATGCATTTTAGCTACCATTCAGTAACCAATGAACAGTGCAACAAATTGTGTGCTGCTTTTTTTATTATGTTATTACTGTGCCTGTTACTACTGTGGTGGCAACATCAAGGTAGCTGAAACCTTATTTTTTTAAATTAGACATGAGGTGTGAAGGATAATTTATTAAGAAATACACGCTAAATACACGCTATATATAATTTTCTAGTGCTAGGAATTGCATGCATCATGTACTGATTTCTGGTACAATGAATGGGGGTGTCATTTTGAAGCAGTGGGCCGTCTGCCAGCCCACAGGGGCAGCAGAAGTCCCGTCTCCTCCCGAACCATGACAGGATGTAGGTCCCTGCTCTAATGGCAGTTATAAGGACTTTTTTCTTCCTGCACGGCAGGAACATTCTCATCATAAATGAAATGCTGACAGGGATGTGCATGTATGAAACACAAAACGTGCGTATGTGTGTAACAGGGAACTTCCTCGAAGTTCTTCAGGGACTTTGGGCCACATGTACCAAGATACTGCTTGCAAAAGGTCAGACTGGACTTTTTGTGACCAGCATCTAATTTAGGAAACCAACCTATGTACTAATAGATTGGTTCACAAAATAAGGATTCAGAGTAAATTGCAAAACAACTACTCACTAATGAATAATCACTATGCAGGTCGCAAATTGTGATCACTGCGAATGGCACATGCAGAGATCGTGTCTTATAAGGGATAGTACACCCCCATCCTGGAGTTTGTATCTCGAATATGAAAAGTTTTTGTGTTTTCTTAAAGCAGTCTGAGTTCCTTTAGGAGAACTGAGATGCTATTTTTTAAAGAAATTAAACTTTTTCAATATAGTGCAACACAATGGGGTACACTTTGCAGAGAGGTAGGAGAGACCTGTATTGGTTTATGAAGTCAAAAGTATATACTACTAATGCTCTATTTTGTGGTAGTGTGGGCAAGCAGTTAGGCTTATCAGAGGATTAAAAAGAGATCCACCCCTGAAAGGTATGTAATCATGTTCTCCCAAACTATGTGTGTCTCCTACAGTGGTGGAAAGCACACAGCTTTGTTTAAATATTAAATACCACTCACACACCAAAAGGGCCCTTGGTGTCATGCTTCATCATAGGGGTCATCCCGCCCCGCTGCAGGACGGGGCGTGCTATGACCTACGACTACTCAGGAGCACTGTTTTTGGACAAAACTATGTGTTGTGTAGGTATGTGAGTGGAAGGGTCAGGAGTGAGTGGAGGGTGAGTATATTAAAACATACCTGGCTCTGTGTAAGAAAGACTTTAATGTTTCGTTGAGCTGGTATTGTTAAAAATGGGGAAAGAGATGGAGAAACAGGGCTATAATGAGATGTTTCTCCTAGGTCAATATGATACAACTATGTGGTGGACATGTCAGAAATAAACATGCACTGTATACAATACCTCAATAGGTATGCTACATATTAAATATCTGGAAGAAAAAAGCATAATATTAAAAGAAACAAAACATATGCATCATCCATCACAGTTAGTGATGACCTGTAGAAAAAGTGGTAGATTCTGTGATATATTCCATAATCACTATCAGTGAAGATTTAGCCAGTGTTATGTGCTGCTGGTGGAAAAAATACAAATACAAAAGACACACATACACTTAACATAAAACACACACTCTAGATCTTAATGGAACACTAAATGCGTGTCCAAGGTTAAATATGCAGGTTGTACTGGTATGCATCACTAAAAATAATGGGTATCTTTAAGAGGAGTTAGTTCATGTACTTATTCTAAAAATAAAAGTTGCCTCATGAGCCTCAGAAAAAGGGGTGGGAAGGTGTGTCTGTAATCAAACACTGGATAGAAAAACGGAGAAAAGAGCGTTAGTTTAAAGCACTGAGTGAAGCGTCAGCATCCCTCTAGTTCCTTTGGAAGTGAAGCGGCTATGCCGTACTTAAAATTATAAGATCACTACCTCTCAGGATACTACCTCCCTGCAGCTCCGTGGAACGATGAGACCGCGAGGGGAGTACCCTTAAGCACAATGGTTAATTGCTGGAAAAAGCCGCCAAATGGGAGGCTGATTGCTCATGGAGCACTAGACCGCTAAACTCGGTCAGATGTTACCCAAGTTGCAAAGAGTGACCAACTTCCGGTATATCTGATATTGGGGGTTCGAGACTGCCATAAATACAAATTATACAAAGTGACATTGGTTGGTCGTTAGATGTTCAGAAATCATCAATCGTGACTCCTTTTGTTAAGGCATTAGTGATCGTGCCCCAGAGGTTGCATACCACACATACAATAGTAAGCGTTTGGTCTGAATTACTGCGCCTCGTCCCGGTCTCAAAAAAGACTAGACCGCTAACCCATGTCGGGTTCAGAACGTCTAATTGTAAATTCCAAACTGGCAAAGGTGTTAATGCCAGAAGGAAGATGCGTCCAAATCGTAGACTAGAAAAGGGGTGATGGGGTACTTTTGAGAAAAGCCATATGGCATGTTCCCAGATATGTCTCTCTTCCTGGCAAAATCTTATCTTGGGGTTGGAAAAGTTTCCATTCCATGTGAGGTTTTTTTACTGAAACGGGTTGCTCCCTAGTTTGCAACACATAGATAGTGCAAAAGAAAGGGCATCAGTGTTAAATGCAATACGAGAAAAAGATGAGGGGTGAAATGATGGACCCTGATTGTATTTGGATCCTCATGACAGACATGTCTATTATGGGCCAAAGACCCACTCAGGTGTTTGTTAGGCGGGTACATATAAGCACAAACAGTAGTTCCCTACAGTTCAAGGGATGGTCCAAAAGACACACAAAGGTATCATGTGAATTGTCCCCATGGTATATCGTCTATGAGTCCATCGACATGTGTTTTTAAGCGCAACAACCACCGTTGTTCCTTTTGAAAAAGACCAGTCTCACTATTCAACTGCTCAATTACTGTCCATTGTAGGTCGTCCACTGTGTGCTGGTTCACAAGGTAGTGGTTTGCCATTTTGGTTGTTGTCTTCTTACAACGTACATTGCTTTTGTGTTCCCCAATGCGGATCTTCACTTGTCTCGTTGTCATGTACATGGCACAAAGATGACATTTCTTTGTCGGACATGTACTATAATTATTGAGCACACAACTGCCTCTGAAAAGACAGAATTTACCACAAGGAGAAGTGTGGCTCACTGGTTAGAGTAGGCAGACCTGGAAGCAGAGGTCAGCCCGGGACCATGGTTCAATTCCCGGCTCGGCTGGGTCTTGAGTCCATAAATTGTCCATGGACTCGATAATTCTCGCTCCAGTGCATACTCGATTCATGGGTTCACACTCTGCGACTCTGGGCAATAGCTTGCTTAATCTCCACAATGGCCCCTCGCGGCGGGATGCCTGGCTTTCACCTTGTGGATGCCCTGCTGGGTTATCTCACAGGGGAATACCAGGACGGGTTCCCTAAGCAAGCGCTTAGAGACCGGTTGGTGATTTGCGCTATATAAATATCTGTACATTTACATTTACATCCCGACGTATTCCAAACCACAAGGGCAAGTGACCATGTATACTACATTATTGCTGTTACAATTGGTGAATTTCCTTTGTTCCCACTTGGTGCCATTCCTAAACCTTATGTATCTGCTTTTCTTGGTTAGTTTGCAAGTGCTGCAGTTACCACAGGGGTGGTGGCCCTTTACTGGTATTAGAAGTACACTCTCACTGGTCCTTGTAGGTTCATGTCGTGGTCTCGTGTGGACAAGCATGTCCTTCAGATTCTGTAGTGAAGATTGCTATCTATATACGTACAGTGCTAAGTTGCCATAACCGCGTTAGATGTTAGAGAGCCATCTTGCCGCTTTTGCTGCTTTTGCACACGACACTGTAGTCACATGTTATTAATTGAGATATGCTTGCTCGACTTTGCTTCACATGAGAACTGTCTGTTGTTCACATCCCTAACAGTGAGCAGCGACCTTGGTCTGAAAATTTTGTAAAGAAACAGTCTGGGTCGCTAGACGGTGCATGTTGTTGGGTTCAGGTTGATCGGCCCACTATTTAGCCATAACACGCACGCAGCTGCAAATACCTGAAACTCGGGTACTTTTAATATTGCAGTGTTGCATGTTTTTCATTACATTCGGAAGAAGAGCTTTCCCAGGAGCAGAGTCTAGCTGATCCTGTGATGTGATCTCACTGAGCTGATCTTTACGGTATGGGGTTCCCCATTCAAGCCTAGAGACCATTTATTAGTCTCATACTAATAATATTAGTTTACTAGCGAAAGGAAGGTGGCTGATATCCACTGTCATTTTAGTATGATTACTCCTTTCATTTTCTATGGTATTGTAACTATGCTCATGGTTTTGATCTTAATCATTTGTCTGCTTATGTTAGTCAAAGTACTGCATCTTAGGACACAAGGTTTATAAAATAAACTCTTTAAACTTTACCGTGTCTCTGTTTATTCTGTTGTGGACTGATATGAGAATAATTAACAACAGGTATTTCTGATTCCCACCATTCCTGAGAATACCCTAAGTCGCTTGTTCTGGGTTGTCTATACATTGGGACCGCCGAGATAAAACTCGGATAACGAATGGGACACTGATGCTGGTCGGATAAGGGGTTCTGGGTTCTGAGGTGAGTTTTTGGTACACCACAATTCACTGAGGTCCTGGTTTCCTGTGCATAGTTCTGTACATAAGCAGAATCCCTGCAACAATTCCTGCCCCTTTTGTATGCGAACATGGGTTTTGGATGTGTTAGATCGCAACACGTGAGGAGTCTCCAGTGTTTATTTATAATCTTTGATACCTGGTTTGAGTTGATGTTGAACGTGGTGAAACATACTGGTCTTTTTTCCGGGTCACTCATGGTTTGATCCTCCAGTAGGGCATCTCTGTGATTGTTACAGATGATTGCCATGGGGTAGTTTTGTTTTCTCAGTTTAACTTGAAAGTACGCTGCTTGTGTATTAAAATCCAGCAGTTCTGTACAGTTCCCCCGGAGGTGGAGGAACTTCCCGTATGGGAGGTTGTCTCGTAGGTGGCAAGGATAGAAAGTGTCATACAGCAATAAACAGTTTTTGACTGTAACCTTGAAATGAGTCGTGGTTTAAAATGTTCCTTCGTCCGGGCATATATTGAGATCCAGAAAGACAAGATTGGTCTTTGAAGTGGTGTTTGTGAATTTCAAGAAAGCATTCTGTTGGTTGAGCCAGGTCATAAAGTCTTCAGTAAGATAAGAACTTGGAAACGTTACATTGACGACGTCCTGGTGGTGTGGGAAGGGGACATTCAGTCTACTAAAGTCTTTATGACCTGGTTCAACCAACAGAATGCTTTCTTGAAATTAGATTTTAAGTTTGAGTGTAGAAGGGCTCCTTTTGGTCCTGATGGTGAAGCCAGGGGAGGTCTTCAAAACATGTTGACCTTGGAGAAACAGCTCATTATAGCCCTGTTTCTCCATCTCTTTCCCCATTTTTAACAATACCAGCTCAACAGAAAATTAAAGTCTTTCTTCGATGGAGTCAGTTTTTTTTTTAATATACTCACTCCTGACCCTTCCACTCACATACCTACACAACACATAGCTTTGTCCAAAAACAGTGCTCCCGCGTAGTCGTAGGTCATAGCACGCAGTGGGGCGGGAAGACCCCTATGATGAAGCATGACACCAAGGGCCCTTTTGGTGTGTGAGGGGTATTTAAACAAAGCTGTGCGCTTTCCACCACTGTAGGAGACGCACGTAGTTTGGGAGAACATGATTACATACCTTTCAGGGGTGGATCTCTTTTTGTTTCTTATATATTGACCAGAGGAGGACGAATCCACCTTTTTTGACTTCCGGGCATAACCTCTTCACTCCCTATTTTGATTATCTACTTATCAGAGGATTATGCTAAGCATTTGTTCTACTCACAGAGGCAATTAATGGAACACATACACAATAATAAAGTCAAGACCAACGTATAGAAAAATAGCAAGGGCCTCACTTATAAAAAGTGACGAATCGCTGCGAGAAAACAGTGACACGTCACTTTTCATTGCGACACCAATGATGCGTTATATTTACAGTATGAAGCATCATGCTGCAAGGAGTTACAGATATGTCAGACCAGAGTCGAAGAAGAGATGGTTATGTCAAGACAGGGCGATGGTGCAAACATCGCTTTGGAAGTTACCCTTCCTAAAGCGCCCGATAGGCCGGCCTACCTCCAGAAGTCCCCCATCACTCGTACAATACTGCGAGTGTGGGACACAGTCGCGGTTCGGAGGGGGCTCACCACTTTTCCTTCACCGCTTACACCTCTGTTCGACAACCCTGAGTTCACCCCGGGATTAGAGAAGGGGGCTTTTCAGCAGTGGTGGTCGTCCCCATGCAGATCAGCGGGTCATCTGTTTGACCTTGAGGGCTTCATTCAGTGTAGTGATCTTTCAAAGTATCACGGCATCATGGCTCCAGTCCGATATCAATATTTTCAAATTCGACATTGGTTGACTCAGCCTGCAATACGCCCTTTAGTTGGTAGAAAACTGACCACTTTTGAAAAATGGCTTCTTACTAGAGATTCGGACCGTAAGCTGATCACTGACTTGTACAAGATGATCTGCCCGATGGTCACTTCATGCCGTCAGCAGGTCAAAAGCGCTGGGAACGAGAATTTGGGAGAAGCCTCTCCGTAAAAGATTGGCAGGCAATATATTATAGGGCCCACCATACAGCCAGGAATACTGCCCGCAAAGAAACCGCAGTGAAGGTGGTTACTTACTGGTATTTGACTCCGGTTAGGTTACATAAGGGCAGCCCTAGCCGTAGTTCCACATGCTGGAGGGGATGCGGGGAGGAGGGCACCTTGACCCATTTATAATGGGAATGTAGTGAGGTGACGGGTTACTGGACAGCAATTCTTAATGACATTGACAAACACTTTGAAACCAAAATTCCACGTTTCCCTGCCTTTACACTTCTAGGGCTGCCCAACGCACTCACTTTCCCTTTGAAGTCACTCCGGGGGCGACAGATCGGCCTGGCCATGGGCGCGGCTGTTCAGCACATTATTTTGCTCTGGGGAACACAAACTCGACCTACCCACATGGGCTGGTTGCATAGATTATGGTATACAGTGGGTATGGAACGTATACAAGCAACCCTCACACAGTCCACGGCATCCTTTCATACGGTCTGGCAACCTATCCTATCACTCCTATCAACGGAATTTAATGAAGTCACTTGTCCCAAATATCTCTTTTGCACCTTACCGATACCCTAGCCTCCAGAGACACTCCTGACAATCGATAGAGGGCGGTGCTCTCAGGTGACGGCCTTAAGCGACAGGACACGGCACACCGGTTGGGTGGGGGAGGGCTCCCAGGGGAGAGGGGGGTTGCTGTTGTGGTTGATGTTTGGGGGGGATGGGTGCTTGGGCAATGGAACCTCGACCCCGCTTGCATCCATGGACATTCGGGACTTTATTGATTTACTGCTATGGCTAGCGGTGGTGGAGGGTGTGGGGTACCTGGGGTTCATCCGCAATGTATCAGCAGAGTAACAGATGTGCATTGCAATGTATTTGTTTTGACGTCAAAATGTAATAAAACAAAGTTAAACCTAAAAGAGTGTAGAGGTTGCAAGGGCCTGGGGACAATGGGAGTACAATGATTTCAGAGATTCCCCAGCTGGTGGGGCTGGGTGCAGAGCAAACAGGTGATCCAAACTCTTGTGAGCAAAGTGCACCTCGCGGTCAGGGACAAACACCTCACAGGAGCTGCTGCAGGATGGCTGGGCCACTCAGCAAGTGGGCCTCTGTGCTGCCAATGTACCTCGATGGGTGATTGGTCCTTAGGTAGTTGGAGTCCCGCTTGGACTCTTGTAGTCGGTATTGCGTTGCAGGCTGTCCGGTTCCCTGGGGTTGGTGCTGCTCGGCTCCGGAAGATCATGGTGCCTCCAAACTTAGTGAGGCGGCAGAGTTGATACTTCCGAGCTGCGGTACTTCCTCCTGGGCAGTTGCTGCATCGGCGGGGCAGGGGAACTGCAAGTTGAGAGTTGAAACTCTGTGGTTTTGGTACCTGCGATGCAGGGGAGTAGCTTCTCTACTCCCATGGAGTTGTTAGGCAAGGTGTCTCAGTGGCAGGACAAGACAGTGTTCTTGTAACTGTTGAGTCTTTGGGTTGCAGGCAGGGTTTTGAGCCAAAGTCCAGTCCAGGCTCTCTGTTCTCGGGGTCAGACACTCTTCTTTGTCCTTGGAATTCTTGTGTCCATCGAATCTGAAATTCAAGGCTCAGGGGTGCCATCTAAATACTACATTTAGATGCGTTAAAGGGAGTGCCAGATAGTCGCCAATGGGCAACCTACCTTTAGGATGACTACACCCTACACTACAAGTGCTCATGCCACGTGGTGGTGGGCATAAACCTGATAGGCTATTTTCCCCATCTTCAAGATGGTGAAAAGTGAGCTGGGGGGTCCATAGCACCTGCCCTGCCTTGGGTGTGGTGCAGGTTGACTAGTAACACTCTTCCTCATCTGACTAATTGTCCTGCCTGTCTTCCCATTGAAAGTTGGGTCAAGCCAGGGGGGCTACCATCTGCTGCTAGCAGGAAAGGCGTGGGTCGGAGTTCAAAGGCTGCATCGCATTTGAAGCTTCCCACCCTGTAAAGCTGTTCCTTCCTGGAGGAGATGTTCCCTCCGCCCAGGGCAGGCATTTTTTCTGGCCCCTGAGCGCAGAGGCTCTCACTCCATGAGTCCAGAAACATGTGTAGTAGTGGCAGGCTGATGGAGACCAGTCAGGAACACGCTAGAAGTCAGTAGGTTTCAGGGGACCCTTCTAATGGGTCCTCTGGTTGCAATTATTAATACATCTGACACCAGGATCAGTGCAGGTGTGTTAAGATGAGATGTTTGGTAACAAACATCCCATTAGACAGTGAAGTCATCATGGGGCTTGGAAACTCGTATGAACGAGTGTCCAGTCCATGTGCTCTCTTTGGCTTCCTTGTTCACTTACAATACCCAAGAATCAACATGGGTGTTGCAGGGGCATATCTGCTCATGCAGATATGTCCTCACAGGGGATATAGTGCACCCTTCCATAGGGCTAAGGCCTACTGGAGGGGTGGCTTACCTACAACCCAGGCAGTGTGTGCGGGCATGGCACACAGGTATGTGTGCCATGTTGACTCTTCGGTTTTGTCTGTACCAAGGTACAAAGTCTGCAATGGCAGACTGCAGGACCTTGGTGAGGGGATCCTCAGGGTCCCTCTTCAGTGTCCATGCCCAAGGTACCAGGGGTACATCTACTAGGGACTTACAAGGGCACTGAAGTTGTGCCAATCATGGTACAGTTCTTAGGGAAAGAACACTGATACTGGGAACCTGGCTAGCAGGGGCCCAATGCACCTCAGTCAAAGTTGCACCAACAACCAGTGTGTGTGGGGGGGGGTACTGCAACAGAGACCCAGTTTCCTACAATTTTAAAAAAAAGACTCAATGAGCTTTAGTGGTAGACCCCTAAACCATTGTCTGCTTCCCCCGAAGCTGCCATTCTAATGGAACTTTTCCCTTTTGCGAATCAGTTATCACCCCAATTTGGGAGTCGGTTATTTGTCTGTAGTTTGAGACTAGAATTCAAGTTATAAAACATTCATACATATGAGACTGAATCACAATTTCCAAGGGGCGCCATAAACACGCCCTTTCCAAATCATGATGCAGTATCTATTTCTAAACCCATTATATGAGTTGGTAAACCTTGGGTCAGTACATAGTAAAATCTTTTTAACCTTTGCAAACCTTCTGATTTTGCAAATCAGAGCGTTTGCACCGTTAAAAGGTTTTGTACTGCTGGTTCTTTGTTTTCTTTTTTCTGCTGGTGTCCTCTAAGACACACATGGTGGTCCCAGACAGAAAATAAGAATGTCGAAATGTCGGAATTAGGGAAGGCCTTCAGACATTCAGACACTAATAGCCATGTAGTTGATGGACCTCCGCTGCTCCTCATGGGAACACTCCATCCTGAACTGCCAGGAGAGGGCCCCTCCAGAAGCGACCACAAGCACCCTCACAGGTTTCAGCATAATTAGGCCTTATCAGGGAGGTACAGGTTGGAAACTATTGCATAGTGAGCAAGGGATCCATGTCTAGGTATACCCATGTCCAAGTAGGGTGTTACTTAATACACACAAAAAGGTAATGGGAGAAAAGCTTTTAAAACGTTTAACCACTGAATATCGCTCTGGGTAGCATTCCAGCCTATTGCTTTTTGCCTGCCTGTGCCATGTGACACAAGCTACACCTTACTAACGATTTCCAACTCAGCTGGAACTAGTTTCAGGTTGCCTTTGGTCTCTTGTGGCCGGGGAATCACCTGGCAGTTTACAATGGACTGTTCCAATGAGGAGTAGTGCCAGGACTGATTTGCATAAATGTCGTACTTTAATATTCGGGACCGCGTAGGGGACAGGGCCCTACCCCTGTCTATCTTGGTATTAACAAACCGCAAATGGTAAATGCGGCATGTACAAGTGCTTTATATATCGTTCTAGCTATGAATGCACTGTGTACACGTTATTCTGCTGCACTACGCGGGTTCCATTTTGGAAGCAGTGGCCATCTTGTCATTGCCCTCACATAGGCTATAATGGAGTAAATACGGGCCTCACAGTTCATGGGCTTCTCCTCTGACTTCTCTGTGACCTGGGCAGCTGGCTCTGCTGCCCCAGGTCAAACCGGTCTCACGAGCTCCCCTTCCTCCGTCCACCTGTGATTAGCATCAGGGCTTGACCCATCATAAAACCCTTTCATTCTACACAATCCTCCGGCTAATCTCTTTCACACCTGCTTGTTCCGGCTTTATGACTTGTTTCCCAAAACAGGAGATGCTCATGTTTATTGGGGGGTCTATTGACATCCGATGTGGGATCTGAACCTTACTGTGTAAATCATTGTGGGCTGGCCGAACTGGAATGTGGGATGGTCATCATGACTCTGCTTTTTCGTTTGTAATGTATACTTGTAATGGCCATATCATAAACCTAGGAATGTATGCTTGAGGCAAGAAAAAGGGTATTTAAGATGAAGTCCATTCCTATGATTTTCAGCAGTCTCCTGAGAACATACACGCTGTTGTACTTCTAGGATACCTGTAATTGGTCTGCAGCCAATAAACAAATCTTTGACTTCACCCAGAAGACTCTGTGTTTCTGTAGGTCTGGAACAGGGTGAACCCAGAAGTCATAGGGTGTGTGCCCCTGCACCGCTGGGTCTAAAATACCCAGTACTTCAGTTTGGCGCCCAATTTGGGACGATTTCAGCGGTACCGGTCCAAGCCAGAGGTTCGTGAGGAGCTTCGTGTGGAAATTCTGGAGGAAGGCCGCCACTTCATCGACCCCTGCATGTCGACGTGGTCCGAAAGTCTTTTCTGCGAGGTTCTCCGCGTCCCGACGGCTACGAAGGACTGCTGCCCTGATTAATCGACCTGTTTTGGACCCTTGACGAGTTTTGAGAGAGCGAAACAATCGAGAGAGTCTTCTGGTGACGCCATCGATCAGCAATATTCAGTTAAGTATAAGTGGAGCGTCTCCCATTTGTTTTTGGTATCCTTCGGGATCGTTTGATTTGGTAATTTGGTAATTTGGAGTTTGCAAACGCCAAAGCCAGAGGACTCGTGTATTCACGAGAATATCGTAATCGATAATCCTTTGACGTTTGGATCTAGACTAGTGAGTGAAGATGCCTGGTTCTGGAATATTTGGTAGATTATTCTGTTTGGGTTGTGGAAAAGATTTCCAGCTGGAGGAATCATGCCCGGTCCCTCCGGTTGGAACTCCAACTTATGAGCTCTATGTAAAACATGGCGTAGGCCCCATTGCATATAACGAAGTATGGATCCACTACACCAGGAAAGACGGTGTTTTAAAATGGCCCCAAAATGGTAGTTTCGATACCGATATTTTAGATAATTTGGAAATTAAATTGTTTAAGAAGAAAGCCCGGCCGGCGATGTTTGACTCTTTCCGCTTATGGCGAAAGGAAGCCAAACAAAAGGAAATTAAGTTAGCGAAAAAGAATAAGAGAGAGAAAGGTATGACAGTAATGCAAGCAGCTGTACAATTTAAAGACAATGAAGAGGAGCAGATGAGTGAGCAATTGCATAGGCAGCGCAAGTTAGGGATTGACAAATGTTACCCAGCCTTACCACATTCTAAGCAGAATGGGTTAGAAGAAAAGGAGAAAGATCCCCTGATGTCACATTTGTTGAGTTCGCCACCCCCGTATGCTCAAAATGCCACGGCGCCTCCCCAGCTTGTAAATATGCCACTTCCAGTGAATATACTGCAAGCCTTGCCGCAACCGCCAGTTGCTTTGCAGCCGGCTCTTATCCATGTAGCGCAGCCCTCTCAAGGACCGCCAGTTGTGCTTCCAACTGCCCCCGCACTTCCTGCGACTTTGCCTAATACAGCAGCTGCCTCTTCTGACACTCTTCCTTCCACCACTCCAGTACCTGTCTCTACATCCTCTTTTCTTCCCTCTGTTTTTCCCCCTGTTCTCGCCTCAGCTTCTCCTTCAGCGCGACAGCGCTTAGCTAATGTGGTTACTACATTAATGTCTCCTCTCTTTGATTCGTCTGGTGCGACTCCTGGTTTACAGCGTAAGCAATTGCGTAGCCAATTGCCTAACCCTGACGAGAAAAAGGTAATAGATAACATGGCGCGTAGATGGATTGTTTTCCCTTCACTGTATGATGTGGAATCAGTTGTCAACGTTTTCCATCAGTGGGATGCCCCAAAACAGAGATATGTGTTCGAGAAAATGTGCAAAATTCTCTGTGAAGAATTGGAAGATAGTGGTAAAAATCCGAACCCGCAGGAATTGTGTAGAGTGAGGTTCGATTTTGGAACTGGTATAATTGTGGACCGCGAAGTAGATAAAGCAGTTGCGGTTGTATTGTCCTTCAGAAATGATGATTGTCAACAGTCATTGTTTGAACAAGATGTCCTTGTGGGGAAAAAGGTAAAAGCACGACAATACCCTATGAGAGAAGTTCCCCCGGTATGGAAGGAAGCGGTTGCAGCTGCCGGTGGTAACCCCGCTGTGGCAGCGCATTTCCAGCGTGTTTGGGTGCATGTTCCATGGAAGCGCTCTGAGGTGTTAGCGCTTAAGCAGTCCTTGCCTGATCCCCGTAAAAACCCAGCAGGTTATTATAAAGAGTTGTCGCAGACGGCAGGGTCATGCGTTATGAATCTGGCTGACATAGACATGTTGTTTGGTAATGTTGTTCCACAGCCTCTATGGGGATCAATTCGTAATGTAGATCACAATGCAGAACTAGGGGATACATGGGCTAACATTGTTGCTGCTGATGCTAGACAAACTGGTGGCGCGAAACCAGAACCTTTAGTAGCTGAACTGCCTGGTAGAATCATCACGTATATGAAGACAATAATGCCTGCGATGCGCGTAAATTGGGACAAGTTATCTGCATGCAAGCAGAAGAAAGATGAGACAGTGTCAGACTTCTTTACTAGGTTTGAAGAAACGTTTATTGATCACAGTGGGCAGGATATGAGTACTGAGGGTGGCCAACGGTTATTTGTGGATAAGTTTGTGCAGAATCTACTTCCTGACCTGTGTAAAAAGTTAAAAGATTCAGAAAGTTCTTGGGCTGTTTCTTCTTCAGCGCAAATACTGGCTACTGCACAGTATTATGAAAATAGAGATAAAGACGAGAAAGATAGAACAGAAAAGAAAACGAAGGAATTAAAGACAAAGGTCCTTTTACAGCAGGCCTATCCGCCACGTGGAGGTCAGAATAATTATAGGCAACCCCAAGGTGTCTATCACCAACCCCAACAGTTTCAGAACAACCAGCAAATGAATGGGTATTATCAACCACGTGTCCCTGTAGGTCCCAACCAATGTTCATACTGCAAAGAGGAAGGTCATTATAAATATAGTTGCCCTAAATTAATGCAGCGGAACGGTAATGCGTATGGCGCAAGAGGTAGGGGTGGTCAGCAAGCTCCTAGAGGCAGAGGGCGTGGAAGTGTTCCCCAGAACGCGCGTCCTCTTCCGCCCCAAAGCGCCATTAATAGCTTTGATCAGCAAGCTAACGCGACTAGTAATACGGCCCAGTATTATAATAATGATTATTATGCAGAGGACGGTGATGCAGAAAATAATGATTACTAGGACAGCCATAGACAGAGAGAGGGAGTTGTTTCAGTGCCAGTGGATCAGAGCGGACCATATGTTGAGGTAACTACAGCAAATGTAACGGAGCCTTTTCTGCTAGACACTGGTGCTGCAAAGAGTTCAATCATGCATTCAAAACTCCCTGGCGCACCTTTGTCTGGCGATATAAATGTTTCAGTAGGTTTTTCTGGCGCCCCAGTTAGGAACCCGATTTCTAGTCCCATGTCACTTTCTGTTGGACCTTGCGAGCTGAAAGCACCCCTGATTCTGACAACAGGTTGTGGTGAGAATTTGCTGGGATTAGATTTGTTGAAAAGATTGCATGCTACACTGTATTGTTCTCCTTCAGGAGTACAACTTACATTAGGCAAGAAAGTGATTTCCCCAATGTACTTGTCTAAAAACACAATGCCACCTGAATTGTCATCCCTTCCGGATGCCCTTTGGGCTACTGGTCCCAATGATGTGGGCCTCTTGGAGATACCGCCATATGTGGTGACTTTAAAGGCTAATGTCAGACTGCCACGTATTCCCCAGTACAAGATCTCTAATGAAGGGCAGAAAGCATTGTTAGACATTGTCAGCGACTTGATTAATAAGGGTGTGATTGAAGAGACAAGAGGCAACGTTTGCAATAGTCCGATTTTACCTGTCTTAAAACGAACGGATCCTTCACAGCCACCTGTTTACAGATTTGTGATTGATCTTAGAGAGGTTAATAAGATTGTTGTGCCACAGTTTCCGGTTGTCCCTGATATAACTGCCTTGTTAACGATGATTCCAGCCTCTGCTGCATGGTTTTCAGTGATTGATTTAAAGAATGCCTTCTTTAGCATCCCAATTGCAGAAGAGAGCAGAGACATTTTTGGTTTTAGTCTGGGAGGCCGAAGCTTCCGCTTCAAACGCGCTCCCCAGGGCTACTGTGAAAGTCCATCAATATATAGTCAAGCTTTAAAAGCGCAGCTTGATGCACTTGTTTTACCTAGTGGCGCTATCCTGATTCAGTACGTGGACGATTTACTGATCGCTGCGGATACTGAAAAGATTTGTAAAGAAGCCACATTGTCACTGTTGCGCCATTTATCCGCTTTTCATCACAAAGTGTCTCTCTCTAAGCTGCAATATTGTCGACAAGAAGTGACCTACTTAGGTCATCTCTTATCGAAGGAGGGAAGGAAACTGACCCCAGAAAGAATTCAAGCCATTGGACAGTTGAGTGTGCCAAAAACACAGAGAGAAGTGCGTGCTTTCTTGGGCATCACTTCATACTGTAGGCATTGGATCCCTAGTTTTTCTTTGTTGGCAAAACCTTTAGTAGCCTTAACATGCAAAGACACACCGAATCCTATCCCATGGTCTGAAGAGTGCCAGAAAAGTTTTGTGGAATTGCGTAATGCATTATGTTCAGCACCTGTGTTGGGTACCCCTGACTACAGTAAGCCTTTTACATTGTATGTTCACGAGAAAGATGGTTGTGCGTTATCAGTGTTAACACAGCCTTTTGGCGACAGACCGCGCCCATGCGCATATTTTTCATCAACCTTGGACCCTGTAGCGAGGGCATTGCCAAGCTGTCTGAGAGCGACAGCTGCTGCAGCGATGTCTATCCGACAATCTGCTGGTTTGGTAATGGACAATACATTGATTGTTATGGTTCCACACGCTGTAGACACATTATTAAATAGGACCAAGACACAACACTTGACTAGTGCGCGATTATCAGGCTATGAACTTACACTGTTAGCAAATCACATACACATAAAGAGATGCAATACGCTGAATCCAGCTACATTGTTGCCAATTCCAGCAGACTCAGATGAGATTGAGCAACATGACTGTCTGTACAGAACAGAAGAAGAGACGAAAGGGAGAGTAGATCTAAAAGATACTCCCCTGAATGAGTGTGATGGTACTTTATGGGTGGATGGTTCATGTTTCAAACTCCCTAATGGTGACACGACTGCTGCATATGCTATCACGACTTTACACACGGTCGTGGAAACTGCACGAGTGCCACATAATTCGGCCCAAGCAGCGGAATTAATCGCCCTCACGAGAGCGTGTGTGTTCGTCTGAAGGAATGAGAGTGAATATATACACAGATAGCCAGTACGCCTTTGGCGTGGCTCATAATTTTGGGCGACTGTGGAAGGAGCGCGGGTTCCTGACGTCGCATGGAGCTAAAATTCAAAATGGCAAGTTGGTGAATGATCTCCTTGAGTCACTGACCCTACCGTTGCAAGTTGCGATCATGAAATGCAGTGCGCACAGGAAAGTCACAGATGATGTTGGACGTGGGAATGCGTTTGCTGATGAGACCGCGAAAGAAACAGCACAGAATGTGAAGACTAGAATGTATGTTGCAGGCCCCGCAAGATGGGTTAATGATGTGGGAATGTGTGAGAACACAATAGAGAGTGTGAAGTCGCTTCAGGCTGAAGCCACAGAGAAAGAGTTAAGCAAGTGGAGAGAAAATATGGGTAAGTTGGATGAGAATGGTTGTTGGATTGATCTGACAGAACATAGGCGATGGTTGTTGCCTGATGCATATGTGCTTCCAGTGGTTACTATGGCACATGGAATGGCACATATCAGTACGAAAGGTATATGCAAGTTGTTGGCTCCAGTATGGCAGAATGCTGGGATTCCCAAGTGTGCAGAGAATGTGGTCAAGAATTGCATGGTATGCTTGAAGTACAACCCTGGTAGGGGAACCCCAACTCCAGCTGGTCACTTTGCACCCCCATCATGTCCATTCGAAGTTTTGCAGCTGGACTTTATTCACATGGAAAGATGCAACAACCTGAAATATGTACTGGTGGTTGTTTGTGCTTTCTCAAAATGGATAGAGGCTTATCCTCTGAAAGATAACACTGCCCTATCCACAGCCAAAGCCCTTGTGAAGGAATTTTTCCCTAGGTTTGGGATGCCAAGAATGGTGTGGTGTGATAATGGAAGTGAGTTTGTGGGTAAAGTGATGAAGAATGTATGTGAAGGGCTAGGGATAAAGCAGAAGTTCCATGCTGCAAATCACCCCCAATCAGCTGGATTAGTAGAACGCTACAATGGAGCCTTAAAGCTCAAGCTGGCCAAAATTCAGGCGAGCACCGGTCTTAAATGGCCTGACGCTCTGCCTTTAGCACTCCTGTCCACCAGAATGACCATACACTCACGAGTGGGACTTAGCCCTTACGAGGTTGTTTTTGGCCGCCCGGCCAACGTATGGGGTGTACCGAGGCCTACGAAGTTCAGTGAGATAGAGCATCCAGTACTGCTCGATTACCTGTATGATTTGACTGTTAAACTGCGTGTTTTGCACCAACAGGTACATGATACTCTCCCTCAAGCCTCTGAAACTCCTGGACACCCTATCAACCCTGGTACGTGGGTGCTAGTCCGAAACTTCCAGCGCAAGAGCAACGACGAGCCTCGCTGGATCGGCCCTCATCTTGTTCTTCTTTCGACAAGATCAGCAGTGCGAGTGAAAGGGAAGAAACACTGGATCCATGGTACCCACTGCAAAGTAGTCTCCTTGCCTCTGCCATATGACCAGTGGGTCAAGGAGGGTATCGCCGACTCTGAGACGGACACTGTGCCTCGTTTTGTACCATTCAGTGACGCACGCATAAAAGACACAGTTTCAGACCAAGAGAGTGACAATATTCTGCAAGAAGCTGTGCCACCATCAAATCGATTGGACACCACTGAGCCTGAACTTTTGTTTCAAGACCAAACAGCACCTGGCCGTCTCCGCTATAATTTGAGACCTAGGCCCATGGACAAATAAAGATTTCCTCACTATTTCCTTTTTTTTGACATTTTTGCTCTCCCATCTGAAGGACTTTCTTGATTTTTGTTTTTTGAACCACCATCCGGGTTCTGCCGCAGGGTCGCGGTGCTAAGACTTTGGGGTACAGGCCGAAGACGTTAGGTCAACGGTTCTGGTTGGTCTAGGGCGTTTCCCTGGACTGACAGGCGTGCCCCTTAGCAGAAGAAACTCATCCGCCGCGAGCGGCCCGAGTAGAGGATGGAGTTTTTTAAGATGGAGAGACCGATTGAGGAAATGAACTTTAACGCCAGGATATGTAAAATTATGAAAAGTAAATGTTTTGTCTTTTTGTGCCTTTTTACACTGTGTAGCATAATAATGTTTATTGTAGGATTTGTGTTTTTCTCCGCTCAAAAGCCCATTGAACCCACTGAACAGCCTATACCTCTTTCTACTGCCTCCTCTCACTCTTTTCACCCTTTGCCTGAGCACGAACAAACCAGACGATCAGAGTTCGTAAATAACTCGTTTATCCAACTCTTGCACCAGCACCAACTGGTAATGAATACGACCAATTGCTGGGTGTGTGGGTTAATGCCACATACCATTAACAAGGGTATTCCCTACCTGGTGCTGCCGTATAGTTACAATGGATCGTCATGGGCATTCCAGACCATGTTTCTCTATGCTCTAGATACATACTCCCCTCGCCAACCGCGTTCCATCAGACCTATCACCAATAATAAGGCTTTGATGAAAGGAGTTGCCGATATGAGTAGGGATATCGATGCATACTCATCCATTCCCAAAGAAGAGTTGAGACCTTATGTAGGATGGAACGCGACGGGGTATAGTATTAGTCTGGGTGAAAGACAGCGAAAAATCTCATCTCCAATCTGGGTCGTACCCCACATGGGTCGGTTCTGCTTACAGGGTAATGGTCAGAATCCTAGAGCTCAACTGGGAAGGAGTGACTGTACTGAAACGTACACCTTCCCGTCACAGTTTTCCCCTGCATTTTTGGCTGCCAAGGGCACATATTTCATCTGTAATGACCGAGCATATACATGGCTGCCCCCTGATTTCTCGGGCACATGTTATATTGCGAATTTGCTACCGCCGACATTTACTGCTGCCTCTGACTATCACAAGACCAGAGTTGTGAGAGGTGTGATTAGTAAGGAGGATACTGCCGGTCAGGAAGCGGGAGACTTCTTCTTGGGTTTCCTGCCATTTTGGGGACCTATGGTCAATAGTAGGAACCTGAGACAGCTGACTCGTGTGGTTGAATCCACTGTCAATGTAACGGCTGGTGCCCTTAGTAATCTGACAGCTGAGCTCCAAGCGGATCGCCTTATGACTTTGCAGAACCGCATGGTTCTAGACGTTATTCTTGCAGACCGCGGTGGGGTATGCAAGGTCATCCAATCCAGTTGCTGCATTTTCATACCAGATAATGCTCCAACAGTGTATCAAGCCATCTCCAAACTCCATAAAATATCTGAATCCATACACGTGGATAAGGGAGATTGGTCACTGGTGGGGTGGTTCTGGGAATTGATATCTGCCTGGGGTTGGAAAGTTCTGATGGTCATTGGAATGATCTTAGCCATTCTTTTCCTGTTCTGTCTATGCATACAGTGTGCTCCTGCGATATGTGGCCTCTGTGCTACCTTATGTGTAAGGAAACCTGTATCGAGGGACGAACTAAGTAATAGGATGATGCTACAGCAACATCTCCATGACTTTGTGAACATTGACCTGGACTCGGATTAAGATGAGTATAGTGATTGCCTATGTAAGGGCAAAAGGAGGGTCTGTCGTACTTTAATATTCGGGACCGCGTAGGGGACAGGGCCCTACCCCTGTCTATCTTGGTATTAACAAACCGCAAATGGTAAATGCGGTATGTACAAGTGCTTTATATATCGTTCTAGCTATGAATGCACTGTGTACACGTTATTCTGCTGCACTACGCGGGTTCCATTTTGGAAGCAGTGGCCATCTTGTCATTGCCCTCACATAGGCTATAATGGAGTAAATACGGGCCTCACAGTACATGGGCTTCTCCTCTGACTTCTCTGTGACCTGGGCAGCTGGCTCTGCTGCCCCAGGTCAAACCGGTCCCACGAGCTCCCCTTCCTCCGTCCACCTGTGATTAGCATCAGGGCTTGACCCATCATAAAACCCTTTCATTCTACACAATCCTCCGGCTAATCTCTTTCACACCTGCTTGTTCCGGCTTTATGACTTGTTTCCCAAAACAGGAGATGCTCATGTTTATTGGGGGGTCTATTGACATCCGATGTGGGATCTGAACCTTACTGTGTAAATCATTGTGGGCTGGCCGAACTGGAATGTGGGATGGTCATCATGACTCTGCTTTTTCGTTTGTAATGTATACTTGTAATGGCCATATCATAAACCTAGGAATGTATGCTTGAGGCAAGAAAAAGGGTATTTAAGATGAAGTCCATTCCTATGATTTTCAGCAGTCTCCTGAGAACATACACGCTGTTGTACTTCTAGGATACCTGTAATTGGTCTGCAGCCAATAAACGAATCTTTGACTTCACCCAGAAGACTCTGTGTTTCTGTAGGTCTGGAACAGGGTGAACCCAGAAGTCATAGGGTGTGTGCCCCTGCACCGCTGGGTCTAAAATACCCAGTACTTCATAAAGCAGGCCTATGTCGAGAGTGGCACAATGTGTGAAAAAGGATGGGTTGCTTTGCTACCCTGAGTGATTGCCAGTGAGCATGTGTTCTGACTTTTTAAATGTTTTGGCACTGCTAAATACATTAAACACATTTCTTCAAGTTATGACTCTCAGCTCCAGTGACAGAGCTACAAGAGGCTGAACACAGATGTATTCATTGAACTTGTGTGTTGGAGCTTTACCAGATGTGTGTTTTATTCCATGGGAAGGACTCACATCCTCCCCAGCCCATGTATTTTCTAACACTAAACAATATCCAATACTGTGGTCAAAATTCGCACATCTGTGAAGTGTGAGATAGAAATCAATTAGGATTTAAATTGTAGCACCCTGTACAATAACCATCCCACCCTTACCTTTTGAGTCCACGTGGTAATTTCAACACTGAGGCAACGGTACAGCTTCAGATGACCCGGTTCCATATTATCCATAAGTCCCTGGTGGTTCAGACGCCCTCTGCCTGGCTTAAATCCAGGGACTTTAATCAAAACAGAAATCGCTATCTCTCTTGCATATACACAGATCGACTGACAGACAGAAGACGGATGTTAGGGAGCTTGGAGTAAGCTGAATTGGCAGTTAGATAAATAGAGACGGATCGACTGACTGGATGCAGGAAGTATAAACAGACAGACACACCGCTACGAAGAAACTGATGAAAATATAGAATGACAAATAGATAATTAAAAATAAAAGCACAAGACAATGCAATCGATAGCACAGACAGACGGCCACATAGTATATTTCTAAATCAGTCAAAATGCAAACACTGCGGCTTCCAGGAGGTAAACTAAGCTGCAGCTGTCAGGTGAGATTCTCCCAATGCAAGATGCAGGCAGGGAAGATGACGTGACCTAATGTCCAGGAAGGTTCTGATTTCGGGACCTGGGGATCCAGGTTCGAATCCTGGCGTTGCCGTTGCCTCGACATCTTGTGATTCTGGGTGGATCACTTAAAACGATGGTGCCTACAGTTTTTTTTAAGCAGACCTCATGTAATGTAATCTGGTTCTCATATAAAGCGTTCTAATTGCTTTGGTCCAAGTAAGCGCGACTGAAAACTGCATAAATAAACACAGTAATAAAAGCATTATGCAGACTCAGAGACTTCAGGGATTGAAGAGAGCAAGTACTGGCCGAGCGAAGGAGAACTCAAGGCCGGCAGGTTGGGGGAGACGACATTGAGCACACAGGGGGGCAGATGGGACGATACATCATATGAAGTTGGCTCAAGTGTCAGGTTTTAAAGTCGGCAATGCAGAGACTAGAGAAGGGAAGCAGGAGGCTCTCCAGCCTCAGACTGAGCACCCCTCAGACTGAGTACCCCTGAAGGTAGGGAGACTCTCATTTCTCCGACTCCTGACACCATATTGCAGACGGAGCTTAAAGGACAATGACGGAAGAGAATTTTAATTATCAAAGCTGAGCAAAGACGCCCTCCAATCCTAGCCCCACTATATCCTCGTGGAATAAAACAAACCTAGAGAAGCAACGCTGTGCAGGTCCTACATAAATAACATACTTACACATAAAAATAAAAAAACTCAGGCTATGAAGAAACGCCCTCTCCTCAAAAACTGAAAGATTTTTAGATGGCCTGATGTAGCTGCTGCTTGAAATGATTCAAGGAGAAAACTACGAGGCACTGCTAAGGATTTGAAAGAGATTCACTATTTTTCGTGAAGTTATAATCCACCTAAACACGGGTTTACAAGAGACGCGCTGAACAGCACAGCAATAGACTTATAATTGACCCTTGTTTAGTAGGCAATAATAGCAGGCAATCTGTGAACGTACAGGCCCAGACCTGTCACAGTAGAAGTTCAGATAGAACCCCTAGTGGTGTTTGCTCATAACATAAGCCCAGCAGGCTGAGGCTCACATGCATGACATGCAGTCAGATGGCAGCTATAAGTATATGTAGATATTCAGGACCCATGAAATAGTTTACCAAGGAGTTGAAAATAGGTGTATATTTTAATAGCCAAACCTTCATATCTGCAAAACAGTATTCAGTGTTTGTTAATTCCCTCAGCACAATGGTGTGTGATGATGGCCCTAAGGCCACAAATCAGGATATCATCTGCAGAATCAGAATCAGAATAAGCTTTATTCGATTTTTTTTTTTAATAAAGACCATAAAAGCATACAGTACAAATATAAAGTGCAATGCAAGTATAAAGTGCAAAAAACAGAGTGCATAGATAGTTAAAAGACATAAAAATGCTAAACAATCCTTGCTTTCCTAATGCGTGTCACTGACCTTAAAAACTGGACATCTGACAACAGATAGCAGCAGTAGACAGTTGGAGGTACAGAAGAGCAGGACACCATTGTTTAAAATTCAATTGATGAAGGTTTGGCAAAACAAAATATCTGTGCTTTTTATCATAGCAAGAGCAAAAGGAAATAATGTGCCTCGCTGTGAAACATTGTCACTGGGGCACTTAATCAAGGCATCGATAGCAGGGAAGGTGGTGTGGCGATAAAGTATTTCCTATCTAAATCGTGTTAACAAGAACCTATGCTGGGGATTCTGAACAAAACAAAGGTAGGGTTGTAAACCATCATTTAAAAGAAGCAACTAGTTTTTAATAGCACTGAATTTAATGATCTCCTGTGACATCCTGTGTTAGAAATTGGGTATCTAGTTGGCAAAGTTTTGCATCCTGTCCAAGTAGGGACCAACACCCTAGTCAGGGTAAGTCAAATACACACCCTCCATTAACCTGTGCCCACCCTCTGTTAGCTTGGCACAGAGCAGTCAGGCTTAATTTAAGAGGCAATGTGTAAAATATTTGTGTAACACTTAAATTACAGTAACTCAATGAAAACACCACAAAAAGACTCCACACAGGTTTGGAAAAATAGAGAACATTTATCTATTAAACAAGACCAAAACACCAAACATCCAATAAGTAGAAGTCAATATATGAATTTTTAAAGAATAAACCAAAAATAGTACTTAGAAGTCACTAGCAGTCAAAAGGTTACTTGAGGTCGCAAGAGATTGTTGCAAAATCAAAGTTTGGGCCGACGACGATGGAGGGCAGTTCGGCTACAGGATCCAGACACGTCCCGCTGAAGGAGCTTTTGTTGACATCCAGAGTCAGCTGCATCAATGTCGAGCCGCACAGAGAGGTTTCTGCGTCATTGTCGAATTCCATTGAAGTGAATGCAAATGTCCTCATCTGGCCACCTCAGCATTGTTGTCGAGCCATGCAGGCTGTGGATTCTTCATCGAACAGCCTCTACATCAAAGCAGCACTGTGGGGAAAATTCACATGCTGTCAAGGCAATGTGTAGGTTTTTGCAAAAATGAGCTGCAGATCCCATTTCTGAAGCCCAGGACTTAAGGGGTAGGCAAGGGTAGGACTCAGAGATGGCAGCACCAGCAGGATTGCAGGTAGTCTTTTGGGTCCTTGAGACTTTAGAAAACAGGAGGCAAGCGAACAAGCCCTAGAGTCACTCTGGTCAAGTGAGAGGGTCCAGTCCTGGTCCTCAGCAGGGCAGAAATCGGCAAGCAACAGGGCAGCTCAGCAAAGCAAAGAAGTACTTCCTCAGGATAGTCAGTCATAGCAAAATGGCAGTTCTTTCAGCACAGCAGTCTTTACTCCAGTAGAGTTCTTCCCAGGTCCAGTAGTGTATTGATTTGATGGGGCCAGAGCTCTGGTACTTATTCCCAAAAGTGCTTTTGATAAAGGGGCTGACTTCAACTGAACTCTCTGAAGTGCACAAGGATCCCTTTCAACCCAGCCCTGGCTACAGACTACCAGGGGGGGGGGGTAAATCAGCCCTTTGTGTGAGGGCAGGATACATCCTATTCAGATGTAAGTGTGAGCCACCTATCCCCCTTCCTGCCCAGGAAGGCTAGCAGTATGCAGATAAATGCAGATGCATCCTCTGTCACACTCAGCCCTTCCTGTGTTGTGGCTGTCTAGAGGGAATGCACAAAGTGTAGCTGTCACCCAACCCAGATGTGTATTGGAGACAGGCTGCAGACACACAGAGCAGAGTTAAGAGCAGAGAAATGTACACTGTCTAAAAGTGGCATTTCAAAAATTGTAGTGTAAAATCCAACTTTACCATTCAAGAGCATTTATCCCCACAATTCCAAGGATATTAAACATGAAGCAGCTACTCCTTCCCAATAAGGAATTACAGTCTAAAAGGTGTTTTAAGGAATCCCCAATGCTAGCTTATGGAAGGAGTAGGCCTCACAGCAGTGAAAAACAAATTTAGCTGTTCATCACTCCCACAACATGTAAAACTTAAAAGTACATGTCCTGCCATTTAGTTGCAAAGCACCCTCCCTTAGGGTCAATACGGGGACAGTAAGAGACTCTAACCAAGAGTTTAGTATACCAGTGCGACAACAGGCCTTTAAAACCCTGGCAAGAATGGAGCCCCAAGAGGTAGATTGGCCTTGAACAGATCAATGCGAAAACAATCCGGATCAGGGGCTTTGTTTACCCTTCCTGCCCAACACGGCCACCGTTATCTCATCCAACGTGAAAAATAGTATACAAGGAACTTCATCAGTAACAGGATCCAGGTTTTGAGAAAGCAAGCAGGGGACGGAATAGAAAAGTGAAGCAATACACTCAGACTCATTGCTGGTCAGTTCAAATCTAGGAGCACTGTCATCCTTAAATAGTGGACCATTAATTACATGCAAAACGGCAGAAGTATCCTTAGACTGACTACCTTCAATCAGGGATTCCACACTAGGCGTTTCAATTCCTTCTTCATGTCTTTTGATCAACCATTGCTAAACCATCCAGACAAAGGAAACTTATATTGAGTTAAAGGTCTAGCAAAAGCTTTGTCTACTCAAGATCTACCAAAAACATCTTTTGGCATCATCGTCACTAGCAGAGTCATCTAAACAGATGTCAAAAGCACCTTTATGCATAATGATCACATTTTCCCTAAAATAATTAGGACTAAAACATGATCAACATAGAAAAATTATTTTACTTTACAGGTGGTTAAGTGAGTGTTATCAAAATGGTAGCTTTAAAAACCTTAAACCTGTCTGCCGTTAACGCTTTGAAGGTAATGATCGCTGATAGTGATAGGGCCAGTGATAACATCACATGCAAGTTTTCCAAGATTATTAGAAGCAAGAGTGTAGTTGATCATGGTATTAATGCCATGACCGTTAAAGGTGGGGTGGAAGGATACAGGGGGAGAACCTAATTCATTGGTAAATGCTAAATCAAAATTAATCAATATATCAGTCAGTTTTGTACCACAAACAGAATGACTGAAGTGAGTTTGGTCATTATCATTTGAATCCATCATACCACAAATCCTTTTGGGGGGGTTAGGGGATGACACAAACCATTATTGAAATCTCCACCCCACAAAAAAATGTTTCCCTCCCTTCAGTAATCATAGGTTTTTCAAATCAAGTTGTTCTAACACATTGAGAGTATCAGAAGACCACGCACAATTATAAAAATTAGCAATCACAAAGTTAAAATCATGTGAGATTTCCCAAAACAATTATCAAATAAAATAAAGAATGATAAACAACTTTCAACGTAACATAAGTCATACTGGTCGAATATAGATGGCCAGTCCTCCCTTAGGTCTACCAGAGCTAACTGCCATGGCAGGTTGATGAAAGGCATTAAATCCATTAATGTGAATAGGGTCAATAGCCAAGATCAGCTCGAGACATAGAAAATGAAATGTATGTATACAATCAGACCAAGAAGAAAGCGACAACTTAGAGCCAAGTCCAGTCACATTCCAAAACAAAAACTTGCAGAGTAGGAGGGAACCCCAAGTCAGAGGGAGGCTGCCTAAGGAGGGACATCCATCCAAACCGGCTGGTACAGGAGAAAAAAGAGAACAAGATATGGCCACCATGTCAATCATTGTGCAAGTGAGTTGACTAGGAATCAGGGACAAAAAGTTAGTCGCCTAGTGTTTTAACTGTCAGTCAGTTTCGTTCAGCTCTGTCAATGGAGAGAGACAATTGTAGGCAGCAAACGGAAGTTGGGTTTCAGGAACAAAGTAGAGGCAACCTTAGCAGCTAGTCCGGGACCTTCTCCTAGATTGGAAGGGTGATAAAAATACCCCAGTGGAAGGGATATACCAGGTGATGGAGATATTGAAGGTACCCTGGAGGAAGTTCTGCAGAGAATTATTTCATCCAAAGGAGGGGATGGACGTAATTACACCGTCACCTGAGAATGTTTTGGTCCCCTCCCGATCCAGCTGATCCTTCAAACCATTTTTAAATTCTTGAAAAGGGCCTTGGTCAGACCAGTATTGCCCCCCCAATGAATGGCTTTATTTTTTAGGCATTAGACTCAGAATCTGTTTGAGAGAGAGTGGGTAAATTTACCAAGATAATAAGATGTGGTGTAACATCGGAGGTAAGATCTTGAGTGGGTAACTGAACTCCTGCCTTAGCTGCATAATATAGGGATTAGGATAATCAATTTGCATGTTTAAAGAACATGAAGGCAGAGGTACATTAATAGCTGAAACAGAAGTTGTGATGGCAGTACCAGGCTTATGCGCTGGGCAAGAGTGCTGGTTGTTACCATTTGAAGAATCAAGAGATACAGCAGTGGGCAGAACCGTGTCTGTAAACTTAGCAGATGTTCAAAAAGAGGTAATATTAGATTGCAGGATTCCTAGTCAAATAGCCAGAGTTGTTTCAACATTAGTTAGTCTAGTTGGCAAAGATTCAAAGGTGGATTGAAAAAGGGATGTATGTCGTTACAACGCACACTTTTACAACGCATGCACTTACAACGCATTTTTTACAACGCAAAATCCATTACAATGCACTACACTTACAACGCATGACACTACAACGCATTTTTAAAAACTACCTTTACAACGCATACCATTACAACGCATAATATTAAATTGCATTTAAGGTAAGTATTAGATAGTATAGGGGTAAAAATTACTTTTCTAACTCCAGGGGGTGCAACAGTAGGGTAAGTGTTGGATAGTATAGGGGTAAAAATTACTATTCTAACTCCAGGGGGTGCAACAGTAGGGTAAGTGTTGGATAGTATAGGGGTAAAAATTACTATTCTAACTCCAGGGGGTGCAACAGTAGGGTAAGTGTTGGATAGTATAGGTGTAAAAATTACTATTCTAACTCCAGGGGGTGCAACAGTGGGGTAAGTGTTGGATAGTATAGGGGTAAAAATTACTATTCTAACTCCAGGGGGTGCAACAGTGGGGTAAGTGTTGGATAGTATAGGGGTAAAAATTGCTATTCTAACTCCAGGGGGTGCAACAGTAGGGTAAGTGTTGGATAGTATAGGGGTAAAAATTGCTATTCTAACTCCAGGGGGTGCAACAGTAGGGTAAGTGTTGGATAGTATAGGGGTAAAAATTACTATTCTAACTCCAGGGGGTGCAACAGTAGGGTAAGTGTTGGATAGTATAGGGGTAAAAATTACTATTCTAACTCCAGGGGGTGCAACAGTAGGGTAAGTGTTGGATAGTATAGGGGTAAAAATTACTATTCTAACTCCAGGGGGTGCAACAGTGGGGTAAGTGTTGGATAGTATAGGGGTAAAAATTGCTATTCTAACTCCAGGGGGTGCAACAGTGGGGTAAGTGTTGGATAGTGTAGTGTAATATTATGCGTTGTAATGGTAGGCGTTGTAATGGAATGCGTTGTAAAGGTCGTTTTTAAAAATGCGTTGTAGTGTCATGCGTTGTAAGTGTAGTGCGTTGTAATGGATTTTGCATTGTAAAAAATGTGTTGTAAGTGTAGTGCGTTGTAAAAGTTGCGTTGTAAAGGTTGTTCCCCTTGAAAAAGAGCTTTCATGGATGTTACAGTCGCAATTTACTGATTTAAGTTCACTGGTTTGGCTGAAGGGGAATAACAGATTTCCCCCTTTTGTTGTCAGGCCTGCTGGACTTCACCACAGGCCACAGTCCCACCTGCGGTTTTGGTGGCCAGATCTTCCGGTGGAGAGGCACCCTTTCTTATGTTTTGCCGGGGGATAGTAAATTGAATTAGAGGGGGGAATACAAATAATGTTCACAATGGGATTCTGCATACACCCGTTTGTAGCTGTGCACAAAGTCATATCCTTTGAACCCGCAACATAAATTGGTGCAAAGGGAATGTACTTGCCGAGTCAGCAGCACATCGGTGGCACTTTACCAGTCTCTTCTACCCAAGAAAACTCCTTATCAATCGAGCTCATAGCACTCGTCAACAAGTTCAGCATGGAGGTGACCTGGGGCTCAGAGAAGGACATGTTCCTTTTAACCATGATGTACAGTGATGGCAATCACAGGCAGAGAGGGCAGAAAGAAAGGCCAAGAGAGTAGGCCCAGCCCGGCCTCCTCTGGTCTCTGACTGGCACAAATGGGCCCGCCCTTGGCAGAGGCTTTCTCTGGGCATGGCCCACCCAAATCCCGCAACATGGGAGACCACCAGGCCCTTTAAGCACCGTGGCGCAAGAAGACAAATATCAGCCCCTCCTTCTGGAGCAGTGTGAGCTGGGAATATGAGTCTCCTCCATGTGGCAATCAGAGAACAGCAACCTGCTCACTCAGAGACCACCAGGTGCTTTAAGTGCAGCGGTTTGGGAAGATGAATGTCAGTCTCTCCTTCTGGATCACTATGACCTGGGACTATGAGAACCCTTCTTGCAGCAACCAGAGACCAGCAACCCACTGGTAATGTTAGGGAAAAAGGCAGGGGCTTGTGTAGTACCCTCCCTGCCGACTCAGCTGTCAATAAAGGTGCAGGCCTCTCTGCCCCCAGTCTCACGCACCTTACCCAGGGTATTGTGGCACTGTTCCCATTGCCCAACACAGCCTCCGTGGCGCCAGCTCCCCTTTTCTGCAGGCGGGGTAGTGGCAAGCCTTTGTCCCCACCATCTCCAGTGCTCTAGTTCTCACCTACAGGCCTCCCACAGTGTTCCCTGCAGGCCGGATGTCCCAAATCAGTGAGCGAATAATGTTGGCCAAGTTGGGGGCAGTAGCCAGGTCACCCACATTACACGTCATATACCTAACTGAATTCTTTTCAACAGACAGGATTCAACTTGGAGTTAGCTACTCTAACCCTTACTGCTTCAAAAGGGGACATCTGTGTTATGGAATTAGGAGTGGTATGGTGTGCATACCATGACTTGCTCAACACAATTATTAAACTGGTTTCCAGTGCTCTTTGTGCATAAGCCTTTACCACCCTATTCATCCGTTCTGTCAAACCATTGGCATGTGGTGTGTAGAAAGCTGTGCTTTGATGTACAATTCCAAGTTCTGGCATTTTTTGTGAAATAAACTGTACCCTATTATCAGTAACTAGATGCTTGGGCACACCTTCACTTACAAATACATCCTTAAGAAATTCCAACACCTGAGCTGAGCTCACACATCTGGTTTCCACCACTTTAGATGTGCAATCTACTAGAAGAAGCACAAACCTCTCTCCAGATGGCAGTAACTCAAAGGGATCTATAATGTCCTGTCCTAATTTAGCCCAGGATGTATCTGGTATCGAGATAAAGGAGCAGAATTGGTCACACATGTTTTGTCATTGGCAGCACAGAGGTGACACTCCTTAACCACTCCTTCCACCATCCTGTCCATGCCTGGCCACCAATATCTCTCTCTCTCACTCAGGCTTTAGTCTGACTCCTCCCAAGATGCCCCTCATGTCCAAGGTTCAACATTTTGTTCCTCAACGCACAAGGAGGAATAATACTGTCCCCTCTCATGAGGTTGCCATGGCACAATGTTAGCTCGTCTTTTACTAACCAGTATGACCTCAAATCCTGATCTAATGACTTGTATTCTGGCCAACCCTTCACCGCAAAAGTTTTTAGCGTGGGAAATAGAATATCTCCCTCCACACTATTGGACCACTCCTCCTCTGAGAAAGTGGTTTCCATGACTCAATTCACTCCCTCAGATCCCATCTCATCATCCTTATCCTCCAAGGGTAAGCATTACAAACAATCATTTGATTTATTTGCAGACCCTGGCAGATGTTTTACTCGCAGGTTGAACTCTTCTGAACCTTCAGTCCATCACTTGAGTCTGGGAGTAAGACGCTCCCTCTGTCGGCATGAAAAGACTTGTACCAGGGGCCTATGATCAGTTTTCACTAAGAAAAGAATACCCCACAAATAAAACTTAAAATTAAGCCCAGGTGGAGTTGGCAGAGTGCCACTATGGAGAGTTCCATGGAGTTGGAAAAAACTCTGTGGAACTCTGCTCCGCTCATCCACCCTCCCTAATTTTCTTTTTTTTAAAAAGGCACTTACCTGCTGTGGCGTCTCCGGGCTGCCTTCTCCACACCATGGTCTCTCTCCCCTCCTTGCACTCCTCAGCCACGCAAACCCCTACATTGTACATGTTGTGGAGGGTGGAGGGGTCAGCTAACTCTGCTCTGCCACGGAGTCTGAGTTTTGCCTGAACTCCGCATTCTGAATGGAGCGCCCGAGTAGGCAAAACTCTGTAAACTGCACTGGCGGAATGGAGTTTTCCGCCCAGGTTACTTAAAATGTCTAATGGCCCAAAATATGCTCAAAGCGTCTCTTTCAATACATGAATAATGCTCCTCTGCACCTTTGAGTGCTCTTGATGCGAAATCAACAACTCTCTCTCCACCTTCTACTATTTGGGAGTACATGGCCCCCAAGCCCCTGATGCTGGCATCTTGAATCTGGTATCAAAATGCCCTAAGGTAGGCATCTTCCCAATCTCTGACTTTATTGTAGCAAAGGCTTCATCACATTCTTTTGTCCAATTGAAACTCACTCCCTTTTTTAGTATCGATCTGATGGGTTCTACTAAACTGGAAAATCCCTTAACAAATTTAGAATTCAGAAATGACCTCACTTGTTCTTTGTCACTAGGGGTAGGAGCCTTAACAATACTCTCTGCCAATTCTAATTTAGGCTGCATCCCCTCACTCAAAATCATATGTCTAAGGTAAGTAGCAGACGTCACCCCAATGCAGCATCTCTGCTTCTTCACAGTTAGTCCCTTCTCTCCCAATCTGTTTAACACCGATCCTTAACACATCCTTATATTCACACTCATCCTTGCCATAAACTAATATATCATTCTGGAAAAAAAGACATTTGCCAGATCTCCAAGCACCAACTTCATTATCCTTTGGAAACAGGCTGCCGCTGAGGCCAAACGAAATGGCATCTTTATAAAACGGTAAGCTCCCAAAGGAGTCACAAAGGAGGTCAAATGTGTAGAATCCTGATGCAGTCTCACTTGGTGATAAGCTGACGAGAGATCCAGGACACTAAAAGTCTTGGCTCCCTCCAGCACTAATTGAATCAGAAATGTTGGGCAGTGGTTGACGGTCTACCCAAATCCATTAATTGAGACCACACACATTCTAATGGCCTTACCACCATCCATGGATGATAAAACTACTGGTGCCAGCCACTCAGAGGCTTCAATCTTCTCTATAACTCCCATGTCTAGGAGCCTTCCCAGTTCCTCCTTTAATATTTCGATCATCATGTTCAGTACTCTCCGCCCCTTATGCACACAAGGCTTGGCTCCTTTTTTAAAACAAAGGGTGTGCTCAAAATCCTTGAGCAGGCCTAACTTGTCACTAAATACCTCTGGAAAGTCCCTGACAAAATGCTCCCCATCACCTAAAATGTCAATCAGCATGACTTGGTCTCTCGGATTACAAGCATTGGGATTTAGAATTATTCCAAAATCCAGTTGGTGTCTCCACCCCAAATGATTGTCACCTCTCTCCACAACATAAACCTTCCCAATAGTCTATTTTTAAACTCAACTTTCATTCCTACATAACAACACATTTCTGTGTGAGCCTCCTTAGCTAACTGGATTGATGTCTGGAGGCTCCACCTTTATTCCTTCATTTGCAAACCTTTCATCCCATTGTTTGTTTCCTATCATGGTGAAAAGTGAGCCTGTGTCTGCAAGCACTACAAATCTCTTCCCATCAACAAAAGTCTCACACTGCTTCAACATCCACTTCTCCACTGTCCTCACTTACACATAGAATTACAGTTCGGATGTTTTCGCACACATTGCACATAATGCCCCTTGATACCACACTTATGACACACTTGTCCCTTACCATAACAATTCAGGCTATTGGAACAATCGGAAAAACTGCCACATGTAAAACATTTAACTTTTTGTGAGTCAGATACACCCTTGAATTTTGAACTAGAAGAGATTTTCAAAACATTTCCTCCATTGGCCTGTTGTGTTTCCTTCGCCATAATTTCATGAATACTGCTCTGCACAGCACTTTTGTCCAATATCAGAACATTGCATCTCATTTCCTTCACCTAACCAGGTATGTTCTCCATGACTTCCACAATGGCAATAGCTTCCTTGAGTGTAGGATTCCTGGACAAGAGTTTTTCTTGCACTCTGTTGCTGTTGGTGCACCTCACCAATTGTTCTCTTCCAATGTTTTGGTTAACTTTCCAAATTCACATGTACGAGCCAAGGTTTTTAAGGATGCAACCTAATTGCTCACATTTTCATTAGGTTCCTGCACCCTGGTGAAAACATTGCGGTTTTCTAACACTATATTATATTTAGAAAAGCCAGATGTCCAACCTTTGAGGTACACTTGTGTGGCTAATGATTTGCTAGGGTATAATAAGCTTTTGTTTGTGTTTAAAGGATGGCAAGCTGAATGCAAACTTTATACATCTGTCTCTGGACCTTGTGTTTTGGGATGATGGGATC
The DNA here is from genome assembly GCF_964204655.1 of Triturus cristatus. Classification (NCBI taxonomy): domain Eukaryota; kingdom Metazoa; phylum Chordata; class Amphibia; order Caudata; family Salamandridae; genus Triturus; species Triturus cristatus. The sequence goes on along the minus strand of NC_140582.1, from coordinate 874,320,452 downwards.
AAGGGGAGTTGGGTATCCTACTCAATCTCAATAGTTCTGATCCAGTTTTGAGTGTGGGCAAGGGAAAAGAAGAAGAAAGCAGTGAGTTTGTGATGAAGTTCCCCAGAGTCTTCACTGGTTCTTTGGGGGAACTTAAAGGGTTTTCTCACAAAATCATTTTGAAAGAAGACGCTCGCCCTTGCATCCACAAATTAAGGAACATCCACATAAGTGTCAAAGATGAAGTTATCAGCAAACCTAATATGTTGGTAGGCTGCAGGATTATTGAGCAGGTAGAGTCATCGGATTGGGTCACCCCCCGTGGTGTAGCACGGAAGGCGAATGGCTGTATCTGTTTGTGTGTGGACTTGAGGGAACTTAATAAAAACATTTATTTCGATATGTTTCCTCTTCCCAGGGTTTCTGAGTTGCTGTCGGTCACTAGGAGAATTGAGTAGTTTTCCCCCATAGATTTGACTTCCGTGTACCATCAAGTTCCCCTAAATAGGAGCAGTAAACAGTTACTGAATATATCACCCCGATTGGGGTTTTCCAGTTTAAGCGGGTTCCGTTTGATTTGGCATCAGCTGCTGCCATGTTCCAACGTCTCATGCATCATGTGTTTAAGAGTATGAGAAATGTGATTTTTTTCAGGACGACATTCTGGTCATGGGCAGGAATAGAGAGGAACATGATACATTCTTGGTGGAAGTGTTAAAAACTTTGGAGTTTTATGGGCAGACAACAGAGTAGTCCAAGTGCAGGTTTGCAAGGAACAGTGTTACATACTTAGGGCACAAAAACAGTTCAAGAGGGATCAGCTCTACGTCAGATTTAGTGGATGCCACCAGGAAGGCCCCTGTACCCCAGAGTAAGGATGAGATAAGATCTTTTTTAGGTTTAGCCGAGTTCTATTCAAAATTGGTGTGGAATTTCTCAGAGAAGATGTTTCCCATTTGTCAACTACTTAAGAAGGGGTTTAAATTTGTATGGACTGAAGAATGCCAGCTCCTCCTCAATGGCATTAAGAGGGATATTGGCACCAGCTGTCCAAGGTTTTAAACCTAAGCTTGAGTGTTTTATTATCACTGATGCGAGCGGTGGAGGATTAGGTGCTGTGATATCTCAGGTGCAGGAGGATGGAAGTGAGGGCGATGTAGCTTTTGCGTCACAAGCACTCACCCCAATGGAGGAATGGTACTCCATTATTGAGGGGGAGCCTTTGGGGTGTGTGTGGGGTCTCAGACACTTCAGACAGTTTGTGTGAGGTACTAGCGTCATTGTGAGAACAGACTATAAACCTATCACTAAAGTCCTCATGTCACAAGGTCTGAGAAATGTGTCTCCCAGAATCTCGTGCATGCCCATGCAGCTATTGGACTTTGGCATTAAAGTTAGGTATGTGCCTGGTGTATTTAACAGAATTGCATACTTCTTGAGCCAATGTCCGTTATCAGAGGGAAGTGAGGTAAAGAACAAGTGGGATGATTGGTTGGTGGCAACAATTTGTGGAGAAGAGTTGCAAAGTATTGGTCATGATGAATGGGTCAAGGCTATTTCCCAGGATGATCTCTTAGTTACTGCTTGCAAGAATGTCCAAAAAGGTTTGCCAGAGAAAGCTCAGTTGTGTAAATACTTTATTCCATTTTGAGAGGCTACGAATGAATTATCTCTTGAGGAAAGGTTGTTACTCAGAGGAGGTAAGTTAATCCCACCAGGGGCATTCCGGGACATAGTGATACATCTTTGCCATGAAGGTCACTTCAGAATAGTGAAAAACAAGTGTAGAGTTAAGCACTCCTACCGGTGGCCTGGAGTGGGTAAAGAAATTGAGAGGGTTGTCAGAGAGTGGGGGGTGTCATATCTCTGATAAAACTTTAGTCGCACTTAAACCTCCTTTGCACCATATAGCTGTTCCAACTATGCCTTAGTAGAGAGTGGGGGTCAACATCTTTGGTCCTGTGAAGGATGTAAATGCCTTGCACAAATACATTTTGGTGATGGTTGATCACTTCTCCAAATGGACAGATTTTAAAGTGGTCCAAAGAGCAGATTCGGAGTCATTGTTGTGTTTCATGGGAGAGGTGTTTGCAAGTGAGGGCTTGCCAAAGGATATTGTTTTGGATAATGGAGGACAGTTTGTGGTGGATTGTTTCAAATGTTTCATTAAAAAAACTGGAATTGTACATAGAACCACGTCCCTTTATCATCCCGAGGGTAATGGAAGCATTGAGCACTTTAATAGAGGTATTAAAGGAACAATTGAATTGTCAAACAGTAATGGGGTAGGTTGAACTGATGAGGGGGAGATCTCCACGCACTAGGGAAAATATGTGATGGCTAAGTTGCATGAAAATTGGGTCATGGTCAGCAAGAAGGGTGAAGGAGACCCTGGAATAGAAGCTAAATATAAACATACGTATGACCATTCACATGGAGTGAAGAAAGTGAACCTGCATGTGGGAGACATTGTTAAGGTAAAAAAAGGAGATTGGTTTGCAAGGGTGGGAAGTAAATATCCTACTCCCCTAAAAGTGGTGAAGATTTTATGCAATTCTTAGTGGTGGGAAGGTATGGCATCTAAAATTATTGCATTACTCAGGGGAGTACCAATGCTGGTTTGGAAGTTGAAGGTTCTGGTATGGACACTGGTTTGGGTACCGGGGTGAGTGTTCAACAGAGAAAATATGATTGGGTTGGTGATGTGATTACCTCTGGGATTGTGTCAGAGGATTCCATGGCAGTACTGCTACAAGTGTGCTGAGAAATTACAGAGTGTCAACCCCATTCATTTGCCACAAGAGCAGTTTGCAGTAGAAAGTGGCAGTGTGGTTTCAGATTGTGGAAGCTCTAAGAGTGGGGAGGACTCAGGAAAGGTGGGTCAGAAAACCACCAGGACATGGTGAATATGTGTAAGCCTAAACACCTGGAGGAATTATATCACACATATCTGTGCATAGAAGTTTATTAGATATTGTGTGTGGGATTTAATCACTTTAGAATTTTATTGGAGTAGTTTTAAACTCCTCATTTAAAAAAAATATTTTAAGCATGCAGTTATGTAACTATTTATTGTGTTATTTGTAAGGAAGGGGAAGTGTTATATTGTGAGCTCGTAGCCATTCTAGGGCTCGAATGTATGCCAAGCTCTTAGAATGGTATAAGGTCACTGGGGAGCGGAGATGAGACGGGAGTTGGAAGGAGGTGGATGCGCGTCTTGGTACTTGTGCTGTACTTGAGGTTCAAGTCAGAAATAACAGGCAACTCATCAACATTGTAATAGATGGTACGTCCCTCAACGCCAAGATTATGAAGTAAAATGGTTTGTTTCCTGTGGGCAGAAAACGTCTCCCTCCCTATTACCACAATTAAGAGTCAAAAAAGTTTCTTCATCTTTTCCAAGGTGGAAGTGGTTCCCCTTTCTCTTAAAGGAAAGTTGGGGGTTGGGACGTGGTAGTACTGGTCATATTCTAAGATTTCACTGATAGTGCACAGAACTGAAAATGAAGTTAACAAAATCTCACCAAGATCCTTCAACAGCCTTTCCAGTGACATGACTGAGAAACACATTCACTGAAAATAGAATCGGGAACACAAGTATAACAATGAGTATATCCAATGAGCAATACTTGAAGCAGGTGACTTGCCAGAGATAGGTGTTGCGATGACACGTTGATTTCCCATTAGCTCAGGTAAGGATGGCCCAATTAAATATGGCGTTCTGCGTACGTGTCACAGTAATATGTCAATTCCCTTATGTCCAAGATGGGACTGGGCGTGTGACCTCACCACGCTGAGGGCTGATGCAAGTTGCTGTGACTTCCAGCAGCTGCTGTTCGTGAGAGTGCAGGATGAATCAGCTTACATTTCCACGACTTCCTCAGGCATCTGTTCCTCGGGTGCTCAAGTCCAGTCACAAATCCACACAAATTCCATCACAAGGTACCACAAATTGATGCAGGTAACGCTACCTTACCCTTAATGATGAATGTTTGCTCTAATTGACGCCAAAAGTGGTTTCCATTAGAAACGTTGCATGGGTCCAGAAAGGGGAGTTGGTTGTACTGAACGCTTGTCCCCCATCAAGCGTAACTCGTTGTCAGTATTAAAATGCTAGTTCTGACGTAGCTTGAGTAGTTTATTGTCAGGAACACAACACCACCAACATTGCCAACACACCAGCTCGGTTCAGTCCCCTAACTGCCCCCACATAGAATCCTCATTACAGATTCCCCTGGCATTCTTGGCATGCACTGCCTACCTCTTAAAGAAACAAAATAATACAACAGGTCGCCACCCAAGATGGCCAACAACACATTTTGAGCCGATGCTTCTCGAGCCTCTGTTCAATCCTTCCTAATCCTGTTCCTCCCCTGTGAGCTGCAGCAACTACTTGCCACATGAATAACAGCAGAGCAGTGGGAGAAAGTAATGTGGCTATCGTAGAGCATATTGTATCCACCTGGTGGTGCTTTAAAGCTGGGGTCTGTGCATGGGCCTTTCACAGTGGCTGGAGCCAAAGCTGTGTAGATAGAGTCCTGGCATTGGTGAGCCCGTGCTGAGTACAGGAGCTGCTGCTTAAAGATTGCAGTCGGGTGGAGCAGCCACTTCCAAGGGTGAGAGACGGTAGAGAGGTGAGAAGACTTGCAAAGGGAGCTGTGCCAGGAGTAGCCCCTGCTGCTCGTGGGCTGTCCAGATTTGGTGCATGGCCTGGACGAGAGAAGATGCCTCTTGACACCAAAGTGAGGTTGCACAGACACCGATGAGCCGGTACATGGGTCTGGGCAGGCCAACAGCCATGAAGCTGCTTGGCTGCGGCCCTGCGATCTGGGCTTGCCGCAAAAGGCCCATACATCCTCTCAGAGAGTGAGTTGATCGTGGAACAGAGGCTTGAGATGGAAAAAGTAAAGTGGGCAATTAACTGCCGTCACCCTACAGATCAGAGGCAGTCAATGTATCCTGCATATGAATGTCAAGTGAATGAGCAGTAATAATGGAAATCCCTTACAACGTAGAGACCGGGAATATCTGAAACTAAATAATGGCCGTCGGTGAGTGGAGTTGAACAAGGTAATAAAGCGCTTTGCACCTGAAGCCCACATGGAACTGCAAAAGCAACATACCTAACTGAGATTGATGGTCAGTGGTGAAATGTTTGCTGCTGCATGGTCGGTGGCTCCCTTCCTCCTCCAACCCCTGTCCTCTGCACAAGACCCCTCTAGCATGCAAGTCATGGAAGCTATTGAACATCCCAATCAGGGGCTTGAGCACAGAATTGTGGTAAACAAATTGTGGTGGCGGCCAGTGCGACAATCATTTTTTATGCCCCACACCTCATGACCACCTCCTCGGATTTTCTCACTAACACCGGGCAAAAGTGCCCCTCATCTCTCCAATCTTAAGTTATTGCTAAAAGCAGCACTCCCCCTTCAGGACAGCACCCTCTCCAGTGGTCAGCGTCCAGTGAGGCCACACCAGTCGCACTGCCCTGCCCTGCCATGGCGGTTAACTTTCTAAAGGTGTACCTACAGAAAGTTGGTGAACGCTCGCTGGAAATGGAAAGAATGTAATCAATCTGACTAACAGGTTGCAGGGACTTCAGGCCATAGTCTGAACTCTAAGAGCACCTAGAATGTATCTGGATATACAACTAGAAGCTAGGGAAGGAAGATCGCAGAGATACAATTTTCATTTTGTGGGGTTCCTGGTGCAAATCCAGGAAGATAACCCAGAACTTTCCCTCGAAAATTGGCTTGAGGAAGTAATGGCCAAAACAACCTGTCAACGAGGTTCATTATTGAAAGAGCTCATAGACTGTTGGTCACTTGCCCTCCACCAGGATCACCATCGAGGGCATTAATTGTTCACATACTAATTATAAAGATAAAGATGATATCCTGCAGTGGGTCTGGAGTGAGAGAGATTCCAAATTTGAAGGGCATGTCACTAGAATATTTCTTCTCTACAAGAAGAAAGTACAGGTCCAGAAAAAAATCCTTCCTGGCTGTGGCTGTAAAACAAAAACTAAGAAAGATGAACATAAAATACATGCTTCTATTTCCTGCTAAGCTGAGTGTGGTACAAGTTGGCAAGACTATTTTTTTCACACAAAAGGAAAATGTTTGGGACTGGGTGGATAATAATGTAAGCAGATGTAGAAGCCGTAGCCAGTCAAGTGGGTCAGTGTAGAGAAGGAAGGGGAGCATAAATATGGACTGGATGAAGCCTCAGGTGGAGGTATTAAAAGATGGTACACTGGGAATAACAGTACATCAAGGCCCGAGATTCTCGTGGGGGTGAGGCCTTGATCCTGGAGAGATCTTGGAGGATACACCCACGTTTGAACCACCTGTGAGGAGGGGTGAAGTGGACTATACAAACGTGGCTGAAAACACAATGAGTGAATTCAAGGTCACGCATAAAGCACTCAAACATGATTGTTAGAGTTGACTGTATTAATTACTATTGTAAACAACTTAATTTCTATGTATTACATTTCTGTGGAATAATAAGCCTTCTCATATTGCTTTATCTAAATTAATTAACCAAAAAATGAAGGTGGTGTGAGATTTCCTAATTTTAACTTATATCATACCGCTTTCATACTTAGACAACTCAATGCTCAAAATAAACAGTCTCACGACTCACCGATGCCTAGATGGATTGATTTTGAGCGCTCCTTGCTACACAACTTCTCCTTTTCTGACATCTGCTCTATGTCTAATTTGTCCTTTATTTCTCATTATCCCATTTTAAAATACTCCCAACACTTGATGCATTCATTGTTCACAGAGGGTGCCACCTTTCAAAAAGAGTTCCTTACATCCTCCATTTGGTATAATAAATTCATTAAATTCCGACACAAATCATTTTACTTCAAATATTGGAAAGAGAAGGGTATTTTTTATGTTCATCAACTTGTATCCCATAACTCTGTCATACCCCTCACTGCATTGCAAGAACGTTATAATTTACCTCTCTCCTACTCTTCCCAATACTCACAAATATTCAATATCCTACAACCATTTATGTCGTCAAAATTTTCTTCCGTTGACACCACTCCATCTAAACCCTTTACACCATTGACCCCTTTAGCCACCTTAAATCCCAACTCCAATCCGAAAGCTTCTTTCATATACAAGCTTCTGTCCACCCCTACATCTGATAGGACAAAATCCACTGTTGAATTAGCTTGGGAACAAGACCTCTCTCTATCCCTTTCCACTAATAGATAGAATAAATGATGGCAAAAAATGTCCACTACTTCAAAAGCCGCTAACATTACTCAATCTTTATTTTTTCTCTACAATAGAGCTGTTTGCACTCCTATTCATATTCATAAGATTAATCCCTCTTTCTCTTCCCTTTGTTGGTCTTGCCTCTCCTCGGATGGCACATTGTTACATTTAATATTTTACTGTCCTAATGTTCTTAAATTTTGGAAATCCATTTGGTCTATATCTTCCAAGATATTTCATTGTAATATACCTTTATCAATTCAACATGTATTACTTGGATCTATGTCTACTGATTTTCCTGACGTTACACCAAGTTTGAAACTGTTTGACCTTTTCATTTCCCTTGCATTTAAAGTGATTCTAACTTGTTGGAAAGATAATTCCAAAGTTTGTACATTAATATGGTGGAACCTTATTTGTAATGAACATAGAAATTCTGCTGTCTCATCATCAACGTTATCTCAGAAAATCAAATCTGATTTATTTTGGATTCCCTTCACTTCTTATTTATCCTCTCACACTTCCATATCTTAGTTCCTTATCTCATTCCTTTTTCTTTTCCTCTTTTTGGTTTTTTCTTCTCTTTCTTGTCTCTCTTTCTCCCCTTTCTTATGCCCTTATTTTAAAAAACTTTCTTCTAGCTTCCACTTATCCTAAAATGTACCCTTATTCTTCTTATTCAATCAATCAACAAAGCTTTATTTCGACACGTAATGTCATAAAAGCACAAAACACATAAAAACAAATACAAATTCGTTATTTTTTTAAAACATGTCATAAAAAATCCAATTTGAAATATGCAATAAATATCTAAAAAATGTATTAAATTTCACAGCTTTGGGGATTAAAAACAGTATTTTAAAAGATTTAATTAAAACTGATAGATTTTTGCCTGATTAGCCATGCCCAACCTAGAAATTTGGCCACTCCACAAACTAAGGTGGTGTTGGTGGTGGTTTTAAGGATTCGCATAGCGACAATGTGATCCCTTATTCCTAAGAGTAAACAGGCAGGTCTAAGCCATTTCGTCCTAGGTAATAAATAGGCTGGGCATGCAAAGAAGAAATGGGAGACGCTTTCAGTGGCACCGGGACAGAATGGACAGTCAGGGGGGGTCTTGTGGGGGGGTTTCCACTTACTAGTATGGTTACGTAATGGGAGCGTCCCGAACCTAAACTGAATAAAAAGCGACCTGTCCCTGGGCTTAGTGATGAAGTCAAGGTATGGTTCTAAGAGGATAGTTGATTTGTGTTGATAAAAAGCCTCTGTCAGCCTTCCAATATTGGGATCTCTTTGTTCCGAAGCATCCACCCAAGCCCAAAAGGCTCGCTTAACTTCGATCTTCGATAATGGTGCCTCCGCTGGCCAAACAGTTGTAAGGCCGGTTGCGATCAGAAGTTTTTTTGTGTTTGCGAGCCACTCAATTTTATGGGCACCTTGCATGTTCATAACCTCCCTGAGCCCTTCAGCATAGTTAGAGAGCTCAGGGGTTCGCCACAGCCGCGCCCAATATAGCAGAGGGCGAAGGGTGGCTAGATCCCTAATTGAGCGCCTACCAAAATCGCTAAGGAGTGGTTTAGTCGGAGTGCCCCTGGGGAGTGATACAAGTTCCCTAAAGAACTTGTTTTCGCTGGTCACCAGTGAGTCAACACAGCTGTAGCCCCATAGTTCGGCGCCATAGAGTGCGCTACCCACCGCCTTTGCAGCATAGATGTTTAGTACTGGGGTAATAGGTTTAGAAGTAGAGGCCCGAAATTCCTTTCCCAAGGCACCAGTTACTCTTTTAAGATTAAGTGCCATTTTATCTATATGAGGCTGCCATCTGAGCCTGTCGGAGATTCTGATTCCCAGATAATCAAACTCTCTGACACGCTCAAGTGGTTTCCCTTCTAGGGTCAGAATAGAACCAGAAAATTTTGAGGGATTAAAATAGAGGAGTTTAGTCTTGGCGGTATTGATGACGAGGCCTCTTCGCTCACAGAACAGAGAGAAGCGCTGTAACAACTTCTGTAAACCAGACGGAGTTTTTGATATTAACAAAGTGTCGTCTGCGAAAAGAAGTGCTGGAACTTTATCACCCGCCAGAGCGGGAACGTCCGCTTCGTCTTCAAGCAGAAAAGAGACCACGCCATTCACGAATAGCGTAAAAAGTGTTGGCGCCATGACACACCCTTGTCGAACCCCTCTATTCACTGGAATTTTTTTAGTTTTCTGGCCCTGTGTCCCCCATCTAATGCAGGCAAAGTTCTCTTCGTGCATTCGGATGAGGAGTTTCAGAATGTAGGAAGGGATGCCCAACTCCTCCAAAATCGACCACAGATGATCGCGGGGGACCAGATCGAAGGCGGTTTTAAGGTCAATGAACGCAAGGTATAAAGCACCCTTGCCGATGGTAACCGTCTTCCAGTAAAGAAGCGTTAACCTGAATGCTTGGTCAATGGTGCTGGTGCAGGCCCTAAAACCCGCCTGGAACTTGGTTAGAATCCCTTCCTCGTCCACCCAGGAATGTATCCTCTCCAGAAGTACCCTGCCGACCAACTTCTGACCAGAATCGATTAAGCTAATTGGGCGATAATTCGCTGGGTCTCCCCTTAAGCCCTTCTTAAAGATGGGGATTACTTCTGCACCCTTCCATGACTCCGGCACCGGGGATCCGCTCAATAGACTGTTGATATAAATAGTAAAGAACGCAGCCCAGCCTATTGGATTCGCTTTGAAAAGGTCTCCCGGAATGCCGTCAGGACCTGGTGCCTTGGCAAATACAATCTTATCAATTGCAGTTTGAACCTCCTTCTCCTCAACACTTGGGAACAAGACATGATCATGGAATTTTACTACAGACCCTGGGCTGGTAGGCTGATCTACCACAACCTCAGGACCTGCGTACAAGTTCTTGAAGTGGTTAAACCATTCCCCATCCGTGATGTGGTTAGGGATTTGCGCCTGGGCACAGCTGGATGATCTTCTCATGATAGACCAAAAGAGCTCGCCATTTTTTGCATGGCTCGCTAATTTCAGTGAAACCCAGCGCTGTTCTTCCCAGACTTTTTTGGCAGATGCGAGGGCTTGCCTATAAAGCAACCTCGCTTGCCTAACCTCAGCGGGATTATTGGATTTGATTGCAGAAATTAGGCGATTTTTCTTAGTTCTGCAGTCTTTATTGAACCAATCATTCTCTCTTTCAACTCTGGGGTTAGGTTTTTTCCTGCGGTCAATGAACAATGCCCCAATTGCATTCATAGAATCCACATAGACTTTAGTATAGCTAGAGTTGTCCTCGGATAATGAGGAAAGCCTGGTGGTGTAATCAGCGAGGATGTTCTCCAACGCAAGAAGTTTGGTATCACTAAGGGCAATTTTGGACCATTTAAGGGATCTGCCACAGTTAGAAGGCTCAAGCTTCTTGGTCAACAGCTGTGTACCTGGTAGAGGGGAAATAGCCTGTCTATGCCAGACTTCACGCATGGTGAGAGACAGGGGGTTATGGTCACTGGATGTTGATGGTATTACAACCATATCAACGACAAATTTCCATCCCCTCCTGTCAATTAGGATGTAGTCTATTCTGCTTTGACTGCCTACTCTGTTGAAAGTATTAGCGCCCACTAGATCAGATGGGGTGCGTCCATTGACAGCTCTTAAACCGAATTCCAACGCTAAGGCGTTCATTTGGATTACAGCAGGGGTCCATCTTTTAACGGGGTTCAAGGAGAGTGAAGGGATATTCCATCTAGTGTCCTCGTCATGTGCGCCCAGTAAATCTTCTGCGGCAAGTGGTTCAAAAGAACAATTGAAATCACCGGCGACAAGAAGATAAGAATTCGAGGTGCATGCAGAGAGTGTCTCTGAAAGTGCTGTAATGGTAAGCGACTTAGCACCCCCTTGAGTGCCACGAGAATAAACATTAAGAAGTTCCCAGGGTGGACTGTTCTGAGTGTCTTTGATAGTGAGTCTCATTATATCAGGCGTGGAGCGACCGTCAATGGTGACCATCAGGTTGAGATCCGCCTTGATCCAAACCATGAGGCCCCCGGAGGGGCGCCCACGGCCTGACGAGATAGCTGGTTTAAAAAAGCAACAGAACCCCGATTTATATATTGGATCGACACTCCAGGTTTCCTGGAAGATACATATATCGTGTTCTTCTATGAATGCGTTCCAGTCAGGGAGATCTAGCTTGTTACGTAAACCAGCTATGTTCCAAGAGACAATCTTGAGAAGACTAGGTGTAAACACCCCGGGAGTTGAAGCACTTGGAGGATAAATTTGAGGGGGGTCAGGACTAATAATGGACCTCGTCGGGCTCGTTAACATGATTGATAAATTCGACCCCAAATGTTCAATCACTGAGGTGGGCTCTAGGGGACAACTTACTGAGAAAAGCGGAGGAGAGACTGGGGTAACTTTACTATCCTCCAGTCAATCGACAGCTTCAAGACTGCTAAAACGATTTACTGTAGGAATAAAGTCTAAGGGTGGCAGATGTATAGGCCGACTCCCCAGTGGAGGGCCTCTCCCTTTTCCATGTACAATTGTCCAAGGTTCTGTGAAATGACCAGGGGGATAAAAATAGGTTAAGGGGAGAGTTGAAATGCATGATCCTATGGTGGTCGACCTCCAGTTGCAAATATACTCAACTGTTCTGGTGTCCTTGAAGTTAATTAGGATGCAATCCCCCTTTATGTTTTTAGCTAAGTGGCCTACCCATGGAACCCGTCGCACCATAAGAATTTTGGCGCTGATGTGCGGAGGTAATGGTCTATTTGTGTTGAGCCAGTACACAACCCTATTCCTTAGGGTTGCGGGTGACTCAAGTACATTACTCTCCAATTCGGGCACTCCTGCCAAGATTACAACATATGGAGCTGTTTCAGGAGGCAAGTTGGGAGTATTAGCCATGGTTATAGACTCTGGTGTTAAAGGCCTAGCAACCTCTTTTAAATCTGTTTTACTGGACAAGATGGGTTTCCTTGAGTTGCCTGCTCTGATGGAGATGTCTGGTGTAATTAAGGGTTGGCTTTCGGTTTGGGCTGGTGGTAGAGGTTTAGGGGCCAACGGGACTTTCTTAGCTCTAGGGTTGGCAGATGGGTTTGGGGCCTCTGGACTAAGAGTGGTGCTTGGTGCAATGGACAGACCCCCTAGGATGCATTCGATCCTGGCTAGATGTTCTTCGATTTTGAGTAATCTGTCCTGCACGGGACAAAGAGAGGACCTAATTAAATCCCGTATGTCATGCAAATGCAATGGGTCAGGGGTCCCTCCCTTGGCCGCTACGCTTTGCCCATCTCCCTCCTCCTGGCTCATTATCCTTATTGATGTAAAAATAGATTGGGGGACAGGGTCATCCAGTGGGGCCCCCTGTGAGGGTTGCTCGGTGATGTCAGGGGTTTTATTCATTTTTCCCATTTGATTTGGCACCTTATGTTTGCTTTTAGATTGTTTTCCCTTTCTGCCAATATTGGGCGGGCGCCCTTGTTTTGTTTTGGGAATAGCCCCCAAGTTACGCTCCCGAAGCTGCCTGGTGCTACACTCCGGGGCTGTGCTAGGGGCAAACGGCAGTGGGCAAGGAGACAATAACAAAGAGTCGAGGACCAAAGACTGGTCCTCCACTAAGGTATCAGCAACCGTTCCGCTAGCTGGCAGCTCCTGGGCTGATGGATCTGTGTCAGATCTAGCTGAGCTTGTGGGAGATAAAGTTTGACGTGCTGGAGACCGAGCATTAACAAGGTATCCCAGGGAGGACCTTCTGGCGGCTGCCAGATCCTGGGAGACGCGGCGCTCCAGAAGCATTATTTCTTGATCAATGACACAATTAACTTTAGTCACAAATTGGTCCATTGTCCCCGTGAAATGAGCATTTGCCGCCCTGGCTTTGCTGTCCTTTGGTGGCATAATAATGGCCAATAGAACAAGCTGCAAGGTGGGCTGGTACAACAAGAGCAAACACAATAATTAATAAATGTTCAATTTCACATGACACTGTTGTACGCAAGGCGCCTGTGGAAAAAGATGAGGCAACAGTACCTTAGATGAAGTGGTGTGCAGAAAACGTTAGAGGGGTTGCCCAGCCCAGTCCGTTCCAGGCAGTGACGGGCAAGGACGGACCCGCCCTTGGCCCGGGCTTCGCCCGGGCGCTGCCCGCGCGCGTCCCGCGCTGCGTGAGGTCCCTGTCGATTTTAAAGACCTCCGGCGCTCCTGGATGATGCAAGTGGATGGCGCCTCGCTGGGAACTCTGGGGGATGTAGTCCCTTCAGTCCCCGGCGCCGTTTCTCGCGCAACTGGAGCGAGAGACCCTGCTGCTGAAGTCCGTTCCCCTCACGGTGGTGTCATCTGGTGAGCTAGGATAGTGGTGGCAAAAGAGAGAGTGATATTGCTGCATTCAAGCGTCCCGCGCTGCGTGAGGTCCCTGTCGATTTTAAAGACCTCCGGCGCTCCTGGATGATGCAAGTGGATGGCGCCTCGCTGGGAACTCTGGGGGATGTAGTCCCTTCAGTCCCCGGCGCCGTTTCTCGCGCAACTGGAGCGAGAGACCCTGCTGCTGAAGTCCGTTCCCCTCACGGTGGTGTCATCTGGTGAGCTAGGGTAGTGGTGGCAAAAGAGAGAGTGATATTGCTGCATTCAAGCGTCCCGCGCTGCGTGAGGTCCCTGTCGATTTTAAAGACCTCCGGCGCTCCTGGATGATGCAAGTGGATGGCGCCTCGCTGGGAACTCTGGGGGATGTAGTCCCTTCAGTCCCCGGCGCCGTTTCTCGCGCAACTGGAGCGAGAGACCCTGCTGCTGAAGTCCGTTCCCCTCACGGTGGTGTCATCTGGTGAGCTAGGGTAGTGGTGGCAAAAGAGAGAGTGATATTGCTGCATTCAAGCGTTCATTTCTTAACCATAAGATGATCTCATTTCCCCTCTCCTTATTATATCTGAATTAGATTGTTCTTTATTATAATATTTTTCGATGTTATACACTATATTATTCTATTGTTTCATCTTATGTTCAATTGTAACTCTGGTACCTTTATTATTACATCAATAAAAATTATTTAACAAAAAAGAGTTGACTGTATTGAAAGGGTGGCTACGGGGCTACGCACCACCAATTATAAGTACATTTCAGATCATAGTGGACACACTGGTACATTGATTTACACCAGGGGATGCACACAACATTCATATATTGCACACAGAAGGGGCAAGAGAGCTCCTTTCCTGACCGTAGTAGGGCAGTTGCAACAATGAATCACCCCCTGCATCTTCATCAAACAGATATAGAAAAAATAACTAAAAACCGGAGTACTATCCCAAGATTTCATACAGATCAAGTGACAAGTATGGAGGAGGATATTTCTAGAGAAGAAATAAAGTCGTCATCCAGGGGATGCTCCCAACAAGGCACCAGAGGCTGACATGCACCCTCCAGAGTTTCATCAGGCCTATGTGGAACTGCACCCTGATTGAACTCTTGGAGGTGCATCGGGAGGCTAAGCAGCTTGGAAGATTGCCACAGACTATGCGTAGTAATTATAACAAAGCTGCCAAAGCCAGACAGGGATCATTTGCTGCCTGGGTCTTACCGGCCTTTGTCCATTATGAATGTGAATGCCAAGGTACTATCCAAAACAATTGCAAAGAGAGTGCAAAAGTAGTGGGCTCACTGGTCCATGGGAAACAGTGTTGCTTTATATTGGCTAGCAGCACTTATAAATATTCGGAGTCTAACGCATGTTATGCATACCATACAGGACTCACATATGGAAGCAGTGCTAGCAGCCTTGGATGGAAAAACAAACCTTTGATACCACAGTTAGGTCCTATATATGGGTCGTTCTTCAAAAAATGGGTGTCAGACTGAGTTGAATGTCCATGGTATATTCTGAGCCTGTGGTGCGAGTTAGATCTGCCGGTTACATCTCAGAGGTGTGGGAGGCAGACAAAGGGACCAGGCAGGGTTGCCCCCTGTCCCCTCCCTTATTTGCATTCTCAATGGAATCAATGGCAATACAACTGCCAGCCTCATTACAGGAGTGGGGTTTACCAGTAGTTTACATAGTCACTATATGCCCAAGATGCCCTCATTTACTTTGTCCTTTGACCCATAGCCGCTGTCTGTGCTCCAGGCATTCGGCGAAGACTCTGGATTAAATATCAATAAGATAAGACCTTAATGTTCCCACTGGCTAGATTAGTGGGACAACCCTTAAAGGAGCTGCCCAGAGTGGAATTGAGATTGGAGCTCGACAGGTTTCACTCTATGGGAACTCATGTGGCACATACAGCAGTGTTCTGCTATATGATTATAATATGGACAAGGTGCTGACTGATCTCTGGGACAATTTGGGAACAAGTTGCCAGTTTCTGTCATGGGTAGGATTGCTATTACCCCCAAAACAAATCTTCCCATATGCTTAAACACCCTGTAGAATTCAGTGTGCCAAATGTCAATAGCAGCCTTCAGGGAAATATAGTCACCTATGCTCCCTGATATGGGTGGGTAAGAGAAGAAGGGTAGGGTAGGGCTGAGAGTCCTAAAATTAAATGTGGACTAGGATGTGCTTGGGTTTCTGACCCCAAATTGTGTAACATGGTGACACAGCTACAGCATGTCACCAGATGGTGCTTAGAACAAGGTAGCTAGGAGAAATGACTTCTTGCTGGTGACCCTGGAAGAGAGCATTTACTAGCATGCCTGATGACAGGAACCCAGATAGATTGGCAATGCCCTTATGCCCGGGAAGTGGCTAGTGTATGGTAGTGTGGAAATATGGATTTTTCTGGTCAGTTATGTCCCCTATCTTGGACCCCAACGGTCTCATGTATAAATCACAAATACATGTATGTTTCCTCCAGTTCCAGTTATGAAGACGCAAACACATGTGCGTCCATCGTCAACATGTCCTCTTTCAGATCCGCCATGAATGGGCCGGATATTGTATTCCTAAGTATGAAAGGCCACCGGCTTTATATGGTTCACTTATCCCATTTTACAGTTCAGACGAGTAGGCCCTGATTCTGCCATCAAGTCTTTTCTGCCTTCTGCCTCTGAAAGCTCCAGTCCGAGCTCGCATCTGTACCCATGAACTTTGTCCTACTCCCTGCGCGGCTAACGGTGCCTGACTCCAGCCTGTTGCTTGCCAAAAACTGTATTTCACCTTCAAGATTATCTGCTTTGCTCCGCTCCCTATCCAATGCATTCCTGTCTAGTAGTTTAAGTAAACATTCTTTCAGCTACCGAGCAAAAGGCCCGGCTTCTCTGTCTTCATGCAAGTAATTCATAGTCCTGTTACTATGAAAGATTTCGGCCCTCGCATCTAGTGTAGACACTTAGACGCTTGTACACGCATTAACAGTCAGTATAGTCAGTATAGAATAAGATTCTATCGTAAGAAGACCTTTCTTTTTGGATAACACAGTTCTTTAAACATAGGATATTAGATATGATTTGGGATTAGGTTGACATAACCCCAGACTTCTGTCTCCACATGTAGAGCTAAATGTCAAGTCTCCCTTCACCCCCTAGTTACACGTCAGTCACACGTCATGCTGCTGCGTGCGCATCTCTGCCGAGTATTTCTGCTGACATTGCGAAATTCTTTCATGGAACCACCCATTTATGACGTCATATCCAATGACGTTCTTTAGTTACACCCAGTTACACCTACTTTAGTGACGCATGTATGTTCTTATCTTTGCTATCAATTGTTACGCCTCCTCCATTTGTCTTACTGTAATGCCTATTGTATAAAAATGATTACCTGTCAATAAAGTTGGGTCTTCACTTCCTGAACCTTCGTGGTGATGGAATATGGAGCTCATCGATTTAAATTGATTATGGAATAAAGCCCGTTCCGAACCTCTAAATACCACGGATTCTGCCTCTTATTTTACTGAGCTATTGTTATAGATTTTCCGCATCAAATTAAGTCCCGGTAATTAAATTATTAACCACAGGAATGGCGCCCGAATAGGGACACTTTCTCATCTCACGCGCCGGAGGTGCGTTGCAGGCCCGGTCTCCTGTCACAGCTGGACGGACAACAACGCGTACCCACAGGATTTCCTGTATCTCCCTCCGGCCGAGCGGGGGTAACTGAGGCTGCGATCAACACCCAGACGAGGCGGTGAGAAGTGCGAAGTATCCCGACCAGAGCCTAGCTGAGAGAGCAAGATCCGAGGTATACAGAGGCCCACCAGTTCCGAAATTCCGAAGTTCCGAAGTATCGAGTCGAGTCTAGTCCGGTCCGAGTCCAGTTCAGTTCAGTTCCAAGGCTTTCCGTTCCGAGCTACCCGGTGAGTACCATTGTCGGGGAGGCGTTCTGACGTGCACATAGGTTGTGCCGGTCAAGACGGGTTTGGGTACACAAATCCGGTCTGCACTGTTTCAGCAGTGTATCTGTACTGTTTAGCAGTATATCAAGTATGTCTAGTATATGAAGTCAGAATTATCTAGTTAGTATCGAGTATTATGCTTAGTGAACGGCCATCATTGTTGTTCATTAAATGTTAAATGTTTTAAATATGTTCTGCATATTGTGGTGTGAATGACTGTTCTTTATTGTGTTTTCGTTGTATTAAACGTGTTCAAAATTAGATATCAGATCAGATCAGTTCTCAAAATGCCGCTCTTTTCGAAATTAAGACAGATCAAAACTAGAAAAGGGTTACTCGAAGAAGCTGTTCCCATTCCTCCTAGGGACACTCCAGGGTACTTTATGTATCATAAACATGGCCTAGACGCCATATTATTTCTTGATTTATGGGTAGACTACACCAAGGAATTACCAGAAAGTCAGAGGTGGCCCGCAGCTGGGACCTGGGATGCAGAGTGCATCGTGAAAGTAGAGGAAGAATTATGGAAAAAGAAAGCTAGACAATCACAGAAAGACGCCATTGAATTATGGCGTAAAGAATCGTATAGACGTACAGAAAAAGCACGTAGACAGGAAGAGAAGAGTAAGGAGAATTCAAATAAAGTTCGAGAAAATATATTAATTGAAGAAGGTATTCGAGTAAAATCAGAACAAGTAGACAGACAACGAAATACCCTTATGAATGGTATGTATCCTCTCCTGGCCGAAGGATTACCTAAGGCTACGCCGGAGATACCGAAAGACTTGCCACCCCCATTGTTTCCGATAAAGGTACATCCCAAAGGACATCCCAGAACCGCAGAAGATGTTTTTCTATCCTCTTATTTAGACGACGCAGCTCCCGAGTATACTAATGCTGCGCCACATAGACCGCCTGCAGAGGGGGTTCAACGCCAAGACCCTCTTCCCTCTGTACCTCCGCAACAGCAAATTCCGACACAAGTTCAGGCAAGCACATCTGCTTCGACATCTGTATCCACACCTATAGTTGCTATATCACGTTCGACGAATCCTTTCGCATCCAGCACCCCAGGTGGGGCTACCGGAGGTGCATCAAACATTTTTTCCACGCCACCCAGAGTAAATAAACTTTCCTTTCAAGAATTAGCTCACCAACGTACGCCCAAACTAGTAACTCCCAACACGCTCAAGGAACTTCTAATAGACTGTAGATATGACCCGGTGCCCGGAAAAGGGGACGAAATGATGCTAGCATCATTACGTATCCGACGAGCTGCTATATATTTAGGGAAGCTACCAGGAATGACTACGCACTTAGAAAATATATATCACTTTGTCCAGTCAGGACGAGATTCCGAAAGTATTGACAGAGCCATGGAGTACCAAAAAGTGGAAATACAGGGGGAACTGTTACGTTTCCTCATAAATTGTGTGATTAGAAATCAAGACCGACCAGGGGTAAATCCGAAAGAAATGCAAATTCTTACCACATGGAGTCAGAATATATCAGAGGGGAGACACGATAAACGATCATGTATAGTAGCTATGTGCCGAAAAATCCGCAAAGAAATAGAACGAATACACGAAGACAGATTAGCAGTAGACGAACCTGAACAAACCGAGGAGGAGGAAGAATTAGAACTACCCACAGGACAGTTAGAAACCATGGCCTATGTAGGTAGAGGAAGATCTTGCAATAATACTAGATGCTTCACTGATCCGATACGTCCGGTACGTCCAGATAATAGCAGTAATTTCCAAACTCCTATAATAAATATAAGGTCCCCCGAACATTCGTTCCAAGCCGTTGACAAACTACTCCGAGAACGAAGGGGTTATCATATACTCGATTCTATGGACGAACAAGAATTAGCCAGGTCAGCCGTTCATTGGGTTGACAGTCCCGGAAAATATAGTGATGATACATTAGCACACACGTTTTTGAACCTCGCTCCAGATGAACAGCGTTTAGGTGGTACCTATATGATTCAACAACTCCTTATATTATATAAAGGCCAACACTCCGATCCTGGTCCATTACCTGATATATTGACTAAATTACTCACGAATAAATGGAGAGGTTCAGGTACTGAGTTAATTAGAGAAATACTAGAATACAGAAAGCAGTACATTCTTTTTGTATGTCCCGAACATGTTTCACTGCCCATCAAGGAAAGAACGACGTACTATATGGATAGACAGAATCCCTTACGCGAAGTGCACCCGATAAAAGGTGACGACAATCAGTTTAAACGTGTGTTTGTATACACACCCATATCTAAAATAGAACTATTGGAAATGAAGAAGGTGGTACCAAGTCATGACAAAGACCCAGCAGGTTTCCACCGTGAAATTAAAGACATGTTGCTCATGGGAGAGTATACCTATCCAGACATTATGACAATACTGAAGGTATTAATGCCTGCGGGCATTTATGAAAAACTCAAGGAAAAAGATTGGGAAGTGGGAGACCAAAAGATAGATTGGACCGCATTAGAAAACGAGGAAAAAGCCCGAGGTCCAGGTGCAGGGCTTGGGGAGAAGACCAAAACACTACCAGGTTTACTAGTACAGGTACTGCCACGTTTATTAACTACGAAAAAGGAAGACTGGGGTGCAATATCAGCCTGTAAACAAAAGCAAGATGAAGACACTAGTGATTTCTATGCCCGATTCGAAAAATGTTTTGGTATAAATAGTGGAATAAAAGCAAGTAGCGAATCTTATCCACATCTGTTTGTGACAAAGTTAGTTGAAAATTCTTTGCCCCAAGTTAAGAATAGAGTATTGAAATTCGAGAGTACCTGGCAAGGTAACACTCCGTCACAAATGTTACAGATGCTACAGTACCATCACAATAGAATTAGAGAGGAACAAGAACATGAACAAAGACGCATGAAAGACACGAAAATGAAAATGCTAGTTTCCCAGACAGTTCCAGCTGACGGTCATAAAAAGGGTATGACACAGTCCAGTGTTCCAACAGGTCCTGTAAAAGGGACATGCAACTATTGTAAACAGCCAGGTCATTATGTACACGATTGCCCAGTTTTAAAACATAACATCGCCATAGGTAATACTAAAGAAAGACCACGGCCACCTAGACAGGATCAGAACACACAAGGAGCTCCGCAGCATGCACAGTCCATGCCAGCTCCGCAACAGTCCATGCCAGCTCCACCACAGCAGCCTATTGCTGCCACACAAACAACGACACGACAGATGTACCAGACCGCACAGTATGACTATCCTGATTATCAACGATACTCATGAAACAGCCTAGAGAGGGAACTTGGCTTACCCCTTATTGAGGTCCCTGTAGATCAAGAAGGACCTTATGTACACAGTGAACTATTAGGCCAAGATAGAAAATTTTTACTTGATACAGGGGCAAGCCGAACAACAATAAAACGTAGTGAAGTTCCAGGGGCACCCCTCTCAGGCTCACAGAATATTTCCCTTGGCTTTTCAGGAAGACCTATCGTTAACGAAGTATCACAGCCTCTTCCCCTTACGATTGGTCCTTTGACACGAACTACAGATTTATTGCTTACTAAATCATGCCCAGAAAACTTGTTAGGTATAAAAACTTTGAAAGCTCTAGGAGCTATAATATGTTGTTCTCCGGAAGGAGTAAGATTGTTTTTACGTGATTTCAAAGGGCACTATGTGTCCCGAGACATGGATTCCCGACTACAGACTTTACCCACACATTTATGGGCACAAGGCCCTACAGATGTTGGTTGCATGAACATTACACCATATCGAGTCACACTAAAGGCAGGAGTGGTACTACCACGAATGCGACAATACAAGTTACCCCCAGATGCTGTAGTGGCTTTACTGCAAATCATTGACGAGCTTATTGGCCAAGGAGTGGTTGTGGAGACCGACTCCAATGTATGTAATTCACCGATAATTCCGATTCTTAAACGAACTGATCCAAAGGCTCCGCCAGTATATCGATTGGTTATTGATCTGCGCGAATTAAATAAATGTATTGTACCACAATACCCCGTAGTTCCAGACATTTCTTCATTACTGACAGCTATTGATTCCGAAGCAACATTCTTTACTGTAATTGATCTCAAGAATGCCTTTTTCAGCGTCCCAATAGATCCGGAAAGCCAATACTTGTTCGGATTTAGTTTAAATGGACGAAGCTTTAAATTCACACGCGCACCTCAAGGATTCACAGAAAGCCCCAGCATCTATAGCCAAGCACTGAAACGAGAACTTGACAGTATACACATGCCGGTCAACACTGCCCTGCTTCAATATGTCGATGATCTGCTGATCACCGCTAGAAGCGAACCTGAATGTGAAAAAGCCTCACTGACGGTTTTACATTTTTTGGCCGAAAAGGGGCACAAGGTGTCCCCTTCTAAGCTGCAATTCTGTGTCCAGCGAGTTGTTTACCTTGGTCACTCGCTGTCCAAGGAGGGAAGGCAGCTTACACCCGACCGCATCCAGGTAATTGCTAACATGCCAATACCCAAGACACAAAAGGAGGTGCGGGCTTTTATAGGCCTCACTTCATATTGTAGGCAGTGGATCCCTCAGTATGCATTTCTAGCAAAACCACTCATTCAATTGACAACACAGGAGGCAGCCACATCGACTGTCCTCCCTTGGACTCAGGAACATACACACGCTTTTGAAAGCCTAAAGAAAGCTTTATGTCAAGCACCCGTTTTAGCAACACCATGTTACAGCAAACAATTTACGCTCTTTGTTACAGAACGCGAAGGTACTGCTTTGTCAGTACTCACACAGGAACAAGCAGGATCACACAAACCGTGTGCTTATTTTTCTAGTACATTAGATCCCGTAGCTCAGGCTCTGCCTGCGTGCCTGAAATCAGTGGCAGCAACAGCTTTAGCAATTAGACAAAGCGATGCCATAGTGTTAGGACACCAATTGACAGTACAAGTACCACATGCAGTAGAGGTTCTCTTGAACCGCACACAGACACAACACTTGACTATAGCACGACTCACTGGTTACGAGTTAACATTGTTTCAGCCACATATAGAAATCAGACGTTGTAGTACATTGAATCCTGCTACACTGTTACCAGTAAACGGAACAGACCCACTTGCACATGATTGTATTGAAGTTATCACTATCACGACGAAACCTAGACAAGACTTGACAGATGTCCCATTGTCAGATCCAGACCTGACGTTGTATGTAGATGGTTCATGTATGAGAACAAGTACAGGAGAGTTAGTGGCCGCGTATGCAGTCACAACAGACACTGAAGTCATTGAAACAAATCGTATTAATACCTTGTCAGCTCAAGCAGCAGAGCTCATCGCTCTGACACAAGCCTGTATTCAAGCTACGAATAAGAAAGTCAACATATATACTGATTCACGTTATGCATTCGGAGTTGTACATGACTTCGGCGTGCTGTGGCGAGAGAGAGGTTATTTAACTTCCCACGGTACCCACATCCAGCACGGACCCCTTATTCATGCCTTACTAGATGCAATACATCTATCTACTGCAATATCAATTATGAAATGTAAAGCTCATACGAAAGTTACTGATATCATTTCCCAAGGCAATGATTTAGCTGACAGAACAGCTAAACAGACTGCTCAAACCCACACGTCTGACATGACAAAGACAATAGTTCCGACACCAACACATTGCATGACAGTTAAGGATCCCGCTCTTGATGTAATCGACATACAGACACATGCTACACCAGATGAAATAAAGAAATGGACTGAATTAGGAGGGACCCAAACGGATCAAGGATGGATGACGAGGGAAAAATCTGTGTGGTTCCTTCCTGATTCAATGGTCCAAGTTATCATTAACACTGTACATAGTCCAGCTCACCTAGGAGAAAAAGCTATGCTAGACAGCATTCAACACATTTGGTTCAACAAACATTTACGAGCAGCAGCTAAACAAAAAGTCCGTACCTGTATGATCTGTTGTCAGTTTAACCCAGGTAAAAGCATTCCCGTAGAACAGGGTGGATTTCGGCCTCCTGATCACTCTTTTGAAGTCCTCCAGATGGATTATATCCAGATGGAACGATGTCGAGGATTCAAATACGTTCTTGTAGTTGTTTGTGCTCTTTCCCGTTGGACAGAGGCATACCCGGTTTCAGATTACACTGCCCCGACTACTGCCAAACAGTTAGTTCGAGAATTCTTCCCACGGTACGGTTTACCACGTGCTGTCTACTCAGATAACGGCCAGCCGTTCTCCTCCGAACTAATGAAACACGTTTCACTTTTGTTAGGCTATCAGTGGAGATTCCACTGTGTCCGACACCCCGAGGCAGCAGGTCTCGTGGAACGACATAATCAAACTCTGAAAATTAGATTGTCCAAAATATGTAGAGAGAAAGGTGTCGACTGGGTAGTAGCCCTACCAGTTGCACTCTTTTACATGAGAATGGTAGCGCACTCTCGAACAGGGCTATCCCCTTATGAGGTGATCTTCGGTAGACCACCAAATATGTGGGGGACGCCTATACCACGCAAAATAACTGATGTTGACTGTAACATGCTGACAGATTACTTGGCTTCCTTGATGTCTGCACTACAATCTTGTCGTTCACAGGTAGCTGCAGCCTTTCCCGACAACACCGAGGTGAAACCCCATGACGTAATTCCAGGGGATCTAGTTCTAGTGAGGAACTTTGATCGGAAGTCCCAGCTGGATCCTAGGTGGAGATCGCCTCAGCTCGTATTGTTAACAACGAGGACAGCCGTGAAGATCGAAGGTCGAAAAGGCTGGATACATTCGAGTCATATCAAGAAATTTCATGGACTACCATCTGATATAGAGACTAAACCCTGTATTTCTTCACCGATTGACTCAAAGCTTCCTTTGGTTGAACAAAATAACTCAGAACAATATAGACTAAAACTTAGGTCTAACAAGTCAGGCAATTTGATTGTTTAAGTCCTCTCCAAGGTGAATCGGTCGAATTTGTCTCTGACATGTATCAATTAGACCTGTATAGAGAAAGAAACAGAAGGATCAAGTTGAAACGACATGCGTACTGTAAATCAATGCGTAGTCATTGCACAGTGACGTTATTAATTTTGTTTTTCCTAAGTCTTTTAATAATTACTGCAAGTATATTGTTGCACACATATTATCCTATTTCTAAACATGTTCATAATATTACTGCTGAACATTCTTTTAGTGAATTTCCCCCGCATGAGTTATCATATAGATTTGCGCTGCGCAACAACACTTTTATTAGTATGTTACATCATTCCCATCAGGTTAGCAATGCTACAAATTGTTGGATATGTGGCCGACTCCCTCCCTATCAGAACTATCAAGGAATTCTGCCTCTCTTCCCATATCCGTTCACACACAATGGCTCCTGTGGAGCATGGTTTAGTTTAATTAATTCCCTAGATTCGAATTCCGCAGTTTATCAAGACAACTGGGTATGGGGAAACTTGCACTTAGTTTTACTCAAAGTCTGCCACCCCAACAAGGAGGGACTTCCCAAAAGAACAGGAACTGATCTAGAAAATGAAGTATATGGATTAGGTAATTTCACGCTTAACCTCATGATCCTGAATGTCGAATCCGAAGCTGCCCCAATTTTGCCCGCTATGTCAGTATTTCCAGTTAAAGGTGAATTATGTATAAGAAAGAATGGCTCTATACACATGGGCCGCAGTAAATGCACCACTGTAATAGAATTCAGTGATCAAGGCAAGTCTACATTTAAAGCTTCTCGCCATTCCTACTTTGTATGTGGTCAGACTGCATATATACGTTTGCCTCTAGATTGGGATGGTACCTGCTACATTGGATTCCTTTTGCCACCTGTTTTTCTAGCTCCTCCTGATTATCATAGAAATACTCATTTAGTACACAATAGAGAACGGAGAGATCTCCCAATAGTCGATTACACTGAGACAGCATGGGAAAAATACACAGATTTCAATAAAGGTCTCTTTCCCTATATAGGTACAGTTACCAATAGTAAGCTGATACGTAGATTAACCAGAACCCTTGAAGCAGTAGTGAACGAAACTATTTCCGCCTTAGGCAATTTAACAGAAGAGCAGTCTGCTATGCGGATTGTTGTGCTTCAAAATCGTCTTGTCCTTGACGTCATCCTGGCCGATAGGGGCGGAGCTTGTAGGGTCATCGGATCAAACTGTTGCATTTTCATACCAGAAAATTCGCCATCTGTATATAAAGCCATAACTCGCCTTCATAAGATTGTAAGCCAGATACACCAGAATCCAGGCACCTGGACTTGGTCCAGTTGGTTTTGGAGTGTATTATCTACCTTCGGATGGAGGGTCCTATCCTTCCTAGGTATTGGCTTTCTCATACTATTCAGTTGCTGTCTATGTCTACAATGTGGACCAGCGATCTGTGGTCTGTGTGCCACATCGTGTATTCCACCACCAAGATTTCACTCATCACGGAAGAAGAAAGAAGAACAAATGATGCTATATGAACAGATCGATGGATTAATGAAGATTGATATCTCTTGACGGGCAAGTAGGGGACAAGGAGGGAATGTGGAAATATGGATTTTTCTGGTCAGTTATGTCCCCTATCTTGGACCCCAACGGTTTCATGTATAAATCACAAATACATGTATGTTTCCTCCAGTTCCAGTTATGAAGACGCAAACACATGTGCGTCCATCGTCAACATGTCCTCTTTCAGATCCGCCATGAATGGGCCGGATATTGTATTCCTAAGTATGAAAGGCCACCGGCTTTATATGGTTCACTTATCCCATTTTACAGTTCAGACGAGTAGGCCCTGATTCTGCCATCAAGTCTTTTCTGCCTTCTGCCTCTGAAAGCTCCAGTCCGAGCTCGCATCTGTACCCATGAACTTTGTCCTACTCCCTGCGCGGCTAACGGTGCCTGACTCCAGCCTGTTGCTTGCCAAAAACTGTATTTCACCTTCAAGATTATCTGCTTTGCTCCGCTCCCTATCCAATGCATTCCTGTCTAGTAGTTTAAGTAAACATTCTTTCAGCTACCGAGCAAAAGGCCCGGCTTCTCTGTCTTCATGCAAGTAATTCATAGTCCTGTTACTATGAAAGATTTCGGCCCTCGCATCTAGTGTAGACACTTAGACGCTTGTACACGCATTAACAGTCAGTATAGTCAGTATAGAATAAGATTCTATCGTAAGAAGACCTTTCTTTTTGGATAACACAGTTCTTTAAACATAGGATATTAGATATGATTTGGGATTAGGTTGACATAACCCCAGACTTCTGTCTCCACATGTAGAGCTAAATGTCAAGTCTCCCTTCACCCCCTAGTTACACGTCAGTCACACGTCATGCTGCTGCGTGCGCATCTCTGCCGAGTATTTCTGCTGACATTGCGAAATTCTTTCATGGAACCACCCATTTATGACGTCATATCCAATGACGTTCTTTAGTTACACCCAGTTACACCTACTTTAGTGACGCATGTATGTTCTTATCTTTGCTATCAATTGTTACGCCTCCTCCATTTGTCTTACTGTAATGCCTATTGTATAAAAATGATTACCTGTCAATAAAGTTGGGTCTTCACTTCCTGAACCTTCGTGGTGATGGAATATGGAGCTCATCGATTTAAATTGATTATGGAATAAAGCCCGTTCCGAACCTCTAAATACCACGGATTCTGCCTCTTATTTTACTGAGCTATTGTTATAGATTTTCCGCATCAAATTAAGTCCCGGTAATTAAATTATTTACCACAGTAGACCAAGGTAAAAGTAGTTGTGCGTAGACCTCCGTCTTCTATAAGGCTGCCAATTTGGTGGTTGCAATTATTTCTGATGAAAAACAGAACCATATCCATTGCCCGGTGGAAACCAGGGGGCGCAAAAACCTGGGTGACCTATACCCAGGAAAAATAATTGTATCACTTTCACTGAAGATGTTTGATTTGGGGCCGGGACAGTTTATACAGTTTTGTAAAATAACCAAAACAGCTAGAAATATCTGGATTGCTTTCACATCCACTCCAAAAGTGACAAATACATTTGAGGTTTTGCTTAAAATTGGGTCAACCAGTCGGTTGGTTTCTCTTAACTAGGATAGAGTGTAGACAGCTATGAATGTAAACTCTAAGTGGGATGAGGGCCTGAAAAATTGGGGTAAGTAAGTCACGTGCATAGGTATGTGATATGACCAGTAATGCACGCTGAAGCTTGCACCTTTTTATGCATAATATCACATCTATCTAACATCTGTGCGACTACATGGAATTTATCCAGGCATGCTGTACATGTGCCCTAGGTGTGCTGGTTGTTTACATATGACTTCACTCGAGGCGTATTCGTGGGAAGATAGTTCAGAAGTTTAGGTAGATTTCATGTATTAGGATAGACTCCTAATATATGAAACTCTTAGACTCTTAGAGGCTATCCCCTTCTACAAAAATAGGAAGATAAACCGCCGATTTGCCTCACTAGGACTAATTTTGGCAACAGAAGAAATTGTCATACTATAGTTATCCAGAATTGGACCCACTGTTCAAGCATGAACAATGGATATAGGAGAATGGACATCAGCATATGAGGAAGGTACAAATGGATGATAGGGTAGATGAGAACTGCATGATTTGGGCAGGAATACTAGATGAGTTACTGATCCCTGACATTGGTAGAATTCCTTCCCAAGCACCTCGGGTGTGAGCAGCCCAGCTCCGGAAGTAGGGAGACTTGGTTCACAAAGTTGATATGCAGAGAAGAACAAAAAGAAATGCACCTGACTATTGAAAAATGAATATATGGATTTTACAAACATGCAGTGGATGTATGTAGCAGTATAATGTACTACTTTTGAGTGTGATATGTACTGCCATTTCATGGTGAGATTACTACATATTTGTCAATCATGTGGAATCTGTACCTGCTACTAGTGTTTATGTACCTGTGGGTACATACAAAACTAAAGAGTTTTCCTATCTGAATGAACATTAAATTGATGTAAGATGGTGACTCTAAATATTTTTCAGAACAAAAAATGAAACACTTTTAAGAAAAACAACAACATAGCTGAAGGGCAGAAGAAGCCTCCAATCAGATGATAAGTGGTAGAGTAGAGGTGCCAATACAGCTAATGCAAGCATGCAACATTGATCCCTCACCCTGCTTTCTTGAAGAAGAAAACATGGTTAAGGTGCATAGAGCCCCGCAGAGTCTCCATTCCAGGTGCCAGCGCACAATTGATAGCTACATCGCTGAGAATGGTCTTGCTTGTGTTGCATGGTTGAGACAGATGCAGTGCAGCTACACTTCTGCAATACAATCTCAGTTGATTCTCACCTCAAAAACAGCGACACCTATATATTCAGGTGAAGAGAGTGAGAACAAAGGGATTGACCATGAAACACCAGGAATGTCCAGGCAAATCTAGTCTATGCACGATGAGCGTCTCTAAGAAATGGGGTTAATGGTTGGGCAGGATGTGAGACCAGAGCAAGTAATATGTCCACAATTTCCCCTTAGTGGAAAACATACACCCCATTGTACCACTTGGCTCCCTTAGAGTAGCGTAGTAGAACAGTCCAAGGCCTACTCAGGAGAGGTGCTGTGGGTTAGTAATCACCATTCAATAGCAAGCAATAATAACACTCAATAAATGATTATCCAGTCAGTGCATTTTCTTTGAAAAATGAAAAGTACATTTATTGCAAAGCTACTAAATATTATGCATTCATTTACAAATAAACACATCAGGCAGATTGAAAATACTTTTGGTGATTTTTTAAATCTTATTTGACCCTATGGGGTCATGACTCCAAAAATCACAGTACCCCCACCTATACCAACTAAAACATCACAATATAGGTGGTATCACATTAAAAGTACCAGGCCTACTGGCTTCGTTAAAGTGTCATCACAACAACATATAAGGCAGGCCTATTGACTTTGTCAAGGAGTCACCATATCAATCCATATGGCAAGCCTATTTGGTTGTCAAGGGGTCACAATATCAATACATATAGCAAGCCCATTGGGTTGTTAAGTGGTCACCACATTAAAATACCAATATTTCAAATATCACTGATATTAATACTCATGTTTAAATGAAAAAAATATGTCAGTAAAGAGTTGCAATAGTATTTAATAATCATTGACAGCAAAATGTTGTCAATAAAGCAATGAAAACCAACATAACTCATGTCTGTGACGTTTTGTACACAGTTAGGCTCATAGAACCAATCATTCTATGTTACCACATTCACAGGCTGGAGGAAAAAAGTCCCAGCCTTGGAGGTATTTGAAAAGTAATTATGTAAAATCTGGGGTCATGCATTTTGTGACCCCAGAAATTTAGAGTCAGTTTTCAAAAACAAAGGAAAGGGAAGCTCCTACACTCCTGCAGCCCCCTAAGCACTTCCTTAAACATGATGGTGGTGCCCCTTCTTTACTTGGGTCATCACAAAAGGACAGGAAAGTATCGGAATAAGCCTCTCCAGAAGTATTATGGGGTGCATTCATCACAGTAGCAGTGAATACTTTACTAATCTCTCTCCCACTGTGTTTGGGAGAGCTGCATGTATTTTCTTTTGTTTTTGTTTTTAGTCCCAGGTGTCCATGCCCAAAGGACACACGGGTGCTTTTTGGGTTGAGGGCAGCCCAGGGATCCTACTCCCAGTTGCCCCAGCCAGCTCCCGACCTGACCGTCACTCCTGGATGCCATATGGGCAGAGTGTTGCTTCTCTGGTGGCTGCCCCACTCCCCCCATACACAAGCAGAGGGAGCAGGAACTAGCCAACCGTAGATGGGTTAGAGTGACGCATTGTCCCTTCCTTCTTTGCTTTAGGAGCCTGGGGAGGGGGGTACTGGGTCCACTTTATAGTTTATGTGGGCTGGGGGATGGGGTCCCTGGGTCGATAGAGCATCTGTGGAGGCATTCTGTGCACACCATCTCCGTGGAAAAATAATTAATGAAATCTTAATTAAATATTGCACTGACCCCCGGCCACTGGCTCATTCTGGGGGTAAAGTTCAGAGATGCATCAGAGCCCCACACACTCCGTTGTTTAAAAAAGTTCAAAGGTCACCAAACTTTCAAGAAGCATGACTCTGCCCCCCGTTGGGCCAATATCAACAATCTTAGGATCGTTTTGATCCAGGTGGCGAGCTCTAGGCCACCTGAAGCTTCCTTCCCTTTAAGGGTTATATTCTGCAGGGAGCAGCTTTTACTGGCTCCATATGCCAGCTTTCCTCTTTGCTGTGCCCTCTACAGACCACATGGCCTCCTGGCCATCTTGTACAGTGTATGGGGGGCACGGAGTGAAAGACTTCCCCAACTGGTCCTCAGGGGAATCGAAGGGGGGCAAGCAGCATTTCCACCTGGAGTGACCCACTAGTCCTGGGGTCAGCTGTAGACAGAGTCCCCAGTCCATCAGGGGGATATTTCCCTCCCAGGACATGTTTGATATCAATTTTAACATGCCCTACTTTTAAATATCTGCACCCTACATATGGTGACTTTTTAATATTAAAAATGGAGGTTTAGGCCTGTTAAAAGGGGTATTATGACAGGTCCAATTTGCAGTTTAAAACTGTCACGGGCAGGTTACCTCTGTGTTGTGACCATACTGCTCGTGCCTACAGTCTTTTACATGCCGCCTGTACCCATGTGCATATGCGTGTGCACTCATGTTCATGTGTAACAAGCCCAGTGCCCCTTACCCTAACTGCATCGCAGGAGCCTTATCTTAAAAGGCAGACACTGGTAGTAACCAAGGGCGGTCTGGTTTACCATGAAATTACTTGGAGTGAGACTCAGGTAGAGAGAGACTCACCAACAATAAAGGTCTATAACCGTGTGATCAAAAAGCAAAAGACCTGGGTGTACTAAATGGGTAGAACTCATTTGCAACCGCAACAATATCGCACAGGGCTAGCAGCCCCTTAAATCAGCAGCTACCTTCCCAGTGTAGTGGTTATACTATTGTAAACACATTTATTATAAAGATATATATATTTTCGAGATATGTTGATTTTCACATTCCTATCCATACAAGAGACTGTCAAAGAGCCTTGTCCTTGATTTGGAATGTTGGAGCTGCTTTTAAGCATCACATCAGTGAGTTGCAGTGCCTGGCGGCAGCAAGGGTGATGCTTGGGGAAGGAGGGAGAGTGCCATACAGTTGTTGCTGCTGTTTAAATAATCTCTTCCTCTTTGGCAAGTGGCACCTTTGCATTGCAATGGTTGATGGACGAGCTGATTATGACAGAATTTAATCTTGCAGTTTTCTGCAAAGATTCAGGTACAGCTTTGTTTGTACTCTGCAATGAATGCTAACAAAGATGCCGATCCCTATACAACATAATCAATCAATCAATCAGGGAATTGTAAGCGTGGTACTCACCAGTGAGGGTCTCAAGGTGCTGGGGGGGATACGCAGATCCATTTAGCCAAAGAGCCAGGTCTTGAGCGTCTTCCTGAAGGTGTTCAGGGAGGGGGCGTGTCTGATGTCTGCTGGTAGCTTGTTCCAGGTCTTGGCCACAATGTGGGAGAACGATCTTCCGTCTGCCCTGGCTCTGTGGATGCACTGGGTTTCAGTCAATGCGAGGTTGGAGGATCGGAGGTTTCTTTGTGGTACCAAGAAGTTTATTCTGTCATTGAGGTATTTGGGTCTGTTCTTGTGTAGGTATTTGTAGGCGTGTGTGAGGATTTTGAAGGTGACTCTCTTCTCTACGGGGAGCCAGTGGAGCTTCTGCATTGGTGTCTCTAGTTCACCGCTGCCAGAATCACCCACTACTGCTGTAGCACTGTCCCCTACCTATGCCATAGCTGATGTTGCCACTAAATGAGGCTCTCCATGTACGTTGTATGGCACTGTGACCCATAATGCTGAAAGTAAAGCTGACAGGAATGGTGCTCAGCATTAGATAGCAACATAGGTGCCCAGTGACATAAATGAAAAAAACTCCACTATGCTGTCTTACCACTACACATCCACATAAGCACCTGAGCTACCACAAAGGACAATATGCGCTTCAGTGTAAAGGGGACTGGAGAGAACTTTGCCTCTGTCCCCTCAAGTCAGCAGTGGAAGGATATAACTCATCCAATCAGAACACAGTGAGACCGAAATGCTGCTGAGCATGGAAAACACAAGAACAGGGAGGAAGTGAATTAAGAATGGAGACCCAAGAAAGACAGAGACATCCAATCAGGAGCAAGAGGCTGACCCACAGTCGAATATAAGTATATGGTATGCATAGGAAACAGTAACGTGAGACACAAAAAATTACTTTAATTATTTGTAAGTGTGTTTTGTTACTACATCTATGTACAAAATTGGGTTATTGATTGAGTAGGGTGATAACCCTACTAAAGCAACAAGCATAGTCCTTGTCAAGGTGAACCACAAAGGTTACTGAATTATCCTGTTCTTAACCCTCTGGTAGCTTGGCATAAAAACAGCCAGGCTTAACTTAGAGCCACTGTGTTATGTATTTATGCAGCACACTAACAGTAATAAAGTGAAAACACAACACAAGAAAAATCCCACACCAATTTAGAAAAATCGAGAAAATGTTAATAAGTAAAACACCACAAAAATGAATTAAACCCAATCAGTAGAACCAGAGTAATTAAGTTTTTAGTGAAAAATAGCTCCTAAAAGATCAAGTCGCGAACTGCAGGCATATGGTAGAGTGAGACCGGGCCAAAGTCAAAAGTTAAGGCTGACCGCGATGGAGCACATTTTGAACACATGAGGTAGATTAGGCCAAGTCTTGACTTACCTTCGGACTTAAATGAAATTTTGGAGAAAAGTCCAGGAGAAGGTAGAGTTCAGCGTCTAGGAGTCCAAGGAGGAGTCATCGTCGGGGAGGATTGGACAAGGTCTTGTTGAATTGATCGATGATGGGGGAATAAAACTCAGAGTGGAAAAGGCTGGACTTGATGGATAGCCTGTCGCTGTTGAACCTGGTAAAGGTTTTTACTTTCAGATTCCAGTGGAACAAAGCTGCAGGCCATAGTCAAGAAGAGCTCCACAAGTCCGGATATTATCACTTGGAGGTCCCGCTGAACAGCATTTGCTGCTGTGGAGAAGAGCATAGCAGGTGCTACTGCAAAGTTAGACCGAACAGTGATGCACCTTGGGCAGATCAGCTGGCAGGTAGGTCCCAATATTCTTTTGGTTGTTCTGACACTTTTTGGTAAAATTGTTTCTATGTTATAACTTTTAAGGTTAGGCAGGAAAAGCACATCTGACACCACTCTGAGGGTCTTGGACCTGGGGGGTATCATTTGGGAAGTTAGAACTCACTCCAGCAGAGGGCAGGTGCAGGTTTTAAGGTCTCTGGAGCTTCTTCTGTTCTCTAGCTCACAAAGGTTTACAACTAACTAGCTCTTGCAGTCACTCTGGTAGTTCTGGGATCCAGGAGATGGTCCTCTCTCCTACAAAGAGCAAGCCAGGCCTCAATCTGCAGGGCAGTCCTGTGAAGAACAGGGCAGGCCCCAAGCAGCAAGGTAGTCCTTGGGTAGCAGCAGGGTGGTTTTCTGAGATATCAGACAGGCCTCAAGTAGCAGGGCAGTCCTCTGGGTTACAAGGCAGTCCATCTGAATTCTGCCACAGGTCCAGGATTCTCCTGAAGAGGTGGTTCAGGAAGTTCAATGTTTATACATGGTGCCAGCCTTTGAAGTGGGGGTACAGCCTAGCAATCACCATATCTGGTTCCTTTGTGTGTGTGCTGGCAGCAGCCCTTTGGAATGTAAGAGGGGCAGGTAGGAGCTCCAACCCATCCATTCCGGCAGGATTACCTATTCTGTCAACACCAGTCTCTCTTTGTCTCACTGTCTGGGAGGAATAGAGGACAATCGCTAAGCTATTTAAAGTCATGTGACACGGGCAGCAGGCGCAAAAGTGGTTAGGGCAGGAAAATGGCAACTTTCTAACACTGGCATTTTCAGAATTGAGACTTTAAATCCTACTTTATAATTAAAAAAGATTTAAAATTGAAATTCATTTGAGTCCAAACTTGACATCCTTATCTGTCCACCTGCCATATTATAGGTATGGCGATTGGACTGTGACTGGACTGCTGCTTTCACCGGGATACTTGATTCCATGGCAGTGGTGCAGTGGTCTGCAGCAGCAATATGCTGCCTGAGCCTCTGCAGCACCGCCAAGCATATTACGAGTTGCCTCACTGCGACCCCTTCCAAGGCGGTGGGGCCAGCCATGGAAAGGATAGCGGTAGAGCAACCCAGGGGGCCCATGCAGGATCCCCTGATGCATCTGTGCATGGGGGTGCATTCAGAGAGGCACATGGTGTGCTCCCCTCTATTTATGAACACCCTGTTCCTGCACAGAAAGCAATGCACAACATTGCAGGCTGCTGCTTTTCTATGGTTGTGCCTTTCTAAGGCTCTCCTATGAGCCTTAGAGAGGCACCACAGTGGGACTTCTTACGCAAGACCGCCTGCTAGGATTATACTCATAATCCAGCAGGCATACAGACTACAGGTTTGGTGGCCTCACACTGAAGCGCTGGCATGGCGGCCAGCTGTGAGACTGTCAAACTCCTATTCATGCCCTTAGTACTTATTAAATGTAATAAAGAAACCCCATGTTATTCAATAGGAGAGAAAGGCTTTACAGTAGTGAAAAACGAAATTAGGAGTTTTTCACAGGACAAGTCAAACTTAAAACATCTGTCCTTCTTTTTAAATACAATGCACCCTGCCCTAGGGCAGTAAACAGGTTCATTTTTCCAGGTCTAGTGTTTTAAAACTCCACTTCAGGCTGCAGTCGCAAGCGTGAGACATGTTTTATAGTGCTACCTAAGCGGATGTCACAATGAGTGCTGCAGGACCACTGGAAGTCCTTAATTTACATGTCGTACTATGTACTAGGGACTTTTAAGTAAATTAAATATGCCAATCAGCTGTAAGGCAATAGTACCATGTTATAGGGAGAGAACACATGCTCTTTAGCATTGGTTAGCAGTGGTAAAGTGCACAGGTCCAAATGCCAAAACAGGAGGGATGAAGGCAAATTTTTGGGTGAATACTGTAGGAAGGTGGAATCTGACTATATGGTTGCCCCCACTTTTTGCCTGGTGTTTTTCTGGTTTATGACTTAGTTGGGCTGGGATCCTGCTATTCAGGGCCCCAGTCTTTCTGCTTTCCCTGTAAAATGGTTTCCATGTACATTAGGTACATATCTAATTGGGTTATGGAGTGCCTTATAAGCCCCTAGTATACGGTATAATATGTACCTAGGGCATAGGTACCTCAGAGGCCTACCAGGGACTGAAGCAGGTATTATGCCACCCCTGGGAAGCACTCCAAAATGGCACCACAGGTCTGCTACTGCAGCCTGGGTAAGGGTGTGCTTGCATCCCTTACAGTGGTATAGGCTACCTATATCACTACCATACACACATAAATAAAACCTATAAGTCACTCCTATGGCAGGCCTTAACAATCCTGAAGGCAGAGTGCTTGGTTTTTATGTGAGAGGGTGCCCCTGCATGAGCAGAGCCCCTCTGCAGCGTACAGAGTATCTCCTCTGATGCTGTTTGTGGTGCAGCCTGACCATGTTCACACTGGTCTAACCCGGTAGGACTTTCGACAGCCCTGGCATCACAAAATGGATGCGTCTGCCACAGACATGGGTCTGGCCTCCTGCTGCTGACCGAAACTCCGGTAGGGGAGGCCTGGACAATAGGTGTAACCACCTCCTCAGACAGGCAGATATGTATTGGGGCTGGGCGGGAGCACTCTCTGGTGCTTTGAAGTCCTGCACTGGGGGCACACTTGGTGTCCCTGTGCATAGTCCAGTTCAAACCAGTTGCAGGGGCTACCTGCCCCGGCTCTGGTGCGAAACTGGACAAAGGAAATGGGTGTAACCACCCCTCTTTACAAACCCTCCCATAGGTGGGTCCCTAGAGTATTTCCAACCCCCAAACTTTGTATAAGTATGGGAACCCACTCCTTGCGACTTTAGATTACCATGGACGAAACTCTGCAACATATATCCTGGACCTTCGATGTTCTACTTTGCTTAGAAGACTGAAGAAATCTCCCTTGGGGTCAAGGAGTGACTCCCCTGCTTGGCAGGCACCAAAGAAGCAACTGACCAGTCTGCATCGCTGAAGCTCCCGCTGGACGCCGAGGTCTTTGCATCACCAGAGGTAG
Organism: Triturus cristatus; assembly: GCF_964204655.1. NCBI lineage: Eukaryota > Metazoa > Chordata > Amphibia > Caudata > Salamandridae > Triturus > Triturus cristatus. The sequence goes on along the minus strand of NC_140582.1, from coordinate 874,283,770 downwards.
ATTTCCAGACTTCCCCGAGGCTATCCTGAGTCCACAGCAAAGCTGAGGCCCGTGGCTATCGTGAGTGATGTGGAACTATGACCCCTGGACACCGTGAACTTTTGCAGCAACATCATCTTCCTGGTCTTCCTCGAAGTTGTGCTTTGGGCTTCAAGTAGCCCCAGCCTTGAGCATCTCCTGCACCGAAGATTTCTGGCCTCCACTCCACGAGTGACCCTTGGGCCACTTTCCAGTGCAACTGCTTGAGGCTCCTTCGCAATCGCTAGCATGTTGGCTAGTAGGTCCCCACGAAGGCAACTCCTCTTCTGATTGGGCTTTCCTGGTTGCTCCAGATGTTCCCCAACTTACCCTTGCTGGGTGAGTCCCACAGACCATGCTGGTCTGCACCGCAGTCCTTTCTCTGATTTCCAGTGACTTGCCGTTGCCAAGGCTTGTTGGGTCCAATCTGGTTGCCGACACCACAGCACTCGATAAACTTTGTGGAACAGCTCGAATCCAGCTCCTGGTCATCATCGGCACCTCCTGGACCTCATGGCTGAAGAGTAAAGACACCTGTCAACTCACCTGAAGCACCCGACATCTGTGGGCATTGGTCCATCCTGCCCTTGGTCACTGGTAAGTGAGCCAGACTCTGTCCCCTCTGCTTTCAGGTTCCTTCCATTCTAGATCCAGGCTTGGATCACTTCGGACACTTCTCCTCTTCACGGCAGCAGCACTTCTTCACCAGCTTCCATTGAAATCGACGACGCGACCCGACACCAAAAGTCACCTATGTACCCGGCTTCCCTGGGTGAAGTAACACGAGTACTCTGGTGCTCCCATGGGTGCTAGCCCTAGAACTTCCTAAGTCCAAAAGGGTTTGGTCCTGACTCGATTCTATGTATCCCTAATCTTTAAATTTCCAACCGCGACATTGCCAATAGAGGCTAACGGGAACCCGCTGTTGTGTTTACACACTGCCCACGGCCCACATGGGTCCCCTGCGTCACTACCTTGGGTGGTTACTTGGGGTCCCAGCAATTTTACAGGCTCTGGGCCTTGTGTCTATCTCAGTCGTGGTTCTTATTTAGGCCTGGGCTAAAATTCCGTTCCGCTCGCGGAAATTGCGATAATTTGACATTTTCGCGTTCCGCAGAGAGCGCGAAAATGTCAAAATTTCCGCAATCCGCATTTTACCGGAAATTTTTTTCTTGCTCGCGCTGTAAAATAATACATTCTCGCGTGCGCGCGATCGCCTTACCTGAATCCCCGAGTTCGCCGACAAGTTTTCCCGATCCGGTCGCGTTCTCCACGAGATGTTGGATTGTTGGTAGCCATTTGCACTGTCTTGCGACAATTCACACCCGCAGTAACGTCATTCGTCGCGCGATCACGTCTTTCTTCTCGCAATCATGCACCGCGAGACAAGTGAAAACAAGATGGCCGCGCCCGCGAGCAACCGCATGGGTAAGTTGGCGAGCCGTGACCACGCAGAAAATACCGCGAACTGGCGGGAAAAAAACTTCTGCATCTTTGCGATATTTCCGCGTGTTTGCGGGGATTTTTAACATTTTCGCGATAATTTGAGAAAGTGAATTTCGCAAATTCCGCCCACCCCTATAATCTTATACCACTTTATTGGTATATGGTTTGGTACGCCCCTAGGCCCCAAACGTATATTTGTGCTATAACTGTTGATTGCTGACTTGTAAATTAAGTACTTCGAACTCCAGCCTCAAAAAGAGACTAGAGGGGTGTGTTTTATCTTAAATACATATATTTTAAATATATACCTGGTGTGGTTGTCCTTTCATTTGATCATTCAAGAGATTATAGACTGGTAAAACAAGCTGCTTTACATTTCTTCAAGACTTAGCCTGAAGGCTGCTCTCCATAGCTACCACTAGGATAGCTTTCAATAAAGGTTGTCTTTGACCTATTCACCATAAGGGATTGTTTGGACTGATACAGGGTGCCCACTAGAACTAGTGGACAGCATATACCAGGCCAACTTCTCACAAATACCACACCAAGAATGGCAGGTCTAACATGCTACATTAAACGTTGTATTGTTTAAAGATGTCACGAAATGAATTTCCTTTAAATTCAACTAATTTGAGCACATATGGTTCATATTGTGAGATTTACTTCACAAAGTCATCAGTTCATTCACTTTATAAAGAACGAATCTGATATATTCCGGATCTCTTCCAAAGAGTGACAATATGTACAGCAAGAGACTATGACCCTCATTCTACAAACAAATAAATGACAAGTTAAATTAGCAATCTGATGAAAAGTGTAACCGCCCCACCCCCACACACACAAAACTAACCTCAAGGTAATCCTTCTGCAGCTGGGATTCTGATTTAAAGGTTCTGTCAAAAGATACATTGATCCATAAGCTCATGGATGCTAGTAGCTTCCACAGCCAACTGCTAAAACAAGCAGCCTCCCTGAAGAGGACAGAGACTCAGAACCACCTTTTTCCAAATATCAGGAGTTCACCTATTTCCAAGTAATATGAACAGGTCGTTTTAGGTTGCTAAGTGCATGGTGAACTCTGTATACATTATAATGGTGATTTATATTTGCTAATTTAAAAAAATCTATTATGTTTCTTCCACACTATTTACAAATTAGTATTCATTTTTCCCTTTCCTTAGCTACATCAGTGAATATAAAGCATGAACCAGGATCTTAAAAGTCGTTTTGAAAAGGCATTAGGAACATTTTCCAATTAGTGAACAAAACACACATTGGTTGATTAGTAAATAAGGATGTTTCAGAACACCTAGAGCCAAATGCGACAGACGTTGATACTCTTTGAAGTTTGATACACAGCAATGCATTGTAAATAAAAAGATTACCCTTTAATTAATAAACGGGACCATCAATACAAAGCAGTATAATTTAACGCTCGTGTCTGACTTAAAGATATGATGACTTTATCTTCAGGACAGAAGATTATTTCCAGCAACGAGGACACCTTAAAATGAATTGATGCAATGCAATAACTAAATAACAGCAAAAAAACTACATTTGACCAAAAACAATGTAGTGGTATATCCCTGGCAGTGGGGCTCTCCGGACATCTGATTTTGTACTTGTGTTGCATTATTTAATGATGAATATCCTGTGTATTTATCCCTGTATTCAGCAAGTCACACTGATATCGGGAGAGGATGTGGCCTAACGGCTAGAGCGGTGAACCGCGAAGCTGGGGAACCAGTTCGAGTCTCGGCAGGGACACTCAACATCCTGTAATTCTGGGCAAATCACTTAATCTCCCCATGCCTAACAAAAAGGAATGAGTCCGTCTGTTCCGCAACTGGTGCTCATGTAAAGCGCTCTGACACCTTCGGGTCTAGTTCGTGCTATATAACTAAACAAGCATTTGCAATGCAATAGGTCTCGCATTTGCAAAATTTTAAGCTATTGGCATTGTAAATGACAATGCCTTTTATTTAGATTTTTTCAAAACCAGCACATACATAAAAGGTTCGTCATTTACAATGCCTGTAGCTCAAAGTCTTGCAAATACGAGACCTATTGCATTGCAAATGCTTGTTTTAAGAGTCAGTGGACAAAACACAGCAGCGCATGAAGAAGGATAATTGAACTTCCAAGGCCGTTGGAGCCCTACAGTACAAGGGGCCATTCAGAGAAGGAATGGCTCAAAGAAAAAGAGCACCCAGAAGGGGAGACTTGCAGCCACACATCACACACGCAGTCTTCAGGCAGCACTGGAGCGAGATAACGACACCGCCACAATGACAGTGCTGTGTACATAACCAACCGCTCCTTTGTGGATGAGGAAGAACCTCCAAAGGAAGAATGCATACATGTAAGTGACTTACACAGGACACCCTTGTACACAGGTTACCAGTTGGCTGCAGATCACCTCCAACAAATGAATACTAAATATTATAAAATATAGGTATTGCATAGAGTTAACAGAGACACCTCTGACTATACCACTGAAAAAGATGTGAGTAAAAGGAGTACAACATTGCCTACGACAAAAAGTAAAGGTCAGAAAACTAGCCATATAAGTTGTACAATGGAGAGTGAGACAAAGGGGTCTACTTGAATTACTTTCTGGTATCAAAAGCGGACAAGATGTTAAGACCAATACTGGATCTAAGAACACTGAACAAGTTTAAAAAAATGGCATCAATTCAAGATATGCCTCCAAAAAGTAATCTCTCTTGCAGAGGAGAGGGACTACATGGCAAACATAGAGCTGATGGTTGCTGAGGTGGTTGGAGAGGCATTGGTTTGTTCATCACTTGTGATAGTGAGTTGAGTTTTGACGGTGACAGGGTCAGTTTGAGTGTTGAATTAGCTGTATATGGAGTAGATTTTCTTACAGAAGAGTACTGAGAGCTTGGTGTAGAGGTCTTGTGAGGTGATGATGGTGCTGGAGGTGACAGGAGGTGAGTTGAAATGTACTTGCTGCTGTTAGTGCTGGTGTTGATGCGATCTGCTAACGCTGTGCGATTGGTGTTCCCGATCTGTTGGTGGTAGTGTCTTAAGGCTGATTTGAAGATATCTTTATCTCAGGTATCTTGAATTTTTCTCCATTTGCATTCCAGTTGCTTGCAGTGGTGTTTTGTTAGATTGAGTTCCTCTGTGTACCAGCTGGCCTGAGGTCAGTCTCTTGCCATTGGGTTGCTCTAGGGAGGAGCCAAAGTGTTGGTGCATGCTGTGATCCAGCTGTTGAGGTTTTTGATGGCTTTCAGCAATTCACTTGTGTGCTCAGGCCAAAGTTTGGAAAGAGTGGAAGCCCACTCCTCTTCTGAGCTGCTTTTCAGTTGTCGAGGGCAGCTCCATGGTGGAAGGTCAGATGGTGTGGGATGAGTATTCTGAAACTGATGAGGGGGTGGTCTGTCCAGGTCATGGTTGCTGGCTTGTCGACTGTGATTCTGCTGATGGATGAGTAAATCGGGTTCAGTAGATGTCTGGTGGTGTGCTGAGTTAGGCCAAGGTTTCTGAGGTTTTCTAGAAGGGCCGTAGAGTTTGGGTTGGTGCCAGCTTCTAGGTAAAGTTTTATTTTTATTTGTATTTTTAAAATAATTTCTATATAGACTGAATTGCATTGTTTTGAGTCAATAGCCACAGTGTTACATAACCATGCATAATAGCGTAGTAAGGATCATGGAGAGACAGAATATGGTACAATGCAGGATGATTACAATTTAGAGCGTCCCATGTTATGCCAACCATTTACCCCCATATCTTTTTGTATTCCCTGGGGCAACCCTGTGAGAGCGAGAAACTCTTAATTCCTGTTTGACACACCAGTCCATTGCTTGTTTCCTAGAAACCAAAGGCGGGGGAGATGCCGCCCTCCAGACATTATCAGTGTCTTGCGAGGCAAGTACGGTAGCAATCCCCACCAGCGTTTTGTCCCCAATTGTCACTAATCCATTCTGTGGTTCCTAAGAGTGCCACTCCAAGGGAAATGTCTTTTGGCCTCCGTGTCACTTTAAATAGTATGTTAAAGATGGTCTGCTAGTACTGGCCTTTCTAGCAGCATTCCCTTACCAGGTGGTAAAAGTGAACCCGTGGTTCTGGACAACACCAGCACATCGGTGTTGTCATTTAGCCTGTATGCCATGGCTTCAGCAGTGTTACGTAAGTCGTATGAACTTACTTGTTCAGCCAAAGTTCCTGAAGGGACCTGTATCCGTGGTTCTAAAGCGCTGCACGCGCTAACACTTCCTGGTGTGCACAAAGCCTACTGACGTGTATCTAAATACCTCCGTGAGAGTCTAGATGTAAAGGAGACGAGTCTAAACAAACCACGTGTTCCCGAAGGCTGCATGGAATAATTAAACACAGCGCAGCGAGATGCTCCATTGTGATGTTTAAAAACATAATGACGTGTCTGGATGGGCTGACAGGGAGATTCAGGAATGTGTGACCTCTTAATAAAGTTCTATCGTGTTGAAAACTATACCAAAGAAGTATCTGAGTTTAAACACACACAAATGGTTGAAACAAAAATATGTAATGAGCGTATATGAGCACTCAGAAAAGATATAAATAATAGCCACAATCTCGTGTGTATGCTGTTAATAGGTAAAAATTAACGGAACGGAAAACAGTAGTTCCGATGTCATGGTGTCATAATCAGTTTGCCTGCATTAGTGAAACCGCTACCTTGCAAGAATGTGAGTGAGATTACTAACATTCATGTGAGCGAAATCTTATATAACATACCCTGGTTTTGAATAAGGTTATACATGCATTTACACATAAACAACCTCACCGAGTGCATTATGTCTGTCATTGTATATAATGTCATGATGATAACAAGCTTTCGCCACGCGGCCGCGGCCGCGAAAGTGATCGCGATTGCGATTGCGTGCAACGGAGGGCGCGCGTGCACGTTCACGTGCAATGTAGCTTTAGGCCACGGCAGCACTTTGAAAAAGCCTGTTTACAAGCGCTGAATCAGGCGAGACCTAAAAAAGAAGCAATTCATGAAGTATTTTTGAATCACTATGCGTGTATGACTAGTCTACCCGTTTAAACCAGTGTGTGAGAAGGATTTTACTTTAATAATGGTTGCACAACCAGCGGCTCCTCCACTACGGTGGAGGAGCGTCGCCCCACTGCTTTCTCGCAGTGCGAGAAAGCCAAAACATAAAATGGTAATAATTTTTGGTTATTATCATTTCATGTTTCTTTCTGCATTGCTGGCAGGCCGGTGGGTGGAGCTGCCCGGGCAGGGCAAGAGTGGTTTGGCCACTCCAGCATGCACATGACTGGTTAGGTCGGCCCTCTCGGGCCAATCAAACCAGTCATGTGCACTCTGCATTTCAGCCTAAATGGAGAACATGCCATCCCCTACAGTCGCTGGCTGGGCGGCATCCCGACCTATCACAATGCTCCGCTGAAGCATTGTGATTGGCTTAGGGGAGAGAAGGGAGGCTGCCTGCTTCCTGCTCCTGCCAAAGGCAGGAAAGCAGGAGCAGTGAAGACGCGGGACCAGGGCCTGCAGAAAGGTAGATTTTATTTTATTTTTTAATTATTGACCCCACCGTCCCCCTTCCGACCCCGCGCCCGCCTCCCCACCCGCAAGCCATGCTGGCTGTTACTGTGCACAATTTGCGCAAGAGGTGCAATTAAAATTACCGTTAAGGCATGAACACATAGGCTACAAATATGTGTTACTGGGGTAGATGAAAAATTGAGAGTGAATTAGGACGTGTACACAGCAAACAAAATATTCTATCATGTTCAACAAGCCCCTATGGCGGCTTCACATGGGGCAATCAAACTGATTGAAAGATAAAAAATACATATATTTTTGCAATACTTTGAAACAGATTCATAATATTTAAACAAAGCACTAAGGAAAAAAATAAGATTCGATGACATAGACTCTGTTGAAGAGTAAAGTTTTATGCGGAAATTATTTTTAAATTGGTAATTCAAAACAAAACGAGTAAATGTGCACAGAGATGTTGTCAAGAAAAGTAAATGGGAATTAAATCAGTTAACAGGAGGAAATTCCTAATGACAGCTGATCATTGATTTATGTCCTTCTATCTGATTGAGGTTCTGAAGTTAAGAATCATGACTGGAAAATGCAAAACATGTATGAGGGAAGACCCGTTAATAAAAAAAAATCTCTTTTCAAAACAAAATTTGAAATATTATCAAAGTGGAACTTTAAAGTCATGCAGAACAGTTGCGTCAGACAATGTGTCAGAGACAGCTATGTTACTGTACACCCAATGCTGTGCAACGCTACTGCGCCCACTTTGTTAAGTAGTTGGTGAAGAATGGAATGACATGACTTCTAAACTATTTAAGAAATTGGTACTATATCTTTTAAAAGCTTATGTAGATGACTATGTTATTATTCCCTCATCGTGGCTAAGAGCACAATGGACAGTGGTTTCAAACTGAGCCGTGGAGCAATGGGCGATTGATTTGTTGATTTTGGTAAGCCTTTGACATTAATGACAAATGCAACTTTGAGGATGAATGGAAGCTGTGGGGGAAGCCACAAGGCTTGCTCTCAATGAAAAAGACCTTCATTTAGAAACTTAGGTTGAATTGGTTGGTGGACAACAGTGGCAATTATTCACTCTTGCTGTGCACCATCACCTGTGGCTCAGAGCTAAAACTACAGGGAGAAAAAATACCAGTCATTGTTAGACCTGTCATTTTTGGTGTGGTCTACTCCTAAATATTTTTCCTTTACTCTCCTGTTTTCTGTTGTTTGCATTAGGACTCTGTGCACTTTACCACTGCTTACCAGTGCTAAACTACTTACGCTCTCTTCTTAAAAACATGGTAGTATTGGCTCACACCTGATGGGCTTTTTTTTTTCTTACAGGTCCCTCGTTTATGGTGCTACATGAACCCAGGGCCAGTAAATTGAATCCAACCAGTAGGCCTGCAGCCAGCACTCAGTATGCCACCTACATAAGTAGCAATTTTAAACAATTTAGACCAGTCATTGCAGCCTCAATAGCAGTTTGTTTTAAACTGCCAATTTGTCATGGTGGTGTCATGTAGGAAGGGACTGCATGTAAGGGGTACACATAAACTGTCCCATACACCCTTACTTTAATGTTGCACAACTGGGAAGTGTGTGTGTTTTCTGGACTACAACTCCCAGCAGCCCGAGGGTTTGCAGACAGGAAGGTGTTTCCTGCAGGGCAGGATATAAGCCCCTCCTCTGCACTAGCCCGGTGTTCGACAATCCATGCCCCTGTGTGTTACGTCGCACTGGGATTCCTGTTGCCTGGCGCCTTCCGTTCCACTGCATTTTGGGATATCCTTGCTGAGCCAGCAACGCTCCAGTCGGAGCGTGTTTCCACAATGAGTTCCCTTCAGTGCCTTTAGTTCTGATTGCGGTTGTCTTCTTTGCCGCATGTTCGCTGCCTAGGCTCGACGGTTGGTACCGCGTCCGCTTGCCTTTTAATCAGCGGAATGCTCCAGGCAATGTGCGGTTGCCAAATACTGCTTATTGGCCACATCATTTTCAATACCAGCTGCCAGACAGTGATGGGGATGTTATGGGGACGCAGAGGCGATGCGTTCCTCGTAAACCCCTGACGTCTGGATTTCCTCTGGCTCCTGTGTTGCAACAGTGAGCAACAGTCAGAGACAAAGCCTCAGATAAGTGGTGGGAGCATGTTTCTGCACTCCTCACTTATTCTTCACTTTTACATAACACTAGTGTTTTGCACTGTTGTTCTTGACTTTATTTTAATAGGCAGTGTCTCCTGGAGGAGAGTTCATGTTGCTGAACCTTGACTTTCCAGCAGTAACGTACCTGTTGCCTTTGTAGTCTAGCAGTCTGGTGGACAATGTCGCCCGGAAAACTACAGGCTGCTCATTAGACATTTCAAGATGTGCTGTCTGAGTTATGTATGTAAGTACCAAGGAACAGTGTGGTGTGCTACTTTGAAGTTAATTGTTATGTGTTCATTCCTTCTACATTTCTGTTTCCTCTCTTGCACACAGGGCTTTTCCCGTGTGGTCGATGGTTCCAAGAAACCCTAGAAGCCTGCATTGTCCATGAGGGGTTCTAGATCAGCGTCTTCCAGAAACACTCCGTAGCCTTTATTATTTCCTCCATTCCCCTTTTCCCCAGTGTCTTCCTTCGCAAAGTAGTGATTCTAAAGTACTCTTTGGGTGGCAACGTAGAAGGGAATAGTAGAACTCGCTTCTCACATCATCCCCGCTGGACGGCTACGAAGGTCAGTGGTGTTTCAATCTGACAGTCCTGACATAATTTGACCTGGCAAAATAAACCTTTGGCCAGTTCCAAGCCTTCCTTTTTGAAACATATAATCCACTCATATGGCAGGCCCTACAAAGCAAACAGGTGTTGATGGACGGAGCGCTGAAACTTTTCACACACTCACCCCCAGTCTCTATTAGATCTGGGTTAAATCCATCATCACTCTTTAGCTCACTTCGCCAACCCAGTTCAGACCCAGCCATATGCAAATAAGTCTAGACCCTGTTCCTCATGGGAACAGTCCAACCCGAACTGCCAAGCTAGGTCTTCCCTGGACCAGAAACAAGCATCCTGGGACTGGTTTCGGGGTAACACCCCTCATCAGCCAGGCTACCTTGAATCCAGTGGCAAAGTGAATAAGGGAACCACGTCTGGGCATACTCTGCCAACATAGGGCAAACAAAGCAAACATAAGAAGATGATGGATGGAGCATTGAAAATTTCAGACACTAACCCCCAGTAACTATTAGATCTGGGTGAAATCCATCATCATTCTTTAGCAAACTTCGCAGCCCTAGTTCAGACCAAGCCATATCAAAATTCGTCTTGACCCTGTTCCTCGTGGGAACAGTCCAGCCCGAACGTCCCTAAAAAGCCCATAGGGCATGGTGCATTGCATTTAAAAAGGACATGCGTATTTGAGTTTTACATGTCCTGGCAGTGAAAAATCCAAAATTTACTTTTCACTACTGTAAAGCCTACCTCTCCCATTGGATAAAATTGAGTTCCCCTATTACATTTAATAAGTGTTAACTGTTCATTGGAATCTGAGAGGGATGTCAAGTTTGGTTCAAATAAATTGTGTTTTAAAGTCCTCTTTAATGGTAAAATTGGATTTTAAGTCATAATTCTGAGAATACAATGTTGATAAAGTAGGCATTTTCCTACCCTTACAATTTGGTGGCTGCTGCCTGTGTCCTCAGTGACATGACTGTGAACAGCTTGACAGTTGGTATTTGTCAGTTCATCCCAGACAGTGAGACAAGAGGGAAGTAGGTTTTGGCAGTGTGGGATAACCTGCCAGGCTGGGAGGGGCGGTCCTATTCCCTGCCCCCTTTACATTCTAAAGGACTGCCTCCAGTGCACACAAAGGAACCTTACACCAGTCGTTTGTCACCCCAGACGTCTTGGAACCTTGGCAGAGAGAACTTTTTAGAAGCAGATGTGGTGGTAGCCAGGATGTCGCCCCCACTTCAAAGGCAACCACCAGGTATAAATGTTAGACCTCCTAAACTACCACTTCAGTACACTCCTGGACCTCTGGTAGACTTCAAAATGGCTGCCTTGTACTCCAGAGGACTGTCTTGCTGCTTGAAGCATGCCTCGTACTTCAGAGAACAACCCTGCTGCTACCAGAGGACTCCCCTGCTGTTTGAGGTCTGCCTTGTTCTTCAGAGGGATTCCCAGCTGCTTGAAGCCTGCCTTGCAACTTGAAGGAGATAGGACCATCGCCATGAACCCAAGACTACCAGAGTGACTCCAAGGACTAGTTGTCTGGACTCATGAGTACACCAGAGGAACATGACAAGGTTCCAGAAACATGTTAAAAGTTTTCAAAGTCCGAAGCTAAAAATCTTCTCCAGGCTGAAAGGCGACCACTTCCCCATTGACAATGAGTACCTCCTCTGCCCATGAATATAACTTCTTTTGCTCCAGTCATCGTCAAAAACTTCACAGAACCCTCATCCAGTGCTCTTAAGCGATGATGACTATTCCCCAGACATAGCTGGCTGTCTTGCCCTACTGAATTTTACCTCCTCCAGGACTCTTCTTCAAATTTTCTTTTAAGTCAGAAGGTAAACCGAGGCTGGGCCCAAACCACCTAGTGTATCTGAACCACGCACTATCGGGGTCGGTCCAAACTTTTGACTATATCACGGTCTTGCGAGACCTGATTCCCGTGGTAGGCGCTTTGATCTTTTATGTGCTATTTCTCACCAACATTTTTTAACATTCATAACCCCAGTTCTACTGATTGGATGCAATTCATTAGGAAGTAATCTTATTAATTGAACATTTTCCTATTTTTCTAAATTGGTCTGTAATTTAACTGTGTGGTGTTATCACTTTATTACTGTTTGTATGCTACATAAATACTTATAACAGCACCTCTAAGCAGAGGCTTAAGTACAGGTTAATTTAGTAACTTTTGTGTTTCACCTTAACAAGGATTGTGGTTGTAGCTTGAGTAGGGTTTTCACCTCGCTCAATCAAATACCCAATTTCTTATAGTCATTATTACCCACAGGCGCAGACAATGATTCCTATTTAGTGACATGTCGGTGAAAATTATTCCTCATGACAACCCCCTTAATCTTTTGACAGTTTTTAAATTCAAAGTCCAAGAGGATCGAAGGGAAGGTAAAAGTTGTGGAACGTGGTTCTGGAAGATGTGCCATGTGGCTGTTCAGTGCTGGACAGAATCCTAGGATGGTGGATGTTTATTTTATCTTCTCAATTACTGAAGGGCTTTCCAACATACTCCACGGTTCACAGTGGATGATATCATACTGCCAGGAAACGCTAGACTATCAAGCGGTTTTAATATTATGATTTGGCACCCATGTCAAATGTTTGTTTATATATTTTTGTATCTTTCCTTCAAGATAGTTTCAGTAGTTCTCCCCCCTCCCCACCAGCGCCTTGAGACCCTTACAGGTAAGTAGTCACACTCTATAAGAACTCTGATTGCTTGATTGAACATTTTCAAGTGATAACCTTCACTTCCATGTCTTTAATAGATGAGATAGATTCTACCGTGTGTATGTTTTTATTGTTTTATTGAGGCATAGTGCTAAAATGTATAGAATTAAATTTTTAAGTGGCCTAATATTTTCATAGTTGCTGTGAATCTCATATCGTAATCTATATGCTAAATTAGCCTATATATGGCATGTTTTGAATCATTGCAAGAAAGTTTGAAAATCTTATTTTTTTACAGTGATAATTTGTTCTTAGTCAACTTCTCAATAGGGTGGATTAGCCCATTCCCTGCAGAGGTGTTGTGGATAGGGCAGCAAGATAAACATTCTAACATGGCTCAGGGTACCTAAAGGAAAAGATACAGGGCCTAATCACGAGTTTAGCATTTCATAGGACTGCCAAACTCACAGTTAAGGGGTGGAGGCAGTCGGGGACTGCCGTACTAGTGGTCCGGCCTCCATATTGCAAGTATGGCGGTTGGACCGTGTGGAGCCGCTAGTGGTCAGCAATCCCTGGTGCTCGTGCGGCAGTCTTGAGGAAATCTTGAGTCGCTGAGGCACCGCCAAGCATATTACAAGTTTCCTGACTGCGACTCTAACCACAGCAGTGAGTACACATTGGAAAGGGTGGCGGTGAAGGAACAAAGAGTGCCCTACAGGACCGCCTCTTTCCTCGGGCCTCTGGGATGCTTAGAGGGGGTTCATGGTGTGCCCCTCTGTCTGCATGCACCCCCTTTCCTGCACGGCATGGACTTCACAGTCCATGCCATGTAGGAACAGGCTTTGACATTTACATTGCGGTTCTTTTTTGAAAGTCACAGCCGTGGGAACGCCAAAGGACCGCCATCCAGACAACGAGGAAAGTCGCAATCTTGTGGGTGGCCCGGTTTGGCGGTGTGGGAGTGGCGTTTTGGCCTGCTCCTGCACCGCCTAACTCATTATCAGGCCCACAAACACTTGCACCAGACAAAATAGTGTGTGTTTACTCTGTGTATATTGTATAATAGGACATTTATGCTCATGCTTGTAGTGAAAAGTGAATTTTACTCATTTAAGGAATCATTGGAAAATTGAAGTGTCACTTATCCACCGTTTCATGCTTCCTTTTCTGCCTGCCTCATCTTTAGGGGTTTGTCTCCTGCTTGTAATGCTGAGTGCTTAACGTTAGCAGCTCAATTAAAAATGCAATATTTTAGTCCAGTCTCATATTTAAAGCTCAGCGACAAATCCTTCTTCTCTGAAAACAATGTTCATGTGATACTCCATTATGGATTTGTTCTTTCAGATTGCGTACCACAGCAGCTTTTTGATGTCCCAGTGCTCATACAAAAAAATAAGGCTATATATCTTACAAGCAGTGCCCTCTCCTGTGGGTTGGCTTCTTCAACAGCGTCAACATTTCCCTGGGTTCACCTGCCAGATGTGATACATATTTCAGTAGGTGTAATTTTTCTACCCTGCTCGGTGGTTGTGGTTTCAGAAAGAATTACTTTTCTCATTTCTTATTCATCAATCCATGGATGGCATGCTGCAAGAAGCAAAATACAGCCTCCTTATAACTAAGTTAATATAACTTTTCTATTTCATTTGTCATCAGATGACAAGAACCGCATTGTCAGTGGAACACATGTAACAAATGCTTGTCACTTTCCTACTCTAAAAGAGCAAGACATGAAAAGAGATCATTTCAATATGACTAATACACGTCAAGAAAAGCAGAGTACTTTTTCCTGGATAATTTGAGTCATTTCTCACTGAAATAAACAAGCAGCCCCTGTGGTACTTGGGAGAGGACATTAGATATTTATGAACGCTAAAGAAGTGCAATTTCGTCTGTGCCTTAATTTAAGCACCACATCATCATGCAAAAGTTATATATCCTCATTATGGTTTTGCTTGCTAAAAACAAGTTATTAAAATGTAAATTTTGTCCTTTCACCTTCTAGGGGATTGGAAAGAGCCTTAATAAAAAAAAATAGCGGATTAGAAAAACATTGTGACAGCAGAGTCAATTCCTTGATGGACAATATGTCATTTGAGAGGACATAATATTTCAGTCTGGGAGATTGAAGTGACGTGAGGTGCACAGGATGCTCTTTGAGAGATGGACGTGGCACTGAAAATCATTACACCAAATTACTGTATGCAATAGGAAACAATTCCCGACAGCCTTTGAAGTTTATGATGATATACCCAAGACCACCGTGAGCAACTATATCTTTTATAGTTTTTCAGCATTCAGAGGGATTCGCCCTCATACTGATACACGGAAGCTGAAATGCTCTTGTGTGTTTTTCCGTGTTTGTTAAATTCTGGTTTGCATTTATATCATATTGAAATAAATGTCTTCAAACAATGCCTGTAACTTAAGAATAAAACAGAAGGTTTATCACGACACAAAGTGAAGCTCTTTAAGGGAAATATAGCATGTGATCTTGTTTTTATTGTCGTACACGAGAAGTTTAACATACACAGGCATTTCTGATGCTTTCCAACAATGAAGGTGATTGAGGCGTTGGCTGGAACCATGCAATATAAACTGGCAATGAAAACTCACAGGCAATACACTAATTAGGTAACAGGCCAATACATACACACCGCCGTCTTGTTTAGCTCTCTTACATATCTGATCAACTCAACAACTTGGCGGTGCTGTGTAGCGACATTTCCTCCAATGTGTCCAGTTTTGATGAGTTTTGTTTCCATTCTCCTATTATCATTCTTCCAACCTGAACCTACCCATTTGATGGACTACAAAGAACAGGGGAAAGAATGCAGAAAAGACACTGCATTGACTATACTACATAGCTCAGGTATTCCACAGCAGTTTACCATCAAACAAGTAATACAAATTTAAAATGCATTAATACCAGTGACGGCCACTGAGTTTAAGAGGGAGGGGAGTGGACAGCACACACGTACACATATACAAATACATACTCACAGCCATGTATTCACACGTGCGCGCATGCTCCAGCGCTGAATACCAAAATACCCTTTCTACGTCGCAGACTACAGATCTCTTCAACCACATTCCTTCACTCATTCACTGGTGGGGCCCATAACACCAATCATTCATTCTACTTTAGATCAATGGTCCTCGAGAGAGGGGAATCCTTTCTCTCTATTCCATGCGCTGGAAATGGGAGGAAAATGCACAAATCCCTGATGAGTAATAAGTTCAACTATTCCTCCCTACCTCACCAGGGTCTTAACCTTTAACCTAGCAATTCCTCCCATGGGTAGGCCATGGATCAGCTGAGTTGCTGGGAAAAGCGACATTTAATTCTTCGAAACAATATACATCAATACACTTCAAATAATAACCTGACACAGTTCTTAAATGAATTGAAATATTTATCTAAGATAAAGCATAAGGAAATCATAAAGCATTCAATATTTTGATTCGCATATCTACCTAATCTGGCTAAATGGCATCCTCTATGTCAAATTCAGATCTTTCGTCTCTATGCCCATAAATCGATCAATCAGTTCGTAAATTAATTGGGCATCTGATCAGTCCGTCAGAGTCTCTGGCAAGCAGCTGTCCAGCAGTGTCACCGTCCTCTCCGTCAGCATAACGTCAGGAAACCAGCTAAAGCACGACAAACCAAACTATAATTGACCCTCTCTAGTCTACTTCTTTTATAGTAAAATCAACAACAAAATGTTACAATACATGTTTTAGAACAAATCCGATTGGTGGAACCAGGATCATTCTTCCTGATTCTCATGCGTTCAATGTTTGATTAGATGTAATTCTCAATTTATTATTAATTTGCAACAGTTACTAGTCCATTCAGGGCATTTTGGTTCCCATACGGGTTTGTGTCCATGGTGTCATCAATTATAACAGTTCTTAGTTTAAGGAAGTCCATTGTCTGAGGATTGGTACTTCTCCCGGTGCGACCTTCACGAGTACAGTCTGCCTGGGGTCAGGACAAGGTTATTGTTGCTCATCTTTTAGCGCAGGCGCACTTCACTCAGTGACTTCTGTATATCGTCTGTCCGTCAAAATAGGGATGGCAGCCATTTTGTGGCCACTCCAGAAAGGTCAACTTAAGCAAAGAAACACAAATCGTAATTAATAAATGGACATGACTATTAAAATGTTATTCCCTCACTAAACCCTCTATGTGTGTGTATTTATCTAGCAAAAGCAACACGCATTGCGGTTTAT
Organism: Triturus cristatus; assembly: GCF_964204655.1. Taxonomy (NCBI): domain Eukaryota; kingdom Metazoa; phylum Chordata; class Amphibia; order Caudata; family Salamandridae; genus Triturus; species Triturus cristatus. Next base: position 874,267,134 of record NC_140582.1, on the reverse strand, counting down.
ACTCACGCTTTAAAGCACAATTCACAAATCACATTACAAAAGCAACATATAACATGCAAATTCTAAATATCTGACATTAGTATGCGTACGAAATTAGTTTACATATCAATCAGGCCATGCAAATGCGATTCCCATGTGTATTTTCTAATTTGTAATGTTGATTATTCAAACACGGCAAACCATTAATACTATTAATATTAATCAGTTATTCGTTTTAATTCAAAATGATAAAATGGAGGAGGTATACGTATCTTAGGGAAAACCTCACTCCAGCAATACCCCCTTTGGTGATTTTATCACCACAAAACACCCAAATTTAGTACCCTTTTACGGAAGTTTGAAATGACTTCTTACTCATAGCTCAAAATTCAGTTTCTTCATATTCATCTCTTTTTACTTTTTTATACATACTTTCTTTCCACTCATCTAAGGCTATCTCTTCTAAATCCTTTTCGGGATCTTTTCCTTTTGTCTTAAGTTTATCTCTTTTTATTTTATTATTTGTTTTCTTATTTCTACAACACATACACCCTAATCTTATCACTAATAATGCAACTATCACACATGTCAATGGAAATAGAATGTTAGCTATAACAGTACTATCTATTTTAGCTAAGAAATTTTTAATAGCAGCTATTTTCTTTCCCATTCTTGTCCATACATCTTCAACCTCCAGTGGTACAAGTTCATCATGCAATTCAGTGATATTTTTAATGTAAACTTTTAGATCTTTTCTTTCGTCTGGAATGTAAGTGCAACAATGTTGAACTTTCAGCATTCCACAGACTCCACCCTCTTTTGCCAATAGAATGTCAAGGGCAAGTCGATTTTGCATTACCATAGCACGCATGGCAACCATTTCAGTATTAACCAATGAGAATCCATTAGCAGTGCTTGTTGACAAGCGATCCACTACTGTAGACAATCTTTTAATTTTATTTGCATTCAGAGTTATTCCCACTGCTGGTATCAATGCACAACAGATGTCACCCACAATTTCTGCCCAAGATTCTCTCTTTCTACGCACTAAATGACTATTTAAACTATTTACACCCTCTTCTCTGTCCATGTGAAAGATTTTTGGAAATACTAGGCCTACATAACATGTGCCATACCAATGGTCTGGCAAACGATAATATGCCCTGTTCCCACAGATAAAATATATTCCAGGAAATACTGGATCTCTTCCACCTTTGAATCCCCATCGACCCATTATTTGGTATGTATCATGGCACTCACTATTACCTACAAAAAGATTATCATATGCAGTTTGATTCCTTCTTATACAAAATTTTCCTTTCTGAGGCCTATCTAAAGCTATTGTTGGTGTTGACTCTCCTTTTGTCAGGTGTTTCTCCATTTCTATGTCCCAAGCCGTTTTCTCAACCTTTCCTTCTAATGCCTTTTTGTGCATCTTATGTCTTCTTTCCTCAACCATATTTAAAAATGTCTTTTCTTCTTTCTGCAAACTGCATGTCAAATTATATTTCAACACAACTTCTAATGTTAGTTCACTAGTCTCTAGGAGAAATTCACCTAAAACTTTAGCAGGTCTTACCTTATTTAGCTTATTATTAGCAGGCACTAATGCAAAAATGTTATCTACATCTGAAAAATAATACTCTAATTTCCCTAACTCATAAAATGAGCTAGCTATTACACTACATGTTATTCCATAAGTAGCTGGAAGGTGATGATAAGTCACTCCCTCTGCCACGGAAGCAGGTAACTGCATACAGACGTAGCAGTCCCTTACATCCATAGTCTTTTCATATTCATACAATAATTTTGAAAATACATTATTAGAGAAATCGTTAATAGACCTATCTTTATGCAAATGAATGTTTGTTTCTACAGTCGGTACTACCTTTGAAATTTTACCTATGTTAGTTTTGTTTTGACCATGTCCTTCTATTGTATCTATTCTGACTTTAAATGATATTGCAAGAGCTAGGATGCTCCATAAAAGCATTTATAATCCTGTACAACAGCAACATGTTTTACACCATCTTTTCATGAATGTACATCTACTTTTACTACCATCTATGTTAGCCATCTTTACTAAAAATAGACTGTGTCTTTTGACTTAGCCTCTTCGACTTTGTGACACAGTTTCTAACCCAAAGCTTCTAAGCTTCTACTTGGTTCCACTAGTTTTCTACTTCTTCTCTTTTATTATCGTTTTCCACATCAACAGCTTCTTTGTTTATTCAGTTTGGCATCTCATCATCCTTTGCCTCCTTCTCCCAATCAGGATACAGAATTTCCTGAATCTCCGCTTCTTATTCTCCAATGTCAGACAAGAGAACTCTCAGGATTTCTGATTCTTCTTCTTCTTTAACCACTTTCAGTAAAGCCTCCTCTGGATTTCCTTGACTGTCTGCCTCTTGGTATTCTTCAGGCAGGGCCACATACGTTCATTCCGGCGACTTATACTTCTGGTTAGGTTTTCTTGTTCTTCCGGACCCTTTGGTTACAACTGTTTCTTCCTCCTTTGATTTCTCCTGACTCGTGACTTCATTCACCTGTTCAGCTCTTGGTGATTTCACTCGAGACAATCGATATCTTAGTCTCTTTATTTTGTTCGGCCAAACTTCTGGTTTTACAGTTCTTTTCAATTTACTTTCTTTGACATTCTTTTCAATCTTTTTTTCTCTCCAAGCTCTCTTTCTCAGAACTCGACCTTCAGGTATTTCATTCTCACTCTCTTCTGATTCTGTCCCAACTTGCTTTTCCTTTTCACCAGTCTCTTTATCCACCACTTGTTCTGGTTTCCCTACTTCTTTCCCTCCTCGGGTCTCCGACACGCAATCTTCCTGCTGACTACTTGTCCCTTCACCTAGCTGGATGTTGCAGTTCCCTACACCTCCTCGGGGGTCTTCCGCAATCCGTCCCTTTCTCTCTGTATCTGTCCCTTCTTCATTCAAATCTATTATTTCAGGTGGAATTTCTCTCAAGTTTTCATCTGGGATTTGTTTTCTTTGACTTTCTTTTACTGCTTCTTCTTTGTCTTTTCCTTCCTTCTTTTTAGGTTCTTTTCTAGGACCTTTCTTTCTCTGCTCGTCTTCAGAATCTGAGCTGTCAGAAATCTGCAATCTTCTTCTCAGAGAGACACTTCTGGGAACTAGAATCTGTTTTGGTTCATTTTCCCCCCTTTCAGGATTTTCTCATGTTTTTGGTTCTTCGTTGTCTGATTCAGTACTTGTCTCTGATTCGTCATAGTACTCTTTCTCCTTGCAATCCACAGGATTTGGTATTCTCAGGGTATGGCTGGGATGGATCCAGTTTTTCAGTCCAGCACACTTCACAGCTGTTGTCGTGGTCAGAATGACTTGTCTTGGTTTTCCCCACCTGGGAACCAAACAGTTTCTTCTTCTGTGGACCTTTATCCTCACCCAATCTCCTGGGCTTAGATCATGGGCTGGCTTCTTTTCAAGGGTGTTGGCATCTGCTCCAACATGATGAAACACAGAATGAACTGCGTCAGCCAGGCCTTTACAGTACTCCAACACCATGTCATCAGAAATCGTCATCAGTTTGTTGACTGGTATGTAAGCATGCCTCATTGCACGTCCCATGTTTATTTCATGAGGACTTAACCCTGTAGTTCTATCTGGAGTTGTACATATGGTCATCAAAACTAGAGGCAAGACATCAGGCCACTTCATTCCTGTGGCTAAACACATTTTCCCAATTCTGTTTTTGTTTGTACCATCCATTTGCTCAACCACACCAGAAGCCTCTGGTCGGTAGGCACAGTGTAGTTTTTGTTGTACATTCAATGCTTCACTGGCCAATTTTACAATTTCATTATAGAAATTGCCTCCTCTGTCTGATTCAAGGGTCAATTGGAACCCAACCTGGGGATGAATTCTCTCAAAAGCAGTTTTGCTACTGTCAATCCATCATTTCTCCTTGTCGGGTATGCTTCTACCCACCTGGAGAATAGGCAGACTATGACCAGAACGTACCTCAATCTGTTACATGTTGGCATCTCAATGAAATCTATCTGCATTCTGGTAAAAGGCCCTCCTTCTCGGCCTATAGTTCCTAGGCTCACCACTGTCTTTCTCCCAGGATTGTATTGCTGACAAATTAGACATCTCTGACATAGACTCTCTGATAATAATTCTGAATTTTGGGTTGTACCAGGTCTGTTTAAACAACCTGATCATAGCATCTCTCCCTACGTGTCCCTGGCCATGATACATCCGTGCCATGGTAGACAAGATGCTTTCTGGTAGGACTGGTCTTCCATCTATCTCGATAGACCCACACCTGATCCTTTTCCCTTGGTGCACATCCTGCTTTTACCCACTGCCTTGTTTCCTCATCTCCTGCTTCCTCCTGCAATAGTCTCACTTCTTCCCATGTCCCTACAACGTTAGTAAACATTAAGGAATAGGAAGTCATTTCTTTCTCCTTTGCCCGATTGACTGAATACTGATTTTTGGCACAGTACTGTGCCATGTCATTGGCATATCTGTTGCCGACAGCAACGTAATCCTCACCTTGGTTATGGGCAGCACATTTCACCACAGCCAATTGTTTAGGCAGCTGTATCGCCTCAATCAACTTTCCAACCACTTCAGCATTCTTTATAGGAGTTCCACTTGAGGTTAGGAAACTCTTTGTAGCCACAACTGGCCAAAATCGTGGACAACTCCGAAGCCATACTGGCTGTCCGTTATCACAGTCACTCTCACACCTTTCCCAATTTTGCATGCTCGAGTCAGAGCCACTAATTCTGCTACTTGAGCAGATTTTACTCCTTTTAGATAGGATGCTTCCATCACTGCTGCAACCGTGCACACTGCATATGATGCACTCAACACCCCTTCTTCTGTTCTCAAACATGACCCATCAACAAACATTACATAATCATTTTCTGCCAAAGGTACATCTTTTATGTCTGGTCGCGGTTTCGTACAATACTCAAGCACATCCAAACAATCATGATCTGCTTCATCTCTCACTTCCACATTCTCAGCATCTGGTAACAACGTTGCTGGATTCACTTTCACACATCTTGCAAGGCTCACATTCGTTGCACCTAATATGACTTTCTCATACTTAGTCAGCCGACTATGTGCCATGTACTGAGTACGACTCCTTGTTAACAGAATCGCCACATCATGAGGTACAAACACTTTCAAAGGATATCCCATCACGATTCCTTCACTCTGCTCCAAACTTCGACATGTTGCAGCTACTGCTTTCAGACAACCAGGTAAGCCTACGGCTACTGGATCAAGCATCGATGAATAATATGCAATTGGTCTCCTCAATCTTCCATGCTTCTGGATTAACACAGAAAGTGCACATCCATTTCTTTCACTGCAATATAACTCAAATTATTTTTCATAATCAGGCATACCCAATGCTGGGGCTTCACACAATCCATCTTTCAATCGTTTGAATGCTGATAATTCTTCCTTATTCAATTCAAGGGGATCTTTTACATCACTCCTTGTTAGCCGTACCAGAGGTTTTGCAATCAGCGAAAAGTTGCTGATCCACTGGCGGCAGTACCCTACCATTCCCAGAAACATTCTCACTTCTCTTTGAGTCATGGGGGCTCTCATTCCTTTTATGATTCTGATTCTGTCTATTGTTATTTTCTTCAATCCTTTTTCAATGTTATGTCCCAAATACTGTACTTCTTACTTACAATACTGCAGTTTGGCTGGGGACACTTTTAGTCCTCCATCTGCCAGGTGATTTAGTAAGGCTATAGTGTATACTTCACAAGCTTCACGAGTTTTCAATGCCACAAGGAGGTCATCAATATACTGCACTAATACTGAACTCTTGTCAAGAATTCCTGTCATGCGAGGGGAGGAAAACGGTAACCAGCGTAAACGGACTACATCTCCCAGGATGCTTAGCGGTTGAGAGGTTATGTAAACAGGAGAGCTGTTACATAACTCAAGGAAAACACGCCCTTATGTAAACAGGAGAGCTGTTACATAACTCAAGGGAAAACACGCCCTTATGTAAACAGGAGAGCTGTTACATAACTCAAGGGAAAACACGCCCTTATGTAAACAGGAGAGCTGTTACATAACTCAAGGAAAACACGCCCTATAAAGGGAGGAACCGGGAGGTACAAGGCTGTCGGATATTGTGTTTACACCGACGTACCTGCTTCGTGAAGAGCAGTGTTCCGGAGTGGTGCTCCAGTAAGGCAAGAACGGAGGTAGGTCGAGTCGTTACTCCCTGGGCCGTGTCTTGCCCCATCATCACCTGTGAAGGACCCGGAAGCTCTACCGGTCAACCATTGAGCTTCGCTTTTTGACTCGGCTGAGTCAAAGCGCAGTGGCGCTTTTGCTGGTTGGAGTCGTAACTCCCAGCCCGACCAGAGATACAGGGACTGCCAGCTGTAACGCACACCAGGAGGTGTTTGCCGCGTTACAGACTCGGAAGTCCACAGGATCGATCGAGCGGCTGCTCTCGGTTCAGTCTTCTTGCTTTTGATTGGGGTATCGGTGACGCATCACCAGGAGGTGACTCCGCGTCCCGGTGCAGTCTGAGGAAGAGGTTGAGCGGCTGCTCCCTTCAGGTAGAGACCCCGGCTGGGTGTTTCCCTGACTCCTCGATTCTCCCCAACACTCGTCGTGCCCCTCACAGCCTACCGATTGGCATTGTCGGCCATTTCATTTCTGCCCTCTGTTGGCATACGCCGGGATCGGCGTATATGCAGAGGACGGTTAGGACCATCCGTGCTGTGGGCTGGTAACGTACTTAGCCTGGAGGATTCCAGTGACTATAACTTTTGTTTATTCGTTGTATTGTTTTTGCCTTCATTAAAATAACTAACCCTTCACAAGTGGTTGCGTCCTCATTATCGTGTCTGTTAAACGATCCTGAGACGTTCAGGGCGTTACAAAATATCCGACCGTAATAACACTAACTGTCTCCCGGTCGATAACAGACATGGCAACACTTGATGATGTGCTGGCTGCTTTAGCGACCGTGCAAGTTGAAGTGGCTGCCTCTAGGCAAGAAACAGCCGATGTAAAAGCCAGACTGGATGCTATCCAATTGGACCCGCTCACGCCCAGCACCTCCCTCACGAACCAGACCCCTGCAGTAGTAGTGGAAATGCCGGTAGCCATCCCCTTGGCAACACCAGAGAGGTACAGTGGGGATCCTAACACAGTGCAGGTATTCCTCACACAAGTGGCGCTACATTTATCGTGCAAACCAAAGGCGTTCCCCACGAGTCAGGCTCGTGTGGCTTTCCTTATTTCCTATTTGGCTGGAAACGCGGCACAATGGGCCGTACCTCTGGTGAGCAGGGACGACCCCATCTTATGTGATTGGGGTGCTTTTCGCGAGGAATTCCTGAAGGTATTCGACAGAAGGGCTGACTCGTACACGGCGGACCGTGAAATGCTTGAGTTGAGACAGGGATCCAACGACCTGGTGCAGTATCTCAACGCGTTCCGACGGCTAGTTGCGGAAACCAAGTGGCCTGTTGCTAAACAGACGGCGCTCTTCCATCACGGGCTGTGCGATGAGCTCAAAGACGCCGTGGCTCATATTGACCCTCAACCCAAGACATGTGAGGGCCTTATCAACCTGGTATTACGGCTGTAACATAGGCTGAGTGAAAGAAAAGGGGATCATGGGAGAAAAGGAAAATCCCTTCCATCCTATGTGACGGTGGGAAGTCCTGAAACTTCCACCGCATCCAAGGGAGAACCCATGGACATCGGCGCAATACGAGCGAGCCTCACAGCCACGGAGAAAGAGTCACGCCGTAAACAAGGATTGTGCCTATCTTGTGGCAAAAAAGGCCACTACGTACGTGAATGCCCTGCCAAACCGAAGACGTCACGTTCACGGGCCAACCGGTCGGTAACAGCTGTGGTGGACATACCGGCGGAAAACTAGAGGACTCCCAGACCAAAGAAGGGGCATCTCGGAGTCACTCATCCATCCCTTCACTCTCCAACTCGGTCACTAAGGGACACCGACACCTGTTTCTCACGGTGCACGTGGGAGTGCATGACCAGTGGATACCCGTTGTGGCCATGGTGGATTCAGGGGCCACTGGCATGTTTATGGACCACAACGAGGCATGCAGGCTAGGGCTAGTGCTTCTTCCCAAAGCTGTACCCGAAGACGTCTATGCTGTAGACGGAAGGCGATTGGTGACGGGGCCCATCGGGCAGCACACGGGGGTCCTTCCGATGAGATATGGGAGGAACCATTTGGAACAAATCGATTTTAACATCATCCGAGCGCCCCAATATGGCGTCATATTGGGATTGCCGTGGCTACAGAAACACAACCCCTCTGTGGATTGGCCAACACATCGCGTCGAAATGACGTCACCGTATTGCATCCTGCATTGTGGAATAAGAACGGAATCCCTTGACGCAGATGAGAGCGGGAGTCAGACGGTGGCTACAGCGGCAGAAAAAGATGTGGCTCTCCCCCAGGCTTATCACAGTTTTGAGGATGTATTTGATGAGGTGAAGGCGGAAGTGCTACCACCACATAGACAGTTTGACTGCCAGATCGACCTGGTGCCAGGGGCCAGCGTTCCCAGCGGCAGGCTGTATGCCCTGACGGAGCCTGAAAACGTGCATCTCCGGGGGTACCTGGATAAACTCCTCAAGCTAGGATTCATCCGCCCGTCCAAGTCTCCGGCCGCCTCGCCACTCTTCTTCATCCCGAAAGCTAATGGGGAGCTGAGAGCCTGTGTGGACTTTAGGGCATTGAATGCGATAACCATAAAGAATCGGTACCCCTTGCCTCTCATCAGTGTACTGCTGGAACAGGTCAAGAAAGCTCGTATCTACACCAAGTTGCATTTGAAAGGGGCATACCATCTGGTGCGCATGAGGGACGGAGACGAGTGGAAGACCGCCTTTAAGACCAGGTTCGGCCTTTTTGAGTACCTCGTCATGCCGTTCGGTCTGTGCAACGCCCCGGCAGCCTTTCAGTACTTTTTGAATGAGGTATTCAGAGAGGAGTTGGATATCTACGTGGTCGTATATATCGACGACATCCTCATCTACTCGTCCAGTGTGGAGGAGCACGTACACCACGTCAAAGCTGTGCTCCAAAAGCTGATGGAAAACAAGCTGTTTTGTAAACTCAGCAAGTGTGACTTCCACGTCACGTCCGTGGAATTCCTCGGAGTGATGCTGAGTCCAGAGGGACAGGAGATGGCAGAACGAAAGATCAAGGCGGTGAAAGAATGGCCGGTGCCCCAAAGCGTGAAGGACGTCCAAAGTTTCATTGGCTTCGCCAACTTTTACAGGCGGTTTATAGATGGATTTTCAGGATTGGTGGCCCCAATCACACAGCTACTGAGGAAGTCCAAGGAGTTTGTCTGGTCCCCTGAAGCGAACACAGCCTTTGAGGCCCTGAAAAGCGCCTTTGGTAAGGCGCCGGTGTTGGCTCACCCCGATCCGGATCTCCCCTACGTGGTGGAAGCGGACGCTTCGGATGTGGCGCTGGGGGCTATCTTGTCCCAACGCAACCACGACACAGGGGTGCTTCATCCCGTTGCGTACATGTCCCGCAAACTCAACGACGCCGAACGCAACTACCATATTGCGGAGAAGGAGCTTCTCGCAATCAAGGACGCCTTCACCGAATGGAGGCATTGGTTGATGGGGGCAAGACATGTGGTATCGGTGTACACGGACCATCGGAATCTACAGTTCATGACGGCCACAAGACACCTTTCTCCCAGGCAGCTGCGGTGGATGATCTTCTTTGCGGGGTTCAACTTCCGCATCACATATCGGCCGGGGACGGAAAACCGGAAGGCGGACGCCCTGTCCCGTCAATCTGCAGTTAAGGAACCATTGCCTGCGACCGAGCGTTCCATCATTTCCCCGAGGATGGTATTGGGGGTTATCCAACCGGATACTTTCCTGAGGGGAATAAAGAGAGGGATCAGGTCATTCGCATGGCGGAGGTCGCTCCTCAGTCACAGAGAATGGCAGCTGAAGGACGGGATACCCCTGAAGGGCAGGTGCCTGTTGATACCCACGCCTAGGCTAAGGAAACAAGCATTCATCTGGTGCCATGACTCTCCATGCGCAGGTCATTTGGGCTTTGAAAAAACGGTGGCTAGCATGGGACGGCATTTCTGGTGGCCAACCATGAGAGTGGATGTCAGGAGGTGGGGACAGGAGTGTCCTACGTGTGCTACCATGAAGGCCGACCATGGCCGAACCCAAGGGCTCTTACATCCACTTCCGACCCCGGATAGACCATGGGATAGCATATCACTGGACTTCGTGGTGGGCCTACCGGTAGACCAGGGGATGACGGCAATACTGGTGGTGGTGGATTACTTGACGAAAATGGGGCACTTCATCCCCTGCAAGAGAGTCCCTACGGCCGGGGAATTGGCGTCACTACTCCTAAAGAATGTGGTACGACTGCATGGATTACCTGGGGTGATCGTGTCGGACCGGGGGTCGCAGTTTACTGCGCAATTCTGGAAGACTTGGTGCACTGCGCTGCATGTTAAGACCGCCCTGTCCACCAGCTACCACCCTCAAACGGACGGCCAAACCGAGCGCCTGAACCAAACGCTCAAACAGTATCTGCGATGTTTTGTGGACCAGGGCAGGGAAGAATGGGTCGACTTGCTATGGGTTGCAGAGATAGCCTATAACAACGCCACTCACAGCTCCACACAGTCATCTCCGTTCTATAGCAACTATGGCCAACATCCCAGGTTCTTGCCATTTCTACATCCGTTCAGAGAGGACAGGATTCCCGCCACAGCGGACAGGGTGGCACACATAAAAGACACGTTGATGAGCTCAAGGGCTGTCCTAATAGAGGCCAAGAGACGATACAAGGCTGCGGCCGACAGGAAGAGAAGGCCTGGGCCACTGTACCGCACTGGAGACTACGTCTGGATATCCACAAGAAACATGAGGTTTCGAAAGAACAGTGTGTTCCATCCCAAGTACATGGGCCCATATCGCATTACCAAGTGTATGGGTCCCGTGAACGTGAAGGTGTGCTTGCCCCAGTCATTGCGGATACACCCTGTCTTTCATGTATCATTGCTCAAACCAGCACCCTCCAAGCCGTCTGGGACACCTAGGCCGGTATGCGTGGAGTCGGAGGTGGGGTATGAAGTGTCGGGCATACGGGCGTCCAAATGGCGCAGGGGGAAGCTGTGGTACCTGGTTGCGTGGAAAGGCTATGGCCCGGAGGAGCAATCATGGGAACCGGCTGAAGGGGTTCATGCTCCGCGCTTGGTCTCCTTGTTCCATCGGCGTTTTCCTGCCAGCGCTGGACCCGTGGGGAGCCGCTGAGAGGGAGGATGTACTGTCAAGAATTCCTGTCATGCGAGGGGAGGAAAACGGTAACCAGCGTAAACGGACTACATCTCCCAGGATGCTTAGCGGTTGAGAGGTTATGTAAACAGGAGAGCTGTTACATAACTCAAGGAAAACACGCCCTTATGTAAACAGGAGAGCTGTTACATAACTCAAGGGAAAACACGCCCTTATGTAAACAGGAGAGCTGTTACATAACTCAAGGGAAAACACGCCCTTATGTAAACAGGAGAGCTGTTACATAACTCAAAGAAAACACGCCCTATAAAGGGAGGAACCGCGAGGTACAAGGCTGTCGGATATTGTGTTTACACCGACGTACCTGCTTCGTGAAGAGCAGTGTTCCGGAGTGGTGCTCCAGTAAGGCAAGAACGGAGGTAGGTCGAGTCGTTACTCCCTGGGCCGTGTCTTGCCCCATCATCACCTGTGAAGGACCCGGAAGCTCTACCGGTCAACCATTGAGCTTCGCTTTTTGACTCGGCTGAGTCAAAGCGCAGTGGCCCTTTTGCTGGTTGGAGTCGTAACTCCCAGCCCGACCAGAGATACAGGGACTGCCAGCTGTAACGCACACCAGGAGGTGTTTGCCGCGTTACAGACTCGGAAGTCCACAGGATCGATCGAGCGGCTGCTCTCGGTTCAGTCTTCTTGCTTTTGATTGGGGTATCGGTGACGCATCACGAGGAGGTGACTCCGCGTCCCGGTGCAGTCTGAGGAAGAGGTTGAGCGGCTGCTCCCTTCAGGTAGAGACCCCGGCTGGGTGTTTCCCTGACTCCTCGATTCTCCCCAACACTCGTCGTGCCCCTCACAGCCTACCGATTGGCATTGTCGGCCATTTCATTTCTGCCCTCTGTTGGCATACGCCGGGATCGGCGTATATGCAGAGGACGGTTAGGACCATCCGTGCTGTGGGCTGGTAACGTACTTAGCCTGGAGGATTCCAGTGACTATAACTTTTGTTTATTCGTTGTATTGTTTTTGCCTTCATTAAAATAACTAACCCTTCACAAGTGGTTGCGTCCTCATTATCGTGTCTGTTAAACGATCCTGAGACGTTCAGGGCGTTACAACTCTCGGGCATTTTCAGACTTTCCAATGACTTTTTCAACAATTGATTAAATATTGAGGGGCTTTCTGTATACCCCTGTGGGATTCGGCACCATGCCAAAATACGGTCTCCAAACCGAAATGCAAAAATTTGCTGACTGTCGTGATGCAATGGGATGGAAAAGAACGCATGGCACAAATCAATTACTGTATACCATTCTGCATCATGGGGAATCTGATACAAAATCACTGATGGATTTGGTACAATGGGACAGCATGGTACAACGATTTTGTTTACCTTTCTCAGGTCTTGCACTATTCTGAACTTCCCATTTGGCTTTTTCAGGCCCATTATAGGTGAGTTACATGGACTGCTCATTATTTCTCTCAGAATTCCTTGCTTGATCATTTTCTCAATTATTGGAGTTACTCCTTCAATTATTTCAGGTGTCAATCTATACTGAGGAATGTTTGGATAACTTACTCCATCTTTCACAGTAATTTTTACTGGGTCTACGTTTCTCATTAGCCCTACATCTTCTCCGGTGAAATCCCAAACCTCTGTTTTTACAGACAGTTTCAATTCTTTAGGCAGTTCATCTGGATTAAATACTGCATATGTTCCAATATTATCACATTCTCTGTTAGCTATGGTCATTTTATACAATACATCCTCATCTGGTATTTCAAAAGCTATTCCATCTGGAGTACAAAATATAGTGCAATTCATCTTGCACAACAGGTCCCTACCTAGCAAGTTCACAGGACTAGTGTCACACACCACAAATCGGTGCATTTCAGAAAATGTCCCTATACTAACCTTTACGGGTTCTGTAAGGTATGTTTTTAACTGTTGGTTAGATACACCAACTACTTGGATTGTTTCATCCGAAAGAGGAAGATTCTTAACATCCGCTGATCTAACAGTAGATCGAGTAGCGCCAGTGTCCACTAGGAAAGTAATGTTATCATTATTAATCTTCCCATCTACAAATGGTCCTGTCTGGTCTACTTCTCGAGCTGCACCAAGTACGCACTCTTCTTCCTCCCTTCGGCACCGTCAATAACCCATTTCTGAATCACTCTAATCATGTTGCAGCCAATACTGCGAAACAGTGCGAGCGCGTGATGGTTTATTTACCTGTTCTTCATTGTAGAATCACGATTCCTTACTATACTTCTGTGAATTTCTGTTCTGTGGAAAAGGTGGTTTTGGCACCTGATTCTGAGAGGTAACCACCTGCTGCTGTTGCTGCAGTTGACCACCCACCTCCTTCCGCACCTGTGGATTCAACGATCGATTTTCAATATTAGTATTTTGAGGGTTTTTACTCTCGGATTTCCAATGCCCTAACTCACTGCATTTGTGACATGGGAATTTCTTTTTAGCTTCTTCTATATTACCTTTCCCTTTTCGGTTTAGTTCCTGGGTTATTTGCTTGTTCGACCAATTGTGCTTCTTGCCTTTCTGCTACCTTTACTGGTGCCCACATTGCCTTTTCTTTCAGTTTTCGCTGGTTTGCCTCCATCTCATCGCTGAAATATTTTGCATGTCTCAAAACTTCATCTATTTTCTTATTTTGCCAATCAACTGTATGCTGCTTTATCATATCACCAATTTCTGGATGTAAACCATATACAAATCTGTATACGAAATGACTCAAATCTTTATCACTCAGGTTCTCATCTCCACTGAACTGTTTAAATGCCTGAATTAGCCTCTCATAATATGCATGTACTGACTCCTTGCTTTCCTGATGGGTTCTGTCAATTTTTACCCAATCGGTCTCTTTAGGAGGTACCTTATTTTTCAGAAATGCCACAACCTGCTCATATTTCTTCATTACTTCTGGGTCGGGAGCTCCCGTCTTAGGGTCCCTAGGATACTCCTGAGTGGGCCAATTTATCATCAGCTTGCATTCTGTCCACAGATCTGCTGGTACTATTATATCAAATAGACTATTCAAATCTATCCATAATACCTTTGACAATTTTACAAATCTGTCTACCTGCCGGTACCACTCGACGGGCTTTTCGCGTAGTCGAGGGAAATCATTTGTGAAAGACAAAATGTCCTGTCTTGTCCATGGAACATGTACATACCCTCCTCCTGGAATCTTTCTCATGGGGTATTCTGTCGTTACCTTTTCTTTCTCTCTAACGGGAAATGCTGAAGCTGTCTTTTCTGTAGTATTATCGCGTCTTTTACACCACTTACTTCTCCATCTGTCCACATCTCCCCATTTTCTCAACAGACCGATTATGTCCTTAATCTGACTTATCCTTCCTGTAGTATTCATGTTCTCTATATCCTTTTCAGTGAAATCAACTCGATAAGGTTTTTGTAGTGCTTTTACTTTGTCAAAATCTATTCCCATTTCGCTTGCAATTTCCTCTAATCTTTCATGCAAGTTTTTCGCTCTCCACGTTGCACTCTTGCAGAGAAACAACACTTCCTCATCCTGATAGTTTTTCAATTTTTCAGTAGGGATAGTTCCTACTATTAATTCTTCTAATACCATTCGTAATTTGGCTACATCTATTGACTGGGATTCTTGATCCTTTTTCTGTAGCTCTCTGAGCCATTCGCTTAATTCTTCTACAGAAGGCCCTACTGGGTTGTCTACATTATTTTGTTCTGGGGCCTTTTGTGGTTCTAATAATGTTTCCCCTGTCATTCCACTCTTTTCAGCATAAATTTGATTTACAAATGGATTATTTGAAACACTCGGTTCATACATATTTATTGTCGGTCCCCACGGATTCTCAATTTGACTTCTTTCAGTATTTCAATTAGATTTTGGCTTCTGTACGGCACCGTCAGACAATGTTCAGTATCTTTTTGTTTCTCAAATATGGGCATTACTGGACCTATTGTTACTGGAACTGTTACAGCTTCTAGATTTTTGGTCAATTCTCTTATTTTCTCGGTTAATTCTAGGGTAGTTTTGGCCAGTTCTACTGAATTCTCACCATTTACCCTACTTTCTGTCTGTTTTTCTATCTCTCTTGCAGAGTTACTTTTCCCTAATTCTGGTGACATAGTCTCTGTTTTAATTATTCGTAATGTTTCTCTCATTGGGGCACTTGGTGACAATGCTTCTGGTTCTGGTCGATACGGTGGTGGGTTTTTATAAAACAAATCATGAAGAACATCATCTTCCGATTCATTCGCTTCATACCCACTCAAATCCACATTACGCCTTTTCTCGGTGCATTTTCTCCTTTCATTCTCTCCTACCATTCTCACAGGAAACATACCCTCAGTCATACTTGCATTTCGCCACCTTTACATCCGGTCGTCATGTGTCTCATGTCCGTATGATCTACCGAACATGTATCGGTAACCCCTACCACTTCTCTGCCTTTCTCGTTCATGCATTTCGTCTTCCCATTCCGTCAATGCCTCAAACTGCGTTGGTCTAGGTCTTGGTTCTATGTCCAACATTTTGTCTCAGAGATTTCTCAAAACAGCCAAATTAAAGGAACCATGTTCTGGAAACGCAAGGACTCCATCGTCCTTGGTGTATTTTAGCCAATTATCTAACCAAATACAAGTATGATACCCATATTTCGCAATCATTATAGATGCAGGTGTTTTCGGTGGAGGAAGTAACTGTCCTTCCCTAGTCTCAACTGGTTTATCTTTCTTAAACCACTTTTTAATTTTCCCAAACCACGATTTCTTCTTTTCTGGTGGTTGGTAATACATTTTCTCGATTTCCGTGTACTGTTTAGTCTTCTTACAATGGTACCGCTATTCTGTCCACTCACAGCGCGACTCTTACTCACGCACCAATCAGGAGCGTCTACGTCACTATCACAATCCTCCAATCTCAGCGCGACTCACACTAACGCACCAATCAGGGAGCGTTTATGTCACTCTGTATTCCTCCACTCTTAGCGCGGCTTTACAATAACACACCAAACCGGAGCGTTTTACGCCTCCAACCTACTGTCCAATCCCAGCGCGGTCGTTCTGACTTCAGCAGCCGCTGTGGCAGCTCTGCTCTCGTCTACCCCTCCTTTACAAGACCGCTCCGTGAACTCTTACTGCAACTTTTACGATTCTATTAGTAACAACACTAAAACATCTCCATTGTCTGATTCGCTAACCAAAGAACAGCAAAAGACCTTTCTCACAAGAATTCCGTCTTGCCCGAGAGCAGCGCTTACCTCTGCCCTACTACGGAATCGTTACTTCCGTTGATAAAGTAGCACATCCCTCTACTTCACCCTTCTATCAAGCATCAACTAACCGCTTCTCTAGAATAAAACAACACTAGAGTTTTGCCATTAATTAGAATGCCTTTTTCATACACACACTGTCATACAGGGAAAATGTAGATCATTCACACAGACTTCTGTCTTTCTCAAGAGCAGCGCTTACTTCTGCCCTACCACAGTATATACCATTCGTTAACAAAGCAGCGCTTCCCTCTACTTTGTCCTTCTAGCAAGCTCAGAATATACCTGCTACCTTTTCAGTAGTAAGCGTTATCGGTATGCCATTTAGTTTCCTGGTACCTAAGACCAAAATTTCACAGGTAACCCTTTGCTATCATTCCTACTTCTCTCACACAGAGAACATCACTAATGACAACACCCGACAATGCTGCCAAATTGAAACCAGACAATGCGCCGTGTAACTTTGATTGCTATACGTTTCCTTCCCGTGTACCTATGGGCAACCACAATCCCGTCTTTCCCGAGAGCAGCGCTTACCTCTGCTCTCATACGAACTGTTACAAACTTCCGACTTCCTACATCCCAGAAGCCGTGCAAACAACATATAACTCGACGCGACTCAACATAGAGTGTTAGTACATAAACCAATACCAATCAATAATCAATAAGCTATTTACAAGCAATCATCACTAAACCCAAAACAATAGCTAACCATCCTCTGCTACCAGAAAAACTGCTCCAGCTCTGAATACCAAAATCCCCTTTCTACGTCACAGACCACAGATCTCTTCAACCACATTCATTCACTCATTCACTGGTGGGGCCCATAACACCAATCATTCATTCTACTTTAGATCAATGGTCCTCGAGAGAGGGGAATCCTTTCTCTCTATTCCATGCGATGGAAATGGGAGGAAAATGCACAAATCCCTGATGAGTAATAAGTTCAACTATTCCTTCCTACCTCACCAGGGTCTTAACCTTTACCCTAGCAATTCCTCCCATGGATAGGCCATGGATCAGCTAAGTTGCTGGTAAAAGCGACACTTAAATCTTCTAAACAATATACATCAATACACTTCAAATAATAACCCGACACAGTTCTTAAATGAATTGAAATATTTATCTAAGATAAAGCATAAGGAAATCATAAAGCATACAATATTTTGATTCGCATATTTACCTAATCTGGCTAAATGGCGTCCTCTATGTCAAATTCAGATCTTTCGTCTCTATGCCCATAAATCGATCAATCAGTTCGTAAATTAATTGGGCATCTGATCAGTCCGTCAGAGTCTCTGGCAAGCAGCTGTTCAGCAGTGTCACCGTCCTCTCCGTCAGCATAACGTCAGGAAACCAGCGAAAGCACGACAACCATACTCTAATTGACCCTCTCTAGTCTACTTCTTTTATAGTAAAATCAACAACAAAATGTTACAATACATGTTTTAGAACAAATCCAATTGGTGGAACCAGGATCATTCTTCCTGATTCTCATGCGTTCAATGTTTCATTAGATGTAATTCTCAATGTATTATAATTTGCAACAGTTACTAGTCCATTCAGGGCATTTTGGTTCCCATACAGGTTTGTGTCCATGTGTCATCAATTATAACAGTTCTTAGTTTAAGGAAGTCCATTGTCTGAGGATTGGCACTCCTCCCGGTGCGACCTTCACGAGTACAGTCTGCCTGGGGTCAGGACGAGGTTATTGTTGCTCATCTTTTAGCGCAGGCGCACTTCACTCAGTGACTTCTGTATATCGTCTGTCCGTCAAAATAGGGATGGCAGCCATTTTGTGGCCACTGTAGAAAGGTCAACTTAAGCAAAGAAACACAAAACGTAATTAATACATAGAAATAACTATTAAAATGGTATTCCCTCACTAAACCCTCTATGTGTGTATTTATCTAGCAAAAGCAACACGCATTGCTGTTTATACTCACATTTTAAAGCACAATTCACAAATCACATTACAAAAGCAACATATAACATGCAAATTCAAAATATCTGACATTAGTATGTGTACGAAATTAGTTTACATATCAATCAGGCCATGCAAATGCGATTCCCACGTGTATTTTCTAATTAGTAATGTTGATTATTCAAACACGGCAAACCATTAATACTATTAATATTAATCAGTTATTCGTTTTAATTCAAGATGATAAAATGGAGGAGGTATACGAATCTTAGGGAAAACCTCACTCCAGCACGCACACACAAACACATCCATTCACAACACTCATTACCAAACATTCATACATATAAGCACGCACCAAACAAGAAACTCACACTTACCTGAAGCTCTGCCATGAAGATCCCAGGAGGCTTGGGACTGCTGCCTTCCCTGCTGACCTAAGGTCAGCCAATGAGGAAAGGCAGCAGTCTCAACATCATCACAGAGTGGGATGGGGTCAGTGAGATTGCTGGCCCCACCCCACTCTGTGATGAAATGTCACTGATTGACACTCGACCCTGGGCACTTCAGGGCCTAAAACTGAAGCGCCCGGGAAAAAGGCAATCAGTGACACTCCCTCTTGTCACTAAGTGAAGGGCCTCAGGGATCTTTGCTGAGCTGAGGAGGTCACGCCCAGAGAGGCTATGACTTCATCAGCCCAGCAAAGGCAGCGCAGGCAGTCAGGAGCCTGCGTATTTAGTGCATGTCTGGTTCCTGGTTGCCTGACCTCAAAATGAACAGTGTCTGCCAGGATGACCTTTGTTCAGCCTGACGGACACTATTTGGAGGGGCAAAAGGTGAGGGGGCGTGGCCCCTCAGCCCCAATGGACCAGCAGTGACTGATTAACACTACAATTTAACAAACACCACAGCGTTTGAACCGAAAAGGTTCCTTCCATAACTTGACACAGATTTGTGTTTCTGTATTTGGAGGATTTTCAAATGTGTGTGTTTAAGGAGAATCATCTGCAGATTTGTGATGACTGTAGAGTGTCTTGTGCTTTTTTGACTTGCATACAAAGCTTTGTGACAATCTGACTTGGTAGTAGATGTGCCCAATAGTCACTTCTTCAGGGGCCACATTAAGTTCAAAACTGGCTCATCTTTCTTAGCTTTGCCTAGACTGCAATATCATCCTCAGAGAATGTGCATGTAGGAAAGGTTCTCAACAAACAAATCAGAAATAAACAACTTCAATGCCATACTAAATTTAAGTAAAAATCTAAAAAAAAAATATTTGTTTCAAGAAAATATTATACGGCGTTCAAAAGGTATTGAAATAGACAGAAACTCATTAATAGTGATTTAACAGCAAAAGACTCAACATACAAAATAAACAGAAAATTGCACCCCCAACATCATGAAGAGTGATACAAAGTGGTGTATAAAAAATATAATGGACATCAAGAAATACATAATAATGTCAACAATAAATATCACTAGTAAAATGTGTCACAGTAAAAATCAATAGAAACAGCGTTCATTGAAACATCACTGCAATATATTGGTAAAACAATACTGTTAAAATAACGTGAAATTAAAAAAGGGAAAAATTATCTAAATGTCTCCAAGTGAGACAACCGGGACACAGGAACCCTCCGTGGATGGTTTTGAACATTTGTGGAGAAAATCACTCATTACCAACCATGCCCTCATCACGAGGAAGGTGGCCCGGATATACAGACTGGGAATGGAGTGCAGGCATGGGGGAATCGGGGGCAGCAAACTAACCACGTAGGACAGTCTGCTGTGGGTTGGCCAAACGTGGAGGGTACACCTCGACCAACTCCATGCATGGCCAAAAGCTGGTGGCTGAATGTGATCCAACAATCCCCAGAAATTCACGGATAATAAAGGTTAAACAGATGGTATCATTAGATATGGTAGTATGAGCTTCCCTTTCATTAAAAAAACTGAAATTGATTGAAAAAACAAAGGTTAAAGTGATGTTTCAGCTAATTGTTGAACTGGGATAGAAATGACTGTATATAAACCTAAAGAAAAAACTGCAATCCGCCAGTCATCGTTCGGTGAACTAAGTATAACTTGCGCTTCTGCCATACACAGCCATACACAGCTTATGACATCACTCATGGCATGTGAAATGACATTAATAACATCACCAATGACCTCTCAAATGGCATTACTGATGCGTTCATCCAGTGAGTGTGATAGTTTGCTATACGCTTTTCACACTGGGAGATGTTCAGCGAGGTACATGTAGACTATTTTGTTGTATAACCTCTGTAGTGCTAAATTACGGTTAGACCCAAGTTTCTATAACCTGTGTAGTGCTAGCAGGTGTAACCCTTCAAGCTGTTGAGAAAAGAAAGCATTACTTTACAATGATACACATCTAGTAGATATTATGCTCTTTTTTTACTGGTATTTAGTTGTATAACAAACGTGATGTGTCTATGTAAGCATTAATATCATCGGCAATTAAGAATACACCTACAAGTGCACATTTCTGACATGTGTGATTTACAAGAAACAGCCTTTACCACGAAGGCTGAACAACAATCGGCCTTAACAACGAAGGCTGAACTACGCAAGCCCGACCGCTCATATATTCCTTGACCATGCATCTGCGTAGTTAAGGCATATGCACGGTAGGGCTTGCGGACAGTCGGAAGCAGGGAGAGATTGCGGTGAGATAGGGGGGGCTGGGAAGGTTTTGGGTTTTTATTTTAAGTGCGACTGGGGGGGCTTGGGTTGTTTTGTGGGCTGAGGGTGGGTCGGGGTGAAGTTAGGCTGGGGGGTGAGTCTGAGTTATTTAAAGATGGGCTGGGTCGGTGTAGTTTTGTGGGTTGGGGATCAGGGGTTGTGTTGCGGTCTGGGAGGTGGGTCAGGACTGTTTTGCAGGAGTAGTTTTGTGGGCTGGTGGGCAGGTTGAAGACGTTTTCTGGGCTAGGGGCGGGTAGAAGAAGTTTTCAGGGCTGGAGGGAGTTCGGGGTAGTGTTTAAGGCTGGGAGGGTTTGGTATCGTTTCAAGGTATCATGGGTTAAATGTTGTATTCAGGGCTGGGTGGGGGTTTGGGGAAGGTGTCAGGCCTTGGAGGGCAGTTTTAGGGCTCAGGGCTGGGGGCAGGGATGGTAATACTTTTTAGGAATTGGGGAGGCAGTGACGTTTTTAGGGCTTAGGGGATAGTTTTAAGGGATATGGGGAGAGCAGGGGAGAAAAAGTTACTAGGGCTGGGGGGGTAGAAGAGTAATTTAGGAATTCAGGCTGGGGGGTTAAGACTTACCTGTAAAGTCTTAATCTTGGATAAGTGTTTCCCAAATATGCCTTAACAACATATGCTTTATTGTTAGGGTATTCCTGGTAAAGGCATATTCGTGGTTAAGATTGTTGTTGTTCAGCCAATACATGGTTTCAAAAGCTAGACTTACCATGTTTTTTCTTTTCCAGCAGGGCATTTTTTACTCTTTGAAACAGAATTTTACCCATTCTAGCTTGCTGATCCAGACCCAGCAAACATTCTTACATGCCCGATTTTGCCCCTTGAGCTTGAAATGGTTACAGCTCATCCATTTTTAACCATCTGCAAGAATATGTACAGATTTCCAGCTTTGACATCTAGATCACTTAATATCTTAAGTAGAATTTTTGTATCAGAGTTGTACAAGAAAACATGTAGGCGACCTACAGAATCAAGAATGACAGAGTGAGCACATGTGCATTGCACATTAAACAGTATAGGCTCCATATAGGATCTCCTTTAGAGTTGATGAAAATAAAAATAAAACAATTTTCTGGGAGAGGTAGGTTAAGAATCTCTCTAACCAGGTCCGTCCTGTGCCCTATACAATGTGATCGCCAAGTTGTGATAAAAGAACATGGTACTCAATAGTGTCAAAAGCAACTGAAAGGTCCAATAAATTGAGTGCTGTCTGGAAAACTGTGTTATAAGTCCACTGTAATTTGTCCAGTGCTGAAAACACCACCAAACAGTACTGAATCTTGTATGAAAATCAGCTTGCAATGAATGAAAGATTGAGTAAACCTAAACACTCTACTCCAGCTGGTTGCACCCTGCTCTGTGTTTGGATCTTTATATGATCTTAGGTTGTTTTGTTTCTTTAATGGTACGAAAGTTGCTGATTTTAATTCATTTGCCTCCTTCTCTGAGAGTAGCAACATATTAATCATGTTTCGCACAGCAGTGCATCAACAATCTTCACACATCCTAGATGGAACTAGATGAAATTTAGGATCGTACCACGAATTTTAGGTCTTCTTCATTAGGTGATCTAAAGCCTAAGAGAATGGACATGAGGGATCAGAAGATAAACTACTGAGTTCACAACTGGCCAAAATAGACATAAAGGAGGCTATAGTCCTTGAGGAAAAAAAATAGCAAATTAAATGCATTTCACAACAGAGATTTTTCCTTCTAGTCTTACTTAGCATAACTAATTTTAATAATTGATAATCCATTTTTGTATTTTACTTATACATGATATGTTTCTCTTTACATGCTTGTATTACCAAACTCCTTTGCCTCTTATTTGACTTTATTCTTGTGTTTCTGTTGCACTTGGCCCTTTTTGCAGGGTCATCCCTGAACCTTTTGCCTTCCTCCTGTATTTTTTCTGATCTGGTGTTGGCTGTTTTATGACTCTGGGCACTTTACTACTGCTGATCAGTGCTAAAGTGCATATGCTCTCCCTATGTTAAATTGATGTACTAATTAGTGACTCCATTATTGGGTTATTTGATTTACTTATCAGACCCTAGTACAGTGCACCATGTGTGCCCAGGGCTTGTAAATCAAATGCTGCTGGTGGGCTAGCAGCACTGGTTGTGCCACCCACAGAAGCAGCTTGTAAAGTGTGTCTCAGGCTTGCCACTGCAGAGCCTGTGTGCAGTCTCTGACTGCCATGTTGACTGACCAAGTGCACCCACTTGCCAGTCCCTAAACCTTCCCTTTTCTTCATATCAGACACCCCTAAGGTAGGCCCAAGGGCAGGGTGCATTGTAAGTATAAGGTAGGACATGCCCTGGTGTGTGTGGCATGTCCTAATAGTGAATTACAGCCATTTTCGTTTTTCACTATTGCAAGGCTACCTGTTCCCAATTGGCCAGAATGGGCAGTTTGATTATTACATTTTATAATCCTAACTGACTCAGGGAACTAGGTAGTAATTCGAGTTTAGTATGCCTGAACTCAAAATGCGAAAATACATCTTTTAGTGAAGTTGGTTTTAACATTCTGTGTTTGAAAATACCACTTTTAGAAAGTAGGCATTTTATTGCTTAACCCCTTCGCCGCGGGGGTATTTCCCCCACGGCACGGGGGGGGGGCGCACGCAGCACCGCGGTGCTCATGCCGAGCCCAGCTCGTCATGAGGCACAGTGGAACTGTGCTCATGACGAGCTGAGCTCGTCACAACCCCGCCCACTGATTGATTCTCCCGCACAGGCGGGGATTCAATCGCGCATGGGCAGGCCGCGGCCCTTATGATGAGCACAGCTCCACTGTGCCTCATGACGAGCTAGGCTCGTCATGAGCACGCAAGCGGTTAACTGTCCAAGCCTGCCTCTACTAGGTTGTGTATTGTGTGTCTGGTTCTGTGAGTGACAGGGGCTGGCGGATTCCAGGAGAGAGGGTGAGTCAGCACAGGGCTGAATAGAGAGATCTGCATGTAGATGGGCAGGAGGAGCTGCACCTGGGACCTGAATAGGGTTGTGCCTTCCCTCCACAATGCTGGCTCCACCTCCTGTGGTGCGTCTAATGTCCCTGGCCTGCACTGTGAAAGGAAAGAAGGAGTCTTGTCAACAAAGTGCTCCAGGACTGACCAGAACTGGTTTGGACTAGGCAAAGGCCTCTCTGCCCTCAGAGAACAAAGAGAAAAGTAGTATAAATATGGGGACCCAGACCCCAAGACTTTAGATCACTTCTGGACAAACTTCTGCCAAGGAGAAGAAACTAAGGAAGCTGTAGGAGTTGTACTGCCCCCCTGACAGTGGTGTCTTCAGTGCCAAGGAGAGGAGAAGGAACTTTCAAAGGACTTTCATAATCTTGCAGAATATTACTCCAAGGGCTTGAACTTGTGCTTGCCTCTCGGGGACAAAAGAATTCACCACCAGCTCCCCTCTGAATTTCCTTGCTGGGAATCTGCAGAAGCCTGCGTGTCGCTGGGAGCTGGAAGCACGACGCAACAAGAAGATGCATGTCGCCGCCGCAGCTGTAGTCGTCGCATCACCGGAGAAGCGTGTTGCCGCCACATCTCCCCAGAAGCACGTCTTCGTCACAGTTGTCTGCTGTCACATCCCAGAGAAGCGTGTCGCCACTGTGAGGGTCGCCGTCGCATCACCGGAGAAGCGTGTCGCAGGGCCTGATGCGGCTCCAAAGTACGGAGTCGCCGCAAGGCTGCCAGGGCATGCACGCATCGTCTTAACATCGTCGCATCAAGGGCGCCATCTTATCGCATCGCACCGGGCTGCAGCACGAGAATCTGCAAATCACCTCCTCTCCGGTAAGGATCAAGACGCATCCCCTACTCTGCGCAAGCATTGAGGCACGACGCTTCGGCTCCCCCGAAGCAAGGAACAGACGCATCTCCAACGCTGCGAGCCTTTTGTTTATTTTGCGTTACGCATCCAGGTACTTTTGTGAGAACTTTGTCGCATTTACCATCAACTTGAACTAAGTTAATTCTACCATCTTTAAGTCAATTTTGAGTACAGTATTGTGGCGTTTTGTCATTTGTGGTCTTGTGTTAAGTCTATATAAAGAATACTTATTTTTATAAAACCTGTATGGTGTCCATCTGTTGTGTTTTCACTGTATTGCTGTGTGTTCAGAAATACTTAACACACTGCCTCTGAGATAAGCCTGTGTACTCATGCCAAGCTACCAAGGGGGTGAGCAGGGGTTATCAGGGGCCTGGGGGACACACTTTACAAGCTGCCTCTGTGGGTGGCACAACCAGTGCTGCAAGCCCAGCAGCAGCATTTGATTTGCAAGCCCAGGGCACACATGGTTCAATCCCCTTTCCTTGACTTAGAAGCAAGGGTCCCTATTTGGTCAAAGGTACCTACCTCTGCCAACTAGAGACCCCCAGTTCTAACAGTTTCATTATAAAATGATTGTATTATTTTGCACTATATAATTTATGGACATTTTATTGTAATGTATTGTCTCTTACCTCTATGCCTCATTATGTTAAGTCTATATAAAGAATACTTATTTTTATAAAACCTGTATGGTGTCCATCTGTTGTGTTTTCACTGTATTGCTGTGTGTTCACAAATACTTAACACACTGCCTCTGAGATAAGCCTGTGTACTCATGCCAAGCTACCAAGGGGGTGAGCAGGGGTTATCAGGGGCCTGGGACACACTTTATAAGCTGCTTCTGTGGGTGGCACAACCAGTGCTGCAAGCCCACCAGCAGCATTTGATTTACAAGCCCTGGGCACACATGGTGCAATCCCCTTTCCCTGACTTAGAAGCAAGGGTCCCTATTTGGTCAAAGGTACCTACCTCTGCCAACTAGAGACCCCCAGTTCTAACAGTTTCATTATAAAATTATTGTATTATTCTGTACTATATAATTTATGGACATTTTATTGTAATGTATTGTCTCTTACCTCTATGCCTCATTATGTTGTAAATAAATTTTATGTTTTAAAAGTAAAATACAGCCACTGGTTGATTAGATGCAGAGGAAAAACGTTTGGTGTAATAAGATGTTCTAGCACTTTTAATGGCAGCTTTGTAGTTATAACTATAGATTTGCCACAATCTCTTCTTCTATGACATGATATCCAGTTCATGGACTTTTTGGGGAGTGTTGATGGTATTATCCATTTTAAGCTCAAACATAAATCGAAGTAACAACAGACCTAAATGTATACGAACCGATCAAAATATATATTCAGATCACCCATGACGACTGTTGGTCTGTTATCCAGAATGCACTGGGGTAATACATCTGCTAAGAGGTTGTCTGAGTTGGATTTAGCAGATGCTAAACTAGGCGAGTTGGTGGCAGCGTAACTTTCACAGACCGGGATTCTAGAGCAGATTGTTCTTTAAAGCAATTTTGCTCCCGTTTTTTTGATGATTCTAGGGATGTTGAACGTGGTCTTTGCTTAGGTAACATATCTAGAGGAGAGCTCGTCTCTGGAGAGTCAGGCATTGCTAGGGCTTGAAATAATATGGCTCAGTGCAAGAATGTGAGATTCAAAGCCGCACATATCATATTTCAGAATAAGGTGACACATGTTTAAAATAGGAAAAGACCCTCGCTATATCTTATTGCTTCAGCATGTGAACTTCATCATCATTGCGGCTAGATTCGTTCTTTAATTTAACATGTCCATCATTTCATGCTGCGGCGGAGTATGATTTTTGACCTGACCTGATTGAAACCGTTCTATTTGCAAATATGGCCAAAGGTTTGCCTCAAAGACTAGCCAATAGTGTGGCAGCAAGTTAAGCAGGAATAAAGGCCACCAACTACATTATTTATGAGGTTGAAGTCTACATTTCAATCGGACAGGTTTGAAAGACTTTTTGTTGCCCTGGTACCAGGAGTTTAGCATTTTCGGGTGTGATACCAGCTTTGCATGTTTCCAGGGACCTGCTATTGTACTTCTTCACACACGCTGTTTAGTATTGCAGAGCCTAGCCTTTGACAGCCTGAGGCTAGTGTGAAGGTGGTTGTGACCTCCAGCTATGAGAGGTGTACAAGCTATCCTGAATTATTTTCCTTAAAGGCTATAATAGTATAAGAAATGGCCCTGTTTGCAGGGCCATCTCCAAACATTTTTCCTTCCGCTGTCCCTTTATGCTGAATTTGATTTTGTTGTCTTTAGGACTCTGTGCACTTTACCACTGTTAACCAGTGTTAAAGTGCGTGTGCACTAGCCTTAAAACATGGTGGAATTGGCTTATACCAAAATGGCATATTTAATTTACTTGTAAGCACCTATTAAAGTGAACTACATATGCCAAGTGCCTGTAAATTAAATACTACTAGTGGGCCTGCAGTAGTGATTGTGCCACCCACTTAAGTAGTCCTTTAAACATGTCTAATGCTATTGTAGAGCCTATGAGTGCAGTTTTAAACTGGCAAAATAAACATTCCACCAGGCCCAAACTTTCCATTTTAATTTGTTAGAAATGGGGTTTCTGGTTGGCTAGGGTATACGCGATAACCAGGCAGAACCCACCACTCTAGTCTGGTTAAGGGAGTTACACATACAAGATAACCCCTGCTCACCCACTTTGTAGCTTTGCAGAGCAGTCAAATTTATCCCCAAGGCAATGTGTAAAGCATTTGAACAACACACGCACTCTCCAGTGATCCACTTGGCATATCACAGAAAGAGACTCCACATGGTTATATAAAAATATAATTTTTGTTGTACATAAAACTCCTTAGACCATAATCACATAAATCACTGTCCCCCTTGTCATGACGTCACATATATTACACGATCACTTTGCCAATTGGGCAATTGTCATAACAACACCAATAGTGCACTAAAGTAAATAATTGTAGAGTGCACACATCATAAATCCACCATCACTGCACATATAGGCATATTCTGACATAATAATCGGTAGCTGAAACTTTCAGGCAAAACAACACCTCATAATATCAAGGCACGAGCTGCACCTGAGGATAGCATAAGCATCACCGTGATCACCCATGCTGTGTCAACATTATACATCCCACCAGAATTAACACAAGGGTGGCAACTATGCTCCTATTATAAGGTATCTGTTGCCCCTTTCCTCTTCACGTAGGCTCCTGAGCCACCTGCCCACATACAACAGGGAATGTGGTAATTAGCTCTGAACAGCAGTGGCACTCGAGTGCCAGTGAATCATGGCCCCTCAGGATGTTGAAAAGCAGTTCAGCAGGCTTCAAGCAAAAAAAGGTATGTCCACCCCGGCCTCTCAGGACCGGGTGGACACCTGCATCAATTTTGGGCACCCCACTCTGCCTAGAGTGGTGGCACAGGACATGCCTCTGGAGAAAGCTGCCTTCGGGCAGACCCTTCTGCTCTTATACCCCTGGGATCTCCTACTAGATGGGTCATAGTGTCAGCGAAGCCTCCGTCTGGTAAGAGCCTTCCGCTCTATGCCCTTCTAGCATAGCTGCCCACAACCATGCAGTGTAGCTGCTCTGCCTCAGCTCTCTGACCCTCGACCACAGCTGCCTACCAACACGCGGTGCAGCTGCTCTGTCCGGAACGAAGTCTCCAGCAACCACAGTTTCACCACTCAAAGGTTCCTTTGTCAGTTGGGCGGTATGTCTGACCTTGGCCTCGCCGCAGACAGCGGACAGAGTGATTCAACCCAGGCAGAATAATGTGCAACCCATGTCATGCACTGATTTGGGATCACCCAAAAGGGCATAAACAGCGCTCCAACACGCGTTTCTCAGTATGGCCATAACCAAACCAGCTGCCCCAGGAAGTGCCTAGAACACTTAGATTCCATTGTCAAGAACCAAGTAAATAAAGCGCTTCCCCGGCGCTATGGTCTCCCACACACAGGGCAGGCCACCAAGCCCTGGGAGATCACTGGGGGCACCAAGCCGAAATAAGCAGCAGGTCAGCATATCAGGATACTTGCAGGAAAAAGTGGCAGTCCTTCTTGTGTCCTAGCAGGCCACAAGTGAGCCACGCAAAGCAAGCAAGTTCAGATGGTGGTTCCATAACAGTTCCTTCTGGCCAGGTGTAGTCTGAAGAGCCAGTAGCGGCTGGTTACAGGTCCCACGCAGTGTCTACAATTATTGGGTCACAGCCCCTGTACTTACAGTGAAAACGTATTTGTTCTGGGGGCACTTCAAACACTGTTTAGAAGTGCACAACACCCCCATTCACATCGCAAACCATGGCCCCAGACACACTACAGGGGGCAGAGACAGCATTGTACAAGGCAGGCACAACCCTATTCAGGTGCAGGTGCAACTCCTCCCCCCACTCTAAATGCAGCAAAGGTCTATTTAGCATAGTGCTGAGTCACCCAGGCAAGGCAGGACACACCTCAACTCCCCTTGTGAGTGTCTAGAGTGAATACACATCCCCGCTCTCTTTTCAGTTGAAACCAGATGGTGAATACACATCTAGGCAGGCACAGAGACTCATAAGCGCACAAAAATGCCCACTTCTAAAACGGACATTTCTAAAATAGTTATGACAAATCTGCTTTCCTCAATTAGCAGGATTTATCACTACTATTCCAAACATACCAAACATGGTCACTCTATCCCTTTCTTATTAGAAATTGCCACTGAAGCACTTATCAGGGAATTCCCAAAGCAAACCTATGAGAGGGCAGCCTCACAGCAGTGAGAAACCAAATAGACTGTTTGTCTCTACCAGGACATGTAACACCGTTGAGGCACATGTAATACCTTCTACCTACACAGCACCCTGCCATTAGGGCTAGCTAGGGCCTTCCTTAGGGGTGACTTATATGTAGTAAAAGGGGAGTTCCATACATGGCTTCCACTTTGAATGCCACGTCACTGCAACAGTAAACTGTGCATGCCTGAGACAGGTTTGAAAGGCTACTTCTGTGGGTGGCACAAGCAGCGCTGCAAGCCCACTAGTAGCATTTGATTTACAGGCCCTGGGTATATGGGATGCCACTGTACAAAGGATTTACAGGTAAATTAAATATGCCAAACAGGTGTAGACCAATCTTACCAAGATTACAAGAGAAAGCAATTTCACATTAGCAATAAACAGCAGTGGTAAACTGCCCAGAGTAATAAAACCAACAAAAACAGGTCAGAAAAAATACAGGAGGAAGGTAAAAAGTTCTGGGATGGCCCTGCAAAAAGGGCAAAGTCCAACATAATACATATGAGTGAACCCTAATGTAGCCCGTGGTTAGCCCCAAGTGCAGAGTGGAGTGTATTTAAATGGTTGGACATGCACTTTTAAGTTGCACATGTCCTGGTAGTAAAAAAACTCTTAAATGTGTTTTTCGCTACTGCAAGGCCCATCTGTCCAATAGAATTACTTTTGAGTTTCCTTATTACATTTTCTAGGCGCAATTTCCAATTGGGAAGAGATAACCCGTGCAAGTTTGGGGTCTTTGGAGTCACAACTTAAAATCTCAACTTATGGTGAAGTTGGATTTTAAATAGCAATTCTGAAAAGGACAGTTTTAGAGAGTTGGCATATACTTGCCATAGCCATTTGGTACCTGCACCCTGTCTCTGATCACAATACTGGGTGTAGTTGGCAGTTGGAGTTTGGGTACTCCTCCTAGACAGCCACATACAATGGGGAGCTTAGGTGTGACTGAATGAGCCATCACTGGCAGGATGGAATGGCACAGCACTACTTACACTTGCATAGGATGAGTCTTGCCTCAACGCAAAGGGCCGAACAACCCTGCATTGTTACTTCAGAAAGCTTGGAGGCAGGGAATTCTATACACTTCAAAGTAACTGTCTAGAAGCTTTCCCCACCTTCCAGAACCAGGGCACCAGTGTATGAAAGAAAGACCTCAGACACCACCACTTCAGTACACTTCTGGATCTATGGATACACTGCCAGAAAGAAGGACTGCTGTGCTGCTAAACGGACTGTCACTCTGCTGGACTGCTGCTTTGAAGGAGCTGCTGCCTTGCTATGCTAACCTGATGCCCTCTTGTCTCGGGAGGAAGAACTGGACCTCCAACCCATCTTAAACCCAGGACGCCAGGCTCACTTAATGGGCTAGTCTGCTGGCCTCCTGATCTGAGCCTCTGGGACATGAAAAGCTTGCCATGGGTTCTTGACCCCCAAGGGGTGCATCTCAAGTCCTGGACCATTGGTGTGGCTCTCAATCTCTTAAATTAATGCTTTTCACAACCACAAACAAGCCAGTTTGCACCGGAACAGAGATTGCTTGCACCAAACATCACAGCACGCTGCTGAAAGCCCGTCTCCTGCACCAGCAAACATTAATTGCCCACAGAAGACCACGAATGCGAAGCCCCAGCCCTCCACTATGCCCATCCTGCTCCTCACGCCAGGTGACCACAACCAATGATGCTCTCCTTGCTCCCGGAGAATTTCTTCAAAGTGAACAGGACTCCTGCCACAAAACTTGAGAATATAAACCTTCATCAGGACTAATCTGGAACTTTACCCGACCTACACTCCATCGCGGTCAGCCTGATCTTTTGACCCAGTTCAGCTTGACCAGATAACTGCAGGTGGAATTTTATTCTTTTTTGGCGGAATACTGCAGTTTATTCTTTAAATATTCATAACTCCTGTTCTACTTATTGGATGTTTGTCATTTTGGTTTTGTTTTATTTAATAAATTAAGCTCTAATTGTCTAACATGGTTCTGGATCTTTTTGTGTGTTGTTCTTGTTTTACTGTTTGAAGTGTTCTACAAATACTTTACACATTGCATGTAAGTTAAGCCTGACTGCTCTGTGCCAAGCTACCAGGGAGTTGAGCACAGGTGAATTTGGGGTTTGCTTGTGCTTTACCCGGACCAGGATTGTGGCTTCTGCTTGACTAAGGTTCAGACCTCAGCCGCCCAGTAACCTAAATTGACATTGCATGAGCACAATGGCAGGCCCTGTATCTGCAAGAGAACCTGGGCAAGTAGTGTTTGTTATCTCATATTTAATATAATCGGTGAGGTATTTTTCAATGAATATGACCGTTGTTAATATTTCATAACTAACCCTAAATAAATATTTTAAGGCAGAATTATGGGATGTGGATGAATGAAGAATTTTGCAACCATTTGAAAGTCTAAGACTGTTTTTACATGTTACATATTGGGTAAATTATGCAAAGCTTCATTTTGGGGCTGTATTCACATCTGCAAGCTGCTTAAGGACCCAGTGGGAAACTAATAGCTGTTGTCATATGGCCTAGTGCAAAATTAGGAGTTTTCTAAAAATCTTTAGCAGGTAAGTTCTCCACCCTAAAATTGTTTGGTGATCTACTTCTGTCAATAGCAAGAGTAAACCGGGTAAAAGCCTTTATAATTTGTCTGGTCTTCTAGAGCGGAGCTTCTCCATGGGGGTACGTATCTTTCCGTATGGAGAATTAAATAAAACAAAGAAAAAAGTGCAACGTCGCTGTTCCAATAGATATATACACAATCAAATGTTAACCAATAATTAGTTGTCTTCGTAGGCCGAGATACATCGTAAAATGTATTGAGAATCCTCTGTTTAATTTCTTTGTAACACATAGGGGCCGATTCCGATGGCCGGCCGGACAGCTGTCCGTAGCCTTACCCTGCGACCGACACGTACCCAGAGCCGGTCCGTCCTGTATAGGAAGTACGATGCGCATAACTGCCAAAAACACGACCGACGC
Source organism: Triturus cristatus (assembly GCF_964204655.1). NCBI lineage: Eukaryota > Metazoa > Chordata > Amphibia > Caudata > Salamandridae > Triturus > Triturus cristatus. The sequence continues at coordinate 874,234,297 of NC_140582.1, read as the reverse complement.
GTAGGCTGTGAATCAAGACCCATTCTCCGTCCGAGCCGTAACTCCCAAAGAGGAACCGTGTCGCCCGGAAGCTGTATCCATAGCTTTTCGGCATGAAAAGTACGATGCGTACTTCCTACGCGCAGGACGGGTCGTCACGTACGGCACGTCACAGCATCCGGAAAACAAGCATATCAGCTACGATTCGCGCCACAACTCAATACACGGCTACGAGATGGAACAGCTTGCAGTGGGTACGAGACGGAGCAACAAGCAGCATGTACGACACAAACACATCATGAATCCCATCACACAGGTCATACCAGTACTCTATATCTATGACTGGATCAGGGACCGATGCCGACGGCGCAGACGGTAAGTCAGACACCTACCACATAAACAAACGACACGTACCCGCAAAATGGCACACACATACAGGGGATACATATCCTGGCCACTAACAACAGCCCACCATAGGGGTTGCATGGCCAGCACCACTAACACCCCCACCCATAGGGGACCTGTTGCCCATCACCCCTGCCACCCCCACTCACAGGGGACCTGTTGCCCATCACCCCTGCCACCCCCACTCACAGGGCTTATGTTGCCCATCACCCCTGCCACCCCCACTCATAGGGGACCTGTTGCCCATCACCCCTGCCACCCCCACTCACAGGGGACCTGTTGCCCATCACCCCTGCCATCCCCACTCACAGGGCTTATGTTGCCCATCACCCCTGCCACCCCCACTCACAGGGGACCTCTTTGCCCATCACCCCTGCCACCCCCACTCACAGGGCTTATGTTTCCCATCACCCCTGCCACCCCCACGCACAGGGCTTATGTTTCCCATCACCCCTGCCACCCCCACTCACAGGGCTTATGTTTCCCATCACCCCTGCCACCCGCACTCACAGGGCTTATGTTTCCCATCACCCCTGCCACCCCCACTCACAGGGCTTATGTTGCCCATCACCCCTGCCACCCCCACTCACAGGGCTTATGTTGCCCATCACCCCTGCCACCCTCACTCATAGGGGACATGTTGCCCATCACCCCTGCCACCCCCAGCCATAGGGGACCTGTTGCCCATCACCCCTGCCACCCCCACTCACAGGGCTTATGTTTCCCATCACCCCTGCCACTCCCCACTCACTGGGTTTATGTTTCCCATCACCCCTGCCACCCTCACTCACAGGGCTTATGTTGTCCATCACCCCTGCCACCCCCACTCACAGGGCTTATGTTTCCCATCACCCCTGCCACCCCCAGCCATAGGGGACCTGTTGCCCATCACCCCTGCCACCCCCACTCATAGGGGACCTGTTGCCCATCACCCCTGCCACCCTCACTCACAGGGCTTATGTTTCCCATCACCCCTGCCACCTGCACTCACAGGGCTTATGTTTCCCATCACCCCTGTCACCCCCACTCACAGGGCTTATTTTTCCCATCACCCCTGCCACCCCCACTCACAGGGCTTATGTTGCCCATCATCCCTGCGACCCCCACTCACAGGGCTTATGTAGCCCATCACCCCTGCCACCCTCACTCATAGGGGACCTGTTGCCCATCACCCCTGCCACCCCCAGACATAGGGGACCTGTTGCCCATCACCCCTGCCACCCCCACTCACAGGGCTTATTTTTCCCATCACCCACTGCCACCCCCACTCACAGGGCTTATGTTTCCCATCACCCCTGCCACCCCCACTCACAGGGCTTATGTTTCCCATCACCCCTGCCACCTGCACTCACAGGGCTTATGTTTCCCATCACCCCAGGCACCCCCACGCACAGGGCTTATTTTTCTCATCACCCCTGCCACCCCCACTCACAGGGCTTCTGTTGCCCATCACCCCTGCGACCCCCACTCACAGGGCTTATGTTGCCCATCACCCCTGCCACCCTCACTCATAGGGGACCTGTTGCCCATCACCCCTGCCACCCCCAGCCATAAGGGACCTGTTGCCAATCCCCCTTGCCACCCCCACTCACAGGGCTTATGTTTCCCATCACCCCTGCCACCCCCACTCACAGGGCTTACGTTTCCCATCACCCCTGCCACCCCCACTCACAGGGCTTATGTTTCCCATCACCCTGCCACCCCCACTCACAGGGGACCTGTTGCCCATCACCCCTCCCTGCCACCCCCACTCACAGGGGACCTGTTGCCCATCATCCCTGCCACCCCCAGCCATAGGGGACCTGTTGCCCATCACCCCTGCCACCCCCACTCACAGGGCTTATGTTGCCCATCACCCCTGACACCCCCACTCATAAAGGACCTGTTGCCCATCACCCCTGCCACCCCCAGCCATTGGGGACCTGTTGCCCATCACCCCTGCCACCCCCAGCCATAGGATGGGTGATACGCAACACATCCAGCATACGCAAACATCAGGTATGTCCGCAAAATACATCCCCCACGACATCATGACAACAGTGTGTAGTCTGTGACAAATGCCCACAACAGTGATTATGGCTATGAGCATACAATGTAAGTAACAGCACATGCGTGACCAACACATGAGTGTGACATACACAAGGCAAGCAGCACCATAGCACTGTGGCAATGTAAAAAGAACAACCCCTCACTGTGTAGAACAGAAGTCAAGTGGGGGCTCACAAAACGCAGCAGATGTGGAGCATTGTGGTGATGGGGACCAAACCCCCCTCAACACAGTGACCAAAAGGTAAGTGTCATCATGGTCAAAGCTGCAAATAACTAACAGCATGTATGATCCCTGCTCCCAACACATCAAACACTTCTGGGGGAAAATAGTGGTTGTGTCCCATACACCCAGAGATGTGTTGAGGCAAACAGTGCTGTGAAAACATAACACTCTCAGCCATGTGCAGACAAGCACCACACATGGGGGCTGACAATGCACACAGCGTACAATGACACAACAGAAGAAGTGACCATCACCAAGCATGCACACATCTCGAAAATAGACACACCAACCAAAACAACATGTGTAGACTGTAGGTGTCAGCTCACTAACTCACATTCCATGCCAGCAATGGCACCCATCAACCAGGATGAATGTGCACAATGATGTGAAATCACTCACAGGGACAGCATGCAAAATCACAGAAACAGCATCCAGACAAAGGCCCACAACAGCAATACCAATGCACGGGTGCAGATGCACAAACACAAACAGGCAAACTCACACTGCACATCGGACACAACATGCGTGTGTGTGTCACAGTATCCACAGGCAACTACACAACACATGAGAGGGGCTAAACCACAGTGACACAGATGTGGACACAGTGCCATACAAAAGTAAACCATCATTGGGACACCCTCAGAGGGCAATCAGGCGTTGGGAGATGAAAGGGAGCACAACAGACACATGTGACACTAGCTGGAATGAAAACCAACTAACACAGCAAGAGACTGACACACAACAGCACAATCCCCACGGACAAGACATTGGTGTGACACAAGCATGCATGACACCTCCACTGTGATGACAAAGGCAGATGTCGTACAAACTGGGAAACCCAGACATGTGTCCTGTGCCACAAACGTACATCACACATACACAAACACAAATCACTCATCATGGCCCCTCATCCATGGACAAACAGGAGCTAAGGGACCATCCATGCAAACATTCATATCAGTCCACCATCAACACCACACACCTGCACTGCAACAATGTGTATCTGTGAAGCCCACATGGACAGGTGACATTTCACATGCCCACATAACAAACACAGGAATGTTGGCAGGAACTAAGGTGCACACACACATCACACAAGGACTGTTTACAACCCTGGGGAATGACAGACACACTGCACAGTATGCGGTACATGGCCATGACCTCAAAGCTCATGTGAGCTTCACAATCCCTGCCACTGTCCCAGAACTATGCAGATGCCAAGGAGGAACACAAGGCACCCATGCTGACACCTGCCAGCATCGCTGCCGTAAACCCGACAAGTGGGAGCCGTCATACACACATACAAATGTCTCAATCACTAAAAACTACCACCTAGGGACAACTACATGATATTGCGAACAAAAAAGTGCATTGAGGAACCCTCACTGTGTCCCATCTGTGTCTGACAACATCATCAACACTCAGAACTGACAAATCACAATGATGATACACCAATTAACAGGAGTGAGTCATGCACCCACACATCTGGTAGCCCATTGGAAAAGTAGTGGGATTAACCCAGTACCACTCAGCAAGCATCAACAACACGAACATATCAAGGGAACACTGTCTGTGTATGAATAGGGATGTGGACACACACACATGCACATACAATACACACCATGGGCCCAGGCCATGTCACTGGACAACACACTAACTTGAGGGGACACAACTCCTGTGGGAGCCCAGCTGTGCCAAACATATTCACCGCAAGTCCCACTCATGTCTGCAGAACACTTGGTCAATCAGCCATCAGTTACCGCACAATGAAGGCTCTGGTCACAACAGCCTGGTTACGTGAGTCTCCCTTAAGTCATCTGCACATACTCAATACATATGTACAGCAAGTTGCACAGAGGACCCATTTGCTCCTATACCAATGATGCCCACACCTGTAGGGCCAGTAGTGATGAGCACGAAGTATGTGGAAGTGATAATTTAGACAATGGGAAGCACATCATATGTGCAGGGGTGCAAGCCACAGATGTGACCATGGCAATTAAATGCTCACAGAGAGATGTACAAAATGGTTGATCCATACACACTCAGGTAGCTGCAATGGATGACATGGATACCAACCAGAATAGGATACATATCTCGTGGACTACAGGGAGTACCTCACATCAACACATCAGTATGCAACATTGTAAACCAAGCATTACAGGTGCAAGGGCATCTAAAACAACCTCAACATGATGTACAGCTAAATCAAGTTCACAGGGACAAAGTAAAACGCTTTATTCAGCATGTGAAACGTCTGTTCCAACAAAAGGCCAATGGCCAGTCCATGTCCAAAGGGCAAGGAGTGAACTAGAGTCACAAATTCAGTATATGAAATTCGAAACGTCTGTGCAACCAAAAGGCCAATGGCCAGTCCATGTCAAATTGCCAAGGAGTGAACTAGAGTGACAACTGTCACACCTTGCTTGCCTGCACTGCTATGGACCGGGGTCATCCCCTCGGAGGGGCATACATGGGGGCAGGCCAGGCACCGCAGGGACAGGATCAGGGCGCAGCAGAAGGAGGCAGTGAAGAGGTGGGGGATGCAGGCGAGACACTTGCAACAGCAGTGGAGATGACTGAAGTGGTAGGTGCTGTCACAACTGTGGGGCACAAGTCAGATGGGGTGGGTGCCAGCACAACTCCAGTGGGCAGGTCAGATGGAGTGGATTGGGTCACCACTGCAGCGCCCAAGTCAGACGGGGTGGGCGTGGACTCCAAAGTAGTGCCTACATCCATGGGAGCGCAATGGGGGACAGGTGAGGTCTGCAGGGCAGGGGGTGGTGACATGGTCCCCACATCAGTGGCAGCAACTGTCTGACCAGGTGTGGAGGAGCAAGTGCTAGGGGGCGATGGCCATAGCATTTTGGGGATGGTGTATCTGTGTGTGGGGGAACCCGGGGCAGGGAGTGGTGGGGGAACCTCTGGAGTGGTAGCCTGGGGGATGGAGGACGGAGACTTTGCATTGGAGCTGCGTGCTGGCGGGGGGTCTTGCTCTTCTTGCACCGGGGGACTTGCGGGTGGGCGTCCCGGTCTGAGTGCACCTGGGGGAGGGTGTCCGGGTGTGAGGGGCACTCCCTTCTGTTTGTGGGGACTTCCTCTTCCCCTTGTAATCAGGTTCAGCTGGGTCGGTGGGGAAGAGGCCAAGGTCACAGAGGAAGAGCTTCTGGGGGATGGGGTTGCAGGTGAGGCAAGGGAAGGGGGCTGGGAGGGAGAGGTCTCGGAGGACTGTGGAGTGGTTGTGGATGACTGTGTGTGTGTCAGCAAACCAGCCCCTGTGAGTGTGGAATCAGTCCCCTGCGCTTGCTTGTGTGCATGTCTAGACCTTGGTTTGGGGGTTTCTGAGCTTTGGACAGGTAGTGTGCTAGGAATTGTTGGTGCTGCAGGGGTAGGAGTGGTATGGGACTGTTGGAGGAGGGACACTGCTGCCGTCAGGGAGGAGGCTACGGACTGGTTGGTCCTCTGTAGGGCGGACATGCCAGAGGAAATGCCCTCCATGAATGTTATCAGTTGTGTCAACAGACCTGTGTGTGCATGGAGGACCTTCAGCATCGACGTCTGCCCCACATGCATCTGTCTAAGTAAGTCCACAGACTCCTCACTCAGGGCAGCAGGGGACACAGGGGCAGGGGGTGCGGTGCCTGGCACAAAGGAGACATGATCAATGAAAAGCAGGTGCTACTGCACCTGTATATCGAATGCACAGCGATGAGAAAACTGCGAGCTGTTTCACAATGTACACTTAATCATGAACAGCTCTATTCTCTATTCTCTATTCATAGAGGATCGAGACGGATATTTATCACAATACATGTTGTTCATCGCCACAGTGACCAGTGCCAACAAAATGCAGGCTATCGATGAGAATGTTTTTCATTTCAGGCTATTTATTTTTATACGGAGATACAGAAAGCAACCAATTGCTTGAGTCCTCTTTCGTTGTCTATAGTAAGCACATACGAGGTGACGTAGGACACGATGCAGTCTAAATTTTTTTTTTTCAAAAGCATATGCTGATCTTCGCTGCTTTTCTGCAACAACGTTTACACGCATCACCTTGCCGTCCAGGTCTGACGAGATAGCTACAACTAACTTCAAGGTAAAGGGATACTCTCTGCAATTAATATTAGTGTCGAGTTGACAGTGAGTGGTTAACAGTCAGGTTCACTGACCGCCTAGTCGATCACTATTCTTTCCGTGTTGTTTCTCCTGGTCTTAGGTTTTGCCGCGGTCAGCCATTTCTGCACAGGCATATGGGCATGTTTGGCAGTACAATCAGCAGTGGCACCCTTGCCTTTTGAACCAGTTAGAATTCTGGACATCAACAAACATCATAGGCAACAGCAGCCTGACAAGAGGTACATTGTTTGCACTATGTGATTTTCTGAGACACTCACATTTCAGAGGTTGTGCAACATTGAGTTCAGTTTGTGTTTTTGTATATTCCAACAGACTAGTTGAAGTTTCTGTATATTACTCAGAGGACTGCGGGTGATAGCTCTCTATAATGAGAGGACATTTATTCAGCATCCACTTTACAGATTTCTGCGATTTCAGTAAGTGCCATAAATCAAGTACTAAATTCTTTTTTCCTATTTTCTCTCTATTTTTTCATCGTCTTCTTTCTTCTTTCGTCTTCTTGCTGAATCGAGGACATCACTGGTCACCCACAAAGGGAGTGTTTTCCTTCTGTCATTGGTTTCTGGTTTTTCTCTTCTCCACACAGAATGATGCCACCACACAGTAGTAATAATCTTCAATTTCATTCACTTTTGTCCACAAGAGTTGATCCTTGTCTGGTCCAAGGACATGTACAGGCATGTTCCTACCACTCTGGTCATGCACGTTGTATCCATGGATCATGTGTATTCATGCTTTCATTATTGAACACATTGAATATCAGCAAATGTTCTTTTGTTTCATTCTTTCAAATACAGGCCCCTGAAGAAGGGATTTTTGAGAATCCCGAAATGCATTGGGCAACTACAACCACAATCGCCGTCTATTTCAATGTTACAAGTTCTATGTGGATGTTTTTTTAAGAAAAATTGATATTGACAATTCACATGTTCATTTGGAACTTTATTATCAAGTTTCTCATCTAAAAACATTTTTCTAATTTTGATGGTTTTTAAAGCTCAACAATTAAAGGAGCATGTTTTGTGTTTCAAGAAAAGCCATTGTTTGTTTATTTTTAGTTCAAGCAATGATACTGTTCATGATTAAGTGTACATTGTGAAACAGCTTGCAGTTTTCTCATCGCTGTGCATCCGGTATACAGGTGCAGTAGCACCTGCTTTTCATTGATGTTGTCTTAGGTTGGCTATCTTTTCCGGTTTGCACGCATAATGCGTTTTTAGATTGTATATGTAGAAAAAAGAGTAATTCGAATTTACAGATGATAAGCACAGTCATCAGTAGTGTGCTGACTTTTATAGATTTCCACAAAGGAGACATGCTCACGAACACGGGAGCCCACAGGGACCTCTGGGATGGGAGCCGATGGGAGGGGGGTGGTGGTGGTGGTGGTGGTGGTGGCGGTGGCGGAGACTGCCTCACTAGCTGGGGTTTGGTGGCTGCTGACACCCGCCTTCACAGGGGAGTCATCCTCAGAGCTGCTGTGGCTTTCAGCTGGGGGGGATGGTGCTGACGACTCCTCTGTGTGGCTGAAATCGCCCTCCGTGCCACTGGGTCCACCTGACTCCTCTCCTTCTGTCCCTGTAAGGCTCTGTGGCTCCTCCTGTTCCATGGAGCTGTCCCCTCCTGTGGCCGTGGATGTATCTGGATAGGAATAGGAAGTAACTGAACAACATCAGTCACCTGCACCGACTGCACACACCACAGTGAGTACATCACATCACAGGGCAAGCCCTGGCATCATCAGCTGAACACAGCTCAAAGTGCCAACACTCTTTAGAATAAGACAATTGTTATTTTCAACATCAACCATGGCACACATATCCCTCCTTGATTTGCACACATATGTCTGTTGCATGTTGGATGCTAATACCCCAATGTGCCAACATGCACCACCCAGACATTAGTTGTACATGCAAGTGAACATGTAGGAGTATGTCACGAGACCCACAGCACGTCTCTTGCGACTGACTCAGCACAGGTGTCCGGATGAAGGGATGGGCAGAGACTAATTTCACATGCTTAGGATGCATGCTTGCAACACACACTATGATGTACTCATGTCCTGATGGGCAAGGCCACAATGGGGTGCATGGTGCACACTTGAACACAACGCAGGCTCACTCATAGCAAGTTCAATGCCATGGCACTGGGATGGCCTGTAAGTCAGTCAACACTGTCTCCTGTCACAGGGGCAGGGCATCCAGACAACAACAATATGCACTGACTCACAATCCTAGCTCAGGGGCAAATCTGACTCTGCAGATGACCGGCGCACTTTCCCATCCCATGCAAACAACATATCCAGGACCCAGAAGACCCGACATCATAAAAATCATACATATGAGTCTCAGCAAACACGACTCCATGTACATTAACACATCACAGTCTGCCATGCATATAACCCAGCTGCATGAGGGACAGAGTTGCATACTCCATTGTGCGCTGTCAGATGCTCACACACCTATATGTCACACAGGTCTTGTCTCCCACAGTCACATTGCAGATGTTATGCTGACCCTCGGAATCATGGACACTCCAGTTGTATGTAGCAACAAGCCACACCCTAATGACACAGAGGCACACACCTGAGGGCACATGTCACAAAGCAGAACCTGCAATTTCACACACAGGAGTGGGATTACAGAGTGTTTCTGAATGCCCTTGAGGGGGCAGGACTGGGCAGGACTAAGTGAAACAGTGTTTTGCCCCGGACAGTAGTCAGGTGGCTAAGCAATTGTGGCATACTTGCCATACCTACTCCTGATGCCCAAAAATATGAGTACCCTGCTGCATGGTTTTGTATTGAATACCCCAGAAACATGTTGCGAGTCAGACCAGGAATTGGTAAACAGCTCAAGGGCACACACAGTTCACATGTCAGATCTCAGGCATTGTGTAAACAATTGACCCACCCATGACACACACAACAGAGTCACGGGAACTGATGCTGACTGGTACCTGATAAATAGCTGACTGCAGGGACACAGTGCCCTAGTGACACAATCCAAAGACTGTAGGGGCCACACCTGTGGAACAGAGGAGGAGGGTGCATCACACAGATGAGGGACCTGATTTGGGGACTACAAGACCTACGTAATGTGGAAGTGTGACCCGGACAAAATACTGCTATTTGCATGTCAGACATAGTACACCGATTAGGCATGGATTTACCCCCTTCCTGCTGCTGTCTGGCCTTCAGCTGCCTATCCAGGTTCGGGAAGACCACCGTCAGTATCCGGAGCATGTGGGGAGTCAGGGTCCGGTGTCTGCCCCTCCTGCGTGGAGGTGACAGCTTCAGCTGGACTCTAGCTATCCTCTGGGTCCAGCCACGAAGGTCCTGCTACCTCTTCTGGCAGTTGTGGATGCGGCGCTTGTAGACCCCCACAGAACGAACAGCCCAGGCGATGGTCAGCCAGATCTCCTGCTTCTGGTGGGCATCAACCTGTGAGGAGGACAAAGTGAAAAGTACATTAAGACACATGCCCCAGATTTGTGCAGCATACAATTAGATATACATGTCATCATCACAAAGGGAAAAAAATTACACAGGTAGTGCAACCATGGGGAATGAAAACTCACATGCATGTCTGACATGTTAACAATGCATGGATAGTTTAAGCTGGCAAAAATGCACGTTAGCAGCAGGAAAAATATTCAGTACATGTCCCTACACACTTTGGGGGATGAAAGTAGTCAGTGATAATGCTTGCCACTGCTGTACACACTGCTAGTGCTGCTAGTCAGACAACATGCTTAATTAGGAAGGCAGTGGACAGCACACTCACCTGCTCCCCTGGTGTCCCATAGAGCTTTCTGTACTCTGGAAGGAGCCCGTCCAGCAGGGCCTCGTTCTCCTCCTCAGTGAAGGCTGGGGCCCTCTCCAGTGTACGTGCCATAGCAGGAGCCAGAGGAGGCAGAGACAACAGCAGTGGTAGCAGGGATGTGGTCCAGTAGCACGTAGTGCAGGCAAGTGAGCTCCCTGGGGTCCAGCCAGCCTTATATCTGTGCTGCAGAGGCAGACTCTGTGCCATGTGTCCAAAGTGATAGGTCCAACATGGATGCATTCTATGAATCTGGCCAATCCATTTAAATGTACGACTCGTACACGCCTTCCGCATCTTTCAAATCTTCACTTCATGGAACACTTGAAATTGCAACATTGTTGTAGGCATCCAACTGAATTTCCAGTGCACAACTCATACAAGTTTTGAATCCGCATCCGTCTCCATGACAGTCCTGAGCCAATGGGTGCGCCCGGCTCGTTCAACTGATTGTACAACGCGTATTTTGAATGTACACATGCACCCGTCTCCATACGATTCAATGGCCAAGGCGTACGCACGGCTCGTACATGACCCGTGCAATGCGTACGCATTGTCACCTGCATCGGACCTCATTGCATTCAATGACAAGGCCGACGCACCGCTCGGACATGACCCGTGCAATCCGTGCGCATTGTCACCCGCGTCGGACCTCATTGCATTCAATGACAAGGCCTATGCACGGCTCGGACATGACCCGAGCAATGCGTACGCATTGTCACCCACGTCGGACCTCATTGCATTCAATGACAAGGCCTACGCACGGCTCGGACATGACCCGTGCAATGCGTACGTATTGTCACCCGCGTCGGACCGCATTAGTGTGACTATTAGACGGATGCAACACACATATACTGGCCATGGACACCTGCACACACCTGCCACACTATAGCATTGGCCACACAGTGTCCCATGGCATGTGAGGCTGCATTCCCTGGGTGTTTGAGGGGGCCACAGCAGTTTTTTTGTCTGGCACTTTGTGCAGCCACTCCCAGGCTGTTATCTTGTACATGGGGGGAGAGTCCTTTGTTTGTTGTGCACATTTGCACTGTGATGTGCAATTGGACAGTAATTGGCATGAGTGAAGGCCACAGTGTCAGGTTGGACATGTTTGGGGCATGTCACATACACCCTGAGTCCTGGGGGTGATGGCATGTACGTCACAGTGAGACCTGTAGCCCCAATACTGATGTGCACCCACAGTCTGTGTGCATGTTGTGTCTCAGATGTGTCTGATCACATGTTACCAATGGGTGACAGTCTCCACATCCATGTGGTATATGCATCAACCTTGATGGGGTGTGTGTCTAAGAGACGTACATGTAGGGCCGGCATGGACAACAGTGGCCACTACCTGTGGGACTTACGCTTGCCTTGTGGTGTGTACGTGCTACGCCATGTCCATTGCTGTGTTGATGAGGCAATACAGGGAGCCTGGGTGTCTGCATGGCAAAGATGTGTGATGCCTGGGAGACATGAGTCCTTATTTGTCACTGGGGTGGGTTTTTTGAACGCTGCAGCAGCACATAGGTTGGGTGAGACAGCCAGATGATTAGCCCATTGCACTACATGGGACTCATGTGGACATGTGGAATTGAGATGTGAGGTGGTGGTCTTGTAGGTGACATATGTGTCCATGACCAACAGCACACACCTCAGTACATTGTGTAATGTCATGAACTAGCATGTGAGACTGATTGTGGTCATGGCCACATGGGGGGATGTACTGACAATCTTCCTTTGTGCATCTCTGTACTGCAGGGCACCAGCTGTGCATCGTCCGTTCCCCGACCTTGCAACCATGCAGGAATGCGACAGCATCAGACGGTACCACTTCACCAGCCCACTGATTGAGGAGTTGGCGGAGTAGTTGGTGCCACATCTGCTACCTGGCTGGACATACCCTACAGCACTGACCCCAGAGGTGAAGGTGATGGCAGCCCTGCACTTCTTTGCTACTGGTACCTTCCAGTACACTGTGGCTACTGCTGGTGGTATGTCGCAAACGATGTTTAGTCGGGTGATACGCGATGTCTTGGAGGGGATGTTGCAATTCCTCGACCTGCATATCAAGTTCCCGAGCCAAGATGAACTCCCTGAAATTAAGGATGCCTTTTATACACTGGGGAGGATGCCAAACGTCATTGGATCCATTGACGGGACACATGTTGTCCTGATACCACCACAGGCACATGAGCAAGCATACCGTAACAGGAAGCACTACCTTTCGATCAATGCTCTGGTGGTCTGTCTTGCTGACATGTTGATCACACATGTGTGTGCACGGTTCCCTGGTTCGGCACACGATGCCTACATAATGAGGAGTAGTCACATTGCAACGCTGATGTCACAGATGCCAGCTCAGCGTGCCTGGCTTGTCGGTGTGTACTGACTGTTTCTCATTGTGTGTGTGTGTCATTGTTGTATTCCACACTCCTACCAAACTCATCTACTTGTTCATTTTTTTGTGTAGGTGACTCCGGATACACCAACATGCTGTGGTTGCTGACACCCCTCAGGAACCCTGTGACACCAGCCGAGCTGTGCTACAATGAGGCACATGGTCGGAGCAGGAGGGTGAATGAGCAGACATTCAGCCTCCTGAAAATCCGCTTTCGCTGCCTGGACAAGACCAGAGGGGCCCTCCCATATGAGCCAAAGGTGTGCAAAATAATACTGGTCTGCTGCATGCTACACAACATGGCGGTGCAGAAGGAGGTGCCTCTCATCGTGGATGAGGATGACGACGACCAACGTCCGGCACCTGTGGAGGTTCCCGGCCTGGGCCAGGATGTCAGTGATGATGAAGATGATGGTGACGTCCGCTCCCAGCTCATCAACAACTTCTTAACCTGAAAGTGAGTTTCCAGGAATGTATTGAGCCAGCTCTCTTGCTGTCTGAGTGTGTCTGTGTGCCACTTGACTGGATGCGTGCTGTGATGTGTCCAATTAGGTGGTGTGTACTCCACAATAGGGTAGTACTGCTAACTAGTGTTTGTGTAGGTGTTTTGCAACATGTTTTGTGCATGTGTATTTCATTTCTCTCCTGTTCGTCTGTGCTTTTGACTGTATCTTGTCTGTCCTTCCGAGGGTCCTTTGCCTGTTGAGTGGTCAACACTGACCCCCAACACCCAGAAGCCAACACCAGTGTGGAAGTTGAGAATTCCCATCAACTGATGTACCACACATCCCTGGACTTCCATTCTCAAAAATATTGGGAGCGTGTGTCCACTTTTACATAGAATTACCGTGCAACTATTGTGGAATATACGTGTTGCTGGTGTGTAATGAACATGTGCTACGCTTTGTTATGTGCGTTGTCTGTCTTCCCACATCTGAGTGACATCTGCTTACCTCACCTGTGGACTTGTTACCACTGACTGTGCTTGGCGTTGTGTCTGTGCATGCCAATGTGTTTCAGGTCAACATCATTGTGTGTGATGAGTCACATGGCCATGGTGAGTATGTTTTGTGTTTGCATAGTGGTGTGTCTCCCTCACATGTGTCACATCCCCATGACTGACCTTACGTTGGTCACATTGTTGCAGTATTTGGCATGCACTGTGTTGTGTAGCAGATCGGGATGTATGACGTTACAACGCACACTTTTACAACGCATGCACTTACAACGCATTTTTTACAACGCATAATCCATTACAACGCATGACTTTACAACGCAGGACACTACAACGCATTTTTAAAAAATACCTTTACAACGCATTACCATTACAACGCATACTACCTTTACAACGCATACCATTACAACGCATAATATTAAATTACATTTAAGGTAAGTATTAGATAGTATAGGGGTAAAAATTACTATTCTAACTCCAGGGGGTGCAACAGTAAGGTAAGTGTTGGATAGTGTAGGGGTAAAAATTACTATTCTAACTCCAGGGGGTGCAACAGTAGGGTAAGTGTTGGATAGTGTAGGGGTAAAAATTACTATTCTAACTCCAGGGGGTGCAACAGTAGGGTAAGTGTTGGATAGTGTAGGGGTAAAAATTACTATTCTAACTCCAGGGGGTGCATCAGTAAGGTAAGTGTTGGATAGTATAGGGGTAAAAATTACTATTCTAACTCCAGGGGGTGCATCAGTAGGGTAAGTGTTGGATAGTATAGGGGTAAAAATTACTATTCTAACTCCAGGGGGTGCATCAGTAGGGTAAGTGTTGGATAGTATAGGGGTTAAAATTACTATTCTAACTCCAGGGGGTGCATCAGTAGGGTAAGTGTTGGATAGTATATGGGTAAAAATTACTATTCTAACTCCAGGGGGTGCATCAGTAGGGTAAGTGTTGGATAGTATAGGGGTAAAAATTACTATTCTAACTCCAGGGGGTGCATCAGTAGGGTAAGTGTTGGATAGTGTAGGGGTAAAAATTACTATTCTAACTCCAGGGGGTGCATCAGTAGGGTAAGTGTTGGATAGTATAGTGTAATATTATGCGTTGTAATGGTATGCGTTGTAATGGTAGTATGCGTTGTAATGGAATGCGTTGTAAAGGTAGTTTTTAAAAATGCGTTGTAGTGTCATGCGTTGTAATGTCATGCGTTGTAATGGATTATGCGTTGTAAAAAATGCGTTGTAATGGTAGTGCGTTGTAAAAGTTGCGTTGTAAAGGTTGTTCCCCAGCAGATCGACTTCGCCCTGAACATGACAAGTTTGAATCACAACAGAGGCAAGTATGGTGTACTGGTGAGTTTATTTACAAACATGTGTAAGTGAGGTGCACAGGATGTTGGGTGCTGTACAGTGGTTTGGGAAACCAAGTTCACATTTGAGTTGGACGTGCTGGTAGATGAAATGTCCAGTGTAAAGTCCACAGTCATCTGATACATTGGCCCAACATGAACCCTCCATGTCATGTGGGCGAGTTGTGTGCGATTGGACAAGGTGAACGGGTTGCGCACAAAGAACATTGTCCAGAACAGGTTTTGAGGCCCTGGGGGATGTGCTGGGACATCTGCCTCTCACATGTCCTTCTTCGGACGACCCCTCTTCTTCCGGGGGGGGGGAACCTCATGTGCAGGCCTCTGCGATGCAGGGGACTCTCCGCCAGAGTCCTCATCCATCCCTGTGGCGCTGGCAGATGGTGTTGCGACAGATGTTGTGGGCACACAGGGGGGTGGGGACAGGTTGGTGTTGATCTGGCGGAGGCATTGTAGTATGTCCCGATGCACCGCAGTAAGGGCATCCCACTTTGCCTCCATGCGGGCATGGTGGTCGACCTGCTCCTGTTGCATTTCCTTGAGGATCCCCACTACCTGGCAAAATCCTCCGGTGCTATCCTGGTACGCATCTAAGATGCGTGCCAGTTGGGGGTCATCATGCAGTCCAGACCCCTCTGCAAGGCGTGCCGTGTGCCTCCCACCCCTCCCAGCACCCCTCTCCACACGGGCAGGACCAGCGGCGGTACGCACAGGTGACCCTGGGACCCCTTGGGTGGTGTTGCTGGTGGTGTTGTTTGTAGCTTCCGGGGGCTCCTGTGTCCCTGTGCTGTGGATGTTGATTGTCTTTGGTCTGTCCGTGTTGGCGGGGGTGCCCTGTCGGTGTCCAGATGGCGGAGGAGTGGGTACAGGGGGGCAGATGTCGCTGCTGCTGGTGCTGCATGATGGCTCACACCGGAGGGGCCAGGTTGGTAGTCGTCATCCAAAGAGGACAGTGAGAGAGTCAGACCAGAGAGCTCAGTGTCCAACAGAGTCTGGGACTGGGTATCCTCGTCATTTGTCAGTGGGTGCCCAGCACGACCTGTGTTTGGAAGAGACACACAATGTGATTTATGCAAGCAACTTGTGTGCTCCTAACCTGGCCGCGCAGCAGTTACAGCGCTGTCGCTGAAGCTGCACAGGGTTCACTGCTGCCGCCATCACCGGCGTTCGCTGAGGCCACGCCCCTTTTTGAGGCCACACCACCCCTCCCCTATTTTCCTCTTCCTTAAATCATGTGCCATGTCCGGACGCGCAGCGGACAAGCGCAGCGGGCGCGCCGATTGCGAGCCGAAGGCGCGCTTAAGGCAAGCCCGTCTGCGCCCGTCCGCGCTAAGGTAGCGCCTTGCGCCAGCTACGCTACCTGTTTGAGCCCAACCGACCTCAGCATGCCTCCTGCTGGCCCTCCCTACTCCAGAGAGGCGCTCTTGCAATTGGGTAAGCTACACGCAAACAAAGGCACTGTTACCTTATTACATGCAGCCTTTCCGCGAGCCGATTTTCGGGGTAACAATCTGTTAAAATGTGGCCTTTTGAATGTAAGGTCCCTGCCTAGGCATAGTATTGAGATCCAGCTACTTATTGAAACTCATGAACTAGATGTTCTGTTCATGACGGAAACATGGACTCGCCCTGATTGCCTGGTTGATCCTGGCTTCACATGTCCTCCTGGGTATAAATTTCTACACACCCCTAGGGCTAGTGCGAGAGGAGGGGGGGTAGGTGTAAATTTTAAGGCATCCTGTAGCATTAAAACTCTCGCTCTAGACCCGACCGTAGGCATTGAATTGTTGGGATTATCATTCCAGGCCCTCCCTGGCATTATTGTCACCGGGATACTATGTTATCGCCCTCCTGGGGCGTTTAGCCTCCAGCATCAACAAGCGCTCCTGGTCACCCTGACTAATATTGCACTTTCCCATCACAAACTGTTCATTCTTGGGGATTTTAACCTCTGGCGCAATGGCGCTCTCGACTCTGGTCTCAATAACCTTCTTCACTCCTGCGCTAGCTTTGGCCTCTCTCAGTTGGTCACCGGAGCAACCCATAAAGGCGGACATCTCTAAGATATATTGTTCGCAGATCCCCAGTTAGTTGGGATGGGGGAAACCCTACCTATGGATTGGACGGACCATTCACTTATCAAAGTTTTTATACACGTGAATGATCGCCATTATAAGGCTCCTGGGCTGACCAGAAAAATTAACTGTAGAGATTGGAAAGCTCTTACTCGTCTGCACTCTTCAGGGGTAGTGTTCCAGTTGGAACAAGTCTTTGATGAGAAAAAACAGGTAGATGATAACTACTCCTCACTCTGCACAGGTATGACATCTATCCTTGACGTCCATGCCCCTTTGAAATTGCGCAGCTGTAAGGGCAATGACTCCGCTCCTTGGTTCAATGAATCCTTAAAAGATCTGAAGCAATGCTGCAAACAAGCTGAGAGAAGGTGGAGACGTGACTATTCAGACACTTTTAAGGAGCTGTGGAAAAATAAAGTTCGTGAATATAAGAAACTGATTAATAAATCAAAAGCGGATTATTATTCCTCCACGATCTGTAATTCCACCAACAGCTCCAGAAACATCTTTAATATCCTGAATAGTGTCACCAATCCGGAATGCACCAAAAACTCCATCATCCCCTCGCAAGAACTCTGTGAGAACCTTGCTGTTTTCTTTAAGGAAAAAGTTGAGCTTATCATTAAGGACTTGGAAGTCTCGCCAGACTTTATCCCTCCCCCTGATCTGAGATTGGGATCCTCAGTGGGCCTTCTTGTAGGTCCATCTCTGGCTTCAAACGATCTCTTACTCGAGTTTCCACCTCTTACGTATGAAGTTTTCGGCAAATTAGCCAGAGAGATTTCCTCGGGGTCGCCCTTAGACCCTGTTCCACAAAAAATATGGAAGGAATTTGAGAAGGAACTTTTCCCATCCCTCCATCTTATTTCCAATCAATCTCTTGTGACTGGGACTGTTCCAGCTCAATGGAAGCGGGCGCTAGTATCTCCTTTACTAAAAAAGCCCTCTTTAGACCCGGACTGCTCAAAAAACTACCGTCCCATCTCTCTGTTACCATTTCCAGCCAAGATTGTTGAGAGATGGGTTAGCAACACCCTCTCCAATCATCTGGAACGCCTTCAACTACTAGATGGTGATCAATTCGGCTTCCGGCCCGCCCACGGTACCGAGACCGCCCTTATCACCGCTATGGACGAACTCCAAAGGCGTGCAGATAGAAAGCAGGCAACGTTTTTGATCCTGCTTGACATGTCTGCCGCCTTCGACACTGTGAACCATAAGATTTTGTTGAAGCGGTTGTCTGAGGCGGGAGTACGAGGGTCGGCAGTGCAGTGGTTCCACTCCTTTCTACAGGATAGGCAGCAGGCGGTGTCTATCCCTCCCTTTCAGTCAGTCTTTACTCTGATTTCACACGGGGTCCCCCAGGGCTCAGCAATTAGCCCAATTCTTTTTAACCTCTATCTTAGACCCCTGATTACACTAATTAAAAGTTTCGATATTAAAATTGTTAACTACGCCGACGACACGCAATTGATCCTCTCCTTGGAGGGTGAGGACTCTTCTTCGGTTGAGATCTTTCACAACTGCCTGCGTGCCACCTCCCGCTGGCTCAGGGACAACTCCCTTCAGTTTAACACAGGGAAAACGGAGGTGCTCTTCTGCGCTGGAACTAAGATTCCCCGACCCTTCCCAGATAATTTCTGGCCTCCTGAAACTGGGACCACTGTCCGGCCGGTGGAATCAGTTCGTAACCTAGGGGTCATGCTGGACTATAAGCTCAGTTTGGAGACACATATCTATAAGACTACTGCTTGCTGCTTTGCTATCCTCCGTTCCCTAAGGAAAGTCCTTCCTCTCCTCCCCCTACATGCTTGTGTTCAAGTGGTAAGATGCACCATTCTCAGCAGATTGGATTATTGCAATGCCCTTCTGCTGGGATCCCCTGGATTCTTGCTGGACAGGCTCCAAAGGGTTCAATCAGCAGCTGCTAAGATGGCCTTGGGGCTTTCGAGTAGAGCACACGGGCTCTCCTCTCTGAGCAAACTACACTGGTTGCCGGTGAGGCAGAGAGTACAATTCAAAGCCCTTTGTATAGCATTTAGGGCGCTCCATGGAACTGGCCCTGCCTCCCTACAATCGAAATTCACGTGGTACACTCCAGCCAGGCAGCTTCGCTCCTCTGAGGCCAAACTGGCAGCTGTTCCCAGATTCAAGAGAGTTAGATCTGGAGGCAGATCCTTCGAAGTAACCGCTGCCAAGCTCTGGAACTCGCTCCCAGCTGATATTAGGCACATTTCTGAACTTCTCCCATTTAGGAGAAGGATCAAAACCTGGTTATTCCCTAAAACTTCTGTCTGACAACTCTCGTTTTTTTTGCTTCATTTTACGTCTCCCTCTGATCTAGTCAGCGCCAGGATGCCTGCAATGGTGACAGTGCGCTTTATAAATGCTTAAAATAAATAAATAAATAAATACATGCATCGTTGGTTCACAAACATGACATTTTCTACTTTTATAACAAATGCCTGCCTGTACACTGCTTTTTCCCAGCTTGTCACGGACAGAGTTTGATCTTGTTGATGGCCATTTGCCAGCATGGCCTTGTGCTCCCCACAACCGAGCCCAGTGTCAGACATCTTGTCGGTCCCTTCCCACTCCCTGTGAGGCGGGGATTGTTTCAGGTTGATCTTGCTGGGCCATGTGGGTGGGTGTAGGTTGTGTGTGACTGCGAGTCCCATCATACTCTTGGCTATACCCCCCTACCCAGCATGCCCATGCTTCCTCCCTCTTGACTCTGCTTCCCTGTGAGGAGGTGTGACAGCAATGGCAAGATGGCTGACTGTGGAATCCTGGTGTTTGTTTGGCTAGCAGTCCCAGCATGGCCTTGTGATCCCCACAACAAAGCCCAGTGTCCGACATCTTGTCGGTCCCTTCCCACTCCCTGTGAGGCGAGTATGGTTCAGGTTGATCTTGCTGGGCCATGTGGGTGGGTGTAGGTTGTGTGTGACTGCGAGTCCCATCATACTCTTGGCTACACCCCCCTACCCAGCATGCCCATGCTTCCTCCCTCTTGACTTTGCTTGCCTCTGAGGGTGTGTGACAGCAATGGCAAGATGGCCGACTGTGAAATCCTGGTGTTTGTTTGGCTACAAGTCCCAAGTGAGCCCCTGTGCTTCACACAGCAGCAGCCAGTACAGGGGATCTTTTGCTGATATTTCAATGAGGTGTGTGTCAAAGCATTGTACCCGGGGAGTTGTGTGGAGTTTGTGTTGGGGGGGTGTCTCCCCATGCTGATTAGTATGGTCAGGGCTGTCAGTCCTCCTTCCTATCATGACACGTGCTTCCATTGTAGGGCGTGCAAGTTGTCTTTCAGGATGTCAGTCAGTGGTGTCCTGCTTCTGATTTGCACACACCCCGTAGCAGGAGCCAGTCTCAGCCATCTTGTCAGTCATTTTCCACTCCCTGTGATGTGAGCATGTTTCAGAGAGGTCTTGATGGGCCAATGAGGAGGTGGAGCATTATCTGTGACTACAGGCCCCATCATGCTTTTGGCTACACTCACTTCACCTGCATCCCCACTATTCCTTCTTGACAGTCAGCTGCACTGTGAGGTGGTGTGTTTGTGGTGGCAAACTGTCTTGCTGGATGTATTTGCCTTAGTGCCAGTGGCTTGCTCTATTTATTTGTAGGTTGGTGCATGTCATGACAAAGTCCCCAGTCACTATGAGATGGCAGGTATTTTGTTTGTGTGACTGGCATACACATCTTGGGTTGATTATCTATTGGTTAGTGTAGGTTTGCTTGGGGTGCATGGTTTCACTGTCCCCTTGCCAAACAATCTTGGGTTTGTTGTTTGTGTACTCACCAGTCTGTGGGATGTCTGTTAGGCCATGGACGCTCTCTGGTGGAAGGATGTCCCGCACCTTCTCCTCCCAGGTCCTGAAGTAGACTGGTTTGGCAGGAGGGCCACCGCCGGTGCGCTGACTCAAGGCGTGATCTTTCTCCATGAGTTTCTTTACCCTCCTGCGCACGTCATACCACCTGTTCTGGATATCGTCCTTTGTGCGCAACATTGGTGCTTGTGCGTTTACAATCTTCGCCAACATCTTTGTTTTCTGTGAGATGGGGGTCCTTTGAACCAATTTACCAAACAAATGTGGCTCTACTCTGATGATCTCGTCTACCAGCACTTCCAACTCACTATCTGTGAACTTTGGATTCTTCTTTGGGGGCATGGTGATGGGTGGTGGTGGTGAGGGATGTGTG
This sequence comes from Triturus cristatus, assembly GCF_964204655.1. NCBI lineage: Eukaryota > Metazoa > Chordata > Amphibia > Caudata > Salamandridae > Triturus > Triturus cristatus. Next base: position 874,212,680 of record NC_140582.1, on the reverse strand, counting down.
TGTGAGGGTGCAAGTGATGTTGGTTTGGTGTTGGTTTCGCTGTGTGTATGTGTGTGTGCTTTTGTATGAGGTGCTGATGGGTGAGTTGTGAGTGTGTCTGTGGTTGCTGTGTACTGGTGTTTGCTGCTGGCTGTGTCTCCTTTTTGCAAGGGATGATGGTAGTGATTGTAGTCCTTTATATAGTTGTAGTTGTGGGTGTGTCTTTGTCCAATTAATTTGTGTTAAGTATTTATTGGCTTAGTCATTGCTTGTTTGGTCCTTTTTTTGTGTTTTTTCCTTTGTGTTTTGTAGGCATGTAGGAGACGTTCATGTGACGGAAACGGACGCTGCTGCTGTCTCGTGCGGGCTTCTCCGCCTCGTTCACGCTGCCTGTCTTCTGTGTTTGGTAGTCATCGTTCGCAGCGGTCTCTATTGCTTGTGTGCCGGGTTGTCTGTGCGTGTCGGTCGTGCGGCTTGATCTCCGTGCGAGTCGGTCTGGTTTTACACGCATTGCATCGTATTGCGCTAATCGTACATCTCGGGTCGGTCGGGGTGATTCCGGCCGGATCACTATTTTCTCTCCGGCTCGGTCGTATGGCTTGTATTCCGTACGTGTCGGTTGTAATTCACTCGCGTTGCATCGTACTGCCCAGGTCGTACGGCGCTGGTCCGTGTCGGTCGGTATTCGGTCCGGGTCCGTGTCGGTCAGTTCGTTTTGCGGCCGGAATCGGAATCGGCCCCATAATGGACAGGAATATAGAATCGAAACAACACATTAAAGCGGATTTCCGAAGCCAGACATAAATTTGAAGAAGGTACCAAGGAATGGTCCCCCATTGTGCACAAGGGCCGTTAACTCTCATGGTGTGGGATGCGAGAGCTCATGTGCCCCGCATGACAGAACACTTCATTTCTTGGCCACGTGATACAGCTGCCATTGTGTTTATGTTTGCATCCACTCATTTCATAACGTAATTAAGAAAGATGGCTTGCATTAATCAAAAGTTAATAATACACAGAGTTGGCACTGCAGAGGAAAATGTTGAACAGGTCTAAACACATAAAGACGGATAACTAAGTCTTATGTTTTCCATCAAAAAACATAATTACATTTCGAAAACTGTGTACATCACCTTGAGTTTCAGTACAGTATGTATTAGCAACGACAAGTAGAAATGTGTAGAATCCTTTTCTTGTCTCCCTGTGATCATATAAGCCGGCACATAGAACACAGATCATTATGGCCCTGCATTTCGTTTGATATAAAGTATAAATATCGCAGGTCTAAAATGTTTCCCAGGCTTCTCGCCCCCTCAAAGGCACACACCGTAAGGGAATATTTATCATTTCAACTAGTCCTGCAAGAAAGAAACAAATGAGACAACTGACGCGTTCCCGAATCATTAAGTGAGGCTGGTGTCAGAAGACTGAAACAGTCAAAGGTAAGCAAGTGACACTGCTGCATATGACAACACGCAATTACAAGGCACAGTTAACATGCATCCGCCATGCCAGTGACAGTAGGTGATTCAACTGCCTGGCAGCAAGGCTTGTTTACCTGCTTCCTGATTCCACGCTGACTTTTAAGCATTTGAAGCAACACCTGGCATTTAATTAGCTGGAAAATTATTAGCATTAAAAGTTGGTCTAAAAAAGATTCAGAACAAAATAATAAAGCTTTGCTAACCATATGGCGGGTGCCTTTGTCAACAACTGATTTTTTTTCTCATATGTTCAGTTAAGTGTAGCAAAACGAGTTCATTATTGAAATCATCTCGCAAAATTAGACCTCTGAAACCGTGGCACTTTTTAGAGGAGGCATGCGAAACATCACCTTATTTCCTAATTTAGCTAAATGTAACGTTGCCTTTATGTGAGTAGATACCAGCAGTGCAGCAGATGCAGTGCACCGGGGTCCAGGGCTGTGAAAGGCCAGCTGTACCCCAATGAGGGCTGCATTTTGCCACCGAATTGTGGCTGGGGGAGATGGGCATATCTCTTTCGTGCATGACAGACTAGAGCACTCTTGCTGCACCAGTGTGCCACTCTCCTCAGGTATTCTAATTCCAGAAAATAATTTTGCATGAATCCAGGGTGACTTTACTTATTCATTGTAAAAGTACTGTGGCAGCCCAGAGAGAAAATATAACTTGCTTTTGTGTAGATTTTAAGCCATTCCACAACTTTAAAGCTCACCTACTTCAATGTGTTACAGAACGGGAACAAAATATTGAAGTTCACTAATATGCTTGTGTGAAGTCTGAGGTGTACAACATGGGTCCAGGAGGGAGAGGCGCATGTCAGATTTGTAAACTCTGCACTTAAGAAAGGCCTCCTGGACCAACTCCGTTATGCTAAACTGTATTCTTCTAAGGGAAACTGCATTTTAGTTCGAATAGGGTATTTTTTTTTATTTCAGTGTGAAGATCTGCAAAGCACCTGCAATGCTCTGGCAATTGTTGGTTTCCATTGTAGATGATAACTAAAAGAAACTAGTCTTGGAATCTCAAATGTATGGAATGTGTACACACAGCATTTTTGCCCATCTGAGTAATCGGAGGGCGTCATCCTGACTACAAGCGCACAGATCCTTGTGGACCATGAAAGTAAACATTGTACAAGGCAAGGCAATTTATCAATCGGCTGCACGCATGGCACCGCTGCCCCTGGGAATGCAGCAGCTGCTCCTTGAAATAGCGCCTTTAAAATGGTGTTAATTCTATCAGCTCTGTTATTTAAACGTATTTTTCCTGAATTAGAGAAGAGAAATCTTGGGGTTCTTTTGGCCTCTGAGTCTGAATATTTTCACATAGGTGCTTCCGGGTGTGTCCAAATGCATCTTAGACCAGATGTACAAAAATAAGGAATTGTGATTTCCAAATTGTGTTTCTGACTGAATCACAAGTAGGAAATCACAATTCCTAATGTAAGAAATGTTGGACCTTTTAATTAGCAATTTCTAGTGGATTGCAAATTGACCTACTTCATGAACATTATTGAGATAGGTCGCAGTTTGCGACCCATTAAGAAAGTTAACCCTCACAGGGATGGTGGCCTTTGTCAACAACTGATTTTTTTTCTCATATGTTCAGTTAAGTGTAGCAAAACGAGTTCATTATTGAAATCATCTCGCAAAATTAGACCTCTGAAACCGTGGCACTTTTTAGAGGAGGCATGCGAAACATCACCTTATTTCCTAATTTAGCTAAATGTAACGTTGCCTTTATGTGAGTAGATACCAGCAGTGCAGCAGATGCAGTGCACCGGGGTCCAGGGCTGTGAAAGGCCAGCTGTACCCCAATGAGGGCTGCATTTTGCCACCGAATTGTGGCTGGGGGAGATGGGCATATCTCTTTCGTGCATGACAGACTAGAGCACTCTTGCTGCACCAGTGTGCCACTCTCCTCAGGTATTCTAATTCCAGAAAATAATTTTGCATGAATCCAGGGTGACTTTACTTATTCATTGTAAAAGTACTGTGGCAGCCCAGAGAGAAAATATAACTTGCTTTTGTGTAGATTTTAAGCCATTCCACAACTTTAAAGCTCACCTACTTCAATGTGTTACAGAACGGGAACAAAATATTGAAGTTCACTAATATGCTTGTGTGAAGTCTGAGGTGTACAACATGGGTCCAGGAGGGAGAGGCGCATGTCAGATTTGTAAACTCTGCACTTAAGAAAGGCCTCCTGGACCAACTCCGTTATGCTAAACTGTATTCTTCTAAGGGAAACTGCATTTTAGTTCGAATAGGGTATTTTTTTTTATTTCAGTGTGAAGATCTGCAAAGCACCTGCAATGCTCTGGCAATTGTTGGTTTCCATTGTAGATGATAACTAAAAGAAACTAGTCTTGGAATCTCAAATGTATGGAATGTGTACACACAGCATTTTTGCCCATCTGAGTAATCGGAGGGCGTCATCCTGACTACAAGCGCACAGATCCTTGTGGACCATGAAAGTAAACATTGTACAAGGCAAGGCAATTTATCAATCGGCTGCACGCATGGCACCGCTGCCCCTGGGAATGCAGCAGCTGCTCCTTGAAATAGCGCCTTTAAAATGGTGTTAATTCTATCAGCTCTGTTATTTAAACGTATTTTTCCTGAATTAGAGAAGAGAAATCTTGGGGTTCTTTTGGCCTCTGAGTCTGAATATTTTCACATAGGTGCTTCCGGGTGTGTCCAAATGCATCTTAGACCAGATGTACAAAAATAAGGAATTGTGATTTCCAAATTGTGTTTCTGACTGAATCACAAGTAGGAAATCACAATTCCTAATGTAAGAAATGTTGGACCTTTTAATTAGCAATTTCTAGTGGATTGCAAATTGACCTACTTCATGAACATTATTGAGATAGGTCGCAGTTTGCGACCCATTAAGAAAGTTAACCCTCACAGGGATGGTGGCCTTCTGGGGTCAGCAGTCCTCCATGTCTATCCTTGCTTTTTAATCAAACGCTTAAGTTTCACTTTTTAAGAGTAGGCAGTGGTGTGTGGGACCACTTCCTTGTGTTCAAAATATTTTGATAAACATTCTCAAAGGGGAAGGGGGTCCTATGGAGACCAGTTTCCATTTGAAACGGTTACCACTATCTTACAAAAGGCAGTAAAAAAATGAATGTCTTGCAACCATAATTCGATCGCAGAACATTAATGCATACCTCTGAGATTCTGTTTATGGAAAGGATGCCCTAAACACACCCCTTCCAAATAACAAAACCAAATTGCAATTTAGTAACAAGTTACCAAATTATAATTGGGGTTTGGACATTTCAAAATACTTTTTTGCCATCGCAGAATATCGGGCCATTTGCAATCTCCCAAAAACATTTGTACATCTGGCCCCTATCCTTTTGTTTATCATGTCTGTCAAAAGAATAAAGACAGTCACAGGAGAATATAAAACTATTGCAGCTCCTAGGCAATGTTTATCTAAAATATACCCTGATTTGAGTGTAATGTTCTTGCAGAGGCCATCAAAATGACATCCAAGGTAATAATTATTTGTAAATAATCATGGGGCCTTTAATTTCCTTCTTGCCACTCATACAGCAGTGTTAGCTCTCCTGGTCTACTATATCACATACAATGGAACACAAGCACTGATTGATATTTGTGGAGGTTTAGAGCAGTTCCGGGTGCCATGCTCTTAGTGTGCCACTCACGTGAAACACATATGTCCTCCAAGCACCTACTGAAACCATTGTGAATAGCACACACAATGGAGGTTGTAAATATTCACTATGTTTACCCCTCCCAGGGGTTTGGACAGAATATTTCGTTTTTAATGTTGTGATACATAAATATTGTGTCAAAAACATCGCTAATACAGAAATATTGAGTTACAAAATTTCATTGTCAAGAATTTCATTATTAGAGTATAAAATACGGTTTTAAATACCAGGTTCAATTAATATTGTTTACTTAAGTGTAGTTGTAAAAAGCTTTTTTTTATTTTATTTAATATACATAAGTTAAAATATTCATTTTAGGTCCTAGTATTGTTAGTTTAATTGTTGGTGCTATAGTTTGTAAATTAAAAAGTTTTTTTTAAATTCTAATTAGTAATTAGTGATGCAATAGAGGGCTGTTGGGTTAGTAAGTATAATAGGTGGTAAGGAATGCAAATAATAATTAATATCATTTCATTATCAATACATTTTTTATTGTAAATAAAATATTTAATGTGTTACAAATTATTTTAGTGTAATTATATAGTTATCTGACGTATTTAAGCTTAATTTGTTATTTTTGAAGTACATATATATATTTTTTTTTTGCTACTTATTTTTATAGTGTTAGTGTTTTTGTGGTGGGGAATACATTGGAAAGTTTAAGAAAATTACTAATAATGTTATATTAATGATAATTGGTAATGGTTTATTAATTATTGCATTGATTATTGTTTAAAATGTTTAATATTTTAAATGTTGCTTTTTTTCTATTTTGTTTATTTAAATGATTCTTTTTTTGTTTGGAATTTGTACTTTAGTAGTGGGTTGTTGGTTTTGTAGGGTAATAGTGCTAATTATAGTAAAAATAATTTATTGAAATGCTAATTAATATGTAATTGCTAATTATTTATGCAATTGATCAATTATGTACAGTGCTATATTTTCTAATTGTTGGATACATCTTTAACTTTAAAGTGTATTTAAATATTTGTACTTTTTTGGAGAATTTATATTTTAGCAGCAGGTTGTTGCTTTTGAAGGGGAATAGGATGGGAAGTTAACTCAAGTATAAATAATTTTATTTGAATGCTAAACAACTTTTAATAGGTAAATATGTAATTCATGATTAATTAATTAAGTTGTTTAATTTAGTAATTGTTCTATCAGTTCTTTACCATTTTACAGCATATTGAAATATTTATATTTTTGCTAGTAGTTTATGTTTTAGTAGTAGGTCGCTGGTTTTGGGAGGTATTAAGATGAGAAGGTATAGACTTTATAATATTTTTTTTAATTAATTGTGAAGAATAACAAATTAATTGATAATTATTTATGTATTATTATGATTGTTGGAAAAGTTAAATTCTTTAATTGTTTCACATAATAATATAGTGATGTGTGTTTTAATAATAAATGTTTGCAAAAAGTATGTTTTAAATCAAATGTATTGTTTTAAAAAAATGTATTATATTTATTAGGAAAGTAATGTACTTTGGTATTTACTATGTTTTCTTAGGGCAGTAAATGTAAATTTAATAGCTTGATTTTGTAGACATTGGTATCACAATTTAATATTGTATATTTGTCAATAATTTAAAATTTTGGGGTTTTAATTTATTTTTTATAAAAACAACTTTTTCTTTTTGATTTATTCATTTAATTAACTCACAGATCTCTTTTAGTATTTCACATTTTATTTAAAGCATTAAATAAAACTATTTGTATATGTTGACAGGGTTGGCGACTGTCCTAAAAACATTGAGGGAGATTGCGTTGTTGTTAATTTTGACAGGAGGGATGTAGCAGGTTGGCTTTTTGAGGCTACCGAGTATGGCAATAAAGGGGGAATTAAAGCATTCCCTCTGGGGGTCTTTTACCCACCTAAAATGGCTGAGAGGATTAATCGTTTACCTCCCCTTAGGGCCACAATGGAGAGAAAATAGGCAGAAACTGGGTATCAACCCCAAGCCGAGTCGAAATCTCCACCTGGTTAGTGGGACTCCTACAATTCCTTTAACCTCGGGGGCATCATAGGAAAAAGAACAGCCAGCAGCGGGGTGGAAATAGCAAATAGATTTGCACCATTCAATCAATCAAGCAAGGCATTTATAGAGCGCACTACTCACCCGGACGGGTCTCAAGGAGCTGGGGGGGGGGGGGGTGCTGCTACATCTCGAAGAGCCAGGTCTTGAGGAACCTGTGGGACGGTGGAGAGGGCGAGGCTGGCGGATCTGAGCTGGCGGGTGGGTGTGTAGAACGTAAGGCGGTCATTGAGGTAGGTGGGGCCCGAGTCGTGGAGGGCCTTGTGTGTGTGGGTGAGGAGTCTGAACGTGATTCTCTTGCTGACCGGGAGCCAGTGCAGGTCTCTCAGGTGGGCAGAGATATGGCTGTGGCGGGGATGTCCAGGATGAGGCGTGCTGCAGCGTTCTGTATGCGTTGTAGTTTCTTCTGTAGTTTGGCCGTGGATCCCGCGTAGTCCAGTCTGCTTGTGACGAGGGCCTGGGTGACCGTCTTCCTGGTTTCCGTGGGGATCCATCGGAAGATCTTCCGGAGCATGCGCAGGGTGTTGAAACAGGAGGACGTGACGGCGTTGACTTGCTTGGTCATCGTTAGGGAGGAGTCCAGGATGAAGCCCAGGTTGCGTGTGTGGTCCGTAGGCTTGGGGGCGGTGCCCAGAGCCGGGGGCCACCAGGAGTCGTCCCATGCGGAGGGAGATGAGCCGAGGATGAGGACTTCTGTCTTGTCCGAGTTCAGTTTCAGCCGGCTGAGTTTCATCCATTCCGCGACTTCTTTCATGCCTTTCTGGAGGTTGGCTCTGGCGGTGGCGGGGTCGTTGGTGAGGGAGAGGATCAGCTGGGTGTCGGCAGCGTAGGAAATGATGTTAAGGTTGTGTTGGCGTGCCATGGCTGCGAGGGGGCTCATGTAGACGTTGAAGAGGGTGGGGCTGAGTGAGGATCCTTGCGGGACACCACAGATGATCTTGGTGGACGATGATTGGAAGGGGGAGAGGCGGACTCTCTGTGTTCTTTCTGAGAGAAAGGAGGTGATCCAGTCTAGAGCTCCTTCTCGGATTCCGGCATTGTGGAGGCAAGTGGTTAGGGTGCGGTGGCAGACTGTGTCGAATGCGGCCGAGAGGTCGAGGAGGATGAGGGTGGCAGTTTCCCTGTTGTCGAGCAGGGCTCTGATGTCATCGGTGGCTGCGATGAGGGTTGTTTCGGTTTTATGGTTTGCTCGGAAGCCAGACTGCGATGGGTCGAGGGAGCCCTTGGTTTCGAGGAATGCGGTCAGCTGCTTGTTGACGGTCTTCTCGATGACTTTCGCGGGGAAGGGGAGGAGCGAGATGGGGTGGAAGTTCTTGAGGTCGGTGGGGTCTGCGGTGGGTTTCTTCAGGAGAGCGCTTATTTCTGCGTGCTTCCAGCTCTCCGGGAAGGTGGCGGATGCAAAGGAGTTGTTGATGATGTTCCGCAGTTGGGGGGCGATGATGGTGTCGGCTTTGTTAAAGATGTGGTGTGGACAGGGGTCAGAAGGGGAGCCGGAGTGGATGGTGTTCATCGTGCAGGCGGTGTCTTCTGTGCTTACGGTGTTCCAGGCGCGGAGGGTGGTGGTGGCGGTTGTGGGCTCGGTGGTGGGGTGCGTCGTCAGGGGGCCCAAAGCTGTGGTGTATGTCGGCGATCTTGTTGTGGAAGAACAGTGCCAGTGAGTCGCAGAGGTCTTGAGAGGGCGTGATGTCGTTGTTGCTTGCGCTGGGGTTGGAGAGCTCCCTGACGATGTTGAAGAGTTCCTTGCTGTTGTGGGTGTTGTTGTCCAGTTTTTCTCTGAACGCTGCCTTTTTGGTGGAGCGGATCAGTCGGTGGTGTTTGGTGATGGCGTTTTTGAGGGCTGTCATGTTCTCTGTTGACTGGTCATTGCGCCATGCTTTCTCGAGGCTCCGGCAGGATTTCTTGGAGTGTATGAGGTCATCGGTGAACCATGGGGCTTTCTTCTTGCCGGTTCTGGTGGGGGGGTTCTTCAGTGGGGCCAGGGTGTCGGCACAGATGGTGAGCCAACGTGTGAGGTTGCGGGCTGCTTCATTAGGGTCCGTGGTGTGGGTGGGAGGGTTCTGGCTCAGCGAGGTGGTGAGCTGGTCTGTGGTGATCTTGGTCCAGCATCTTCGGGGGATCTGTTGTGGGCGGCGAAGGGTTGTTGTTTTACTGAAGTTGAAGTGGACGCAGCTGTGGTCTGTCCAGTGTAGTCCGGTGGAGTGGCTGAAGGATATGCGGTTGCTTGAGGAGATGATGGCGTCAAGCGTGTTTCTGGCGTAGTGGGTGGGGGTGGTGACCAGTTGCTTGAGTCCGAGGTTGGCAAGGTTATCCAGTAGGGCAGTGGTGTTGCTGTCATTGCTGTTTTCCAGGTGGAAGTTGACGTCTCCTAGGAGGATGTTGTCTGAGGTGGCGAGGGCGATCGGGCTGATGAAGTCTGCGATGGCTTCGCTGAAGTGAGTGCGCGGTCCTGGGGGCCTGTAGATGAGGGTGCCTCTGTGGGTGGTTGTGGGGTCAGTGTGTATCTGGAAGTGGAGGTGCTCGGCAGTGGTGAGGGTGTCGTCAGAGTTGGTTGTGACGCGGATGGTGTTTTTGTGGACGATGGCGATGCCTCCTCCTGTTTGGTTGGTGCGGTCCCGTCTGGTGATCTTGTAGCCGTCCGGGATGGCTATGGCGATGAAGATCCGCCAGAAGCAGCGGCGGGGCATTCCCGTGACTGAGGCCAGCCACATTAAATTTCATTCCAAAGGTTGCCCATGCAGGAATGCCACACAAGAGGGGGTTACTGCACTCGTGCCACCAGTAGCAGTCCCCCAGTCTGTCTTACTTCTTTCTGTGATGTCAAACGCGTTTCACCTTTATGGCTTGTTCACTGACTTTCACGAACAAGAAACAAACGGCTTTAATTATATGCACGTGCTTTTATTCCTTGAAATTACTCGAGTCCAGCCCATAAAGGTGACACGCGTTTGACATCACAGAAAGAAGTATGACAGACTGGGGGGCTGCTACTGGTGGCACGAGTGCAGTAACCCCCTCTTGTGTGGCATTCCTGCATGGGCAACCTTTGGTATGAAATTTAATGTGGCTGGCCTCAATCACGGGAATGCCCCGCCGCTGCTTCTGGCGGATCTTCATCGTTCATGGAACTCGAGCGGTGTCAAGAAGGAGGGGGGCCTGACCCACTGGCAGGTTTTGGCAGCACTTCAGCGCTGAAAATCTTTTTTCAACCCACTGGGGAGAACATTTGAACAAAGTAACAAAGGCACCCACGGAGGTTTTGCATTATCGAGTTGGGCAATATTAACTACAAAGACCATAATCCTTTACTGTACGCCCACATGGGCTGGACTCGAGTAATTGCAAGGAATAAAAGCACGTGCATATAATTAAAGCCGTTAGTTTCTCGTTCGTGAAAGTCAGTGAACAAGCCATAAAGGTGAAACGCGTTTGACATCACAGAAAGAAGTATGACAGACTGGGGGGCTGCTACTGGTGGCACGAGTGCAGTAACCCCCTCTAGTGTGGCATTCCTGCATGGGCAACCTTTGGTATGAAATATATATATATATATATATATATATATATATATATATATATATATATATATATATATATATATAGTACACTCTCCACACCATCACGTAGTTTCTGCTTTCACAGCTATCCCAACGCGAAAGAAAAGGAGAAACGGACCCTCACGGCTCAGGCAATAGAAATATTGCTAAGAACATTTTCTGTATAAAAATATATTTTTTATATATAAATATAAAACTACTTAAAACTACAATATAGGGCATAGTCACTTGTAAACATTCTCAATAAATATGTAAACAAATCATTTGTGCAAAATAGATCAAATGTGCAAAAATTCGCAAATTATGTAACTGCCCCTTTCACATTCTTTGTACATCAGTTTGTTTCCTTCTCAAATGTAATTTTATATCGGCATTAATGCGTGACACCTTTAACCTCATTAACCAATCTGTTATAGCGAGATCAGCTTCCTAGTTTTATATTTGTGTTTGCTTCTTCTGACTAATCTCATAACTGTGGGGTATTATATGTGTAATCGAGAAACTTTATCGATACACATCCCTCACCATTTGATACTAACTACCCTCTCCATGCAGAAAAAGCAAATAAGAAAGAAATATATATATATTGTGACTATTTGTGAAATAACTAATCATACAAAGTGAAAAGATTGTTTTTATAAAGGGAAAGACTAATATAATATCAAGAATTCCAAAAGCTTCTAAAATACTCGGAAACAGAAAATGAAAAAAGTGAGATAAAAAGCACTTATCCTTTAAATTTACAGAATCTAATACTCTGAATATTCATCTATTTATCTTAAGTAGCTACATCAGTATCTTGTTTGTGTATAGTTTATAAAAAGTTATACATATCTTCAGTGGTGTTTAGCCCATTTGGATTTTTGCTGTCCAGTTCTAATATCATGCGTGTTTCTAACTTCCTTAGAAGTTTTTCTCTATTGCCTCCCCTTCGTAAGGGACTTACTGCATTGATGACATAATATGATAGACAGTTCAAATCATTATTGTGGACTGACTTGAAATGTCTGGCGACCGGGTATGCACTATCGTTATTTACAATGGCTCTGAGATGCTGCAAGATTCTGACGTGTACCTGCAGCTTGGTGCTACCCACATAGCGTAAACCACAAGTACACGTCAAAACATATACAGCATACTCCGTCTTACATCCATAACTACCCTCAATCGCAACTGGGGCATCAGAGAAGGGAGTTGTGTAATGTGTAGTATTGGCGCCAAATTTACAGGCGCGGCATGATAGGCATTTATAAAAACCTGTTTTGGGTTTCAGCCATTTAGTTACCATATTGAGTTCTGGACTTGTTTTTACCAACTCAGTTCTCATGGATCGGGATTTTCTGTATGTAATAATGGGTAATTCAGGTAATCTACTGCCTAGAACCCCATCTGTTAGAATAATGGGCCAGTTCTTTTTGATGATTGATTTTACTCTTCTTTCTTGTTTACTGAATGTGGTGATGAAACGTGGACATTCATCATCATTGTTAGCAATAGGTTCTTTGGGGGCTAGTAGTGATTCTCTAGATCTTTCATCTGTCTTTTTGAGTGCTCTCTTAAGGGTGGAATCACTGTATCCTCTTTCTTTTAATCGCCCTATCATGTCCTCGGAGCATTTTGTATATTCCTGTTGGGAACTACAGATACGTTTAAGTCTTAGTAGTTCACCAAATGGGATGCTTTAAATGAGGTGTTTGGGATGTTTGCTGCTCGCATGGAGTATACTATTGCCAGCTGTCGGTTTTCTAAACAATGTGGTTTCTAATGTACAGTTACTAATTGATACTTGTATATCTAAGAAATCTACTTTGTCTCTACTAATGTTTGAAGTAAATTTAAGATTGCTAGAGTTGTTATTGATTGTCCTAACAAATTCTTGTGCACTTACTTCATCGCCATCCCATACACAAAAAACGTCATCGATAAATCTAAGCCAGTGGTGGACCTGGTCTATGTTAGGTATTTTCCTTAGGACCTGTTCCTCCCACCAGCCAACATGCAAGCATGCGTAGCTGGGGGAGAAACAGGACCCCATAGCCACGCCCCTTTCTTGTTTCCAAACAGTTTTGTCAAACATAAAGAAATTGTTGTTAAGACACCAGGCAATCAGTTTGCATATCATTTCATTATGACTGAGATATTCAACTGGTCTTGTGTTGAGAAAGTGACTGATAGCTTTAAGGCCAGCTGAATGGTTAATGCTGGTGTACAATGATTCAATGTCTAATGTTAATAGACACCAGCCTTCTTTCCAACAAATTGAATTTATCTTGCTCAAAAAGTCACCAGTATCTTTCACATAACTGGGCAAACTTTTTACTAAGTCCTGTAAATAAAAGTCGATGTATTGTGAAATATGTTCACTCATGCTGTTGATTGCAGATATTATCGGTCTGCCTAGTGTTGGGGTGACCATTTTATGAATCTTTGGTATGAGATACAAGATAGGAATTACCGGATGTTCAATGTGAAGATAGTCAAATTCGGCTGATGAAATTAAACCTTGTCTTTTATATTGAAACAGTAATTTTTTGATTTCTTCTTTTGCCTTCTTGTATTCACTTCCATTGGATTTGTGGTAGCATTGTTCATCATTTAATTGTCTCATTGCCTCTTTAATATATTCTTTTTTAGGCCATAGTACATTGTTGCCTCCCTTGTCAGATTTATTTATGATCACCTCTTGATTACTACTCAATTTCTTCATCAGCCTTATATACTGTGTAAGGTTGTAGTTTTTCTTGCATTGACGTTGTTTGGTGACTGTTCGATTCAGTTTTTTCAAATCTTCAATTACGCATTCATGGAAAATATCAATTGCATCTTTGGGCATGATAGGAATAAACGTACTTTTTGATTTAAAGGGACTCTCACCCGCTCCTTTTTGGGATATATTTATTTTCTGCAATCGATTTTGTATGCTGTTTTCTTCCCTATCATCTGATTGTGACAGGTTAGAGCATGGAGTCCCTAAGTCATGAAGAGTGAGAAACAGTTCAGCATCAGATGCTGGAACGACTGGGTATGAGATGGTATTTGTTTGGTTTTCTTTTTCTGCGTCCGTATTTGCATTTCCTGTTTTAATGGTAAAAAACTTTTTAAGTTTAAATTTTCGGATAAAGCAAAAAATGTCGATTCTGGTACTGGCATAATTAATGTAATATCAGATAAATTAGTAATTGTTAAATCCATTACCGCTTCTTTCTGTACCACTGCTGTTTTTTCTTTTGTTGTGGTTTTGTGCTTCTTTCTCCTTGCTCTTCGTCGTGTGTTCCGTTTTTTCCTGTTTGATTGAAATGGTTCCTCGGACGGAGCGTTTGTCTCCGATCTCCCACTAAAAAATCGATTTCTTCCCCCAAGTTTAACACCAACTTAGAGTTGCCTTCTCCGTGGCTGCTGAGATCTGAACTAACCATACTTGAGGTTGATGCTGTGTCGCCTTCACTTTCCGGTTTGGTTTCACTATGATCTTGATGTTGCTCCGATGGGTTCACTGAATCCAAGTTATTAAATTTCAATTTCTTAGCATTGTCGAATTTTCGGGAAAAAGTATATATTCGTCCTTGTTCATAATCTGCCTGATCCCGGGCGAACTTATGTGCTTTACGAATTTTGATGCGATCTTCATGCTTATGCAGCCGTTCACTGATTTCTTTGCGCGTTTTGGTTATGAGTTCCTTTTGGTCTAAATTTTTGTCAAGTTCTTCATTGATTTTTGCAATATTTTCTAGCAGCATTTCACGGTCTATAACCGCATATTTTATCAGGATTTTAACCAAGTTCATGGATGCCATCAGATTGCTTTCCCCCCACTCTAACAACATAGCAGGGTTGGGTTCCTCGAAACTTGGCGCCAAAAGGATCCTCAGGCCCCTGGGGACTCGTCCCACCTCCTCATACTTGGTAAGGGATTTGTGTTCCCACCATTTGGTTATTTCACCTTTCATCTTCCTTTCCAAATCCTTCAAAAGCTGTTTGGCATTCTGGTCACTGATATTTTGACTGCCCTCCTTGTTCCTTATACTGGTGTTAGTTTTAGGCAGGTTGCCAAACAATTCATCGGCTGCTGCTTCCCGTTCATTCACTAGGCTGGCTGACATTTTTTATATATGGCGGGGAGAGAGTCTGTTTATGTATAATGGGGTCGGCGTCCGCCGTGTCCCTCCACTTGCTGCTAATGAGCCGTACCTCCTCACCTACGCACAGACATTCGTATCACTCACTGCTGGACTGCGTTGTTACCGGGTCCTCTGACCTGGGCAGCTTCGTAATCCTTCTCGGCTTCCGTGATGTATCGCGCTGCTATATATATATATATACACAGGCTGGTTCTTTTTCTTTTTCATTCTAATCAACACTATATGATGAAACAAGCTGCATTACACTCCTTCAAGATAAGCCTGAAGGCTGCTCTCCACAGATACCACTTAGAGAGCTTTCAAAGGTTATCAAAGACGATTATATCAACATAGTGCAAGGTGCTTCACTGAAATAAATGTACACCATATAGTAAGCCAGCCTCCTACAGAAACATCTTTGAACTCAAGAAAGGCTGAGGTCAAAGAACCCACTCTCCCAGTCCTGTGTAGCCCTTGATCCCTTTGAGTGTGGACTTTGATACACTCCATGCATACTCTGGATTCACCCGCAGGTTCTCAGACTCAAAGTCTGAGAGGCCACGTTTGATAATCCCTAGCCATAGGATCCTAGCCGCCCCTGGGAGATTTAGAATGTCTACTAACCCCAGCCTCTAGGGTACTAAGTCTGCGGAGGACCACATCCTCCTCCAATACGACAGGGGTTTAAGTCCAATTCTGTGAACAAGAGATCTATGCAAACACAAGGAGATGATGGACGGAGTGCTGAAACTTTTCAAACACTCACCCCCAGCCACTATCCAAATATGTGGATACCATCCAAAGACCTTTTGTAATACGGATCCCCTCCTACATACGTGATACTAGAGATATCATTAACAAAGTAGAGAATCTACCTTTTAATGCCAACTCTCAATTAATGGTCACTATGGACATCACAGCTTTATACTCCAATATTCCACAGTCTGGAGCTTTGGAAGCTGTAGCCTGGTTCATGGAAACATTCAACATAGATTGCCCTAGATCGTTCATTCTGGATTGTTTTACTGTGATTCTTACTGAAAACACCTTTGAATTCAACGGCTCCCTTTATAAACTAACTAAGGGAGTCAGTATGGAGGCTTCTTGTGCTCCAACAGTGGCCAACATTGACATGGCTCTATATGAATCATGATTCATATATAATGAGATTGCCCCCTTCAGTGAATCCATACAATCTTGGTCTAGATACATAGACGATGTCTTTTTTATTTGGACAACTGACCCTGATGATTTACCGAACTTTGTATCTTGACTTAACTTGTGCGATCACAAAATTTTTTTCACAGCCAATTTTAACAACCACAAAGTGGAGTTCTTGGATATTCAGATCCAAAACAATATCGATCACCTTGAGGTAGATCAATATGTCAAGCCAACATCACGGAACACACTACTCCATTTTGAAAGCTACCATCCTCTCACACAGAAAACTAGCATCCCTTTCAGTCAGTTCCTGCGACTCCGCAGAAACTGTACTAATGTCCAAGACTTCGATTTAAGATCAGAAGATATGAAACAGAAATTCCTCACAAGAGGATATCCAAAACGTCTTATACGAGATTCCTATAAACGAGCAAGATTTTTTTCGACAGACAACATCTACTAACATCACACCCTAAAATCACTAATTCTAGATTAGCCTTTGTATCCAGACATTCCACCGTGAATGAAAAAGTGCGCCATATCATCAATTCAAATTGGCACATATTAAATGCAACTAAACCTAAAAACCAAGCATTACCAAAACCCCTATACGCATATAGGAAAAACAAAAATCTCAAGGATCTCATAGTAAGATCACGTATGCCAATTAAGCCTGGTTCAACCCAAACCCAGCCGTCCATCACTAGGTTACCCAAAGTAATAGGCAATTTCAAGTGCCTTTCCTGTACAGGGTGTGAATTTGCGATTGAAACAAAACAACTTTCTTTCAACAACCTTAACATACCACTCACAAGTTTCACAAACTGTAAAACTACCAATGTTGTCTATCTACTACTGTGCCCATGTAACCAAGGCTATGTAGGGGAGACAGCACGCATGCTGTCTACTAGATTGACAGAACACAGGTCAGCTATACGCACCCAAAAAATTCAAGCCCCTTTGGTCCGACATTATATGGAAGCTAAACATACTGCGGATCAAATACGTTGGCTTATCCTGGAAAAAATTAGGACTAATTCAAGCACTATGAGTACCAAAATACGCAAAAGTAGAGAAGTCTATTGGATTTTTCTTCTCAACACATATCTTAATGGTATGAACAACGAAATTCCCTGGGAACAAGTTATAAAACATAACTGTGGCTGATTTGTGAGCTTATTCTATTTCTGTGCCCTATCTACTTTAAACTGAGTTAGCTGCTTTTGTTTTTTAAATAATTTTTAATTTCTCTTCATGATCTATTATATTACTCTACGGATCTGTACAAACGTAGTTATGTGTACAGTAAATTCACAACCTTCAAGCATCATACCAATATTTATCTTTATTAGTTATCCCTTACAATATGGCCTCCCCCTTCCCCTTGTATCCGCGTTCACTGCTCACGATAGTCCATGTTTCTATCTCTACCCTATCGAAAGCCTTAGTGCCGTTGGCTTCGTACCTCTACAGATTCTCTATTTAAACATGGCATTAGTTCATGTTTTTACCCCTCTTGCCCGGGTTTCCAGGAGTACGCGAGGTGATCACTCATCAGAACGATTTCAGGAACACACAGACGACGCGATTCCCGTTTGGGTTCTACCCTTATTCAAGTAAGCAGATCAGACAAAACTCTTGGCATCATACCTTGCTTAAGTACGCTCTCCAGAGAGTATTTGCATTTAATTTACCGTTCTCCATCTTGTATTTTAGATTTAATTCTTTAATGAAATACGGTTAAACTATCACTCCTTTCTATCGAGGCTACCCTGGGTTATAATTGAGGTAAGCCGGCATGCATCCTTACCACACACCCTCCTTCTAAATCATCCGTAATGTACACAGGTCACAGTTCCTATACGACCGACCATTTGAAGTATCTCTGTTTCTATTTTTAGACATCTATATAAATCAACCCCAGTTCGACTGCTCCTAAATTGGGCGTTCGTATAATTCATCGTACCACGTGGCCCAAACATCTCACTGACAAGTGACGACCAGCACACTTGAAACCAGGTCGGTCTTCTACCCATCTTAATTAGGCTTCAGTTGCAAATTGAGACCATACAGTTTATTTACTGTGCATTCCTTCGTTCTGAATCTTTATTAAATTAACCTGTGAAGTTCTCACCTTCAAGTAACCACTTGTATACACATATATAATTGCAGCGCCCACTCAAAGCTACCTTCACCCGCAACATGACTCCGTCGTTCCATCAACGAGACTTCTGTTGAACAACTATTCAACAGGTACTGCTATAATCTGGTTATTTCAATGTAATCCTACACCCCATCTGTTTTAGCCCTCCTTTTACCTACCTGATTTAAATCTTTATGAGAAGCTAACCCCCTTCTTCACATCCATTTACTCACTCTTTATTCTATCTGTCTCCCTTTGGAAAGGCCATTACCCACACCTATACTTCTTTTTTCTTTTTTAGTTGAAGGATAACTGTATTTTATACCAAAACCACTTTTGGTGATGGTATTTTAAGGTGTTAGATCATTTAGTCCACTCTAAGAATTATAAGATTGAAAATGTTGACTAGTGATTTTAAACGTTTTTTAAAAATTCCACATACGTCATGTTTTGTATGGGCCTTAAACAGTTGTGTTCTTGACCTTGTCCGTTGATCGATTTAGCATGCTCTTGATAGTTTTTTGTATCTCATTTAGGCACTGGTTAACAAATTGTATGGCCCCCTGACGAAGGCACATGCCGAAACGCGCGTAGGATTGTGAAATATCCTAAGGCCATATCATTGACACATTTGACAAACTGTGTATAATATTGCAAACATTGTTATTTACACTGTGTCCTTTATGTATTACTTATGTTTGGAGATTATTCGTGTAAAGTATGGTTCAACACCATTTTTCATATAACAATGAAATAACCTTGATCATTTTTGTGTATATATGTAAGACTAAAAAATTAACTTTTCTCTTTATTTAAAAATTATTAAAGATTTGTTATAAAAACAGCTTCAATGATCAGGTTTGCTTTCAAGAGTCATGCTTGTTATTTTTGCTGTAACAAGGACATAACTATTGTTTCCTAAATCCTTGCTCTTTTCACCCACAGATCTGGGTTTAATCCATCATCCTTCTTTAGCTCACTTTGCCACCCGAGTTCAGACACAGCTATATGCAAATCAGTCTTGACCCTGTGCCTCAAGGGAACAGTCCAGCCCGAACTGCCAAGCCATGTCTTCCCTGGACCGGAAACAAGCATCTTGGAACCGGTTTCGGTCTAACAGCCCTCTTCAGCCAGGCTAGCTTGAATCCATTAGCAAAGTGAGCAAGGGACCCACGTCTGGGCATACACTGTCAACTTAGGGCGAACAAAGCAAACACAAGGAGATGATGGACGTAGTGCTGCAACTTTTCAAACACTCACCCCCAGTCACAGATCTGGGCTTAATTCATCATCATTCTTTAGCTCAATTTGCCACCCCAGTTCAGACACAGCTATATGCAAATCAGTCTTGACCCTGTGCCTCATGGGGTCAGTCTAGCCCGAACTGCCAAGCCATGTCTTCCCTGGACCAGAAACATGCATCCTGAACCGGTTTCGGGCTAACAGACCTCTTCAGCCAGGCTAGCTTGAATCCAGTGGCAAAGTGAGCAAGGGACCCACGTCTGGGCATACCCTGTCAACTTAGGGCGAACAAAGCAAACACAAGGAGATGATGGACGGAGTGCTGAAACTTTTCAAACACTCACACCCAGTCACAGATCTGGGTCTAATCCATCATCATTCTTTAGCTCACTTTGCCACCCCAGTTTAGACACAGCTATATGAAAATCAGTCTTGACCCTGTGCCTCATTGGAACAGTCCAGCCCGAACTGCCAAGCCATGTCTTCCCTGGACCGGAAACAAGCATCCTGGGATCGGTTTCGGGCTAACAGACCTCTTCAGCCAGGCTATCTTAAATCCAGTGGCAAACTGAGCAAAGGACCCACGTCTGGGCATACCCTGCTAACTTAGGGCAAACAAAGCAAACACAAAGAGATCTGTGCCCTAGGTCAAACTGGAGGGGAGTGAGTGGGGTACTAGCGGGTAGGTTAGTGAGGAGTTGTGTAAAACGGTTCTCCACTAACTCCATGTCACTTGCATTCTTGTGCCCCCAGAGTTCACTATCATCTAAGAACACCCCACAGCTCGTAGGTTATAAATTTGAAGAGCCGGGGTTATCGGAGGAAAACTGGAGCCGTGCAAGGTGTTCAAAATATCTCCTGTGTAGTGCTCTAACCTAAGTTTGCACTTAAGTATCTCGGGAGACCACCCAAAATGTTCATTGAGATTGTACCCTAGGTATTCAAATGTACAGACTCTCCCCAGGGGAACACCACTGAATCTTGAGTGTGATCATGTTGAGAGGCAGGTTTTCAGGGCAGTGTATTTAATTTTTATTAAAGTCTATCTCCAGCTCTCTGCAAGGGACACCAAACTGGTCCAACACGTTTTCAATAGCCATAGAAAATTTGAAGACCAGTAAGGTGTCATCCACAAAAAGGAGCACAGGAGCACAGGGATCTTCCTATTGGCCAAACTCAGTGAATTGTACTTACATAGCTCAAGCTGTGCCACCAGGTCATTATTGTAACACAGAAACAGGGTCAGAGCTAGGACACACACTTGCCTTCCCCCCGAGACACTGGGATGGGGTCTGTCAAATCCCCAAGAGATCCACATCCAACTTGTGCATAGTTGGAGCCTGCTAAAAACTTCTATGAGATATTCCGGGGCACCCAGGTCAGTTATGAATTTTCACAGGGCCTCCCTTAGGACAAGGACAAATGGAAACTGACAAGTATTACATAGAGGCAATCACCCCTCAGTATGACATGTTTCCATTAAAAAATTGCAATTGGAACACTTGGCCAGTAGTGCTGGTCCCTGGCCTAAACCTTGCTTGCAGGGGCATCAACACGCCTCCATCGTCCATCCAAACTTGTAGTCTAATTAGCAGAATTTGGCTAAAAAGCTTACCTGAACTGTTGATTAAACTCATTTGCAGATAATTGCATAGAAGGGACCTTAGACCCTTTCTATAAATTGGGAAAACCTCAGCCTCTTCCAACATATGAGGTATTGAGAGCCCATTCAAAATACTATTAAAATACAGGGCAACGTAGGTGCTCAATATCTCATTCTTGTCTTTAAACAAATCCAACAGAACCTTGTCCAGCCCAGGCTAGTTCCCTGGGTTATCCAGTCTATTGCATTAGCAACTTCACACGTTGTGATAAGGCAAATAACACAATCAGCTTGGCTGGACAGAACTGGTCCAGAAAAAGCACTGGATAAACAGCATTCTGCTACTGTTTCTACTGGTATAGCTGTGGCACCTTCATGGCATGACACAGCTGCAACTTTGGACACCCCACTAAGTGAACTCACAGAAACAATGTGTCCAGCTCATTTGACCCCAAATCACAGGCATATTTAAGACCTGTGAAGTGGTCAACCCAAGCATCAGCTGGTATATTACAATTTAAAGATGCAGCAGGTTCTGGGACCCTATCATCTAAGATCTGACAAAAAACAGTGGTCTTTCCCTTTTACTGCCAGCAGTAGTGAATCTCCTATGGCCATTTCAACCTTCAGTTTGGCCTTGACTATTGTGGCTGTAGCTTCCTGAATTAGAGATCTGTCCCCAGCTTTAATAGCAACTGTCAAGGTACTCTGTGCTAACCTGCAAGCTTTGGTGCACCATTGGGCCGCTTTGGTGGATTCCACCCTAAAATCTCCTTAAAGGAGCAGAACATGGAGTTGTGGGTGGCATTGTAATCCTCCAAAGAGGCAGCTGCAAGAGAGTTCCTTCCCAAGGCCAGCACTGTTTCCAGGGTAGTAACGAGTACCTCCAGCTGTATCTGGATTGTCAGTGAGGTAGCAATAACACTCCATTTGAGCCTACCATGGTTGCTAGTTGGAAAAAGCCTCCTAATAAAGAGTTCATTATCGTGGGATAGAATACTAGAACCCAATGAACTCAAGGAAAGATCCAGGGTGCTATGGTCACTATCCTGCCACGGTATCACCTCTCTATCTACCACTCACTGCCATAAGCTAATATCCATCAGTTTGTAATCAATACAAAGTCCTTCCCTACCTTGTCCGACAGTGTTCTCCTATTACCAGATCTCAAACCATTGTTAATGGTAAAAGCAATCAATTGCAGGGCAGCAGCAGACCGTTTTTTAATGGGTGGAAGGGAAATGGCCACGCTTCATCCGCTTCTCCACTAAATATGCCAATAGAAATGTTAAGGTGTTTAAAATTGCAGTTTAGATCACCTGCAACAATTCTGAAAAGACCAACCGAAAGACATGGAAGATAAACATTAATTATATCAATGGCGGCTGGATTGGAGTTGTTATCTTCATGTCTGCAATAGGCATGAAACAAACATAATGAAACCCTAACAGGAAATTGCAAGATTACACACAATATACCTGTAGAGCCTAAGTCAATTCCTTTAGTGGTACACACCAAGGTGGTTTTGGTCCTTATTGAAGGGCCTCCCCACATCTTGCTTTACCAGAGAAAAAGGCAGATTGATCAACATTAGACAGGGAGTCGGTACTGGTGAGCATCAACTACAGGGGAATACAGGCCATCAAATATGGAGGGTTGTAGCGTATTGTCAGCGAAGAAGCTATGGGCATCGAGGACTTAATTGGGAGAGCACCTATTTCAATCAGCGGGAATGCTTTGGTACTACTTCCTGCTTCCATGCCTCTCAATATGCCAGCCACCCTCTGTTCGTCCAGGGGTTGAGGGAGTCGATCATTAGCATCCAGTGCTGAAAGAGGCAGATATCTATTGCAGGTAGGGAGGGTAGAGTCACTTATTGTGTCCACACATGGTTATAGAATCCCTCCCACTCCTGGCTGTCTGAAAGGGCCAGAAGGACTAGGTCTACAGAAATAGCTCAATGGGATGATACTTGCAGCTCTACCTCTATTGTGAATTCTACAACCAGTTCTAACCAGGCGATGCACCAAGTCCAGATACCTGCAGTTTATTACAACACAGTCCCCTTCTAATGATTTGACTGATTGACCAATTTGCCCAACTCTAAAATGTCATCAAACACCGAAAGGACAAAGGCAGTGTTCCGTGTAAGCCAATGACAAACTTTATTTTTAAGTTCCAAATATGATTCCTCCCTATTAATGGAGGAGTTGGTACTCCAGCCAATACTGCCACAAAGGCCAACATTAAGGAGGCAAATTCAAACACGGATGGGTGCGTAAAGGATGCAACTGTCCTGGTAATCTGTTTGCACTTCTTTCCTCATCAAGCCATTTTTGCCCGGAGCCAACTACATCACAACTTATTGCAGGGATAGGCCCTGCCCCCGGTGCTGTAGTAGTCGTATTTGCAGTTTTAACAGAAATTTCCACGGGGGATGGGAGCCTCTGAACAACGAAATTGTAATTAGAGATGTTAGTACTGATTCCCCCTTTTGCAAGGTGCTTGGTCACGTAATTGGATGAGTCTGTAAATTGGAGTAGATTACTCAATTTGGAGGACAGCTCCCGGATATCCCATTCCAAGGTGCATAACCTTTCCACAAGGGGAGTAATTGCAGATGTCACTAAAGATTTGACTTGATCCAATATGCTTTCCCAAGATAGTCTAGGCCCTAAATCACTCACATTGATATTAGTAATTGATGCAAGATCCACCTTTGGAAGGCTTCGGCCAGCAGAATTCCATGAACTATTGGGGGAACAGGCAATAGGCCTCTGTGTGGCATCTTAAGCCTGTCCTGCTTCTGATGTCATAGTGTTATGGTAACCTAGGAAGCTGCACTGGGTGTTGGTATCCCAGGTGATAGAATGTGTTGTTTCAAATGTGCAAGCTAGCTGTTGGCTGTACTGGCTGGGACCTGGATGGGTTTCTTCTTACTGAGAGATAAACCTGAAGTTCTTCTGTACAACCTGCCTTTGCGTGATCCTATCAGGTGCTTCAAGGATCTTACACTGGCGTAGTCGTCAGCTGCAAGGAAAGAAGAACCCGATAAGCCTCAACTATATCCCTCTAAATCTTCATCTTCAACAGGTAGTGAGTGGATACTCCTACCTAAGGTACTGTA
This sequence comes from Triturus cristatus, assembly GCF_964204655.1. Taxonomy (NCBI): domain Eukaryota; kingdom Metazoa; phylum Chordata; class Amphibia; order Caudata; family Salamandridae; genus Triturus; species Triturus cristatus. The sequence continues at coordinate 874,188,533 of NC_140582.1, read as the reverse complement.
TTTTTTTCCCTTCTTTTATTGGGATCCAGCTTCATTAAATTAAAGAGGAGCAACACTTTTATTTTGCCTGTGCTTTCCAGCTTAAAATCCTTTGAACCTTTGCTGCAACGTTATCTTTTCAAATGAACATTTAATGACCCTGGGGCTGGGAGCCACCGCCTCGTAAACAGCCCTGTCCTTCTTTGGGTGTGTGGATAGATCGACGTGTGCTCGTCCCTTCTGGGTTTAAGTGTGCCTTTAACTTCGTTGTACTTTAACTTCTGTCGGTAACTTAAGTTATGTGTGGGGGCACAGTGCTGCATTTTTACTCCCCTTGAGAGGTGCTGGGGTTTTTAAAGTTTACTTATTTCAAGTTTGTGCCGCTTGTGTGTGCCGCTAGTGTGTTTCACCGTTCTATGTTTGGATTTGAAAATTCATTTCTTACCTCGCGTGGTCTCCGCAAACTTCGCCTTTTAAGTTCCTCCGAATGCGTCCTCTGGGTTTGAGCACATGGAAAACACTCACTGATGTCTTTTCCTCCCTTGTCTTTGTGGTTTTCCAAGGCACCAACGCGTTTCTTTGAAGATACGGCATCACGCATTTGACCTTACGTGACCTATGCGGCCTATATCTTTTGTTTACCTCTGTTTTTTCCTTCATCACTGCCTGCCACTGTTCTGCTTTAACACTGCGTGCCACATCTGTGAAACGCACACACTTGCAAATGGAGTTGTTTCCACCTATTTGTGCCTCTACTCTGCATGCCACTTCTGTGACACGCACACATTTACTTGAGGAAAGGAAGTTTAATTTTACTTTTCTTCTATCTTGCGTGCTACATCTGTGACACGCCCACTTTAAGCCATCACTTCATTTGTTCATCGTACATCTATTAATTCGGCATGCCATATTAATTCAGCATGCCACGTCTGGGACATGCACACACTGTACTTAAGGTCCAACAAGTTACGCCTGCAGTCATCTTACAGTTGTTACACCTGCACTCTGCATGCCACTTCTGTGACACGCACACATCATGGCGTTTTCTCATTTGTTATTAAGATTGTGTCTTCATTATTGTGGCATGCCATTTTGATTCAGCGTGCCCTTTCATTGACACGCATGCACACTGTTCACGAGACTTTACGAGCTACGCACCCAGTTTATCTGTTACACTGTCTTCAATCTTACATTTATTGCGTTTTTGGCACACTCACAGTTGATAATGGTAATCAGTATTCCACATCCTTGAAACTCGAAACAACTAAATAAGCAGAATTTAACTGCTCCTCCGTTTTTCCTAATGTCACCTGGGGATCCTCCCGTCAAATGGCAGAAATGGAAAAGAGTGTTTGAGCATTATGCCAGGGTTTGTGGACTGACTTTAAGTGCTGAACGTAGGTCTTCGCTCCTGCTTCACTGTTTAGGTTCTGAGGGGCAAGATGTCTTTGATCATCTTCCTGAACTTAGTGATGCAGAAGCAAGAGACCTAAATAAATTTGAAATTTGCTTAAAAAAACTCGACAAGCACTGCCTACCCAAGGTTAGCACTATATTAGAAAGGTACCAATTTGCTAGGAGGTTGCAAAATGAAGGTGAGGCTGTTGAGGGTTATATTACTCAACTGGGGAAACTCGCTTCATCCTGCAAGTTTGCTGAATTGTTGGATGAAAGGATTAGGGATCAATTCATGTTGGGATGCAACATAGAAAGAATTCGCAGGGAGCTTTGGTTGAGGGATGAACCCTCCTTGGATGAAGTCATCCAAGTAGCTAAAAGGGTCAAACACTCTTTAAAGTGTGTTGACACATTAAAAGGGACAAGCAAGCATCTGTTCAAACTGTTAGAGAAGACTTGAAAACTGTGTCTAAACCTAAAAGTGTAGTTAAAGGTAAGAATAAATCCTTCACTCCTAAGTGTTTCAGGTGTGACAAACGTGAGCATTATGCAAATGATAAGAAATGTCCTGCACGTAATGCGATTTGTTCCAAATGCAAAAAGAAAGGCCATCTTGCCATTGTTTGTAAAACAAAGTTGATCACCCCTAATGTCAAATGTATTGACATCACTCCAGGAGTGAGGTAGCTGGGGGATGCAGTCCCACCCCAGCACCAGTGGCACAGGAATGTCAGTTATGCAGGCAGGGAACGGCTTCCCCAAAGGTCACACGTCAGTGTAACACACTTACCTGACTCAGGCTTCTAAGAACGGAGCTATTCATCAAATTGCAGAGCTCTCGTGGTTTCCGCAAACTGACGGGAACCTAACAATATGACATGTACCGGATTTAAGTCTGTGACAGCAAAGTGTCAAAATTATGGGACAGACTTATCTGTCTGCAGTCACGCAACTGCGGAGGGCAATAGTTGAAACATTGGCACTGCTTTGTGAAAGGCTTTGCATCTTTGGAGGACGCATTTCACATAGGTGGTTTAATGCAAATTCAGAAACTGCATTTTTTTTTTTTACAGTTTTACAGTTACAACACTCTCATAATTTGTGGAAAGGGTGGAAGCCACTTTGAAAATACCTAATATACGTTTCCATGCGGTGCATATCTTTCTTGCTGGGTAAAATGTTTTGTTGCTGCAGCCAGGAACTCATTACCAAGCCGTACAATCATAATACTACTAAAAATCTATTGTGCATGCCTGGACGCAGAGAAGTGGTTACCAGGCAGTTCATCACATCTGCTGGACCCAGTTTTTAGGTTAAGGCATTCTGACAGATTGCCTCCCACCTGAGTGAGGGATCCTGACAATTCTCTTGCTCAAATTTTAGATATTGTAACTAATCTAATTATGACAGGAAATTAGCTCAGTAAGGTCTAGGAATAATTCTTAATGATCAAAATTAATTGCAATTAAACAAGACATAGGAGCCATGTAAAAACTGAAACGAAAGAAGATAGTCACATACCATTAGTTCCAAGCCCTCTTGGATACATATACACTAGCATCGAAAAATATGCACAATTCTTTAATCAGTGTGACTTGTGTTTTTTCTGAAAACCTATGACATTTCCAGATAAGCAGCCTTTCCAATTAAAGACAAGACCAAAGTTACTTTAGTTTTGCTTTTGGTAATTGGAAAGGCTGCTAATTCCGGTGTTGCATTACGAGAGAGTGAACCTAAAGTGGCTTTTTACACAGTTTAGCAAAAATTGTAATTACTGAAAGGGTCCCAAATTCACCTCAAGAGTTTGGTCTGCTTTATATAAGGAATTTGATATGGAAATATGTCTGTCTACAAGTCATCACCCGAATATGAACATTAGAGCTGTTCACATTTACATCGTTTCCTTCAGTACAAGAACATTTAATTAATGTAAAGAAATGTAAGCATTCATCAAAAGAAGTCTTAGAAAAGCTAAAGATAAATATAAGCTATATGCTAATTGCAAAAGAATCTCTGCACCTAAATATGTGACAAGCAGAACATTTTGGTTACTCACTATGAATAAACATTTGAAAAAATCCTCTAAGCTTCAAGATAAATGTATTGGTCCATTTCCTATTCAAAAGAGTGTTACTGTTGGTTAGAAATGACCATCTTTTCTGTGGGGTACCCCCAGATGTCTGCATTGACTATGTTTGTTGGTTGCAGAACACTGTGCAAGTTACCCCTGCTAACCAGTGGTAAAGTACTGTGCCTTCCTTTTCAACATGATGAAATTAGCAATACCCCAAATTTACATATTTAATTTAGCTATGAATCCCTAGTATGACGTACAAAGTGTATCCAGGCCTTTAAATTAAATGTCAACAGTGGGTTGGATCACCCATAGTGCCACCCACTGCAGTGACAGTGCAAACATTACTGCAGGCCTACCATTTGCAGCCAAGCTGTGCAGTTTTTAAACTGTAAATTCAGGCTGGAAAAAAAAACCTTCAGACGGGTCTAAATCTTACTTTTAAATATGAATGACATCTCTAAATAGCCCTTACTGCCAATGTGGCAGGGTGCATGTTTAAAAGAAGGACATGTAAAAATGTAATGTTAAACATGTCTTTACAGTGAAAAAGCCTCAAAAGCTATATTCACTGTAGCAGGTTTAATTGTTCCATAGGACAGCAGTAGGATACAATATTACATTTAAGAAGTGTTGTAAATTGGCAGCGATTGGCTTAGCATTAGCGGAATCCATCTTGTATTCAGAGGCTATCTTGTCCATTTTGCGGAATCCATTTTGTATTTCTGACAGCCATTTTGTTTGCCATGTGCTCACCATGTGCTTTGTCCTCCCTCAGTGTTGACTGCTCTTGTAATCTGCCTAGAAACAAACTCTATTTAGCATCTTCCACCTTTGCACATGCCCAGTGAGTTTTCAACTGTCCTTGCAGCTGTTAGTAGTATGTAACTGTCAGGATGTGTTTACTAGCATTGGCAAACTGTTAACTCCTCCTACTTGTCGACTGTGCATTTCTATATGACCTTATATGTACATAAAATCTTCTGCTGTACTTGTACCGCCCTCTTTCAAGCCCTTGTGTGGGTATAAAAGGACCATGCTCCTTCTGTTTGGTGTGCTACTTCATTCAATACCGAAGGGTGCTGTGTGAATGTAGTTCCACCTCATGAGGTTTATTAAACTTTGTATTTTCTATTCCAGTTTCTGTGCCAACTTCTTCCTATTGGTCTGAGGACTCTGTGCAGAGAAGGGCGAACCCCTTGCACTGGTAGGCCTAGCTGAGGTCCACTTCTACAAATTGGCGCCCAACCAGTGGGGCTCATCGGCGACTCGGATGCCCAAAGGATTGGTCGTGACGAAGGATTGGATTCTCGCTCTGGACGCGATCGCTGCCCGATGAGACCCGAGTCTTGGCAACCACGGCGTTTTTCCTGTCTTTCTGATCTGACCATCCAGGTGGTGCCGGTCCTCGACTGAGATCTCTTCTGTTGATTCGCCGTGCAGTGACCATTTGGTCGATTTTAGAACTTGGCAGTTGGAACCTGGACACCAAGTGATTGGTAAGTGTCATTCTGCTGCGCTTGCTGTTGGTTTTTATGCCTGGGATTGGTAAGGTAGTTTAGTAACACTTACTGCGGCTTTTGTATTTTGGATTTGTGTTGGCCAACTTAGATTTCTATGTGATTCATATATATATTGCAATTTATATAGGCAGGTAATGAGGAGAATTTTCTCTATCTGAATTGATTTGAACAGCACATCGTACTAAAGGTACCTTAAGTGCTACTTTGATTATAATACTGCATATTCTGCACTATTTTTGGCATGCCTGTTTTTAGCACACTTCGTAGGATGTGTTGCTTTTGTAGTGGTACCAATTTAAGACTCGATGAAGCACAACCGGCCCCCCCGGAGGGAACGCCTAATAGGGATATGTATATTAAGCATGGTCTTTCTTCTATAATGTACAGCACATTATGGAATAAATACACTCGTAAGGATCCTGAGTTGCGTTGGCCTATGTATGGGTCATTTGATTTACGAAAGATTGAGTATGTGGAACAATGTCTGTGTAAGCGAAAGACTAGGCAAGATATGTTTGATTGTGTACGAATGTGGGAGAAAGAAGTGCGTGAATCAATGAAGCGTGAGCAAGCCTTGATTGAAAAAGAACAGCGAAAGAACATTTATGTGAAAGCATTAGAGCTGAAGAACAAAGAAATAAAAGAGTTAAAAGAGAGAGAAGATAGGGAGCTCAATTTACAGATAACTGGCCAATACGCTGTTGGGCGGCCCCTTTATCCTATACTTAATAAACCACAAGATGATTCCTTATTATTAGATCGTCCTCCACCTCCGTATACTGTTCCTTCTGCCCCTCATGAGTCAGACGAGGACTCTAGTTCGGAGGAACACAAGGCACGAGAAACTCGTTCTATGTTGACAGCTGCGCGTTCGACCCAGCTTAGATCTGCTGCTCGTAAAGCAGTTCGTAGCATTGCCCCCGCCTCTGAACCTCTAGATAGTATGAAAGGGTGGCAGGAAAGGGAGCAGCTGTATTTTACTGAGGTGTTTGCCGCAGAGGTCCTTGAGCTGTTTAGGAAATATTCTGAGGAGTTAGAGCCCGACGATGTAGCAGTTAATTGTAAGCAAATGCGTGATCATCTTTTTGTTTTCCCCCAGGTGAATGATACAATCAGGCGTTTGGTTAAACTGCGTGTTGATGCAGTCCGTTTGCGAGAGGAGAAAAAGGCTGCAGACGTAGCTGCACGGACATCTCAGACCGGCATGGCACAAGCTTCTATCTCCGGAACAGATAAGACTATGATAGTTCATGCGAAACCTATGCGGGAGGCTGCGCCTTTGTATGTTCCTCCTAAAGGACAGGGTACAAGTGATGATAAGGCCTCTATCGATGCAAAGGGTTATTTTATTTATAATTGGGTTTACACTCCTTGGAATAGGACGGATGTCATGGCACTTAAAACTGCATTGCCTGATCCGCGGAAAAATCCAGCCGCTTTTTATGATGAAGTTGAGGGTGCTATTAGCTCTTGTACTATGACTTTGCCTGATATTGATTTATTTTTCGGATTGATATTACCGCCTGATATGTGGAGAACTGTTCGTAAAATTGATGATCGTGCAGCTTTTGGGGCGTTATGGAAAGAGTTAGAACAAATGGATGTAGAAAGGGAACCCGCACAGAAGCCATGTAAGTTAATTTTAGATCTTCCCGCAGCTATATTAGTTAAGTTAAAAACGATTATTCCCCCTAAAAAGATAGATTGGACTGTTTTAGCGTCTTGTAAGCAAAAGGCAGATGAATCGGTCTCTGATTTCTTTACACGCTTTGAAGAAGCATTCCACGATTTTAGTGGCCAGTCATTGACAGATGACACGGGCAGACATCTGTTTGTCGATAAATATGTTGCAAACCTGTTGCCAGGAATAGCTAGTCGCTTAAAAGCCAGTGAGAGTTCATGGACTACCTCTTCTCCGGTTTCTCTCTTGACTATGGCTCAGTATTATGAACGCCAGGAATTAGAAGCACAGGGTAATGAGGATAAGAGGACTAAAGAATTAAAAACGAAGGTTATGTTGGCTCAGGCTTATGGTCCGCCTTTTAGAGGTAGTGATAGAGGTGGACGTGGATTTTATGGTTCGTCTTTCCCTTCTTATACTCGTTCGAATTTGTCTGCTGACCAGTGCACGTACTCTAGGAAATTTGGGCATTGGGCTTCCGATTGTCAAGTACTGTGTGCTCAGCAGTGTCCACGTGGTCGGGGACAAATGAGAAATCGTTCAGGATATTCAGGGCCTAGAGGAAGCACAGGTGATCATGCTAGGTTTGATGCTAATATAAGTGGGCAGAATGGGTTTAACACTTTTGATAGAAGGAACCAATATCAAATGTCCGACTATGTGCCGTCTGATTCTCAAGATTCTGCTTATGCATAGGATTGCCTAGGATGGGGTAAGGAATCAGTTGAAGTTCCAGTAGATCAGAGGGGTCCCTATGTTACAGCAAATGTTTTGGGTTCCACTGATCAGTTTCTGGTTGATACAGGAGCTACTCGTAGCGCCTTGTCTTAACAATTGGTTCCAAGGGCTCCCCTGTCTGGCTTAACCATTACATCGATAGGTTCAATGGAACCCCTTCCCTTAGCCCATTGTCACAACCACTTGCATTCCATGTGGATAAATTTACTGCTCCGTGTCCATTTTTGCTTTCCCCGAATACACCAGAAAATATTGTGGGTCTTGATATGCTCAAGTATTTCAGGGCTACGATACGATGTTCTCCAGAAGGTGTACGTGTTATCTTGAATGACAGCCATCCTGTGAAGGAGAGAGCTTGTCTTGTTAAAGAGGATATTGCATTAGCTTCACTCCCTAGTAATTTGTGGGCTACTTCAGACACTGATGTAGGGCAAATGGTTATTCCACCAGTACATATTAGTGTCAAGGAGGGCGCTGTGCTGCCACGTTTGCCTCAATACAAAATTTCACAGGAAGGTGAAGAAGCACTCATACGTATTGTCCATGATCTCATTGAAGTGGGGGTTGTTGAGGAAGTTCCTTACAATGTTTGTAACAGTCCGATTCTTCCTATTCTGAAAAAAGATACTGACACTAGGATTTACCGATTCATTATTGATTTGCGAGAAGTTAACAAGATTGTAGCACCACAATACCCCGTGGTTTCTGACATAACAACACTTCTTACTTTGGTTCCTCCGACAGCAACTACATTCTCTGTGATAGACTTGAAGAATGCTTTCTTTTCGATCCCTATTCATCCTGACAGCCGATATTTGTTCGGTTTCACTTTGAATAATCGATCCTATAGATTTTGTAGAGTTCCTCAAGGCTATACTGAGAGTCCTAGTATTTACAGTCAAGCATTAAAAAGACAACTTGATCCTTTTGTTTTGCCTGAAGGTGTGGCTCTCATACAATATGTCGATGACATCTTGTTGGCAGCCGATACCCCTGAACAGTGTGAAAAATGTACTTTGTCCTTGCTATCTTTTCTTGCTTCCCATCATCACAAAGTGTCATGAAAGAAATTTCAATATTGTAGACCGAAGGTAACCTACTTAGGTCACCTTCTGTCTAAGGAGGGCCGTGCACTCACACCAGATCGCATTCAAGCTATTTTAGACACACCAGTGCCCCTTACTCAGAAAGATGTCCGTGCATTCATTGGTCTTACTTCTTTTTGTAGGCAATGGATATTAGGGTTTTCACACATTGTTAAACCCTTGCTAGCACTTTTGACTAAAGATACTCCAATGCCCCTCCCATGGACAGATGAATGTGAGACTGCTTTCCGACAGTTACGACAAGCTCTTTGTTCAGCACCAGTGTTAGGTACTCCAGATTATACGAAGCCTTTTACACTCTATGTACATGAGAAAGATGGATGCACATTGTCAGTTTTAGTGCAGACACACGGTGACAAACAGCGTCCCTGTGCATATTTTTCAGCAGTACTTGATCCTGTTGCTCGTGCGTTACCTGGATGCTTCCGTTCAGTTGCAGCAACAGCTGTGTCAATATGTCAGAGTGAAGGGATAGTTTTGTCACATGAGCCGTTGGTGCTAGTACCCCACGCGGTTGATGCCCTTTTAAATCAGACGAAGACGCAGCATTTAACTAGTGCTCGTCTGACAGGATACGAATTGACATTGTTGGCCCCTCACATTGCACTAAAGAGATGTGCGATACTAAACCCAGCCACTTTGTTGCCATACCCGGTGACTCAGTCTCAGTCACAGGAGTCTCATGATTGTATATTCCTTACTGAGGAACAGACAAAGGGTTGTGTCGATTTGCAATACACGTCCCTTTCAAGTGTTGATGGGGAACTATGGGTTGATGGGTCCTGTTTGAAGTTACCAGATGGTACAACGTCAGCTGCATATGCAATTACAACACTTCAGACGGTAGTTGAGACAGCTCATATTCCACAGAAGTCAGCTCAGGCAGCTGAGCTAATAGCTTTAACACGAGCATGTGAACTTAGTACTGACTTATCTGTGAACATTTATACAGATAGCCGCTATGCTTTCGGAGTGGCTCATGATTTTGGGCTACTCTGGAAGGAGAGGGGCTTTCTTACATCCCACGGGATGCAAATAATGCATGGAGAATTAGTACATAATCTCTTGACTGCTTTAACATACCCGAAGAGAATAGCAATTGTTAAATGTAGCGCACATAAGAAAATAATTGATAAGATAGGACAAGGCAATACTTTTGCAGACCAAACAGCCCGTGAAACTGCCATGCAGTGAAGCACCACGTCTATGTATGTAGTGAAGTCACAGGCTGAACGTTGGCATGATACCAGACAGGAAGTGCTAGATATGCAGAGATCTGCTTCTGCAGAAGAAATTGAGCAATGGTCTAAGGAGGGAACATTGGACGATGAGGGCTGTTGGAGGAATAAAGAGATGAGCAAGTGGAGACTGCCTACAGCCTATTTACAACCTATGATTCATATGGCACATGGGCCGGCACATGTTGGAGCCTCCTCGATCACAAAATTGCTCACGCAAGTTTGGGAGCATCCAGAAATTGCCGGCACAGCTAAAAATATGGTGCAGTCTTGTCTGATTTGTCTTCAGCATAATCCTGGTAAAGGGACACAAACTCCTACAGGAGGGTTTGCTACGCCAACCGCACCTTTTGAAGTTTTGCAAATGGATTACATCCAGCTTGAGCGCTGTAATAACTTAAAGTATGTTTTGGTAGTGGTATGTGCCTTCAGTAAATGTATAGAGGCATACCCTACGAAGGACAATACAGCTCTCACTACAGCAAAGGTACCTTTGAAGGAATTCTTCCCTAGATTTGGTGTCTGCAAGCTTTTATGGAGTGATAACGGACCCCATTTTGTTGGCCAAGTTGTCGACTATGTCCTGAAGGGATTAGGAATCAATCACAAGTTCCATGCTGCTTTCCATCCACAATCAGCAGGGCTAGTGGAAAGGTATAACGCCACACTTAAATTGAAACTGGCGAAAATACTGGCTTCCACATCCTTGAATTGGCCAGATGCATTACCTTTGGCACTGTTGTCCATTAGATCAGTGCCACATTCGCGATCTGGTCTTACACCATATGAGGTGGTGTTTGGAAGGCCTATGAACATTTGGGGAATTCCTAAACCTCGCCCCATACATGATGTACCATGTGTGTTGATGAGTGACTACCTATCACAATTGACTGACAGTTTGGTTTCTATTCATCAACAGGTTCGAGAAGCTCTTCCTGATAGGTCTGCAGGTGAAGGCCATGGACTTCGACCTGGAGACCAAGTGATGATCCGATCATTCCAGAGGTCGAGCAGCTTGGAACCGAGGTGGCGCGGCCCAGAGCAGGAGCTCCTTTCAACGAGAACTGCGGTCCGAGTGACGAACAGGAGGAACTGGGTGCACTCCACCCATTGCAAGAAAGTGCCGTCTACCTTGGTGGATCCTGCTGCCTTAATCGACCATCGGGACATCCTGGATACAGAGAAAGGCCAAGCCATATCACCTGACGAACTTGAGGGAGTCTTCCCGGACCACAGGATTCCTGGAGTATCCCGATACCAACTTAGACAACGGAAAGAGCCCGCATCGTCGAAATAGACTGGTTGAGCAACCTCCCTGGGTTAGTGAAACGGAAGGCCGATGTGGCAAGGGGGGAGAATCAGTCTTGTATAGTGTAGCGACACCTGTCTTGACCCTCGGTGAAGAAACCAATGGCTGCCCAGGGATAAGAGCTCCAACGATTGTTTTCAACGACAAGCTGATCATGTCCACAATGAAATTAACTGTTGCTAAGAGAAAGATCATTTGTGCTATAGGGTTTGTTGTTGCTATGGTGGCTGTAGCAGTAATAACCTGGATCGTTGAGAAAGTGGCTCCTGCTTGAGAGCTTTTGATCGCCACTACTCCAGTATCAGTTGAACACCACTACTTTACACTTCCCTACCATGAGCAGAAGCATCAACAATCTTATTTAAATAATACCTTTATCCAGATGTTGCATCATACTCAGAATGCCACAAATATTACCAACTGTTGGGTGTGTGGGATGATACCTGCACATCAAAAGAAAGGAGGGACACCTTTCATTCCTCTTCCCTTTTCTCATAATGGTTCTAGTCAAGCTTGGTATGCGCTTTTGTTTGCATCTGGAAGACGCACAGTAGGTGGGCTTCTTTTTCGCCTTAATAAAGTATGCTACCAAGATAAAGATGGTTATCCTTAAGCCAAAGGGACCAAATGGGAATGGGAAGAGTATCAACCGGACAATATTTCAACACCATATGTCTTCACAAATATGAGAACTTTAACCAGTATTGAACAGTTTGTGATTTCTGTTACTAGAGCTAAAGCAGATCTATGTGTAAGCAGTATTGGGAGAATTCCAGTGGGGAAAAGCGAATGTACTGTAATTCTGACTATTGAAGGTATAAATAATAGCAGTTTTATAGCCTCACATAATACCTATTTTGTCTGTGGTAGCCACGGATATTATCAACTACTTGCTGGGTGGTCAGGTGTGTGCTATATGTCCTTTCTATTGCCCCCTGTGTTTCTGACACCTGCTTCATATCACCGGGACCTTAAATTATTTAACGATATCTCTAGAAATAGATACAAGAGGACAATAAGTACTGACGAAGTAGACCAAACGGATGTATGACGTTACAACGCATACTTTTACAACGCATGCACTTACAACGCAATTGTTACATCGCAACATCCACTACAACGCATTCCATTACATCGCATGACACTACAACGCATTTTAAAAAACTACCTTTACAACGCATTCCATTACATCACATACTACCTTTACAACGCATACCATTACAACGCATACTGTTACATTGCATTTAAGGTAAGTATTGGATAGTATAGGGGTAAAAAATACTATTCTAACTCCAGGGGGTGCAACAGTAGGGTAAATGTTGGATAGTGTAGTGGTTAAAAATTACTATTCTAACTCCAATGGTATGCATTATAATGGTATGCGTTGTAATGCCTGCGTTGTAGTGACATGCGAAGTAGTGTCATGCGTTGTAATGGTATGCGTTGTAATGGTATGCATTGTAGTGTCATGCGTTGTAAAGGATGTTCCGTTGTAATGCCTGCATTGTAAGTGTAGTCCGATGTAATAGTTGCATTGTAAAGGTTGTTTCCCAGACCAAACTGATACCACTCTGCAACAATATGTCGATTTTAATTTAGGTTTGTTCTTCTTTGTGGGTGCTGCATTAAACAGTAGGAAAGTAAGACGATTAACTAGAGTTGTGGAAGCTGTTACCAATCAGACAGCTATGGCACTTGGGAACATTACGGAGGAGCTGCAAATTGCAAGGATTGTAGCTCTCCAGAACCGAATGGTTCTAGATGTGGTTCTGGCTGATCGAGGTGGTGCATGTCGCATCATCGGTAGCAGCTGTTGCGTATTCATACCGGATCACTCGCCTTCAGTATACGACGCAATATCAAAACTGCATAAGATTGCTGCAGAAATTCATCCAGAGACTGGTAATTGGACTTTTACTGGATGGTTTTGGACTCTTGTTTCTGCTTGGGGCTGGAAGCTACTGACTATCCTGTGTGTAATGATTACGATACTTTTTACATGCTATGTATGTATCCAATGTGGTCCAATGCTTTGCTCCATTTGCATCTCTGCCTGTATACCTGTCAAAAGGATTGTTGCAGAAACAGAAGCCCAACAAATGTTGAATAAAGAGGTGGCCGAAATAATGCTAATAGATGTGCGGGATGCATATTTAGATTACCCCAGAGGAACAGATGTCTTCAGCTAATGCTAAAAGGGTCGTCTGTTGTAAATTGGTAGCGACTGGCTTAGCATTAGCGGAATCCATCTTGTATTTAGAGGCTATCTTGTCCATTTTGCGGAATCCATTTTGTATTTCTGACAGCCATTTTGTTTGTCATGTACTCACCATGTGCTTTGTCCTCCCTCAGTGTTGACTGCTCTTGTAATCTGCCTAGAAACAAACTATATTTAGCATCTTCCACCTTTGCACATGTCCAGTGAGTTTTCAACTTTCCTTGCAGCTGTTAGTAGTATGTAACTGTCAGGATGTGTTTACCAACATTGGCAAACTGTTAACTCCTCCTACTTGTCGACTGTGCATTTCTATATGACCTTATATGTACATAAAATCTTCTGCTGTACTTGTACCGCCCTCTTTCAAGCCCCTGTGTGGGTATAAAAGGACCATGCTCCTTCTGTTTGGTGTGCTACTTCATTCAATACCAAAGGGTGCTGTGTGAATGTAGTTCCACCTCATGAGGTTTATTAAACTTTGTATTTTCTATTCCAGTTTCTGTGCCAACTTCTTCCTATTGGTCTGAGGACTCTGTGCATAGAAGGGCGAACCCCTTGCACTGGTAGGCCTAGCTGAGGTCCACTTATACAGAAGGATATCTCCGCGAGGAGACAACTATAAAATGCATTCTTGGACTTTTTGAAATGTTTATTACAGGCCCAATGCACTGGTTACATGGCAATAAACATTTTAGAAAAGGTACTTTTAAAAGTTACTGTGCCTAAAGCCTAGAGCCGCATTTGCTGAAATTCTTTATCTATCACCTGCTCAGAGAACAGACCCTTGATGAGGTGTGAAAACTGCTCCCAGAGCAGGAAAAGGGCTTAGAAGTTAGGAGGTGTTTCTGGGCTGTGCACAGAATCTTAATTAACTTCGAAGCTGCCTTTCCTGTCACAAGCACAACTTAGTTGACACCTGGGCAAGGGCTTTCTTTGTTCCCCAGTCAGCCAGGCATAAAGCCAAGTGTCAAGGAGTTGCCCCCAGAACTGGTGTGGAGTAACCACAGAGAAGGGGTTTCTAATTTCCCAGGCCATCTCTGCGGGGGGGCACAGAAGCTCTGCACAAGGGAAGACACTTTCAACCATCTTTGTTGTAGTAAGAAAGGGGCACTGTGGGATTATTTCTACTAGGGCACACAGAAAATGCTGCAAACGTGGGCAGGCTCACCCCTGGAAAATATTACCCCATTGGTGAGGGAGGGGCCAGGAGATTCCACAATGCACAAGCTGGTTCCAGGCATCAATGTGACATCTCCAGTACCTGCCTCAGAACACTTTTTGGACCCATGGAAGAACAGAAGAAGGCTGGACATGATGTTTGTATACTCAGAAGTGCCTAGAAGACTGGAACTCCTCTCACTCCTGTACCCAGGACAAAAAAGTGGTCTTCAAAGGTCATATGGTTGACCTGCTTTTCAAGCTACAGGGACACAAAAAGCTACAGGAAACTGTTTCTGCAACTGCCCAGTTGACCACTTCCAATTGGAACTGCCCTGAACACTGCTGCTGGCCTCTGCTGGAGTGACTCTTGACCCCCAAGTACTGGCCCAAAGATCCTGGACTCTTGGCTGGTATCAAAGTGTACTACTCCTACCTTTTCCTGAAAACTGGGACTTAGAGTATTTTTGGCTAGAGGCCCTTCGGAGGACTGGGGTCGACCTACCAAGTCAATCTGACAAAAGTGTGTTGCTGCTAGGCTAAAGATTCGGTTTTTCCGTAGCAGTAAATTTGTTTCAGCAGACTTCACAGAAATGGTATCCAACCTCTCTGAGCCCTCTTCAACTACAGTCTGCAGCCTTGCCCCGCTGGAAGACTCAGAGCTAAAAAAAACGGACTAGTCTGGTGGGAGAAATCTTCATCAGGCAAAGGCGCCAAAGGTATCTGGCTCTATTATAATAAAATGGGGTAACCCACAATAGTCCACAGACCTGGGTAACAATCGATATAGACAACAATGGTCATAGACTCAATTATAATCTAGTTAAGAAGACATTAATTATTTGAAAAGCATATACAATATAGCATAGGGCCATTAGTGCACACCAATTTTCATAAAATGCAGAAAAGGGGGAACACCCTCAAATAACACAGCACAACCCAAAATTGCTACAGAGGTGATTGTATTTAATTCTCAATTGCTTTGGTAACAAATCACCATATTTAAATGCTTCACAGGAGAAAGAGAAAGGTTGATCCAAGGGGAGTGAGAGGGGGAAATGAGATTGCGAGTGGGACAGATATAGAAGGGGAATCAGATATGGAAAAAATTCAACAAAAAGTTCATTTAACACATGTAAGTCCTTAGCGAACTGGCTGCAGTTTTACAATGACACCAGTTCACAACTGGGCCTGTTTCAGATTTTCTTTTTCATGTACAGAGAAATATAATATGTGACATGGGCAGGGTTGGGGTGATGTCAGGTACAGGCCCACTGGGGTGAGAGATTGTCGACGTTTCGACCCTGGTGCATAGAGCGTATACATCCTCAGCTGACGGATCTTCCTCAGGACAGGGGCAAAGAAGCAACCTGTGGTGAGGCAAAGTCAGGATACAGCCCCACGAATGAAGGTCTCATTGTATTTGCAGCGCAACTAGGATTCAATCCGAATAGTTAAGGCTGCAGTGTTGGTTAAAAATAATCCAGGGTAAGTGAATCGCCAAGAGGATCTTATTGAGAAATTTCAGGCGCAGCCCGGGGAATCCATGCTGATGGATCCATGCTGATGGATCCCCCGGGCTGCACCGGAACTGCCCATCTCACATACGATATCTCTCTGTACATCAAAAAGAAAATCTGAAACAACTTTTGAAGGACAGGCCCAGTTGTGAACTGGTGTCATTGTAAAACTGCAGCCTGTTCGCTAAGGACTAACATGTGTTAAATTAACTTTTTGTTGAATTTTTTCCATATCTGATTCCCCTTCTATATCTGTCCCACAAGACACATTTCCCCCTCTCACTCCCCGTGGAGCAACCTTCCTCTTTCTCCTGTGAAGCATTTAAATATGGTGATTTGTTACCAAAGCAATTGAGAATTAAATACAATCACCTCTGTAGCAATTTTGGGTTCTGCTGTGCTATTTGAGGGTGTTCCCCCTTTTCTGCATTTTATGAAAATTGGTGTGCACTAATGGCCCTATGCTATATCGTATATGCTTTTCAAATAATGAATGTCTTCTTAACTAGATTATAATTGAGTCTAGGACCATTGTTGTCTTTATCAAAGGTATCTGGCTGGCAAAAGACCTTCTTTAGGTACAAAACTCCAATTTCCCCCACTTGAAACTTTTCTGCCAAAAGCAATAGTTTTACAGAGACCTTGTCCAGTGACTATTCAATGACGTGGAGTCCTCATTGGTCACTGCCTACTGCCTTTGACTTCCATTTCAGAGACTAAATACAAAGGTAAATCTACCACCGGGTTGAACTTGGTTTCTTTATCCAACCGGCCATCCATCATAGTCTGACCTAACTTGCATGTAGGTGCCAGTCATATGCAACCAGAGGGCCGTTTGGCGCGTAATGCTTTTTCGTGCTATTTTTTTTACATTTAAACATTAAAAGTTCATAACTTAGAATTCCCTTATTGGATTTTTGTCATTTAGGTGTCATTCTATTTATTACCATTTACTCTATGTTTCCACATTGGTTCGGGAATTTTTCTTGAGTTGTGTTTTGACTGTATTACTGATCTGGTACTGAATGCATACTTTCCACATTTCCTCTAAGTTAAGCCTGTTTGCTCTGGGCCATAACTACCAGGAGGTGAAGCTTAGGTTTATTAAGTGCCTTTAGTGGGTCACCCAGACATGGGTGGATGTTATTACTTGAGCTGGGTTCTGATCCCACCCACCTAATGCCCCCATTTTCTTACACTGCCCATCAGATTTGTACCAGCCCATGAAGATTCATTCTGTAGCTCATATATTGCTGTTGAATATAACTTTGAGGAAAGGCTGGTGGTGCACTCAAAACATTGGTGTCGCTTGACAAAAGACTTTGTTTCTTTGGAAGTTACACTATGCATGTGGGCCTGAAGCCACAGAAATAGCAGTAGCCATTTTGAAGATATCAACTATAAGTTTCTACGTGGTCCAGAGTGGCTTTGCTAGTCGATTCAGATGCTTTGCTGCCACAGTCAGAGCCTTGTTACTAGACCTTGGGAAATCCTAGAAGTTTTTTTGTTTTCATTTTGAAACTGTGCTTGAAGTCAATGCTGGATGCAAAGAAATATTCTAAGGAATAAAGTCAAATTTTAGAAATGAACTTAAATAGTATAAAATATTGTTTCAGAGACAACCTTGTTTAAATTAGAAAAGAGGATTACATTTATGCTAAACTCAAGCAATATATATCTCATAGATATTGTTTCAGGTCCAGGAATGTCAGAGTTCTAATCATATCCCAGAGATTCTGAGGTATATGGGTATTCTAAAGGTGTATCTGTAGTTCTAGTCAGTGTTTGATAATTTTAAACAGAGATGAGTTATTAAATATATCACTTTTGCTTTTAGATATACATTTCAATCCAGTAGATGTCAGCTCCAGCAGAGTGACAAGCCAGAGTGGTAATAACCTGTGACTTTGTTTCTCGCATATCCTATTCCCCTTGCCTTGGTTCTACTGCTAACCTTCATGGTTCTCTTGTTGACTGTTGGCCATGCATTCAGAAAAGTGCATAACCATTCATCACTCCTGTTGGATCTACATTTAAGGTTAGTGTAATCTCTTAAATGACACAGATATTACCATCTCGGGTTTTGTGAAGCAAGCCTCTTGCACGGTGCACAGTGTACAATGATTACACCTATAGGACTTGGAAATTAAATCCACTGAAATTAGTCTCCCCACAATTCAAGTCTAGATGTTGAGAGCTTGGTTCAAGCTCAACCACCTGGGATGAGACTACTTATTGTGTAAACACAACAGAAGCTGCTACAAGTACTGTGACTGAAACCTAGATAATGCTAAGAGAAGTGAGCAATGGTATCTCACAAAAGGTTAAGGACTGTCCTCACACACCACCTGGTGTCATGCTTCATCATCGGCAGTCCTCACTCTCCAAAAACTTGGTTTGATGGAGAGCGGGCCTACATCTAGAGAGAGAGAGTACTTTTAAAGCTCACTAGTCATCAGGGACAGAGAGCAGACGCACACAGGTTACGGCGAGAGACGCACCTTGACGAAGTAAGGGTATGAGTGTCGGTATGAATGTCTATGTGTATTTCAACCCCCAAACAAGTGGCAGCACCATATGTGAGGAGTCTCTCCATTCTTTTAACCATTTTTTAAAACCTTGGCAATTTCTTCTCCTTTTATCTTCAATTTTAGAGTGTGACTACAGGGGTCTGTCTCTCACTCTCCTCCCATGGGGCATGTAGGTTTCCTTAATAGGGTAAGGTAGTGAGTACATCTCACAAAGCGTTCCCTTATGTATTTGCATGTGATTCACACTTACAGTGTCACGTGCTACACAATTTTCCACTAAACTGTAGTATTGATGCATTTAGGTTTATTCTTGTGACAGTAATACTTTGATGGCAATCTTCTTTCAATTGTTTTTTTTGTTTCCCATACAGACTTCATGAAATGCATATTAGGTAGGGCATTGACATAGGTCAGACTACGCAGTGGTGTCATCCTACCAACGTGTGTGGTAAGTTAAGGAGCCCTTTTTCTATTTATCTCGTCCTGATGAATGCCACGGACCCAATGGGCCAGATAGGCAGAAACATGTCGACAACACTTACCACTACAGTGATGAGGCAATAAGCTCCCCACTGTTACCAGTCTTGCATTTTAATATCATATAATCCCCTCCCAAGAATAAAATTAATTCTAGCGATTATACTGATTTTTAAACACACTCTCTTTATGGGCCCCCACTTAGCTTTAGAAGTGCCTCCCTGTATCCAGGTGTAGGCCCGCTCTCCCTCAAACCAAGTTTTTAGAGAGTGAGGAATGTCGATGATGAAGTATGACACCAGGTGGTGTGAGAGGACAGTCCTTAACTTTTGTGAGATTGTGAGATGCCATCGCTCACTACACATATCATTATCTAGGTTTCAGTCACAGTACTTGGAGCAGCTTCTGTTGTGTTTACATGTTAGGTTGGAGGCTAGCTGTCTCCAAGCGCCCGTGCCTCTTTTTCCCTCCCCTGGTATCTGCTAAGGTTAGTGTGTTACAAGAGACTACTTATTGGCAAGAGCAGCATACAGTCACATGTTTAAAAAGGCTTACGACAAATAACCTTAAAGGATTCACTCCACAACTTACAGTCATTATCTAGATTGAGTTGTGAAGTACCACTTTGTCTCCTATCTTCATTAGTCCTTACATTAAAGCCTCATTACCAGAGGATCATAATTATTGATCCAGATAGTAATGTCTCATATTTCACCCCAAAATGTACTGCTTGGGGAAAATGTGGGATTACCATGGGAATCGAATCATGAATAACTGAATGACTCATAATTCCCCTGGAGATTCACAGGGTTTAACCCACAATCCCTATTAGGTCCACATTGCAGGAATTATTAAAAAACCACTATAAATTACTTCAATGATGCAGAATTAACAACCTGCACCCAGAATCCTTGAAATAAGATCATAAGGGGGATATTCATATCTGAGAAGCAGGTAATCATTCGAGCCATTTAAAAGTACCAGCATTTATGGCTCCAGTTCCCATAGCCATGAGAACATAAATACCTGACCCATCAACTAGAACTCACGTATGCCTACTACCCGAAAGCAGATGTCCAACTGAACGCTGCAAAGTATCTAGGTCAGTTGCCTTTTGTTTTCTACATCTTTACCTTACTTAGTATGTGATATGAACAAGCTGAGTTTCTACCATTTTCATTTTCTCAAATCCGAAAACCAATACAGTGACTTCATTCTTTTGTTATGAGGAGGGATGCAGCCAAGCAGTATAACCCCAATAAAAAAGAAACCCCTTTAGTGTAGCCATCGACCAATGACTGATGGCTACACTCTCTCACTAGTGTGTCTGTCGTCCATAGACTGACACTAGCGAGAGGTTTTGGTCAAGAGTGGGGTCGAAGCAGAATCCCTTCCGCGTTGGCCCCTGCCCATCGCCATGCACATTTGTGACATCAGCGCGTCATGAGACATGTTGATGTCACAGACCACCAATGGAACTGGCAAATAGCAGGTAGGAGAACTGCTCCTGGGTCTAGTGAGGTTTTCTCTCCCCAGGATGCTGCCCCATGTTTGTTAAAGCAAAAACCAAAGGAAATGATGGACGGAGTGTTGAACATTGCAAGCACTCAGACGTGAGTCCCTTGCTCACTGGATTCAAGCAAGCCTGGCTGAAGACGGCTGAAATGCCAGAAACCGGTCCTAGGAAGCTTGTTTCCGGTCCAGGGAAGACATGGCTTGGCAGTTCGGGCTGGACTGTTCCCATGAGGCACAGGGTCAGACTGATTTGCATATGGCCATGTCTGAACTGGGGTGGCAGAGTGGGCTAAAGAACGGTGATGGATTAAACCCAGATCAGTTGACTGGGGGTGAGTGCTTGCAATGTTCAACACTCCGTCCATCATTTCCTTTGGTTTTTGCCATGTTTGTTAAAGGCATAGTTGTAAAGGGGAGGGTCTCTCCTTTCCAGCAATGCCTTTCACAAACCTATTCCTGCTCGTGGATTGTAGGCACCAGTAGACACAAGGATATGTCTTTGGTGGGGTTGGCCCCCTGGTACAAGGCCTGAACCTCCTGCTCCACCCAGGGCATCTTTATTTTTGCAAGAGGTTTGGTTTCCCCTCGGAGATGCAATCACACCACCAGGAGAAACCAAAGCTCCTTTACAACAATAAACTACTGATTGGGGGTCAGCCCTTTCTGCACATGGGCCGACCCCCAGAGGGGATTTTATTTTGGCTATGGTGAAGTTTGCTCTCCCTTGGGGACAAATTACACCACCCAGTGGAAAGCAAACATCTTTGCGGTCGGAAATAAAAAAGACTTATGGCACAAAAATACACCTGGGAAGCAAAGTAAAAGTGGCACCCATTACCAACCAGATAGCTAGAAAAGTGACTCATATTTGCAAATGACGCCAGTTTTGTATTTGAAACAACATGCTGAACAGGTGTTTTGCATGGCATGGGAAAATTTGTGCATTTTAAATTGCTGCAAGAAGCAGCTGTGATAGTATCGGAGAAATCAACAGTAAAAAAAATGCCCATTTTGCCATAAAACAGGCCAATAACCAGCTAACAACCGGGCTAGCACATTTACCTGCCAGACTTTCCCATAGGGCACTGCCTGATTGTCCTAAAGGCCAGTCCGACCCAGGTTAGGGATCATGTAAAATGTACCAATACCATTGGGTTGAGTGTGCGCTATATAAAAAAACATAACAATAGGGGTCGGCCCTTTTTGCATAAGGGCCTTTCCCCAGGCCACTACAAGTTGTTGTGAGGCTGCGTTGCAAAGTCCTGTTGCGTCGACATTGAGGATTCTCATCGACGGGGCTTGCGAAGTGAAATCCGGATTCAGAGATGTGTCGTGCAGTAAGGGAGCTGCGCTGTTTCCAGGGAGATGAGACTGTGATGCGGAATCTGTTGTCGAGGCTTCAGTTGATGAGAGATGCAAGAGCCTGTGCTGAGGATGCATCATGCATCACTGGTTCCGAAGGCAATGCCGGCTGTGGCAGTGATGTGAGCCTTTGTGATGGGTCCAATTCACACAGCGTTGGAGATATGTCACTTCTGTTTGGGGTTCCACCTCGCAGAGGAGATGTGTCAGTTCATCTGAATCCACAGAGGTTAGTAAAGCACCTTCAACCCACTTCTAAGGGTCTAGGACTGGGGTGGCACCACTTGACAGGGTAAACTTACAAATGGTAGAGTCCAGGTGCAGATGCAAGGTTGTTGGAAGCCTGTTATATCCACTGAGGCTTCAGATGAGAAGGCCAGCCATCAAATCTTTGAAGTCACTCTAGATTCTGGGTTCAAGAGATGTATGCCCTGGCCTTCTCTCCCAGGCAGAGGACAGCAGGAATGTACAGCACAGCAGGAGTCCCACAGAGGGCAGTTTAGGAAAGTGCCAGCAGCACAGCAGCCCTTTTCCCTGGCAGAGTAGCCACAGGTCCAGAAGGGTACTGAAGTGGTGGTGTCTGAGGTCCTTTTTTATGTGGGGAGAAACATCTAGAGGCCTGCCCGTGAAGTGCACAGATGCCCTTCCTTCATGACCCTGGCTTCAGACTAATTACGGGGGATAAGCAGCCCTTTGGATGGAGACAGGACATAGCCTATTCAGGTGTAAGTGAGGCTGCGCCCAGCTCATTCCTCCCATACTGCCAGTGATAACCCATCCAGTCACACCTAAGCTCCCATTGTGTGTGGCTGTCCAGGAGGATTACACAAAGCCCAACTGCCAACTAGACCCAGTCATGTGACCAGAGACAGGCTACTGGCACTAAATGGCTAAGGCAAGAGAATGCCAAATTTCTAAAAGTGGCATTTTCAGAATTATAGTTTAAAATCCGACTTCACTATAAGTTAGTATTTTAAAGTAGGATTCCATAGACACCAAACATGAACCAGTTATCACTTACCATTTGGAAATTACACTTATAAAATGTAAAAAGGCAAATCCAATGTTATCCCATGGAAGCAAAAGGCTTTGAAACAGTGAAAAGCAAATTTAAGAGTAAAACCAAAACGTACATGTCCAACGTTTTAAACACACTGCACCCTCCTCTTGGGGCTGCCCAGGGCCTACCTTAGGAATGACTTATATGTATTAAAAATAGAAGGTCTGGGTCTGGCAAAAGATTCATTTGCCCAAAATGCATTGGGTTAACCAGGATGTACAACGCATTCCAATATGCCATGAAAAAAGGCTGGACATGCATTTCTTGACATGTAGAGACAGGAATTAAACTGTGCCTATCATGAACATGGAAAATATGGAGGACATTGATTAATATAAAAACTGTGGTTGAAATACTGGATTATTGCTTTTTTTTGCAATTCTTGCATGGCTGTGCAGCTTGATCATGGGGCGTTACGACGCACCAGATACTTTTGGAGCTATATGTTTGTGCTATCAAAGCAGAACACACTTCAAGCTAGCACATAAAAATTTCCCACTGAGAGTCCTTGAAAATTTGTATACATTGAGAAAGACAGGAGTGTATTTTATCACCTTCTTTGAAAAGGTTTATTTTGCCAGGAAAACATGGCCGGTTAAAACAGCACATACAGGCTCTGCAATGGCAGCCCTGAGACATGTTGAAAGGGCTTACCTAATTGGCTGGTACAATCTGTGGTACAGGCCCACTAGTAGCATTTAATGTACAGTCCCAGGGCGCATTCAGTGCACTTTCCTGAGGACTTATAAGTAAATCAAATATGCTTATTGGTTATAAGTCAATAAAACCATGTTTCGAGAAGAGAGCACAAGCACTTAGCAGTGGTAAAGTGTTTAGAGTCCTATGGCCAGTAAAAATCGAGTCGGCAAAAACAGGAGGTCAAATGCCATAAATGTTAGGGGGTAACTTTGCCAAGTATGCCAGGTCTAACACAATCCTACTGGTCTACCTGCATGGTCTGGGTAACACCTATCTTCGCACCGGAATTTAGCAGTGATCGGTTTTTAATATTGCAGCTTATGCTGCATTTCAATTACAATTCTGCTATATTGCCCCGGGACCATCCAGATCATGACAAGTTGTTTAAAATTCAGCATGTCGTGACATATTTGTCTGCCAGGATTCCAGTAATTTATACTCCTGGAAAGAATATAACTATTGATAAGCCCTCCATCCTGCACAAAGGGCGGCTGCAGTTCAAGCAGTAATTTTCCAGCTCTATAGCTTTCTATGGGAGCAAGTTGAACGTGCTGTGTTAGAGCTTTACTGGCTATGTATACAGCTTGAGAGTGTATACAGGGAAGGACTCCACTCTAAACCCTGTAGGAGTCACAGGAAAGATTGTATGAGAGTTTGTCCAGCCATTACTTCACAAAGATTATAGCCTTAATGGGGACAACCTCTATACTGGACTTGAGCAGTTCAGTGAGCTATACAAAGATGTCACTGTGGCCATCAGTACAGCTCATTGTCGCAGCAAATGATTCCCACAGGATCGGGTTTGTAAGAATCTCTAAAAATCCCAGAGCATTCCTACAAACTGCTCGCAGTCAAGTTTGCTGATAGGCTAGATGTTTCTGTTCTCGCTGCAATTCATGATGAGAGCACTTCCCGGTAGGATGGCCAAAGTATACAAGCCTACCTGTATACTTGATTACAAGTACATGGGCAGAGTGGATAAGAATGACTGGATTTTTCAGCCGTACAATGAGAGATGTAAAATTTGCACTTGAAATAGGAAGTTGCTTGGCCACCTTATCCAGATGGCAACATACAATGCATATGTTGTTTATCTTCAGACCACCACTGGAAGACTCATGTCTTTCCTTGACTTTCAGTTGACCATCATTGAAATTCTTACTGCTACAGAAGCAGCAGTCTCCTCTTCATATGCTCTGGAGGACGTGGCAAGGCTGCTGGATCAACACTTTACCAACTGCATTCCTGAAACAGCTAAAAAGGCTCACTCTAAGCAAAGGAAAGAGGCAGGAAGGTCGTGTTTACTGTCCCCAGTGCCAATCCCAGCCAGCCCTCTGTTTTCCCCCTTGCTTAATGTTGCACCATACAAAGGTTAAGTATTGGGAAATTGACTGAGGTGGAGCAGCCGTACAAACGTTTCAGTCTCTGTTCATAGATCCCTACCTTCCATGGGCCACTCCTTCACTAGGTGAGCAGCCATAGACATTTTTTTCCTTTACTTGAGAAAATCTTGGTTTTGCTTATGTCCTGCTCTACACTTTTACCCACCGACAGAACATGGTAGGTGTTCTGTTAGCCAATGGTAAGTGCATTATAGTCTCCACACTGCAGAAATTGTGGACGGGTAATGAGCTACATTGTCACAGAGTACCTTGTGTGGTGAAAAGTCTTGACTAGTTTTTGAAGTGCTCTTTAAGGCACTTAGTCAGACTTCCCCAGCAGGGTTACCTTAGTTTCAAAGGTAGATATGCTCACTCAGTTCAAGGGCTGTGTGCCTTGCATGCAGTTCGGACCCCACCAACTTGCATCCACAAACTTGAAGGAGTTTGATTTAACACAGTGAGTGCGCTGAAGGTACATGGATGACACTTTTTCTTTAGCTTCAAATAGCTAGCATGGAACGCAATAGTAAAGGGTCACTTGAAATGTACAAATGACTTTGAACAGGGCAGAGACATGAAAAGGTAAGAAAATCTTAGGCTAGGTAGGTGTGCTTTCACAGGTATATCGCATAGGTAAAAGGCAGATTGTCAAGGTAGCACAGATACACATGCCAACTGATTCAACGCCATCGGTGATGCACTCTCCCGATACTGAATTACTACCTCACTCAACTAAGCAAATGACTCTAAACCATACAGAATACAGCAGTCAGCCACCTCTCTCAACAGCTCAACACGCACACACCTGGCACCTCAAACAGGTTTACTGGTTCCCCGTTGTTGGAAAATGGCCCTCTCTGAAGGGTCACTGTGAAGTTTAAGCCTTGCTCCTCCTCTTTTTCTGATCTCATTTTTTCTGACTTTAAGATTTTGAGCCCTTTACCACTGCTAACCAGTGCATGTGCTCCTTCCCTAAAACATGGTAAAATTAACTCATGCCCAACTGGCATATTTAAATCACTTATAAGTCCTAAGTAAAGTGTACTATGCATGCCCAGGGCCTGTAAATTAAATGGAACTAGTGGGCTTGCAGCACTAATTGTACCACCCACATAGTTGCCACTTAACCATGGCTCAGGCCTGCCGTTGCAGGGCCTGTGTGTGCAGTTTACAGCCACTTCGACTGCGCATTTAAAACTACTTGCCAAGCCTTAAACACCCCTTTTATTACATATATGTCACCCCTAAGGAAGGTCCTTGACAACCCAAAGTACAGGGTGCTTGTAAGTAAAAGGTAGAACGCACATTCATGTCCTGGTGGTGACAAATAGCCTATTTAATGTTTCACTACTGTGAGGCCTAATCATCTCATAGGCTAGCATTTGAAATTCCTTAATACACTTTTCAGCTGTAATTCCTGATGCTAGAGGAGTAGCTTTTTCATGTTCATATGTTTGGAATGCTCTTGATAAATCATCTTTACTGGTGAAGTTGGATTTAGCATTACTGTTTTAGAAATGACACTTTTAGAAAGTAGACATTTCTCTACTCTTAGCTCTTTTGTACCTTACAGCCTGTCTCCAATACACGTCTGGGTTGGTTGACAGCTACACTTTGTGTATTCCCTCTAGACAGTACAAACACAGAAAGGTGAGGCTCATCTGCATTCTTTAGCACTCTTCTACATTAATCTGTATTCTGATGGGTCTCCCTGGGCAGGGAGGAATGGGAGGGGGTGACACTTACACTTCAATAGCTAGTATCCTGTCCACACAAAAAGCACTGATTTACCCCTAGGCCTAGCCTGGCAGGCAGGACTGGGCTGAAAGGGATTGTGTGCACTTCACAGGCTAGCCTTTGATGTCACCTCCACTTCAAAGACACGTTTAGGTAGAAGTACTGGGTCCCTGACTCACACAATCCAGACACTTTTGGATTTTGAAATTATCCTCTGTCAGGAAGACTGATGTGCTGCTCAAATCACTCAACTTGACTGCTTTTCTGGAAGACTGCTTTTCTGATTGCTGCCCTGCTGCCTGCTGCTCCCGTCCTCTGCTGAAGGACAGCTGTACTCTGCCTTCCTTCTAAGTGATCTCCAAGGGCTTGCTGGCTTGCCTCCTGTTTCGGAAGTCTCAGGGACACAAAATACTTCCTGCAATCTTGTTGATGCTGCCTTTTGTGAATCCTACCCTTACCTGAGGTGGCCCCTCCAATTTCTGAGCCTCAGAAGAGAGTTCTGCAGCTGTCTCGTTACAAAATTGACACATTGTTACCACTGCCCTCTTTGGAATCAACACAGTGCCCTTCGACATTGTGCGGATCTAGAGACAGCCCTGCACAGCTCAATGAAGACGCAGGATCTGACAGCAAGGCTCGACTTGAGCGCATGGACTGTTCTGTGCAGTTCAATGCTGATGCAGTGCCAATCCACATTCCCGACCATGAGAGTTGACTGTGATACATCGACCTGCCTGCATGGGTCCTGTAGCCAGCCTCTGCTTCCATGAGTTCAACCCAAGCTTTGGCTTTGCCCTGGTTCAGCGCAACTCAAATTAACCTTTTTAGCACTGTATGAGTGGTGGTTGTACTTTGAAAGTTCAGTAACAAAAATCAATAGCTCGATTTCTGCCTATTCGGTTTTTGCTGTTTTGATCTTATTTTGCTCAGATAAATATTCTCTATCTTCTAAACAGTTGTGGAGTCTTCTTGTGGTGTATTTACTGTGTTGTTTTATGTGTTATTGCACAAATACTTTACACATTGGCGCATATGTATAAGCCCCTATCACCACGGCAAGGTAACTTTTTCGGATGTTCCTGTGGCGATAGGGCTTCGCCTTCTTTACATGGCAGCATTAAACCACTTAAGGTGGCTTAACGTTGCCTTGTAAATAAGGCCCCCTTTCACGCTATGCTTACCGTGCAAGGGGTGGGCAGTTGGTGTTGCGTTGGCATTCCACCGCAACACCCATTGATTTTAACGCTGCCCGCTATTTACAAGGGTGGTGTAAATCGGAGGTAGCACCAAATTTAAGACCAAGGAAAACCTGGTCTTAACTTGGCGAAATGAGGAGAAATGCTTTATTTTTCCTTGTTTTTGCTTTTTCCATGTGTGCTGCCTTTTGCAGCACACATAGAAAAAGCAAAACACCTTGGATTGTTTATGTTCAGGAAGGTGTCTCTCCCTGCACATAAACAATCTTTAAAAAATATGACAGTTTGAAACTTCCATGTGTGCTGCATTAAGCAGCACACATTGAAGTGACAAAACGGCATTTAAAAATGTTTTATGTGCAGGAAGGGACTCCTTCCTGCACATAAAAAATCTTCCCCTGCACTCAGACATCCTTGCACTATGGTGCAAGGGTACCTGCATTGGCGCTAGGCTGCTAAGTGTAGTGCCAGAGCAGGTAGAAATGCAAGTTTGCACCATATTCTTGTAAATATGGTGCAGCCTTGCATTTATGAAGTGGCGGAGTGAGGCGTTAAGCCATGACGGCTAACGCCTCACTCCGCCACTTCTTTGAACATCTGCCCCATTGAGTTCTAAGTTAAGCCTGCCTGCTCTGTGCTAAGCTATTAGAGGGTGAGCACAGGATAATTTAGGATTGTGTTGTAACTTACCCTGACTAGGATCGTGGTCCCTACTTGGACAGGCTGCATAACTCCGGCGACTACAGCCCCAATTTCTAACACCCATCCAAAGCTCTTTTCAAACTCCTGACACACACATTGAAATCCTTGCAGAGCACTGACCACGCATACCTCAAAACAGCCTCAGATTTCAGAAACCTTCCGGACACCTTTGCTCAACCAGACTCGTACTTGCACAAATCCCATGCATACACAGCACCAGAACTGGGAAAAGTGAATTTCCCTAATTTGCTCCGAATGGACATAAAAACTTGCCCTTACACATCTGCGCATTCTCTAAAAGGATTGCATTCTGCAAGAAGCTGAACACTTGGCTCTTCAACTATGTTAATCCATGAATCAGCCCTTATTGTTCCTGGGTTGGTGACAGGATAACCCCCTTGGGGGATATTGTGCATGACAAATGCACACTACATTACAGTGAACTTAACACCCAATGCTACATGTATGGGTGACATGTCCTATTTGCCATGTTCATCCTCAGTCAGACCTTAGTAGATGTTCAGTTTGCCGTATGACAAGTGCATTACAGTCAGAGGACTGCACATAATGGTGGACGAGACTCAACGACTACCCTGTGTGTCAAAAACATCCTTTATAGTTTATGGCATGCTCTTCAGAGATCTTGGGCAGTCTTCCCCAGCATGTTTGCCTTAGTTTCAAAGGCGGATATAATGACTCAGTCTTAGGAATGTGTGCCTTGAAAGGCATTCTCGGATACCCTCAACTTGCATCCACAAACTGGAAGGAGTTGAATTTAGCACAGTGAGTGCACTAAAGGCGCATGAAAGACACATCTTCTTGAGCCATTAGTAAAGGTTCGCGAGGCATGCACTGGTAATGCTCAGAATGTCGATGGAGGTGGATACTTGACATGTAGTAAAACTATAATCAAACCATTTTTTCATTTCTGAAGATTGTTGCTGCACCAACCGTTAACACAGCTGTCCATGTGTGTGTAGAGATTTGTTTGTGGTGTGTTTGTATGGAAGTTGGCTGATAACTTGTTGACAGTTTGTTTGGGGATTTTGTCCTGTGGCGTATGCATGTGATGTGCCCTGAATGGTGGAGGTATGTTGATGTGAATGCACTGATGTGTTAATTTGGGATGGTGGCTGGTGATGTGAAAGTCTTGTGTGTGGTGTGAGAATGGCATGTGAAAAACCTATAAAGCGGTTGGTGCTGTGTCGAGGCTTTATAGCTCACCTTCAGTGGGCGTGATTTCAGTATTCTGATACTGTAATTGATATATCTTCTTTGAAGCTAGCACTTCTGGCGGTGCCAAAACCAACCTGTATGAGTGGTGGTTGTACTTTGAAAGTTCAGTAACAACCCCTCATGTCTTTGGAAAACCGAACACCCATAGGTGGAATACCTTGTATTGATCCCACTCACTTATCCGCAATGCCCTGCTAAACTTAAAGGTTTGCGTGAATAGCTAAGATCACTCCTTTATTTACATTTTGTGATGGGTATTTCTGAAATCTGTTGTGATCCACAAATTGCACAACCCCCCAGCATTTCCACATGTTTCCGCACCAAATCGGAAGCCAATTTTTGAGAGTGATCTTAGCGCCTCAGAGTGGAACTCTACATTTTTACACTTAAAACCACCCTGAGTTCACAATGTGAGTATCTGGGGATTTTGGGGCTTTGTTTTACTGCCACCTGCCACCCAGAGAAACCTACCAAACCAGCATGTTTTTTAAAGCTATACAACGAGGGAAGTCCAGGAGTGCATGATTTGCATGATTCTTGCTAGGTAATTTTACTCAACGCCACTGCAAACCTCAACCCTTGGAAAAACAAAAAACAAATTTTCTTAACATTTCTGTGAGCCTCAAATTTCCTACCACCCAGGGTTCCTACACATCTCCTAATAAAAACGATACCCCACTTCAGTGGGTGGGCTAATGGACCACAACACAAAAAGGCCTACAGCGCTTCATTGAGACATAAGCAATAGGGGTATTTGGGGTGTGCTGTGGTGCCACCCATGCAAACCTCCAACCATAGTCATTATTGAAAACCAGACAACAATCTGTTTCTTCTGTTCAGCACTGAGATTATGATTTCCTTGGAGTTTTGAGGCTGAGAGATGAACCTGATGGGAAGCTCTAGGCCAAACACTTTTTATGGTGCGGTTGTTTCTCCCTCTTCCACCTATTTTCTTGATAGTACCTCATTTTTGGAGCTTGCGTGCAGTAAGGGCACCTCGTTGCACAGGATAATTTCTCCTCTCTCCTCTGGACATGTGGGCAGCCACACTTCCTTTTGTCATCACCTTTACCTTGTGGTTGCTTATGGATTGAAAGCTTGAAATCAGATTATGTTATGCCACCTTTCTTAGGGTGAAATCCTAATTACAGTGTAGTATTACTCAGAAAAACTCTTTTTAAGAGTTCTTATTAGAATTTTCTCCTAGGCTGACAGGAGAAAAGGGGAAAGGGGTACCAAGACCTAAAACCTTGAGAATACTGAAAATCCTTTGAAACTAGGAGATACAGGTAGTGGGTCGGCAACCGCAAGTTAGTATCCATCAGCCTCTTTGACTCTCTGGTTAGATGAAGGTGAGCAGTCAAAATCCAGCTCAAGGGAGGAGAAGGAGGGTGAATCTAAATACAATAAAGTCATTGTCAAAGTTGCAATAAGATGTAACACACAACACATTAATGCCAGCTCAGGAATAAATGACTATTTTAATATTCATATGTTCAGTATATTAACAGTACATACAATCATAGGATGTTCACACCACAAAATGAAATGCAGAGTGAAAAAAATGACACGCAACAGTTTAACAGTAAAACTTTTAAACCTGCAATTACACACTATTACCTGTTCATAATCACTAAATAATCAAATTCATCAGCACAAGCCTGTAAAGAAAAGCACAATACCACAAGTATGCATTGCACTGGTTTCATTCTTACATCTTATAATACTAAGTTGTAGTTCGGGAGCAGCTAGAAAAATGATTTAAGGATTCCTTTTAATGGAAATTTAAAGTCAAACTTAATGGTCAAGTCTGATTTCAAATTACTATATAACTTTTCTTATTTACACTTTTAGAAAGTTGTTGTTTCTCTGCCAAAGCCAAAAGGACCTTTATGCAGGGGAGACAGCGTTTACAATGCAGTCATAACATCGCAGTTCCTTTACAACGCGGTTGTTACAATGTACATGTTGTTAGAACGCAATGCCTTTACAACGCAAGTCATTAGATCGACTTGCTGTAGGGGGCGCTCTAACATAAGGAATAGTATAATTTACTATTGCAACACCCTCCCTACTGTTGCGCAGGCTGGAGTTGGAATAGTATATTATACTATTCCTAAGTCCAGCGTGCCCTCTACAGCAAGTCGATCTAATGACATGCATTGTAAAGGTATCGCTTTCTAACAACGCGGTGGTTGTGACGACCGTGTTGTAAAGGAATACAATGTGATAGCATGTGTAGTAACATGCTATATTCTTTCTGCAGTATCCAGTGTTACCTAACTGTTAAAAGTCTCCCCTGTGGTGAGATCTGGATTGCTTCCAGAAGACAAAAGTTTTGGGTGTGGTAAGGTATTTTTCCTCCTTGAGCAGGATTGCCAATTGAGTTGTGCCCAGCCCCTTTGTGATCTTTAAAGTAGCCATACCCTGTCACTGACACATGTAGCTCATACCCAGGCCTGCCTCCCTTTACCTTCCTATTTACCTTTGTTCCAAACCCAGTGGGAGGAGAGAGCAGTCCCAGAACTGGTTTGGAGGGCCGATAAGGGAGGGGTTGGCCATTTCCATAGCTCTATCGCTGGGTGGGCACAGAGAGCTCTGATCAGGGGAAGAAGGGTTCAGCCATCTTGGATTTAGAAAGATAAGAGCACTCTGGCATAGTTTACAGTAAAACACACTGGAAGTGCTATAAAGGTTGGCAGGGTCACCCCTGGGAACCTTTACCCCATTGGTTAGGGAGTGGGTAGGAGTTTTCCCCACCTACATGCTGGCACAGAGCATACATGTGACCCTAGTCACCAATCTTTCATCTTTAAACCTCACTGAGACTGAACACAAGGTTTTGGAAAAGGGACTAGGTTTTGTTCCAACAGCACACCTAGACCGTTTCCGCCTGCACTGTGAACTGGCAGATTATTTTAGAAAACTTAAACTTAAGTCATTCTTTGAGAAACAGCAGTCCAATGAGTCTCCAGCAAATACAAGTAATACAGGATTACGCCTGAAATCTACATTCACACCTCCACCTCACACTGTTCCAGCAGAACTAATTGCTTTAAAACAGGCAGTTTTCAAAGATGTAGAGGCTTTCGCGGAGACAGGAGTCTTCAAAAACATGAGTGCAGTCGAATTTCAGGCCCTGCAATCCCTCCAGTCCAACACTACCATCGTCATCAAATCGGCGGATAAGGGCGGAGGTTTGGTTATCCAGGACGCTACTGATTTTGACAAAGAATGCAGGTGCCTTCTTGACAATAGAAATAACTACACCCCTTTATCAGCTGACCCCTCACCAGAATTGAGATCGACTATCATCAACTTAGTCGAAGAAGCAGAAACCAATGGGTATATAAGCAAGCATGAGGCAGACTTCCTCACAAAGGGTGAGAGCATTATCTCATACTTCTATACGCTGCCCAAGACCCATAAAAACAGAACTCCCCCTCCGCGTCGTCCAATTGTTTCAGGAATTGGTTCACTTTTTGAGCCACTTTCCAAATACTGTGATTTTTTCTTAAAACCCCTGATTCAGGCTACCTCCACCTATCTTAAAGACACGAAGAGCCTCCTGGCACTTCTACAAGACATCACGGTGGAAGATGATTCCATCTTTTTGGTTTCTCTTGACATCGAGAGCCTGTACACCAGCATACCCCAGGAAGACACCATTAGGGACATCCGTGAGGCTCTGGAAGCAACCACTTGGGATTTTCAGACATCCAAACAATTTGTTGTAGAATGTGCCACTCTTGCCCTCAAAAAGAAATTTTTTGAGTACAAGGGGAACCTCTTTTTGCAATCCACAGGCACTTCGATGGGGAGTACCTTCGCCCCCAGTGTGGCGGGCCTCTATGTCCACGACTTCGAAAAAAGACATATCTTGGATACAAGCAACCCTTTATCCTCCTATATATCTTTCTGGAAGAGATAGATAGATGACGTCTTAATGGTCTGGCAGGGGCCTGAACGTCAACTGTTGGAATTTTTCAAATGGATTAATATCTGTGACCCCAATCTGAAGTTCAACAACTCCTATGACGAGAAAGAAATGGTCTTCCTGGATTTGGTCATAACTAAATCTGAAGGTAAACTGTTAACCAAGACCAACTACAAACCCACGGCTAAAAACAAAAAACAACCTTGTAGCCTTTTCAAGTTTCCATCCGAGGCCTTTAAGAAAGAATCTCCCCTTTGGGCAGTATCTCCGTATAAGGCGTAATTGCAGTAGAATGGAAGACTACCGCTCACAATCAGCGGGATTATCTGAAAAACTACATAAACGAGGATACCTGGAGAAAATCCTTAAGCAAAGCTGTAAAAGGGCAAAAAATCAACACAGACAAGCACTGCTTGAGGAAACGCCAAG
The DNA here is from genome assembly GCF_964204655.1 of Triturus cristatus. Lineage (NCBI taxonomy): Eukaryota > Metazoa > Chordata > Amphibia > Caudata > Salamandridae > Triturus > Triturus cristatus. The sequence goes on along the minus strand of NC_140582.1, from coordinate 874,154,328 downwards.
ACCAGTGGAAGAAGTTCCACTGACTTGTGTTACTACTTACAGCACTGCATCTAATGCAGTGACAAAATTTATTTGTAAACATTGGCGCATTTTAGAAAGCAATAATTTGAAATGGGAAAAAACATTATTTTCTTTCAAAAGAGCTAGAAGTATCAAGGATGCCCTGGTCCATACCTGACCAAGGGCAACAATGAGTGATGATACTCCATCAGTGCTTCAATCATGGGGTCTTCCAAAAGTCACAGGACATTTTCCCTGCGGTTCATGCAGCGTCTGTCACTTAACTAAAGCAACAAAGACTCTAGTACTTGAACAAGGAAAAGTTTGGACTCAACGCGCACACATGAACTGCAACTCGTCAAATGTCGTATATCTAATAACTTGTCCCTGTGACATCAGATATATCGGCATGACTACCCGCAAAATAAAACAACCCATTGGAGAACATCGGAGCAACATACGGTGTGGGAAGAACATTACCAAACTAACCGAACACTATGCTCAAACCAACCATAGTGTGAATGACCTATATTGGACAGTGATTGAACAAATAAGACCAGGAAATAGGCCTACAAACATGTTATTTGAGAAAGAACAGAGATGGATTTACTCCCTCTCCACTTACACACAGGGATTTAATGATAACATCCCCTGGGGTTCTGTTTTTAGACGCTAGGTAATACCCCTGACATAAGCCGTTATGCGCTTTTCACTGACACAACCAACTGAAAACTGACATCACACAACTTCATTTTGGCTGGTCTCCTTATCATTTCCTTCTCTAGTCCCCAATTATTAGAGTGGACCCCTATGTTACTTCCATTTTAAGGACCCTTTCCTTAGTCTTGGTCCCCATTTTTAAACCATCCTTATTTAAATCATGGATGCTGATCTCTAAATCACGGATGCTGATCTTCCACGTCTCTTCTACTGCCAATGAAGGGTATAACTGGTTTTATACCTATTCTCTACAGAGAAATGTGGGATTAATGAACACATTGCACTTTTAAATGTGAGAACTCGTTCTATCACGAACCGCCATTGATACCTAAGGGATCACTGAGCGAGTTTCTATTCATTTTTTTAACAATACAGCCCGTAATCTTGTTGACTTAAATTGTGTTTTATTTTTCAGTGCTGTTTAATATCAGCGTTTTTATCTATAATACCTTTTTTTTTACAAAAACCATAAACACAAACAAATTTTTTTTGCGTACACCATTTGGTGCTTTATTAGTCACTCTCCAAGATCGCTTGACAGATGAGTTAGCAGTCTAGCTACATCACGTTCTCAAGCGGATAGACGCTAACACGTCAGCGCGCACGCGTGACGACATCGTCCACTCAAGTTGGGCATTTCCTATATTACCCCTGTGATACAGGACTCGTTATCTTTCGAGTCCTCAGGAGGGAGCAGGCAGGTGTCCAGCGGGTGGCAGGCTTTGATGTAGTAAGTAGCAGGCGTAGCTCAGCGCCACATCTAAACTGAGCCGTTAAGCTTTTTGTGGAAGATTGCTTCTAACCGCCTCACCTTCTTTATCTACTCAGAGTTTGACTACAAGTCCCGCCCCCCACCAGGACTCATGTCGTGAGGTGCATTTCCACCTCATGTAAGCGTTAAATACATTTTCTGTCTTCTCCCCCACCATAATGATCGGATTAAGTATGTAAAGTTCCTCAGGTTTTTTTCATCTCATTAAGTCTGCCATCATCTCCTTCTCTCAGTTACCAATCATACCCTGAGTTTTGTGGATGGCTCTTTACTCTCTTTTATAAAGCGGCTCATTAGTTATGGATCCATTGACCTAAAACTAGAGGTCTAATTGCCTCTTATAGTATAAGAGTGGTCGCATTGTAAATGCATATACTAAGCAGTGACACAGCCGTTTACTGTTTACCTACTAGCAAAATTCACACCAATGTCATTAGAGATCAGAGTACTTGCATGCATGCATGTGATCACATACACATTGTCGATTGAGATCATTGTAAAGTACTTGCATGCATGTTATCTGGTACACATTGTCCAACAGGACACTTCAAATTGTCGATATCTATGTTGTGAATTACTGTTTATTTGTTTGTCCCCCTTTTTTGTTCCAACAGAGATCAAAAGCTTTCAGAAATCCTGAAGGCCACGAAAGAACCATGAGTCTAAGCGGTTCTAGAAACCACAGGTTAGGGTGCGCCTTAGCGAGCGCACACCGCCGGGGTAGTCCACTAAGGTCCTGACGAATGCTTCACCCAATACCTTTAGAAGCAGAAACATGTTGACCACTCACACATATAATAGGATGTAGCTGGTCTAATAATAACCAGAGTCTACACGTCCAATACACCCCTTTTAACTGTGTCCAGTTTTCCACCATTAAAACTATTTTTGGATAAAATTGTGACACCATTTTAAACTACACTTTCACTACTCACAACTTGCTCTGCCTTCACTCAATCCAGCTCCGCTGTAATTCAGGCATCACAGCACACCGGAGAGGCACTCGGCCTCTCTGGTGGGAACCCAATGATGAAGCATGTCACCAACTAGGTTGGTGAGTGAGGTTTCTTTTAAAACACAGTGTTTCACCTTTTTGCTAGTTCTTATTCCTTTCTTGGATACACTCTTTTGTTGTTTAACCCATACATGTGGCAACCCTAGTACCATCTTCAGAATACTTCTAGACCTGTGAAGATCAGAAGGACTGCCCTGCTGTCTGAATCCTGAAGGAAGACTGTACCTCCCTGCATTGAACTCAGAAACCCAGAGGTGCCTCCAAGAGTCAGTTGGTTCATCTCCTGTATGAGATACAGAGATACAACAATCTGCCAGAGGCCTCTCTCCATGGAACTGCTCAGCTGGCCAGTTCCAACTGGGTCCTGCTGATGGCCTTTGTTGGCCTGAGTCCTAACCACCAAGTGGTGTGCCGATGTCCTGGACCCTTGGCTGGTGTTAGAAAGCACTCCTCTAGTCCAAACCGAGACTCAGAGACATTTTGCCAACGTTTCCTCCATTGAATTGGTGGGAGACCAGGACCTGCATCGAGTTGAAGCCATCAAAATCAAATTGTCAGTTGGATTCAGCATGCTTGTGAGTTGCCCTGCTGAAGGATACATGACTTACATCAAAGTATTCAAGTATGAACATAGAGGGATTCGTCGGGACCAGTGCTGAGCAGCAACTCGTCAATGTTGAGGCCTACCTTGGTCTTCTGGCTTCACTCACTCAGAGCTTTCCCACCTTCGTCCATGACCAAGCCAGAAACCTGTTCTTCAGCATTCCACAATCATTGAGCCCAGCTTCAGATCCAGCTTGCCCCACTGACGAATCAGTGGTGACCACTTTTCCTCCGGGAAGATTTCTACTTCAAAAGGTAATCTTAACAACAGAATGGACCTTGTACCTGGCTGTATCTGACTCGTGGTCCTTTGCTGTCAGCCTTAACATTTGACCTTGACCTAGTCTAGTGTGACCAGATAAGCATTGATGATTTGTGCTTTTTGGCTTTATTTCTAATTCAAATGTAAACATTCATATCTCCAGTTTTAACAAATTAGTGTTTGTGATTTTGGGGTCATTTTACTTATTACAATTTATTTTTTAACGTGGTTTGGATTTGTTCTTGTGTGGTGTATTTACTATATTACTGTTTGAGTACTGAATACATAGGGGCTGATTACAATGTAGGGCGGATCCACCCTACATTTCCCTCCGCCCCCCACCCATTTCCCTCCGCCATATTAGTATGGCGGGGGACCCTGGCGGACAGAAAGACCGTCCGCCGGTTTTCTGCCGGTCGACCAGTCGACCGGGTGGAAAAGGGGATAGATATGGTGGCGGTGTCTGCTAGACACCGCCATCCATATTAGCATGGGTGCAGGAAGCAGCCTTCGCCGCCACGGAAAGGCATGCAGGTTTTGCTGTTGGAGGCCTGTTGCGGGCCCCCAGGGTATTGAGGGGGTGGGGGTGCACATGGGGGGTACCTATGGTACCCCCTACATTGTCATGGACAAGGTGGCAGGCACCGCGCGGTGCCTGTCACCTTGTGCATGACAATGCACACAGTGAATTCCCAGCATTGTGGCAACCGCTGGCGGCCGGTCCCTGCCCCATAGATTGCACATTGCCTCTCAGTTAAGCCTGATTGTTTTGGGCCTGGTTACCAGATGGTTAAGCACAGGTTTATTCAGTGACCTTATTAATCACCCTAACAAGGATTGTGATTATTATTTGACATGGGTTCTCACTCACCCCAACTAATACTCCAATTTCTTAAACCATTCAATTCATCTGCATTTAAAGAGATTTTTGTATAGTCCTCTTCTGTTCTCTGATGAGGGATAGAGAGAGATCCTAGGAGCTGTGCTCATTTCTCTGAACTCTTTGGTCTGGCAGGGGACTTTAACTTGAGCATGGTCAGTAGCAGCAGCAAGGAAGGAAACTAGAATGTCATCAGGTCATGTAGGCTTGTTACTTGCAAAGAGTAACTAGATAGGACTCCAATACAAGTTGTAGGATCACCAGTATTGGTGCGATTCATGAAGGATCTCTTCCAAAAGTTAGTAAGCTGAAGATCTGTCCCAGTTTATATTCTCAAGTTCAGGAATTTGGTGCAGTCCAAGAAACAATCCCAGTCAGTGCATGCATGCACTCAGTTCAAAGGATCCAACTAATCAAGCTGAGGCAGGATTTATCTTCTTATAGAGGAGTCTTAGAAGGGGTTCTTCTCCAAACTCAATTAAGAACCATACATTCAGAGGCCCAGGTACACCTTTCATAGGGCTGATCGCTGTTGCAGAACTCATTCTGCATTCTGCCAAGACAGACTGGAAAACAAGCAATAATGAGGGAAGGAGTAGACAGATGGGTATCTTCCAGACTCCCTCTTATAACCAACAAGCTTACAAATATAACTGAAAAAGGCGTCAGGTAACCCTAATGATGTTCACATGTCCTGATGATCATGATCATTGTAAAAGTTATGCACATAATGATTCAAAGTAACTCAACAAGAAGAGATCCATATTGACTAGGAATCTGGACCTAATTTATACAAAGATGCCAATATGCAGACCCCCTATTTGCAAGTACGTATGCTGAAAGCTAAAAATGAGATGCTACCAGCCAGAGATAGTGCAGAGCAAGGCATATGGTCTTGGAGTCCTAGAAGTGTAGGGCGACCAATTTAGTTCCTTTCCTGTCATGGTACACACAGAAATATGTCTACAAGGAGCACAGGTCTGTGGTTTGACAGTGTCCTCATCAGCCCCACAACTGATGTCACAAAGCAAAAAAAGGCAGATGAAATTTCGGGGACAAATTAAAAATGGTGGAGATGGCACCACCGTAAAGGCTGTCAGTGATGCTCACCCTTTCAATTGTTCTAAGTGTTAGATCCTGCCCAAACAAATAGGTAGACAGCTAGGACTCTCAGCATACAGATGCCAGGGTTTCTTCAATGACTCGTTGTTGCTCAGGTTAGGGTGGATATTCCAATGTCTGTGCACTTCACATGATCCAATCATACATAATAAGTCAACCAAATTACATGTCATGTTATGATGGTTATGTTGGTTTTCCATGACTATATCCCCCCCATTGCTTGTGATGTTATGAGCACAAAATTAGATTTCAGTAGCAGAAGAATGAATGAGTGAGTTTGCTTTCTCCTCTCATACTTACATAGAGTGATCACAACTCATCATCATTTAACACTTCTCATCACTTTCCGCGTAGACATGGTATATTTCTTCTATGGCTTGGCATTTTGCTGCCAACAATAGCCTTGTGCTTTATCTTGCCAGTTTCAAAGTCTGTTTGGCCCATCAACTATTGCTGCACTTGAATGTGAATTAGTGGCAACTGTTGGCTATTGACACTTGCTCCTTTCAAGCATTTTATAGCAATGTTTATTATTATTTGGAGTTCTGTGTGTGCTTGCCATCATACATCTATAATCACGTTTTATATTCTTTACCCACTCAGGTGCTTGTGATCATTCACTTATGACATCATGGGGCCTGCCTTTATTCCATGTGCTAATGAAAACCAGGTCATATCTGTACTTAGGTTTTAGTGCTGCTTTTTGCTGCCTTTTGCAGCTTTTGCTCCCATTTCCTTTCCAATTGCCTTGTTGATTAGAATTTTCCAGATTTTTTGTAAATAAATGTAAATTTTTTTGGTTGATGTTCTGGTAATACAAACTGAGTGTTTTCTCTTTTAAGAGTAAAAACGTTGGCATCCTGATGAGTTTTGACATTTTGCGTTTATTCTGTAAAATATTATTTTTTATGTTGTGCTTGTGTCTCACAGGTTGTTTTGAGGCCCGTGAGAAATGTATTTTCTGTTCCTTTTTTATTTGGCATGGCTTCAGTCAGAATTGTATGTATATCACTGCCTGGATCCCTAAAGTTTAATGACTATGGGCCTTATTACGAGTTTGGCGGTCCTCCTATCAGTCCTCTATCATTGTGCCATGGTAGGACTGCCAAGCCTGTCACGTTCCTGCCTGCTGGATTACGAGTGCATCCGGTGCAGGTGGGCTGTGCTGCAGTAGTCTCACGGCAGCAGCTGTGTAAGGCTCATAGGAGAGCCTTGTCAGCAGAACGCCGCCATGACACCACCTGCGTTACAACAAACAAATGATGGACGGAATGCTGACAATGCAGACATTCTCCCCCAGTCAAGAGATCTGGGTTAAATCCATCGTTCTTTTGCCCACTACACCACACCAGTTTAGACATGGCCATATGCAAATCAGTCTTGACCCTGTGCCTCATGGGAACAGTCCAGCCCGAACTGCCAAGCCATGTCTTCCCTGGACCGGAATCAAGCATCCTAGGACCGGTTTCTGGCTATCAGCCGTCATCAGCCAGGATAGCTTGACTCCAGTGGCGTAGTGAGCACGGGTCCCACGTCTGGGAATACCCATCCCACTTAGGGCGAAAAGCGTTACAACAAACAAATGATGGACGGAATGCTGACAATGCAGACATTCTCCCCCAGTCAAGAGATCTGGGTTAAATCCATCGTTCTTTTGCCCACTACACCACACCAGTTTAGACATGGCCATATGCAAATCAGTCTTGACCCTGTGCCTCATGGGAACAGTCCAGCCCGAACTGCCAAGCCATGTCTTCCCTGGACCGGAATCAAGCATCCTAGGTCCGGTTTCTGGCTATCAGCCATCATCAGCCAGGATAGCTTGACTCCAGTGGCGTAGTGAGCACGGGTCCCACGTCTGGGAATACCCATCCCACTTAGGGCGAAAAGCGTTACAACAAACAAATGATGGACGGAATGCTGACAATGCAGACATTCTCCCCCAGTCAAGAGATCTGGGTTAAATCCATCGTTCTTTTGCCCACTACACCACACCAGTTTAGACATGGCCATATGCAAATCAGTCTTGACCCTGTGCCTCATGGGAACAGTCCAGCCCGAACTGCCAAGCCATGTCTTCCCTGGACCGGAATCAAGCATCCTAGGACCGGTTTCTGGCTATCAGCCGTCATCAGCCAGGATAGCTTGACTCCAGTGGCGTAGTGAGCACGGGTCCCATGTCTGGGAATACCCATCCCACTTAGGGCGAAAAGCGTTACAACAAACAAATGATGGACGGAATGCTGACAATGCAGACATTCTCCCCCAGTCAAGAGATCTGGGTTAAATCCATCGTTCTTTTGCCCACTACACCACACCAGTTTAGACATGGCCATATGCAAATCAGTCTTGACCCTGTGCCTCATGGGAACAGTCCAGCCCGAACTGCCAAGCCATGTCTTCCCTGGACCGGAATCAAGCAACCTAGGACCGGTTTCTGGCTATCAGCCGTCATCAGCCAGGATAGCTTGACTCCAGTGGCGTAGTGAGCACGGGTCCCACGTCTGGGAATACCCATCCCACTTAGGGCGAAAAGCGTTACAACAAACAAATGATGGACGGAATGCTGACAATGCAGACATTCTCCCCCAGTCAAGAGATCTGGGTTAAATCCATCGTTCTTTTGCCCACTACACCACACCAGTTTAGACATGGCCATATGCAAATCAGTCTTGACCCTGTGCCTCATGGGAACAGTCCAGCCCGAACTGCCAAGCCATGTCTTCCCTGGACCGGAATCAAGCATCCTAGGACCGGTTTCTGGCTATCAGCCGTCATCAGCCAGGATAGCTTGACTCCAGTGGCGTAGTGAGCACGGGTCCCACGTCTGGGAATACCCATCCCACTTAGGGCGAAAAGCGTTACAACAAACAAATGATGGACGGAATGCTGACAATGCAGACATTCTCCCCCAGTCAAGAGATCTGGGTTAAATCCATCGTTCTTTTGCCCACTACACCACACCAGTTTAGACATGGCCATAGGCAAATCAGTCTTGACCCTGTGCCTCATGGGAACAGTCCAGCCCGAACTGCCAAGCCATGTCTTCCCTGGACCGGAATCAAGCATCCTAGGACCGGTTTCTGGCTATCAGCCGTCATCAGCCAGGATAGCTTGACTCCAGTGGCGTAGTGAGCACGGGTCCCACGTCTGGGAATACCCATCCCACTTAGGGCGAAAAGCGTTACAACAAACAAATGATGGATGGAATGCTGACAATGCAGACATTCTCCCCCAGTCAAGAGATCTGGGTTAAATCCATCGTTCTTTTGCCCACTACACCACACCAGTTTAGACATGGCCATATGCAAATCAGTCTTGACCCTGTGCCTCATGGGAACAGTCCAGCCCGAACTGCCAAGCCATGTCTTCCCTGGACCGGAATCAAGCATCCTAGGTCCGGTTTCTGGCTATCAGCCATCATCAGCCAGGATAGCTTGACTCCAGTGGCGTAGTGAGCACGGGTCCCACGTCTGGGAATACCCATCCCACTTAGGGCGAAAAGCGTTACAACAAACAAATGATGGACGGAATGCTGACAATGCAGACATTCTCCCCCAGTCAAGAAATCTGGGTTAAATCCATCGTTCTTTTGCCCACTACACCACACCAGTTTAGACATGGCCATATGCAAATCAGTCTTGACCCTGGGCCTCATGGGAACAGTCCAGCCCGAACTGCCAAGCCATGTCTTCCCTGGACGGGAATCAAGCATCCTAGGACCGGTTTCTGGCTATCAGCCGTCATCAGCCAGGATAGCTTGACTCCAGTGGCGTAGTGAGCACGGGTCCCACGTCTGGGAATACCCATTCCACTTAGGGCGAAAAGCGTTACAACAAACAAATGATGGACGGAATGCTGACAATGCAGACATTCTCCCCCAGTCAAGAGATCTGGGTTAAATCCATCGTTCTTTTTCCCACTACACCACACCAGTTTAGACATGGCCATATGCAAATCAGTCTTGACCCTGTGCCTCATGGGAACAGTCCAGCCCGAACTGCCAAGCCATGTCTTCCCTGGACCGGAATCAAGCAACCTAGGACTGGTTTCTGGCTATCAGCCGTCATCAGCCAGGATAGCTTGACTCCAGTGGCGTAGTGAGCACGGGTCCCACGTCTGGGAATACCCATCCCACTTAGGGCGAAAAGCGTTACAACAAACAAATGATGGACGGAATGCTGACAATGCAGACATTCTCCCCCAGTCAAGAGATCTGGGTTAAATCCATCGTTCTTTTGCCCACTACACCACACCAGTTTAGACATGTCCATATGCAAATCAGTCTTGACCCTGTGCCTCATGGGAACAGTCCAGCCCGAACTGCCAAGCCATGTCTTCCCTGGACCGGAATCAAGCATCCTAGGACCGGTTTCTGGCTATCAGCCGTCATCAGCCAGGATAGCTTGACTCCAGTAGCGTATTGAGCACGGGTCCCACGTCTGGGAATACCCATCCCACTTAGGGCGAAAAGCGTTACAACAAACAAATGATGGACGGAATGCTGACAATGCAGACATTCTCCCCCAGTCAAGAGATCTGGGTTAAATCCATCGTTCTTTTGCCCACTACACCACACCAGTTTAGACATGGCACCACCTGCAGCATGTTTCTGCATGGTGTGGCATGCATGCCACAATATGCAGGAGTGAGAATGCAATTCCTGGGGGGAACAACATGTGCCCCCCGCATGCACCCTCAGGCCCAGAAGTGGAAGGGGGCCCTGTAAGGGCCCCTTAGTTGCCTCTCCGCCACCCTTTTCAAAATAGGCTTGCTGCCATGAAATCAGCAGTGGAAAGCCAACTCGTAATATGCTCAGTGGTGCCGGCATCTGCAGCATATTGGGGCTGGTTGCAAACTGTCAGCACAGTGGGATCCTTGTTCCCAGCAGAGTCAGCGGTCTCATGATGGTCTGACCGCTACACTCAGAATACTGCTGGCAGACCCGCAGTGGTGGTGGTCAGATCGGAAGTACGGTGGTCCTGAGGACTGCGGAACTCATAATAAGGTCCTATGTACTATTCTCTTCAGTTGTTGAATTGGGCCTTCTGGTCTCCCACTATGGGGTCGATTCCAATCCGGGTCGGACAGCTCTACGAGAGCTGTTCGTGGCCTTACCTTGCGACCGACACGTACCTGTAGCCGGTCCGTCCTCTAGGTGAAGTACGATGCGCATAACTGCCAAAAACCCAACCGACACGTAGGCTGTGATTCAAGCTCCATTCTCCATCCTAGCCGTAACTCTTCACACCGAACCAAGTCACCCGGAAGAAGTACCCATAGCAGTTTCGGCCCTGACAAGTACGATGCATACTTCCTACGTGCCGGATGGGTCGCCAAGTACGGCACGTCACAGCATCCGGAAAAGATGCATATCAGCTACGATTCGACCCAGAACTCAATCCACGGCTACGAGATGGAACAGCTTGCAACGGTTATGAGACGGAGCAACAAGCAGCGTGTACGAGATGAACACATCATGAATCCCATCGCGAAGGTCATACCAGTACTCTACATCTATGACCAGATCAGGAACAGACACGGACGGCGCAGATGGTAAGTCAGACACCTACCACACAAACAAACGACACATACCCGCAAAATGGCACACACACACACAGGGGATCCATATCCTGACCACTAACAACAGGCCACCATAGGGGTTGTATGGCCAGCACCACTACCACCCCCACCCATAGGGTGTTGTAAATTGGCAGCGATTGGATTAGCAATAGCGGAATCCATCTGGTATTTAGAGGCTATCTTGTCCATGTTGTAGAATCCATTTTGTATTTCTGGCAGCCATTTTGTTTGCCATGTGCTCACCATGTGCTTTGTCCTCCCTTAGTGTTAACTGCTCTTGTAATCTGCCTAGCAACAAACTATATTTAGTATCTCCTACTTCCGCACATGCCCAGTTGAGTTTGCAGCTGCTAGTATCATGTAACTGTCAGGATATGTTTACCAGTGTTAGCAAACTGTCAACTCCTCCCACTTGTCGACTGTGCAGTTTCTGTATGACCATATCTGTGCATAACTCCTCTCAAGTATATTTGTACCGTCTTCTTTTAGCCCCTGAGTGGGTATAAAAGGACCATGGCCCTGCTGTTCAGTGTGCTACTTCATTCAATACCGAAGGGTGCTGTCTGAATGTAGTTCCACCTCATGAGGTCTATTAAACTCTGCATTTTCTATTTCAGTTTCTGTGCCAACTTCTTTCCAATAGTCTGAGGACTCTGTGCAGAGAAGGGCGAACCCCTTGCACTGGTAGGCCTAGCTGAGGCCTATTTTCTACAAGGGCTCATGTTGCCCATCACTAATGCCACCCCCACTCATAGGGCTCATGTTGCCCATCACCCCTGCCACCCCTACTCATAGGGCTTATGTTGCCCATCACACCTGCCACCCCCACTCCTAGGGCTTATGTTGCACATCACCCCTGGCACCCCCACTCATAGGGGACCTGTTGCCCATCACCCCTGCCACCCCCACTCATAGGGATTATGCTGCACATCACCCCTGCTACCCCCACTCATAGGGGACCTGTTGCCCAGCACTACTGCCACCCCCACTCATAGGGCTTATGTTGCCCATCACCCCTGCCACTCCTACTCATAGGGCTTATGTTGCACATCAACCCTGGCACCCCCACTCATAGGGGACCTGTTGCCCATCACCCCTGCCACCCCCACCCATAGGGGACCTGTTGCCCATCACCCCTGCCACTCCCACCCGCAGGGGACCTGTTGCCCATCACCCCTGTCACACCCACTCATAGGGCTTATGTTGCACATCACCGCTGGCACCCCCACTCATAGGGGACCTGTTGCCCATCACCCCTGCCACCCCCACTCATAGGGCTTATGTTGCACATCACCCCTGCCACCCCCACTCATAGGGCTTAGGTTGCACATCACCGCTGGCACCCACACTCATAGGTTACCCATTGCCCATCACCCCTGCCACCCCCACTCATAGGGCTTATGTTGCACATCACCCCTACCACCCCCACTCATAGGGCTTATGTTGCACATCACCCCTAGCACCCCCACTCATAGGGGACCTGTTGCCCATCACCCCTGCAACCCCCACCCATAGGGGACCTGTTGCCCATCACCCCTGCCACCCCCACTCATACGGGACCTGTTGCCCATCACCCCTGCCACCCCCACCCATAGGGGACCTCTTGCCCATCACCTCTGCCACCCCCACTCATAGGGCTTATGTTGCATATCACCCCTGGCACCCCCACTCATAGGGGACCTGTTGCCCATCACCCCTGCCACCCCCACTCATAATGCTTATGTTGCACATCACCCCTGCCACCCCCACTCATAATGCTTATGTTGCACATCACCCCTGACACCCCACTCATAGGGCTTATATTGCCCATCACCCCAGGCACCCCCACTCATAGGGGACCTGTTACCCATCACCCCTGCCACCCCCACCCATAGGGGACCTGTTGCCCATCACCACTGGCACCCCCACTCATAGGGGACCTGTTGCCCATCACCCCTGCCACCCCCACTCATAGGGGACCCGTTTCCCATCACCCCTGCCACCCCCACTCATAGGGCTTATGTAGCACATCACCCCTGCCACCCCCACTCATAGGGCTTATGTTGCCCAGCACTACTGCCACCCCCAATCATAGGGCTTATGTTGCCCATCACACCTGCCACCCCCACTCATAGGGCTTATGTTGCACATCACCCCTGACACCCCACTCATAGGGCTTATGTTGCCCATCACCCATGGCACCCCCACTCATAGGTAACCTGTTGCCCATCACCCCTGCCACCCCACCCATAGGGGACCTGTTGCCCATCACCCCTGCCACCCCCACTCATAGGGGACCTGTTGTCTATCACCCCTGCCACCCCCACTCATAGGGCTTATGTTGCACATCACCCCTGCCACCCCCACTCATAGGGCTTATGTTGCCCCGTACTACTGCCACCCCCACTCATAGGTCTTATGTTGCCCATCACTCCTGCCACCCCCAATCATAGGGCTTATGTTGCCCATCACCCCTGCCACCCCCACTCATAATGCTTATGTTGCACATCACCCCTGACACCCCACTCATAGGGCTTATATTGCCCATCACCCCAGGCACCCCCACCCATAGGGGACCTGTTGCCAATCACCCCTGCCACCCCCACCCATAGGATGTGTGATGCGCCACACATCCATCATAATCCAACATTAGGTATGTCAGCAAAATACATCCCCCCTAACATCATGACAACAGTGTGTAGTCTGTGACAAATGCCCACAACAGTGATTATGACTTCGAACATACAATGTAACTACCAGCAAATGTGTGACCAAAAACTGAGTGTGGCCTACACAAGGCAAGCATCACTAGCACTGTGTGAATTTAAAAATAACACCCACTCACTGTGTAGAACAAAAGTTAAGTGTGGGGTTCCAAACTTCAGCAAATGAGGGGGGCTGAACCACAGTGACACAGATGTGGACACAGTGCCATACAAAAGTAACCCATCATTGGAACCCCCTTAGTGGGCAATCAGATATTGTGAGATGAGAGGGAGCACAAAAGACACATGTAACACAAGCTGGAATGAACACAAACTAACAGCATTACCCCCAGGGACCAGACATTGGGGTGACACAAGCATGCATGACACCTCCACTGTGATGACAAAGGTAGATGTCTTACAAACTGTGAAATCCAGATATGTGTCCTGTGCCACAAACGTACATCACATCTATACAAACACAAATCACTCAGCATGGCCCGTCATCCATGGACAAACGGGAGCTAGGGGCCCATCCATGCAAACATTTGCATCAGTCCACCCTCAACACCACACACCCTGAACTACAGCAATGTGCATCTGTGAAGCCCACATGGACAGGTGACATTGCACATGCACCCATGACAAACACAGGAATGTTGGGAGGAACTAAGATGCACAGACTTATCACACAAGGACAGTTTACAACCCTGGAGAATGACAGACATACTTCACAGTATGCTGTACATGGCCATGATGGCAAAGCTCACGTAACCTTCAGAATACCTCTCACAGTCCCAGGACAATGCAGAAGCCAAGGAGAACCACAAGGCACACATGCTGACACCTGCAAACATTGCAGCCCTGAACTGGACAAGTGGGAGCAGTCACACACACATACACATGTCTCAATCACTCAAAGGTATCACCTTGGAACAACTACATGATATTGCGACCTAAGAAGTGCCATTAGGACCCCTGACTGCGTCTGACAACATCATCACAACTCAGAACTGAATAATCCAAATGATGAAACACCAATTAACAGTAGTGTGTCATGCACCCACACATCTGGTAGCCCATTGCAAAGTTGTGGGATGAACACAGTACCACTCAGCAAGCATAAACAACAGGAACATATCAAGGGAACACTGCCTGTGTATGAAAAGGGGTGTGGACACACACACATGCTCACACAACGCACACCATGGTCCCAGGCAATGTCACGGAACAACACACTTATTTGAGGGGACTCAACTCCTGTGGAAGCTCAGCTGTGCCAAACATAGTCCCAGCAGGTCTCAGTCATGTCAGCAGAACACTTGGTCAGTCAGCCATCAGTTATCACACAATGAAGGCTCTGGTCACAACAGCCTGGGGACAGGAGTCTCCCCTAAGTCATCTGCACATATTCAACACATATGTACAGCAAGTTGCACAGAGGACCCAAATGCTCCTATACCAATGATGCCCACACCTGTAGGTCCAGTGGTGATGCGCACAAAGTCACGGAAATAGACAAATTGGACAATGGTAAGCACATTATATGTGCATGGGTGCAAGTCACAGATGTGACCATGCAAATGAAATGTTCACAGAGATGTCCACAAATTGTTGATCATGACACACCCAGTTAGCTGCAAAGGATGACATGGATACCGACCAGAATAGGATACATATCTCATGGACCGCATGGAGTACCTCACATCAACACTTCATTATTCAACATTGGAAACCAAGCATTACAGGTGCAAGGGCATGCTATACATCATCAACCTAATGTACAGCTAAATCAAGTTCACAAGGATAAAGAAAAAAGCTTTATTCAGCATACGAAAATGTAAATGTCCATTCAAACAAAAGGCCAATGGCCAGTCCATTATCAAATGACAAGGAGTGAACTTGAGTGACAACTGTCGCATGTTGCTTGCCTGCACTGGTAAGGACAAGGGACATCCCCTCGGAGGGGCATACATGGGGGCTGGCCAGGCACAGCAGGGACAGGATCAGGGTACAGCAGAAGGAGCCAGTGAAGGGGTGGTGGATGCAGGAGAGTCACTTGCAACTGCAGTGGAGCTGACTGAAGTGGTGGGTGCAGTCACAACTGTGGGGCACAAGTCAGATGGGGTGGGTGCAGGCACAACTTCAGTGGGCAGGTCAGATGGAGTGGATTGGGTCCCCATTGCAGTGCCCAAGTCAGACGGGGTGGTCGTGGACTCCACTGCAGTGCCTAAATCCATGTGAGCGGAATGGGGTGCAGGTGAGGTCGGTAGGACAGAGGGGGGACACGATCCCCACATCAGTGGCACTAACCGTCTGACCGGGTGTGGAGGAGCAAGTGGTAGGGGGGAGGGCCTCAGCATTTTGGGGATGGTGTATCTGTGGGTGGGGGAACCCGGGCAGGGTGTGGCGGGGGAACCTTTAGAGTGGTGGCCTGGGGGATGGAAGATGTAGACTTCGCCTTGGAGCTGCGTGGCGGCGGTGGGGTCTTGCTCTTCCGGCTCCGGGGGGACTAGTGGGTGGGGGCCTCAGTCTGACTGTGCCTGGGGGAGGGTGTCCGGGTGTGAGGGGCACTCCCCTCTGTGTGTGGGGACTTCCTCTTCCCCTTGTAATCTTGTAATCTGGATCTTCTGGGTCGGTGGGGAAGAGGCCAAGGGGAGAGATTTCGGAGGAATGCGGAGTGGTTGTGGATGACTGTGTGTGTGTGTCGGCAAACCATCCCATTTGAGTGTGGTATCAGTCCCCTTGCTTGCTTGTGTGCATGTCTAGCCCTTGGTTTGGGTGTGTGTGTGCCCGTGTCTGTGGGTTTGTGAGAACATGCAGGTGTGTGTGTGCTTGGGACAGGTAGGCTGCTAGGAATCGTGGGTGGTGCAGGGGTAGGAGGGGTGAGGAACTGTTGGAGGAGGGACACTGCTGCCGTCAGGGAGGAGGCCACGGACTGATTGGTCCTCTGTAGGGCAGAAATGCCCGATGAAATGCCCTCCATGAACGACATCAGTTGTGTCAACAGCCTGGTGTGTGCATGGAGGACACTCAGCATTGTTGTCTGCCCTACATGGATCTGTCTAAGTAAGTCCACAGACTCCTCACTCAGGGCAGCAGGCGACACAGGTGCAGGGGGTGTGGTGCCTGGCACAAAGGAGACATGCTCCTGAACACGGGAGCCTCCACGGACCTCGGTGATGGGAGCCGATGGGAGGGTGGTGATGAGGGGGCGGTGGCAGGGACAGCCTCACTAGCTGGGGTTTGGTGGCTGCTGACACCCGCCTCCACAAGGGAGTCATACTCAGAGCTGCTGTGGCCCTCAGCTGTGGTGGATGGTGCTGCTGACAACTCCTCAGTGTGGCTCCACTCGCCCTCCGTGCCACTGGGTCCCCCCGACTCCTTTCCTTCTGTCCCTGTCAGGCTCTGTGGCTCCTCCTGGTCCGTGGAGCTGTCCCCTCCTGTGGCCGTGGATGTATCTGGATCGGAATAGGAAGAAAGAGAACAACATCAGTCACCTGCACTGACTGCACACACCACAGTGAGTACATCACATCACAGGGCAAGCCCTGGCATCATCAGCTGAACACTGCTCAAAGTGCCAACACTGTTTAGAAGTCAATTGTCATTCTCAACATCAACCATGGCACACATATCCCTCCTTGACTTTCACCCATATGTCTGTTGCATGTTGGATGCTAATACCCCAATGTCCAGACATGCACCACCCACACATTAGTTGGACATGCAAGTGAACATGTAGGAGTATGTCACTATACACACAGCACATCTCTTGCCACTGACTCAGTACAGGTGTCCGGATGAAGGGATGGGCAGAGACTTATTTCATGTGCTTGTGATGCACACCAGCAACACACACTATGATGTTCTCATGTCCTGATAGTCAATGCCACAATGGGGTGCATGGAGCACACTTGAACACAATGCAGGATCACTCATAGCAAGTTAAGGGGCACTGGCATGCCTTGAAAGTCAGTCAACAAGAGTATGCACTGTGTCACAATCATAGCTGAGGGGTAAAGCTAACTCTGCAGATGACAAGTGCACTTGCCCATCCCCTGCAAACAACATATCCAGGAACCAGAAGACCCCACATCATGCAAATCAGACATATGAGTCTCCGCAAACACAACTCCCTGTACATTAGCACATCACAGCCTGCCGTGCATATAACCCAGCTGCCTGAAGTACACAGTTGCATACACCATTGTGCACTGTCAGATGATCACACACCTATATGTCACACATGTCTTGTCTCTCACAGTCACATCTCAGATGTCCTGCTGACCCTCAAAATCATGGACACCCCAGTTGTACGTAACAGAAAGCCACACCATAATGACACAGAGGCAGACACTTGAAGACACATGTCACTAAGCACAACCTGTAAGTTGATACACAGGAGTGGGATTACAGAGTGTTTCTAAATGCCCTTGAGGAGGCATGACTGGCCAGGTCTACGTGAAGCAAGTGTGACATACTTTATATGCATACTCCTGAGGCACACAAATTGGAGTCCCCAGCTGCCTGGATTTGTTTGAAATACCCCAGCCACATGTGGCGAGTCAGACCAGCAATTGTAACACATATCAAGGGCACACACAGATCACATGTCTGATCCCAGGCATTGGGTAAACAGTTGAACCACCCATGAAACACCCACAGAGTCACGGGAACAGATGCTGTCTGGAAGCTGAAGCATAGCTGACTGCAGGGACTGTAGGGGCCACACCTGTGGAACAGATGAGGAGGGTGCATCACACAATTGAGGGACCTGAGTATTGGACTACAAGACCTACGTAATGTGGAAGTGTGACCAGGCCACAAGACTGCAATTAGCATGTTAGACATAGTACACAGATTATGCATGGACTTACCCCCTCCTTGCTACTGTCTGGCCTTCAGCTGCCTATCCAGGTCCGGGAAGACCACTGCCAGGATCCGGAGCATGTGGGGGGTCAGGGTCCAGTGTCCACCCCTCCTGCGAGGAGGTGACAGCTTCAGCTGGACTCTTGCGATCCTCAGGGTCCAGCCCCGAAGGTCCTGCCACCTCTTCTGGCAGTTGCGGATCCGGCGCTTGTAGACCCCCACCGAACGAACTGCCCGGGTGAAGTAAGCCATATCTCCTGCTTCTGGTGGGCATCAACCTGTGAGGATGACAAAGTTAAAAGTACATTAACACACATGCCCCATATTTGTGCTGCACACATTTGGATATACATGTCATCATCACAAAGGAAAATGAGTTACACAGGTAGTGCAACCATTGGAAAGGACAAATAACCTGCATGTCTGACATGTTAACAATGCCTAGGAAGTTTAAGCTTGCACAAATGCATTTTAGCAGCAGAACACCTGTTCATTACATGTACCTACACACTTTGGGGGATGAAAGTACTCAGTGAGAATGCTTGCCACTCGTGTACACACTGCTAGTACTGCTAGTCAGACAACATGCATAATTAGGAAGGCAGTGGACTGCACACTCACCTGCTCCCCCGGTTTCCCATACAGCTTGCTGTACTGTGGAAGGGGCCCATCCAGAAGGGCCTGGTTCTCCTCCTCAGTGAAGGCTGGGGCCGTCTCCAGAGTATGTGCCATAGAAGGAGCCAGATGATGCAGAGACAGCAGCAGTGGGAGCAGGGATGTGGTCCAGTAGCATGTAGTGCAGGCAAGTGAGCTCCCTGGGGGCCAGCCAGCCTTATATCTGTGCTGCAGAGGCAGACTCTGTGCTATGTGTCCCCAGTGATAGGTCCAACGTGGTTGCATTCTATGAATCTGGCCAATCCATGGAAATGTACGACTTGTACACGTCTTCCACATTATTCAAATCTTCACCTGCATGAGACCCTAGGAATTGCAACATTGTTGTAGGCATCCAACTGAATTTCCAGCGCACAACTCGTACAATTTTTGAATCCGCATCCGTCTCTATGACAGTCCAGAGCCAATGGGTGCGCACAGCTCGGTCAACTGACTGTACAACGCGTACTTTGAAAATAGACATGCACCTGTCTCCATACGATTCAATGACCAAGGCATATGCCTGTCTCGGACCATGCGTGCGCGACGCGCATGCATGATAGTGACCCGCGTCGGACCTCATTGCAGTCAATGGCAAAGCATAAGCACGGCTCAGTCATGAATCGTGCAGTGCGTACGCATTGTCACCCGCGTCGGACCTCATTGCAGTCAATGGCAAAGCATACACACGGCTCGGTCATGAACCGTGCAGTGCGTACGCATTGTCACCCGAGTCGGACCTCAATGCAGTCAATGGCAAAGCGTACACACGGCTCGGTCATGAACGGGGCAGTGTGTACGCATTGTCACCGCGTCGGACCTCAATGCAGTCAATGGCAAAGCGCACGCACGGCTCGGTCATGAACTGTGCAGTGCGTACGTATTGTCACCTGCATCGGACCTCATTGCAGTCAATGGCAAAGCGTATGCACAGCTCGGTCATGAACCGTGCAGTGCGTACGCATTGTCACCCGTGTCAGACCTCATTGCAGTCAATGGCAAAGCGCACGCACGGCTCGGTCATGAACCATGCAGTGCGTACGCATTGTCACCCGTGTCGGACCTCATTGCAGTCAATGGCAAAGCGCACGCACGGCTCTGTCATGAACTGTGCAGTGCGTACGCATCATCACCCACGTCGGACCTCATTGGTGTGACTATTTGACGGATTCAACACACAATTACTTGCCAGGAACACATGTGCACACCTACCACACTACAGCATTGGCCACACAGTGTCCCATGGAATGTAAGGCTGCATTCCCTGTGGGGGGTAACATTTGGTTTGTTGTGTGGCACTTTTGTTCAGCCACTCCCAGGCTGTGCACGTGTTCATGGGGGCAGAATCCTTTGTGTGTTGTGCACATTACCACTGTGATGTGCAAATGTACAGTAATGGGCATGAGTCACGGACACAGTTGCAGGTTGGATATGTTTAGGACATGTCACATACACCCTGAGTCCTGGGGGTGATGGCATGTACGTCACAGTGAGACCTGAAGCCACAATTCAGATGTGCACCCACAGTCTGTGTGCATGTTGTGTCTCAGATGTGGATGATCAAATGTGCCCAATGGGAGACAGTCTCCACATCCATGTGGTATATGCAGCAACCTTGATGGTGTGTGTGTGTCTAAGAGACATACATGTAGGGCCTGCAGGGACAACAGTGGCCACTACCTGTGGGACTCACGCTTGCCTTGTGGTGTGTACATGATACGCCATGTCCATGCCAGTGTCGATGTGGCATTACAGGGACCCTGGGTATCTGCATGGCAAAGATCTGTGATGCCTGGGAGACACCAGGCCTCACTTGTCACTGTGGTGTGTGTTTGTAACTTCACAGCAGTACATAGGTTCGGTGACACTGCCCAATGATTGGCCATTGCACTACATGGGACTTATGTGGACATGTGGAATTGAGATGTGAGGTGATGTTCATGTAGGTGACATATGTGTCCATGCCCAACAGCACACACCTCAGTACATTGTGTAATGTCATGATGTATCATGTGATATTGAGCCTGGTCAAGGCCACTTGGGTGGATCAACCGACAATCTTCCTTTGTTCATCTCTGTTCTGCAGGGCACCAGCTGTCCATGGACTATTCCCAGACCTTCAAACCATGCAGGAACGTGACTGCATCCAATGGTACCGCTTCACCAGGCCACTGATTGAGGAGTTGGCGGAGCAGTTGGCGCCACATCTGCTACCTGGCCGGACATACCCTACAGCACTGACCCCAGAGGTGAAGGTGATGGCAGCCCTGCACTTCTTAGCTACTGGTACCTTCCAGTACACTGTGGCTACAGCAGGTGGGATGTCGCAAACTATGTTTTGTCATGTGCTACGCAATGTCTTGGAGGGGATGTTGCATTTCCTTGACCTGTACATCAAGTTCCCTAGCCCAGCTGAACTCCCTGAAATAAAGGATGCCTTTTATGCACTGGGGAGGATGCCGAACGTCATCGGATCTATTGATGGGACACATGTGGCCCTGATACCACCACAGGCACATAAGCAGGCATACCGGAACAGGAAACATGTCCACTCGATCAATGCTCTGGTGGTATGTCTTGTAGACATGTGTATCACACATGTGTGTGCACGGTTCCCTGGTTCTGCGCACAATGCCTACATAATGAGGAGTAGTCGCATTGCAACACTGATGTCACAGATGCCAGATCAGCGTGCCTGCTTGTCGGTGTGTACTGACTGTTTATCATTGTGTGTGTTTGGCAATGTTGTATGCCGCACTCCTACAAAACTCAGCTACTTGTTCATTTTTTTGTGTGTAGGTGACTCCGGATACCCCAACATGCCGTGGTTGCTGACACCCCTCAGGAACCCTGTGACACCAGCCGAGATGCGCTACAATGACGCACATGGTCAGAGCAGGAGGGTGATTGTGCGGATATTCGGCCTCCTGAAAAGCCTCTTTCGCTGCCTGGACAAGACCGGAGGGGCCCTCCCATATGAGCCTGCAAAGGTTTGCAAAATTATCCTTGTATGCTGCATGCTACCAAACATGGCAGTGCGGAAGAAGGTGCCTCTCATCCAGGATGACGATGACCAACCTCTGCCACCTGTGGAGGATCCCAGCCTGGGCCACGATGCCAGTGATGATGAGGATGAGGGTGACGTCCGCTCACAGCTCATCAACAACTTCTTCACTTGAATTTGAGTTTCTAGGGTTGTAATGTCAATGTATGGAGTTAGCCTGGAATGTGTTGTGGCTGCTCTGTTGCTGTCTGAGTGTGTCTGTGTGCCACTTGATTGGATGCGTGCAGTGATGTGTCCATTCAGGTGGTGTGTACTCCACAATAGGGTAGTACTGCTAACTTCTTTCTGTGTAGGTTTCTTGTGACTTTTTTTGTGCATGTGTATTGCATTTCTCTCCTGTTCTGCTGTGCTTTTGACTGTGTCTTGTGTCTGTCCTTCACAGGGTAATTTGCCTATTGTTTGGTCAACACTGACCCCCAACACCCAGAATCCGACACCAGTGTGGGAGTAGTCAATTGCCATCAAGTGATGTGCCACACACCCCTGGACTACAATTCTCAGACACTCTGTGACCATGTGTCCACCGTAACGTACAATTGCATTGCAACTATTTTTGAATAAACATGTTGCTGATGTGTAATGAACCTGTGCTATGCTTTGTTAGGTGTGTTGTCTGTCTTCCCACATCTGAGTGACATTTGCTTACCTCACCTGTTGACTTGTTACCAATGACTGTGGATAGGTGTTGTGTTTGTGCATACCTATGTGTTTCAGGTCAACATCATTGTGTGGGATGAGTAACATGGCCATGGTGAGTATGTGTTGTGTTGCCATAGTGGTGCGTCTCCCTCACATGTGTCACATCACCATGACTCACCTAACGTTGATCACATTGTTGCAGTATTTGGCATGCACTGTGTTGTGTAGCAGATCGACATCTCCATGACACATGACAAGTTGGAATCACAACAGAGGCAAGTATGGTGTACTGGTGAGTTTATTTTCGAACATGTGTGAGGAAAGTGCAAAGGATGGTGGGTGCTGTACATTGGGTTTGGAATCCAAAGTTCACAGTACAGTTGGAAGTGCTGGTAGATGAAACGTCCAGAGTAAAGTCCACAGTCATCTGCTACATTGGACCAACACAAACCCTCCATGTCATGTGGGCGAGTTGTGTGCGATTGAACAAGGTGAACGGGTAGCGCACAAAGAACATTGTCCAGAACAGGTTTAGAGGCCCTGGGGGATGTGCTGGGACATCTACCTCTCACATGTCCTTCTTAGGACAGCCCCTCTTCTTCTTGGGGGGGATCCTCAGATGCAGGCCTCTGCCGTGCAGGGGACTCTCCGCCAGAGTCCTCCTCCCTCCCTGTGGCACTGGCAGATGGTGTTGCAACAGATGTTGTGGCCACACAGGGAGGTGTGGACAGGTTTGTGTTGATCTGGTGAAAGAATTGGAGTATGTCCCGATGCACCACAGTAAGGGCATTCCACTTTGCCTCCATGCGGGCATGGTGCGCCACCTGCTTCTGTTGTATGTCCTTGAGGATCCCCACTACCTGGCCAAATACTCCGGTGCTATCCTAATACGCATCTATGATGCGTGCCAGTTGGGGGTCATAATGCAGTCCAGACCCCTCTGCAAGGCGCGCCCTCTGCCTCCCACCCCTCCCAGCACCCCTATCCACACGCAGGACCAGCAGCGGGATGCACAGGTGACACTGGGACCCCTTGGGTGATGTTGCTGGCTGTGTTTGCTCTAGCTTCCGGGGGGTCCTTTGTCCCTGTGCTGTGGGTGTTCAGTGGCCTTGGTCAGTCCATGTTGGCGGGGGTGCCCTGTCGGTTTCCAGATGCTGGAGGTGTGGGCACAGGGGGTGCAGATGTTGATGCTGCTGGTGCTGCATGATGACTCACACCAGAGGAGCCAAGTTGGTCGTCGCCATCTGAAGAGGACAGAGACAGAGTCAAACCAGAGAGCTCAGTGTCCACCAGAGTCTGGGACTGGGAATCCTCTTCATTTGGTGCTGGGTCCCCAGCACCACCTGTGTTCGGAAGAGACACACAATGTAAGTTATGTTTCTACAGTCATCCATGGTTCACAAACATGACATTTTCTACTGTACGAACAGATGCCTGCTTGTACACTGCTTTTTTCCGGCTTGTCACGGACAGAGTTTGATATTGTTGTTGCACATTGCCCAGCCATGAAGAAACATTTCAATGTGCATGTCAAAGTGTGTGCATGCCCAGCTCATGGATAGATTTGTCTGTACATGACCATTGTTACTCAAGGTCCATCACGTTTCTGGCACAGGTGTGTCATCCCTGTGCACATGTGAGCTTTAACAAGGACATACGTGCTATTCCACTGGGGATATGTTGTACTATTGGGGCATGTGTGGTAGCAGAGTTTGCTAGTCTTTGTGTGCCACATTGGTGTATTGGTACGACATGGTCACAGCCAAGTATGCCTGTGATCTCTTTAGAGGAAGTGTCTTCTTCCAGTGTTCCTAGTTCCCATCTCGTTTCATACAAGTGATGATGTCACCATCGTTAATGATTCTGGTGCTGAGTTGTGTACGTGCATAGGTGATTCGACTTGTCAATTTCCACATGTTGACATGGATAGGGCAAGGTAGCACTCTGGCTTTTCAAAGTTCATGATAGTGAGGCCCGTTGGTGTGTGTGTTGGAGTTTGGCTGCTGTGAGTAGTATGTCTCCTCCAATGCTGTCCATGTTTGACCTTGTGTCTACAGTGTCCACGTCAGTGAGTGGTGTGTTGTGTGAAGGATGCCTATGTTTCAGCACGATGTAGGGGTGGAATGCTGCTCACAACAGCACCGAGTGTGAATGTGACCATGCTATGGTGTCGGCTATATTGGTGTGTCCATTCCATTCACTGTCAGATGTCCCCTGTCAATGATGTATATGTGAATTCCTGTGTGTTTTGTACAATGTACCATATATATGGCTCTCCACATTGGTCATCTGCAAGACACACCCGCCCTGCACGGCCAGGGGGCACCCCTGGACACTGCATCCCCAGACAATGATTTTGAACATATGGTTGCAATGGCTGTGTGTTCGACCGGGTTTTGTTTGGTCAGTGCATATGTGTGATTGTCAGCCACATCATTTCTCAGGCCCAGTGTCAGACATCTTGACAGTCCCTTTCCACTCCATGTGAGGTGATGAGCATGGTTCAGTGTGAGCTTGCTGGGCCATGTGGGTGGGTGTGGATTGTCTGTGACTGTAACTTCCATCATGGTCTTGGCTACACTCCCCTTCCCAGCATGCACATACTTCTTCCCTCTTGACTCTGCTTCCCTGTGAGGGGGTATGACAGCAATGGCAAGATGGCTGATTGTGAAGTCCTGGTGTTTGTTGTTGCCCAGTTCCCAGCAGGGCCTTGTGCTCCCCACAACAGAGCCCAGTGTCCGACATCTTGTCAGTACCTTCCCACTCCCTGTGAGGCGAGCATGGTTCAGTGTGAGCTTGCTGGGTCATATGGGTGGGTGTGGATTGTCTGTGATTGCAAATCCCATCATGGTCTTGGCTACACCCACCTTCCCAACATGCACATACTTCTTCCCTCTTGACTCTGCTTCCCTGTGAGGGGGTATGACAGCAATGGCAAGATGGCTGATTGTGAAGTCCTGGTGTTTGTTGTTGCCCAGTTCCCAGCAGGGCCTTGTGCTCCCCACAACAGAGCCCAGTGTCCGACATCTTGTCAGTACCTTCCCACTCCCTGTGAGGCGAGCATGGTTCAGTGTGAGCTTGCTGGGCCATGTCGGTGGTTGTGGATTGTCTGTGACTGCAACTCCCATCATGGTCTTGGCTACACCCCCTTCCCAGTATGCCCATACTTCCTCCCTCTTGACTCTGCTTCCCTGTGAGGGGGTGTGACAGCACTGGCAAGATGGCTGACTGTGAAGTCCTGGTGTTTGTTGTTGCCGAGTTCCCAGCAGGGCGTTGTGCTCCCCACAACAGAGCCCAGTGTCAGACATCTTGACAGTCCCTTCCCACTCCCTGTGAGGCAAGTATGTTTCAGTGTGAGCTTGCAGGGCCATGTGGGTGGGTGTGGATTGTCTCTGACTGCAACTCCCATCATGGTCTTGGCTACACCCCCCTTCCCAGCATGCCCATACTTCCTCCCTCTTGACTCTGCTTCCCTGTGAGGGCGTGTGACAGCAATGGCAAAATGGCTGACTGTGAAGTCCTGGTGTTTGTTGTTGCCCAGTTCCCAGCAGGGCCTTGTGCTTCCCACAACAGAGCGCAGTGTCAGACATCTTGACAGTCCCTTCTCACTCCCTGTGAGGCGAGCATGGTTCAGTGTGAGGTTGCTGGGCCATGTGGGTGGGTGTGCATTGTCTGTGACTGCAACTCCCATCATGGTCTTGGCTACACCCCCTTCCCAGCATGCCCATTCTTCCTCCCTCTTGACTCTGCTTCCCTGTGAGGGGGTGTGACAGCAATGGCAAGATGGCTGACTGTGAAGTCCTGGTGTTTGTTTGGCTACAAGTCCAAAGAGAGCCCCTGTGCTTCACACAGCAGCATCCAGTACAGGGTATCTTTTGCTGATATTTCACTGAGGTGTGGGTCAATGCATTCTACCAGGTGAGTTGTGTGGAGTTTGTGTTGAGGGTGTGTGTGTCTCCACATGCTGGTAAGTATGGTCAGAGCTGTCAGTTCTCCTTCTCACCCGGCCAGACATCCCACCATGAAACGTGGAGGGCACGCAAGTTGTCTTTCAGGATGTCAGTCAGTGGTGTCCTGCTTCTGATTTGCACACATCCCCTACCAGGGCCTTGTGCTCCCCACAGCAGGACCCAGTAACAGCCATCTTGTCAGTCATTTTCCACTCCCTGTGATATGGGCATGGTTCATAGAGGTCTTGATGGGCCAATCAGCAGGGGGAGCATTAATTGTGACTACAACCCCCATCATGCTTTTGGATACACTCACTTCACCTGCATCCCCACTATTCCTTCCTGTCATTCAGGTGCACTGTGAGGTAGTGTGTTTGTGGTAGAAAACTGGCAGTGTTTATTTAGCTTTGTGCCACTGCCTTGCTCTATTTGTTTGTAGGTTGGTACATGTCATGACACATTTCCAAGTCACTACGAGATGGCAGGTATTGTGTTTGTCTGACTAGCATACACATCTTGGGATGATTATCTATTGGTTACTGTGGCTTTGCTTGCGGTGCATAGTTTCACTGTCCCCTTGCCACACAATCTTGAGTATGTTTTTTGTGTACTCACCAGGCTCTGGTATGTCTTTTAGACCATGGACGCTCTCTGGTGGTAGGATGTCCCGCACCTTCTCCTCCCAGGTCCTGAAGTAGACTGGTTTGGCAGGAGGGCCACCGCCGGTGCACTGACTCAGGGCATGATCTTTTTCAATGAGTTTCTTGACCCTCCTGCGTGCGTCATACCACCTGTTCTGGATATCGTCCTTTGGGCGCCTTGCTGGTGCATGTGCATTCCCCTTGTCCACAATCCTCGCCCACATCTTTGTGTTCTGTGACATGGGGGTCCTTTGGACCAATGTACCAAACAATTGTGGCTCTACTCTGTTGATCTCGTCTACCAGCACTTCTAACTCACTATCTGTGAACTTTGGATTCTTCTTTGGGGGCATGGTGATGGGTGGTGGTGGTGAGTGATGTGTGTGTGAGGGTACACGTGAGGGTGGGTTAGTCTTGGTTTTGCTCGCTGTTGGTGTGAGTGCTTTTGGTGAGGTGCTGATGGTGTGTGAGTTGTGTGATGGGTGAGTTGTGAGTGTGTCTGTGGTTGCTGTGTGATGGTGTTCGCTGCTGGCTGTGTCTCCTATTTGCAAGGGATCATGGTAGTGATTGCAGTCCTTTATATGGTTGGAGTTGTGGGTGTGTCTTTGTCCCAGTTTGTTTTTAATTGACATTTATTGGCTTTGTCATTGCTTGTTTGGTCCTTTTTTTGTCTTTTTTCCTTTGGGTTTTGTAGGCATGAAGGAGACGTTCTTCTGATGGAAACGGACGCTGATGTTGGCTTGTGCGGGCTTCTCCACCTCGTTCACGCTGCCTATCTTCTGTATTTCATACGCGTCGGTCGTGAAGATCTCTATTACTTGTGGGACCAGTGTTCTGTGCGTGTCGGTCGTGCGGCTTGGTCTCCGTGCGAGTCAGTCTGGTTTTACACGCATTGCACCATACTGCACGGGTCGGACATCGCGGGTATGTGTCGGTCGGGTTCATTCCAGGTTTGTGTCAGTCGGTGAAACTCACGTTGGTTTTCTGGCCAGATCACTATTTTCCCTACGGCTCAGTCGTACGGCTTGTATTCTGTATGTGTCGGTTGTAATTCATATGCGTTGTATCGTACTGCACGGGTTGTACGGCGCTGGTCCGTGTCGGTCGGTCTCCGGTCCGGGTCCGTGTCGGTTTGTACGATTTGCAGCCGGAATCGGAATCGGCCCCTATGTATTCACCATTTCATACCACTGTCTTCCAACACTTACAGAGCTTCATCCAGCTTCCGATATGGGCTTACAAAGGGAGACTTTTATGGCCACATCCTTGCTGTTTTTTTACACTAGCTTGTCTTACTAAATGCGGTTTTAAAATTAGTAAACCTACTAGGGTCTTTATTTAATGGGTAACCACTGAAAATTGTCTGTCAGATTTCATATGACTGATTGGTATAATATTAGAATGTATTGACTGGGACGAGGATGGGAATGAAGAATTACATTTCTCACTAAGGCGGTGATTATGATGGCGGGCGGATCGCCATCACAACCACATTTACCCCCTGCCATATTACCATAGCGGGGGTACCGCGGCGGACGGAAAGTCCGTCCCCCACTTTTCTGCCGGTCAGCAATCGTTACAATTGCTGGCCGGGCGGAGCTTGGGCATAATATGGTGGCGGTGCCTTCCAGGCACCGTCATTCATATTATGATGCCTGGTGGTAAAGGCCTTTCCATGGCAGCGATGCCGCCCTGGAAAGGCTGGCAGGAATTGCTTTGGAGGCCAATTGCAGGCCCCCTAGGGGGTTGGGGGTGGAGGGGCTGCACTTGGGGGGTACCATAACATCGCCATGCACAAGGTGGCAGGCACCGCGCGGTGCCTGCCACATTGTGCATGGCAATGCGCAGCATGCCTCTTTGGAATTGGGGTGGGTGCTGCTTACAGCAGCACCCACCGCAATGTTGAAGATGCGGAATGCGACCGCCATGGTGGTGGTCGCATACTAATTGGCGGTGAGGGACCGCCACACCGCTGGTGGCTGGCCCCAGCACCGCTAGGGAGGCGGGCAGACTAAAGTCCACACGGGGACCCTATATGTTTTCACTCAGTTACACACTGTGGGATAGTTTTTTGCTTTATATTTTTGTGTGTTCATAATAAAATATGATATGCAATTTTACAAATGATCCTTCAAAAATAGACTAGATTAATATAGTTGCAATTGCAATTAAATTTGTATGATATATAGGGTTCACTAACATAATATTGATGTTAAAAATATCAATGAAAAAATATCAATGAAAAAATATAGAATGCAAAAATATCGACTCCCTATACTTAAACAAGTAAAACAATATTGCATAAAACATATTGAAGTAAAACATTTAGATGTAAAAAACATTGATTTAAAAATATATATAACATAAAATAAAATATATTAAATATTAATATGATTTTTGACAAAATAAATTACATTTAATATACATTTTAACTAAATATAACACATAAACTTAATTAAAAAAATATAAACACACAAACATAATAATTTATACATATATTTAACTATTATCTTTTTTAAATTTTTAAACTTTAAAATATTTATATATATATATATATATATATATATATATATATATATATATATATATATATATATATATATATATATATTCTGCTCCAAGGTGTCCACCTGTAAGTAGCACTCGACCAGCAGCTTGATTTATGTGTAGGTAGGGACGGGGATCCGCTCGCAGGAGCCGCTCCGTAGTGGATTTGCCTGACGCGTTTCGAAGCTCCATATGCTTCTCTTCAGAGGCTTTAACGGAAACGGTTCCGCACTACACTTCCCATAATGCACAGCCTCATTTGAGCCTCCCATTGGTGGGTGTGTCATATGTAAAATGGTGAAGTGGGTTAGCGGTTGTGCACACCGTTTCCGTTAAAGCCTCTGAAGAGAAGCATATGGAGCTTCGAAACGCGTCAGGCAAATCCACTACGGAGCGGCTCCTACAAGTGGATCCCCGTCCCTACCTACACATAAATCAAGCTGCTGGTCGAGTGCTACTTACAGGTGGACAACCTTGGAGCAGAATATAACACGCGGCCGTCCAGCCGCGGAGTATGCACCACCCCGGAAGCCTTGGGGGCCACGAAAGTGGACCAGTAGCCGTACATAGGATCGAGGACGGGCCCACTTGCAGGGTCCATACAGGACTTGATTATGTGCTTTCCGCACTACACTTCCCATAATGCACAGCCTCATTTGAGCCTCCCATTGGTGGGTGTGTCATATGTAAAATGGTGAAGTGGGTTAGCGGTTGTGCACACCGTTTCCGTTAAAGCCTCTGAAGAGAAGCATATGGAGCTTCGAAACGCGTCAGGCAAATCCACTACGGAGCGGCTCCTACAAGTGGATCCCCGTCCCTACCTACACATAAATCAAGCTGCTGGTCGAGTGCTACTTACAGGTGGACAACCTTGGAGCAGAATATAACACGCGGCCGTCCAGCCGCGGAGTATGCACCACCCGGAAGCCTTGGGGGCCACGAAAGTGGACCAGTAGCCGTACATAGGATCGAGGACGGGCCCACTTGCAGGGTCCATACAGGACTTGATTATGTGCTTTCCGCACTACACTTCCCATAATACACAGCCTCATTTGAGCCTCCCATTGGTGGGTGTGTCATATGTAAAATGGTGAAGTGGGTTAGCGGTTGTGCACACCGTTTCCGTTAAAGCCTCTGAAGAGAAGCATATGGAGCTTCGAAACGCGTCAGGCAAATCCACTACGGAGCGGCTCCTACAAGTGGATCCCCGTCCCTACCTACACATAAATCAAGCTGCTGGTCGAGTGCTACTTACAGGTGGACAACCTTGGAGCAGAATATAACACGCGGCCGTCCAGCCGCGGAGTATGCACCACCCCGGAAGCCTTGGGGGCCACGAAAGTGGACCAGTAGCCGTACATAGGATCGAGGACGGGCCCACTTGCAGGGTCCATACAGGACTTGATTATGTGCTTTCCGCACTACACTTCCCATAATGCACAGCCTCATTTGAGCCTCCCATTGGTGGGTGTGTCATATGTAAAATGGTGAAGTGGGTTAGCGGTTGTGCACACCGTTTCCGTTAAAGCCTCTGAAGAGAAGCATATGGAGCTTCGAAACGCGTCAGGCAAATCCACTACGGAGCGGCTCCTACAAGTGGATCCCCGTCCCTACCTACACATAAATCAAGCTGCTGGTCGAGTGCTACTTACAGGTGGACAACCTTGGAGCAGAATATAACACGCGGCCGTCCAGCCGCGGAGTATGCACCACCCCGGAAGCCTTGGGGGCCACGAAAGTGGACCAGTAGCCGTACATAGGATCGAGGACGGGCCCACTTGCAGGGTCCATACAGGACTTGATTATGTGCTTTCCGCACTACACTTCCCATAATGCACAGCCTCATTTGAGCCTCCCATTGGTGGGTGTGTCATATGTAAAATGGTGAAGTGGGTTAGCGGTTGTGCACACCGTTTCCGTTAAAGCCTCTGAAGAGAAGCATATGGAGCTTCGAAACGCGTCAGGCAAATCCACTACGGAGCGGCTCCTACAAGTGGATCCCCGTCCCTACCTACACATAAATCAAGCTGCTGGTCGAGTGCTACTTACAGGTGGACAACCTTGGAGCAGAATATAACACGCGGCCGTCCAGCCGCGGAGTATGCACCACCCCGGAAGCCTTGGGGGCCACGAAAGTGGACCAGTAGCCGTACATAGGATCGAGGACGGGCCCACTTGCAGGGTCCATACAGGACTTGATTATGTGCTTTCCGCACTACACTTCCCATAATGCACAGCCTCATTTGAGCCTCCCATTGGTGGGTGTGTCATATGTAAAATGGTGAAGTGGGTTAGCGGTTGTGCACACCGTTTCCGTTAAAGCCTCTGAAGAGAAGCATATGGAGCTTCGAAACGCGTCAGGCAAATCCACTACGGAGCGGCTCCTACAAGTGGATCCCCGTCCCTACCTACACATAAATCAAGCTGCTGGTCGAGTGCTACTTACAGGTGGACAACCTTGGAGCAGAATATAACACGCGGCCGTCCAGCCGCGGAGTATGCACCACCCCGGAAGCCTTGGGGGCCACGAAAGTGGACCAGTAGCCGTACATAGGATCGAGGACGGGCCCACTTGCAGGGTCCATACAGGACTTGATTATGTGCTTTCCGCACTACACTTCCCATAATGCACAGCCTCATTTGAGCCTCCCATTGGTGGGTGTGTCATATGTAAAATGGTGAAGTGGGTTAGCGGTTGTGCACACCGTTTCCGTTAAAGCCTCTGAAGAGAAGCATATGGAGCTTCGAAACGCGTCAGGCAAATCCACTACGGAGCGGCTCCTACAAGTGGATCCCCGTCCCTACCTACACATAAATCAAGCTGCTGGTCGAGTGCTACTTACAGGTGGACAACCTTGGAGCAGAATATATATATATATATATATATATATATAAATATATATATAAATATTTATATATATATATATATATATATATATATATATATATATATATATAAATATTTTTTAAAAAAAAGCTTCTTCAAAAAAGAACTCGCGCTCGGAAGATATTCAAAATTTTATTAAAGGATGGTTACGCGTTTCGACAGAGAACTGTCTTGATCACACAAATTACCATAGAGTCAGGAAGACAATACATAGGTACCGGTAAAATAGAGAGAGAAAGGACTCTTAATTGACATGTAGTGGTAAAAACCACAGCGGCCATTACTAAGTGTGCAAAATAACACCAATAGTTACATTCTGCTCAATTTCTACATGATCTTTTGATTCTAAGCAACACGTTGTATTGTTTTATTTACTTGCAAATTTTTTTTGCCCAATTATGCTGCCAGCAACAAAACGCTGTCATGTAACCCGGGTTTCACTCTGAATTGGCCATAGAGCCAACGCGGAACTCATTGCGTAAGTATACAGCTGCCAAGAAAATGCAAGGCTGTCAGAGTGGAATACAGAGGTGCCTGGTATATGTACATAACTCAGTGTTTTACGTTTGCATATGCAGTAGAATAATTGCTACAAAAATAGACAGACCATCTGTGTATATGCGCGTAATTCGCTCTGAAAAGAAACGTTAGATTTATACATGTCATATATTTCCTTAGTGAATTTTGTGAATTTAATGGTGGATAATATAAGTGCATTAATACTATCACATAATGTATTCAGATAATATGAATGCGGCACAGTGCCGTTAATTCTATGTACATATCGGATCTAATAATTCCCTAAGTGGACGATATATAATGTATTCTGAACATGGCATAGTGCCATTAATGATATGTATACATGGAATCTCATATCTTTCATGTGAACGATGAGCATACAACTCGACATAGTGTCAATGTATAAATTAACCATATGCAGAAATACGATATTAACAAAAAAAAATATTTAAAACATAAATGTATTAATTTTATTTACTACCCTATAACACCACACCAATAAATAAACACTTGAAAAGCTGTATTCAAATTTCTTTCCATAATTAACATAATTATTAATCAACTAAAAATATTATTAATAAACAAATGCTAAACATTCATTAAATACACGTGCTTTAACACAATAATATCCACAACACACACCTAAAACTAATTACAAAATTACTATAATTAATTGCCAATTAATTAATTCAATTTAATTAAAAACTAATTTTAATTCATCATTAAAAAATAAGTTACTTCCCATCATTTACACCTATAAACACCACAACACACACCTAAAACTAATTGCACAATTACCATAATAATTGCCAATTAATTAATAAAAATTATTTAAGAAATTATTAATCAATTCATAGTAAATTACTTTACACATTTAACACTATAACATCTCAATGAAACAAATATTAATAAATAAAAAATATTCAATACATTTGATATAATTAAATTACTTTCCACCCTATTCCCCTATAAATCCGCAACCCGCTACGCAACTAAAAATTCAAAATTCAAATAAAAATATATTAATAACAACTTAAAATAATCTATACATTTCATATAATTAAATTACTTTCCACCCTATTCCCCTATAAATCTCAACCCGCTACAGAACTTAAAATGCAAAATTCTAATTTTAACACATATAATAAAAATACCAAGAATTCATATACAAAATAACATACTTCACATACATATGAAATATATACTAGAATACATAAACATTAATAAAATATCAATATTTTTAACAACTATATTTTTGCAAACGATATTAGACACTTCCATATTTTAAACATCGATTTTACTTACCTAAAAGCGATATTCTTGACCACGATAATTTGTGTCCATATTTCTGACCCGCGATATTTTTACCTCGATATTTTTGCATCGATATTCTGTCTCTGCACCATAAATAGAAATGAAGTTATTAACATGTTTTAGTTAGGCAACATGTCTGTATAAATATCCAGTTTGAACAAGATAGATTACATCTTTGTCACTCACTCCTGTTCCCACCACCGCACACATCCTCTCCCCATAGACTTCATAGAACACAGTAAGCTGATGACATGATGGTTTATTTCCACTGCAGCAGTTGCCTTGTTATGGTTGCTAAGATGTGGATGTATGATTGCAACAAGTATCTATCTTAACTGGTTCCTTCACTAGGTCGATGCACTTAGAGAAGTCTTATTGTCTAAATGTCTAACATTTGTTCGAACATCTCCGGATGACATTAGCATTGAGGGGTTTGAATAATGTTTTTAGAAATGTGATGTATTAAGGTATTTATGTGCATTGGGCCCGATTCACAAAGGTAAAGTTAGACGAATGTCTAAGTTTACGACTTTCGGTATTCACAAAGGGCCTTTAATGCCCTTTGTGAAAACCGAAAGTCGTAAAGTTAGACTTTTGTCTAACTTTACCTTTGTGAATCAGGCCTATTATTCTTGAGTTCTTTTTTTTTTGTGTTTGAAAGCTTTATTGAAGAATTTGATAACAAAAAGGAGATCTTAGCATACACTGAAGCAATACAGAAATCCAGTGAAAAACCTTAACACTGCTAATATCAATGTTAGGAACCCAAAAAGCATTTTTAAGAGAATTTTAACGTTAAGGAAAACAAGAGAGGGGAAGAGATAAGGATGGAAAGGAGGGGGGAGGGGAGGGGAGGGGAGGAGATAGAGATAAATAATACAAACCATAAATTATCAAATAATTGCGGCATACAGTCAAGCTATATAAATCAGCGATGCAAAATTACCAACATAAACAAACAGTAGAATTAGATAAACTTATAAGAGATAACAAGAGGAGAGAGTTCAAGTCATTCAAGGGGGTTTAAAATGTTCTGCATTGAGATGTATAGGCTTCTTCAAGGCCAAACAATCAAGATACGCGGTGAGGGGTAACCAAAAAAGATCAACATTACGAACAGGTTTACAAGTGGAGGCAAAGGAAACATCCAGTCTGTGGAAATGACATAAGGAATTCCACCAGCCTTGTAAGGAAATATTTGTTAGAGATTTCCAGTTAGAAGAGATGTGCTGGAAGGCAAGAGCAAGCGTCAGGTCAAAGAGACCATGTAGGTGTACGGATAGGTTCAGAGGTTCAGAAAGACTACCCAAGAAGAGAAAAGAATTTGTGAAAGAGGCAGGAAGAGGGAAGATGCGAGAGAGGCATGACCACACTTTCCCCCAAAAGGTAGAAACGACCGGGCACAGAAAGAACATATGGAAAACGTCAGCATCAGAAGTACCACAAGTCCAGCATTTAGAATCAGAGGAGGGTGAAAAACGAGATAAAGAAAGAGGAGAGAGATAAAGTCTGTGATATAGATAAAATAAGGATTGAGTAAGAGAAGCAGAACGAGAAATTTTTAAAGATCTGGACCAAAGCTTATCCCAAAGAGTAACAGGCCAAGTGCAACAAAATCTGCTTCCCAAGAAAGCTCCACTTTAGTTTTGACACAATTTGGATTAGGAGATACAAAAGATTTATAGATGAGAGATGCTTTAGGGAGTGTAGCAAGAATATTAAGAAGAGGAGGAGGAGGTGTCAATGACGATGAAGAAGGAAGAAAATAATAGCGGTCAAGGATAATTGCCATGAGGATTGTGAATTTCTGCAAAAAGGAACGAGGGCAATGAAATAAAAGTTGAACTTGGGGAAAAGAACAAGGAGAAGTACCATCAAAGAGTTGATTGACCCACATTACGCCGCTCACCCTCCAAGATTTCCAAAAAATGGGTCTATTCTTTAGAAGAATAAGTGAATTATACCAGATAGGGGTATTTAAAAAGGACATGCGTGTAACAATAGAAGGAAGAACCAAAGAACTTAAAAGAGAAAAAGTGTGTTTGAATAGGGGACAAAGAGAATAGGGATTTCTGGCAGAAAAACGTACCACTTCGGCAAAGGAGAAGGGTAATAATAAAGAGTGTTCAATGAGAAGCCAAAGAGGCGTGAAAGGAGAAAGGGTTGATGAGATCCATCTCGAGGCTTGCCGTAAAGAAAAGGACCTATGATAAAGACGGAAATCCAGAAAATTAACCCCACCATTAGATTTGGGTTTACGGAGATTGGCAAGAGAAATTCTGGATTTCTTATTTTTCCAGAGAAATTGCGAAAGGAGAGAATCGATTTGTTTCAAATAAAATGCAGGAATATGAACCGGTAACATGGAGAAGGTATAAATTAGAATAGGAGCTATCATCATTTTAATTGAATCCAATCGACCCCACCAGGAAAGAAAAAGAGGATTCCAGGCTGAGAGCGATTGATCAATCCTAGAAATAACTGCAGACATATTTAATTTAACCGAGGACGAGATAGAATTGGAAAACCAAATACCAAGATATTTAATCTTTGAGCTACTCCAAGCAAAACCAGTAGCAGAGAAAAGATGGGGGAGACAGGACGAGGTGAGAGGGAGAATTTCAGTTTTGTCCGAGTTAATCTTATAACCTGAAACCGAAGAAAAGGAGTTAAACTCGGATAACAAGGGGGGTATGGAAGATTCTGGATCAGAAATAAACAATAAGATATCATCTGCATAGGCGGAAAGCTTCAATTGATTAGTGCCGTATGGGAAACCAGAAATAGAAGTGTTATTGCGAATGGGAGATAAAAAGGGTTCAAGAGTCAAGACAAAAAGAAGTGGGGAGAGAGGACAACCTTGGCGAACACCCCTCTGAAGATTAAAAGATGGAGAAAGTTGTCCATTCACAAGTACCGAGGCCTTGGGAGCAGAATATAGGAGAGAGATAAGGGATATAAATTTGGGACCAAAGCCATGCCAACGCAATGAAGCAAACAAAAAAGACCAATCAACCCTGTCAAAGGCCTTTTCTGCATCAACAGAAATAGCAGCAAGAGGGGTTGAAAGTGAGGAAGCTTTATTTAGGACGTTAAGAAAAAGGCGAGAGTTGTCCGATGTAAGTCTACCTTTAACGAAGCCACATTGTTCTTTGCCAATGACATGAGGCATAAGAGGATCTAAGCGCATTGCTAGTAATTTGGCAAACATTTTATAGTCTACATTGACTAACGAGATCAGGCGGTAATTTTTACATAGTTGATGATCGCGACCTTCTTTGGGGATCAGACAAATGGTAGCATCTTGAAAAGTACCTTCTGCCTTGCCGGATGAGTAAAATGATTGAAAGAGGGTTAAAAGTTTAGGTAATAAAATATCTGAAAAGTGCAGCTAAAATTCCACAGGAAAGCCGTCAGGGCCAGGGGTTTTACCTTTAGTAAGAGAGGTCAAGGCTGTAGAAAGCTCATGTAATGAGAGGTCAAGTTCAAGATCCGGAAAGTTAAGATGAGAATTAGACGGTTTAGTAAGTCTCTCAAAATAATTCTGAATAAGAGAAGGAGTGGGAGGACATTCTGGGGTGTAAAGTTGCTGATAAAACAATTGAAATTGCTCAAGGCTTTCCTTGTCCTTATAGAGAAGAGCGCCGTCAGAAGAGTAAATAGAGTCAATAAGAGAGCGTTCCTTACGGGATTTAAGATAGTTAGCCAAGAGTTTACCAGATTTATTGCGACCTCCATAGTACCTTGCACTACTGCGAAGAAGAATTGAAGAAGCATTGTCAGTAGTTAATTTATTGAATTCCAGCTTTGCTCGTAAGAGATCCGGTGACATAAATTTAGCTGAAGAGGTGTAAAACTGATGCTCCAAAAATGTTATATGTGCCAGGGAGGATTTCCGCATTTGAAGAAACTGTTTCTTTTTCCGAGAAACAAAGTCAATAATGAATCCCCTTGCAGAGGCTTTAAAGAAGTCCCAAAGAGTATGGGGAGAAATACTAGGATCACAGTTGAAGAGAAAGAATTCCTCAACAAAAGAGCGAAAAGAGGAGGAGAAATCGGGATCAGTAAGAAGTACGCTATTAAAGCGCCACCGGGAGGGTTTAGGACGCGGTGGGAGCAGGTCGAGATCTGTTACAAGGGGAGCGTGGTCCGAAATGACAATAGGTTCAATAGAAGAAGACAACACATTATGAGATAATGCTTTCGAAAGAAAAATATAGTCGAGGCGAGAAAAAGATGAGTGAGGAGGAGAGAAGAAAGATTAGTCCAATGTGTCAGGGTGTGCAAGATGCCAAGAATCAATAAGGTGTGATTGTGAAATGGTATTAAGAAATTGTTTGTGAGGTTTGTGTGGTGTGAAACGGACTGTGGATTTACGGTCAAGGAATGGGTCAACAATCTGGTTGCAATCGCCACCTAAAATAAATGATACATCCTTATATTGGACACACTTCTTTGTAATTAAAGGCCAAAAAGAACAATCTGGTTGTACAGGTCCATAAACATTGAAAACAGTTAAAGGAATAGAGTTCAGTAATAATTTGGCTAATATCCATCGACCCTCAGTGTCCGTCTCCTGAGACAGAACCGTACATTTAAGCCTTTTGTGACAAAGGATAGCAACTCCATTCTTTTTGTTATCAGAGGGTGAAAATAAAACTGTACCCACCCAACTCCTTTTTAACTTAAGAGACTCAACATCATTAAGGTGGGTTTCTTGCAAAAGAACTATATCTGGGTTATAGGAAGCTAAATGGGAAAGAACTCTCTGACGCTTAATAGGGTTAATGAAACCTTTTACATTCCAAGTAACAACTTTGAATTAACAAATAACATAGAATTAAGTAGGACAGAAAAAGTGAAAAAGAAGCATGTGCAAAAGACAAGCCGAAAAAGAGAAAAATAGGAAGAATATCGAGAAAACAGGATGAAAAAGAGGAGTGAGGGGTAAAGAGAAATGAAGGAGAACCGGAATTGATCAACCAGTAAAGGGGAGAGAAAAGGAAACAGGAAAAAAAAGAGATTACAAGGAGAGACAGTACATATCCCAAAGGGATGACTGAAGTAAACATACCTGAGGGGAGTACGAAATAGGACAACGGGGAGATGGCGACACTCAACAAGACAGATCCCCCAAGACGGGAGACCAGACCGGATCGCACCCGGACAAAGAACATAACCGAAGAGCCAGGTGGAGAGGAAATCGATACATCTAGATAAATAAATAAAGAATGAGTGACATTTGAGAACATAGAGACATACAATGAAGATCAAAGGGTGAGAATTCAAGAGCGACACACAATAAAAAGAAATGAGGTAGTGGAGAA
Source organism: Triturus cristatus (assembly GCF_964204655.1). Taxonomy (NCBI): domain Eukaryota; kingdom Metazoa; phylum Chordata; class Amphibia; order Caudata; family Salamandridae; genus Triturus; species Triturus cristatus. Next base: position 874,114,273 of record NC_140582.1, on the reverse strand, counting down.
CAGAGAAGTCAAAAAGGATTACTGAAGAACAAAATCTAGACACAATTATTAAACAAAACAAAGGAAAGAAGGAAATTGTAGTTAGATAAAAGAGAATTGGGAAAAGTATGATTTTACAATCTAATACTAAAAGACTAACAAATGGAAACAAAGATAGAAACATAAATGGGTGACCTGTAAGGGAAGCAAAAGTTAGACATATTCAGGAAATCTGCAGGGATGAGAAAAAGTTAAACAATGAGCCACAGGAAGAGGAAGAGGTCTCCATAGCAGAATTCGAACGAATATGAATGAAATTTTTGAATTCAGCAGGATCCTGGAAGGTCCATGTCTGATTTTGGTGAGTGACTTTGAAAGTACATGGGTGAAACAAACCATATCTAGCACCAAGAGATCTTAAAGGAGCTTGTAGAGATAAAAATTCCTTCCGACGAGAGGCAGTAGCGGTCGAAACATCTTGAGAAAGAAACACTCTCTGACCCAACCAGGAGACCTGACGCTTGGCTCTGGCTGCTGAGAGAACGGAGAGAAGATCTGTGAATTTCAAAAAAAGAATAAGGACTCCCCTTGGCTTGGTTGATGTGGATGAACGAGGACCAAGTCTATGGGCTCTCTGAATATTAAGAGAGGTGGTGGATGGCATATCCAAAAGCTTCGGAAGAAAGGAGGAGAAAAAGAGCACAGGATCGTCCCCCTCCAAAGACTCGGGCAAACCATAAATACGAAGGTTATTCCTCCTATTTCTGTTTTCCAATTCCTCCGTATGCTGTTGAAGCGCTAAAACAGACTTTTCCAAAGAGAAGACCCGTTGGGATGTAGATTGAAGATTCGAAATCTGTCGCTCCACAGATGTCACTCTGTTATGCATGGACGACCATTTCTCTTCAAGAAACTGCATTTTATTGTTGGTCTCCTCTACAAACGGCCGAAGAGCACGAATTTCCTCTAAAAGCATCTCCATGGAGATAGGGGATGGCGGCTTCTCTGATGAGGAGGAGTCTTGTTTCAGATGCTTAGAAGATGTTGACGGAGGAGAGGATTTGATCGAAAGCGGCTGTGCTGAGGAGGAACGAGGAAGAGATACTCCCGCCATTGGTGTTGCTTTGGGAGAAGAGTCCGTTGTTGAATGAGGTGAGGACGTTGTCACAGGAGAGCTCCCCGAAGGAATAAAGACAAATTTTGGATTGCGTAACTTGCCCATAGAAAGTTAATCACACATAACCATGGAGTAAATAAGAAGACGACTGTAAAGGGAGACCAGAATATGAAGGCGCCCACTCACATGTAATACGACAGCAATGACCATAGGAGAGCAGGGGAAGTGGCTAAAGAGACATTCCAAGAACAGTCAAGGCAGTCCATTTACATTAGGAAAGAAAAAGGCGACGTCTGATGTGAAGAAAATTGCTGAGGGAGCAATGTCCAAAAACCTGAGCAAAATAAGATATCCATATAGGGGCAAGCAAGTGCAGGTCTATACGAAAATGAGGAGTGCATAATTAGTGTCCAACCTCTTCATGAACGGTCAGGTCAGAGGTAATGTTGAACGTAACCGGAGGGGAGACATAAAAACATAAGACGAAATCCACAGTTGGAGGATTACCTCATTCCTGCAGTGTGAAGAAACAGAAGCAACAAGGCAGCCATAGGGCAGGTCAGCGTCCAAAAAGATGGTATATTAGCTTCCAGGTAGCAAAGGACACCAAAAAAGGCCAGTGTGAGGCAAAATAAGGCAAGCCAGTAACAAGCGCGAGCATCGCGCATTAAACAAAATGGCAGCCGCTCTGAGGAGAGAGCGATCGCGGCAAAAATAAAGGCAGTCTGGCCATGGAAATGAGGAAAAAAGCGCTCACCAGAAGCGCGCTGTACTCCAGAGGCAGAATCCGATTTAAGAAGTGCTTGTCATTTCGTCAAAATGGAACCGGCATGAAAGATAAGCTCCGGTGCGCCGGAGGTCCGGCGTCAGGCAGCCATCTTTGTCGGCGCCGTGACCACCATTATTCTTGAGTTCTGATTTGCTAATTAATTCAGCGAACAGCCTCCAGAAACCACCCTCCCCTCCAGCAATGACAGCCAGCCCACCATCACCACCTGTACACCAGTCACCACCGAAGACATCACTGAGACCATGAAAAGCACCCACTCATGAGCCCCCATGGACCCCTGCCTGCGTCACATCTTCCACAGAGCTGCCATCGCGCCCAAACTACGTCACACAATCAACGCCACCTTAGAAGCCCACAACTTACCCGATGACTGTCAATGGGCTGAACTCAAGCCCCTCCTCCAGAAACCCTCGGCCAACCCGACAGACCTAAAAAACTACCATCCCACCTCGCTTCTTTCCTTCACAGCCAAAGTCACCAAGATGTTCGTCAATGCACAACTGACCACCACCTTCATCAAAGAGAACGGCATACTCAACTCCTCCCAGTCCGGGTTCCACAGCAACCATAGCTCTGAGACTGCCCTCCTTGCCACTACCAATGACATCCGCATGGTACTCAACCAGGAACACACCGCGGCCCTTATCCTGCTAGACCTCTCCGCTGCCTTCGACACCGTCTCCCACCTCATTCTTGCAACCGGACTCCACGACGCTGGCATTCAAGGACTCGCCCTCGACTGGATCCGCTCATTCTCACCGGCAGAACCCAACGGATCAGACTCCCACCCTTCCTCTCCGAACCACTGAAATCAACTGCGGTGTACCCCAAGGATCATCACTCAGCCCCACGCTCTTCAACATCTACATGGGCCCCCCTTGCCGCCATCGTCAGTCAGCATGGGCTCAGCATATTATCCTACACCGACGACACACAGCTCATCCTCTCCCTCACGAAGAACCTCGAAGACACCAGACTCAGCTTCCAAGAAGGAATGAAAGACAGTGCAGTCTGGATGAACGACAGCTGCCTTAAAGTGAACACTGAGAAGACAGCGGTCCTCTTCTTTGGACCCCCCCACAACGTGGAACAGCTCCTGGTGGCCCTCGGAAACCTACCCACTGCGACGAACCACGCCCGTAACCTCGGCATCATTCTAGACTCCTTCCTCACCATGACTCACCAGGTCAATGCCGTCACCTCCACCTGCTTCAACTCCGCAATACCTTCAAGTGGATCCCACCCGAAGCCAGAAAAACCATCTCCCATGCACTTATTACCAACAAACTGGACTACAGAAACTCCCTCTACGCTGGAATCAACAAATCCCTGCTACAGAAACTCCAGACCATCAAAAATACCACTGCCAGACTTGTCCTCGGGACACCCCACGACAAGAGCACATGTCCCAACACCTGCAAGACCTCCACTGACTGAGGGAGACATGAAAGAATGGAAGGTAACTTAAAAGAAAGGAAATGGTACATTAGTGAAAGGGTGGGTGGGTGAAAGGTACACAGGTTAGTAAAAGGATGGATGGGTGAAAGGATGGTTTGAAGAAAGGGTTGCTATTCAGTGGGTGGAAAATAGATTGGACATTTTGGTGGAAGACTGGATGGAAGAAACCAAAACTTAATCATGGTAGCTATGGGTGAATTAGAATGAAAGGATGAATTATTATTCGAATTGTTTGGATTTATAAGCAAGGCAGCACTTTTTCTCATGAGGAGTATGCTGCTCACCTACTTTGATTACTTGGTTTATGTAGGGTTATCAATATCGTTCAAAGCTATGATTCTAAGTGGGGGTTATTTATCTTTATTCTTCGTTCTCCACCCTTGACTTGCTGTATTTATTAAGTGAGCCAGATCAATCCTACCTAACGTTCACCATCTTCCTTCCCCACCCATGGTATTTTTGACAACTATGACCAAAGAGCATTATGGGTCAATCAATTAGTGACTGAAGTGTTGGCCTTGCACTGTGTGTCTGCTTCAGTTAATGTGGCATTTACAATGTTTTCAACGCATTGCAAACCGAACACACAAGATGTGTCCTCCCTTCACCCACTTAGTCACCTCTAAGTACTTCACTCCTTTATTTTTTCCTAAGTTCTTCCGTCCCAGCCTACCAAATTGAAAAATCCATTCTTGGCATGTGCCACATTTTATGTGATACCAATGTGAAGTGATTTTAGAATATATTTCATGGTTTCCCATAACAGACTTAATTTACACTTGTTCAGATTATTCGCTTTCTATTTGTACCATGACTGAATGAGCCAAAGATGATGAATCAATGATCCGTTCAGTGGCCACTGTATTACATATATAAAACGTGCTCTACCCTACCTGTCTAATGCCTCTACCCTACCCCCTGCAGTAGAGAAAATCAAGTTTTCTTTCCTTGGTTAATGCGCAGCAAATGAATTTGTTGGAAACACGTGGTGGCGGGTGAGGCCACAGAGTAAAGTGGGAGTAAGTGCATGATTTGATGTCAAGTTTGGTGTATTGGATACACAGTGACAAATGTGACAAATAAAATCTATATAGCCCATTCCTTTACCTGTAGTGTAGTCCATTAGATTAACTTTCCTCAATATCTAGTTACGGCAGACAGGATAATATATTAATATATGCATTTCATATGTGAGGTGTGTGACATATTATCCTATTTATTATTCATCTGCCTCTTTGGAGACAGGGCAGAAAGAGAAATGCATTTGGTGAAGACCAGGGCCATTGGAATTAAAAATAGATAGTTGTTAACTGCAGCTGCAGACAGTAGCAAACTAGCCTAGCCGCTGGCTAGCAATGAGCATTTTAGCACCAAACACAACTTTACTCCATATAGTGCATAATCCCATACTCATTATGAGAAGTCATTTATTATTCAACTCAAACTGTCTGACTATGTTTATAGTTACTTGAAAAGCCTTTACTAGAAAAAAAAATACGAATCAAATAACTGTTTTTTAATCCTGTGATGTTATTCTCTGCCTATTAATACTTTTCTGCCTCATAGTCAGTGCTTTTTTGAGTTTGGCAATATGTGTGGGTGAAACATAAAATTGGCCTTCGGACTCTCCTAATCATAATGGCATCAAATAAATGTCAATGGCCCTATGGGACCAGCAATGTAATGCTACTGTGCCACCCAGTAATTTAAAATAATTGTTTGCACAGAGCAATATTTACAATTTGTCTTTTTTGTTTTTCTCTATATAGCTGCTCCTCATGGTCCAGCTGGACCACCAAACAGGCAGGAGATAGTGGCCTGTTTGTGCCTGCAGAGGTTGGAGCATATCCAGCTGGAATACCGGTGGCGGATGCTTCTGGAAAAGGAGAAAGATGAAATTCATGCCCTGTGCAGCCAGTCCCCTACATCATTCAGCCTTTCTGCACTCCCATTGCCGGTGCCGCAGCCAGCCAATTGCTGCCACCCCCCACCACACTGGCAACAGGCCATTGCTGTGCCTCATCCTGCAGCGGCTGGACACTATCAAGGGCCAGCTCACCATGATGAAGCAGAGCCTGGACCAGCACTGGACCGACATCTATAATGCCCTCTTCTAGCCCTTTTTAAAATGTGTTTTTGGGTGCGATGGATTTGTTGTTTGCTGGGGCTGGGTGGAGATTGTGGGAAGGGATTTGGGACTGGAGAGACTTTTTCTTGGATATTTTTAGTTTTGGGAATCTGTCAGTTTTGTTTGGAGAGAGGGGTGGGCATGTTGTGTGGGTGAAAAGGGTGGGTTTCTGTAAATAAATAAAGGGGACAAATATTTTATTCAATGTAACTATATGCCTGAAGTAGTTTTGTTTACTGTTACTTTACACTGCTGCCTTCAAGTAGTTTTACACACCCTGTTTATATGCTTGTTACTTAAGAGAGAGTGTAGCACTTATTTATAGACTCTAGACTTACACTTCTCTAACTATCTAGGCCATTATGGGGACTGCTGACATGATGACCTATATTGTGTACAACTTTCTAGATAAACAACAGTAGCAGTTAGTTACTCTAAGTAAAATTTCATCCATACTAGTTGTCTTACCTGAATATACATGCAGCAATAACAGAGTAGGCATCACAACTTTACAAGCGAGGTCCCACTTCCACCAAGGTGAGCTCCAACTGCAGGATTGATCTGAATGATTGATTAATTATCCATCGTAGGCAACTAAATGGAAGTAGAAAGACTGAGTTAGTGGTTTATATATTTTTCAAAGATTTACAAAGAATTGACACCATTTGAGTACTACGTGATGACACTAAGAATGCCCGATTGTGCTAAAATAGAAAAAACAGCAATGCTAGAAAGTTTTGGCTAATGTGGAGCTAGCAGTATTCTTGGTGAAATCCTTGAGTTATAAAAAATGGACTCAAAGTCTGAAGTATACAAGCTTAGGTTAGGAGTTCATGATTAGGCAACACAAGGCCTGAATGATGATGCTGACGAGTGATGTTCGTCATTCTATATCTAAAATATGGATCATTTTTAATCAACAGGTTGAAAATGGGATGGTCAGGACTACTGCTCAGAATATTCTACCAGTAAGGTGGTGTTTGGGGGAAGAAGGTTAGGGGTTTGATGAATGGATGGGTAAGTCGATTTGGGGGAAGGTTTGCAAAAGACAAACACTACAACACAAGGACAACATTCATCTGGGCTATAAGCAGCAGCTAATCATTCACCATCAATCTGTTGTTAGAAGGAAACAAAGGAATGAGTATTACAGAGTACAGATAAATGCACTGCAAACAGTCCTTCTGCCCCAGAGACACAAGTTACCTGATATCTAAATGTTCTGTCTTCTAAGTTGGTAAGTGAACTCACCCACCCACTTCTCTTAGTTAATATGATTGTTAAAGGAAACCTTATACTGTATTGCAAATAAGGGTGGTACATCTGCACTCTCCTCTGAAATGTCTACTCTTTGGGGCCTGTCTGCACTAGTCAGGTAGGTAAGCAGGAGTGTTTTTGAGCTCTGTATAGCTTTTGCCTTTTTTTCGTGAAAGAGAAGAAAGCCTGTGAATAATAAAAGAGAAACTGCATTTTAGAGTCAAAAAGAGGACAGAAGGAAGGTAATCTTCATAAGGAATGTACCAAGAATAATCATAGACAGAGCAAGCAAACACAAAAGGGGAATCAGAGTTTCACTTTTGCCACAAATCCAACACACACACACACAGAGCAACTTTTCACAATGCACCTCTCTATTCTACACAGCTGAGTGCTAGGCCTCAGACTCTTGATTTATCTTTGAACCAAAGTCGATACTTGATAACTTCTTGCTTCTAGCTGTTGATGAGGTAGTCCTGCAGCTCCCACCATGAGTTCTTCCATGATCCTCCTCCTGACTCAGAGAAATGCCGTCCCACACCAGTCATCATCATCATGAATTATAATGACCCTAGCAAGACAGACGTGGAGTGCACTCGTGTTGAAGAACAAGTAGAGAAACAGAATTGCAGTATTTTGCATAGGTTTTTGTTGTTTAACTAAAGTGGCTGTTCTGGTCTCTGAAGAACCAGAAAAAAAGGAGAACACCCGGCAATTAAATCTGGCTAAGTGTGAAAGGGCTGATCACCTACAGGGAAAATAAAATGAGCATCCATCAATCAAGCCCCAAACAATGCAAATCAATAATCATCTAAAGAAATTTCCACATTACCATTCATCACACCCTCCCTCACTTTCAGCTATCACATCAATCCTCACCCACAGTCACTTAATTATCTGATCACTTATTGGTGCAATGTTTACCTGTTCCACTCCGAGCACGGTGGTAGGTACAGTTTCTCCCCTTCAATGACCGCAAACAGATTGGAGATTGGCAGTCATGTAAATAAAACGATTGTCTGGGGCATCCATCATAGACGATAAAAAAAACAGAAGGATCATAGGAGCAGACCATACATGTTAATTGAGTTTTGCGAAGGTTCAACCAACTCCAGGGGAAGAATGATCGCCTACTCTCACGCCCCCAAACATTGCAAATCAGTCATCTCATGCAAGTTTCCACATTACGGTTCAACACTGTCTGCCACCACATGAATCATCAATCAACCTAAATCATCACTCAAGCAATCAGCCACCTACTATTGCATTAGTTGAAGTTACCTCTTTCTGTCTAAGCACAGGTAGTTTAGGTATTAATCAATCAATCAATCAGGGTACTTGTAAAGCGCGCTACTTACCCGTGAGGGTCCCAAGGTGCTGAGGGGTGGGGGGGTACCGCTACTGCTCGAAGAGCCAGGTCTTGAGGAGTCTTCTGAAGCCGTCTTAGGTATTCAATCATCTTTGATTGAGTGCAGTGGCACTTACTGGAAGCACCTGGTGGGCTAGTTGGCCCCCAGGGTCCCTCAGGAATGAAGGTGAATTATTTCCCCAACATAAAATGCGCCAAAGGGCGTGTTTGCACACGTTAACTCAGGCCCCGTCCCCTCCCTTCACCACTGTGTAAACATGCCCTGTGGCCGTTTTAAGTTGGGAGATTAAGTTCCCTTGAATCCTGAGGGTCCCTAGGGGCAAAATAGCCCACTAGGTATGTCCAGTAAGCGCCATTGCAGAGAGGTGTAAAAAGAGGCACAGCCTGCACCACCTCTCTGCAACGCAGAGAAGTGGTGCTTACTGGAAGCACCTGGTGGGCTAGTTGGCCCCCAGGGTGCCTCAGGATTGAAAGGGAATTATTTCCCCAACTTAAAACGAGCCACAGGGCGCGTTTGCACACGTCACCTCAGGCCCAATCCCCTCCCTTCACCACTGTGTAAACACGCCCTGTGGCCATTCTAAGTTGAGAGATTAAGTCCCCTTGAATCCTAAGGGTCCCTAGGGGAAAACTAGCCTACTAGGTACCTCCAGTAAGCGCCACAGAGCTGCATTGCAGAGAGGTGTAAAAAGGGGCAAGGCCTCAGAACACCTGTCTGCAACGCAGCTACCTGGCACATACTGGAGATACCTGTTGGGCTAGTTGGCCCTCAGGGACCCTCAGTATTGAAGGGGAATTAATTCCCCAACTTACAACTGGCCAGGAGGCGCGATTGCAGAGTGCTGCAAGGAGGGGGCGTGGCCTCCGGCGCGATGCCGGTCTTTTATTTATTTAATTTTTTTAGGAAGGAGGGCAGTGTGGCCCCCTTTCTTTTTCTAATTTATTGGCCATGGGAACACCTTTCCCCAGGGCCTGCCCCCTAATTATTATTATTTTTTTTTTTATTTGGAAGAGGGCCGAGTGGCCCTCCTCCCAAGGCCATAATCGGCCCCAAGGACCCCAACCCGGCCTTTTAAAAAAAAAAAAAATTATTTAGGAGGGGAACTGTGTTGCCCCCCTCCTCACCACTTATGGCCCAGGGGACCCGAGGCCGGCCTTTGTTTTTTATTATTTTAAAAAATATATATTTATAGAAACACCTAGGACATGCTGGACAAACCGTATGTGCCTATCACCATGACGATTTGCGTGATATTCATTAAAAGTCGACTATGCATACAATGAATCCACGTGGAATGTATTTACACCACTAGTGAAGCTCTGACATGTCTGACGCCCTAGCGTGCCTAATCCCGGCGCCCCCGCCGGTGGATAGTCTCCAAGTAGACACCCTTGTCGTTTATTTATACAAACATGGGTAGCTATTAACAGGCACATTTAATACACACGCACACCTAGCCATTCAAAGGGGATTCAACAAAGATTCGACCAAAACCATGCAAGAAACCCCCCTCACGTTTAATAAAACACACATCCACCGCCGGATGTGTAATACTTTTTATTTTACACTCTGGAAAGGAGACGAACCTCACTTGAGAGTCACAGCGCGCTCCTGGCTGAGCCCAATGCTGTGTTCCACCCACCAGTGCCCGCCGAGTGCCACACACCTCTGTGTTGTATTCCACAAGCTAGCTCGTATGCTATGACACTCTCTAGGCCATGTGCACTGTAAAACCACCCTGTGAATATGTCATGCCACACTTGCCTTCGCACGGGTTATAGTGCCCCATCTAATGTACCTTCCTCGATGCCTATGTTATAATGCACAGCGCTATGCCATACGTATTACAATCTGGGATCCATATCTTTGTCACAGTGCATATGCAACGTTACACTCTCCAGCACATATTTTATATTACAACTTTAGAGACCAGTTAGGTTACACAACACTGACCTGTGCATATTACACTCCAAGGCGCATTTCGCATAGCACGCGCTAGTATCTGTGCTATCTCGCGCTCTCCAATGAATCTGTCATTGCACACAATGTATTGCATATAATATTTCACGGCCCGGTTCATCTTATATCACACTTTTTGGTGCATAGTTTATACCATACACTATATCTAGTTTTCATTTTCAATCGTGCTCTCAGGACTATGTTTTATATAACACTGCGTTCACCTACCCTTTTCATGGGCATTGCATTTTGCGATGGGGGGTGGAGGGTCAGGGGGTGTTTCTGCCAAGTGAGCCCAGAGTCACAGTCAAAAACGTCCTCTTCTTCTTGAATAAAAGTGAGATTATGCTGCATACTTGTTCATATTTTAAGTAGTTTGCACAGACACACATTTTAAAAACAATAAAGTTCCTAATATCCACCTTCTCTGAACAGTTAGCTTGCTGCCCCATCCACCTCCTCCCTATCCTCTGTTGTTTGAATCCATGGACTAGCCTCCTCCCTCCTGCCATGCATGGTCTGATGTGCTGCCACTGCCCTCCATTTAGCATGATGTACCAGTCCAATCCTCCAGCCCTCCATTGCCCAATTACATGCCCCATCATTGACCTCCTGCTTAGCCTCTGTGCTTAGCTTGCTGCCCCTATTCTCCTTCCCCCTGCCCTCTGATGTCTTTGTGCATGCCCCTGCTCGATCCTTTTTGCCCACCATGTTCCATGGACCTGCCACTCCTATCTACTCTGAGTGTTCTGTTTAGCTGCCACTCCCCTCTCACCTGCCTTGCATTGTCAGATGACTGTAACCTGTCTCTGCCACCTCCACCCTGCCTGTCCACATGCCATGCCCCTATCCCCTTCCTCCTGTCCTCCATGGTCCATTTTACTGCCACACCCTTTTGCCCTCCCTGGTCTGTTGTGCTGTAACTGCTCCTCCTGCCTGCCCCGCGCGGTCTGTTGTGAGGCCCCTTCCCCTGAACTCTCTTGTCTGTGCCCAGGTCCTGACCCTCCCTTCTATCCTCCATGGTCCTTTGGGCATGCTCCTGCACCCTCCTTCTTGCTCTTCATAGCCATTGTGCTGCCACTAACCCTCCCGCTTGCCATGCATGGTCTTCTGTGCTGCCACGGCCCCTCCCACCTTTCCTGTGTGGTCAGCTAGCTGCCCCTGACTCCCTGCCACCTTCCTTCCATGGTCTGTGTGTATGCCATCATAGTCTCACTGTTGCTCTCCATGGTGTGTCTTGCTTCTAGTGCCCATCCAGCCTGACCTCCATAGTCATCTTGCTGCTCCTGCCCTGCCCCCTTGCCCCCAGCCGTCTGTTTCCATCTGCAGACCCCTATTCCCTCCCTCCTGGCTTGTCTGTTCCATTGTAATGCCCCTGACCCTTCCCTCCTGCCCTTTATGGTCTGTTATGCTGCAACTTTCTCTCCTGTCTGTCCATTATGGTCAGCTAGCTACCATTGCCTCTTTCCCCTCTGTTCTCTGTTGTCCATGTGCATGGTCCTGTCCCCTCCCTATTGCTTTCTACGGATTGAGAGCTGCACTTCCGTCCCGCATGCCCTGTGTGGTGTATTGTGCTGCTGCAAACCCTGATGCCTGCCCTGTAGGGTCAGTTTGGTGCACCTCTCCATGTCCCTCCTGTCCTCTGTTATCCAAGTCCATCTCCCTACCCCAGTTCCTCCTGCCTTCCATGATCCAACGTACCATACTTGCAAACATTTTGAACTTGGTAAGAGGGAGATTTTGAAAAAAACAGGGGTATTGATTTTCCCCTTTGAGTTAGATTGAAAAAGAGGAGATTGTAGACAGGAGACAGAGCTTAAAAACATTGGACGTTTCCTGGCTCAATCGGGTCTGTTGGCATGTACGGTTGTACTACCACTGCCTCTTCCTTCTGCCCACAATGGTTTATTATATTGCCACAGCCTCTATTGCCAGTCCTGTATTGTTGGTTTGTTGCCTCTGCCCCCCTTTCCACTGCCCTCCATAGTCTGTTGTGCTGCCACTGCTCTTCCTGCCTGCCCAGTGTGGTCAAATTGTTGCCTCTGCACACTCCTACCTGCCTTCAATTTTCAGAGTCTGTGCCCCTGGCCTCTGCCTCTCAACAGTATCCTAATGAACAACTAGATTGCTAACATTCTATATTTATTACAAAAGTGTGGAACACCTGACGTCATCTTCATGTAATCAAAACTGTAATACCTAGAGCATTTCCTTTAGAAATTACATATATGAGAGGGTCTTATTTGCATCAAAATTATGGTTAGTGCTCTAAAAAACTAAAATGAGGACATATTGTCTGAGTTTTCAAATAGCGACAAAGCGCTTTTAAATTATTTGTTATCTTTATGTTTTTTTATCCAGTTGACCACTTGATTAAATGTTGCACTTAGGGGAGAGGGTGGGGTGTTACTTCCAGAGCTGCAGACTTTGCAACTGGGGAACCAGGCTGGAGTTTCTGCTTCAGCTCGACATTCTGTAATTCTGGTCAAATCACCTAATCTCCCGATGTCTACAACCAAAATGAATTTGTTCTTGTGTGATGTAACCAATGCTCAAGTCTGCACTATATAAAACTGCAAAAACACAAAAAATAAAAAGTGTTTTGCACACTTCAGTCATTGGGCTACGTGTGGGCTACATCTGAGTGATATTTGGGCTGCATTTGGGCTCTTTTGTCTTTGGTGGCCATCTTGGGAGATTTATTTGTTAGAAAGTTTCCTAATTTCCTCATTTACTGCAGTCTCCTCAGTAGAAAATGCTTTCAGTTTTTTACATTGATTCCATCAAGAAGTTATTCAGATATGTCACACATTTGCCATAAATTCTGAATGTTAGCACTCTAGTTGCTCATTAGATCACTGTGGTAAAGCTACTGCTCACCACGGAAGTCTGCTGCTGGTATTAAAAGTGCATGTTTCAGTCTGCATGTCAGAATTTTTAATGAAATTGAAGAGGATTTGAAAAGTCACTCAAAATGTGCCCTAATTTTTCTTTCTTCAGCTCTAATCATAATTTCTATGGCACAATGAACCCCCTCATTGTGTTCCTTTTTAAATTAAATGTTTTAAGTGTTACCAGTTTATTCCAATCAAGATGGCTTTAGGTGTGCCATACTTTTGTCATAAGTAAGACAGTAGGCGCTCTAGTTGTTCTTAAGAACACTGTGGGTCATTCTGTCATTGTGCTTTACTTGGGCTACATCTGCATGATATGCATGCTACATTTGGGCTCTTTTGTCTCTGATGGCCATCATGGGGACATTTGTTATGAAGTATCCTAATTTCCTCATTTACTGCAGTCTCCTCAGTAGGAAATATTTTCAGTTTTTTACTTTGGTTCCATCAAGAAGGCATTCAGATGTGTCACGCATTTGCCATAAATTCTGAATGTTAGCACTCTAGCTGCTCATTAGATCACTGTAGTAAAGCTACTGCTCACCAGGGAAGTTTGCTGCTGGTATGCAAAGTGCATGTTTCAGTCTGCATGTCAGAATTTGTTTATGAAATAGAAGAGGATTTGAGAAGTCAAAATGTGCCCTAATTTTTCTTTGTGCAGCACTAATCATAATTTCTATGGCAAAATGAACCCCCTCATTTTGTTCCTTTGCAAATTAAATGTTTTAAGTGTTACCTCTTTATTCCAATCAAGATGGCTTCAGGTGTGCCATACTTTTGTCATAAGTTAGACTGTTAGCGCTCTAGTTGTTCTTTAGAACACTCTGGGACATTCTGTCATTGGGCTATACTTGGGCTACATCTGGGTGATATTTGTGCTACATTTGGGCTCTTTTGTCTCTTGTGGCCATCTTGGGAGACTTAAGTGTTATGAAGATTCCTAATTTCCTCATTTACTACAGTCTCCTCAGTAGGAAATACTTTCAGTTTGTTTGCTTTGATTCCATCAAGAAGGCATTCAGATGTGTCACACATTTGCCATAAATTCAGAATGTTAGCACTGTAGTTGCTCATTAGATCACTGTAGTAAAGCTACTGCTCACCAGGGAAGTCTACTGCTATTATTGAAAGTGCATGTTCGTGAGATCTGATTGGCTGTCAGTACTTCATCCAAGAAGTGTTGGCAGCCATCTTGGGACCAATATACATGATAGCACCTCATTAAAAAGCATTGCAGTTAATAGAAGGTTTTAAGACTTTAGTTACATTATAAATCATTTGTTGATGGTACCATACTCATTTTAGGAATTGTGGTGTGTTCTAAGGTGATTTTACCATGTGAAAAAGCCTTCTGCTGTGATATCATGAATCATGTTTGAGAGAAAACTATTTTCTAATGCTTTTCCCACAGAGGTTTGGAAGGTGATCTATAAGCTAAATGTTCGCAAGTATGGTACATTGGATCATGGAAGGCAGGAGGAATTGGGGTAGGGACATGGACTCGGATAACAGAGGACAGGAGGGACATGGAGAGGAGCACCAAACTGACCCAACAGAGAACAGAGGGGAAAGAGGCAATGGTAGCTAGCTGACCATAATGGACAGACAGGAGTGAAAGCTGCAGCATAACAGACCATAGAGGGCAGGAGGGACGGATCAGGGGCATTACAATGGAACAGACAAGCCATGAGGGGTCTGCACATGGAAACAGAGGGATGGAGGCAAGGGAGCAGGGCAAAAGCAGCAAGATGACTGATATACGTGAATGACTTGATTGGGTGCTCTCGGGTTCACTATAATATGTAGATCATATTGATGAATCCAACCCAGGATTGGTGGACCATCAACGGCAACATATACCTTCCCTTTAATTGACCTTCCTTCAAAATAAATATCTGCATCGAAGTACCCCAACAAATCTATCCTCTCTCCTTGGTAACCAGTTGGAGAGATATCACTCTCCTTTAAAGACGTATCACCCCACTCGCCTCTGAATAAAGGCTCAGGAATTATTGTGTGTCTTGAACCCGTATCAACCATCAAGGTAACCTTACGGTTATTGATCACAAACTCTGTTTTTGGTCGCTCTTCTCTTTTCTCATTACAGCTATATATACAATCATCCTCCAGACTCAATATTTTATCTTTTTCACGCTTTAACTCCATGGGTTCATCTTCGACAATGGCTACACTAGCATTCCCCTTAGTCCTACACATCCTTGAGAAATGTCCCAACCTCCCACACTTGAGACACTCTTTGTTATTCGCAAAACAGAATTTTGCATCAGAATTATGGTTACTACTACCACATCTGGAACACCCTCTGTTGCTGGGGTTTTTCCCAAAGTTGCTCTTCTTTAAGGGATTCTTCCCTTTATATCTCATCGCACCCACAGCCTCTTCATAACCTGATTCACACTCCATCTTTGTTTTCTCAGTCACCACTGAAATAGCACTCTGTTGTGGACTGCATTTTTCTAACTCTTTCATACACTTCTCGGATTCCTCCACCACTTTGGCTAAATCTATAGCCACTTTCAATGACGGATTCTTAGCCGCCCACAGCCTCTCCTGTATCTTTCTATTGTTGCACTGCACTATGAGTTGATCCCGTATCAACTCATCACTCATTGCCCCAAAGTTACACTTGATAGATAACTCCCTAAGGCGTGCAACAAAGTCATCTATCGATTCTTCCGTGCGCTGTTTATGAGTATAAAATTTATATCTATTCATTACGAGGTTCTCTTCTTTACCAAACCTCACTTCCAGTCTTGTTACAGCCTCCTTGTACTCATTAGGAATAGGTTGCCCACTAGCTTGCAACGCTTGAGGAAGGTACTGAAATTCTCGTTGTCCCTCCTTGCCAAGAGCACTCAGAAGAAGTGCTTTTTTCCGTTTAGCAGCAAAATCCTGACCATCCAAGGCGTCCAAGTAATTTTCGAACATGCGTATCCAATCTTCCCAAGAGATTGATGGTGCCCCTGGTTCGCTAAGAAACTGAGGTGGTAAGGTCACATTGACTTGTTGATTTGCTTGCTGAGACATGCCGTCGTCAATGTGGACAAGGGTGAAGAAATAATGTCTTTGAAGATTTTGTCACAGACCACCCAAAATTATTACACACCTCACTTTAGAATACACCAAAACAGTATTTTACATATGTCTATGGGTGTAACCGTACACCCTACTCTCGTAAAGTACTCTTTGCCAACACCTTTTTTTTTTTAATATTGAGTTGCTAGTTGCTAGTTAGCTGCTTCTTTTTGCATTTAATTTAATTATCTTGGGACCCTCTTATTGGCTCCTCGCTATGCGTGCGAAATGTCCTTCGTTTTTTCTGGGTACAGGCTTCTAATTTCGTTTCCTTCGATATTGTTCGATATTGTTTCTGTCCCAATCCAAGATGGCCGCTAGTTAGCGCGAGACTATGACGTTGCGCAACCTCGCAGTGTCTCTGACTCAGACGCGAAGTGCTGCTGCTAGGCAACGCTCAATGAGAGAGTTCGCGCCCCTTAGCATTGTTTACGCATTAAGCTGATCGCCTAGCAACGCTTGAAGTTATTGCGTGCTCGCGCTGTTACGTAGAGCTACGCCGCTGCTTGGTTGCGCTTCAACAAAAGATTCGACCAACTCACGGTTCATCGAGTGACGTCAGTTTAACTCGCAAATGTCACCAAATCGCCTCTTTCACTGAGAAATGTTCGGTTTCAGAGCATCACTCCCTCATGCCATTCGCATTGCTCCGCACGTCGTGAATTCTTTTTGGTCGTTGTCGCTCGTTGTCCATCCGCTCCGTAAAAATCTATGGATTTGCTCCCACGTCCGGTCTGCAACTCAACTCGTCGCCAAATTGATATAAGTGAATATCATAGGAAAGATGCAGGAGCCTCTTCAGTATTAAGCAGGATCTTTATTACAGAGCATGGACAAAGCGTACACCACAACCGCTGACCGGACACCAACTGCCCCAGCTAGAATTCCCCCTGCAGCAACACGCTAGTACTAAGAACCCCATAAGCGTTCTAGGATCAGAACTGGGAAAGGACACAGAGGAAGGGGTTGCAGAACACTAGAAGCAAGGTAAGTACAAACATAGCTAATAAGTATTTACAACAATGACCATGGAGGTCAGGCAGGATGGGCACTAGAAGCAAGACACACCATGGAGAGCAAGAGTGAGACTATGATGGCATGCACACAGACCATGGAGGGAAGGTGGGAGGGGGTCAGGGGCAGCTAGCTGACCACACAGGGAAGGTGTGAGGGGCTGTGGCAGCACAGAAGACCATGCATGGCTAGCAGGAGGGTTAGTGGCAGCACAATGGCTAAGATGGGCAAGAAGGAGGGTGCAGGGGCATGCACAAAGGACCATGGAGGATATAAGGGAGGGTCAGGACCTGGGCACAGACAAGAGAGTTCAGGGGAAGGGGCCTCACAACAGACCACGCGGGGCAGTCAGGAGGAGCAGTTGCAGCACAACAGACCAGGGAGGGCAGAGGAGTGTGGCAGTAAAATGGACCATGGAGGACAGGAGGAAGGGGATAGGGGCATGGAATGTAGACAGGCAGGGTGGAGGTGGCAGGGACAGGTTACAGTCATCTGACAATGCTAGGCAGGTGGGTGAGGAGTGGCAGCTCAACAGAACACTCAGTTTAGATAGGAGTGGCAGGTCCATGGAACATAGTGGGTAAAAAGGATGGAGCAGGGGCATGCACAAAGACATCGGAGGGCAGGGGGAAGGAGAATAGGGGCAGCAAGCTACGCACAGAGGCTAAGCAGGAGGTCAATGATGGGGCATAGAATTGGGCAATGGAGGGCAGGAGGAGTTGACTGGTACATCATGCTAAATGGAGGGCAGTGGCAGCACATCAGACCATGCATGGCAGGAGGGAGGAGGCTAGTCCATGGATTCAGACAACAGAGGATAGGGAGGAGGTGGATGGGGCAGTAAGCTAACTGTTAAGAGAAGGCGGGTATTAGGAACTTTATTGTTTTTAAAATGTGTGTCTGTGCGAACTACTTAAAATATGAACAAGTATGCAGCATAATCTTACTTTTATTCAGGAAGAAGAGGACGTTTGTGACTGTGACTCCGGGCTCACTTGGCAGAAACACCCCCTGACCCTCCACCCCCATCGCAAAATGTAATGCCCGTGAAAAGGGTAGGTGAACGCAATGTTATACAGAATATAGTCCTGAGAGCACGATTGAAAATGAAAACTAGATCTAGTGTATTATATAAACTATGCACCAAAAAGTGTGATATAAGATGAACCGGGGCGTGAAATATAATATGCACTACATTGTGCGCAATGACAGATTCATTGGAGAGCGCAAGATAGCACAGGTACTAGCACGTGCTATGCGATATGCACCTTGGAGTGCAATATGCACAAGGCGGTGTTGTGTAACCTAACTAGTCTCCAAAGTTGCAATACAAAATATGTGCTGGGGAGTGTAACGTTGCATATGCACTGTGACAAAGATATGGATCCCAGATTGTAATATGTATGGCATAGTGCTGTGCGTTATAACATTGGCTTCGAGGAAGGCACGTTAGATGGGGCAATATAACCTGTGCAAAGGCAAGTGTGGCATGACATATTCACGGTTTGGTGTTACAGTGCACATGGGCTAGAGGGTGTCATAGCATGCGGACTTGCTGGTGGAATACAACACAGAGGTGTGTGGCACTCGGCGGGGACTGGTGGGTGTAACACAACATTGGGCTCAGCATGGAGCGCACTGTGACTATCAAGTGAGGTTTGTCTCCTTTCCAGAGAGCAAAAATAAAAAGTATTACACATCCAGCAGTGGATGTGTGTTTTATTAACCGTGAGGGGGGTTTCTTGCATAGTTTTGGTCGAATTTTTGTCGAATCCCCTTTGAATGGCTTGGTGTGCGTGTGTATTAAATGTGCCCGTCAATAGCTACCCATGTTTGTATAAATAAAAGACAAGGGCGCCTACTTGGAGAGTACCCACCAGCAGGGGCGCCGGGATTAGGCTTGGTAGGGTGTCAGACACGTCAGAGCATCACTAGCGGTGTAAATACATTCCACGTGGATTCATTGTATGCATAGTCGCCTTGTAATGAATATCACGCAAATCGTCATGGTGATAGGTGCGTACGGTTTGTCCAGCATATCCTAGGTGTTTCTATAAATAAATTTTAAAAAATAATAGAAAACAAAGGCCAGCCCCGGGGGATGGGGTCCCCGGGGCCATAAGTGGCCTGAGGAGGGGGGGCCACACGTCCCCCTTCCCAAAAATATGTTTAAAAAAAAAAAAATTAGGGGGCAGGCCCAGGGGTATGGGGTCCCCATGGCTAATAAATTAGAAAAAGAAGGGGGGCCACACAGCCCTCCTTCTTAAAAAATAAAAATAAATAAAAGACCGGCATCGTGCCGGAGGCCACGCCCCCTCCTTGCAGCACTCTGCAAACGCGCCCCCTGGCGAGTTGTAAGTTGGGGAATTAATTCCCCTTCAATTCTGAGGGTCCCTGAGGGCCAACTAGCCCATCAGGTATCTCCAGTATGCGCCAGGGAGCTGTGTTGCAGACAGGTGTTCTGAGGCTATGCCCCTTTTTACACCTGTCTACAACGCAGCTCTGTGGCACTTACTGGAGGTACCTTGAGGGCTAGTTTGACCCTAGGGACCCTTAGGATTCAAGGGGACTTAATCTCTCAACTTAGAATGGCCACAGGGCGTGTTTACACAGTGGTGAAGGGAGGGGACGGGGCCTGAGGTGACATGTGCAAACACGCCCTGTGGCGCGTTTTAAGTTGGCAAAATAATTCCATTTCAATCCTAAGGGACCCTGGGGGCTAACTAGCCCACCAGGTGATTCCAGTAAGCGCCACTGCGCTGCGTTGCAGAGAGGTGGTGCAGGCCGTGCCCCTTTTTCCACCTCTCTGCAATGGCGCTTACTGGACGTACCTAGTGGGCTATCTTGACCCTAGTGACACTCAGGATTCATGGGGACTTAATCTCCCAACTTAAAACGGCCACAGGGTGTGTTTACACAGTGGGGAAGGGAGGGGACAGGGCCTGAGGTGACGTGTGCAAACACTCCCTATGGCGCGTTTTAAGTTGGGGAAATAATTCCCCTTCAATCCTGAGGGGCCCCAGGGGGCTAACCAGCCCACCAGGTGCTTCCAGTAAGCGCCACTGCGCTGCCTTGCAGAGAGGTGGTCCAGGCCGTGCCACTTTTTACACCTCTCTGCAACGCAGCTCTGTGGCGCCTACTGGAGGTACCTAGTGGGCTAGTTGGACCCTAGGGACCCTCAGGATTCAAATGAACTTAATCTCCCAACTAAAAACGGCCACATGGCATGTTTACACAGTGGTGATGGGAGGGGACGGGGCCTGAGGTGACGTGTGCAAACACGCCCTTTGGCGCATTTTAAGTTGGGGAAATAATTCACCTTCAATCCTGAGGGACCCTGGGGTCCAACTAGCCCACCAGGTGCTTCCAGTAAGCGCCACTGCACTGCATTGCAGAGAGGTGGTCTAGGCCATGCCCCTTTTTTACATCTCTCTGCAACGCAGCTCTGTGGTGCTTACTGGAGGTACCTAGTGGGCTAGTTGGACCCTAGGGACCCTCAGGACTCAAGGGGACTAAATCTCCCAACTTAAAACAGCCACAGGGCGTGTTTACACAGTGAGGAAGGTAGGGGATGGGGCCTGAGATGGCGTGTGCAAACACGCCCTGTGGTGCATTTTAAGAGGTAGTTTTAATCCCCCTGCCCTATTATATACTAGGGTCTTACAGAGGAGGTCATGCTAATCACAGGGGGACCCCAACGCATAGTGTTCCTAGTGTATGTAGTTGTTTTCACTGTATTCTAAGTGTCTTTTAACATAGCACTGGCTCTAGGACTGGTTAGTCAGACTCAGTTACCACCAGTATCTGTCTGAAAAAGTTGAGGTTGCAGGATGATTTTGCAACAAGGCTTCTTTCTGCTCTTCTGTTTGTTCTTTGTGCACGTTATCCTTCTTCCTGCAATTTTCTTCGTCTTTGAGATTTTCTGTTGCTTCTTTCTGCATTTTTTTTCTTTTGTCCGTTTTTTCTTCTTTCTTCACATGTCCTATCTCTGTAGGCATAGTTAGAAATTAGCATTTAAAAAACCCTTGAAATTCACTGAAAAAACCATAGGTTTCAGGCACGTTGTAGTTAGGAATTAGCATTTAAAAAACCTTAGAAATTCACTGAGAAAACCATAGGTTTCAGGGGCGTTATAGTTAGCTGTACTTTTAACTCGTACAAAGCCACTGAAATTCCCCTGTTATAGTTAGTTCAGCTAACTATAACTCGCACGCCCGCAATGCACTGCTGATGACGTCACATATTACATCACTCATGACATGGTCAGTGACATCACTCATGACATCACTGATGACATCTCAAATGACATCACTGATGACATCATCCTTGTGATAGAGTGGCAGACCTCCTCTCACCCTAATATAACCTTTGATACACACATTCAAAAATAGAAACTAAAATGTTCAAAACAATGGACCTACCAATACCAGTTACAACAACCTATTCAGTAATTCTAAGATCCACATACACATCCACTCATTCACCAACAGTCCTATACAGTCACTCATACATGTACTCACTCATCATATGTACTCATACACCTATACATCCTGTTCCACAACGCCACTCATCCATAGAGTTACTCACACACATAGTCACTAATGCTAATAAAGAATCAAACATCCATTTATTTGCATATACAGTTCTACACACACACCACACTTACTTCTACAGAAGCTTACACATACTTAGTCTTTTAAACAATCACTTATAGAAACACATACTTATTCATACAGGAACTCTTCCAATCTCTCACTCTCACATATACTCACTTATATACACCAATAGTCACATATACTAGTTTAAAACATATGTAGTTACTCATAAAGACACTATTGAGACAGTCATTCACTCCCTAACACACCCATACACACACTCATCCACCCATACAGTCCTGCACACATGCTGTCTTCAACACATACAGTGAGTCACTCATTCATGAATCTATGCCCTACGTCATAACCCCCACCGAACCATACAGACACTGAGACACTCATACTGATACTCAAAAAACCAACTAATAACCTATATAGACACTCATGTAGCTACTCACCAACCCATGCAGCCACTTATACACAAAGTGAGAGACTGATACAGATATTTGCATATTTAAACATTACTCACTAAGCCATGAATTCACTAAGATACACTTAATCAGTCAGTTATACAATAAATTTTTTTAAAAAAATTATCCATTTAGACACTTATATACCCATGTATTCTTCCATCGACCTTGAGATATACATATATGAAACAAATTTAATTTTCAGAAAAACACACATTCACTGGATGATGTCATCAGTGATGTCATTTGAGATGTCATCAGTGATGTCATGAGTGATGTCACTGACCATGTCATGAGTGATGTAATATGTGACATCATCAGCAGTGCATTGCGGGCACGCGAGTTATAGTTAGCTGAGCTAACTATAACGGGGGAATTTCAATGGTTTTGTACGAGTGAAAAGTCCAGCTAACTATAACGCCCCTGAAACCTATGTTTTATTCAGTGAATTTCCACGGTCCCCATCATAGTGTATAGGCCCCAGGGGATGGGGTCCCCGGGGAGAATAGAAATTAGTGGTAGGAGCCAATTTATTTTTACGTAAAAATTTGGAGTCGCGACTCCAGCGCGGCGTGTGTGACTCCCAGCACGGCCCCATGGTGTGAACACGCCTGGTGCGTGACTCCCAGCACGGCCCTCTGGTGTAAACGTGCTGGGTGCGCGACTCCAAAACACGCTGACGTGACTCCTAGCAAAAAAAAATGTTATATTTTTTTAATATAAATCTATGTTATATGTTTCGATCTTGGGTGGCTTTAAAAAGAGCCCTTGTGTTTATTGCGAGATTTTGGTACCTACAAGTAAGTACCTATGCAGAGTCTAAAGTTGTTGAGAGAGACTCTATTAATGTCTTCTGTGAAATGTACACCATCTCTCCTATACATGCCATCCATATTAAAACGCAGATTGTTGTTGTAAATGGCCCCATCCTATAATCTCTGAGATAAGCAGAAACAGCTTTATTGACATGTTTCCTAGCTTTCTCAATCTGTGGACAAAAATGATTGGACCAGTTCCATTTCTGTCTTTGGCATATGTTAGAATTGACAAAGACAGTTTGGGGGAAAAGTAACATCAATTCGGCAAAGGTGTCATTCATTAGCATTTCCAGACCTACCCCAGTCAATGTGCCTAGGTCATTGCCACCACAGTGCACAATTATGTGGTCAGATTGTTGGAGATGTAAAAAGGATTTTACCAATGGCATTAATCTGTGCCACTTTAATCCTTTCTGTCCAATCCATTTAATGTCTACATTTGGCAAACCTAGGTCTTTGACAATGCCTCTGTTTTCAGCATACCGTTTGGACCAGAAAATATAGCTGTGTCCCACAATCCACACTCTAAGCATCTTGAAGGGAAGTCTGGATGAACTCAGAAAATGTCTGCATGTGAAGTAGGCAGTTTGTATAATACGATCTTTCTAAAATGGTGGACAAGATGCAGTTTTTAAAAAAGAAGAGAAATGATTGGCTGTTTGAGAACATTATACACTGAAAAATAGGGTGCATGGTTCTGGATTTAAAAGCATGTTTCTTATTCGTTAGTAAAACGTTTTTGAAAGATACATTAGATAAGATAAGCTGATATTTTGAAAAGTCAAGCACACTTGGTGTTTGAATTTGCAACATTGTGTGCTGAACTTGTGACCTGTGTGTTCAGTTGAGTGTTCCATGAACTGTTACTATGATAACAGGCATTAAGCAGAATGGGGGTAGGGTTGAAAGTTATGTCAATTGGAAAGGGTTGAAATGTGTAATCAATAGAAATGTGTGTTAGCTTTTGAATTAATGTGGGAAGCAATGTGATTTGATATTTACATGTATATGTGTGCAGAATGAGAGGGAAAGTTTGCCATTTTTTGGTTTTGCTAAGAGCAATGCACTACAGACATTGTGTGCATTAGAAAATCTGGTGTGTGATTCAGATACTTCATAATCTACAAATCAATTTGAAAGGTGAGTTATTAATTTGTGAAGTGTTGTATGTGGTGGCTTTGTTTTTAATCACCTAACCCCTTCTAGACTACTGAGTCTCTGCTGCTAAAGTCCAGGGAATAGTCTTGCTTGTCTAGAATCACACTGTGAGTCTGTGTCCACTTGTGCATCCATTGTAACAGAAGCATGTGGTTATTTAATCTCTTTGCTGACACATAACTGCTTAAAAACCTATCCTGTTGCCAACTATTAGAAGTATTAGAACCCAGTCACTGCTTATGCGTTTGCAGAATGTTTCAGGCATTCACAGAAGGAGTGCTGTAGTCAAATGTGTAGAATGTATGTGATCACCTAACCCCTTCCAGACTAGTGAGTCTCTTCCGCTAAAGTCCAGGGAATAATCTTGCTTATCTAGAATCACACTGTGAGTCTGTGTCCACTTGTGCACCCATTGTGACAGAAGCATGTGGTTACTTAATCTCTTTGCTGACACATAACTGCTTAAAAATCTATCCTGTTGTCAACTATTAGTAGTATTACAACTCAGTCACGGCATATGCATTTGCAGAATGATTCAGGCATTCAGACAAGCAGTTAAGAAGTAAAATGTGAAGATTGTATGCGGTCGCCTAACCCCTTCCAGACTACTGAGTCTCTTCTGCTAATGTCCAGGAATAGTCGTGCTTGTCTAGAATCACACTGTGAGTCTGTGTCCACTTGTGCATCCATTGTGACAGAAGCATGTGGTTAATTAATCTCTTTGCTGACACATAACTGCTTAAAAACCTATCCTGTTGTCAACTATTAGTAGTATTAGAACCCAGTCACTGCTTATGCATTTGCAGAATGATTCAGGCATTCACAGAAGGAGTGCTGTAGTCAAATGTGTAGAATGTATGCGGTCACCTAACCCCTTCCAGACTAGTGAATCTCTTCTGCTTAAGTCCAGGGAATAAAGTCTTGCTTGTCTAGAATCACACTGTGAGTCTGTGTCCACTTGTGCATCCATTGTGACAGAAGCATGTGGTTACTTAATCTCTTTGCTGACACATAACTGCTTAAAACCCTATCCTGTTGTCTATTATTAGTAGTATCAGATCCCAGTCATTGGTTATGCATTTGCAGAATAGTTCAGGCATTCACACAAGCAGTGCTGTAGTCAAATGTGTAGAATGTATGCGGTCACCTAACCCCTTCCAGACTAGTGGGTCTCTTCTGCTAAAGTCCAGTGAATAGTCTTGCTTGTCTAGAATCACACTGTGAGTCACATCAGGCCCCATCCCCTCCCTTCACAACTGTGTAAACACGCCCTATAGCCTTTTTATGTTGGGAGATTAAGTCACCTTGAATCCTGAGGGTCCCTAGAGTCTAACTAGCCCACCAGGTATGTCCAGAAAGCGCCACAGAGCTGAGTTGCAGAGAGATTTAAAAAGGGGCACGGCCAAGTCCACCTCTCTAGAACAGTGACATTATTTTATTAGGTAGTCAAGTATCAAAACAATGCCTGAAACAACAAAACTAGAACAGCTACAATATTCTGTGCAGTGTGTATGCAGACTTCTAATCACTTACATAGAATTGATACACTCACTTAAATACTCAGTAACTAAGCAGTCTAGTAAATCTTCTGTCTGACCTAAGCACTTGTCCATTTACTCATTCAGCACTATGTATGTATCCTATCACTTTGCCAAAACCTAATCATTTAGAAATGTATCTTGCACTCTCTTTGCAGTACTGAAATTATTCTAGTAATTTCTTATATACTTAAAGTTTGGCCTAGCCAATAACCCTAGCACAAGTGAATTTCTTTACATACTATGCATGCAGACTAGCAACAAGCTACAATGTATTAATACACTCTTCAAAATACCCAGTTAATACCTATGTCGTGTTGGAATCCCTCTGTCATAGGATCCCATGTGACCTAGAAAAAAATGTGATTGGTTCATAACATTTCCCATTGTACTTATTGAAGGAGCACAACCATTTCAATCATTGTTGTTGGAGCATCTTTGGAGAGATATCTCTGTGCTTACCTCTTGTCACTCTCATGCAATTCTTCAATCAACCAACCAGCAATATATTCTTATTCTATCAGTCTGCCAATACCTAAGCACTTATGGCGCAGATTTAGAAGCAGCCTGTACCAACAATACGTCACTTTTTGTAACATACTGATGGCGCCAGACACTCCTTCATATTTACAAGGAGAGCAAAAGGCACCCTGCGTAGCTTTTCTTCTCCTTGTAAATATGACCTCTTCATACACAGCACTTTGCATTGAAAGGGCGTTTCAGAGGTGATGCTGTGGATGTTCCCACGCAACACTCATAGAACAAAGACACATCTCCAGATTTATCAGAAATCATAAATCTGGAGATGTGTGTGAATGCTGCACCATCCTCCAGTTGGTGTAGCAAGGCACAACAAGGAGAATTGTTTTCATTTCTCCTCATTTTTTCTCTTTCAATGTATGCTACATTGCACAGCATACATTGAAAGAGGGAAATGTCTTTACTGATTGTTTTTGTGAAGGAAGGTGTGCATTCTGGAACAAAAACAATCTCCCCACAACACAGACATGCTTGCACCATGGTGCAAGGATGCCTGTGTCGCTGTATGTCTGCAGTTTGTGTAGCAGTGCAGAGGGAAGCATAGAGTTGCAACATATTTATGTACATATGTCGCATCCCTGTGCTTCGGAAGTACCACAGCACAGTGCAGCTAAAGAGCTTACACTGTCACGCTGCAGCACTTCCTTATAGTTCTGCACTTACACATTCACCATACACCACTAATACATTCTTTCAGTCAATTATGCTCTACACATACATTCAACCAAACTTTCACACATTATCATACAAATATAGTTCTTGTTTTAACCAGAGAAGTTAGTTCTGAAAAAAACATTTTTTTTCTTCTTTTTTTCTTTTATAATTTATTTGTATTTTTCTGAACACGTTTGTAATTTTTATGGTGTTTTTTAAAAATAAAATAAAAAAAAAGAATGAAAAAAACAGGAAACTTCAGGAATTATGTGGCTTTCCAAAAAAACAAAGCAAACAGAAAACTAGCAACGATGGTTCCATTGCGCAGCACAAACTGCTTCGACAGACTGCGTCCCAACAAAAGAAATAAGTATGTTGCACTTCACGCAGTGCTGTTTAAGAAAAGCAAATTCAGGGCGTATTTCGGGTGGTGGTGCAGCTGTTGATGCTCCAGAAGTACTAGGTACTGCAGGTGGAGTTTTCCTTTTTGCTCTTCTACACTCCTCCCGAGCCAGATTTACCGGATGTATGGACTTTAGGTGTTAATACATGGAAGCAGTCCCACAAGAATATTTCTTTTCAGCACTACCTCTAGATAAGACTCGCTGACAAATCCGGCAGGTGACCTTAGTGGCATTTACTTTCTTCTGCCCTTCTGGAAAACTGAAGAATTTACATACTATCGACTCTGGCCTTTGAGGACGTGGAGCTGCTGGCAAATATTCTTCAGAAGAATGTTCCTCTTCCTCTTGCTGCTGTCCTGAAGCCATGTTCTTTCTTTTTGAAAAACACCCCAAAAAAATGGTGAAATTAGGGTTCTTCAGTGCACAGAGATGACTCTCCAAAGATGCTCAAAGAAGAATGATTGAAATGGGTGGGGTCCTTCAATAGTTACAATGGGAAGTGTTATGAACCAATCAAATCTTTTTTTTTCAGGTCACATGGGATCCGCGCACCCAGAGCTTATGAAGCACACACCTGACGCGAATTCGCGAAAATATATTTAAAAGTAATATAACTTTATTACAAATAGAAATATATTATTTTTATGAATATCTTAGATAATATCTAGCCATAATATGTATATTAAAGACACATATATATCATTTTAGAACATAAAAATGCTTGCGGGAGTCGTGCACCCAGCGCACCCCACATATGAAGTCATGCGGGGCCTTCCACCGCGCAAGCGTCGTGTACAGTAATGCGCATGTGTCGCGATTTAGCAGGAGCCATGCATCAGTCGCATACCTATCGCGCACAACACGTAATATTATATGTATATCACGTAACTGGAAAACACGCAGCCGTCGCACACCATACGTGGATCCTTCACAACTTTTCCAATATGGCGGCTGTAATACACACACCCATCGTGTTAGGTACGCTTAGGGTGCGTGACTTCAAAATGTCTTTTTTTTAAAAAAAAGAAAATGATATAAATATATTAAAATTAAAAATAAAAAATGAAAATTACAGTATATTTCATTTAGAAAAAACAATTTTTAAACAATTTTCAGAAAAGTATATAACATTGTTTAATAAATAATATATTGAAAAATTAACAGTTTAAAAAATCTTCAAATTGTGTACAAAAAACATAGGTATAACTACTTTTATAATTAAAAATTAGCATTTAAAAAACCTTTGCAATTCACTGAAAAAAACATAGGTTTCAGACACGTTATAGTTAGGAATGAGCATTTAAAAAACCCTTAGAAATTCACTGAAAAAACCATTAGATTTCAGACACGTTATAGTTAGGAATTAGCATTTGAAAAACCTTAGAAATTCACTGACAAAAACATAGGCTTCAGGGGTGTTATAGTGAGCTGGAAATTTCACTCGTACAAAACCATAGAAATTCCTCCGTTATAGTTAGTGATGTCATTTGAAATGTCATCAGTGATGTCATCAGTGATGTCACTGACCATGTCATGAATGATGTAATATGTGACATCATCAGCAGTGTATAGCGGGAGCGCGAGTTACAGTTAGCAGAACTAACTATAACAGAGGAATTTCTATGGTTTTGTACAAGTGAAATGTCCAGCTAACTATAACACCCCTGAAACCTATGTTTTTTTTATGTCAATTTCTAAGGTTTTTTAAATGCTAATTCCTAACTATAACATGCCTGAAACCTATGGTTTTTTCAGTGAATATATATATATATGTGTGTGTGACTAATAAAAAAGCTGGGGCAGCATAAATCTGACACAAAAATGATCCTCTAGCTATTTTCTTTGTCAAAGATAGTTCAAAAAGATTTTTTTTAAGTTCTATGGGGAAACTGGCATACTTAGCAGAGTCCTAATACTTGGGTAGTTCACCCAGAAGTTGGTCAGCGAACACATTTGGTTCAATTTCGGATCAATCACCCTTCTCCTCCTGTGCTGCTGTTTCAGGAAGGGGGTAACATGACAACCCAGATACTTTATTGCCAGTATGCTGAGCTCTGGCCATTGGTGTATCTTCCCATGCCAATACATCAATGGATTTTGATCAACATAGACCTCTTTTGAATCATCCAGATACTCCTGGAAGCTCCTGTGGCTGGTCATTGGTACTGCCATTTGCTCAAACTATTTTGCCATCGCCTCTGCACTGGACTTGAGCCTTGCCAATTGAAACCAATACAATGCAGAGGTTGGGTCCAGTCCTTCTGTTGCTGTTGTTGCCGGTGTTCTGGTTGATGTTGTTGTTGGCTTCTGTGACTGCCCTCTCTGGAAGTTTAAGGTGACACACCAGAACTGCAGGGTAGAACTCAAAGTTCAAGTCATTCTTCTTCCAAATCTTTGGCTTGCTCTACAATCCACCTGTTGTATTTTAAATCATCCCCTTCAAAAAAGGAATACAAGTGGGCAGAATTATTTTGTACCATGGATCAAGTAGTGTGGCACAGATGTACTCTTTGTACTCAATAATGTAATGTTGCAGCCTTATATTAGAAGCCATGCAAAGGACTGAGGTCTCAACCAAGGCATGTGCTTCTGTGTTTTCATTCACACCTGTGGGGCCAAACATTTCAGACACCTTCTTTACCTGGTTGTGTAGGAGATGCAAAAACAGGATAGCTTGGCCCATCGTACTATCCTCCTTGCTAACTTCCCCTTTGAAAAACCTTAAAAGGGAGTAGCATCTGTGTCAGGCATTTGACTAGATCCGATTTGTCCGCATCCATTGTCATAGCTTTCCCAACTGCATCCCCTCCTCTTTGAATAACATAGTCATTGATCTGTTTGTACTGCTCAAACAGACGATGCAATATGTAAAAGGTGCAGTTCCAAGGTGTTGGCACCTCCTTCATCAGAGTTTTAACTGGTGCTCTATTATTACGCTGAATTACCTGCAGTTGCTTCCAGGCTTTAAAATAATGGCTGAAATGAGTGCAGATTATTCTGCAGGTTGTCAGTATGTTGCTGACTATGTCTTTCTTTTTGAGAAAGTCTTGCACAACCAGGTTGATGCAATGGGCCAAACACAGGACCCTGAAATAACCTCAGTCTGTAGATGCTAGTGGTAAACTCAATGTGCCACTAGCATCTACTGTTGGTGGGAAAGACACTGTATGCTGTGGTGTTTCCATCTCACGCTGAGTCTCTTGTGCCATTGTGAAGTTGCTGAGGTGGGTGAACCTGCTGGAACATTACTGAGGACAGGGCTGCTTTGTGTGAAGATGTCACCCTCTTCTTCATCAATTTCCACTGTGATTTTCCCTGGCTCTCCCCACTACCACAACCACGTTCAGCAATTTTTTCAAGGTTTTCCTCCAACTTTATTGTTTGGTGTTTTACATATGGGTCGTCTGGCCTCCAGTACCATAATGTGTACCAGGCTTACCTCGATGAACATTTATGTGGCAAATGGTGCATCGCAATATGCACCCCCTATTTGCTAACTGTAAAAAAGTCCCAACCTGTGGAGAAGAACCTTTTTACTGTGCCACTGCCAATGCCTGAAGAAGAACTGGAGGTAGGTGGGCATGTCAAGCTAGACCACTGAACTTGTCAGCTCCCCCCAGTGCAGCTCCACCTGTAAGTGCTGCCATGAGAGACTTGTGCTCTCCATTTTGTGCTGTAGGTTTGAGGCCCTCCTCCACCCGCAGGCTCCTGGCTACACCTCATTCCTTGTGATCCAGTGGGAGACCACTCTGCTCTTCTGCTGTTCCACCTCCCTTGGCTTTCTTCTGTGCCCTCTTTTTCTCTTTTGCTCTCTCTTTGCTCTTTTTCCCCTCTTTTTCTTTTTTTGCTCTCTCTTTGAACTTTTGCTCTCTCTAAGCCTTTTGTTTTTCCCTCTTGTTTTTGTGCTCTTCTGCCACTGCTGCCCCCATTACCTCGTCCTCCAGCTGTCCTTCCCGCTCCCCCCATGACCCATACTTAATGGTGGCTGCTGCACAACAAGGAGAGCTAGACCACTAACCTGGTTTGCTCTCTTCTGTGCAGCCCCACCAGTAAGTGATGCCCTGATAGCCTTGTGCTCTCCATTTTATGTTGTAGGTTCAAGGCCCTCATCCACCTGCAGGCTCCTGCCTGCACCTCATCACTGGGGTCCCAGTGGGATAGCACTCTGCTCTTCTGCTGTACCGCCTCCCTTGGTTTTCTACTTTGGCCTCTTTTTCTCTTTTGCTCTCTCTTTGCACTTTTGCTCTCTCTCAGCTTTTTGTTTTTCCTGTTCTTTTTCAAGCTCTCCCACCACTGCTGCCCCCATGACACTCCCCCTTCCAGCGTGTACTTCACGCTCCCGCCCTCCCCCGACCCCTACTTAATGTAGGCTGATGCGGCCGCGACACTGGGGTGCCAAGAACGTTGGCACCCATATGCAACCTGACCGCGACCAGCGCCAGGGACCCTGGTCCTCCGACCCGCCTCTGTTACTACTCAAACACCCTCCGCACACTCTACCACAGATGCAGCGACAACTGGCAGCTTTCAACATCGAGCGACACCCAAGGACCGATCTCCTGCCGACACTGCCCCTTCACCCACTTCCAGACACCAGCAGCAGCACCCAGCCTACCGGATGTCATTGCACACAAACCACTGAACTGCATCCTACTCAATGTGCACTCCCTACACAGGCATGCCACAGAAATTTAGGACCTGCTCAACACCAACATGCCCGACGTCACCTTCCATGCTGAAACCTGGACCAACAGCAACTCTGTGCCCGACCTCACAATCGTCATTCCAGACAGATACAGGATCCTGAGAAACGTCTGCACCATCCACCCAGGAGGAGGCATCACCATCATCCACAAAAGCTCCTTCCGCATGATAACCACTGATCTGGATCACACTACAACCCACATGGAACAATTCTACTTCCAGATCCACACCAATCTCAAAACAACTCTCCACAGAACTCTCATCTACAGGCCACCTGGCCCCAGCGCTCCCTTCACTGACACCATCGCCGTCCTCATCGCACCACACGCCCTTGCCTATACAGACTACATACTCCTAAGAGACCTAAACTTCCACCTGGACAACCATGATGACCCCAACACCACTGCCCTCTTAGAGAACCTTGCCAACATAGAATAAAGCTACTTGTCACCACCTCCGTGCACAGGAGCAGGACATACACTTGACCCCATCTTCACAGGAGGAAACAGCATCTGTTATAGCCACACCGCAGAACTTCTTTGCACGGACCACTACTGCATCTATTTCTCCTTCAGAAAACCCACCGTACTCAAGCATGCGCACCGCCTCCCCTGCAGAAGCTGGAACCAAATCACCGAAGACCAGCTCACCTCTGCCCTCACCAGCACCCCACCTCCAACAATGACAGATGCTAACACCGCAGTACGCAACCTCTGCAATGGATCACTAATTGTGCAGATACATTTGCTCACCTCAAGAGAGCTACAGGGCTACACAACAAGAAAGCAAGCTGGTTCACCCCTGCTTTCCAAGAATCCAAGCGATCCTGCCGATGACTCAAAAAGACATGGAGGAACAGCAAAACAGCAGAAACATGCACCACCGCAGCACACCACAAACTCATCAAATCTATAAAGAAGAACTTCCTCTTAGACAGAATCCTTGGCAATGCCCACAACTCCAAATAACTCTTCTCCATCATCCAGGAATTTGCCAAACCCAGCAGCGAAGCAACAGAAGTCCCCCGCCCCACCAAGACCTCTGCAACAGACTCAGCACCTTTTTTCACCTCAAGATTAAGATGCTGTGTGACAACTTCGACAACCAGGACCTCTGAATCGCTTCAGCCCCTGCCCTCAGCGGCGCGACCCAACAAACGCTACTCACTTGGACCCCACTCACAACAGAAGACACCTTAAAGACCATGAAGAGCATCCACTATGGAGAACCCTCAGACCCCTGTCCTCCCCACATCTTCCACGGAGCTGCCACAGCCATCGCACCTGAACTATGCCAGACGATCGACTGCTCCTTCGAGACAGCCACATTCCCCGATGACTGAAAACATGCAGAATTCAATCCCCTCCTGAAGAAACTCTCCGCAGACCAGACGGACCTCAAGAATTTCAGGCACATCTCACTGCTTCCATTCGCAGCCTTGAAAAGGCCTTCAACATCCAGATAATAAACTTCATCAAAGTCAACAATGTCCTGGACATCTCCCAATCCGGTTCTGCAGCAACCTCAGCATCAAGACCACTCTACTCATTGCCAACGACGACATCTGCACCCTCTTAGACCAGGGCCAAACGTCAGCCCTCATCCTCCTAGACCTCTCAACTGCCTTCGACACCATCTCCCACCGCACTCTTGCCACCAGACTCCACGAAGCCGGCATCCGAGGAAAGGCACTAGAGTGGATATGCTCATTTCTCACAGGCAGAACTCAGCGAGTCAGACTCCCGCCCTACCTCTCAGAACCAACAAAATCCAGATGTGGAGTACCCCAGGGATCTTCCCTCAGCCCCACCCTCTTCAACATCTACATGACCGCCCTCGCAACCATTATCGGAAACCATGAGCTCAACATCATCTCCTACACCGACACTCAGCTCATCCTCTCCTCACCCAACATCACCAGACACAACTTCCAAGAAGAAATGAAAGCTGTTGCCACCCGGATGATGGGCAGCTACCTGGAACTCAGCTCTGAGAAAACAGAAGTCCTCATCCTCAGCTCCATCCCCTCAGCTTGGGACGGCAACTGTGGCCAGCCGCCCTCGGAAACCCCCCCACCCCGACAGACCATGCACGACACCTCAGAACCTCAGAATCATACTGGACTCATCACTCACTATGACCCACCAGATCAACTCCATATCCTTGACCTGCTTCAACACCCTCCGCATACTCTGGAAAATGTTCAGATGGATCCTCTCCACATGCAGAAAAACATTCACACACGCCTTCATCACTAGCAGACTGGACTACGGCAATGCCCTCTATGCCGGAATCAACAAAAAAACCTTTGCAATCTCCAGACCATCTAGAATGCCACAGCCAGACTGATTCTAGACATCCCCCACCACAACCACATCACTCAACACCTCTGTGACCTGCACTGGCTCCTCATCTAAAGAAGAATAACCTTCAAGCTCCTCAGGCACGCATACAAGGCCCTCCAAAACATCAGACCAGCATACCTAAACAACCACCTCTCCTTCCACGCATCCAAAAGAAACCTCCAATCAGCCGATCTCTCTCAGGCCTCTATGCCACATATCTACAAGACCAGAATGGGTGGAAAGTCCTTCTCCTACCTTGTAGCAAAAACCTGGAAAGACCTCCCCCTGCACCTCCAGCAAAGCCCTACACTGCTCCAATTCAGTAAGTTACCTCAAGACCTGGCTCTTCAGATGACCCCAGCACCCTATGGAGCCACCCCCCCAGAATCTTGAGACCCTCGCGGGTGAGTAGCTGTGCTATACAAGCCCTTGATTGATTGACTGATTGATTGATGTCGTTGATTGCCTTTCTGCTTCTCCTAAGGCAGGGGTTGGTGCAGGTCTCAGCTGGGGCTTTGCAAATATAGGAGTTGGTGGTGGTGCTACCTTTGACACATCCCACAGAGCTGGTTAAATAGCAATGTAAGATTCCTCTGTGTCACCTTCCAACATGACTGGCTCATCATCATCATGCTCCTCTTCATCCCCTTCCATAAGTCTAAGTCTTTCTGGAACTTTTCTTTTCCCTTGCCTCTCCTATTGTCTCCTGATCTGTGCCCGGGTTCACTCCATGTCCCTATCATCATCAGAAGTGGTGCTTGGAGAAGATGGTGCAGTAGTGCCCTTCCTTTCTTTTGCTGGAAATCTGGGAAACAATGATTATAAAAGAGGAGGTTCAACTTCTTGCTCGGAAGGAAGCTCAACCTCTTGTTCTGCTCCAATATCAATGCTAGGGGTCTACGAGCATAAAAGGTTGACACCAGATGGCGCAATTATGGAGTGGGACCTGAGCCTGTGTGTCATGCATGTATCAAACCAATGTTAAGAAATGACCAACCCCTTTGGGTCCTTGCAGTGCATAACCAGTATTAAGATGGGGACAGGTGTAGGGTTAAAATAACTACCCTTTATAACTTTACAAATTTGAAATAAAGTGTTTTAATCCCATTCAGATTTCAAAATACGGCCCCCAGGTGTAGCATGCCATGTGTAGATTTCCAAGAGTTTGGTGGAGTGCAGTGTTTGAGAATGTAAACGCTATTAAATAATGCCCTTTACAACTTTACAATTTTATATGGAATGGCTCATTGTCATCATTAATGGTGCGGCGCACCTGAGATTTCAAATGCTATTTATCCAGTGACCAAAGTTGGTATGATCATTATACCGGTAGGAATGGAGCTAGATACATCAGACCATTCTAAGATGGCCGCCAAAATAGCAGACCTTGTGACCTGAGGTTCCGCGCACTGGATGGGCTTTCCCAGCCTGCCCCCGGCGAGTATACCGAACGCTACGTGAGAGGTCCGGTAAGCGGTAGAATGAATGGCGGATTGGCTGTGGGCACATGGGGGTAATCCAGCAGGAGCCTAGCTTTTACTCCCTCCGTGGTCCGGTTATGTGAGTGTCATTTGGAAATATATCGATGCGGGTGACAGTCGAGTAAAATTCCCCGAAGTAGAGGGAAGTAATGGGCCACATTAGGTTCAGCTAATCATGCGTACGCTTGATGGGGCAGTTGCTTATTTATAACCAGGAGAGAAATATGAGTGGGCTTCTCGCCGTCAACGTGGACAGCCAGAGCAGCGAGATGCGCTGAGATCTTCATCCCCGATTTCCAAATTAATGTACTGGGGCTGAACTTAAATGCAAGTACGCTACACCGGTTGCGCACACACTCTGGCCAAATCATTTTTAATTTAATCTAAGGCTCCTGACCCACCACCCCTCCCTCCTCTCGCCCTTAATCGATATTATTTCCGGCAGAGAGACGTGCGCCTAACTAATACAGCTGTTCCTGCTTTCCAAGCCTACTAAGACTTACTCACCGATGAAAACCGCCACTTACGCCCGCAGCCTCCCTGTATCCCAGGAGGGACTGACCGCCTGAGGCCCGCGTTAAGAGCTTGCAGCACCCGCTTCGCGGGTGCCGCTGCGCGGCGCTCAGGTGTGGGGTCGAGGCAGCAGGTCTACACCCAGCATCCAGCACCCGGGAGGAAGAAACAACCGTGTAAGGCAATTGGTGGCGAGTGAAGCAGGGACCACAGAGACCAGGAGCCCCTGCGCCGCACAGGTGTGCACGGCCGCACCCCCAGCAAGCCACGCCCCCGGCCGTCCAAGCGCTGTAGAAAAGCGAATCCTCCCAGAGCACAGTGGGACTTACTCACCGATGAAAACCGCCACTTACGCCCGCAGCCTCCCTGTATCCCAGGAGGGACTGACCGCCTGAGGCCCGCGTTAAGAGCTTGCAGCACCCGCTTCGCGGGTGCCGCTGCGCGGCGCTCAGGTGTGGGGTCGAGGCAGCAGGTCTACACCCAGCATCCAGCACCCGGGAGGAAGAAACAACCGTGTAAGGCAATTGGTGGCGAGTGAAGCAGGGACCACAGAGACCAGGAGCCCCTGCGCCGCACAGGTGTGCACGGCCGCACCCCCAGCAAGCCACGCCCCCGGCCGTCCAAGCGCTGTAGAAAAGCGAATCCTCCCAGAGCACAGTGGGACTTACTCACCGATGAAAACCGCCACTTACGCCCGCAGCCTCCCTGTATCCCAGGAGGGACTGACCACCTGAGGCCCGCGTTAAGAGCTTGCAGCACCCGCTTCGCGGGTGCCGCTGCGCGGCGCTCAGGTGTGGGGTCGAGGCAGCAGGTCTACACCCAGCATCCAGCACCCGGGAGGAAGAAACAACCGTGTAAGGCAATTGGTGGCGAGTGAAGCAGGGACCACAGAGACCAGGAGCCCCTACGCCGCACAGGTGTGCACGGCCGCACCCCCAGCAATCCACGCCCCCGGCCGTCCAAGCGCTGTAGAAAAGCGAATCCTCCCAGAGCACAGTGGGACTTACTCACCGATGAAAACCGCCACTTACGCCCGCAGCCTCCCTGTATCCCAGGAGGGACTGACCGCCTGAGGCCGGCGTTAAGAGCTTGCAGCACCCGCTTCGCGGGTGCCGCTGCGCGGCGCTCAGGTGTGGGGTCGAGGCAGCAGGTCTACACCCAGCATCCAGCACCCGGGAGGAAGAAACAACCGTGTAAGGCAATTGGTGGCGAGTGAAGCAGGGACCACAGAGACCAGGAGCCCCTGCGCCGCACAGGTGTGCACGGCCGCACCCCCAGCAAGCCACGCCCCCGGCCGCAACACCGCCTACAAATAAAGCGCGGTAACGCTTAGCGGGACGCGAGCGGGACGCCGAGCGAAGCCCGGGCAAAGGGCGGGCCCTCTGTGGCCCTCAGGGGCCAGAAGAGGCTGGGCTGGGCCAGCCCCCTAAAATTGCCCTCCCAATAATACACCGCTAATAGTCCCACGACAGTTAGCCGGACCACTGGCTATCCCCTCGACACAACCTATATCTGCCCGTTACCACCCAATATAGTACTCCCCGTAATGAGGAAAACTACCAAGAAAACAAGGATGCCTACCCTAAGATCGAGTACAAAAACCAAATCGGATCATCCATCCCCACTACCGACCTTTACTGCCATCGACAAAATGCTCAAACGGACTATAGGGGCGGTTTCCGATGCCATAGCTAACACCGAGAGAAGAATGTCCTTACCTCCTGTAACTATTATTCAAGATACTCAGGATTCATTGATTAACCTATCAGAAGCTTCCAAAGACTTGGCAGAGGAGATGGATACTAGCCGGCCCATAACCCCACCATCCTTTGTGGACCTTCCTTGTGCCCAGCCACCCGCCGAAATCAGCAGGGATAGACATGGTGCACAAACAAGCACTCAAATAAATACTCATGATAAAGACATATCCTCTGCGGAAATAACGCCGCACAGGGAAGCCCACAAACAAGGGAGGAAAAAAGGTCATGTCAAACCCAGTAATCACAATTTGATCACGCCCATAAACCCATCTACACCGGGAATACCATGCTGGATAACCAACATGGTGGCGGATCCTAAATTAGACCTGGAGCATTCCATCTCGGTGCTGCTAAAACCCCTCATAGCAAAAATAGATAGACTGACTTCACTGGTCAATAACAAGGGGATTAGCCCGAAAACCTATCCTGTGCAGGAACGGGATTTGACAAAACTAAAGGACCCTACACCAAGAAGTTTACCAAGAGATAAGGCCTCTCTAGCAATCAATGGGGGGGATAAGCTAAATAATATCAGTATCACGCAGAAAGGAGCCCAGGAAAAACAAAAGGTCGCCTCTACCCCGCAAGCAGGCAAAAATAAAAACCAAACATCTACGAGCAATAATAATCCTCCATCCGTACTTTTACAAACGTTAGAAAAACATAAGGCCCCAACCCACAAGGTGGTTTCTAAGTCCCCACGGCTTGCCATCGCGACAACCACTGACGATAAGACCACTGCAACATGCTTCAGGACAATCAATCTTCCGCCTGAGGCTCTGCCCCTTGTAGTCGTCCTAACAGGAATTCCCCCTTTAAAGGAGGGTCAACGGGAATCACAGATTGAACTAAAAAATAAATGCATACAGTGGCTGCAAATACATAGACCCTTGCCCCCTAATATCCACGGGGAAATCCTTGCAGTGAGAAGGGGTGAGTGGATTGGCAAAGGTATTAAGACCATCGCAGGGGATATCATTACGGTCAACTTTAGAGACAGGGCGGCTGTTAACTTCATCTGCAATGCCCCCCCGAGTCATACTCGCTCACAAATTCACCCGGTTCGTCTATCCTACTTTTACCCCTTCGCACCTCAAAGGCCCAGGCAGAATATTGGCCCTGACAGAACATCGCATCTGGGTTTCCAACCTGGCCCACCGCAATGGCAAAGGCCAAACCCTGTATTCCCAACTTATGACTCCTCCATTACACAGTACGCCCACTGGAACAGGTTTAGTACACTTGAAGGGGTGGACTGACTGAGATTGGGCCGATCACCTTCAAAAATCAAATATAGGAAGGAGCCAATTCTACCACCAACAGGGATAAAAGATGGAGGCGACCAGGGCCAAATTGAGGCTCTGGATCCTGTGCACACCATAGGAGGCAGCAACACACCATCGTATACTAACCGGGGAAAAGGGGAGGGGATAAACCCCACAATAGACAACTCCCTTTCTACTCACAGAAGAATCGCTACCCCCCACAGGCCGCAACCAAGCCGGGTTGCTGCACCCGCAACGGATAATCAATTAAAGATTTTGCAAGGCGAGGGAAAAAGAACACCCAAGGTCATGATCCATGACAATCTACTAATAGCCACCTGGAACATCGCAGGGCTAGCGGCCAAGTTCGCATCTCAGGACTGGCGCAGCTATATAAGTAAATTCCATATTTTGTGCCTGCAAGAGACCTGGGCCACTGAACCGCACGCTTATAGCCTGGAAGGCTATAAAAGCTTTTTTGTCCCTGCAAAAAAAGCCACCTCGGGGAGAGCAAGTGGGGGGCTCGCGGTCTATGTCAATCTAGACATCAAGGGCACCTGGTCCAACACCAAATGGGCCACACCCAACCTCCAAGTACTAAGGTTCATCTCACCAAGTTTAACATTCCTGCTTATGAACTGGTACAATGCACCGGCTATGACGGACAAGGGAATAGCCATAAATGAATTAGAAAACTGTTTGAGCTCTTTATCCAAGACACCAAATATCACGGATTTAATACTAATGGGAGATTTTAATTGTCACCTTTGTGAGAAACTAATACCCTTCAACAACGACTGGTCAAGATGCACGATCATGAAAGGCCCTCACTTTACCCATTCAATTGAGGGCTGGGATTTAGAAAGACTCATGAAAAGGTACAACCTAATCCAAATCCTAGA
The DNA here is from genome assembly GCF_964204655.1 of Triturus cristatus. NCBI lineage: Eukaryota > Metazoa > Chordata > Amphibia > Caudata > Salamandridae > Triturus > Triturus cristatus. The sequence continues at coordinate 874,074,064 of NC_140582.1, read as the reverse complement.
CCTTGTCACATTTAACGAGAAAGGAGAATTAACTCCAACATTCAAAGGAAGAGGTTGTCACTCTTACATTGACTTTGCACTAGTCTCTCCCAATTTAAAAAGAAGCATCAGTACAATCATTATAGAGGCCAGTAGTTTCAGTGACCATAATCCGGTGATCATTAAAATGGAAGGTTTTGTTTTTTCACTCCAAAAGAGACCTGCCATTACGGAAAGAGTAGTGGACCAGGGCAGAAGAATTAAATGGGCCAAAATTGATGCGGACAGTTTTCACAAAAAACTATTACTCGAAGCCCCAGCAGCAATTGATAAATGTCTTGACCCCTGTGTAACCGGAGCTGAGGTGGTGAAGGCATTTGAAGAAATCGCACAGGTTGTAAATAACTCCTTACACACCCCAGGAGCTAAGAACAAAATGCTCCTAAACCCCCGCTGGTTTGATTCAAATTGTACAAAGGCGCTGAAAAACCTGAAGGATAGCCTTCATGCCCAACCAAGGGACAAAACGAAGGTGGCACGGAACAGAGCTGAATACAAAAAAGCTCTGAAGGCTCGAAAGCAAAGCATACAAAACCAGGCCTGGGAAGACTTAAGGGACGCCGCAGAAAGAAAAGATTCTATTGCCTTCTGGAAAGTGATCAATGCCCCCTTCTTCCAGGACCAAGGGGCTCCTAAAATCATGAATACTATTCTGCCGGAACAATGGCAGAAACACTTCCAGGGCTTATACAACCATTCAAACAAGGAATCCCAGGAGGAGCTGGCGGAGGCCCACCAGCCCGTAAAGCTAAATTTTACCCTGAAGGAGGTCGAACTAGGAATAACCGGGCTCAGCAAAAATAAAGCTGCGGGCCCGGACGGAATTCCATCAGACCTATTCCTAAGTAGACCCGAACTATGGGTTCCGTTACTCATGAGGGTGCTAAACGAGGCAGGGGAGGTAGGCCTCCCCCAGTCCTGGTCAACGGCAACCATAGTCCCCATCTATAAAAAAGGCAACCGTGATGACCCCCAATGCTATCGACCTATTTCCCTCATCGACGTGTCAGCCAAGGTCCTGGGGCGAGTCATCCTATCGAGATTGCAAGATTGGGCAGAGGAGCAACAAATCCTCTCAGAAATCCAATACGGCTTCAGGAAAGGCAGATCTACCACCGATCAATGCCTAAATTTATACCTCCTGATTGCAAAATATACCATCGCCGGGAGGGGGTCTATACACATGGGGTTTATGGACCTTTCAGCGGCCTTTGATCGCGTAAACAGGAGAAAGCTCTGGGCTATGCTAAAGGAGCTAGGTGTGGACCAATCACTAGTCGACACTCTACAAAACCTACACCGGAACACCTCTGCAAGTGTAAGGTACAGTCAGGAAGGCAAAAAGACCGATCCCTTTACCTGCAATAGTGGAGTTAGACAGGGATGCATCCTTGCGCCCTTCCTTTTCTCTATTTACATTAACGCATTGGAAAAGGATCTCCTTAAGCTCCAAGTTGACTCACCCCAAATTGGTCATCGAGCAGTGCCCGTACTACTCAACGCCGATGACGCGGTCCTGCTCTCTAGAACACCTTTGGGACTGCAAAAATTAATTGACGGGTTTGTCAAATTCATGGAGAAACTGGACCTGGCAACAAACCTGGAAAAGTCCTACATTATGTCATCTGGGAAACCCACAAAAGGAACTTTCACCTACAACATCGGGTCACACAAAATAGATCAGGTCAAGTCTTTTACGTATTTGGGGGTGTTATTTGATCACGCCTTATCGTTCAAACCCCTGATTGAGAAGCATTCTACTAAACTGGCAGCTGCAGTTGGGGCAATCATGGGGTATGGGCATAGATTAGGGAAATGGTCCCCCGAACAAATTCTGACCTTATACAGATCCATCTGTTGTGCGAAAGTAAGCTATGGGGCAGAAGTGTGGGGCTTTCTGGGCAAAAAAGCACAGCCGCTCCAGACTGAAGAAAATAAATTCTTACGAAGAATATTAAAAGTCCCACAGAGTGTTTCGGCCCACATTATACACGAAGAGGTAGGAGAACCCTTTTTAGAGGATAAAATTAAATCCAAACCCCTCCTGGCATGGGTGAAAGTATGGACCAACCCTGAGGCGGCCCTTACGAGACAAATTATCGAGGACTGCCTCAAAAGAGACAAAGGCCACGTAATCCCCTGGCTGAAATTTGTTAAGAAGTCGCTAACAGAGATTGGCTGCTCTCAATACTTCTCAGCCCCACACTCTCTGCCCCGGGAGAGCAAGACCCTGGTTAAAAAACTTTTTCTCACACATTTGAAGACATCAAGGGCTGAAAAGGAGAAGCACAAAACCACTAACCACTTGTACAACTACCTCACTGTGAAGCAAGGGATGGAACCTTATCTGAGGGTCATGTATAATGCGCAGGATCGCTACCTCATGACCCGCTTCAGATTTAACATGTTACACCATATCCTTGCAGTGCCATCTGGGTTCACCCACACAGTGGAGGAGAAGGGTACCTGCGGCTGCGATCTTAGATCTCCGCAGGATACCCTTCATTTCGTTTTACTGTGTCCTTTCTATACAATGCCAAGACGCAAGTTCCTGGTGGGAATCCTGAAAGAGCTAAAATTCAAACATGCAAAATTGGCGCTGAGATTCTTACAGGAAGCGGAGGACGCTTACACCCTGTTTTGCACGATAAACTTTATTCGAATTGCAACAAGACTGAGGAACACCAGAGACATTGGGCCCCTAAAAAAGTGATCTGAACATTTAAACCTCTACAAATCCCCTGGCCCTCTACCTGAGTACAGAAATTTTAATATTTATATCTTTTAAACTGAATATCACTTGCTGTGTTTTTAATTTGCGCATATTTATATTGTATTTGTGCTTTTATGGTGTCTTTTTAAGAACCGAATAAAGATTATAAATTGAATTGAATTGAGTGGGCATGCATGTAATGTGGCAGGTGCTCGCTAAAGCCATTACGAGAGAGCCAGAGGCTGTTGTTAATGGGTGCATAAAGGTGTATTTTGCCTGCAGGTTGACACAGCGCAATTGAGACCTGAATATTGGGAGACATGGATGCGCACACATTTTCTGAACTGGTGGCTGTAGGTATGCCAGAAGATGGCAACCACCAGGTAATTTACAATGTCCAATGAGCAATTACAAATGGAATGAACGGCTGTTCATAGAGCAATTACTGATGGGTGTCTCTCTGTGTGTGTCTCTGTCTATATTGTCTGTGTCTGTGTTCCGCAGGTATTAAGCTGTGAAGTTACAGTGTGGCGTGGACTGACCCCTAGCCCTGAAGAAGTTGCCGATAATTAGTGTTTGGCAATGAAACATGTTGGCTTCATATAAATTAAAATGAAGTACAACAGTAGCTCTTTGTTTTTAATGTGAGCAGACATCCAGCAGTGAATTAAATTGACCGTAATGTCAGGGGTTGTCTAGCTCGGTTTTAGTGGGTTAGCACCATACAATTTATGTTGGGAGTTCTAACTCAGGGGTCAGGTTTTTTCAGATTTTTCACTAATTCAGTTGGGCACATTATGTGCACATTTATTTGTCAGTGGAAAGGTACCAATGATGATAAGTGGAACACACTGATGATTACCTATCAGTAGTTCCCTGGCGGTTATTTCCGTGAGGTACCTTCCTACTTTTCACACATTTTTTCACACACTTTTCACGATGAATGGGTGTTAGGAACCGGTGGTGGAGTCACAGACACAGGCAGGATTGTTTTTAGAAAGGAGATAGGAACACCCTGTAAGTACAGCAGAAGTATTGCGTGTTCTATAAGTATCCTCACCAGGAAGGGAGTCAGGTGGTGTTCAGGCCATTCTATCTATTAGATATAGAGCAGGTTTCTTTGTTATGAAGAACTGCTCCAACATCAGACAAATGTACTATCACTGGCTGTGACTGCTGTCCTCCTTGCTGTTTTCTGAAATGATTGCGTACTACTTTGTGAAAGGGATAAATCCAATTCAACATCACTACTCATCGGAGTCAACATGATTGTACTGGCTGCTTCACTGACAGACATGGTCTTGGGCTTACATTGGGGGTGTGGTGCTGTTAATGCAGGAGTGCTGCTCTCAGCTTGCTCGCCAGAGGCTGTTGCGGCAGGCACATCTTTCCTGAAAAAGGTTGTGGTCGGCATGCCAGTGGTGAAAATCTGCTTCTTCTCCTCCCCACTTGCCACTTTCTTGGCAGCACCCTTCTTTGGGGCTATCTTTAAATTGTCAGTTGGCTGTGGCACTTGGCATCACAACAAGCTGAAGAGATGAACATGCTGTGTAGTCAGTCATGCTTCACTTGGTGCACAGGCCTTCTATCTGGCATTACTGTGGGAGATGTCTTTTCTCTTGTCAACTTAAAAGAAAACAAGTTAGAAGAACATCAGTGAAACATGGCACTGTTGCAGTTCAAGTAGTAGTACAAACAAACAGTATCATTCAGTGTGGTGATTTAGCAATAATACAGTCTAACTATCCATTCGTAAAACCACACCAAAATAAACTTTCATTGTGTGCAGTACACTCAGGAAGGATCAGAAAGAGCAACAGCAACAACAACAACATACAGATATAATGTTTTGCTTTATGTGCATCACGTTGGGATGTAGCACTGAGGGAGGTGCAGGGGACAATGGAACAATCCTTAGACAATGAATGCCACCAGATGTTAGGAAAATGGAAAAATATTTTTTTAGATCAAAATAAAATGTAGAATTCAAATTACAAAAATAAAATAATAATTTTTAAAGAAAAAATTGAAACATTTAAAAAAATTAACATTCAAAATATTAGAATGACAAATAAAACTAAAAAAATTAAATTAAAAAATTACAATCTATTTTTATTTAAATATAATTTAAAAAAATAAAATAAAAACATTTAAAATGTAAAATAAAAAAAAAATAACATCGAAATAAAAAACAAAATCCGTGAAAATATCTGCAAGCATATTAATGTATTAAACTGCTGTCATTATTAACCATCTATGCAAGCCTATGGCAAAAGGCCACACTGGCTGGCTACATTAAATGGCCACCAGTCCCATGGTCAGACCCAAAACAACTAGCAAGAAGGCATGGCCACAAACAAAGAAGACATGCAGGCCTATGCGGAAAGCACACTGGCTAGTGACACAAAAAGGACGCGAGCCACATGGTCACAACAACAACAACCAGCAAGAGGCATGGCCACAAACAGATAAGGCATGCAGACCTATGAGAAAAGCACACTGGCTGGCTACATAAAATGTCTGCCAGGCACATGGTCCTAACAACAACAACAACCAGCAAGGATGCATGGCCACAAACAGAGAAGACATGTAGGCCTAAGACACAAGCACACTGGCTGGCTACATAAAATGGCCATCAGCCAAATGGTCAGAACAACAACAACCAGCAAGAAGGTATGCCCACTTATAAAGAAGACATGGGGAACCCACACTAGCTGGCTACACAAAATGGCCAGTCACATGGTCACAGCAACAAGCAGTAGGCCTGGAAAACAAAGAACACATGCAGGTCCATGGTGGACCCTAACTATACAAAAGGACCCCTGGCCACATGGCACGGGGAACAACAAAGGCAAATGGTGGCCTATTGCAAACACACATACACACACACTGGCCAGACACAAGAGAAATGGTAACACAGAGAACACAGCATTAATTCAGCAATGCTAAAAATGAAAATCAACAGGGCTAAAAATGTTTACAACAACACAAATCCTCCAAAGCCATTACCCCACCTACACACTGTTTGCAGGGGGAAAAATTGAAATACCACAAAGAAAAACACATTTTGTATTTTAATCCAATGTCATACATGGCCTAAATGATGTTTCAATTCAACAGACACCACAGAAACAGTTGTTTCATGCACCCATGAATATTGCAGGACCTACTGGGTGGAAAAATCAAATAAAAGTACAAATAACTACAGGTACATGCCCCAAATCAAATAAACAATGCCCTTTTACACCAGTTTTTCAACTTACTTGGGATATCTCAAATACAAGTCCTTAAATCCAATGATATATACATGCAGCAGACAAGGAGAGTGATCCTTCTAGCTCCAAATCCCAATGAAAGGTGACCAGGAGAGGGGCAAAGCACTGGGAGGCACCAGTTGGAGTCTCTGAGGAACTTCCTTCGTGTTTGAAAAAAAAGTGTTAAAAATTGGCTTCTTGCACAAATAAACAACTCCAACAGCCAGTTTGAGAAAAAAACTTGCTCCAAATACCTCTCAGCTGCACTCTAAAGCAGAAAAGCTGCTCAACCACTCTGTTTGTGATCGCGATCAGCACTAAGAAAATTAGATTGGCACTGTCGTGGCCGAAAACCGTGCGAGTGAGCGTGAAGTCTCGCAGAAGCTTGCTAGTGGTGTGAGTAGTCTCATGCATACTCGCAAGCGGCCTGAGTCTCTTGGCGCTCGCAGTTGAGAGCCAAAAGACAACTCGAGCATGCGTATGGGAAAAAAACCTCTGCTTCATGCCCAAATGACAGAGTTCAGGAATCCCGCGCTCCTCAACAGAGCGCAGAGTACCCGAATTCCGCAAACTCTGTGAGCAGAGTGGAACTTACCGCCCGGCCTTAGTGCAAATGAAGCACATGATAAATAGGAAGAATTAGCTGGTAAATGTGAATGTGAAGTTGACATTAGTAAGAGGACAAATGTGAGAAAGAATTACAAAATGGGTTTGAATCACAATAAATAAAGGAATTGAGATTAATGACTTTAAGAGCTTAAATTAAAGATTTAATTAAGAAAACCAAGAAATTGAGTGATTTGAAGAAATACAGAGAAAGAAGGGAAGGAGTGACATTATGTAAAAAGAAAGTTAAGGAATCAGAGAGCAAGGAGAAGGGATCAGCTGGTGATTCAGATGTCAGATAATGGACAATTTTGGAAATTCCATTGAGAAGGGAAATTTAGTACATGAGCCAAACGGGCTCACGGGCTTAAAAATCTCAGGGCTATTGCAGTTGTCTGTAGACTGAAGGGGACTTACACTGATGATGGCCAGCCTCTGGTGAGGAAGAGTAGAACTTGTTTTATTAGACAGGACATTAAAACTGGATGTGATATGGACTTCACCTAGTGTATCATGTAGCCTACATTATCACGTAGTTTTACACAGCTGAGCATATTGTACTATTTCCGCTATATGGCACAAACTGGATCTTTATTTGGAGCTCGTCAGCAACATATAGTCACATTCTCCTTTCATCTCTTCTAAAGTTCCTTCTTTTAATTTCTGTTGTCTATTAAGAGTGTCCTATGGTTCCTTAGAAAAGGTAAAAGGTGCATAGATATCAGACATACTTGGAGCATCCCTTTTACGTGCCCAAGTAGGTGGGGTATAGGCCATTGGTGCTGATGTTGGCAGTCAGATACTGCCTTATCGTTTCAACATAATAATAGTCATGGCTCACTGTTTACAATAATTTGTCATGTAGAGCGTTTTAAAGCCTCTGCAATGGATATCTGTTCCACACTAACATGTTAGAGCACCATCAAGGAAAGCACCTATGAAGGTAAAGTTGACTTGTAGGCACATTGCTTTGTTATGTGGTGCCACTGTTTGTGTCATGTATGAACAACGCCCACTTCAGTGATCACTACACACGTGGTGTTCCTATGTAGCATCATCTGTAACACTGTACCCAACTGCAAATGGAATTTCTAACAAGCAATTTCATTAGCGCCCCCTATAGAGATTCTAGATATGGCACTTTTTGATGCTGAAGGACTAAGAATGTTGTTGCAGAGCCTGACAGATTCAATCAATCAATCAGGGTGTTTTAGAGTACGCTACTCACCCGTGAGGGTCTCAAGGTGCGGGGGGGGGTGCAGCTCCGGATCAGTCGAAGAGCCAGGTCTTGAGGCTCTTCCAGAAGGTGTGCAGAGTGGGGGAGCGTCTGATGTTGACTGGGAGCTCGTTCCAAGTTTTTGACCCTCAAGCATATATATTAATGTATGTATTAATGTGTAATATATTAACGCTATCTTACGAGTGGCTTCCGAGAACATAATCAATATTTGGTGCCTCCCCCTTCCAATGTGGCTCTATTTTATGAACTAAATAAGACTGGCTCGGTGAAAAGCGCGTGCAGTGGAAGAAGAGGGCGAGCACAATGGGAAATGCCTGTATTGTGGAAAAGATGCCTTCTTCTGCTTCTTTGGATAAGATATGAGAGGGAGGGGATCATAGTTGACATTCCTAGGACTATTCTTCTTAATGTTAATTTTGAACACTTTTAGTGCAATTCGTGTACTGAAGATTTTTTCATTTGTGTTGAGAAAAAAATACAAATCCAAAACAGATCGCTGTCCAGCTATTTGCAGGGGCACAATTTATTTTCTTGCAACCAGGCATCTACAGCGGTAAGGGAATGCTGTGAACTGACGATGATACATGCCCGTTAATTAAAGGAAGTAAGCAAGAAATAGGTCATTGTGTGCTGATCGCGCAATAAGAGTAAAATTGCTGGCAGTGCTGTAATAAGGTGCATAAGTTTACCTCCGAGGGGAAGAGAGTTCATTACAATTTTAATTTGTTTCTTAACGGTTCAATTATAACATGCTTAATGTGCTGGACATTAACCTTATTTGGCTTAAACACAATTATAAGAAGGAACAATGTCACGCCTTCATTGCGTTCATATTTTTTTTTAGATGAATAACTTTAAAAGTAATCAGGCTGTTCTGCCACAACCGGCTGCCCTTTCAGAAGTTCACGATCACCTCTTCCCACCGTGTTCGACACTTCTGCAGCCAGCAGCTAGCTCCTGTCAGCTCCCTGACCTCGCCGCCTCCACGCACGCGCCACCTTCAGTTATAATGAATTCCGGGTTCGCTCCGAAAGCGCTGCCAGGTTCCTCGCAGCCAGTTTACGCCTTGAGCTACAGCCTGCACGCGGCAGTCCGTGTCACGAAAGAGAAAGACGAGTATTCTCATGCACAGCAGCTCAAGCACTTGGTAAACAACAAACCCCAATTAAAGAGAAGGGCGGCCAAAGCAGAAGGAAATAAACAAGGATATGCTACAGAATTGGGTATTTGGATTTCAGGCATGGAGGGACGTTTCTTTAGCAGAGAGTTGATTCTAGATGTCTGTCCATCGGCTACCTACTGACAGACAGTGACAGAAAATGTCTCAAACTTGTATACACTGGCGAGCCGGACAAAAACCAGCTACAGCGGGTTTGAAAAAAAAAATGTATGGATTAAATTTCATTAAAGGTAAAACAGTAACAATACAAGTTGTGCCATCAATTTATTACATGTGCACTGCCATCATCTGTCCAAGATCCTCCCCCAACCCGCTAGAGATAGTAATGTGCCCTACCTTCCCACCTTCCTTGCCCTTTCTTACAAGTTGCAGCAACTAGCACAATGAGCTAAATCAAATTAAGCCAGAGTGCGAATGCTGCTCGCTCCTCCCACAAGTTAAATTGGTCGATTTCTGAACAATGCACTCACCCAGTGGCGTCGACCTGCACAGCACCTTCAGACCCATCCGGAGCGGTGTGCATCAGCAGATATGTACGCAGTGAATCCCAAATGTCCCAAGGCCTGGACGTGGACGGCAATAGCTCGGCATACACTGTCAATTCTTCATTGCAAAAAATAAGATCTGTGAGCCAGTCTTTGAATGTCGGTGCCCCCCCCCCCCCCCCCGCATCCCAGCAACTGACCACTCGTCTCTTAGCCAACAAAGGAACCAGTGCCACATACTTCCTGTAGCTACCTTCCAGATCACGTGTATATCACAAGAGTGCCAATAGGGGGATAGAGGTACTGACTGTTCTATCATAGTAGAGAGTGCAGCGCTCACCTTACACCAGAAAGCCCGTACCAGTCCACAGGACCAAGCCAAATGCAGAAAATCCACTCCAGTCATTCCACACCTGGCACAGACAACATCAGGGCGAAGTTCGTATCGATACAGTCAGGTGGGAGTATAGTATACCCTGTGAAGCAATTTGTAATGAATGATGCGGAGCCTGCACTAGGTGCTATATGCCCCGTTTGTGCACAACAATATTCCCACCGCTCATCCGTAAGTACCGTTCCCACAGAGCCCGAGCCTGACCCTGAGGGCTAGGAGATTCAGCTTGTGCAGAGCGATAGAGCAGGGATACTAGGTGTCGTGTCAACTTGAAGCATGGAGTATAGGGTGTTAAAGATGGGGGCTTCAGCGGGTAAGTCCAGCGTGGCCGTCTTAACTTCATGTCTCAGTTGAATATATATGACGGTTTCTAAGGGGAAAGCCGGGGCATCGCCCAAGAAGTCAGCCTGAGAGAAAAAGACGAGAACACCATACAGACCCCCTCCCCCAGTTTTGGAGGCCACGCCTTTTGAGCTGGGGCCTTGCATAGTGATGGCAGTGAAGGGAGATAAGAGAGTTGAATCAAGGTGGAAAATAAAGGAGTCTTCCCTATTGTATGCCATAATGTATGCCATGCTCTCTAGGTGCACACCACAGTGGAGTCGTCAATGAAAGGAGTACTCAAAGACGTGCCCATGAAGGAAGATGGGGGAACCGAGCCTTGTACCCCTGCTCCACCACCAAGTGAGGAATACACAGAGTAGGTTGGTATCAATGAATAGCATGGTGGATCTGACTGCATGGGTAATACATCTCCATATCCGGAGCTTCAAACCCCACCTTGGAGAAAGCTAGGGTCAGAATATCCCATTGTAAGCGTGGCTGCTTTCCCGCCCTGCTGTATCAGCTGCTTTTTCAGTGCTTGAAAGAAGGAGAGATTCAGTGGAAGATGTATGTTTAAGAACAGATATAAGAATTTGGGCAGTATCACCATTTTCATTAGGGTGACGAGGCCTGCCAGTGATAATGGCAAGGAAATCCAGAGAGTAATGTGATCAGTGAATGTGGAAAGAGCTGTACCATAGCTGGATCGTATAAATTCCTCTCTGTCCCGCGATATCACTACATCTAAACATTTGAGGTATGTCTGGCACCAATGCAATCGAAAGTCCGGGATAAAAGGTTTAGTGGACTGCATAGGAGGGAACAGCTGCGTCTTCTCCCAATTGATCTGGACACTCAACAGCTTCCCAAACAGGACAAATTCACACAGAACATGTTTTAGGCTGAGATGTGGATCCCGCAGGAAAAGGGTCATGTCATCTGCATGTAGAGAAATCAATAGATGGCAAGTAGGGTAGCGCAACGATTATGTGTGATGATGTTCTCTCCGCTTGGCAGTAAGTGGCTTCAGCACTAGGGCAAATTATAAGGGAGACAATGGTCAGCCCTGTCTCATGGCCCATTATATTACAAAGGGAGAGGGTATAACTCCATTAACACGAACCCTAGAATCCACATTGGAATAAGGGAGTGCAATCCAGGACAGAAAGGAGCACAGGAGGCCCATACAATGTAGAAAGGCTATCAAGAAGTCCCACTCAATCGAGTCAAAGGCCTTAGTAGCATCTACAATCGACTGCTACTTCAGCCAGGTCTGGGTCGATATCTTGCAGGACAGCAAACAGTGTGCACAAATTGTGGGAGATGGAGCAGCCAGGGAAAAAGCCTAATTGCTCTGGGCGGACCAGAAATGTCACAAGGAGTGTCAAGCAATTGGCAAGTACCTTGGCTAAGATGTTTACCATCACAACTGATAAGGGATAGGGGCCTTTAGGACTCACAACGGTTAGTAGATTTACCAGGTTTGAGCAGTGTGTTGATCAGGGTCTTGTAAATTGAAGGGGGAAGTTGAACATTTGTTTTCGCCTCACGAAAGATGGAAACCAGCACCAAAGCCAGAACGTCCACAGGTAGCCCATCGGGCCCCAGTGACTTAACAACCTACAATTGCTGCATTTCTTCACTTATCTCATAGACAGTGAGATCCTGATCTAGGAAGTTTCTCTGAGTGTCGCTACGCCAGCCTAAGAACACATCCTCTAAGTAACAGTTAGAATCAATGGGATCTCTGCTCTTAGAAGCATAGTGGGAGATATAGAAAGAAGAAAAGGATTGGAGGATACCACGAGTGTCTATATGCAGCTGGTCTTTTCATCTTGAATGCCCAGAATATTCTTTGCTGCCCATTGATGTTTAGTCATAGTAGCCAGGTATGCCCTTGAGTCTCACCCTCCCCATTTGCTTTTTTCATAGTGTACTGTCCTTGGAAAAGGCATTCATGGTTGGCCACTTCATGAAATTCTAACAGAAACGTCTCAATCTGCTGGGCTGACGGGGGTCCACCATGGCCACCTGTTGGGCCTCTAAATGCTTAAGCTCCTCCAAGCAGTTGAGGGGATCTCACAAGGAATGTAGGGCAACCCCCCCCCACACCCCCCCTGGCAAGGCAGAGATTCTGGACTGTGACCTTAAACGCCTTCCAGTCAGGATAGACAGGACAAGTAGGACTGGGAAATAATCGGAGTGCTCAGTTTTTCCCATTGTGTTCACAGGCTTATAGCACCAGGAGAGGGTCAGGCTAACAGCAGCTTCGAGGGCAGGATTCCTCTATGAGGATAGTGCAGACTGCAAGAGCCCAGGGGCCCTGAGATGTCAACATGACAAGGGGGTCAAGGGCTGTGTGTGGCCGGAGCCCAACCCCTCATGAGGTCAAGAAGATGACACTTTAGTGTTATGTTTCGTAGGGTAGGCTTGAGTAGGCTTGAGTAGTCACTTGACCCTTCACCTACATTTACAGTACCATTGTACTACATAACAGTTTTTGGTGTTGAACTTTTGCCTAGTTAAGCACTGCATAAATGTTGAGTGGTTTACTTTCCCCCCAAAACTAGCCGCATTAATTATGCATGAGGATTCTCAGAATCACAGTAGGATTACCATCTTTTGCATAACAACTATGTATAAGGGTCAAACCTTTCGTCATCCTTGAACGACATGATACAGCAAGGTAGAATCCTCTGAGGGCACCTTTTGGGTACATATATACCACATCTTTGCCCGGGTAGGCAGAGGAGAAAGACTTCCATGCTAACACACTGACGCGAGATACTGAGGTTCCTGCATGCATATACTCCAGCTCCTAGTGGTCTGACATACCTCGCGACCATCTTGAGACCAAAACGGGGTCCCACAGTCTCTTACTTCAAGGTAATGGGGTTGGCTTCAGCCTAGGGGTCCCACAGTCTCTCACTTAAAGGTAATTGGGTTGGCTTCAGCCTAAGGGGCTTTACACCTACACACATCCTAGGTACATCTAGTTAGGTTTGCATCGTAGGAGTACGCATTATTATTGTCATGTATTTATATGCTTGCATATATTCATTGTTTTAGCACTATGGTAGGAGTCTACCATCCCTTTACTCTATTGGTGCTTATAATCATTTATATCTGTTTCTGTCTTATGGTTGTCTCAGCACACCTATTTTACACTAAAATGACGCTGGTTCAATAAATGCTTATTAAAAATGTCCCTACCATTTTTTCTGTGTCTTTCTGTGAGACAAAGTGAGCACGAGTGACTGGGCTAAAAGTACTTTACTGTTTCTTCAATCACTGATGAAATAGAGTTGTCACGTTTGATATTTGCCAAGAACTATTCTCTCCTTGGTAAGAGGAGCATATAGTGGCACTGTGAGCTAGCTGGTATACAGGTGAACATATCTGGTGGGGGTGTCTGCAATTAATCTGGACACCATTCCCACAGTCTATGTTGTCTAAACGTGCAGATCCTATATAGGCTTATAGGAACTTCACGACACGAACAGAGGTGTGTGTGCCAGTAAACACAGGTGTTGTGTGCTCCCCAGTCGAGGCAGGTTCTAGTGGCCCCTATGTCATCTGCACATTGGCACTAAAACTTGGGATCAAGTAACTCGCTAAATCTCACCACCTGGTACAGATCAAGGTCCCCCCATCAGAAGAGGGCAAGTCTGCACCTCTGTCTGCTGGTTGGATCAGCAGAAGGGTCCCACATTCTCTGGCCTGCTTCAGGATAGAGATGTTGGGAACATCCTCAGTAAGGAATGAGAGGCCAGGTCCCACCTCATCTCCACTAGCAAGGCATATGGGGGGACAGGATCAGATGTTTCGCCCTTGCCAGCTTGCTTCGTCCAGCGGTTTAAGTTCACATGTTCTTCTATGGAGAGGGGCCCTCCATCCTCATGTCCCTCCAGCTAAGGGCTTCTCAGTCTGGTGAGCGGACGAATGTCTGTCCAAGATAATTCCTGGGTGCCACCTCATCCTTGAAGTCTCATTCCATGTAGTAGGGTCGGCAAAGCAGTGCTCCTCACCCTGTGAGGAGGTTACAGTAACACGAAGTGCAGCAGAAGGAGGCTGATTGCCTCCAGTGGTGCTCTGCAGTCACCTGGGTCTCTAGATTTCACAAATGCCCAGTGTTTGTAGGGTTCCTTTTATGTCTTATGGTGCAGTGTAGGCACATTGTCATGAGTCTGTCAGCTACTGACTGGTCCTCTATGGTGATATGTAGTAAATCAACAAGTTGCCTAAAAAAACAAAGGAAGATAGGCATACCAGTGTGTCCAAGGATTGACTATGATATGCACACCGGGTATTTGAAAATTGAAAACAAATTATCTTCATTCAATTTCATTGACACTTCTGGAAGAAATTTGTGATTTGCGCACCCCCATTGCAATTTTATAACATGACGTGCATTTGCGAAGTATTGTGGTAGGAGAGTCAGCCCCTCCTGCATTTTTATAAGTGCCTTGTCAGTCTTCCCAAGAGTAGGAAAATGGAAAGAAGGCCTTGAGGCTTATATTGAAACGATTGGAGAAGATTAATGAACTGTTAAACACTAATTAACATATTGAAAACACAGTTTGGGTACTGAAGTGAGAGAAATACTTAAACATCTTCCTCCTCCTTTATTCAAGGAATATAAGGCTGAAGAAGATTTCGATGGGTACAAACCATCAAGTACAAAATTAGATACCAAGTAGGTGAAACAAAAAATGAGGTTGTAGAGAGGCATCATTTTTTTGTGAAGAATGCAACTACCTGTAGAGATGATTGATAACTTTACAGTTGGCAACCGAGTGCAACTGAAAATCATTCCATAATGTGATGTTCAAGGATCAATAGTACAAAAAACACCCAGCAACAAGACTCAAGAAAATTGACTTTGAATAACGATCAGCAAAAGTTTTAAATATATGTCTTGATTCTAATTAAAAAAATGTTGTACTGTGCAGGTGGTGAAAACAAAAGACAACAAGGGTCACCGGTTGATACAAGAATTATATCCATAACGATGCACTATGAGAAAAAAGATGTATTCCTGATGCAGCATATAGGGTCATTTAGCAATGGACAAAAGTTGCTCGGCTGTGTATCCAGTGTGTATACAATGAAGACAAAATTAGGCATTATGCCCATGTGTGCAAGGACCGGAGTTTTTGTGCTCATATTACTGGAAGAATTCTAAATGTGGAGAAATCTGCGAGTAAGGAAGAATGATCAAAGGATCCTTGAGAAGAGGAAGATTTTATACTAGACTATATGTGGGTTAGGGGACATTCAAGATGCTTCTTATTTTCAGATTACAATAAAAGGAAAAATGGTGGAGTCGAAAATGTGACCAATGTATAAGGAGAAGAAGAACTTAAACCATGTAAAATTAGTGGCGTGCAGAAGAAAACAAATTGAAATCCTAGCTACGTACCTAATGATAGAGGGTGATTAGTGGGTTGGCCACAACAATGAGATCTCGCAATCACGTTGGACCCTAGTCAGCTTGAACAAGAGTTGTGTATGAATACACAAAGAGTGGAAGCTGGAGAAGCAAACTGAACAATTTCTGGAGGTAAATAATAACAGTTTTGATTTGCAAGAGGGTGTTGCTGCCCCTAAAGTAAATAAAGGTCACCCTTTATCTTTGCTTTAGAGTTGAAGAATTAATTGGAAAAGCTGTTCATGGAACAGGTCATGGAACCAATTAAAGCCTCTGATTGTCTCTCCCCTTAGTGTGCACGAATAGTGCAGTCATTCATCAGGGCAAGTAAAAGGAAATTGGGATGTATCTGTTGTGTTGTGACCCATATATTAAACCTATGTCTATAAGAATCAAAATGTTCTCTCCCATGCCATTAGTATGGGCATGCTCTAGTCCCCAGATGGGACAGAAATACTCTTGGGGCATTTGGAGTAGTGGTGCACCCTGGTGTTCAGGATTGGCCAGTGCTCACCCCATTCTTTTTTTCTGTAAATCTCAAGTGGGCTTTTATCCACCTGAGGGCAGGGGGTGACCCTCACCACATTTCCCTCCAGGGTTGCATACAGACTGTTGTGACTGTTAGAAGTGAGGGACAGGCCTGAAGCCTACGTGGGCAACCTATCCACTTTTCTTTTTTTCATTTACCTGGTGGACTTTCTGCCCTCTTAGATGGGTGCCATATTGGGGGTTTGACCCCTCAATCTCCCACTCTAAGTAAGTCAGAGAGACTGTTTTCTGTTTTTTTATTTTATTTGGGAGAAGGCTTGCCCTTGCCTGTGTGGCAGCTCCTCCTGTTTACCAAAAATAATCCCTAGTGTCTAGTAGGAAGATCCCTGCTATGGGATCACACTCATGTGTCGATCCCCCAAAAGGGATTAGCTTTTTAAGAGGTACCATTTGAAAGTCTTACTGGAAAGTTTAATAGAAATATTAGGTGAAAATAATTTTACTAATGCTTAGATTCAAACTAGATAAGTCTTGCAGAAAAAGAAGCAAGTCCACTAGCATTCATAAGGGGGCAGGAACTCACATATTAAATCTAACAAAACCTGGTCCTCATTTGTATGTTGAGCATGTCGTTTACTGAGAGGAAGAAGGTTTCACCTGGGAAGAACACTAGACCACGGAACAAGTTTGAGAGTTTGAACACTTCCAAGTCACTTTAGAGTCCGGAGGCAGAGGAGGTACAAATCATCCTGTCACTATTTCAGAGGCTCCCCCTCATGCAGGATCATCACTTGGCTCTGCGTTCATCCCTTCTGTTGTTTTTACCCCCATGTTTTTGGATCCTCCAGGTTGCCTTTTTGTTAGTGAGTTGTTGTGAATGTGCTCCCTCATTTCTCCTCAAGCTAAATTTAACGAGCCTGTGTGAGAAAGTGGTTTATTATTTGAGGTGGATTGGTATCCACCACAAGCAATAAAGGCACTAATTTAATAGGTTCGGTCAATGGTTTCACTATTTCAACCTGAGCTCAGCCCTGGTAGCTATGGCATACTGCAGACAGGCACAACTTAGAGAAAACGTGTAAAGGATTTAGAAGTACTAAAACAGTTAAAAAGCCAATAGCACAGCACAATAGAAAACCCCACTCCAATTTATAGAACTAGAATAAAATATAATGAGCAAAATGACACTACAATGTCAACAATTTGATAGAGAGGACAAGAGGAATGACTTTTTAAATGACATTAGAGAAAGTAGATCCAAGAAGCGCAAAACGTGAATTGTTGAAAATAGTTGCAGTAGGCTGCTACCTAGGCGCAATTTTAGGCAGACTGAGATGTGGCACCGATTGGATTCACCAAGATTAGCCCCACTAGGGCCTCGAAGTGGGGACATTAAAAAAAGTTTCAAAGCCTAAACCTGAAAAGAGAATTGGTCCGTTTTCTGAGAAAAATGTATTGTCCATGTGGGAGAAACCTGAAATTCAATCAGACCCTGTGGAACTGCTGGTCAGATGCTGTTCATGGTTGGCCCCATTGAAGCTCTGGACTGAAGGTTTTCAAAAAGTTGTTCTCAAACCTATTTTAGTGCCCAAACAACCAAAGGCCGCCCAGGTCCACAGTGGAGAGGGGGGCACTTAGAGTCTCTCAGGGTGTTAGAAAGTGTCAGGAAGTGAGCAACAGGAAAGCCCTGTCACTGGTAAGCTGGGATTCTCCACAGGAACATTCTCTTCAGCTTTGTTATGTTCCTGGATCCATTCAGGAGATCAATGTTATGATCCACGGAGATCTTCCTGTCCCTGGATTTCAAGTGGAGGGAAGAGAAACCTCCTCATGCCCTACTCACAGGTCACAGATGCCAAGTGCAGCAGGTTTAGTCTATCTAGGATCCTTTTGCAAATCCAGCAGTGTTCTCAGGAAGGCTGGATGAGAGTCCGGCTTTGTAGGGTTTATTATCCTATGGGTGGGGGACATGCTAAGGCACTCCAAGTTCTTCTTTGAACCGTTCAAGTAAATATTCTCCTGCACTTACCTTCCTACTGTTGCAGTAGTTTCTGTCTGCTTTACCACAAACAGGCTAAAAAATGCAATGTGGCAGGGCAAATTCAAGATGGTGAAGATGTTCACCCACACTAAACTTGAGCTTTGAGGCTGGGAGCATGAGTGGGGAGTGTACTTGGTAATTCTAGTGTCCTCCCACATCCAGAACTCAAATCCTATTTGACGCAGGTACTGTACCTACAACAAACCCAGAGAAAAAAGTCTGATAGGACAAATGCAGGATCCTTCAGCAACCAGACAGAAGATACAAAGCAATTATCCTGGAATCCCTTTGAAGGGCGCTAAACCTTTACATGTGCTTCAGACAGACCAGTCATGCAGGATTTGACACTCTGATGTCAACGTGAGTGTCATGGATGCCATTCATGCCCCCTAGATTATAAGGCAGTGCCAGGGATACATAGAACCTTTAGATTGTAAGGCAGTGCCAGGGATTCAAGATAAATCCCAAAAAATCACAATGGCCACAAAAAAATCCCACCCCTTTCCCATGCAACCAGCACAACCTTTGAAAATGTGTGTATTTGGTATTCTGAATAAGTGGCATGATTATACTTTTCAACATGATTGATAATGATCTGCAAGAATGAGGCTCGGTAGGAGAGCGAGGCATGTACTTACATATGTATTCAAGGGTAAGGCTCGAGACTTAGTAAAAGAGCAAGGTTTGTATTCAAGGGGGAGGCTCGGTTAGAGAGCAAAGCACTGGCTTCACTCTGAACATTTGTCGATCGAGAAAACAGCCAATCGGGTGCAGCGCCGCAGCGTCTGAGCGCTGCAGGTAAGAACAACCCTTGACCACGCCACGTTATGCAAGAACGTGTAGCGGGGTGGCGGCCATATTGGGTGTGGCAAGACTATTTAAAGCCACACCCAGTTCTAGAAGGCGCTTAGCCTTCCGTCGTTAAGCATGAGTGGTATCCAGGGACGCTGAATGCAGTCTTCGCAGTGTGCTTACCTGCAATTAGAGTCAGCTGTTTTCTTCAAAAATCCTGCTTGCCAGTGTTTTTCATTCTGGAGAAAAAGACAAGATGACAACAGAGACAGTTAAGTGCACATTTAATTTTTTACAAAGGTGCCCATCGCAAGAAAGAGATGGCAATTTGCAACAGCATTTGGTAAAAAAGACATTAAGAACAATTTTTAGAAAAACCCTGTTTCAAGCATACAGGTTCCGGAACGAACATTGTTTTAGAAAATATGGACATTTAGCAAAATATTGGTAGTAAACATTGCCTTTTGTCAAGCGCTTGTTTAAAAAACTTACTAGAAAGCGAGGATACAAGAGTTTGGAGTCAGTAAGAAAGTAAGTATTACTGGGAGAGAGATCAGTAATAAGGATTTTATTTTTGTGCCAAGTTCTTTCTGAGTCAATTATTAACAATATGATATTTGTTGTTATAGTACAACCACAGTAGAAAAGCCTAGTGAACTGAACTACGCCCTACAGCCGATTCACGTAGTTATCCACCTTCACAAGAACATCTGGACGCAGCACAAAACCTTTAGTTTGCAGGTAGGAAGATTTTGATTAAACAATAGAAAGGAGTTGGTTGAAAAGTGTTACTTCTATAAGAAAAGAAATACAATACTGAACGTTAGTACTTATTGCTTCGCAGGTCGACAATAAGCAATCATCAAGCATCCAGTATCCGACCCTCCTCCCTGAACCCTACTACGTATCCCTAGTGAATCATCAATACACAGGTTATAAGGTAGGGTACTGGGAAGTTGGTCCATAACGCCTCTGCGAAACTCAAACTTGCGGATTCAAGGTAAGAACGCATGGTTACTTAGACAGTGAGTGGCACAGCACGATCATGCATGCTCGATTGGGCATAGATGACTTCTCTGAGCTCAGTGTGCTCTGGGAGAACCAAATTTCACATCTCTTTCTGTGTTGAGCACAGAGAGGAAGTTGGCAGGGGCTAGGTAAAGGGTAACTTTCTAAAAGTTAAGTTTTCCTTACTTAATATTGAAATCCAACTTTGCCATTGAATTGGATTTTGAAATCTTTTAAAAAACAGTGGTTTTAACATTTTTCTAGCTAACTGGTCCCTTTCCCAATATACGTTCCCGTGCTATGCACACTATCTTGTGGGCTAATAGGTCTACTTAGTAGGTCTGGGCAGAATATCAATTATGCCATAGTAATTTACGTTACTCTTTGACGTGGAAATACAGATAATGATACGATTACTCTTCCTTGCATAAGAAGGAGTAATTTGGCGGTAACATCCTACGGTGATGGCACATTTAGCGAGCGCTCGCTGTTTGTGTTATGCTGCATTTAGAGCAGTTTGTGAGTGCAAAATACTTCCTTGCGTCCATTTTGGATGCAAGGGTGTATTTTGCAATAAGAAAACAGCACTAAGTGGCAGTAGTAAGTTGAGAAAAATCCTGCCCAAAGAACACATTTAGCTAGCATGAGTGGCTACTCACACTCGCTATTCATGTCCTTTTGCATTTAGCCCAATTTCTTAGCGCAAAATGCATACTATCATCCATTTTGGACACGAGGGGGGATCTCTTGACTTAGGAAATAGCTTTAAATGCAGAATTACTCTTCTCGCATAACTAATTCACAGGTAATTCAGTGTGAGAACTCTACACAGAATAACACAAGTTATGCCCACCCCTACTATGTAGCAGTGACTTACTAATATTTGCAAGGGAGATTTTTACCTGTCAAAAGGGTTAACAGGTTGCAATGTAGGCTTAACCTTGCCATGGTGCAATATCTACCCCATATACTGTGGGTTTATAGAAAAATTAAATATACTAATTAGGGATTAGCACATACCCCGGACACGAGTGCTCCAAGTTACAGAGTCCAAACACCACAAATGAAATTCAGCAAATGAAAAAGGGTGATCACACAGAAAGGGGCATTTTCTAACAGCGGGGATTAATGTCACCTTGGCGTCCTGGGGTTCACATTTGTATCCCGTCGATGAGAGTGCTCATCACGGCAACTTCTGCCTTGGAGAATTGTAAAGCTGACATCTCATTCAACACTATTATTATACTCATTGACATTAGCATTGCTTTCCACTGATATTTATATTAATGTGCTGTTTTTAAAGAATTCTCAGAAATTACCTTCTAACCTTTTGATGAGAAGCCATAGATGAGCTGTGCTGATGCCATGACAAGGCACCTGTGTTTTACCATTTACCCAATTTTTAGGTCTCACCTAGGCAGCGCTTGCGTGGTCTCTTCGAGAAATGCTGTATTCAGAATATGTGCGTAAAGCTCTGCCCACTTTCCACCCATCTTTTTAACTGGCTCCTGTCCCTGTCTTTTGTAAATGGTGGCTTTTAATTGGTCAATAGGCATAGTAGTCCCTCCTTAGTACCGACTTGTTCCTTCTTGTAACCCCCCCATGAGGACACCCCCTGGTACATGTGTTGTTATTACCTAGGTTTTAGTTACAACCTCAAGGCACTATTTTCTTAAAAGGCTTAGGGCAAGACACACACTAGATCCTAAGCTAGGCTGGTAGTGGTTACTTCGCTCACAAGAACATCTCACATTTATATGAGACCATCTATAAATTTCCCTCCATCAGCTCTACACTGAGTACAACTTAATCCAAAATAATGTAATAATTCTTTTGTCACATTTCATAAGGTACTAATTGTATATGTGGACATAGCTATTTGAATGTACTCGTAATACTGTCTTGCATGCAATGCATTATGGGTAGGGTGGATTTACCATATCATCTGCATGTTGCAGTACCATATGTGACCAAAAGAGGTCCAAAGGGCTGGTGCCTTGCTCACTAGGGACCTCTAGGAGCAGTTTGCAGTACTGCATCTAGACATGCAAAATTGGGCCTTGGTCACTAGAGACCTCTAGGAGTAGCTTGCGGTACTGCACCTAGACATGCAATGCTGGTGCTTTGCTCACCCAACCTCTAGGAGCAACTTGCAGTACTGCACCTAGACATGCAGTGCTGGTGCCTTGCTCACTAGGGACCTTAAGGAGCAGCTTGCAGTACTGCACCGAGACATGCAGTGCTGGTGCCTTGCTCACTAGGGAACTCTAGGAGCAGCTTGCAGTACTGCACCGAGACAGACAGCGCTGGTGCCTTCCTGTTAGACCTGGCATCTTTGGCGTGGTTACCCCTGACTTTTTGCTTCTACCTCCTGTATTTTTGATGCTATGCTGGATTTCGATTTTGCTGGTTTAGATGCTTTGGGCACTTTGCCACTGCTGATCAGTGTCAAAGTGCAAGTGCTCCCTTGGTAAATTGTTGTATTGATTGGTTATCCATGATTGGGATATTTGTTTCACCTGTTAGCCCCTAGTAAAGTGCACTGCGTGTGCCAGGGCTGGTGATTCAAATGCTACTAGTGGGCTGCAGCACTGATTGTGCCACCCACAGGAGTAGCGCTAAAATGATGTCTTAGGCCTGCTTGCAGTGCCTATGTGCAGTCCAGGACTGCCATGTCGACCTGGCCAGTGCACCCACTGACCAGGCCTTATCCTTTCCTTTCTGTACATGTCAGGCATCCCTATGGTGGCCCTAGGTACCCCCCTGGGCTGGGTGCAGTGTATCTGAAAGGTAGGGCATGTACTGAGGTGTGTAACATGCCCTGGTAGTGAATTACAGCCATTTTCGTTTTTCACTGCTGAGAGGCTATCTTGCCCATAGGATAGAATGGGGAAGGCTGTTTGCATGCCTATCTTCCCATAAGGGCAAGATAGAAAATCCAAGTTTGGTATCTCTGTGTTCAGAATTTAATCATACATCTTTTTAGCAAGATGGTTTTTAAATTCACTGTGTGAGAATAGCACTTTTTAGAAAGTAGCTATTCTCCTGTTTAACCTTCCTGTGTGCCTGTGTGCTGGTTGGCTGACTGGTGTCAGGTGATGTGCTAGGTGGCTCCAGGAGCCTGGATGAGTCAGCAGCAGGGTGAATAGGGAGATCTGCTTTAGATGGGTGGGAGGAGTAGTCCCTGGGTCTGAATAGGGATGTCCCTGCCAAACACAAAGCTGGCTCCACCCCCTGCTGGCCAGGCTGAGGACTCTGCCTCTGCTGGCACAAAGAAGGCTCCACCTCCTGCTGAGCGTCTAACGACCCTGCCCCTCACTCTGAAAGGAACCAGGTGCTCCAGAGCAGAGCACACCCAGGAACCGGTTTGAGCAGGGTAATCCCCCCACTGAAACACAAGAGACAAAGACTTGGAGGGGTATAAGAAGAGGACCCCAGACACCTAAAACTTTAGATCACTTTGGAACTAAGAAGAAACCTCTGCCAAGGAGAAAGCTGGAAGAAACTGAAGAGGAGAAGACTGCCTGCTTGCTGTTTTGCTTTGCTGCCAAGGAGAGGGGAAGGACTTTGCTGTGTCCCCTTCTTTTGATTCTGATCTCCAAGGGCCTGAGAAGAGCTGGCTCCCTGTTGAGAAGTCCCAGGAACAAAAGGACTTCACCACCAGCTCCCCTGGAACTCTGCTGAAGGAGTTCTGACCTGCCTCCTTGGAGTGCTTGCCCAGTCTTGGGGCCTCAGGAGGTCGTTTTGCTGTGTTTTGGGAGCTGGGAAGCAGAAGCGTGAAAAGAGTAACTGGTACCCAACGCATCATCCGATTGCGTGTCGCAAGAACAAGAGTGCGAGGAGAATTTCATTGCGGCGTCATCGCAGCACCCGGAGTCCCCGCATCACCGAGTGCGTCGAGCATCGTCCCGGTGCGTGAAGATTCCTGACGCTGCGAGGGTCGTCGCAGAACCAGTTTGTGGGCCGCACCACTGCCGGTGTGTGAAAGTATCCAGTCGCTGCGTGCGTCGACGCAGAGTCCCGTTCCGTGGCGCATCGAGAGTTGCGGCGCCGGAAGTCAACGCTGCGCCGCGCATCGTGCCACATCGAAGAGTGTCGCATCGAACCTGTGCGTGAAGCTTCCCCCTAAGAAACCTACGCAACGAAAGCCAAAGTCATCGCATCCTCCCCCTACAGATCGGAGCCAGCGCATCCACCTCTGCTGCGTGAAGCAGGGCTGCTGCAAAGCCTCCCCAGGATCTCAGGAGTATCGCATCGCCTTTGCAAGCTTCCTTGTTATAGCTTTTGGGAACCTTATCGCAACTACAGGTACTGTTGGGCACGAAAGTGTCGCATTTTGTGCATTGAGAATCGCATTGTGCAGGACACTGACTTTTACATCCTGGAGTACTTTCTGCAAACTCTGAACTATCTTTAAAGTAACCTTTTTGAATTATATGTTGGTTTGTCTGTAATCTTTGGTCTTGTGAAGTTTTTAGTAAAGATACCTTATTTTTCTAAAACTGGTGTGGAGTAAATCTGTGGTGTTTTCACTGTGTTACTGTGAGTGTTGGTACAAATACTTTACACATTGCCTTTGATAGCCTAGACTGCTCAGGCCAAGCTACCTAGAGGGTGAGCAGGGGTTATCTTAACAGTGTATCCCCCTTTCCCTGACTAGAAGCAAGGGTCCCTACTTGGACAGTGGTACCTACCCTGCCAACTAGAGACCCCCAGATCTAACATTGGTGGTCAGCGGTGGGATTGAACTTGTATTTGTACTTGACCCACAGTAATTGGTGTACATCACTAGTTTAAGTGCAGACCAATAGACAACCACATACTATATTTTTGATTCTATTTTTGAGTAACTCTTCAAGAGCATCATGTCTCAGGTGGCAACAAGTGAGAGGGCAGAATTGGAGTTTTCCATTGCGGATTTATATTCATACAAAGTTGAAGATCTCAAGCAATTCTGCAAAGACCGTGGTTGCTCTTTTAAAAGCGGAGCTAGAAAGGATGTGCTACAAAGAGTCCTGAAGGCCTGGTGGGAGGCCCAAGAGGAAAGTGATGCAAATGAAGAGGATGGTTTTGTTCCCCAAGATCTGCCTGTGGGCAGACCAGTCTCAAGGGCTGGCAGCTCCCATTCCAGTAGGGGGCTCACTCCAGAGGAGCGGGAGGAGAATCAAAGGGTGAGAGACCATGAAATGGAAATGATGAAAATGAAAATGAAGCAATTGGAAGTAGAGAAGGACAAGGCGGCGGAGGAGAGCAAGAATGCCCGTGCCTTGGAAGAGAAGAAATTGCTTCTGGCTCATGAAGTGAGCATGAGAGAACTGGACATCAAGACCAAGCAGGTGGAGTCCGGTTCAAATGGTGGCAGCGCACAGCCAGTGCAGGGGGGTAAAGTATATATCCCCAAAGATTTAGTACAGAATTACAATAGGAGTGAAGATATCTATGCCTGGTTTACATCGTATGAGATAGCATTAAGAATGAATGGTGTGCCTGAACAGCATTGGGGGGCGGGCCTGTGGAAACATTTTGAGGCTTCTGGGAGGAGTGCTGTAGAGCCCTTAGAATTAGCAGGTGCCATGACCTATCCCAATATGAAGGAGGCCCTATGTCTCAGGTATGGACTTACTCCAGAGCAGTATAGACTGCAGTTTAGAAATTCCAAGAAGAAAGAGTCTGAGACTTGGATGGAGTGTGTGAATCTGTACTCGCGGGCACTGGAAGGTTGGATGAAGGGCAGCAAAGTAACTGATTATAAGGGGTTGTTACATTTAATTAGTTGGGAGCACTTGAGTAGTCTATGTGTTCCAGAGCTGCGCCAGCATCTTTTAGATAGCAAGTTGACGGACCCCATTGAGCTTGCTAAGGAGGCGGACCGCTGGACCAGTACCAGGGTCCACAGAGGAATTGTGGGTACCATTGCCAAAGGTGGGCAGGGTCCCCAGCAGAAGAGTGGGGGGGACAAGGGTAACCAAAAGGAGTTCTCACAAGGGCCCCAAAATAGTTCCCAGGGTAACCAGTCCCAGCCCCCCAAGTCCAAACCCAAACCAACCTGGCCCCCTAAGGGCAGGTCGGATAACAAGGGTCCCATTAAGTGTTATCACTGTCAGGAATTGGGTCACAAGTCTCCTGTGTGTCCCAAGAAATCCCAGGCACCCACTGGTGCTCCAACACCGGGTATAGCTAGTGTAGCTTTTGGGGGGGATTTACTTTCTAGTGATTTGGAGGGTTTAGCAGTTATGTCCCTTGTCTCTTTAGGAGACACAAAGATGGTCCAGGAAACCCCTGTCCCTGATAACACTAAGAAGTACAGGCAGTGGGTGACCATCAATGGGAGGAGGGTGGAGGCTCTCAGGGACACTGGAGCCAGTGTGACTACGGTCAGGTGTCAGTGGGTCCCTGAGGAGCTGATCATTCCAGACGTACTTCACCCAGTAGTGTCAGCTGACAACTCTGTGCGCCTTTGCAAGGTAGCACATGTTCCCTTTGAGTGGGGGGGGGTCTCAGGTCCTCTCAAAGTTGTTGTGAGTCCATCCATGCCAGTAGACTGTCTGCTAGGTAATGACCTGGAGAGTTCCCCGTGGAAGGAGGTGGAACGCCAGGCTCATTTGGAGATGTTGGGTTTGCCTGAGTGGGTCTGTGTGACCACCCGGTCCATGGCAGCCAGACAGGGTTGTGAAGCAGACCTGGAGCCTGAAACAGTGGCCCAGGTCCCTGCCAGAAAGAGGAAGGGCAAGGGGCGTGGTGCGTCCACCCCCGCTGTTCCCACGGTCCAGGAAGGAGCAGAACCTACGGGGGATGCCCTGGAGCCTACAGGGGAACAGGTCGCTGAGCTAGGAGACATACCTGATCTGACCCATTGGCAGCAAGAGGGTGGTCCCTCCAGAGAGGAGTTCTGCCGTGCGCAGAAGACATGCCCTACTCTTGAAGGTCTGCGGCACCAGGCTGCAGACCAGGCAGCAGGTGCTGATCCGAAGAACTTTTTTCTCTACTGGGAGAATGACTTGTTGTACAGCGAGCCTAGGTTTGCTGAGCCCAGTGGATCACGTACCCTGGTGGTACCCGCAGGGTTCAGAGACTTCCTACTGGGTCTGGCTCACGACGTGCCGCTTGCAGGACATCTCGGGCAGGACAAGACCCGACAAAGGCTTGCCACCCACTTTTACTGGCCCGGGATGAAGACGGACGTCGCTTCCTTTTGTAAATCATGCCAGACTTGCCAGGCAAGTGGCAAGGCTGGAGGAAAATGCAAAGGCCCTCTCCAGCCTTTTCCGGTAGTGAGCACCCCTTTCGAGCGGGTGGGAATAGATATTGTGGGGCCACTGGACCCCAGGACCGCCTTAGGCAACAGGTTCATCCTGGTCCTGGTGGATCATGCCACCCGGTACCCGGAGGCTATCCCTCTCAGGACAACCAAAGCCCCGGTGGTGGGCCGTGCGCTGATGGGGATCTTTTCCCGTGTGGGTTTCCCCAAAGAGGTGGTATCTGACCGGGGTACCAACTTCATCTCCAGGTATATGACGTCTCTGTGGGAGGAGTGTGGGGTAACTTATAAGTTCACCACTCCTTACCACCCTCAAGGAAATGGGTTGGTTGAAAGGTTCAACCGGACCCTAAAAGGCATGATCATGGGGCTGACAGAGCCCATGAGACGGAAGTGGGACGTCTTTTTGCCATGCCTATTATTTGCCTACAGGGAGGTACCACAAAAGTCTCTGGGGTTCAGTCCCTTTGAGCTTTTGTACGGGCACCCTGTTAGAGGACCTCTCAGTCTGGTGAAGGAGGGTTGGGAGAAATCCCCGGGGAAAACCCCTCAGGATGTGTTCAGCTATGTGCTGGCCATCCGCAACCAGACACAGCGCTTCCGGGCCCTCGCTCAGGCGAACCTGGAAGCCAGCCAGGATGAGATGAAGAGGTGGTATGACCAGCATACCACTCTGATGGAATTTCAACCTGGGCAGATGGTGTGGGTGATGGCGCCAGTGGAGCCTTGCGCGCTCCAGGACAAGTGGACTGGGCCATATGAGGTGGTGGAGCGCAAGAGTGAGGTGACCTACCTGGTCAACTTGCGATCTCCCAGGAACCCCATGAGGGTCCTACACGTGAACCGCCTCAAACCCCATTTTGAGAGGTCTGAAATAACAATGCTACTTGCTACAGATGCAGGTATGGAGGAGGATAGCGATCCTCTTCCTGACCTCCTGGCAGCTAAGGAGCAAGATGGGTCAGTGGATGGAGTGGTCCTCTCGCCCACCCGGACCCCAGAACAGCAGAGGGACTGTCGCCATGTGTTGGGTCAGTTTGCATCTCTGTTCTCCCTGATCCCCGGTATCACCAGCTGGTGTGTCCATGACGTGGACACGGGAGATAGCATGCCTGTGAAACAGAAGTTTTACCGGGTGGCTGACAAGGTCAGGGCCAGCATCAAGAAGGAGGTTTCTAAGATGTTGGAGCTAGGGGTGATTGAGCCCTCCAGCAGCCCCTGGGCTAGCCCAGTGGTACTTGTACCGAAAGCTGCTGCGCCAGGTGCCACTCCGGAACTTAGGTTTTGTGTGGACTACCGTGGGCTCAATGCTGTCACGAAGACTGACGCACACCCCATCCCCAGAGCTGATGAGCTCGTGGATCGGTTGGGAGCTGCCAACTACCTCAGTACGTTTGATTTAACTTCTGGGTACTGGCAGATTGCCTTAACTGATGGGGCCAAGGAGAGGTCTGCGTTTTCAACGCCAGAGGGGCACTTCCAGTTCCATGTCATGCCCTTTGGGTTGAAGAACGCCCCTGCCACATTCCAGAGACTGGTCAACCAGGTACTGTCCGGGCTGGAGCAATTCAGCGCCGCATATCTGGATGACATCGCTGTGTTCAGCTCCACTTGGGAAGAACACTTGCAACACCTCTGCGCAGTGTTGAAGGCTCTGCATAGTGCAGGCCTCACTATCAAGGCCAGTAAGTGCCAGATAGGGCAGGGTTCGGTGGTGTATTTGGGACACCAGGTAGGAAGCGGCCAGGTGGCGCCCCTACAAGCCAAGATAGATACCATCCGGGCTTGGGAACCCCCCAAAACCCAGACAGCGGTGAGAGCCTTCTTAGGACTCACCGGGTACTATCGCCGTTTTGTCAAGGGGTATGGCACCATTGTGGCTCCCTTGACAGAACTAACTTCCAAGAAGTTACCGAAGAAAGTGATTTGGACCAGTGCCTGCCAAGAAGCTTTTGATGCCCTGAAGGAGGCCATGTGTACAGCACCTGTACTCAAGGCGCCTGACTTCTCCAAGGAATTCATAGTGCAGACAGACGCTTCTGAGCATGGAGTGGGAGCGGTGCTCTCACAACTAAATGATGAGGACTTGGACCAACCGGTAGCTTTCATTAGTAGGAGGCTACTTCCCAGGGAACAGAGGTGGAGTGCGATTGAAAGGGAAGCTTTTGCTGTGGTCTGGGCGCTGAAGAAGCTGAGACCCTACTTGTTTGGGACTCACTTCCGGGTTCAGACGGACCACAGGCCCCTCAGATGGTTGATGCAGATGAGGGGTGAGAATCCTAAGCTGTTGAGGTGGTCCATTTCCCTACAGGGGATGGACTTCACGGTGGAACACCGCCCCGGTACAGAACACGCCAACGCTGATGGTCTGTCCAGGTTTTTCCGCCTTAGCGATGAGAACTCCCAAGAGGGTGGGTAGTTCTCCCCACTTTCAGCTGGAGGGGACACGTGTTAGACCTGGCATCTTTGGCGTGGTTACCCCTGACTTTTTGCCTCTACCTCCTGT
Source organism: Triturus cristatus (assembly GCF_964204655.1). Taxonomy (NCBI): domain Eukaryota; kingdom Metazoa; phylum Chordata; class Amphibia; order Caudata; family Salamandridae; genus Triturus; species Triturus cristatus. The sequence continues at coordinate 874,044,304 of NC_140582.1, read as the reverse complement.
ATTTTTGATGCTATGCTGGATTTCGATTTTGCTGGTTTAGATGCTTTGGGCACTTTGCCACTGCTGATCAGTGTCAAAGTGCAAGTGCTCCCTTGGTAAATTGTTGTATTGATTGGTTATCCATGATTGGGATATTTGTTTCACCTGTTAGCCCCTAGTAAAGTGCACTGCGTGTGCCAGGGCTGGTGATTCAAATGCTACTAGTGGGCTGCAGCACTGATTGTGCCACCCACAGGAGTAGCGCTAAAATGATGTCTTAGGCCTGCTTGCAGTGCCTATGTGCAGTCCAGGACTGCCATGTCGACCTGGCCAGTGCACCCACTGACCAGGCCTTTTCCTTCCCTTTCTGTACATGTCAGGCATCCCTATGGTGGCCCTAGGTACCCCCCTGGGCTGGGTGCAGTGTATCTGAAAGGTAGGGCATGTACTGAGGTGTGTAACATGCCCTGGTAGTGAATTACAGCCATTTTCGTTTTTCACTGCTGAGAGGCTATCTTGCCCATAGGATAGAATGGGGAAGGCTGTTTGCATGCCTATCTTCCCATAAGGGCAAGATAGAAAATCCAAGTTTGGTATCTCTGTGTTCAGAATTTAATCATACATCTTTTTAGCAAGATGGTTTTTAAATTCACTGTGTGAGAATAGCACTTTTTAGAAAGTAGCTATTCTCCTGTTTAACCTTCCTGTGTGCCTGTGTGCTGGTTGGCTGACTGGTGTCAGGTGATGTGCTAGGTGGCTCCAGGAGCCTGGATGAGTCAGCATCAGGGTGAATAGGGAGATCTGCTTTAGATGGGTGGGAGGAGTAGTCCCTGGGTCTGAATAGGGCTGTCCCTGCCAAACACAAAGCTGGCTCCACCCCCTGCTGGCCAGGCTGAGGACTCTGCCTCTGCTGGCACAAAGAAGGCTCCACCTCCTGCTGAGCGTCTAACGACCCTGCCCCTCACTCTGAAAGGAACCAGGTGCTCCAGAGCAGAGCACACCCAGGAACCGGTTTGAGCAGGGGAATCCCCCCACTGAAACACAAGAGACAAAGACTTGGAGGGGTATAAGAAGAGGACCCCAGACACCTAAAACTTTAGATCACTTTGGAACTAAGAAGAAACCTCTGCCAAGGAGAAAGCTGGAAGAAACTGAAGAGGAGAAGACTGCCTGCTTGCTGTTTTGCTTTGCTGCCAAGGAGAGGGGAAGGACTTTGCTGTGTCCCCTTCTTTTGATTCTGATCTCCAAGGGCCTGAGAAGAGCTGGCTCCCTGTTGAGAAGTCCCAGGAACAAAAGGACTTCACCACCAGCTCCCCTGGAACTCTGCTGAAGGAGTTCTGACCTGCCTCCTTGGAGTGCTTGCCCAGTCTTGGGGCCTCAGGAGGTCGTTTTGCTGTGTTTTGGGAGCTGGGAAGCAGAAGCGTGAAAAGAGTAACTGGTACCCAACGCATCATCCGATTGCGTGTCGCAAGAACAAGAGTGCGAGGAGAATTTCATTGCGGCGTCATCGCAGCACCCGGAGTCCCCGCATCACCGAGTGCGTCGAGCATCGTCCCGGTGCGTGAAGATTCCTGACGCTGCGAGGGTCGTCGCAGAACCAGTTTGTGGGCCGCACCACTGCCGGTGCGTGAAAGTATCCAGTCGCTGCGTGCGTTGACGCAGAGTCCCGTTCCGTGGCGCATCGAGAGTTGCGGCGCCGGAAGTCAACGCTGCGCCGCGCATCGTGCCACATCGAAGAGTGTCGCATCGAACCTGTGCGTGAAGCTTCCCCCTAAGAAACCTACGCAACGAAAGCCAAAGTCATCGCATCCTCCCCCTACAGATCGGAGCCAGCGCATCCACCTCTGCTGCGTGAAGCAGGGCTGCTGCAAAGCCTCCCCAGGATCTCAGGAGTATCGCATCGCCTTTGCAAGCTTCCTTGTTATAGCTTTTGGGAACCTTATCGCAACTACAGGTACTGTTGGGCACGAAAGTGTCGCATTTTGTGCATTGAGAATCGCATTGTGCAGGACACTGACTTTTACATCCTGGAGTACTTTCTGTAAACTCTGAACTATCTTTAAAGTAACCTTTTTGAATTATATGTTGGTTTGTCTGTAATCTTTGGTCTTGTGAAGTTTTTAGTAAAGATACCTTATTTTTCTAAAACTGGTGTGGAGTAAATCTGTGGTGTTTTCACTGTGTTACTGTGAGTGTTGGTACAAATACTTTACACATTGCCTTTGATAGCCTAGACTGCTCAGGCCAAGCTACCTAGAGGGTGAGCAGGGGTTATCTTAACAGTGTATCCCCCTTTCCCTGACTAGAAGCAAGGGTCCCTACTTGGACAGTGGTACCTACCCTGCCAATTAGAGACCCCCAGATCTAACACTTCCTCACTGGTAACCTCTAGGAGCAGATTACTGTACTGCACTGGGACACACAATGCTAGAAAGCTATCCAAGTGGTAGCTGTGGAGAGCAGCCTTCGGGCTTAGTCTTGAAGGAATGTTAAGCAGCTTGTTTTACCAGAATGCAACCTTATTGTATTGGTTAAATGAAAGGAGAACCACACAGTAGTTATAAGAATATATATTTATTATTATAACACCTTAAATACCTCACTGTATCTGCTACACGCAGATAAACACAAAGCACACAATACTGTAGCACAGAAACAATTGTAAGTAGCACTAATACACAGTGGGCTCCAGGGGAAGACCAAACCATATACTAAAATAATGGTATAAGAACCACGACCGAGTCAAGACAGTGTCTGCAGAGTAGAGAATCACTGGGATCCCAAGGAACCACCCAAGGTGATTAAGTAGGGACCCCACGGAGGACGGGTGCAGTGTGAGAACATGACAGTGTGCTACGTACAATTCAATGGTAGAGTCGTGGTTGCAATTTTAAAGTTTAAGGACCCTTCCCAGTGGATCACGAGGAAACTCTTTGGAACATAGGAGCTTGGAGATCCACCTCACCTGTGGATACCAAAGTACCAGAGTTAGCTATCCCAGGGAAGCCGGGTGCATAGGGCTGAAGTGGCATCGGAAACCGCCGTCGTTCTCAATGGAAGTCGTCACTGCTGGAAGGAAATAAAATGTGTTCAGTGGAATCCGCAGGTGGATTTGTGATCGAAGGAACCTGAAAGCAGAGGGAACAGATTATGGGTCACTCAGGAGTGACCAGGGGCTTAGTAGACAAATGCCCACCGAGGTCGGGTGCTTCAGGTGTGAAGAAGACCTTGACTCTAGAGCTGCAGGGACCAGAAGATGTAGAGGACAACCAGGAGCCAGATACAAGCTGTCCCACAAAGGATATCGAGTGCTGAGGGGTCGGTGTCTGCCAGAGCACCAACAAGCCTTGGCAACGGCAACCCACGAATAAGGTCAAAGAAGGTTACGGTCTGGCCCAGCAAGAACCAGAGAACTCACCACAGCAAGGGGAGTCAGGGAAGGCCTGGAGAAACCAGGGGAGCTCAAGGAAATCAGGATTGTCCCTCAGATGGACCCACAGGCCGAAGGCACAAGAGTCGCAATGGGACTTCTAGCAGTTTCACAAAATAACAGCTTGCAGGGCACAGAGTATGAGGAGGCCAAAGTCCTTTGTATTAAAAATGAGCAGAGATTGGGGCTATTGACAGCCCAATGCACAAAGTTGGGGAACACCAACAAGCATATGCACTTGAGAATGTACGTGGTGCACAGGGGTTCGGGTTATGCGCTTCCCACGAGGTATACTGGCCTCAAACTTGGTAAGAGGGCAGCTCAACCTTAAGGAACGTAGGAACCCACCTCCTGTGTTGCTGGAGACTTTTGATTCCGCAGGATCCCAGGATCAGCAGACCGGTCAGTTGCGTTACGGTGCCTACAAACACAGGGGAGTGACTCCTTCACACCAAGGGAGATACTTCAGTTGTCCTTGATGCTCCATAGGTCCTGCACAGATCCTGTATGGTGCACCGGCACAGACAATGCTTTGGAAGGAGAGGGAGATGAAGTCAGGCCCAGTCGAAGTCCAGGGTGTACAGACGGTCGAAGGTCAGTGGTTTCTTGTTCAGAATCTTGTTCAAATCGAATCTGGGGTCCTACAGCCAGGTAAGCCCTTTTGTACCCACGGGAGAGGGTTGGACAGATTCAGGGGACTCAGCCAGGGAAGGGTCAGGACAGTGGGAAGGTTACTCCCATGTCCTTTGTCCAGTTTTGCGCCAGAGCAGGAGCCAACGCCTCCCAGAACTGGTTTGAGCTGGACTATGCACAGGGACAACAAGTGTGCCCAAGATGCAGACTTTTAGGAACTTTGGAAGTGCACCCACTGATCTCCAATACACTAAATCTGGTCTGGGAGATGGTCACACCTCCCTGTGGCAGGATGCCCATTGTGCTGCCTTCTCCAGCTCGAGCTTGGCTCAGCAGCAGGAGGGTGAAAATGTGTCTCTGCTCGGCAGCAACCATTTTGTGCTGTTCGGGTCGAGAAGGCTGGTATCGGGAAGACCAGGGACCCCACGAAGCTTGCTTCTGAAGGGTGGAATCATACCTCCCACACCGGTTACCGGTGTGGAGGTATGATTTCAAGGTGTTTGATACCAAACACAACATAGTTTGTTGCAGTAGTTTTCGAGATGGCATTTTACGAGAGCATATAATGCACCATTACCTGTATGTCTGGCTGCGTCACTGACAACCCCGGAGAATAGTCTCCAAAGGCTGCAGGAGTGCTCTGCTTATACAGGGGCACCCTCTCATGTAAAACCCAGCACCCTGCCTTCAGGATTGTGAAGGCCTGCTGCAGGGGTGACTTATAGGTTTTAAGTGTCGTGAGCTATAGCTATAGTAAACCTATATCTAAAGTAAGTGGTGCATGCACCATCTTACACAGGCTGCAATAGCAGACCTGTGGTTCCATTTTGCATGGCCTCTAATGGGTGGCATAATACCTGCTACAGCCCATGGGAGGCCTCTGGGGTACCTATGCCACGGGTACATGTGTACCATATACAAGGGACTTATAAGGGTACCCCAGTATCCAATCTGGAGTGTACCTAAGTACATGTCAATACATTTTAGGGAGAAAGCAGATGGACTGGATCCTGATTAGCAGAATCCCAGTCAGACTAGTCAAAACCCAGCAAAACACTAGGCAGAAAGTGGGGGTAACCATGCAGTCAGGTCCTACCTTCCTACATTATTAAAAATGAAGGTAAGATTAGTTTCAATTACCTCTGGTGCTAGTTTGAGTATCTTGGGGGGGGCAGGAGGAGTTGTAGAGGAACCCAGATTTAGCTTTTAAAAGGAGGGAGGCCATTTGACGACGAGAAACGGCAGTAAATTCAGAGAGAGGTTGGTAATCATGCTCTAACTGAGATATCCACTCCTTGAAGTCCGTGTTGTCAGATTGATTACACATTTGATTACCCTTATCTTTGAAAGTAAAGGCTGGGTATTGCAGAACTGTTGAATGTGAGTTGTCTCATTATTCTTGGGGGCAGAAGTAAGCTTGCTGACCACCTGATAAAGTCTTCTTGGAGAAATGGAGGACTTTTCAATCATCTGTGTGTAGTAATCACTTTTCTCTTCAATAAAATTTTTGTATTTGGCTAGTACTAAATTATTTGAAAGTTTTTCCTGGGTGTCGTAGTGCTTTCGCAAACTCCTTTCCTTCCTTCTGCAGGCTTGCTTTTCCAAGCTTTAGGACTTCAGGAAACTATGGGGAACATGGTTCCTTCCTAATGGATTGTGAGGAATTAGGCGGGACTAGATTAAGAAATGTGGAGTTGAGCCAGTTCGATTAGGACTTGGATGCTAGCTCAGCATCTGGTGGTCGGATAGGTAGATTTTGTGCGAAGAGTTAGGGTAAGGTGTCAGAATCTAATTTGTTCCAGGCTTTGAACATGGTAGGCTCGACTGACTTGGACTGTTGATAAAGCTTATGTGGAGTGTTGAGGTCGAAAAAGATGGCATGGTGGTCGGACCAGCTGAATGGGAGAACCTTTGTAACTGTGATGTGAGGGTTACTAGTGAAGAGTCGGTTTCAGGGTATGACCTGCTAAGTGTCTGGTTTCCTTAATGTGCTAATTAAGCCCTAGAGACATCGAAATTTCCAAGAGGGCTTCTGTATTTTTACCTTCTTAAGCTCCCGGATGTAAATTGAAATCTAAAATAGAGAAGTTGTTGGACTGAAGGCAATAGTCAAACAGTGACTGAAAGTTATTTATAAAATTGCTTACAGCCACATTTAAATACCTTCTTAGGGAAGGTGGGGCGTGTCAAAGCAAATGTTGCTTTTCAACTGGGGCCCAACAACCCTTGCAGCACCTCCAGGTTCCCTTGTGGGTGTTGCCATTGGCAAATAATATTTTTAAAACAAACAGAATAGTGAGAATGAACCCATAAAAGGAACGCAATCGTGATGCAGAACACCCTAGATAGCACCCACTTTGTCAGGAGCAAGGCACCTCCAAAGAATACAAGGAAATTTAAGTCTGTATTCTACCATGTGCAGGAGGAGCTGCACGGATACAACACGTCCATATTTAAAGCCCTCTGTAATGAAGATCGTGAATCACTTTGGGCAGATTTCTGGCCTGAGGGTAAACTTGTTTAAACAGTATTGTATTGTATCTGCATTGATGTAGCGCTTCCTACCCCTGATGAGGTGATTACGTGTTTTTCAGTAAGCAATGCGCTTCCTACTCCTGATGTATTTCAGTAAGTAGCACTCTATTACGGGAAACCAGTGATAGTGGTTTCTATTTAATTTAAGGTGTGCTCTTTAGATGGGATCCATTTAATTCATTAAGCTAAGATTCTGGTGGTTGGAGATTATGGATTTTAATTTTATGCTTTCGATGTGCCTGCCTTTTAACGCATAGGGACTATGGTTCTTTGTGATTGAGATTAGTTGAATTGGATTGGGTTAAAGTTAAATGTTTAGATTTAAAATGAATACATTTGATTATTATATTGTTAGGTTTACAGTTATTGCTAGTAAAACTACATTTGTGCACCCATGCATGCAATCAATTTGTAAAATGTGCAGAGGGATTACAGGAAATGAACAGATTGGATAACCATTCTTTCTAAACCAGGAGGTGAAATGGACCTCTGAAGCGCAGAGGAAAATCAGACAGCGGGTTTTACTAGGTAGTCTATATGGCAATCCCTGCACCACAGGCAAGCAACATCTTCCCATCCTCAACTCCTTCCATGGAGATCTGAATCATTGGTACTGTAGGACTTGGCCCTTTTTGGCAGGTTCACCCCTCAATTTTTTGCCTTTCCTGTGACCTGGTATTGGTGGTCCAGTGTAAAGTGTGTGCGCTCTCTGAGTGCGTGTGGTGAGATTGGCCTGCCCTCCCATCGGAATGCATGGGAGATAAGTGTGTCCATGGTAATTCCTGGTATAAGAGGAGTGCAGGGTCGAGTTTAGTATGTATGAACTCGCGAGGATAAATGGTGTGCGCAGATGTATGGTGACTGGTGGAGAAATGCCACTTTTAGAAGTTGGCATTGCTGTGTGCTATGTGTGTGCCTGCCTGATGTGATGTGAATTGCATGTCTGGCTTGTGATTGACAGGAGCTGGGAGGTGTGGGTGGCTCCAGGAGGGGCAGGATGAGTCAGAGCTAGGCTGAATGGGACACCTGAGCTGAGAGTGGTGGGAGGAGAAATCCCCTTACTCTGAATAGGATGGTGCTTCTCTAGTACAATGCTGGCTCTGACCCCTGTGGTGTGTCTGATCACTGAGCCCCCACCTGACAAAGGGGAGAGGAGCTGGGCAAAATAAAGTGCATCAAATCCCCTCTAAAGCAGTTCTGACTGGTATCTCCAAGCCCTGTGCTGTGACACAAAGGGAAATGTTAATATAAATATAGGGGCTGTGACCCCATGAAAATGTTTACTTCTTGTTCCTGTACTCGTGGGGGATTGCTGCTGCTGGGGCACAGGAGGAACCGCCATGGGGGCTACCTCCCTGCTGGAGGGCCCTGTGTGCTGGCCTCCCTGGCCCTGCATTGCCCCCTTTATTCTCCATGCACTTACCCTCCCTTAAAACAGGACTCTTGCCTCTTGCGCCCTGGGAACGCTTTTTATTTCTGTCCTAAAGGGGAGCGCTGTGCTTTGATTCCCCCAGGAGAGGGGAGCGCTGGAGCTTTGCAATGCTGAGCTGCGCATTGCTGCTAAGAGGGAATCCCCAGCGTAGGGATTCCCCCGTTGTGCCCTTTTTTGCGGGTGCCCATCCCGCTTATTTCTTTATTTCAAGGGCGGGTGCCCACCCCGCATTCTTTCAGGAGCCTAGCGGGTGCCCACCCCACTTTATATAATTTTTAATGGAGAGGGAGCCTACCCCACATTACCGCCGAAAGGAAACTATCGGGCCGCGAATGAGCGCGACCCGGAAGACAGGCACTGTTGCCTGTGGCGGAGGGGGCGCGAGGCACATTGTTGGTGCCTGCCCTCTCTGCAAGTCCCGAGGAGATCGAGCGGGATGCGAGAAGGCTGCCAGAGGAAAGTGGGGCTCCTGTGTTGGTGAGGAGAGCCCCGCGGCAGCCGCAGTATGACCGGGCGAAGCCAGAAATCGCCTGTCCCGTTGAGTGCTCAGTTGGTGAGCGGCCCCAGCTGTCAGCGGGCCGCTCCACCGTGGGGGGAGCAGTTCCTTTGTGGGGCATGTTTTGTTTAAAGGGCCAGCGTGCTCCAAATCTTAGGGGCAAGTTCTTTTCAGTGCATCAAAGAGCCCCAGAGGGCCCGTGTCTGGGCAGATCGAGGCACATTGTCGGTGCCTGGGCGGTCCCGCCAGAGAGCGGGTCGCCCCAACGATGGGGGCATGGGTTTTATGCCACATGGGGGTCCAGAGGGCACAGAGGTGCTTGGCCCCCTCTATGCAAAGTGCCACAGCTGCGCCGCATCAACGAGAGGGGCACAATTGAGAGAGAGTCCCTGAGAGGGACCAGAGGCACAGTTGTGCCAGTGAGTTTCACAGCTGCCCAGCAATTAGTGGGCAGCTGCTACGTTTAGTTTTTTGCCGTGGCGCACTTTGGATTCAGCTGCTAGGCAGCAGCCCTGACATTCTGGACACAGGGCATTTGAGCCCCTTCAGAGAAGGCCAGTTGGCCAGGGGGACTAAGAGTGATAGGGCACTAGGCCCTAATGTGATTTATGTGGTGCTAGGAAATGTGATTCATGTAGTATGATTTACGCACCCTGGTTGATGCATCTAAACGTGTTTTTTATGATTATTAAGTTGTTTGCATTAGATGGTTTATGCTATTGAGATTATGTTCCACTGAGATTATTTCCTAATGCGAATTATGTTTAGGAGGTGAGGGTCTAATGCGTTTAGACTTATGAGATGATTGCATAATGTGTTTATGCTGGTGAGGTTGGCGCATAATGTAATTCACGCCTAATGTGATACTGTGCATAATGTAGTTTATGTTACAGGCTGATGCTGAGTACAGTGGTTACCAGAGATTACTGTTTGTACGTTTATGATATGTTTTACTTTTACTCAGTTCACTTTGTTATGGTTCTGACAGTGGTCCAGTGGGCCCTGTCAGGTGTATATAATCCCTTGTAAATATGACCTAGTGCCAGGTGGCACGATGTAAATTATGAGAGTACTATTCTAATGTGTTATGAGAATACATAGGCTATCTTTTATATAACCTTGTGTGGAGTTCCTTTTGTAGTGTGCCTGGGATGTTGTTGCTCTGTGCGTGTGCGCAAATGCTTTACACATGGCCTCCGGGATAAGGCTGAGTGCTCGTGCCAAGCTACCAAGGGGGAGAGCTGGGGTTATCTTTGGCGTGTAACTCCCTTGCCCTGACTAGAGTGGTGATCTCTTTCTGGCTTTGGCACAAGCCTTAGCCAACCAGAGATCCGATTTCTAACAGGTACCATCTTACATTGTTTCTTAATGGGAGAGAGGCTATCATGACAAAGGTGTCCCCTACCTCGCACTCTCTGCCATCCAGAATAAAGAACTGTGCATTCCTCTGCTTTTATTACAAAAAACAATGATATCCATAGGTGCATTCAGTGGGGAAGGATGGTGTGGAGGCCCTGTGTGTATCCATGGCCAAATGCTTTAAAGTGCAGTATGATGGTGGTCTAGGCATGATGAATATCTTATATTATTGTGCATAGTTATTAATGACTGCTCATCTGGACCTTAACGTCATTCAGCATATGCAACTGAGCAATGAGCATAAGGTGACTGATTACACTGCGGTTACCAGGGTGTCACCCATGTGGTATGCTACCTGCCATTAAGAAGCTCAGCCTCTGGGATGCCTCATTTCGACCATCAAGTGACATAGCAGATTAAACTATGAGCCTCCTCATTGGGTGCGATTTTAGCTAGCACGTGTCCTTCCTTCAAGGTTTCTCTGACTGGGATGCAACTGTCCTTTCTTAGTTAAAGGACAGACTTCCCCAGTCCAAGCTTCAATCTGTTATTGATCTACGAGATTGTGACCATCATAGATCCCGGTTATTCTGCTACCTACAGCTGAAACATGCCATCGCCCCCATGAGAGCCTTGAATGCCTGCAGACTTCAACCCTCTGTAAGCTAAAGTACCTATGGGTTGGCTTGGGGATAAAAAGGTCTCTTGAATCTATAGATCACAGGTCATTAATTCCCCTAATAAGGTTCTTGACTTGAGCGTGGTGTGGCAGACAAATGTGGGGAAGATATGAGAGATACTGCCATTTCACCTTGGGAGGTTGCCATTTCCGCCATATACTCTTGTATTCAATTACACAAGGACTGCAATACCTGTGAGAGATTGTGCAAAATGGGAACAGATTCTTCTTCTTTGCACCACCAGTCACGCCATCCTCTTCCAAATCTGCCATCCTATATGTATTAGAAGACCTAGATGTTAACTGTTGCACAAGGGTGCTGGCACCCCTTGGGTTTGCACAGCAGGGCACTGTCCAGCAAGGCAGGGTGGACGGTCCTCCCTCCTACAGTTGGTAGCTTAGGGTATGAAAAGATATCAGCTTTCTCAAAAGTCCATATAAGTGAGACTCGTGGCTGCCCCCAGAAACACACACATTTCTGAGACCACGGAAGAAACATTTGCAGCTGGTGTCTTTCAATTGCCAACCCTTAATGATAATTTGTCCTCTAAATGTCTTTACCAAACATCCAGATTAGATGTGGTGTGTCTTCTGCTGTATACACATTGTCTGGTGCTTGTACTTTACTGTTTCTTCAATGACAAATGGCAATACAATTCTTTACATAAACATGTATTAAACCCATGCCTATCTTTTGTGAAACAACCTTACAAGAAAGTAAGAATTGTGATGTAATGTTATTTTATTGATTTTTCACTTTCATAAGGGATTGCAGTTACTCATCATGAAGATGACACTGTGGTGAAAGCAGTCTGTACTAAGCACTGTGATGATTAGATCTGGAATCGGTGGCTGCCGGGTATCAATGCCATGCTGGGGTTGTGTTTGCTGACTACGAATGTAATACATTATTCATACAATAGTTTGCAGGACTGAAAGAGGACTTGAAGGGTAAGTGTTGCTCTAACTAGTACTTGTCAATACTTTCTACTGCACAGTTTATCACATTATATTTTAGAGGTTTCAGGGGAATGTGAGATTAACAAAACTGGATTCGTTGCTATTTATTATGCAAGTTTAAAATAGTCACTAATTTAGAAGTAATTACGAATCTATGCATCACTAGTAATTATGCACAGCTCTTCCTTTTGGAAGTATGCTTCCGTTGACATATCAACTTGCTTGGAGCTAATTTAAAGAATAACATCAAGTTAAACAGAATTATTTCTGGTAGATTTAGTAAAATACTCCGGTCGTCCATATAGGAATGACACAGCATATGTGTGAGTCTAAGTAAGCAGGATTGGGGGGCCAGAAGTAGGTCCTTCTTCTACCAGGCTCATTGAAGCTGCCTCGTGGCAAGTAGTGTTTCACCTGCTGGGACGTGCCTGCCAGATATGCTCTCATCATTGATGAATCTGATGAAAGTAAGAAGTCTTTTTCAAGGAGGAGGAGGAGTGGCAAAGAGCTTTCTTCATTGATTTATCGTCTGGAGGATGGGCCCTTCCGCCTCCATCACAGAAGAATGGAGGCGTCCGTCAGGCTGATGGAATACCGTCCATCCGCTGTATTTAAAGTTGTGCTGACAGAGCACCTACATCATGACAGAGTAGAGTCGATCAACTAATCCTTAGTGCTACGTCATCAGGCTCCCACTCCAATGTCGATAGATAAAACTGTCAACGTTGATGTGACATAGATCTGTGTGAAATATTTAGAGTCAAAGTAGGATGGGGACATCACAGTGGTGTACAGCAGTGTTGGACATGTTTTGCTGCATATGAACTTACCAGTCACCCTCGGTTCCCTCTAAGGGGCGCGCACGCGCGCCATTCCTTTTAAACGCGTGCAGGTTACCGAGCAGTGTGGGGGATGCATTTCAGAGCAGAAGCAGGCGGGTTATGCAAACACCTCCCGCTGCTCAATGTATCTCTGCGGGAGGGCTGCTTTGGTGTTTTATGTAAATAATTAGAAGATGACACTAACAGCCCAGCACAGAAGCTGCTCTGCAACACGCAAGAGCAGCATACAAATGCCGCATCTCCGGGACTGGCCCCAGTACTGTGCTCCCATCCTATGCCATTTCTATGAAGGGTCTAGCCGTGAACTCCTCCTTTCAGGTTTTCTCTTTGAGGACATGCACATGATAATCAATGAAGATTCTGGCCCTGATGGATATTGAAGTGGGCTGTGTGTAAATGCATTCCGGTGACTCAATTTGTAAGAAGGCCTTTTGTAAGTTAGGCAGGAGTGGCTGGTGTTGTTAACACTCAATAAACTATCACCTTAGCTATCCACAGTGCAGCAGGTGCAGTGGCACCGAGACCCAAGTCTGAACAATTGCCTTACATTTTTAAGATATTGCCTGATGTTTACACAAACCAACAAGCAGCATTTCACATGTTTTGCCTGAGGTATAAAAGTGTGTGTGTGAGATTAAATTGTGAATGTATCTCGTACTTTAGAATAATTGGGGCCGATTTACAAGCCCCTTGCGACAGTTTTACGCCACCGTTGCGGCACTTTTGTGACATAGCGGCGGCGTAAGCAATGCGCCAATATGCAACATATTTACAATGTGACGCATCTAGTGAGATGCATCACGTTGTAATACCATGCGGTACATTATACCTGCGTAAGGTATAATGTATGGAGGGTGGGCGTTCCGTCGCAAGGAAGCCCCATAAAAGTGACGCAGTGAAATCACTAAGATTTCACGGAGCCAATTTTTACGTCCCAGCTGCGTCAAATCGCAGCATATAAGGTATAGGGCACCCCTGAGCAGTGCTGGAGTTGCGTTGCGCTTGCGACACAACTCCAGCACTGCGTCACCCCTACGGTGTTAGATGTGTCACGCATCTGTCTATCCGTGCGCCATGGTGCGCCGCATTTACAATGTGGTGCATCCATGGTGGCGCAAGGGGGGTTTTGAGTCACGCAGAATAACTGGTGCATCCCTGCTAATATGCAGGTATACGCCAGTTATTGTAAATTTGCCCCTTCTTTTCCAGCACCTTTCAGAAATTAAAAAATAATGTGTGTTATTTTTGCTTTCCTAACTGATGAATGCATACAGGTATCTACATTTTATAGTGTGTGTTTCCCAAAAAAAATAAAAAGGCTTTCTACAGCCGATCCTTTCACACTCCCTGTCCTCCAGCAAGATTGTCACAATTTACTTTGTGGTCAGGGAAAGAAAAGTAAACACTGATGCCAAACGTTAAAAAAATAAGCAGCAATTTGTGAAAGGACTTTTCTGACTCACCAGAAATCATTTTGCGACCCACGGTTTGGTTAATTCTGGACTAGGGTACTCACTCAAGGAAATTATCCAAATATAGGGGACCCTGATGTCCTGGATGTCTCACTACGGAGCAGGACTAGGAGCAGGACTAGGATATAACACAAAATTGTAAGGGGAGGCCTCACACACCACCCTGGGTGTCATGCTTCATCGTCGGTCTCCTCATCTCTTGTTGTCCACTGTCAGCCATGGCTAGTTCATCTCCAGCTGTCCAGTGTCAGGAACAGCTAGCTCATTCAATCCTTTTTTTTACACTTTGTGTTCTAACAGTTGTAGTCTTGTTTGTATTTTGTGGTGAACAAATGACAACATATGCAATAGTAAAAAAACAAACATGGCTGGATCAGCTACTCATGTCTTAGATAGGAAAACCTGACAGCTTTGTTGAATGCTCTCCCACACTATTCAAAATAAAGTTACTTAATGGTACAAACATTTGTCCTTTCTGTAGCTGTTGATTGTAAGTGCTAGTGGAGTAAGAGTCATAGGTGGCTGGTATGATCATTTTAGTGTATAATACAAATGTATTAGAATGTCTGACTAAAATGTGATTATTTCATGCAACTGATGGTGAGTCTGAATGCACCTTTTTAAATTTAATTTGAAGTCGCAAAACTACTGACTTTGGTACGTCACGCACTGTGATCACTTTCATAGAGAGTTGCTGCATCCCTTCGACTAACACAGCCTTGGCTACAGTGCACAGAGATCCTTTATTGTCACACAATGGAGAAAAAATATAGAGTTAACATTGGCCACACCTACACCCACACTACTAAATCTACTACTATAATTACACAATCTGTTTACTACTCTCACTAGCAGCAGCAAACCCACAATTTTTTGTTACCAAAATGTCTGTGGAACAGCCATTAGATTTTCAGAAAATGAGTTAACTGTTAAGGTGCTACGATGATCTGCCTGAGATGCTATGTTCTCTTATTTCCAGGGCATACTAGGATGCCCTAGCAATTGGTGGTGTTTTTCCAGGCCTCTCAACCTCATGCCCTAGGTGCAGAAGGTGTTGCCATACTCAACGCTGAAGGTACTGCAGAAATTTCTGGCAGAGTATATGTCCAAATAATACTTCTCTAACACTAAACAATTCACTCTCTCTGCAATCTGCCAACCCTATTATTCTGAATCTCAATCCCACTAATGTTAACATCATGATGTCTGTCACTACTAAATACATATCTTACCTATTCACTATCTACAATTTCAGCAACCTTAATAAATGTCCCATCCTATGTTTAGCCTCAATCAATCAGGATTTATAAAGCACGGCAAATCAACTGTGAGGTTCTCAAAGCGCTGGAGTTGCTAGCTGATTCACAGGGAAAGCAGTGAAAAATGAGGCAAAAGTAGGAGAAAGCACTCAGAAAAACAGGGGAGAGGAAGGAGAAAGCAGTAAAAAATTAGGCAAATGCAAGATCAAGCGCTCAAAAAAACAGGGGTAAAGGACGGAGAAAGCAGTAAAACATGGAGGCAAAAGCAGGAAAAGCACTCACAAAAAAGGGGGGAAAAGAAGGAGAAAGCAGTAAAAATTAGGCAAAAGCAAAAAAAAACTCAGCTATCACCGAATCACTTTTGACAGGGCCTCTTTACTCCACATGTGCCCCTCTAGGAAATGCTCTATCCATTGTTCCCCGGGTGTTACATGTGAAGAATTAACTTGTTCTAGTTGCGTCTGGATCTCCACTAGACTTATTTCCTTCAGGACCCCACACAGTCCAGACAAAGCAGGAAAACCGCAGAAACTGTTCAGGGCTGCGTTGCTCAACACTAGATCACTCCAGAAACATGAGCTCTAAGTTTTTGATTTATTAAACATTGAAGAATTAGATGTGCTTTTTCTTACTGTAACCTCGCTCTCGGCATCGCCCAACCCCACATTGGCTTCGGCCATTTCCCCTAATTATAGAATTTTCAGAAAAGACCGAGTAATAGGTAGATGGGGCGGGATCGCATCAGTGTGTAAAAAGGAGTACAAATGCTCATCCTTTGTTCTTGAGGGACTTGTGGTGGCGGAGGCACTTGGTTTTTGTCTGTCCTCGCCCCCAACCAGTCTCTGGTGGGGGCTCTTCTCTATCATCCCCCAGGTCCAACCAGCAGTTGCCTGCATTCATTGGAGAGTGCGTTAGTCCCGTGAGCAATGAGATATGACTGCTTCTTTAGGTGACTTTAACATCCATTTGGACAATGCATTTGGACATAAAGCCAATGCAATTTTAGAAATCATGAGCCCTCTATCAATGAAACAGCAGGTCATAGGGCCCTATGCACCAAACTGGCCATGCTCTTCACCAGGTCTTTTCCAACTTGGATCAGGTGATGTCCCAACCCACTCCCCTTTCATGGTCTGACCATTACCTCATTGCATTTGCTTGGCCACAGAGTTGCAAGAGGCCACTTTTGAAGGACAACTCTCTTTCTTCCTATCATGCCAAACATAAGTTACAGCCTGACGATATTAATCGTGCTCTTACATTGAATACTCCAGCCCTGACTGGCTTTGTTGAAGAGGACACCACATGCATGGACAGTTGGTTTCGGGGGAATGTTAACACACTAGCCCCCATTAAAAAGAAAGCTCAATCTAGGCTTTTCCCGTCTGCTACCTGGTTCAACAATGAGCTTAGAGCATGTAAAAAACATTGCAAATAGCACAAAAGTGTATGGAGACACAATTAACACCCAGAAGATAAAGCTAAATATAAGATCTCATTGAAGAATTATCACAGGAAGCTGTCCCTAGCTAAAAATACCTTTTATGTTATTAGGATCGAGGAAGCTGATAATAAAGCAAAGGAAATCTTTAAAATTGTTCACTCTTTCCTATGCCCCGTTGCCATATCTAGAGTATGCACACCAACGGTTGAGTGGTGTGATGAACTTGATGCTTTTTTCTTTGAAAAAATCAAGACCATTCAAAACAGCTTCCAGAATAGTGCACACATTTTCCAAACACAGGCCCAGATGCGTAAGGAATCTGTTTCCCTCCTCACATCCCCCTCCCTAGACAAATACACTCCCCTTTCTCTCGTTCACTCACTCTCAGCATTAAAGAACCTGAAATCCGGCTCCTCCCTTGACCCCTGTCCAACTACCGTGCTAACGATGGCGGCCCAATCTATCAATTTCACAGAGAGCAACATATTTAACACCTCGCTGGCAATGCGTGTGGTTCCACTGGCCTGGAAAATGGCAAAAGTGCTCCCGCTGCTGAAAAAAATGACAGCTGATCCCAAGCAAGTTGTAAATTATAGGCCCATCTCCCTTCTGCCTGCCTGTTCAAAGATCATGGAAAAGGAAGTTAATTACCAACTTTCCCACTACTTGGAAGATAATAAAATACCACACCCCAGGCAATCCGGCTTTCGCCCTCATTTCAGCACGGAGACCTAGTTTCTTGAAGTGGTCAAACACTTAAGGAACACTCTAGACACAGGGGGCAAAGCCATTCTGATATTTCTGGACCTTACAGCTTCTTTGGATACCGTGCCCCACTTTAACCTGCTTGAGCGCCTTCATGATATAGGGATCAGACACTCGGCCTTAAATTGGCTATCATCATTTCTGGATAAACGTACTAAGGAAGTATGGCTGCCTCCTTACACCACACAAGCCAGAACCCTGACAGCGGGAGTACCACAGGGCTCAGCTCTCAGTCCCACCCTGTTCAATATATATCTGACACCCTTGGCTACTCTTTCTGAGTCCCCGGGTGCAAAGTTATATCTTTCGCTGATGACACACAGCTTTTTTTTGCTTGTGAGAAGGGAAGTGACTTAAATATTAAGCTTATCTCCCGGTGTCTCGCCAAGGTGTTTCATTGGCTAGACTTGCACATTGGAGGTGCAATCCGGATAAGACTGAGATGGTGACCTTCGGAAATGTCCCTCACAATTTAGATGAAACCTACTGGCCGAGTGATATTCCACACCCCGGCTCCCCCCCAAAACTGTGTGAAGAACATAGGGATTAAAATTGACAGCTCCCACTCCCGCCAAGCCGTTGCTGGCTCTTGCTTCTGCATGCTATTTTTTTTTCACCTCTCCTATCTCAGTTTGCTGGTAGAAAGGTGGTGCCGGCCCTGATCATGATGAGACTTGACTAGGGGAATGCTCTTTATCTCGGTCTCCCTGACTATCGACTTTGAAGACTGCAGGTGGAGCAGAATTCGACAGCGAGACTACTACTCAAGACTCCCACCTAGGTCTCCCCTGGCCCCTCATTTGAGGTCCCTCCACTGGCTCCTTATACAAAAAGAGGGTTGTCTTTAAGACTATGGTCCTAATGCATAAGGCCATGCATGAAACGGGTGTGGTCTATCTCAGAGAGAGGATCAGCGCACACATTACAGCACGCACCCTGCGCTCTTCCTCTGCGTGCCTTGCACGAGGGCCTTAGAATTGGCAGGAGATCATTTTCCTATCTGGGTCCACTTAGCTGGAACAAACTTTCATCCAAACTTCGTTTAGCACACAATCTGGACATCTTCAAGAGGAAACTAAAGACCTGGCTCTTTAAACAGTCAATCTAGGTGCCCTAGTCAGTTGCCCACTGCCTGAGCGCCGGGACACTCTGTCGAGTATCTGCGTGCTTTGAAAACCAGATTAACATACCATGACATAACAAAACAAGGGGGAAAGGTAAGGAAGGAGAAAGCAGTAAAAATTTGCCAAAAGCAAAAGGAATACTCCAAAAAACAGGCGGGACGAAGGAGAAGGCAGTAAAAATGAGGCAAAAGCAGGAAAAGCACTCAGAAATACAAGGGGACATGAAGGAGAAAGAAGAAAAATGAGGAAAAAGCAGGACAAAGCACAGCTCTACAACTGCACAGGAGAGCTAGGCTGGAGGCATAAATCACACCTGAACACAATTACTGTAGTTTGAAAGAGATTTTGTATTAGGTGTGGACAAGTGTCCAACTCAAAGGATAAGACAACCACCTGCTGGATGTAACTAAGATAACAAAAATTAAACCTGTGCTCACTCCCTGATAATGTGACACAACACAATCAGACTTCACTCAAAGCCAATGTGTCAACTCTTTAAGCAGCGTTTAAACAGTAGAAAATTTCACACAAACCACATTAAAATAGCACAACTAATAATTTTCGGAGTTAAATATCAGCAAAATAAAACAATCCAATAAGGGGAGATGGAGATATATATATATATTTTTTTTTACTATAAATCTTGAAAAATGTATAACGCTCAAAGGGGTATATTCACAAGAACGTGTGCTAAACATCACCAAAAAATGTTAACGCAACTATACACATCGCAGCCTATTGCGGGAAAATAACCCCGGGTCAACGTGGAACTCACAACAAGGCAGCCCCATGTGATAGTTTGCCGAAAACGCGCCCAATGGCCGCGATACAACCACCTCGACGGAGATAAAAACACAAACCCCAACGCTAAAAACCTGAGATGGGCCAAAGCGCGATGAGGAAATCAGCGATAAGCACACACACGCGTTGTATTTACACGTTATTTACAGATATAGATAGGTAAGGACGCTCTTATCTAGATTCCATTGTAGAATTTTTAATACGTTTTTAGATGGCCTCTTTTGAGACATTTTGTCCTTTTCTGTTTCATTTTGTTATAGTTCATTTCTATCTACAACACTAAATGACAGCCATTGCGCAGTCCCTACCGCGAAGCCACGTGTTTATTCTATACACGGATTGAACGCTACATCGAGTCTGTTTATTTGAACAGAACTGGAATTAATTACCGGCTTCTAGTTGAGTCGTCCCTTACAGGGGTAAGTCATCATGGAATATACAGATACTTACGCGCATTCCCTCACTCTATATCCAGTAACAACAATGTCTTTCCTCTACAGCACCCAGCCTGGGCGCCCTGTAAGTTATTTCTTTCACTTTTAGCACGGTGACACTATATATTCATAATATCTGAAACGCTTGCTGACCAGGTAGATAGCTTAAAACATCTTTATCTTAAAATTTAAAAATTAAAAAAAAATTCTCAATAGTAGAGAGCACTGTATTCTGACAGTTTTTTATTTAATTTCTAGGTGTTCCCACATTAGATTGTCCTGAAGAGACCCTTTACTTCAGACAGGGTCAAAACGCCGTTGACGAGATAGGCGAATCAAAATATTTTTTGACACTTGACATGAAGGAGTGTCATAGATCATTCTAATTCTTTCTTTTTGATCGCCTTTATAACGATAAATTGAAACCGTTGTATGTGGTATAGTTTTCTGATTTTTCTTTTTTTATATCTATTCACTGGTTTCATTGGGACACTTTTTCACAAATGTGTACTGAGATTTTGCTTTGTTTTTGTTAGTACGATTGTCATTTATTTGTGTATTGTGAATTTGTATATTGTGAAATTGTTTTTGTAATTTTCAAAGTGCTCGTTTACTGTGGAATATAAAAAATGTTTTTCTACCTTAAGTCTGACGTGTGAGGTTAACTTCTCTTTCTGACGCCAAATTTAACCCTTTTATTTATTGTAATTTGTGTTGTACATCATATTATTGAGTATCAATCCACTTGAGCCATTGTTTCCTCTTATATATGCAACACACACCTGGCAGATGGGAAAAATCACCATAAAAGTAGAAAAAGCACCCAAACACAAACTAACCAACACCCAAGCACCATGGAGGCAGCTGGAGCAGGCGCAGAAGATGAGCGCAACCCCACAAGCACCCCGGACGACCAGCCCAGGACCTTGGGGACACGGAAGGGCAAGGACAAGAAGAAGATGAAGACGAAGTTCAGTCCGCAGGCGATCAGGATCATAGTCACAGAGGTGATGGAACACCATCAACAACTGTTCTTCACCTCCAACGTGTCATTGGGCACCAAAAATGAAATATGGCGGGACATCATGGACAAGGTGCATGCCGTCGGAGAGCACAAGAGGACAATGGACAAGGTCAAGACGCAATGGAATGACATCAAGCGAAAGACCAAGGAGAAACTCGCAGCCAACCAGAAGGCAGAGATGCAGACTGGAGGTGGAGGCCCAGTGCCACAGCTCGTGCTGGATGACATGGAGGAGCTGGTGTCGACAGTCATCAGTGTGGATACTATGTCCGGAGTTGGGGGACCGGACACTGCTCGACAGGACACAACACAACCGCAACAGGGTGAGTGACCACCAGGTAATGGAGAGACGGGTGGAGATGGCCACGAAGGCACACATGCACAATCAAGCAGAGCACAGTGCACACCCTCAATGACTCTGGGTCATCGCCCAGATCTACAGACTGTCACAATGTACAATGCCATGCTGTCTGAATGTCAACATGTACCATGCGGCTACATACATGTGGACACATTGCAATAGTCAAATAACCAACAGAGACGGGCCACTAGAGAGTGACTAGTCAACCTGAGTAGTGTCTAACACAATACAAATTGTTTAAAAGAACCATCACACACCAACCTGGTTGGTGTTATGCTTCATCATTGGGTTCCCAGTTGGGTAGCCGAGTGCTACCCAACTGTGCTGCGACACCTGATTACAGTGGAGCTGGTTTTTGGTTTTTGTGTGATGATGTTGTGAGTGTGGTGACGTTAAAAATACCTCTGGGAAACTCACTAAACAATACTTTATTCCCAGTGGCCCAGGGTATGATTAAAATAAGGTAAGATGGATAATATGTCAGAACTGCAAATAAGTGTCTGGATTATCCTTAGGTCAGGTCAACATGTTTCAGCTCATCAAAAAAATTGTTGGAGCTTTCTTCAGGACCTTTCAATATAGTGATTAATGTGCAAAAGTGAAAAACTGAGTGGTAAAAATTAAACCATGTGTAACGCGTTTTTACACACGCGCTAAGGCGTGTTTATCATGCGGGGATGGACTAAACAAGACTACTGGTCCATCGATAGTAAAATTCCTGTGGAGAGAGAAATGACAAGACAGAACGACATGCAACATATAGAAAAACACTCGTTTGTAGATTGTAGTCACATCATACTAATCTTCCCCAAGTGGTGAATTACACATTCAGTGTCACTCATACGTGTGAGATCATTTGTACGAGCAATGGTACACCTAATACAATTAAAAACAGCCCATGCTTGCGATGTATGTGAGCATGCTTGAGGTGTGGACAGGTCATGGGTTCATGCTGCATCGATAGTCCATTGCCGCAGTGTAAGAGCGATGTGTCTTCGCTTAAGTAAATTTGCATGCTTGTGGCCCTAACAGGTGAGCATGCCAAAGTGAGGGGCTCAAAATGAGCGCTGCGCTAAACTAGTAGCGTGCTGTAAATTGTCTCTTAATGTACGTGAGACTAAAGGGGCCATGATGCTAGAAGATTAAGCAAAAGGCCTGTGCATTATGCATAAACAAAGACTGCTTAGTATTTACGCAAATAATGGTATTTCCAGGGCCGTATGATTCCAGGGCAGGAAGTGCTCCAAATAGGTACTCTAAAAAAAAGGGTTTAATAATGAAGTATAAATGAAAAGAATGTCAGGGCGCTGGGGTAAAGTGGAGGCTAAATAGGACACTTTTATGTTCTTAAAGGAAAGTGCTTACTTGATCTCGGTGCTCCCCCGCGTCTAAATCTGTTGCGGCGTCCACTGGAACGAGCTGGTCTCGAGGGACTAGAAACCGGAGGTATAAGAGCATCGGCTGGGCGGGAGCATTGAAGGTTAGTTGGTGGCACCTGCGTGTAGTGAGCTGAAACGCTAACCTGTGCTTAGTACATTGCACGTTGCGAGCAGGTGCCGCCGGGAAAGGCACACCCCGTGATGACATGCGCGGCGTCAGTGCGTGAGTCATGGTTTTCAGACTAGGAAGCTGACCTGTGCTGTGAGATGAGCTGCTTGATACTTAAGGCGCCAGTTGCCTATAAATATTAATACAAATATTGATATTAAGGCCCATGGCGCAAGGGGACAGGGTGCGTTTAAAATACGAATGGGAAATTAAAAGACAATTTTAAGCTGCTTTTGATGAGCAATAATACTATTGAGGACACCTGTCCAGTGCTACTCAATGTACTGACGAGTTGGAGTGCCCATAATCTCGCTGTCAGATAACGAAACCTTCATGTGGTCTTAAGGTGTCCGTTATCTATTAGTACATATACAACTACAAATATTGTGGCCCGCGGCGCAAGAAGATAGGGTGCGTTTAAAATAAGAATAAGTAATTAAACACAATTTACGCTGCTTGTGCAACGTAATGTACTGGCGAGCTGGAGTGCCTAAAATCTCGCTAGCAGGAAACAAAAACCCGCGTGGTCTTGAGGTGCCATGAATATCCTCATGAATGCCCATTTCTTATATCAGGGGTTAAAGATCGGTGAGTTTGAGAGTAGCTGCACAAATGGTTGAAAGTCTTTGGTGAGCCCAAGAAAGGCAATTGTCTCTTAATACATACACTCTGTTCGAAACAAACTTTTCACTTTGACATGTATGACAAAATCTTAACAAAAACATCAATATATAAAAACAGAAGAGAAAACACGATTATAGATTCCTATCGTTAGTCTTTGTCTGTACATATCATCTACAACAGTGAATTAATGGTCTGTTTTAAACTTCTATTTGTACAATGACACAATCATATTCCAATAGAGATTATGTAGTTAAAGTTGCGTTATTTGAGGGACAAGGACGGCCCACAGACTGCAATACACCATCTTCTCTTCACATTGCAGAGCCGCCGTCAAACCCCCCTGGAGAGCAGTCCCAGTCACTCTTCACTGATGATGAGGAGGACAACCCCAGCATCAACGCACAAGCCCTCCTAGACATCATTGACATCATCCGCGACTCACCTCCAGGATCAGGGCTGCCCAGCTGCATCAAAGAGACCCCACCCACCACCCAAACCACCCAGCAGGAGGCACCCACGGCCCGGCAGTCTCCCAAGACCCCCAGGAACAACACACGGCCTTCCAACGCCGTGTGCTGGAGGGCCAGAGGGAAACGGCTGAGCAGGTGCGGGTGGGGTTCAACCTCATGGCTACCAAACTGGACGCCATCCATGGGTGTCTAGTCCCGCTCCATGGTCTCCAATGAGCCCTGACTGACATCGCTGAAGTCATATCGTGGAGAGAAGAACACCTGTCCACTCAGAGGGGCTCCAGCGATACCAGCCGTGAGCTGGCACACATGCTGAGGCTCATGGAGGACATGATGCGGATGGAGGCAGAAAGGATGGCAGCCACCGCTGCACACCAGCAAAAAGTAGCTGGGATCTACCATGCCCTGCAGATCCTCATCATGGCATTGCTGCCACAAGGCATGGTGATGACGAATGCTGCTTCCCCCACACCATCCACATCTCCACCCCCTGGTGTGCCATTGCCTCACAGTGCAGCAGACGTATCCACTCCAGCACCTGATGTGTCAGTGGCACACAGTGCCTCAGCCGGTACTGCAACACCCACAGGTGGGGCAGAGCACACATCCGGGGATGAGGACGTGGATGGGTTTGTGCTCAGGAGGCACGTGGATGGGTTTGTGCTCAGGAGGCACTAGCATTAATTTCCGCCTCCTGGCCTGTTGCTGCTTGGTGCCGCACATGGCCCATGACCTCCCACTGACCCCTGATACACTCCGATGCACTCACCTTGGACTGCGGCATAGACTGCCATATCCTGTTTGATGACCAATGACACTGCGACCAAACTGCGGACTGTACCCTTCCTCTTCTGCAATACTTGTCATCCCCGGATGGACTCTGGCTGGCCCTCCATGGGCCCATATTGTGGAGTATGTTTGGCATTGCCCTGTACCGCTCCAGCTGCAAAACTGCACTGGATGTGCAATAATTATCCAGTAACGCACTGCTGTGTTATGTCTTTCATCATTCATGTACGAATGTGTGAATGAATGTAGGGACAGTGATTACGCTTGCGCCAATGATGTTCATCCTGTGGGATGCCAGTCAGAGGGTGCTACATTGCATATTGTGTTCCGAGTGCCGCGGACACTACAACAGAGACACACGCATCAGTCACTTCCATGTACGGACATGGACTGAACCACGCCCAGAGCCAATGAGTCATTGTTGCAAGCCCTGCACTGGTCCGGCGTATGGCAGGCCAGACCACTCTGCTTATGCTCCGAGGGGGGCCCTCATTGCTACCTGTCGCAGGCGTACTCGCTGGTGGTGTGCAGGCCATTGGTCTAGTTATCAGCATGTCACAGCCACTCCCTGAGGGCAGGTTTGCACACACACCACACCCATCCGGCACAGTCGTCACAGGCCATGTGGCTCCGCTAACATTAGGGGCTGATGACGTCATATTCCCCTCTGCCGGGGGTGACTGGATGACAGAGGCTCCACGGTTCTCAATCATAAAGAGCCCATGAGTTGTTGCAAACAGTGTTAGTGGCATCCGAGGCCTTGCGGCTGTCACGGGCATACCACCACGTGGCGCTGACTGGGGTTGCACAGGGTTAGTGGCACCCGATGCTTTGCGGCCGGCACAGGCACCCCGCCACTGGACGGTGACTTTGGGTGCACTGAGGTAGGGGCACCTTAAGTGATGAGTGGGTGTGCAGCCTGCGATGATGCCCCGTCCTGGCGGTCCGGACGGCTCAGGTTTTGTGTGTCCTGCTGGACCGCAGTGTAGGCCAGAGCCAGTGGGCAGCGGGGGCCTACCGGCACGTGGCGTCGCTTCCAGGATCCCAGAGTTAGTAGCACCTATTGGGCTGAGCGGGTGTGCAACCTGCGATGAGGTCGGATGCACTGCTGTGTCCTCTGCCACGGAGTAATCAAGACCCAGCACCAAACGTAAGACCTGGTGGCCTGCGGAGCCGGGCTGCATGATGTGGAGGGTGCCATGTCCGCGGACCCCGGGCTTGTGACTTGCAGCGGCACCTGGTGGGACCTCCTGTCTGCACGCCGGTGGCAGAAAGTGAGCAGTGAGGCCTGGGTGTGCAGGGGCGGGCATGCACCGCTGGGCGGCGGGAGGGGTTAGAGTGCATCTGCCAGGGTGCGCAGGGGCGGTCAGGCGATGATGTCTTGTGCAATTGTATGTACTTTGCCAATCATGTATCTGGACTCTGTTTCAGATGATGGATCTGTTTCAGATGTGTGACCTGGTGAACTGCACTACATACCGGCACGTGGTTGGAGACACACCGGTGGCAGCAGGTGAGCAGTGTGGCCTGGGTGCACAGAAGCGGTACTCTCTCTCTCCCCCTCTCTTCTTATCTCTCTCTCTCTTCCCCTCTCTTCTTATATCTCTCTCCCCCTCTCTTCTTATCTCTCTCTCTTTCCCCCTCTCTTCTTCTCTCTCTCCCCCTCTCTTCTTCACTCTCTCTCCCCCTCTCTTCTTCTCTCTCTCTCCCCCTCTCTTCTTCTCTCTCTCTTCTTCTCTCTCTCTCTCCCCCTCACTTCTTCTCTCTCCCCTTCGCTCACTCTCTGTCCTTTGATGTGTGCAGGACACACCTTCTCATCATGATTTTTGTCTTGCAGGCTGTGACCTACGGATTGTCCCAGGGGAGCCGCCATGTGTCTTCATTTCAGTTCAGTGTTTGTGACAACACATGCATGTCACCAGTTGTGATTGTGCGACATCATGCGGATTATTTTGTACATGTTTAGGTGTAGCTGATGTGGTATGTCTTTGGTCGGGGGGGGAGCCGGGGAAAGAGGGGTCCTGGGGGTTTTGGTGGCGGGTGTTGTTGCCCATTTGGCCCTCCGGGCTGCATGTTCAGTTGCCCGGGGTGCATCTGTTGTTCTTCAGGTGTGGCTGTGGGCTGGGCTCCCTTTTGTGGTGCAAGCTGCCATCCGGCTTTGCACCAGGTCAGAGCAGGTGTTATTTTCCTGCTGCTAACATGCCTTATCACCTGTTGTGTGTGCTTATTGCAGATCTGGCTGGTCATTGAGAATGTTGTGGAGTGGTGTTGTCACGGATTTTGGCACGGGAATGCCTACTCTGCATCTCATTAGCGATAGTTGCGGGGGTCATCTGTGGTGATGTTTTTTGCGGCTGCTATTGTGGGTAAACTGGTGCTGTGTGATGTTAACACCAGCTTGTGATAGGGGCAATACGTTTATCGCTACTTTGGCTGCGATAAAGTTCTGTTGACTCAGCGATAGATCCTTCTGTATATGCCCCAATGTAAGTAAATGTTCACGGTTGACTGGGACAAAACTTTATTTTTTAGCTAATTGTGATGGAGGCCAGGTTAGATACAACAAGTAGATTGGTCCTACTGAATCCTCCAAGGTGAAAAGTCCAAAAACATTTATGTGTCCCAGTGAAGAAAGTGACTTTGAATACTTCAGCATTTTCCTTCAAACAATTACAGTGACCTCTCTCTTGTTGACTTCTACAAACCAACCCACATGTTAAGGTCGTCTTATTGGAGGAGGAGTGTGGAGGAGTGTGGCTCAATGGTTAGAGTGGCAGACCCTGAAGCAGAGTTCTGGTCAGGGACCAGGGTTCGATTCCCGCCTCGGCGGGGTTCGGGCTCAATTTCCTCGGACCTGTCTATTCTCGCCTCGGTGCCTATTCTAATCATGGGCCCCACGCTGCAACTCTGGGCAATAGCTTGCTTAGCCTCCACACTGGCCCCAACAGTGCTAAGGATGCCTGGCTTCACCCTGGGGGTGCCCAGGAGTGGACACTTCACAGGGAAAGCCAGGAGGGGTTCCACAGCGGTATGAGTATCAGCGCCAGGAAACCGCAAAAAGGCGACACCGCAAGGTGTCCGTCTGGTGACAGTGCGCTCTATAAGTACTTTGACATTTACATTTACATTTACATCTCTCCCTTCAAAAAATCTTGCACATGTGGGTGATATTTTTCAACACTTACTGCTTCTACTTGGAATAGTCTTCCTTTTAAATTGCGTTCTTAGTCAGCTTCAATTTCATAAGCTTTTGAAAACCTATCTCTTCTCCTTGTAACCTGTCTTCAATCTTCTGTGGTTGCTGTTTTGCTTAACGTCCCAACACCTTCAGGAAATTGTGTGGTTTATCAATCAATTAACATAACATTACTTTTATGTGGTACAAAAAACACCAGTCTTCAATCATTTGTCGAAATGGAAACCACACTGAGAAGAGATCACATTAGGTAGTGCTCAATTAACAAATGGTTTGAATAATAATAAAAATATCAATGGAAAAATGACTGTCAGACGGAGTTCAGGATGCCATGGGGGAAGATGGAGTTACTGAGCCAGAACAGTGGGGGTCGAGGCTTTTTACAACTGCCGTGCCAGGGCCTGCCCTACTTTTGCTCTGCAAACTGGGCCAAGTACACCCCTTTCCGCACTTGACTCTTAGTAGTGAGGAGGTTAGTGTGAGGTTACTCAGGCTAAAGAATCAAAATCACTGCCAATCAGTGGAATAAGTTCAATGTCTGCCCCCAATTCTCATCATTGTAGAAAAGACAAGTACTTTATTATGCAGAATATAATATTATTCCACTATACAATCAATAGTGCCGAATTCATGGACGTGAGTCTTTGTGCTCTAGGGGCTTCTGTCAACCAGCCCTCCATCTACCTCTTGTAGCCCCCTCTCCGTTTGAGCTCCCCCACAGGTTCAGTGTTTGATGTAAATCTGTGGGTGCCACTTACACTGTCCCTCTTTGATTTAGTTTTAGCACTCAGTCAGTCATGCTTAGGACTGTTCAGTCTTTCACCAAATTCATAGTAGCAGCGTGGACCCACATTTGGCTTTCCCACGGCAGCTGAATCTCACCTGCAAAAAGGAGTCTCCAGGTAGCACATAGCAATGTTCTCAGGAGCCGCATGGCAGTTAGCCAAGTAGTGTATCACTTGGAGGCTTCTGACAGGGACGGTCTTCCAGGCAGCGGGCTGCAGATCGAGGTTCACTCTGGCCATCACTTGATTCATGAAGCAGCTCCCTCCAAAACACCAGTGAGTACTTTGTGCTTCTTCTTGAGTGCACCAGTCACACACCTTCAGATGACAATTCTGCTGTATGGTGGACACCAGGAACCATCTATGAGTGTCTCGAAGCGACAACCTCACTTCTTCACAAGGCACCCCCACAGCACCTTATGGTCCACTTAATCTTCCCTACTGCATATTCTAAATCTCCTTCCATCTAACCAATATGGTTTGGTTCCTCTTTCAAGTTCTTGGCTGGCTGCAGCGATGGTCTGCCCAACAGGACAGTCTTCAGGTGGAGTCACCCAAAAGACAAGTACAAAAAGATGAGGGCAGGCTGCACCCAGTTATTCATGACCACTCTTAATATAGATCAAGAAGAGAGACAAGAATATGTTACCCTTCAAAGGGATCCCTTTCCTAAGAAAAGACACTGCAGACCTCACCCCTCCACTGCTTGCCATCTAACAAATGGTAGCTACACTCAAAGTCAGTTACAGCCCAATGTGCCAGGAAGGTCCCTGTCATGTCACACAGGATTAGAGTGTGGCATGACCAAAAATCAGAAAAACCAGGACCAAAGAATGCAGTTCAAGCATGCAGGGCAGGAAACAGGTCTGTACATCATGTAGGGGACATTCCTCTCTCAACAATGAACTGTTATGAAGAAAAAAGTAATTGTTACCTTAATGTAGCAACTGGTCCTCCATATGCGTGAGTAATAAAAATGGGAGTCTTCAGTCACACTTGGGGTCTGTTCTCATGGTTTTCATACAATACACACGCTACAGATG
Source organism: Triturus cristatus (assembly GCF_964204655.1). Lineage (NCBI taxonomy): Eukaryota > Metazoa > Chordata > Amphibia > Caudata > Salamandridae > Triturus > Triturus cristatus. The sequence continues at coordinate 874,014,820 of NC_140582.1, read as the reverse complement.
ACCTAATCAAGAGTAAGGTCTAGAGCCTGTAACAGGCACACACATACACACACATACATAAAACCGGTCCGTTACCTTAGACTAAACTCCATAAGACTAGCATCACACCATGACTGACAGGTACTTTACAGAGATCATTCACAAATGCATCACACCAGTGTTCAGGCAACTTGAAATGCTAATTTCTGAGCAATCACTTTCTCTGCAAGATTACAATATTCCCACTAATGACTTGCTAGTGCTTCAATAGATGACAGGATATAGAAGACTAGAGAAGAATTAAGCAGTTAATAAAATGTTTATGTCAAAATCTTGCATTTTAAAATTAAACAATGTAATCATTTCAGAGAAAAATTATCAAGAGCTTTAACCTATACAATCTCACATAACATGGCCATCTTTATAGGTCATGTTTCACGAATATCATAATGTCATTTAATCACAATTAAACTACAATGTTTTCACTTATGTACAAAAAGGTTTACTAACATCTGTAAAAAAAAAAGTATAGCATTAGTATTAAACATTGCAAAAGAGGATGTGTACATTTATTATCATTGTACTTTTAATTCATTTACCATCAGCCAAAGATGTTTTCAATGAGCTCACACAAGAGGCCAATGTCTTCATCTTCATCACTTTCATTTTGCTAATGCCTCCCACCATCACACCTGGGTAGCCACTAGTTGTCCTTGTCAGGAATAAATGGGATGTACAACCACTGGGCAATGCAGTACAGCATACAACACACCACAATTACTGTGCTGGCCTTCCAAGAAGATTGGAGGAGGGAACCTTCGGACTTGTTCAGGCACCAGAACCAGGCTTTCAGGAGCCCAAAAGCCTGTTCCTCAGGCTCCCTTGTTCACACATTGGCCTCAACGAAGTGGATTTCCCCTGTTGGGTTTACCAGCAGTGGTAAAAGCCATGTGATGCAGGGATAAGCTGAGTCACCTGGAAAATATGAACCAAAAATACAACTTAAACTACGTACAAATGCCAACATTTAAGCAAATAATATCACTGCAGAATAAATGTTAACAGTTATTAACAAGACAGGTCTTCATTGCTCCATGGTGGGCCATCTGCTGTGGCATGCAGCTGTTGCATAGCACTAGCGAGCTGTTGGTTGGGCCAAAAAAGCCTGGACACACTGGTGATGGAGGGATCTGTCATGAAAACTACCTAGGCAAGGATGGAGTGGAAATGCTTTTGATTGCGATACACTTGCTCCTGGTCATGAAGTGGCATCAACAGAACATGAGTTCCATCTATACCACCAACAACACATGGTATGCCTCCCAAACCATATAACTTGGGCGTTGGCATTGATTAGTGTTTAATTATCTGTAGGAAATTGGATGCAGTCATTCATATGTATGAGGATAACATCCAGAGATAGGGGGAGAACAGCAAAAAAAAGTCAGTTGAAACATCCCATTGGAGCCACTAACAGTGTATTGACTGGTCCCTACCAGTTGCACCAAAAATGTAGCGCTGTCATTGTTTTCACAATAGCTGAGAAAGCAGTTGACTGTCTAATGTCCGACAAAAGTTATGATTAAGATTGTAGAACTAAGGTTTGAATTGAAGTACTGGGTATTTTAAGCCCAGCGGTGCAGGGGAACACACCCTATGACTTCGGGGTTCTTCCTGTTTCAGACCTACAGAAACACAGAGTCTTCTGGGTGAAGTCAAAGATCAGTTTATTGGCTGCAGACCAATTACAGGCGTCCTAGAAGTACAACAGCGTGTATGTTCTCAGGAGACTGCTGAAAATCACAGAAACGGGCTTCTCCTTAAATACAGAATATCCTGCCTCAGGCATACATTCTTTAGTTTATGATATGGCCATTACATGTATACATTTCAAACGAAAAGGCAGAGTCATGATGACCATCCCACATTCCAGTTAATCCAGCCCGCAATTATTTACACAGCAAGGTTCAGATCCCACATCAGATATCGATAGGCCCCAATAAACATGAGCATCTCCTGTTTTGGGAAACAAGCCATAAAGCAGGAACAGTCAGGTGTAAAAGAGATTAGCTGGAGGCTTGTGTAGGATGAAAAGACTTTATGGTGTGTCAAGCCCTGATGCTAATCACAGGTGGCCAGAGGACGGGGAACTCGTGAGACCGGACTGACCTGGGGCAGCGGAGCCAAGCTGCCCAGGTCACAGAAAAGTCAAAGAAAGCCACATGTGCTCAAAAAGGCCCGTTTTCGCTTCATGCTATATAGCCTATGTGAGGGCAACCATAAGATGGCCGCCGATACAAAATGGAACCCACGTAGTGATGTGAAATAGCGTATACACAGTGCATTCACAGCTAAAACGTTACAAAAAGCACTTGTACATACCGCATTAACCATTCGCGGTTCACTAATACCGGGATAGACAGGGGTAGGGCCCTGCCTCCTACGTGGTTCGAATTCTAAAGTACGACAGACCCTCCTTTTGCCCTTACATAGGCAATAACTATACTCATTTCAATCCGAGTCTAGGTCAATATTCATGAAGTCATGGAGATGTTGCTGTAGCATCATCCTATTACTTAGCTCGTCCCTCGATACAGGTCTCCTTACACATAATGTAGCACAGAGGCCACATATCGCAGGAGCACACTGTATGCACAGACAGAACAGGAAAAGGATGGCTAAGATCATTCCAATGACCATCAGAACTTTCCAACCCCAGGCAGATATCAGTTCCCAGAACCACCCCACCAGTGACCAATCTCCTTTATCCACGTGTATGGACTCAGATATTTTATGTAGTTTGGAGGTGGCTTCATAAACTGTTGGAGCATTGTCTGTTATGAAAATGCAACAACTGGATTGGATAACCTTACATACCCCACCACGATCTGCAAGTATGACGTCTAGAACCATGCGGTTCTGCAAAGTCATGAGGCGATCCGCTTGGAGCTCAGCGGTCAAATTACCAAGGGCACCAGCCGTTACATTAGCAGTGGATTCAACCACACGAGTCAGCTGTCTCAGGTTCCTACTATTGACCATAGGTCCCCAAAACGGCAGGAAACCCAAAAAGAAATCTCCCACTTCCTGACCGGCAGTATCCTCCTTACTAATCATGCCTCTCACAACACTGGTCTTGTGATAGTCAGAGGCGGCAGTAAATGTTGGTGGTAGCAGATTTGCAATATAACATGTGCCCGAGAAGTCAGGGGGCAACCATGTATATGCTCGGTCATTGCAGATAAAATATGTACCCTTGGCAGCCAAAAACGCAGGGGAAAACTGTGACGGAAAAGTGTACGTTTCAGTACAGTCACTTCTTCCCAGTTGAGCCCTAGGATTCTGACCATTACCTTGCAAACAGAACCGACCTATGTGGGGTACGACCCAGATTGGGGATGAGATTTTCCGCTGTCTTTCAACTAGACTAATACTATACCCCGTCGCGTTCCACCCTACATAAGCTCTCAATTCTTCTTTGGGAATGGATGAGTATGCATCGATATCTCTACTCATATCGGCAACTCCTTTCATTAAAGCTTTATTATTGGTGCTAGGTCTGATGGAACGCGGTTGTCGCGGGGAGTAGGCGTCTAGTGCATAGAGAAACATGGTCTGGAATGCCCATGACGATCCATTGTAACTATACTGCAGCACCAAATAGGGAATACCCTTATTAATGATATGTGGCATTAAACCACACACCCAGCAATTTGTTGTATTCATGACTAGTTGGTGCTGGTGCAGGAGCTGAATAAACGAGTTGATTACAAATTCAGACCGTCTAGCTTGTTCATGTTCAGGCAGAGGGTGAAAAGAGTGTGAGGAGACAGTAGGAGGAGGTGTAGGCTGTGCAGTGGATGCAATGGGCTCTTGAGAGGAGAAGAATACAAATCCTACAGTAAACACTACCATACTACATAATACAAACAGGCATAAAAAGACAAAACATTTGCGCTTCATTATTTTACACATTTTTGCTTTAAAGTTCATTTCCTCAGTGAGTCTCCCCATTTCACAAAACTCCATCCTCTAATCGTGCCGCTCGCGGCGGGTGAGTATCTTCTGCTGAGGGGTACGCCTGTCAGTCCAGGGAACGCCCTAGACCAACCAGAACCGTCGACCTAACGTCTTCGGCCTGTACCCGAAAGTCTTGGCACCGTGACCCTGCGGCTGAACCCGGATGGTGGTTCGAAAAACAAAAAATCAAGAAAGTCCTTCAGATGGGAGAGCTCTGGTTATCAAAAAATAAAAAGGGTAAAAGAAAAAGAATATTTATTTGTCCATAGGCCTTGGTCTTAAATTGTAATGGAGACGGCCAGGTACTGTTTGATCGTGGAACAAGAGTTCAGGCTCTGCAGTGTCCAATCGATTTGACGGTGGCACAGCTTCTTGCAAAATATCGTCACTTTCCTGCGCTGAAGTTGTGCCTTTTATGCGTGCATCACTAAACGGCACAAAACGAGGTACAGTGTCTGTTTCAGAGTCTGCGATACCCTCCTGGACCCACTGGTCATACGGCAGAGGCAAAGGGATCCTTTTGATGTGGGCGCCGTGGATCCAGTTTTTCTTCCCCTTCACTCGAACAGCTGATCTTGTAGACAGTAGTACGAGGTGAGGGCCAATCCAGCGGGGCTCATCGTTGGTTTTCCGCTGAAAATTTTTCACCAAGACCCACGTGCCAGGGTCGATAGGGTGTCCTGGAGCCTCAGAGGCCGGAGGGAGAGTATTGTGCACCTGTTGGTGTAAAACACGCAGTTTAACTGTCAAATCATACAAGTAATCAAGCAGCACTGGATGTTCGATTTCACTGAATTTCGTCGGTCTTGGCACACCCCATACATTGGTCGGGCGGCCAAAAACGACCTCGTAGGGACTAAGTCCCACTCGTGAATGCACGGTCATTCTGGTGGACAGGAGTGCTAGAGGCAGAGCGTCAGGCCATTTAAGACCTGAGCTCGCTTGGATTTTGGCCAGTTTGAGTTTTAGAGCGCCATTGTAGCGCTCCACTAATACAGCTGATTGGGGGTGATTTGCAGCGTGAAACTTTTGCTTTATACCTAGTCCCTCACACACATTCTTCATCACTTTACCCACAAACTCACTTCCATTATCACTCCACACCATTCTTGGCATTCCAAACCTAGGGAAAAATTCCTTCACAAGGGCTTTGGCTGTGGATAGAGCAGTGTTATCTTTTAGAGGATAGGCCTCTCTCCATTTTGAGAAAGCGCAAACAACCACCAACACATATTTCAGGTTGTTGCGCCTTTCCATGTGGATAAAATCTAGCTGCAAAACTTCAAATGGGTATGATGGAGGCGCAAAATGACCAGCTGGAGTTGGGGTTCCCCTACCAGGGTTGTACTTCAAGCATACCATACAATTCTTGACCACATCCTCTGCACACTTAGGAATTCCAGCATTCTGCCATACTGGAGCCAACAACTTACAGATTCCTTTCGTACTGATATGTGCCATTCCATGTGCCATAGTAACCACTGGAAGCACATATGCATCAGGTAACAACCATCGCCTATGCTCTGACAAATCAATCCAACAACCATTCTCATCCAACTTACCCATACTTTCTCTCCACTTGCTTAACTCTTTCTCTGTGGCTTCGGCTTGAAGGGACTTTACACTTTCTATTGTGTTTTCACACATTCCAACATCACCAACCCATCTGGCAGGGCCTGCAACATACATTCGAGTCTTTACATCTTTTGCTGTTTCTTTCGCGACTTCATCAGCAAACGCGTTACCACGACCAACATCATCAGTGATTTTCTTGTGCGCACTGCATTTCATAATCGCAACTTGCAACGGTAGGGTCAGCGATTCAAGGAGATCATTCACCAACTTGCCATTCTGAATCTTAGCTCCATGCGAAGTCAGGAACCCACGTTCCTTCCACAAGCGCCCAAAACTATGAGTCACTTTCATTCCTTCAGACAACACGCATGCTCTCGTAAGGGCAATAAATTCTGCTGCTTGAGCCGAGTTTTGTGGCTCACGCGCAGTTTCCACAATCGTGTGCAAAGTCGTGATAGCATATGCAGCAGTCGTATCACCATTCGGAAGCTTGAAACACGAACCATCCACCCATAAAGTACCATCACACTCAGTCAGGGGAGTATCTTTAAGATCTACTCTCCCTTTCGTCTCTTCTTCTGTTCTGAAAAGACAATCATGTTGCTCAATCTCATCTAGGTCTGCTGGGATTGGTAATAGTGTAGCTGGATTCAACGTGTTGCATCTCTTTATGTGTATATGGTTTGCTAACAGTGTCAGCTCATAACCAGATAATCGCGCACTAGTTAAGTGTTGTGTCTTGGTCCTGTTTAACAATGTGTCCACAGCATGTGGAACCATAACAATCAATGTATTGTCCATTACTAGTCCAGCAGACTGTCGAATAGACATAGCTGCAGCGGCTGTGGCTCTCAGACAACTCGGCAATGCCCTCGCTACCGGGTCCAAGGTTGACGAAAAGTATGCGCATGGACGCGGTCTGTCGCCAAAAGGCTGTGTTAACACTGATAATGCGCAACCATCTTTCTCATGAACATACAATGTAAAAGGCTTGCTGTAGTCAGGGGTACCCAACACAGGAGCTGAACACAATGCATTACGCAATTCCAAAAAACTTTTCTGACACTCTACAGACCATGGGATAGGATTCGGTGTGTCTTTGCATGTTAATGCTAACAAAGGTTTTGCCAACAAGGAAAAATTTGGTATCCAATGCCTACAGTATGAAGTAATGCCCAAGAAAGCACACACTTCTCTCTGTGTTCTTGGCACACTCAACTGTGCAATGGCTTGAATTCTTTCTGGGGTCAGTTTCCTTCCCTCCTTCGATAAGAGATGACCTAAGTAGGTCACCTCTTGTCGACAATATTGCAGCTTTGAGAGAGACACTTTGTGATGGGAGGCAGACAAATGACGCAACAATGACAAGGTAGCTTCTTTGCAAATCTTTTCAGTATCCGCGGCGATTAGTAAATCATCGACGTACTGAATGAGGATAGCGCCACTGGGTAAAACCAGTGCATCAAGCTGCGCTTTTAAAGCCTGACTATATATTGATGGACTTTCACAGTAGCCCTGGGGAGCGCGTTTAAAGCGAAAGCTGCGACCTCCTAAACTGAAGCCAAAAATGTCTCTGCTCTCCTCTGCAATTGGGATGCTAAAGAAGGCATTCTTTAAATCGATCACTGAGAACCATGCAGCCGAGGCTGGAATCATGGTTAACAAGGCAGTTATATCAGGGACAACTGGAAACTGTGGCACAACAATCTTATTAACCTCTCTAAGATCAATCACAAATCTGTAAACAGGTGGCTGTGAAGGGTCCGTTCGTTTTAAGACAGGTAAAACAGGACTATTGCAAACGTTGCCTCTTGTCTCTTCAATTACACCCTTTTTAATCAAATCACTGACAATTGCTAACAATGCTTTCTGACCTTCATTGGAGATTTTGTACTGGGGAATACGTGGCAATCTGACATTGGCTTTTAAAGTGACCACATATGGCGGTATTTCCAAAAGACCCACATCATTGGGACCAGTCGCCCAAAGGACATCCGGAAGGGATGCCAATTCAGGTGGCATTGCGTTTTTAGACAAATACATTGGGAAAATTACTTTCTTACCTAATGTAAGTTGTACTCCTGAGGGAGAACAATATAGTGTTGCATGCAATCTTTTTAGCAAATCCAAGCCTAGCAAATTTTCACCACAACCTGTTGTTAGAATGAGGGGTGCTTTTAGCTCACAAGGTCCAACAGAAAGTGACATAGGACTAGAAATCGGGTTCCTAACTGGGGCACCAGAAAAACCTACTGAGAAATTCATTTCGCCAGATAAAGGCGCGCCAGGGAGTTTTGAATGCATAATTGAACTCTTTGCAGCACCAGTATCCAGCAGAAAGGGCTCCGTTACATTTGCTGTAGTTACTTTAACATAGGGTCCACTCTGATCCACTGGCACTGAAACAACTCCCTCTCTCTGTCTACGGCGGTCCTAGTAGCCATCATCTTCTATATTGTCATCTTCTGCATAATAATCATTATTGTAGTACTGAGCTGTATTACCAGACGCATTGGCTTGCAGATCAAAGCTATTTATGGCATTTTGTGGTGGAAGAGGACGCGCGTTCTGGGGAGCATTTCCACACCCTCTGCCTCTAGGAGCTTGCTGACCACCTCTACCTCTTGCGCCATACGCATTACTGTTACGCTGCATTAATTTAGGGCAACTATATTTAAAATGACCTTCCTCTTTGCAATATGAACATTGGTTGGGACCTACAGGGATTCGTGGTTGATAATACCTGTTCATTGGCTGATTACCCTGAAACTGTTGGGGCTGCTGATAGATACCTTGTGTTTGCCTATAATTATTCTGTCCTCCACGTGGTGGATAGGCCTGCTGCAAAAGGACCTTTGTCTTTAGTTCTTTCGTTTTCTTATCTGTTCTGTCCTTCTCATCTTTGTCTCTATTCTCATAATACTGTGCAGTAGCCAGTATTTGCGCTGAAGAGGAAACAGCCCAAGAACTTTCTGAGTCTTTTAATTTCTTACACAACTCAGGAAGCAAATTCTGCACAAATTTATCAACAAATAACCGTTGGCCACCTTCAGTGCTCATGTCTTGACCACTGTGGTCGATAAACGTTTCTTCAAACCTGGTAAAGAAATCAGACACTGTCTCATCTTTCTTCTGCTTACATGCGGATAGTTTATCCCAATTTACGCGCATCGCAGGCATTATAGTTTTCATGTAGGTAATAATTCGACCAGGAAGCTCTGCTACCAAAGGCTCAGGTTTCGCACCACCAACTTGTCTAGCGTCTGCAGCAACAATATTAGCCCATGTATCACCCAATTCTGCAGCGTGATCTACATTACGAATGGATCCCCATAAAGGCTGTGGAACAACATTCCCGAATAACATATCTATGTCAGCCAAATTCATGACACACGATTCTGAAGTTTGTGATAGCTCCTTATAATATCCTGCAGGGTTTTTACGGGGATCAGGCAATGTCTGCTTGAGCGCTAACACCTCAGATCGTTTCCATGGGACATGCACCCAAACACGCTGAAAATATGGCTGAACAGGTGGGTTAGCAGCTAAATCACCAGGTCTCCAAACTGGAGGAACCTCACGCATCGGATATTGGCGCGCTTTTACCTTTTTCCCCACAGGGAGTTCCTGTTCGAACAATGATTGCTGACAATCGCCATTTCTGAGGGACAGTAAAGTCGCAACTGCTTTATCTACCTTGGGGACCACAATTACACCTGTTTCGAAATCAAATCGCACTCGACACAATTCCTGTGGGTTTGGGTTTGCACCATTATCCTCCAATTCCTCACAGAGGAATTCACACATTTTATCAAAGACATACCTCTGTTTTGGGGCATCCCATTGGTGAAAAACGTTAACAACCGATTCCACATCATAGAGTGAAGGGAAACCAATCCACCTACGCGCCAGATGATCTAACACATCTTTCTCTTCAGGACCAGGTAGCTGACTGCGCAATTGCTTGCGTTGCAAACCAGGAGTCGCACTAGATGACCCAAAGAGAGGCGACATTAAACTAGTAACTACATTAGCCAGTCGTTGTCGTGCTGAAGGAGAAGTTGAGGCGAAAACGGGGGGATAAACAGAGGGAAGAAAAACAGATTCAGATACAGGTACCTGGGTAGTATAAGAAAGAGCGCCAGGGGAAACCGCTGGCGTGTTAGACAAAGTCGCAGGAAGCGCGGGGGTAACAGGTAACAAAACCGGCGGCCCTTGAGAGGGCTGCACTGCAGGGATAGGAGCCAGCTGAAGAGGAGCTGGCGGCTGCGGGAAGGCTTGCGGCATATTTACTGGAGGCTGTATATTTACAAGCTGTGGAGGTGCTGTGGCATTTTGCGCATATGGGGGTGGCGAACTTAACAAATGGGACATTAGGGAATCTTTCTCTTTCTCTTTTGTTTCATCTTGCACAAGGGGTGACAAAACAGGGTAACATTTATCAATCCCTAGTTTGCGCTGTCTATGCAACTGTTCCCTCATTTGTTCCTCCTCATTATCTTTAAATTGCACAGCTGCTTGCATCACCGACATACCTCTCTCTCTCTTATTTCTTTTCGCTAGCTTAATTTCCTTCTGTTTGGCTTCCTTTCGCCATAGGCGGAAAGAATCAAACATCGCCGGCCGGGCTTTCTTTTTAAACAATTTTACTTCCAAATTATCTAAGATATCTGTATCGAAACTACCATTTTGGGGCCATTTTAAAACACCATCCTTCCTGGTGTATCGGATCCATATTTCATTATATGCAATGGGGCCCACGCCATGTTTTACATAAAGCTCATAAGTTGGAGTTCCAATTGGAGGAACCGGACATGAATCCTCTAACTGGAAATCCCTTCCACAACCCAAACAAAATAATCTTCCAAATACACTAGCACCAGGCATCATTGCTCACTAGTCTAGTTCCCAACTTCAAAGGATTATCGATTACGATAGTCTCGTGAATACACGAGTCCTATGGCTTTGGGGTTTGCAAACTCCAAATAAACCAAAATTATCCCGAAGGATACCAAACAAATTTGGAGACGCTCCACTTATACTTAACTGAATGTCGATGATCAATGGCGTCACCAGAAGACTCTCTCGATTGTTTCGCTCTACCAAAGTCGTCATGGGTCCAAAACAGGGCGATTAATCAGGGCAGTAGTCCTTCGTAGCCGTCGGGACGCGGAGAACCTCGCAGAAAAGACCTTCGGACCACGTCGACATGCAGGCGTCGATGAAGTGGCGGCCTTCCTCCAGAATTTCCACACGAAGCTCCTCACGAACCTCTGGCTTGGACCGGTACCGCTGAAATCGCGCCGAGTTGGGCGCCAACTGAAGTACTGGGTATTTTAAGCCCAGCGGTGCAGGGGAACACACCCTATGACTTCGGGGTTCTTCCTGTTTCAGACCTACAGAAACACAGAGTCTTCTGGGTGAAGTCAAAGATCAGTTTATTGGCTGCAGACCAATTACAGGCGTCCTAGAAGTACAACAGCGTGTATGTTCTCAGGAGACTGCTGAAAATCACAGAAACAGGCTTCTCCTTAAATACAGAATATCCTGCCTCAGGCATACATTTTTTAGTTTATGATATGGCCATTACATGTATACATTTCAAACGAAAAGGCAGAGTCATGATGACCATCCCACATTCCAGTTAAGCCAGCCCGCAATTATTTACACAGCAAGGTTCAGATCCCACATCAGATATCGATAGGCCCCAATAAACATGAGCATCTCCTGTTTTGGGAAACAAGCCATAAAGCAGGAACAGTCAGGTGTGAAAGAGATTAGCTGGAGGCTTGTGTAGGATGAAAAGACTTTATGGTGTGTCAAGCCCTGATGCTAATCACAGGTGGCCAGAGGACGGGGAACTCGTGGGACCAGTTTGACCTGGGGGAGCGGAGCCAAGCTGCCCAGGTCACAGAAAAGTCAAAGAAAGCCACATGTGCTCAAAAAGGCCCGTTTTCGCTTCATGCTATATAACCTATGTGAGGGCAACCATAAGATGGCCACCGATACAAAATGGAACCCACGTAGTGATGTGAAATAGCGTATACACAGTGCATTCACAGCTAAAACGTTACAAAAAGCACTTGTACATACCGCATTAACCATTCGCGGTTCACTAATACCGGGATAGACAGGGGTAGGGCCCTGCCTCCTACGTGGTCCCGAATTCTAAAGTACGACAGAATTGTGGGTCCAATTTACTTGATGTATCCAACACAAGCTCTGTCGCTGCCTGCCTCAAATTGTACCTACATTTCAGACTATTTAGTGCTTTGCCCTTTTAAGCACTATATTTATCTAAAGCTTAAAAAATTCATATCTATGGTATTGATTGTTGTTATTTTGGTCTTTTTTTCATCTATTAAAATTAACTCTTTTTTTCTAACTTGGTTTGGTGTTTTTATTGTTTATTTTTGTGACTTTATTACTGTTTTGATACTGCATAAAAACTTTACATATTGCCTTAAGCCTATCTGCTAGGTGCCATACCTACCATGAGGTTGAGCTCATGTTAATTAAATGACTTCTCTGGTTCACCCTGGCAAGAACTGTTAATATTTTTTACGTGGGTGGTCACTCACTCTAAATTATATTCTGGTATCTTACATTAACCCATAGGTGATTAATTCCACAAGTGGCATTTTTCCTTCTAGGCATTTTCTACACCATATACTTGTGAATTAGTAGCAAGCTTTGATATGTCTAAATGGTCTCATTGTCCTCAGTACACTGTAACTTTTGTGCCAATATCTGCATGTTCCTCTTCTTCTGGAGCTAGTAAAGGAAATGTTGGCCAGACTTCTAGGGAGCAACAGGAGAGCAATTGGAAGTTCATGGTGGAGCTACAAACAGCAAAGGACTCAGAAGCACTGGCGGAGATGGGTCTGACCGGGAGTCCACATAAGCAACAGACTCTGAACCCTCCAACTCAGGCCAGACACTTGTATTGACAGAGAAAACATCCCAGGAAGTGACATCTGGTGCCATGTCCACCACCGCCATAAGTGCCATTTGCACCCTCACTCCTGTCCCTCAGAAAGTGACCAACATCCCATCTGGGAATCAGTTGTGGTCTCCTTTGGCCTTTGCCAATGCCTCTTGGCTCAGTGCATTGTCTTCAGAAATCGTGCATCGCCCCACTGCATGAAGAAAAACGATGCATCACCTTGATTGCGGGATGGCCACAGATGCATTGTTCAGCTGCATCCCACATTTTGCTGTGATCAGGATCAAGGTACTTTGCTCAAAAGGCCTTGCCTGGCTCCTGTATCTGTGCCAGGCTCCATCACAGTTGGCCTGAACTGTTGACGCAACTAGATAACCCTCATAGGCGTTTATTCCTTCTCAGAGCTAGTTTTACATTTAATCTTTAAAAATTCATATCTCAACTTCTGTTCATTGGATTTTTGTCATTTCAGTCCTGTTTCATTTATAAAATCATAATCTATGTTTCTACACTAGTGTGTAGTCTTTTTGTGGTGCTTTCACTGTGTTACTGTTTGAAATGTTGCACAATACATTACACATTGCATCTTAAGTTAAGCCTGCCTGCTCTGTGCCAAGCTACCAGAAGGTGAGCACAGGTTAGGTTATGGTGTGTATATGACTTATCCTGACAAGGATTGTGGTTCCTGCTTGGAGAGGGTGCATACCTCTGCCAGACAGCAACCCAATTTCTAACACTCCCAAAACTCTCCCAAGCATCAAGATTCTCCCATACTCTCAAACTCACCATGGACCTATATTCTCACATACCCCCAAACCTGCTGTACAGCAATATCCCAATTCCTTCTATGCACATACATCCTCCCCCGGAGGGTGAAGAGCAGCCTCAGTAGGATAAAGCTGCATATTCTGGGAAGGCAAGGACTATGCCTGGAGGTATTCGAAAAATTGTTTGTTGAATTGTGATAGGACACTGTTAATTACACTCTTTTCCGCAGGACTTTTCTTTTTTTCATTTGATCCCAGATGTGCCAGAGGATAAAAATTTAAGTTACTCCCGATTATGACAGAAATGTAAATACTAAAAAAGCGTTACTTTCATGCTATATTGTGTTTCTAAAAAAAATCTAAAATTGTGTCTTATATTTAACACGACACAACCCCCTTTTCTACATGGTCACCACAGATTGATTTGCTTTTTGTGAACAGTATTTTAGAAGTTGTTTGATTTCTCTTCAAATTACCTCTGCTAAGCAGGAGTAAAGTGGCTATGCCCCTCCTTCACAAATGGTTACATTGTCCTATCCTTAACTGACATTTTTAATTTGCAAGTCTCTAGTAAATAGTGTAGAAAAAGCACCCACAACCTGGTATATAACTGCCAACTGTGTGCTCCAGTACTTATGGTGTCAACCACAGGATTGGCCTGTCAAACATGACTTCAGGCCTATCACAGATAGTGTGACTGCAGAAGTCTAAATACATGGTGTCATAGAAATCAAACAAACTTTGACAGTCTGGCAACCCTACTTTTAGTTCTCAAGTCAAAGTCAAAGTCTAAGTCACTTCTAACTTCACCTTTTTAGCCAAAATGTATGGTGCCTGATAGTTGAAAGTGGCATATGTGTGAATTTAAAGTTAGCAATTTATTGGAATAGCCCCAAAAGCTGTTTCCATTGGCAAGTCTGTAGCTGTATATTGTAACATCTCTGCATATACATTAGAATTTTGTATCCCTCCCTTTGGGCAGTAAACAGATCAAATAGTCATTGCAAGATAATATTTAGATTTTTATTAGAGATATAACTCTTTGTAGAAGATAGAGTTAAAAAATATTAATGAAAATCTAAAGTTAGCTTTTCACTGCCTAAAGTCTTGGAGGGCATTTAGTATTAGCCTATCAGCAACTGCCCATCAAATGTCTGCCATTAATGAGTTATGAAAATTGGTCCTGGGAACAGGAGGGACTAAGTTTGGTGAAACTGATCCATATCAGCTCAGAAAGGATATTGGAGATGATTCAGGAGTGTAATTAACTAGAAAGGGACAGAGGTGAAGCCTGCTCATTCATAGCTTAGTGTAGTGTGAGACCTGAAGAAGGAAAAGCCTTTGCTTGATGGGATATTCAGAAACACAAACAGAGAGATTGGGGAACAACACAGAAATCAAAGCAGGAGTAAGGGTGGGAGACAACCAGGATTGTGTACTGCGAGCAAGCCTACTTTCTAAGAATTCCTCATTTAGCAAGAGGAATAGTGAAACTCAGAGAGAGGAGAGTAACAATTAGAAAAGTGTAAGGTTAAATGAAGACAAGAGAGGTGGAAGAAAGGCTTAGTGGTTCTATTGTGATCTCATGTACACTACATTCTCGTATTACCTCACTGGAATGTAGAATGTCTAAATAGGTTTTGGAAATAGTAGATTCTATATTGCTCAGTTACCTTTTGGACTGCTGAGGCTAATAAATATAGATCAAGAAGTATTTCTGTCTACAGACTCTATTTACAATATACTTCACTACAATTTGGCGATGATTTAGCCACAGCCAAGGACCTACGCTTCAAAGAAGCTCTGCCACAAGAGAGAGAAGGAATATACATTGAGCTTGGGAAGATAATCAGGCCTGTCTACATTTTTTTCAAGACTATGATCTAAGCGCTGCGTTATCAGTAGTTTCCTACTCCTCACATTATTAACATTCGAGAAGGAAAATAAGTTATTGTGCTTGAGTTGAACAAAAAGGAAACTGTG
The DNA here is from genome assembly GCF_964204655.1 of Triturus cristatus. Lineage (NCBI taxonomy): Eukaryota > Metazoa > Chordata > Amphibia > Caudata > Salamandridae > Triturus > Triturus cristatus. The sequence continues at coordinate 873,999,550 of NC_140582.1, read as the reverse complement.
CCTTTTAGAAGCAAGATTTAAAAGTTACACACTAGACTGATTGTGTCTGAGACTGCTAAAGTCCATTTCGCATTTTTGAAGGAAATATTTGCTACTGAGGAAAACATGGTAGAGAAGATAACATTTTGTGTGTTGTTATTTAAACATTGAGCATAACGAAAATCAACTCCTCGAGGGCACTGTGCATGGTTCTGCTCGTGAGGGATTAAGAAGTACGAGCACTTTGAGAAATCCTCTCCTGACATGAGCACACCGCACATGCCTCCATTTAGTCAGCGTGTGATTTTTCTCGAGCACACTGGTCAATTTACATTTAGCGCGTTCTCAAGTACAGACAAGCGCCAAATACAGACAAACGCGATTTTAAATAAAGATAACGAAGATTTTGAATTCTTTTTACTTTACAAACACCTCCTGGTCAAAGCGTCTTTTCGTTCAGACTAAATTTCAGTTTTGGCACGTATTACGTGCGTTTACAAAGGGAGCCGCAGTTCGGATTTACAACTAGAACGCCAACCTAATTTGTAGAGAAAGGTTCCAGGAAGTATTTTTAAAACTAGAACACCAACCTACTTTGTAGAGAAAGGTTCAAGGAAGTGTTTCTCATCAACCAGTACGTTCATCCAGTGGATTTTGGAGCAGTGCAAGGGAAAACTACAGTTCATTAAAACAACGTCCAAAGTTAAAAATTGTCTATTACTACATCTTTTCACAGTTTTTAAAGACATATCTTTCATACAAAGTGCACAGTCAAGGACTGTACATCATTCCATTATTGCAAGAAGGAATTAAGACATGTTACACAAGCTTGCAAGTCTTTGATGTGCACACGCAGTCCAAAGTAACAGTTTATTAAAAAGGAATTTGCACGTCTGTGATGCGCACACGCAGTCCAAAGTAACAGTTTATTAAAAAGGAATTTGCACATCTGTGATGTGCACATGCAGTCCAAGGTAACAGTTTAATAAAGAGGAACTTGCACGTCTGTGACGTGCACACGCATGCAAAAATTATTGGTTCATCTAATAACATCTACAATTGATTATTTAAGTATAATTATTAGCGAGCTTATATTTCTGTGATACTACCAAGCATTAATGTGTAGTTGATTATATGTTTACAGGTTACCATGCTCATCATATGTTTGTACATCATGCTTCAGCACCCATGATGTACACATGCTATCAAATGTGTTATCCATTGTCAAATTTTAAAAGTCTAACGATTCATTATTAACATTAGATTCTTTTTTGTTGTAAGTTTAATTGGCATGGCTACCATGCAGAATGTGAATGCTCCACCACCCTTTCTTCAAACTCTGGGTGATCCTCCTGTATCTTGGAGAAATTGGTACAGAGCTTTTACAAAGTACTTGGGAGCCATTGGAGGTAACCGGTATCGTCCAGAATGCAAAAGGTTTTTATTAGAACATAATTTGGGTTTTTAAGGGCAATCTATCTATGAACATCTTCCACCCTATCCCATCCAACAAGACCAAGAAGAATTAGATGAATACGAATTGGCGGTTAAAAAATTGGAAAAACAATTTGACGTCCAACCAAGTTTAATTGTAAACAGGCATATACGTTTTTTACTAGGGAGCAATTGCAAGATGAATCTATCGACACATATGTTGCTGTGTTACGTATGTTGGCTGCAGAGTGTGAATTTGAAAACTTTACAGATCAACTTATTCATGATCAGATAGTTGTACACTGTTGGGACAAAAAAGTCCAAGAAAGACTACTCACCATGAGAAATCCTAACCTATTAGAAACCATTGATATAGTAAAAGGTATTGAGGTTTCACGGAAGGCTTTAAAGGAATTTACTCGTAAAGACAACAGTAGTTTTTCTGTAGTGAATGAGAATACAGTTCCAAAACAAAACAATAATTTATAAAACACTAAAAAGAAAGAGTTCAAAGGTGGACTTTTCTCACAGAAAAAACATTTGTTTTAGGTGTGGTTATCCTAACCATGGTCCTAATGGTCGGCCTTGTCCTACAACATATTTTCAATGCAAGTTATGTAGCAAAATTGGGCATTTTGCAAAAGTATGGCAGTCACCCAGTGATAAAGTCAACACAGTCCCAGATGGAGAGTTGTGTGACAGTTCGGATGAAGAACAAAACTGTTTGAGAGGTGTGAGGGACATGGTTGTTGTTGTAGTACAGGATGATGAGTGTAATTGTGTAGACTCTTATGAAAACACTGATGTGGATGGTAAAATGTTAAGACTTCTCATTGATTCTGGTGCCAGAATGACAATGGTGACTGATGAACTGTTTGCTGAGATCTAGGGGAAACAAGAGTTATTTCCACCTGAAAGAAACCCAGTAACCTATGATGGGAGAAAGATTGAATTGTCTAGGTATTTTGAGTGTTATGTCAAGTTTAAAACTTGAACTATTTTCAGAATAGTATATGTTGCTAAAAAAGGTCTTAACATTCTTGGGTGGACCCTCAGACCAGGTAAAGATGTTCAGGTTTCATTAGTCACTGATTGTGAAGAAAACAAAAGTCCTCATGACAAAATTGATAACAGTTCTAAGTCGATTGAATCATTTCCCACAGTTTTTGATGACAAACTGGTAGAATTAAAGGTTTTAAACATAAAATTAAAGTATAAAACGGTGTCACACCCGTAAAACACAAGTTGAGAAATGTACCTTTCAGTGTGCGTGAGGACTTAGCAAAGATTCTGAAGAAAATGTGTAATGAAGGTGTGATAGAACCTATTGAGCCTTCCTTATGGTTGTCTCCTTTAGTTATTGCTAGAAAGAAGAATGGGCAATTAAGAGTCTGTGTTGACCTCAGGAGCCTTAACAAGGTCATTTGGATTGACTCTCATCCCCTACCTAGAATAGATGACATCATCAGTACATTTTCAGGTGCAAAATATTTCTCAAAAATGTATTTAGCTTCTGCTTCTCATCAGGTAGTACTTGATGAGTCATCACGCCATCTTACAGCTTTTGTGTCGCACATGGGTACCTTTCAGTTTAAAAGGATGCCTTTCGGCCTTGCGTCAGCGGGAGCTGTTTTTCAACGTGTTTTAGAAAATGTTTTTGAAGGAGTTGAAGGTGTCGTAAGTTTCCAAGATGACATCTTAATCGCAGGAGAAAATGTGCCCATTCACAAGAAACACATGCGTGCAGTCTTAGAGAGGTTAGAAAAGTTTGGAATTTTTGCCAATCGTGGGAAATGTGAGTTTGCCAAGAATACTATTGAGTATTTGGGTCATGTAATTTCAGAGAAGGGGATTGAACCTAGACCTGGTTTAGTAGATGCCTTTGCCAGGGCTCCTTCTCCCAAAAGTAAAGAGAATGTTGCTTCATTTTTAGGACTTTGTGAGTTTTATTCCAAATTCATTCAAAACTTCTCTGTTAAAACTGTCATGTTAAGAGAACTGTTGAAAAAAGAGAAAAATGTGTCTGGGGAAAAAAATTGTCAAGAAGAATTTGAAAGGTTGAAAAAATAAATTTTATCAGCGGGTGTTCTTGCACCTTTCTATTCTGCTCAGGAATGCATCATCATTGTTGCTGCGAGTAATGATGGTTTGGGAGACACAATTGCTCAGATGACGAAGCAAAATGAAGTGACTACTGGTTTTGCTTCTAGGTCTTTGAGGTAGAATGAAAACGTTTTCTCTGTCATTGAGAAAGAACTTATAGGTTGCTGTTGGGTAGTTGAACGATTTAAATGTTTCATTTGGGGGAGAAAATTTGTCCTCAAAACTAATCAGAAACCTTTAGTAAGTATCTTAAGCGGTTCTGTTATTAAAGATCACACACCAAGAATAGCAAGATTGAGTTCAAAACCTTTACAGTATATCTTCACTGTTCAACATATTCCTGGTGGTAAGAAAATTAGGGCGGATTATCTGTCTCGCTCACTGTTAGGTTTTACTGATTATCCTGAGAACGACGAAAATTATGAAGAATGTCTAATCGCAAGTTTTGATGTTTAATATGACACTACTTTCACTGAACAAGAGTGAAATTCTGAATCTTTAAAGAATGTTGAACTGGAAAATGTATGGAAATATGTGATGTTTGGATGGCCTAAATAAAAGGCTCCACCTCAGGCTCTACAAGCTTACTTTAAGGAATCTGATGAATTGTCAATTGAAGAAAATGGGAGGTTGGTAGGGGGGATACATTTATTCCACCTGTTTGTTTGAGAGACAGGATCATTACGTATGGACATGAGGGACACTTAGGCCAGACCATAACTAAAAGGAAAATAAGAGACAGTTATTGGTTGCCTGGGATGGATTCTGCTATCATTGCTAGTGTTCGAGCATGTGTTATTTGTGCCACCAGTGATAAAGGACTCAAGTCTGAAGCGGTTCCACTCCAGCCTGTCAGTTTTCCTGAATCTGTGTGGTCCAAGCTCTCAATTGATTTCATTGGACCTCTCAGTGTTCTACCACGCAAGTTTAAATTTGCCATTGTGGCTGTTGATTATTATAGTAAATGGTGGGAAGTAAAATTTGTAGAAGAGCCAAACACGTCTCGTGTTATCAAGTTTAGAAAAAATTTGTTTTCAAGAGAAGGTTTCCCAAAAGAAATTGTCTCAGAAAATGGTGTCCAATTTATTTCTAAAGAAATGAAAAGTTTTCTCGATACCAATGCTTTAAACACAAATGTGTAGCTTTATATCATCCTAAAGCAAACGGCCTGGTAGAAAAAATGAACTGCACTTTGGTGCAGTGTATACAGTGGGCTGTTTAAAACAAGATTGATTTGTGTAAGGCTGTTGAAGAAATGTTGTGGTCTCATAGGTCATGTCCTAATGCTGTTTCTGGTCTTTCACCATTTGAAATACTATGAGGACGTCCTCCTGCTTCCAGTTTGTGTCCTGCTTGGTTGCGAGAGTGTCAGACCAAGGGTGATCGCTTGTTAAGTGTAGACCAAATTGTAAGACAAAATGTTGAAAAATTTCAAGTTAAAATGAAAACTCACTATGATACTTTACATAAAGTAAAATCTACAGAAAGAGATCCACATGTAGGTGATTGAGTCTGTGTTAAAGATCCTAAACATGTTCCCAAAGGAATGTCGAAATTCAAACCTCCAGTCAGAATTCAAGTTGTGACCAGGAATGCAGTGAGAACAAGCAGGAATGACTGGTGGGATAAAGGAAGAGTTGTGAAGGTGCATCCTCGTGATGTTCATCCTTGTGATCTTTTTGTTAATTTGTCTATGCTTCCTCGTGTTGTCCTTCTCCATCTTCATCTTTTGACGTTTCTGAGTCGAGTCATTCTTTTCATCCTGTGTCGGAACGAAGGAGCAGCAGCCGAAATATCGTTAAACCTTTAAGGTTTCATGATTGAATTTCTTTTTGTGTTTCTATGCTGTAATGTTTAATTATTGAATTGCTATATTTTTCTTTTATATGTTTCCCTGTTATTTATTTGTTTTTGTTTATAGAAAAGAAAGGGAGATTTGTTGTGATCTCATGTACTCTACATTCTAGCATTACCTCACTGGAATGTAGAATGTCTAAATGTGCTTTGGAGATAGTAGATTCTATATTGTTCAGTTACCTGTTGGACTGCTGAAGCTGTGGCTAATAAATATAGATCAAGAAGTATTTCTGTCTACAGACTCTATTTACAATATACTTCACTACAGCTTCTCTGCAGGATAGTGGCATTGACGAGCCTTTGACAGACCAGAACCCAGGCAAAGATCACTGGATGTCAGATTAAACTAAGGTAACCACTGAGAAGGAAGCACAATAAGATGCACAACAAAGGATAAGAAACATAAGAACCAAAGGCGGAGATGACTAAAGGCTTAAACTGTGGATAGCTTGAAAGGAAGAAAAATAACAACGGTGAGGGAATGAATACGGGTGCAAACTCTGTCAGAAGCAGGCCAGGCTCTGGAACAACGCAACCAACTGCCAGGCACCTGCTCTCTGTAGAAACGGTTTTTAATATTTGCACTACCACCCATACCTCAGTAGTACTTACTATAATTTGGAAGTGGTGAATGAACCTGAAACTAAGTATACGGTCTAGTTTTTACAGACACACCATTTCCAAGACCCTATCCTCGAAATGTTCCACCCTCTTCCTAACCTATAATACAATCACTGTCTGCTAAATGTCCTAATCCTGACAGGTATGAATACAAATCAGCAGATATTTTTATTGCTACCTAGTATTTTTCAATCATCCTCCATAGAAGGACTCTCCATCCTCTGTGCAATTAGTTGCTGAATACATAGAAGTATCTCGCAATATTTGGGTACTCTCTTCTAAACTGTGAGAAGAAATGGTGAACCTAATCATTGAACCCAGAAGGTGTAGTGGAAATCAGGCTACCAAAGAGGATGAAACTCTGGTGATGTAACAAAGGTTTGTGGGTGGCAAACGACGTCCACTGCTGAGTGGCATGAGAAGTATGCAGTAACGTAATCTTAAACTAATCATCTTCATTTAAAACTTAAGGATAGTCCTAGCTCATTGCAGAGTTGAATATGGTTAACTCAAACTCGGATTTTAAGCCTGTGAACAAATTCCCACCAATGTTATTGTATAATTGGGTAGGAGTTTCGCTCAAGAAACCTTTTGTGGGCATGAACTGATATACTGAAATATTTACAAAGAAAGAACAGTGGAGACCTAGGGTATTATATCCTCATGGACCTTTGACCACGTCTTTGGGCACATGCTTTATTTCGCACAGTTTTATGAAAATAGTACTAGGAATCGGTCACCTTCCTTTGTAAGAAGAAACAAGCATTTGCAATGCAATAGGTCTCGCATTTGCGAGATTTTGAGCTGTTGGCATTGTAAATGACAATGCCTTTTATTTACGTGTTGGTTTTTAAAACAGAAATAAAAGGCAGCATAATTTACAATGCCAATAGCTTAAACTCTCGCAAATGCGAGACCTATTGCATTGCAGGGTGGAGAGCTGGAAGAAAGGATGGATGGATGAGTGAAAGGGTAAATGGGTGGATGGATGAGTGACTGGGTGGATGGATGAGTAAGTGAAAGAATGGCTGGATGGGTGAGAGGATGGAAAGGGTGAAAGGGTGGATGGATGGATGAGTGAAAGGATGGATGAAGGGATGGATGAGTGAAATGATGGATGTAAGGATAGATGATGGACAGGTGTGCAAATGGTTGAAAAGGTTTGGATATGGATGGGCACACAGATGGAAGGACAGAAAGAATGGTGAAAGACTGAATGATGGATGAAAGAATTAATAGATGACTTTCTGAGTGACACCCAACTGCTACTTGAATGTTACACTAGTAATTGTAAAGGTTTTGTTTTAGGTGTAAAGTATTAGGGAGAGCCTCATAGTGCCATGAGCTGTGCTTCAGATGTATATTGTGTTTGTATCAAAAGGCAAGGTGTCAAAAATAAACTATGTAATAGTTTATCGACAGCAGCATTCTTTAAGAAAGATGCAGGGAAAAGCACCTTTGTGACGTCCGTGAGTTGTGTAACTCTCTGTGAAGCCCCTATAAGCAAATTCAGATCCCATATTTTAAGTTCCACTTGCTGAAACACCCATAATGCGTTCCCTATAGTGGGTTCATCACAGCAATCCTCCCTTTAGTTCATCTATGTGTGCCACTTTATATGTCATGATAGCCTCAGATTTGAGATGCTAGTAACAAAGTCTATCAAAGCAGATCTTCCTGACCACTTCTTTCACCAAAAATGCCTGCTCAGGACCATGAGTTGTAAACAAAATATCAGACTGGACAACCCAGTGCAGTAACCATATAAGTAGATTATTATCATATGAAATACCACAAAAAGACCTCATAGCAAACAACAACATTGTCACAAAAGGTAATATCCGTTTGAGAGAAAGAGAAGACAACTAATGTACACTGCTTATAATGTAGACATCACTTTACACTCAATGTTGCAGAATCAAAATATAAACCATTAATTCATGGAATTCACTTCATGCAAAGCAGAGCGAATATCATCCATCCTTTTCCTATGGATGACATCACAGAATGGTACTTGTCCCGCCATTTCCCCATCAAAAGCTTCATGCTGCTGAGACGCCAAGCGAAGGCCTAGTGTGCAATCTACACACAATAAACACGGCTCATTTGGTTCTGTCTCCTTTCTTTTCCTTCCTATGCCTCTCTGCTCCCTGAGGTTATGGGTCACAAGGCAAGATAAATAGCAAGTTAGGGGCAGCAGCTGCTACCCCCCCTGACGTCCATGACACGCACACAGCTTTTCCCAGTAACAATGAGCAAGCTTACATTGTCAGCGGCTTCGTGTTTGGCAAATAGTGTAGTCTATTGAACACATGTTCCTGCTGTACTAAAATATTAGACAACCAAAGTCAGGTGGAACTAAATTGAAAATTAACGTGTCAAAAAACAAAACAGCCTCACTCTTCCCACAAAGCTCAGGAGCGTGTCTTGTTTACATGGGCGCCTTGGAACAATCTGCTAGGCCACTTCTCACACATCCAAAGAATGTGCATGCCCAGTGACTCAATAGTCACGTTAAAAGCGAACAATTCGCAACCCTCTTCCTTACTAGTAACAGTCATAGAGAAGGTACACACTTGCCACCAGGGCTTCGAGTGCACAAGAATCGATGCGCTTCTTAAATTCACACCAGTGGTGGTTAAAATAAAAGACGAGTGCTTCCAGCTTAAAAAAAAGTGAAAGCACACACTGTCAGCATATTTATAACTTGAATGTATGTGTAAATCGACAACGTGTATCCAGCTTAAAGAGCTTACTTCTCTGGCAAAGTATATTTGCAAGATGTGAACACGGAAAAAAGGAAAAAAATAAAGACGAAAAAGGTTGTTCTGCGTTTTTGCAACGTGTTTTTCCTGCAATGCTCAGGATATGTAACCCAGAGCGATAATAAACTAATGTGAAGATCTCTAAATTCCAAAGCAGGTCTGTGAGCAGACTCAGTGCATTTTACACCCCAGAACACCTCGCATGTTATCAATTCTATGATTTAAATTTAAAAAAAAAAAGGATGCAGCCCACTAAGTGCCATCGATGACTGAATACACAGTGGTCCGTAAGTATTCTGGAGACAGCATACAAACATTTGAAGGGAAAGTATGTATGAACTGCAATCGGAAACACCCATTAAAAAGCTCCGCTTACTGTAGACAGGGAACTTCACAAACAAAGGTGAAGGTTTGCGTTGGGTTTTACATTTCTGCTCTCGTTTTTCTGCTGCACAGAACGTGTAGCCAACAGTCTGCCGTACATTCTGTCATTACACATTTTGGGAGGGAGGGGTGGGGGGGAAGCAGACCACGGACCAAGAACTGTGTGAAAAAGGCCGCTTTTTATTCGAAAAGGTGCACATAACAAATTTATAAACCTTGGCAAAGCCTTCCAAAACTAAGCCTCACTGAATAAACCATATACCTAACCCCGCACCCCGCCCCCTCCCCTAAATTTTTTCGAACCCGCCCCCACCCGTACATTACAACATTTCAAACAATACCAAACATTACATTAACGTCTAACCCCATATAAACCTATAAATACAACCCTTCCGTTAAACAAACTCCCCTGCCTGCCCCTTAACAGCTGTCAATCACTCAACTTGTGTAACCGAACTAAAAATAACCAACCTATCCTTTCCCTGTCAATAACCCAACTTAACAATTAATCAACCAACCTCTGCCAAACTTGTCAAAATTCAAATAACCCCCGCACAGCACCTGCTCCAAGCGACAATACATAGCAAAAACCCCTGCGCACCTGTCCCACAAAAAAACACCTAAGAAAACAAACATGAGAAAACCCGAGGAAAAACATGAGGAAAATCAAAAAGGGGGAAATAGGGAGGGAGGGAGGGCAAAAACTACCTCAGACTAAGCTCCCAGCCACCAGATCACCAAACCTAAAATGGTGGCTGGGAGCAGGAGCCGAAAGCATTTATGCTTGGGCTCCTCTTGGGCTACAAATAAACAAGCCCAAATCTAAAATGGCCGGCGAGGCCAGACCCCCCCCCCCCCCCTCCCAAACCGCCCGGAGGGGAGACGTCCTTGCGGTCGGCTGCCTCCCCAAGCCTCCCTTGGGAGGGAGGGGTGGGGGGGAAGCAGACCACGGACCAAGAACTGTGTGAAAAAGGCTGCTTTTTATTGGAAAAGGTGCACATAACAAATTTATAAACCTTGGCAAAGCCTTCCAAAACTAAGCCTCACTGAATAAACCATATACCTAACCCCGCACCCCGCCCCCTCCCCTAAATTTTTTCGAACCCGCCCCCACCCGTACATTACAACATTTCAAACAATACCAAACATTACATTAACGTCTAACCCCATATAAACCTATAAATACAACCCTTCCGTTAAACAAACTCCCCTGCCTGCCCCTTAACAGCTGTCAATCACTCAACTTGTGTAACCGAACTAAAAATAACCAACCTATCCTTTCCCTGTCAATAACCCAACTTAACAATTAATCAACCAACCTCTGCCAAAGTTGTCAAAATTCAAATAACCCCCACCACCCAGAAAGAAGGGGGGGGGGGAAACTACCCACCGCCCCTTTATGCCCCCCACATAGGAAAAACCTTTCAGACCCTTTGTCCATGCCCCTGAACGTTCAAGCATCTTGACAAAACTTCCCGAATTTCCAGCAAATAGAGGTCCATACCAAGCCTGGATAAATGCTCTCCATAATTCCTAAAAAACTCCACCGCCTCAAAATGAATTTCCTTGTGAGTCACTCTCCCAAACCCCAAACTGCGACAGAACCTAGCAATTTCAGAATTTCCTCCGAGCCCTGTCAATAACTCTAGGGTTCACTGCCCCTCTCCAAACTCTCCTCGGAACCAACTCCGTTCACAAAAACATGGCATCCCGACCAACACTCCTTTAACAGGGACAAATCCCTCTTCATTGCCCTCAGTAAAACCACACCCTTTACTCCACAAAGATCATTCTCACCAAGATGTATTAAGAAAATATCCGGGCACTGGCCCCTCACCATCGAATTATACAAAAACGGTATAAGATCCCTCCAGAGCATACCCCCCTTTCCCTTCCACACAATTCGAAAAAGATGCTCATTAAACCCCAACATTTTCCCAAAGTAACTTTGGTACGCTTGAACCTGTGCCCATTTGATGAACAAATGCCCCACTATCCAAACAGTCAACTCCTTCGAATGGGGACCAGCCACAGAACCTGAAAAGAGAAAACAGAATGAGCCTCACAAAAAAACGAATGACACCTGCACCGCCCCCGTGTTCCCCCTCACATATCTCTGAAAACAATCCGACGACCAGCGCCCTAGCCGCATAATGTGCCCCTGAGACCAACCCCGGTTTTAAGCTTCAGTCATTGCCCCAATCCTAAAAGAATGAGTCCCATACTGCGCCCCGTCCAACCCAATCCTCTGTAGCCCCTTGCGCAAAACCGTGCGCAGTTGGTAATCTGTTACCCGAGCGCCATTGATATGTTGAAAAACTAAGTCGCTCCCAGACCCTCCTGACAAAACTTTCCAGCGCCTGGCTAACTGCAGAGGACAAGTAAAACTAGGAGCCTCCGCTTCCAACCACACACCTTTGCCAGTGCCTCTCTGATCGGTTTTCGAACTAGCCAGCCAAATATTCAACCCCTATTCCGAGAAAAACACTGCTTTCCAAGTGATGCCACGTTTTGATTTAGTACCCAGGAGCTCAGAGACTCGAAACGCCCCAAAGAACATAAACGCCATAAGAGTGGCGAACAAGCAAGACTCAAAATCATCCCTGCAAACCGCAGGTAAAACCTCCAACAATCGTGCCAAAGTCTGCCAAGAAAGAGATGAACGAGACAGCGGAACCCCTCCCCGCTCTCTAGCCCAGCTCTCGAGCATTCTCCAACCCACTTCCCCCGTAGAAGGGGAATAACCCCAAAGTAGTTTCTCCATAAAAGAAATTCCTGCTAATTTCCCGGCGATAGTAACCCTGGACAGGCCTCTCTCAATGAGGTCTAAGATAAACTGTATCACATCCTCATTACAGCGCCATGCCTCATCCCGCCTACAGGCCCCAGATGACAAGAAATCCTTCCATGCCAGTGCATATGCCGCCCGGTAGACGCAGACAATGAACCTACCACCAATTGAAAAACCCTGCGTTGCCTACATCCCAAAGGTGCTCCGGCATTGGGGTCGGTGTCCTGTCCGCCTCCTTGGCCAGCCCACGGAATCTCCCCCACTGCGAACGAGACAAAGTGTCGGCTATGTCATTGTCCACACCAGATATATGAAGGGCTCTAAATGAAATGTCATTTCTCAGGCAGCCCAGCACAAACACACACAACAACTTCAAAATCTGTTCATCTCTCGCTGACTGCCTATTGACGATCTCCATCACTGCCATGTTATCCTCCCAGAAAAGCACTTTCTTATGTGCCAACTCCTCACCCCAAAGGGTCAAAGCCACCAGCAACGGGAAAAGCTCCAGAAATGTTATGCTCCTCCCCCCATTCCTCCATTCTTGCGGCCACTTCTCCGCGCACCATCTGTTCTGCCAATATATGCCAAAACCGTCACTACCTGCTGCATCAGAGAACATTTGTACATCCCACTGGACGTCGTCCTCCCCAACCAGTGGCCCTTCATTAAAGGAGTTTAGAAAAACTGACTACATACGCAAATCCTCCTTCACCCCTGCTGACAAGCGGACATGATGGTGAGGCAAATGCTGGGCTGCCAATGCTCGGCCCAACCACCTACAAAAAGTCCTCCCCGCCCTGACCACCCTGCAAGCGAAGTTAAGATGACCCAGTAGCACTTGAATGTCCTTCACCGTCACCTTCCGCTTTGACAACATTCTGTCCAACAATTCTAGCATTTTCAATTTTTTGTCATCTTGCAAGCGAGCCCGCATTGCGACAGAATCAATCTCAATCTCCAAAAAGGATAAAGCTGTAGAAGGACTTATTGTCTTTTCAGGCACCAAAGGCACTCCTAGATCCTCCATGAGCCCATGGAAAGTGTCCAGAGCAATCTGGCATTCCGCGGAGCCCGGGGAACTGACAAAGTGTGTTACCAACTTATGACCTGAGCACTGCGTGAAATGCCATTGCAGGAAGGTGCTGAAACATTCAACAACGCACATGACACTGAACAACCCAGCTTTGTCCACGTACCACGTACCACGTACCATTTACCCTGAAAATGGATACTCAGAAGATCCCAATCATCTGGATGGACTGGAAGCAACTGAAACGCTGACTTGATGTCACATTTTGCCATCTCTGCAGTGGCGTCCGCGTTCACAACCAGTGACATGGCCACGTTCACTGAGGAATATGAAACTGAGGCAACCTCCTCATCAATGAAATCGTTCACGGCCAAGACAAGTGCTGAATCAATCTGAACTGGCCTTCCTCTTTCTTAGGCACTACCCCAATGGGTGATACAATCAAATTCTCCCTTGGCCAATCGTCAAAAGGTCCTGCCATCCTCCCTTCCCGCACTTCTATGCTCAGTTTTTCTTGCACCACCCTGCTATGTTCCGCCGCTGACTTTAGGTTATCTGTCCACCTTCTCTGCCTTGGTCCCCGGTAGCCCAAATGAAATCCCCACTGAAACCCCTCCAAAAGCATCTGTTTCGCCCCCAAATCCCCATATCACTGCAATGCCTCTCCCAATGTTGTCACCTTAACTGGCGTAAAAGCCTTTGGGCCCAGTACCCTGTGCTCCCTTACCCCCTCTACCGCCCTGGTATTGCTGCGAGGGGCCAGATGTGCCTGCGCCTGACTGCTGCCATTGCTGGCCTCCCTGCGGTTTGACTCCCCAACAATTGACAAGGGGGTGCCGCTTTTCACACTTGGAGCACTCGTGCCTATACTTGCAGTACTCCCTTGTGCATAAACCTTTATTAAAGTCCCAGCATGCCCCAATTCCAGTTTGCGTCACTGCTGTGCTTCCCACCCCACCCCGGGTGGGCTTCCCCTGGAAGGGCCGGTAAACTAAAGGTAGCCCACTGGCTGTAAGAATGGTCTCGCCTCCGCCCGCTGCCCCCAGAACAAATCCCCCGCCATCCGTGCCCAAAATTCCTCATCATACTGGGTCCAAGCATAACCACTCCCCGTAATCTGGGCTTTCCGGATTACATCCATATATTTTAATATAGCCACGCTGCGCTCCGGAAACTTTTCGCAATATACGCTAGCGTAAATCAAAAACGCTGCTGTCCAATTTTCAATAGTCAAAGGGACTTTAGGGCGCTTAGCAAACTCATACTCCTCCTCCTTAGAGCCCACTTTGGACCTTACTTCCCTATGAAGGAGCTTCAAAATTTCAACATATTCGCCCTTCCATATGCACCCTTTAGTTGACAGCATTAAAGGGGCACCCAAAGGCTTTGTCACCCCCATGTAAGGTAGCTTCTTAATTTTTAGTTCCTTACTATCCAAAGGCTCCTTAACACTCACCGTTGCATCTGTGTTAGTCCCGCTCTCCGCCTTAGCACCCTGTTCTAGCCCCCCATCTCCAGTGCCAACCCCTGTGTCCCTAACGTATCTACCCTTGTGTAATCTCCCCTCGGTCACCCCACCACTCCTCTCCCCCTGCGTCCCCACAGACACCATTTTAGGTTTGGCCTGTATTGTAGCGATCTCACCTGACTCTAACGAGGCTGCTCGGACGGAATCTGACCACCGTGCCCACTTGTGAGCTCGATCCCCTGTACGATGCGCCCTCACCAATGGGCCGCGCTCCCTCTTGGCTCCTACTGCCTCTGCCTGCTTTTGCGGCACCGCTCCAGCAACCTGTAAAAAACTATGAGACACGCGAGAGGGCCCCCCCTCCTCACTATCCCGCAATTCTCCTTCTTCATGGCTATCATCATCATAACCAAGCAAAATTGGCTCCTCCACCTGGAGGACCTCAGTAGCAAAATCGACAGCACGGGTCTTACCAGCCCCAGCATGACCCAAACTGGCCCTAACGGCCCCTGCATGTCCACCTGGCGGGGGAGCCCACTGTACCCGCCGGTACTCCCCCATGCGTTGATCTCTTTGTAAATCCGTCTCCGCTGGTAAGGTTGACCATCTTGACCTGCTTAACGTTGGGGCCAACGAGGTCGTGCCGGACCTTCGTGCGCTGGCCGCGACGGGATCCCCCGCCAGTACAGAATGTGCTGTGCAAGGCCTCACCCTCCCTTCTCCTCAGTGTGCCTGGGCCGCACCCCACCCTACCGAGTCCGCAACTCAGCTGTGCTCCCTGCAAAGAAAAAGTTTGGACTGGTGTGCTGGTAACCTGACTCCTATCTGAAAAACCTACCCCCTGCAAACCACCAACAAGCTCTCTAGCCTGCCTACCTCCAGAAAAACCCCGATGGAACTACCAATTCCCGGGGGGGGGGGGATTCCCCCCGTCCTCTTCTCCACTCCACTCCAACCTTGCTTGAACCACCGCAGACGCAGAAACCAAACCTTGACTGCCCTCCCCCAACCCCAACATACCCTCGACGCCTGCCTGCTCCCTGCTTCCGGGACCCCCTGTTCCCATTGACTACCCTCATGTACCCCCCTGTGCCCCTTTACCCGATCATCCCCCGAGCGCTCCCCCCATGAGGCCCCGAACCCCCTCCGCCCAGGATGGGAAAATATCTAAGCCCTCCCAAGCTGTGCCACCCCCAGCCGACTCCAACTCATCGTGAACCCCAAATTCTGCTCCCGTCACCTATTCCCAAAAACAGTTCACCCCCACCCCTGACAGGAGCACCCCCACTACCCAGACTCCAAAACTGACCCCTTCCAATGTAGACCTCTCCAGCCACCCACTTGTGCCCACTCCTCCCCTCCCAAAGAACTACCCCCCAAAGAAACAGTCTCACCCCTAGAAGAAAAGGAGTGGGCTAGAAAGCTGCCCATAATCCCTGACCTCCTCTAAGTCTGCCCCCAATACCACACCTCCTTTGGGCCCAGGAGAAACCACACACGATAGAACCCTCTGAGGCAGTATTAAAGCTGCCCCAACCTCTCAAACCCTCCGCGCTGACACTAGGCCGGGAAATAACCGACGCGCGCACTGAGGGAAACAAACCCACCTCGCTCTCCCTCACATTACCCTGAGGAGCCGGCCCGCCCGCCCCCTCCCCGACCGAGTCTCTCCCCCGCTCAGTACGAAAAGGCCTCAGAGCGCGATGCGAGGCCGACAGCGAATGCGCGCGCTGCCTACCGCTCGTCCCTCCCCCGCACTTCACTCTCAGTGCAGGGGAAGAGAAGGAGCGCTCCATGGGAAAAACTGACATCCCCCGCTCGCCCACTCCACTTAAAACATTGCCGCACACACCGCCCACCACCGCAGATGCACCACCTTCCCCCACCTGAGATGCATGCACCGGGCCGCTTTTTTAACGCATGAGCGGCCCCGTTCACTTACCGGCATAACTCGTGGCCGCTTGGGTGACGTGCATGCGGCAACCGCCGCTGCCACACCTGCTGAGGCCCGTCAAACCGAACGCGACGGCCCAGCTCTGTCGCCAATAACGAGGTCCATCCGGCCCGCTTCGCTAAGGAGCCGGAGGGCCTCAAGCACACGATAGTCTTCAGCGGTCAAATCGCGACCACCGCTGGCGAAGGAACACTTCAAATCTAAAATTACTAACACCACAAAAACTACCTCAGACTAAGCTCCCAGCCACCAGGTCACCAAACCTAAAATGGTGGCTGGGAGCAGGAGCCCAAAGCATTTATGCTTGGGCTCCTTTTGGGCTACAAATAAACAAGCCCAAACCTAAAATGGCCGGCGAGGCCAGCCCCCCCGCCCCTCCCAAACCACCCGATGGAGAGACCTCCCTGCGGTCGGCTGCCTCCCCAAGCCCCCCTTCTCAGCCATCCGCCGTCAGGAAATCACTTTTGACGGGGTCTATATAAAGGCTCAGACCCCCTGTGCAGCAGTATTATACAAGTCCTTAGCTTTTTATACAGTTCGGGACATATTAACAACGGACATATCGTTGCTTTTCCGGCGCGAGGCGCCAGAAAAGCGGCAATCATAGTTTCCCGGTATTTACAATGCGCTGCGAACATGCATTAGCGCAGTTTTCCTAACGCCTCGCATCGCTAATTAGATGCAAAGTAGGCGTTCCTTGGGAAAATAGCATTGCAATACGCGCAGACACGGCTTCACCAAATTAACAAGCCGGCAGCGGACCCGCGAAGTGATGCCTGAACTCGCGCTAAGCCCCCATTATCGCCTGATTTTAACATCTGCACAAAAGCAGACTTAGCAATATGTCCTATGGGAGGTGGATTGTGAAGTTAAATCCACACTTCAGTATCAGCGAGCTCTGCCATTATCGCTGATCATTTATCTCCGGATTTCTTGCGTTGAAGGGGTTTTTGGCCGTTATTGCTGGATTTTATATCGCCAATGCGCAAAGCGTTGTTAATACAGCGCTATCATGGCGATAAAATCCAGCGATAGATGGCGATAGAAAAAAAGGCGCTAAGCGTGTTTAGCGATAATTATCGCTACGAGTTGTTAATATGCCCCTTCGTGTTGTAAACACATTTTACACAAATTAAACAAAATGTGGCGTTACGAAGGCACGGACAATGGGAGGGAGGGAGAGCGCGGGGGTACAAAGGAACTGATAATGGGAGGGCGGGGGGGGTTACGAACGCACAGACAACTGGAGAGAGGGCAGCGTTGCAAAGAAGGCACCACGTCAGCAAAGCACTATGGGCCATATTATCAAGAATGGCGATAACATTATCACCGCTTTAGCAGCAGGAAATTGCCGCTAAAGCGGCGATAAGGGGCTTGATAATATGCCCTTGTGAATTCCAATAGAAGCCCAGGTTCTGGTGTAAAGGACATCAAACCTGGGCTTCTATTGGAATTCACTAGGGCATATTATCAAGCCCCTTATTGCCGCTTTAGCGGCAATAATGTTATCGCCATTCTTGATAATATGGCCCATCTTGCCGTCAGTAAGAGAAACTCCATAATGAAAATAATGCTCACAGTCTAAATAACAGGCCCTGTTTACCAATGGAAGTAAAGGGGCCAGTAGCCATGGGAGGGTACAAATAAAGAAAAGGCGGGACTAACACGCATATTAAGGAATCAGAAGCCAGCATTTAAGAACAACAAAGGCAGAAGGCAATGAAAAATATGGGCGGAGCTTCTCCTCGGTACAGTATCTACAGCAGATCGCCAGAGCAGTGCTTATGCGTTGGCTCAGGTTCGACCTAAAAAGATGTAATTTAAACTGCATAAAAAGAGAACAATTTTTTGCTTTATGGAAACACCATTTTGCCATGAGCCCTTATTATGAAAGAGGACCATAATATATGGCGTTTGTGACAGGTATATCTGAACGTCTGTCTTCCTTTTCTTAAACTGCTGTTTAATTATCATAACAACAGCGTAGTATCTTCGTTAAAATAATGGTATTAGACATAATCACGTTATGGAGCTTTATGGTTTCAGCAGGATTTCAGTAAATGTGTAAACCTTATGAACAGAGTAATAAAGAACAATTACATTGAAAGCACTTTAATGCACACAGGTGGTTATGTTTGAAATACAAATATTAATGTTTGGTGCTACTAAATAGCAAGTTACAGTCATGCACCCACAATTTGCATTTGTAGACAAGCATGTTATTTACTTTTTGGCATTGGCAATTCGTCTTACATTTTTCATGATTGTTTTTCAAGAAACCAGATGTCATTATGATTGCAAGAATTTTATACAAAAATAATTGCCAGTACAGTCTTTCGTTTAATTACTTTTCTGAAACTGAGTTCATTTATAGAGATAAACGTATTTAAGTCATTTATTCTCTATCGCATGCCATTCATTTCGGATGCATAATTATAAAATATACATTGTAAACAATGCAAATCAGCATCTATTCTGATGTGGCTACAGTAACGTCATTTCAGCTCCAGTTGTTTTAAGATTAGGGTCCCAGAGGCAGAGTACATCACTAATGAGAGAGAACACAATAATCTGGTGCTAAATCAATGAGTTTTTGAAAAGGATAGAAAGAAACTGAATTCCAATGTGTTGCTATTTTATTTTAGCACTTATAAATTAATGGCTTTCTCCATGTACTCGGAGTAAAAAAATCGTATTTATAATGGAGGCGTGTCGTACTGCACATGCCGAAGAGAGTCTGAGTTGGAAGATTTTCCACAATTAGATGTTACTTACAAACATTTATTTCTAGATCCTGGGCCTGGTCCTTAAAGAAAGTCTACAGTTTCATATGGATGCAGATCTAGGACTTTCAGGAAAATACAAAAGATGCCAGAAATATTCCTGGAAAACTGAAACAACCGAAGATTTCCACGCAACCTCCTCCAAAACCTTTGCCAATTCCATTTTCGCATGAACACATATATGCACGTATGATTGGTCACGCAAAAACATTATAAAAATATGTTTTTTCTCTTTCTCTCCGTCAAAAATATGTTCTCCTATGGATAAACCCCTTCTTCTAGCCCCAAGTAATTCTGGCAAAGTTTAAATCTTTTTCCACCATTGAAAGGGATTTACTCTTGTCCATGTCATGAGTATTTTCCAACTTGATCCAGTATGAAAAGGTTCAGAAAGGAGTTTGTGAATAATCAAAAATATGTAAGTTTGCAGAGGAGCGCAAATCCAATGGGTATTTCAGATTTAAAAAGCCAACTAGTGCCCGGGAAGACATTTGTAAGTTTAAACCTAACGCTTTGTATTGAAGAAGTGCATTTCAACACGTAAAAAAGGTAGGTGTCACAAGTAAGTTTTATAATGCAGAGTCCTTTTCAAAAGAGATTTTGATGTTCTGCACATCAAATATGGTTAAATAGTATATTTATAAGAAATATACGTTTACAAGTATATACCACTGTTGCACTTCTTTTATACCTACATCCTGCATCCTTTTGGCAAGCAGCAAGGCCACAAGCATACAAAAACCCCAAGTGAAACGCATTAAATGCTGTCATTAAACATGTAATGAGTAATGTTTTGTGCGAGGACAGAAGCAGTGCATAAGTTATATTTAATCAAGATAACTATAATTGGTGCATTTCTGTGGATTTGTTAATTTAGAACAGTATGTTTTAGCGGACATTTTCACCTAACTAAAGTGTCATTTTCACCTTTGTTATTTTTAGTGACATTTCCAAGGTTCTTTTATTCAAAAGTTAGATGTTATTACAATGCCTAACTAGAACATAACCTTAGCCTTTGTTTTTTCAGTGCATTTCTATGGTTTACATTGTCTTTTCGTACGATGTTCATCATCATGCGTGGTGAGGGGTTTGGTGCTAAACCCCCCTCTGCACTGCACCCAATCCCCCACTGGGGCACACCCCCAGATCTGCGAATCCACTGCAAAGCACCAGGGGTATTGCAGTTGAACCGTGGATCCATGGAACCCCCCAAAAAATCAATTTGTTTAAAAATGTGACGGGAGGCTTTTGTGACTCCTCCACCCCCACAAGGACCAGGGGAAGGGGAAGGGCAGTGTACACTTACCCTGCCCCCTTATTTGCTTATTTTGTTTTATTTTTTAGGACATGGAGACACACTGGTGTCAACACATGGAAAGCCTGTTGTGATAGAGGTACAGAGTTGTGCAAATCAAGTCAGGCAGCAAATGTGGTAACCAAAAATAAAAGGTGGCCCTCACCCACTGTTCGGTAGTGACAATAAAAAGAGGAAGAATTTACAGTGAAGCACCAAATGCAAGCCAATTCAGAGCACATTGAGGTTTAACACTGAAATGCCTTCAACTATGGACATAAGGAAACGTACTATGGTAAGGGATGAGAGGAATCTTGTAATCCTAAACATCCCCAAAATGACAAGGAGAGAACTGAGGGTGCTTTCGCGAACAAAACCATGTCAGAGTTGGCCTTTGTTATATATGGATGATGGGAGCTGGAGACTGAGGGGCATATCAGCAAGGGCCGGCGATAATTATCGCTCAGCGTGCTTAGCGCGAGGATAATTATCGCCGGCTAACACTGAATTTTATCGCTGAGATAGCGTGCTATCAGCAACGCTTGTCTCAACAGCGATAAAATTCCAGGCGCAAGCTGCCAAATGTGCGATTATCGCTGGAAAGCCAGCGATAATCGCACAACGTTTGGCGATTGCTTGTTGATAGGGCAGGGCAAACTCAGCCATGATAGCCACCTTCCATTGGATATCATGGCTAAGTCAGATGAAAAGCAGGCCTAAGGAAAGTAGAGATAACCGCGGTTAACGCTACTTTTCTTATCGCTCTGCAGGTTAGCGTGAGGCTAGATAATAGGAGAAATGTTGGTTAGCGACATTTCTCACGTTCTTTTGGGAAGGAACACCGACTTTGCATCTCATTAGAGATGCAAAGCTGGGCGTTATGGGGAAGGGCGCTAATGCAAGGATTCATGCGATAGCGTGACCTTGCTGATATAGCGATACAATTATCGCAAAAGCGGCGATAAATTTATAGCGCCGCCTTGATGATATGCCCCTGAGTCTTTCTAAATGGCTTCAAAATAAAGACTATCATTTAAGGTCATGGCCGTTGTAATGTGAGAATGTTCTTAGGGAAAAAGTGTGTAAGGAGTACTGATAACTTTGGAACGTTTGCACCAGCTTTACATGATGGCTTAGCCATGGCAAAGACAATGGCGCATACGCTCTGGGTAGCACTAACTCCCCTAGGACTTGGAGGCACAATCGAGCCTTTATCTGACATGCTTTTAACCTAGAAGGTTCCCGATGTGAAACCATTTAATTTACAAGAAGGGCTTGACAGGAGAACCATGCCCCATACCTTGTCCCTCCACCTTTATAACAAGATAATTAAGATGTTTGTCCCTATCTCTGTGTGTTTGTAGTTAGCTCGATATTAGCCCTTTTTAGTCACACTCTCACGCTGAATGTCTGAGTTTACTGACCTTGGCTTAATTTTAAAACTGATTTTACATTTGTATTTTTGTAATTGTTTGTCCCAAAGGCCAGATGGCTGAAGTAAGTGAAATAATGATACTGACTGGGAAGGTGAAGAGTGAGGTTTAAGCAGCTGGTTCCAGAAGTAAAGGAATGATTGATGTTGAGGTATCAGCAGTAAACTCCTTGATTTGTCCTCCACATCCGCTGCACAAGATTCCATCAGCAGGTCCAGTGCCTAGGTTTTAGGCTCTCTTTGTTCTGGTGTGGCCAGGTTGATTTTAAGTAAAGGAGTCTGTTTGGGTTGTTGAGGGACACATTTTCGAATTGGGGCTTATATATTTGTAGCTCTTTTCAATTTTGACTTGAATATTGTCAACAGTAAACTGGAATGGTGAGTGTGTACATGGGTTTATATCCTAACTATATTTATGCCAGTATGTCCTATATAATTTGTTGGTAAACATCATGTGTAGATCATTCTCTACTTTCCGGATGCAGATTAATGTCATTTGGGACTTTCTGCTAGCGAAAGGATAGCTGCTGGACACATACTTTTTGTTTAATGGTGGATCTGAGCATACTGCTTGTGAGCATCTCAATGAGGGCCACATTAAAAAATACACTATCCTGCCTTCTTTTACAATTCCTGGTCACAAGGGAGAGATTATCTTCATAGAGATGAGCCTGCTGACAACAGTCGTCAAACTGTCTGAAAAACAAATGCATTTAGTGCCCGTAGGTAAAAGTACGTCCGTAAGACAGTTTGTACACCTTGAAAAAATATTGCATTGCCAAGAGGGGGGCAATTAGCGCAAATTTCACGGTCACTGCCTCTGGGTATATACTTGGTTCTATATCATTGGCTTATGAGTGGCAGCTTCTTTTGTGCCTTTGTACTGTCAGGTCAGTCAGTGTAAAAGTAATGGTATGATGATCTTATTAGAGGGTTTCACTTTAGAGTAGTTTAGGTAAGCCTACACTCTATGCCATTGAAGGTTGGATGTAACATACTTAATCGTTGCTGTTGGGTTCTTGTCAGCTTCAATACAGAATAAAGAAGCTGGAATAACCTGCACTGAATGTTGATATATTTCGAAGTTCTGGAAAACACACACACTAACTTGTGTATTTTCAGATCTGCAATGGAGCAATGACATCAGCTCATGCCTGCTACCTTCACAAGTTACCCAGTATTCAAACACAAAGGCCTTTCAAGCACGGGATGACGGGATTGTGAGAGAGCTAACAATAAAGGTCATTGAGGGAGGCGTGGCCTGACAGCATGACCAGCTAGTCGCATCTCTGCAAAGCTCCTGTATGGCAAAATCCTACAGCAATCTTGGAAGAATCATAATATTTTTTGAAGAAGTTGGCATCGGTGCCCCCCCTGCCCTGAGGGTCCCTGACTGGGTGTGAGAAGACAGTCCACAGTTGAGGAAATCGTCTCTAGAAACCTGGGGATGCGCCGGGTTACCTGACTGCAAGATGGCGGCGCCGGCCCTTGCCGGGGGATCGAGGGCCTCTCTGTAAGCCAATTCTAACAGGCTCCAGGGTGGAGACCCGAGTCGAGGACCCGGACGGAGCCACTATCCTCGCCACATTGAGTGGGGGCCTTGTGGAGGTAAAACCGGAGGCGAGTAGCTGTTGCGGATCCCCAGGCCAATTTGAGCCTTGAGACCCAGACGTGAACTCTACGCGAGGCCGGTGCTGGAGGTACGCCGTGACCGGCCCACCCGATATCCTGCTACACAAGCCTGGAATTGCCCATGGTGGTGGCGGGGTTACGGCTTCCATGCTGACTGGCAGAGTCTGGACTGTAGGTCTGGGGCTCCCAGTTTGGAGGTGAGCCTACCACCCCCTTGTGCACCCAGCAGACGTGGCGATCTGGGCCATAGCTTTCGCGGCAGTAACTGGCGGCCAGGGCACTCCCTACGCAGTTCGGTGGAGGTGATACCTGGCCAGAAGCCTGCGGAGGAAGGGCAGATGGCTCATAACAGAGAACACTGGCATACCTCGTGCTGTGAGAGAGGAGGCCTGAGAGGCGATCTGCTTTGGGACACGATTTGAGATAAACAAAGGTGACAAATGCAGGTGCATCCCTAATGGGACGTGTATGGGCCCTGATATAGAAAATGGGATCGTGAGGCATATTGGCCTGGACTTGGGATAACGTATGGTGGCATGGTGGATGTCCTTAAGTCCCTACTGAACTCGGAGGCGTGGCCTGGTAACATGGCGAGTTAGACGTGTATCAGTGGTGCTCCTGCCCTGAATAGCGGTCATCCTACAGAATCCTGGCGCTATGGTGACTCTCATAAAGCCTGATAACAGCGGAAACCTCCCCTGACA
Organism: Triturus cristatus; assembly: GCF_964204655.1. Taxonomy (NCBI): domain Eukaryota; kingdom Metazoa; phylum Chordata; class Amphibia; order Caudata; family Salamandridae; genus Triturus; species Triturus cristatus. The sequence goes on along the minus strand of NC_140582.1, from coordinate 873,975,316 downwards.
CGGCGGTACCTGGTGACAGCAGCCTGCAGTAGGGGACCGGCGATACGGATCGCGGCGCACCCGGGGGAATTCTGGTCCCCGTAATGGCGGCCGCCATTGGACTCTGATCGAAAAGCAGTGGTGAGGGGCCACGACCCCGGGGAGTCCTGACTCGAGGAAGAATTAGGGCTCAGATCCCAGCAGGAGTGGGGACGACCCGTGGGAAGAAGGCGACCGAGGTTGGGGGCCGGCGGACGGGTCTCCACGGACTGGAGGAAGAGGCTAAGGGGGGCCGTGGCGCTGGGGCCTACCTCCGTGTCGTGGGCCGCGACGGCCGGGACAGACGGCTGAGCCCTAATTTGGAAAACTCCGGGTGGCGCTGAGAGTCGGGCGAGAGCGGAGGAGCCCCCGGGGCCTCGGTGAGTCTGGCTGCGCGACGGCCCCTACAGTACAGCCCCCGGTGAGGGAGAAAAACAGCACAAGAGGGAGGAGGTGGGACCTCACGGGCCGGCGAGGACATCTACGCGAGGCTGCGGCGTTGCGGCCTGCCTGGTAATTGGCCTGAAGACCACGTAGGGACTGCCTGGGGGCCCTGCTGCGGGCCTCGGATGTCTGGGGGCTGCATCTCGAGCCCGGCTGCAGAGGAGCGCTGCCCACACGTGCCCAGTGAATGACTTGCCCCCCAGAAGCCTGGCATTACTGAAACGTGAGGCCGGAGATAGGCACGGATAGAGGCGGAAGAGGAGAGGTGAGGCCTACCTCCACTCCAGCAGGGGAATCGGAAGCAAGATTTGCCGAAGGCGTGAGGGCTGGGCAGTGGTGCACAGTGCCGGATGCCTGGGGTTGTACCCCAGGAGGTGAGGTGAGGGGTCCCCCTTCGGGTTGCGTGTACGGGGTTCGGACTCACGAGGGTACTCCACTAGACCAGCCCGGCGTGGCTGAAGAACAGAGGCGGAAGGCCTGGTAATTGCTCCGAGCGGCGGACGGGTGGCCTGCTTGGCGTAGACGCCACAGAATCCCCAGTGGGGAGGTGGACTGTTGGAGGGAACCCCTTCCCTGGTTCGTTTGGACAGAGGGGCCACTGCGCCGTCCCTTAAGACGGCCTCGCAGACGATGGGGAAGGACCGTCCCCTGAGAGGCGCCCAGACGAATAAAATTGTGCAATACACGGTCCCGGGGCCGACAGAGACGGATCGCCTTCATGCGGACATGGAGCAGGGGGCCCACCAGGATTCGGCCGCATGAGATAAAGCAGATATATTGGCAGCGATTCGAGACTCCAGGGTGGCATTAGAAACAAAAATGGATGGGATGGCCATTGACATTAATCACCTACGCCTGGATCTCAGGAAGGTGGCAGACAGGGTCACCACTACGGAGGGAGACCTGAGTACTCTGCAGTCGGAGGTCAGACAGCTGCGGGAAACGGTGACGGCACTCCAGGACCATACGGCCCGACTGGAGGACAGGGCGGAAGACGCCGAAGGACGCTCTAGGCGGAAAAATCTCCGCTTTTAGGGATTTCCTGAAAAGGCGGAGGGGCCGGCAGCAGACCTCTTTCTGGAAGACTGGATTGGCAGAGCGTTCCCCCATCTGAGGCTATCCAAAATGTTTGCGGTGGAAAGGGCACATAGATCGCTGGGGCCACCAACAAAACCAGGATCCCCGCCAAGAGCCTCGATTGCCCGGATGTTCAACTTTAGGGACCGGGACATGATTTTACAGCATATTCATGCCAAAGGCCCACCTCGATTTGAAGGCCAAGACATTCACATCTATCCCAACTATACTAAAAAAGTGCAAGACCTGCGGAACGACTTCCTGAGTGTTAAACGACGGATGCGTAGCCATAATATTAAATATAGCCTGATGTTCCCAGCTAGGCTCCGAGTGCAGTATTCAGACAAAGTCCACTTCTTTGGTACCCCGTCGGAGGCAGCAGATTGGATGGATTCGCTGGGACTGGCCGGCCCGGACCAAAACCAGGGATGGCAGGAGCAGAGACGCCGGAGCAATCGACAGAGGAACCAGCAACGTCTTGAAGAAGGACGACAGCGGCAGGACCAAGATCGGGCAGACGAGGGACGTATCATGGTGGGAACAGATGGCACGCTCCTTACGGAGAGCGAGGTGATCCCGACGCAGAACCAGTTCTCCCCACTCTGTCTGGTGCAGGAAACACAGTCGGATCTGGAGGGCGCCACTGGCCCGGATGTGGTAGGCTCTGGAAACAAGTGAGGGAGGGCCCTGATGCTGTGATTGAGTGATGGACACCATAGACACTGTGAGTAACGGGTTTGGCCCGCTGGGCACTTGACTTTACTATGAGACGCTGGTGCACGGGCATTGAGCCCTCTGGACTTGAGGGGGGGGGTTTGATAAATGTTGGAAGAGGGTACACTATTTCACCTACACGCTGGTTAGGTTCGCTGGCTGTGGAGTGACGAGACGGCCTGGCTAGACCTTGGTCGGGCGGGGCTGCACGGTGCCAGGCAGTCGGCTGATTCACAGAGTCAAAGGAGGGAGGGAGGTTTAAAAGGACTTGCGTGGGTAAGTGTGGTTGTAATTGTTCTTTCAAGTTGAGAGGGGTATTCTGGGAGGTGGGTGGAGCTTTGGGGCGGGGTTCAGAGTCCTCAAACCAGGACTGGTTGTGAGAATGATGAGCTACCGCCTGTGGGTGGGGGGAGTTGGGGTTTCCAGTTGGGGGTTTGTTGGGGTTGCTGCCGGGTCTGGTCTATGTTGGCACACAGGGGATCGAAGACTTACTCCTCAGGCGGGGGCAAGCTATGATACTAATGGGGGGTCTGCGCACCACAGGCAGGGGCCTGTGATACCGACAACTGTTCACTCATGACAGGGGATAACCAGAATTACAAACTGATTACTTGGACTGTTCGGGGGCTCAATAACAGGGTGAAACGGATCCGGGTGGCATCATACCTAAGGCGCTGTGGGGTCAGTATAGCTCTACTCCAGGAAACCAACCTATGGAGAGACTGTCTTAAATTCATCCAACGCAGGTGGAGGGGTCAGTTTTTTGCTACATCCTACTCGGGGTTTGCCCGGGGAGTGCTAATATGGGTGGCACCAGGAGTCCCCTTTCAGGCTCTGCATGTTAAACAGGATCCTGACGGGAGGTATGTGGTGGTGGAGGGGACTCTAGATGGGTGCAGTATCTGCCTGGTGAATGTTCATGCCCTGAATAGTGACGAATGTGGGTTTTTAAGCAGAGTACTGGGACTGTTGGATCTGGACCCTGATACAGAATTGGTGGTGGCAGGGGACTTTAATTGTGCCCTGGATGGGGAGCTCAACAGATTCCCCCCAAAACTGGATGCCAAGCCTCGTGTCAGAGAAGCGATGAGCCAAATGCTTCTTAATTATGACCAACTGGACGTGTGGCGCCACCATAACCCTAGTCGTAAAGTGTACTCGTGTCACACACCTGCTGCCAATACCTTTAGCAGATTGGACTACTTCTTCATTCAAAAGACGGCGATCTATCGGGTAACAGAGACGCAATACCTAGCCCGCTATCTGTCGGATCATTCCCCGCTCCTGATTGCTTACTCGCTGGCCAGACTGAGATCTAAGGTACCACTATGGAGGCTCAATATTGAAGCCTTAGGTGACCCGATTTATAAAGACACCATATCGACTGCGCTGAATGAGTATATGGAGCTCAACTGGGGCTCTGCTAGCACCAGGGAGACCGAGTGGGATGCAATGAAAGTGGTGGTTCGGGGGATATGTCGGTCCACGGAGGTAGGGTTCAAAAAAGTATTGGAGCGTGATCTGCGGCCGCAGGAGGAACGATTAGAGGCGTTGGAAAAGGAACTCCCTACGAATAGTAAGAGGTTAGCTGAAGGGGACGACGTGCGGCGGCTGATAGGAGACTTATGGGACTCGCTAGGCAAATATGCTAGAACTACGAGTAGGCGTCGATGGTACACGGAAGGGGATAAGGCAGGGCGGCTGCTGGCGCGCCTGATTCGGGCGGAGACTCAGCCTCACCCAATCTTGGCACTTAAAAACGACCTGGGACAGATGGTGTATGCCCAACATGAAATAAATAACGTATTTGTGGCCTACTTACGTAAAATATACTCTGAGACACAGTCTCCCTTGGCCCTTGAGGCGGTGGAGGCCTTTCTGGTTGAGGTGGAACTGCCCAGTATAGACGCGGACAGTCAGGAAGCCCTGGGGGACCCCTTTAGTGGGGAAGAACTACGGGCAGCTATCGCCCACCTAAAGACTGCAAAGTCCCCGGGAATGGACGACATAACCGCCGAGCTCTATAAAGAGTGCGGCGGACTGCTGGTCCCCAAACTACTAGAGATCACAGTGGAGGCCGAGAAACGTGGTACACTCCCAGACTCCATGCGGGAAGCATTGATTGTGATGATCCCCAAACCTGGGAAGGACCCCCTCCTCCCCGGCTCCTATAGGCCCATCTCTATGCTGAATGTTGATCTTAAAATTATTAGTCAGGTGTTGGCGTCTAGGCTCCTCCCTTATCTACGGCGGCTGGTCCATGATGACAAGTCCAGCTTTGTACCGGGCAGAAATACATTGCGGAAGATCCGTCGCCTGGCGCACATTATGCAATCTGTGGAAGGACGGGCCCAACAGAGCACCTTGGTGTTCCTTGATATCAAACAGGCGTTCGATTCGATCAGGTGGGAATACCTCTGGCAGGTTCTGCTTAAAATGGGCTTGGGGAGGGGTTTGTAAACTGGATTAAGTTACTATATGCTCGGCCAATGGCACGGGTCTGTACGTGTAGGACGCATTTACTATAGCAAGGGGAACGCGGCAGGGTTGCCCGCTTTTCCCATTGCTATTTGCCCTGGCAATGGAGCCTTTGGCGTTTCATCTGCGCAGGATACTTGTAGGACAGGGCGTGCGGGTGGGGAATTCAGAGCATGTGGTATCACTGTACGCCGACGACGCGTTAATATAGTCGACAGCGTTGGCCCAATTCGCTGAAGCCTCCGGGCTTTACATTAACAGAACAAAGCACAGCTTTACACGATTGACACAGAAATCAATTGGGGGGGAGGACCAACGACCGGTGCTGGAACTTCCACGGGCGGAGGACACGGTTCGATACCTAGGGATATGGGTCGATAGGTCCGAGGCGGGGTTTTATCAGCGCAATATGGGGAGGATAATCCGTGGGTTGCAGGGTAGTATTACCTTTTGGAACTCTCTTAACCTCTCCCTGATGGGTAAGATTGCACTCATAAAGATGGTAGTCCTGCCCCGATGTCTCTATACCATGCAAGGCTCCTTCTTTGAAATTCCACACCGGGTATTCCGGGAACTCGATTCACTGCTGGTCCAACTATTATGGAATGGGAAGCGATCCAGGGTTAGTTTAGAAGTCCTGAAACGTAGTTGGGGTAAAGGGGGTTTGGAGATCCCAGACTTGGAACTTTACTACTTTGCATTGCAATTGCAACATGCCATAGCCTGGTTGGACGTGAATCCCTGGCAGGTACGTACGGGGACGACAGTTTGGGGCATTATTGTGGCGGGCCGGGGGGCTTGCGGCGCCCGGTCCGCCTCTGGTGCGGCTTGGGGCTGCAATTTGGAATCGAGTGGTTCGTAAAATCATTCAGGACAGACCTTTTGCCCCGGAGGCGGACCTCTGGCAGCTGCCGCCCTTTGCTCAGATTGACCAGGTAATGTCGACAGAGGCATGGCAGACGGGGGGCTGCCTGATGTTGTCAGACATTTACCCGGACGGTAAATGTATCACTTATCAGGAGGCAGTGACTGCCTTTGAGTTGGGGGCAGGGCAGTTTCGCAATATGCAAAAATAGCGGCAACGGCACGACAATTATGGCCTACGTTTCCGGAGGCCCCGGGGCACACCCAGACTCTGGTTACTATGATTGCCATGGCAGGAGGGCAAAAATGTGTTACTCACCTCTATAGGGCGTTAAGGGACGATAAAAAGAACGGCCCCCTAAAAATAGAAGAAAAATGGCAGCAGGTGTGTCCACAGGAGGTTACGTCGCGAGACTGGGAAAGGATACACGAGAGTATGCGGAAGGTGTCACTGAGCAATCGCTTTAAGCAAATCCAGTACAACATAATACATATGACGTACCTCTCCCCTAGAAGGTTGCACGCCATTGATGGCTACAGAGACCCCCAATGCCCCAGATGTCGCTATGATCCAGCAGATTTTCTGCATATGGTTTGGACGTGCCCAGCGATCCACACGTATTGGGGGGGCGGTTCTTGGTGATCTGACCCGGATAACCGGATGGACTATTGCATTGGATCCCCGTGCATGTCTACTAGGCTTGATTCCGCGGGACCCGAAATGCAAGATAAGCAGGCGGTTCCTGATCCTGTGGCTAGTTATAGCCAAGAGGCGTATAGCAATTCACTGGTTAACACAGCAAGGACCGCTATTGGCAAAATGGAGGTCAGATTTACGGGAGTGGGCCCTAGCCGAGGAGGGGCACATACGGAGCACCAGGAGGGATGCCAAGCTGCCTGAGGTGTTACTGGCATGGGGAGCAATGATGCAGGAGATAGCGGGACAGGCCTTCCAAGTCACCATATCCAGTGCAGCTGAGATGTCCTTCAGAGAGGGGGGGACCCCAGGACAGGGGAGGGAGACAGAAGGCAGCCTCGCATGAGTACTTCGATACTTGGACCTCGAGTTACGTTGATCCGGCAGAGGGGGGGGGGGGGGGGGGAGGGCATGAAGGGGGGATGTTGGGATGGGGAATTTCCTACAGTTGGATTTGATAATGCATCTCAAACGAGACACCGGAAGATAATGTTGAAGATAATGGACTTTCCACGGTGGTGAACTCAGACATTGTTGTTCTCAGTTATTTTTAATGTGCGGTTCCTCGCCTCAGCAGTGGTGGACGAAATGTAGAATTGTTGGTTTGGAGGTGAGCGGCCAGGTTGGAGAAAACCTAATAACGAAATTAATAAAAAAAAAAAAATACCACACATGAAATGGGCAGGAGCAATGGCGGTGCTACGGATACTGCAACAAATCGAAAACATAAAGGTTATACTTGCTGGATTAGGCCACTGGTAACTCACAGCTATTTGTCTCACTGCTTATTATTTCTGTGCTTCTTTGCTGAATCTGTCGGTATTGATATGTTATGATGTATACTAATGACTGCGGAAGTAGTAATATTAAGAAAACCAATAAAATATGTTTAAAAAAAAAACAAACAATAAAGCTCATAGGCTTTCTGTCACCTTTATGTAGTTGTCTGATGTTCCTCTATCAGTGTTTCAGTTTGACTGATATTTGCTTGTCACGCTTAGGACCTGTGGTAACTAGACTCAACAAAGTACTAGGGTCAAGTGCATTAGACTTGTTGAACTCTTGCTAGTAGGTTTACTGATCTAGCTGAAAAATCACTGGTCTAGCAAGTATATCTGTAAATATACATTTAAAAATGCTGCCTAAAACAATTCTGTGTTAATAAAAACAATATTTACTTTGAGTCATCTCACGTCTTCTTTTCCAAGTTTTGTTATTTTTAGAATCTTAGCTCCAAATGCCATAGTCAATTATATGCAAGTAGGTCAGCAAATAATGTTTTCACTCGTCAAGATTGTGAGGTTCGTCACCCAAATTTTGATTACACTGTTTTCGAAGACTTGCTCTAGAGCTCTGATCAACAGTCCACTTGAAAACAGAGATTACTTTAACTCTATTTATGGCTAGTCTTAAGTGCTGAAAATCATCCAGTGATTATGTAAAGTAATGGAACCATACTGTGGATATCTCTAATCTGTATTACCAGATATTGTTCCTTTTCTTTCCCTTCTTAGAGAACTGTGTGGATCCTGTGAGGTGCTGAAACAGATTGCGCTCTAGATGCTCAGCCAAGTATCTGTATTAAATTGTCTCATAAAATCATATCATGAATATGCATCTGCCACTAAGCTTTTTGGTTCTTTGTTCTTCTGTTGTTCTTTTCAAGTTAGTTATATTCTCAGGGTAGCCAAGATGCACACACCTGCTGCTCCAACTCACTTGCTGACAATCAGAACTATAGTATTTACCACAAGGACTGGCATCATTTTCAGATTAGTCATGGTTTAGATAGCAAGCAGCATCAAACATGGCTGCCAAGTCTCACAAGAGGGAAATCAATCCTGTAAGAATTGGCCACCTTAGGAAAATCACAGGTCATTTGAGACTAAATTCAGCTCAGTGCGCCTCAATTACTATGCGGAAGTGGTGTTTCCAAATGAAGTTGAATTCCCAATGGGAACTCTGAAATTTGGACCCTCTGTGGAATAGATGCTGTGGGAGGAGCACTTCCTAGGATCTACAGTATGTGAGTCAAGCATCACTGTCTCACCTTTAATGATAGCATAAGAATTATGGAGTAATGCAAGCTATTGATTTTCCTTGCCATGGATGAAGACCATTTACACAAAATTCAACAGGCACGATTGTGGGCAATATCTTTGGAAAGGTGAACAGTTTGCTTGCACCATTTGAGCTTTTAGCTAGCACAGATGACCAATTAATCTTTTTTGTGGCAATGTGTATAATTTGTAAGATATTCCTTATACTCGGACTACAGATTTGCTTTGCTTTTTAAATGTATAGATACTCTTAGAAAAATTGTATTGATTTTCAAAAAGCTACATAACACAGGGACTATTTAAGTCTTTAATTGTATAAGGCATGGGGCCCAATTAGAGATGGATCCCTAACAAGCTATTAACTCACATTTGGCATTTTCCCGAGGACCTAGAAAACAAAGGTAATTTAATAATTCAGATATGGACTCTGCAACCAAATACACGTCACCAACTAAAATAACATCTGACATGAAACCTCAAGAATTTTAGAAAATTTTGTTTTACAGTTCAAATTCTGTTTTGAGCAAAATAGCTCTCCTAACAGTATTGAAACACAAAAAGAATCAACGCAATAATAAATGTTATGTATAAGTAATGTGGAGCAAGAAACATAGGGCCACATATAGAGGTTGACAATTGGAGACTTTGTTGCAAACACAGTTTAATCATTAGAAACAATGTGGTATTAGAATTACAGTAAATAAGACAAACTAAATTGGCTGATCCAGGTTAGAGCAAATAAAGCAATATAAATATAGCAAGATACCCAAAAACACCCACAAGAACCATCAATGTTTTACTCAAAATTTCAAGATCTTTGAGTCACTGGAGCTGGAGAAATCAAACAGAGAACCACACATAACCTCATCTCAGGGAATATCCAAGATGGTGACTTACCACATATAAGAGGAAAATACGGGGTTGCCGAGTGTACCATTGTATTGAATGGCTGAGGTTGCAGTAACATCAAAGGTGCTTTTACATATTTACCTACAGATGCTTCAGAGCTGTGCCTCAGGGCCCAATCCACTTATCTAGGGTAATGAATATGCTACTTACCAGTATGCATCTGTTCTTGGCATGTAGGGCTGCTGACATTCATATCTGTGCATAGATCGCCGCCTAGTGTTGGGTCCGGATGTTTGCACGTTGTTGTCCTGGAAGAGTCTTCGAAGTATCCTGAGATAGGTGACTCCTCCCCTGGACCACAGTGCGCATGGGCATCCTCTCCATCCTCAGATTGTTTTTCGCCATTGTGGCAGTGATGGACTAGATACAGAAAGTGATGACCATGCTATACAGTAATTCTGAGAGCTGCAGCTGCTACAGGCGCCGGGGAGGAGGGTGGGCGATATGAATGTCAGCAGCCCTACATGCCAAGAACAGATGCATACTGGTAAGTAGCATATTCAGTTCAAGGCATGTGGGCTGCTGAATTCATATCTGTGCATAGAATACATAGCAGTACCTCCCATTAGCGGCGGCTACCAGTGCCAGCTGCAGCGGTCTGAAAAAGAGTTTTGAGAACAGCCTGTCCTACAGCTGCTTGCTGTTTTGAGTGTACATCTACACAATAGTGTTTGGTAAATATATGTATAGTGGACCATGTGGCTACTCTACATATATCATGTAAAGGAATGTTTCCCAGGAAGGCCATGGAGGCCCCTAACTTACGTGTTGAGTGGGCCCGTGGGGGAATCGTTAATGTGCGTTTAGCCTTTTAATAGCAAATTTGAATACATTTAACGATCCATCTGGCTATACCTGCTTTGGAGATTGCGTTGCCTTTGTGTTGTGGGGAAAAGGCAACGAAAAGTTGTTTTGTCTTCCTAAAGTTTTTAGTTCTGTCTATATAGTACATGAGGGCTCTTTTGACGTCTAGTGTATGGAGCATTCTTTCAGCGACATTTTGTGGATTCTGAAAGAAAACAGGCAGTTCAATGGTTTGATTAATGTGGAACTGCGATATTACTTTAGGCATGAATTTGGGGTTGGTACGTAGTACGACCCTGTTTGCGTGAACCTGTATGAATGGCTCTTGAATGGTTAGTGCCTGGAGTTCACTAACTCTTCTCAACGAAGTGATTGCTACTAGGAAAGCTACTTTCCAGGTGAGGAATTGAATCTCACATGAGTGGAGAGGTTCGAAGGCTGGACCCATCAGTCGGGTGAGGACCAAGTTGAGGTTCCACACTGGTGCTGGTGGGTGTCTTGGGGGAATTACTCGTTTAAGTCCCTCAAAGAAGGCTTTGATGGCAGGCACTCTGAATAAAGAGAGGTGCTGCCTGTTTTGGAGATAGGCTGCTATTGCGGTTAAATGGATACGTATTGAGGTGTATGCCAGATTGCATCGGTATAGGTGTAAGAGGTAACAGATTATGTTTTGAATGGATGCGTCTAGCGGGTTAATGTCATTGTTATTGCAATAAATGACAAACCTCTTCCATTTGGCTGCATAGCAAGCTCTGGTAGTGGGTCTCCTAGCTTCCTTAATGATCTCCATACAGTCAGGTGGCAGGTGTAGGTAGCCAAACTCTAGGACTTCAGGAGCCAGATCGCCAGGTTCAGCTGTTGCGGATCTGGGTGCTGAATTTCTCCATGGTTCTGCGTCAAATGCGCAGGTTTGATCCGCAGCCTTTGATGCGGCACCACGGAAAGTTCCAGAAAGGTGGTGTACCATGGCTGGCGTGCCCATGTTGGAGCAACCAGGATGAGTGTTAGTGAGTGTTGTCGCAGTTTGCGTGGCAACCAGCGGTATCAAAGGCGCTGGGGGAAAAGCGTACGCAAATCTGCCGGACCAGTTCATCCATATCGCATTGCCCTGCGACTGTGGATGTGGGAACCTGGCGGCAAAGCTTTGGCATTTTGCGTTTTCGCTTGTGGCGAATAGGTCTATCTCTGGATGACCCCATTGTTGGAAGTACGGTTGGAGTACTGACGGGTGTAGCTCCCACTCGTGCATCTGGTGGCTGTGTCTGCTGAGCAGATCCACCATCTGGTTGTCCTTGCCTGGAAGGTGTTCCGCCATGAGGAATATGTTCCTCTGAATGGCCCACTTCCACATGCTCTGAGCTAGATGAGACAACTGTGGAGAGTGCGTTCCTCCCTGCTTCTGTATGTAGTACATGGCAGTCATGTTGTCCGTCCGGATCAACACGACTTTGTTGCACAAGTGTACTGTGAATGCCTTCATGGCTAGGAAGATTGCCATCAGTTCCAGAACGTTGATGTGCATCTTCTTTTGTTGTATTGTCCATAGTCCCTGCACTGTGTAATTGAGTACATGAGCTCCCCATCCCTGGAGAGACGTGTCCGCTGTCAGTATTATTTGTGGAACAGGCTCGTGGAACGGTCGGCCCTTGCAAACGTTTTGTGGATTCCACCAATGCAGAGAGTTGTACGCCCGACCGCTCACCAACACTAGGTCTTTTAATTGCCCGTGAGCCTGATTCCATTGACGTGCTAAGCACTCCTGAAGCGGGCGCATATGTAGTCTCGCGTGTGGGACTATGAAAATGCAGGAGGCCATCATGCCTATCAACTGCATGAACACTCGCGCAGGAAGGGAGTGTTGGGGTTTGAACTTGGAAATCAGCATTTGCATGCTGTTGATCCTCACTAAATTTGGCTGAGCTGTGGCTGCCAGAGTGTCTATGGTCGCACCTAGGTACTGTTGTACGTGTGCGGGTTGGAGATGTGATTTTGGGTAATTTAGTGAGAATCCCAGACTGTGAAGAAGGTGAATGGTGCGGGACATGTGGCTGGCACATTGCTGGGCTGACTTTGCCTGAACAAGCCAGTCATCCAGGTAAGGGTAGACGTGAATGTGTTGCCTCCGTAGATGTGCAGCCACGGTAGCTAGGCACTTTGTGAAAACTCTGGGTGCTGTTGTCACTCCGAAGGGAAGGACTTTGAATTGATAGTGCTGCCCCTGAATGGTGAACCGGAGATATTTTCTGTGTGACGGGTGTATGGGTATGTGGAAATACGCATCTTTGAGGTCTAGCGTGGCTAGGAAATCTCCCTGTCTGAGGAGCGGGAGAACCTGCTGTAGGGTGAGCATATGGAAATGCTCTGAGAGAATGTAGTGGTTGAGGGGTCTCAGGTCTAGGATAGGTCTGAGTGACCCGTCCTTTTTTGGTATTAAGTAGTACAGAGAGTACACCCCTGTTCCCTGCTGGTGGACGGGCACGACCTCTATTGCGCCTTTTTGAAGCATACTTAGCACTTCCTGCTGTAATAACGCTAAGTGCTCTGAGGACATAGGACGGTGCTTTGGCGGTATGGTGGGTGGAGTGGAGGTTAATTCGAGACAGTAACCGTGTTGGATAACATCTTTGACCCACCTGTCCGTGGTGATGGAATTCCACGTGGACAGGAACCGCTGGAGCCTTCCCCCGACAGGTGTTATGTGGTCGGGGGGAAGGGAGAGGGCGTCACTGTTTGTTCTTGGGGGAGGACCTGGTATTGCCGTAACCACGTCCTCTGCCTTTGGTGCTGGAGCCACGATATCCACCTCGGGTGTTTTTATCGTAGGAACTCTGTGTGCCCCCTTTATTGTAGGTTTGCTGTGCCCCCTGTCCTCTACCTGCACCTCTATTTCCGGGGCAACGAAAGGAGCCACTACGAAATGTCTGCGTTTGCAGAGCCCCCATTGACTTTGCAGTGTCCGTGTCTTTTTTTATCTTTTCTAAGGTGGTGTCAACCTCCGGTCCAAATAAGAAGTCGGGGTTGACCGGCTGATTGAGGATGTTATTTTGGACCTCAGGTTTGAATCCGGAGATTCGTAACCAGGCGTGTCGTCGTAGCATGACGCTGGTGTTTATTGCCCTTGCAGCAGTGTCTGCGGCATCCAGTGCACACTTGATGGATGCGTTTGTGAGCAGTTGTCCCTCCCCGACGAGGAGCTCCGCTGCCTCTTTGTACTCTTCTGGTAGGTGTTGGAGTAGGGTCTCTAACGTGTCATAGTGTGAGCGGTCGTAGCGAGCTAGGAGGGCCTGTGTATTGGCAATGCGCCATATGTTTGCTGCTTGGGCTGCAATCCGTTTGCCGGAGGTCTCTAGAACCTTGGACTCTTTGTCCGGGGGAGGAGCATCACCAGTTGTCTGCGAGTGTGCCCGTTTGCGAGCATTAGCAACTACAATGGAGTCCAGAGGCAACTGGCTTCTAATGTACATGGGGTCCCCAGGTGCGGGTTTGTACTTTTTCTCGATCCTGGGGTTTATTACCCGTGCCCTGGTGGTTTCTTTGAAAATGTCCTTTGCTGGCTTGAGGACACCTTTTAACATGGGCAGAGTCTTTACAGTCCTCTCGGAGGATGCGAAAGTGTCCACCAAGAAATCATCCTCGATAGTGTCTGAGTGGAGTTGCACACCATGATTGGCTGCGGCACGTTCAATGAGGGCGTTGAATGCAGCAGTGTCCTCTGTGGGGGAGGTTTTTGCGCCATAAAGTTGCGTGTCCTGTGTATCCAGAGCGGCACCTGGGTCTACAGGGTCATCCCAGACTTGATCAGGGTCCTGCTGGCCCTCAGGGTCCATGTCTTCGGGGTAGGTGGTGTCGTCACCCATGTAGTCTTCCACTGCATCCGTGTCGGAGTGCGTTGGAGAGAATGATGGATCTGTGTAAGAGGTGTGGATGCGTTCATAAAGAACTGGTTCCGATTCCGCCGGCATTTTTTGCTTTAGCGGGATCCTATAAGAGTCCAAAGCCTGCCCTGAAGTGATCTTCCGCTTTCGGAGCATGAGCCTGCCGGTGTCGGCGTCGATGAAGTGGGACGGTGATGTCCCAGTAGTCGAGTGTTTGGTAGATGGGGACCTTGTCTGGGTAACACGTGTTCTGATTTCGAACATTTTTGGCGCCGTGGATGGCGGCAAACCAAAGGTGATGTTGGCCGGTGCCGAAGGTGCCTTCTGTGCCTTTTTCGGTTTGGAGCCCGACGAGGTCTGGAGGGCTGCCTTCTCCCTGATGCGTTGCAAGGACGCTGCCACTTGTCGCACCTGGAACGCCGACGGTTCTTTGGCGCCGAGTGGTTCCGTAGAGGCAGGTGTGGACTTCTTCGAAGTCACCGGGTCATCGAGTCGAGGAGAGGTAGTAGCTGTCGACGGCGTCGATGAGTGGACCGTAATCGCTGCCTTCGAGGTGGATTGCGATGCAGTGGCCATTTTCACCTTGGTGGCCGGTGCCGATTGTTTCGGTGCCGGGGGTCGAGGCGCTTTGGCGGTACCGACGGCTTTTCCTTTTGGATCGGCGCCGACATCGGCTGCAGTGAGTTCGGCACCGAAGTCCCTTTTGGTGCGGTCGGAGCCGACGGGTTTGGCTGGCGTCGAAGGTGTGGTGGTCCTCGAGCCGACCAGTGTCAGTTTCACTTTCGGTTTCTGTTGAACCGGTGCGATGATTGGTTTCGGTTTCGTGGAAGGGAAACCAGTCTTTTTAGGTAATAATGGCTCTCGCTGTATGTCCGTGGCCGGGCCAGAGGGCGGGGCCGAAGAACTGTGGGATTGGTCTTGGGTAAGGCCCGAAGGCGATCCCTCGACCGGAGCCGTCGACTGACACACTGGGATATCCTCCATTTGGACGGGTAGGCCCTGCTCCTCACCGGAGTTACCTTCTTCGGCCCCTAAGGCCTCATCGTAGTCTCCTACCTCATCGTCGGCTTCTTCCCTGTGAAAAAGCTCTTCATCCACGTCTTCCGATCGGGAACCGTGTTCGGAAGTGGGGCTGGAGGGTATATTTTCCACGCTTTCGACATCTTCGTCCTCGGTGCTGAAGATGTTGGTCGGGGCCAGGGCCAGTGCCGCTTGCTGCGCTTCCAGTCGCGCGGCTCGTCGATTCCGGAGAGTCTTCTTGGATCTGAATCGGGCACAGGCCATGCATTTCGATTCGTCATGATCCGGTGAGAGGCATTTGTTACACACCGGGTGGACGTCGATATGGGGCTATTTGGAGTGGTAAACAGGACACCGCTTGAATGGGGTCCTCGATTCCATCGTCGAAGTTCGGTCGATGGTCGGATTTAATGGATCCGAAAAGTTGTTAAAATCGCGAAACTAGCCTGTAAACTGTCCATACCGATCGGGAACAGTACCGTCGAAAACTAAAGGCCTTTTGGCCTGAAAACTAAATTTTCCTAACTTGAGTCAAAATAAGCACATCCGAACCCAATGGCGGAAAAAACCAATCTGAGGATGGAGAGGATGCCCATACGCACTGTGGTCCAGGGGAGGAGTCACCTATCTCAGGATACTTCGAAGACTCTTCCAGGACAACAACGTGCAAACATCCGGACCCAACACTAGGCGGCGATCTATGCACAGATAATGAATTCAGCAGCCCACATGCCTCGAACCAAATACACCTTCTACGTGAAGTCAGTTAAAACAGGTAGTTTTACGTTGTTATGACAATATGCTCTGCTTTGATTCTGTAATTGCTCATGTGTCACATCCATTGCAGCTCATATTATGATTTGATCAGTTGCTATTCCCTAGTGTCTTTTAACCACCTCCAAGTCTCTCTCTAAGAAAAGAAGTTAAGCTTTTCAAATGTGTACCTGTAAATAATAAATGCAAGAACGAATTTCATTTACATACAAAAATGTTTTTTTTTTATAAAAAGTCAATGCTTAAATAGCACATATACTAAACACAAATTTTGTAGTAGGCAAGCTCACTTAGATGTTATAAGCCTTCCAGTAAATTAAATAAATATCATTTAACCTGGCTTAATTTCTGATGCCAAATTAATGGAAGTTTCATATTAACAATTGAAAGGCCTGTTTTCCATGTTGAGCCGTTGCTTTCCACAAGATGTTTTCTTCTTTGTTGCAGATGTTGTAATTTTCCAGAAGTCTATTGTTAGTTAGTGAATGGCCATTTGTTTTGTATTAGACAACTGATGGAGTGTGGTTCTCAGCAGTAGGAGAGGAAGCAACAGCAAGGATGACTCACTTTTGAGGATCCAGAAGATGGAAGAAAACATGCTGCCATCTAGAATAGTGTGTGTTGAAATGAGTGTGGGTTCCTAGAGAAGATTAGGGCTTTTCTATTATGTTTTTTTCTTAGAGGAGAACTGTTTCCTTTGAGCTTCTCTCACTCGCTCTGATTGGCTCACCTCTGAGCTTTTTATATTTCTCGACACGAGAAGTTGCTTAGCCTATTTCTCTGATGTCTGTTGATTTACAGTTCAGAATACTTTCCAGCTTGACATGCGTAGGGTTTATGCTTCTGCATTGAGTCGCTCATCAGAACTTCTTATAGAGTATTTGAACTAACACCTTATTTTACCTTATTCCAATTTAATTTGAACTGGTGAACTTCCTTTTCGGAAATTGCTTGTATTTTTGCAATATTTAATCTGTACTAATACTGTACATTTCCTTATACTGAAATATTGATTGTAGATTATATTAACTGTTAATGCTTATACTTAAATGATTAATATTCCTTGAATAATAATGTAAGGCTAAAGAATTGAAATAAAATCATTTAACTCACAGAATGTTCTATTTATTGCCAGCACTAAAAGCCTTTAATGATTTATTGCTATGTGCTTAATGTAGATGGTTGCTCCTTTACACTTCCCCTTGACGATAAACAATGGTCCATACAAACAGTGGCAGGGTTATTTAATATTTACATATGAATACTGAAATATAGAAAACCCTGCTCCGTCACAAATTAACCCCTCCAGCTCCCCAGTTATTTTTCATGTCATGTATTCCGAAACTGCCATCATTAGTTAATCTTGAATATAAAGTCTCTGTCTAGTTCTGAGCAGATGCTTGTAGATTGCTCATAATTCATGGTATGGTGCAGAAAGATTGCTACGTTGGTATAAGGAACTTGAGGTGCAAAAATACACGTTACCATGCATACCTAATTTCTGTTATCATCTGTTCACAAACTGTTCTTTTCAGAGATACAGAAGAGCTGACAATGTATGTTAAACAGCAGTTGTAATTCAGCCTGCGTCCTGCTAACTTTGACACTGTTTGCTGGTTCAAGCAGCAGGCACAGGGCCGGCTTTAGGGCGGTGCGACCGGTGCCACCGCACCGGGTGCTGCCTTCCTGGGGGCGCCGTGTTTGAAAGTTTATTATGCTTTTGAAGCACCTGCTGCAGCGTTTCTTTCCCCCGGCAATTACCAGGCCTCACATAAATGTCAAGATAACTCGTGTGATTAATTATCTTCCTGGAGAGAGATCCGCATTTTGTATAGTTGAGGTTTTGACATAGGTGAAGTTAGTGCAGAGGGTTAATATGCCTGCTGCAAAGAACGTGTACCAAGTAGATTACAGAGTGCGTATGATGTAAACAGATCAGCAGGTTACTGCTTTCAAAAGAGGCATCCTTTTGTTACTTGCAATTTATAACTTAAAGTCCTCATATAGAATAGTGAGCTATTAACTTTCATCCTAGAACTGCATACACACTGCAAAGTATACATTATTAGAACATTGATTAATGTTGCAAAAAGGGTTAATTTGGCTAGAAATCGATTATTATTAAAGAAAGCTTCCAACTATGCTGTTTCTTTTTCGACTCTGAGTTTGTGCTTCTCCACACTAAGCACTCTTAAACTATTCTGCCTACCAGTATGGATGACATGTGACTCCTACACTTTTAGTCCTTTGGCTTATGTAACATATCCTATACACCGATTTACACACGTATGATTGATTGTCTCTGTGTAATGTGCGTGTGATGTAAAGTGCTCGGACACCCTACACTGGTATGAGTGGCGCTATATAACTAATTCAATGCATCTGAGAGAGTGTGGTTATGGAGACTTGGTCACTGTTAAAGGGTGCTAGTGAGAGAATCCGTGGCAGAGGTGGTCGTTGGGGGGCGCCAACAAACATTGTCGCACAGGGCGCCACCAGCACTAAAGCCGGCCCTGAGCAGGCATTGTGATGTCAACTCAATTACAATAATTACGGTCAATCAACTATGTCATTTTCTTATAACAGATGACTAGTTTGTCATAGCTAGTTTGTAATGAGAAAATTAAGGACAATTGTTTTCACAGAGAATACAGGCTTTCGTCTACTATTTCACCCATGCAGTCTCTCATATTCAACCAGTTCCGTTCAGTTATGCAGACGCAAGCCTTGTATTTGTGGAAGTAAATTCAAGTATAGAAAGTACCATCCTTTCCTTTAAAAACTGTCTTAGATTTGGCGATAAAGGATGTACCTTAATCTGCTGAAACTAAATGGAAGAAAGACAGAGATAGTGCTTCTATTCAATGACTTACCAAATGGCAGTTGTTTCTGGCCTCAGAATCCAGAAAAGTCTACAATCCCTGTAAAAATAGTAACAAACTTGGGAGTCAAAATCATCTGAGTGATTAAAGTCCTGCTGCTTCCAAATTCAACACCTGGTGCATTGGATTACTCTTTCCAAACAAGGAAATCAATATGAACAACATTTGTTTTGGTTAACATAAACTACTAAAAGACTAAACATTCTGGTTTACCTAAGAAGAAAATTTACAAAGGTTATAACAGAAAATGAGACTGACATACAATATATCGCTTTCTATAGCCTCACATTGGTTATCTGTTACAAAGAAGATACAAATTACATCTTTATCCCTCGGAACTAAATGGTCTACAATGATATTATGGCTTGCTTATCATTATATTTCAAAATATATATATATACACACACACTCTGTCCTCTATGTAAATTAGTTGAGCAAATCATCATCATGTAAGAATAGTGTCATATAACAAGGAATGGGGAATAGGATATGCTTTTTAAACTAAGGCTGTAGAGCGCTTTATAAAACCCATAGAAATGTTGACGTGCACTGAAAATCCAGCTGTATCAAGGGCTCAGCTACCCCCTCATGATATTCTAACAGTTTCTACACTGTTAAGATACTCATGGGCGAATACTACACTTAACAAAAAAGTCTTTGCACACTAACTGATGACAATTTTCATTTTTATTAAAACATTTACAGCACCCTCCTCCTACAAATCTAACCAAAACAAAAATAATGATATTAAAAAATATACATATTTTAAAACATGTTCAGTGCAACAGAGTATTTTGTCTTATTATAATTTCACATATCAATGTACAATTTGCATTGAGGTCTGCTTTGTAGTTAAAAAAATGTATTATAATTACGGGGCCCCTGTTTGGGTTCTGTTTTTCTGCAGCACTGAATTTAATTCCTGCATTACATTGGAGGGCAACTTATTTATCACCATAGGAGGTTCTGCAGTTTTATCTTCTTTTTTCTTCTGTGTCTTTGAGTCCAGAGTGGTTGTGTGCTGTGGTTTGAGACTTTGAGTGCCTAGGTCGTCCAAGCCTATGATGCTCCGATGTTTCTTTGCCTGACTCCGTACTTTGTCCTCTTTGCGCTCCAGACAGTGCGCTACCAGAGAAGCTCTCTGCTTCAGACTAACACTCTCATCCTCTAGCTCTTTAGGCCATGGGTCGCCATGTTTCATCTTTCCAGTCTGAAGATCTATGTTCTATATACAGGAAAAAAGAAGCAAACTTGTTACTCATCTGTTTTTGTAAATTCCCTTGGGATTAAGTAATGCCTTCCGGGGCAAAGCAGTATGTCTTGTTACTCAGATAAAAAGAATGGTTTAACTAGCAAGATGACACTTGTTCGAACTATGAAGAAATTAGAATTGGTTCATCTTCATTCTTAAATTAAGAACCATCAGTGTCTTTCAGGAGATATTCATTTGGAGCCAGTAACTGGCATCAAAACAATGTATTCCCCTCTAATGGCCGAGTAGAAGTTAAATGCTAAGCACTTTTCAAGTAATTGGGTTGGAGATGGCCTTGTGCTACCATTTTGATGGCTAGCACTTGAAATGCTGGCCTAACTTATTGGCAGGTTTCAACAGTGCGTGAAAGCATTAGTTTGACCCTCCTAACAATCCATGTGATGTTCGGAGGGCTCATCATGGAGGATAGGGTGGCAGAGGAGTTAAAGTGCTCCATTGCATACCTAGTACTAGTAATTTTTGGTGGACATTGAAGCTATAATAATCATTTGCAGTGGACCGTGAGACTATAATAGTAATTTACAATGGAGAGTGAGGCTTTAAAATTGATTAAGAGTGGAGGGCAAGGCTATAATAGTCATTTACAGTGGACGGTGAGGCTATAATAATAATTTACAGTAGAGAGTGAGGGTATAATACTCATTTACAGTGGACAGTGTGGTTATAATGGTCAAGCATCTAAAATATCGTGGTATATCATTAGGGGAACACAGGTGGATTAATCGGCCTTACCTCTGTTGACTTTTCCCGCATCATGACAAGGTGTTTATCCTGTTGAATGAATGTTGAATATACTCCTGTGTACGGCTGTTTTGTGTGTTCATCTACTTCCTGCGGCCATATGTCATTGTCATGCTGAAGGAGGGAGAACTAGTTAGTCATGGACACTGGCATGGCGTGGTGGAAATCACAATGCAATATGTTCAGCACAGGATACCCTAACAGGTGACAGTGTGCATTACAAATACACATGACATATGTGATTATACGTGAATTATACATTGTTACTTTTGCACGCTTTTGCCACATAACAGTTTGAATTTCTTATATTTGTAACTAGTAAAGGTGAGGCGAATAAGGAGACTGCATATAAAGCTGCATTGCTAAGTGTAATGAGCTTTGATGGTCTCAGCCCAATCCTAAGGTTTGTATACTTCTCCTTTTACATAATATTCATGAAACACCATTCTTCAGGGGAAAGAAGTCCCTATCTTAAATTGATTTTCATT
The DNA here is from genome assembly GCF_964204655.1 of Triturus cristatus. Taxonomy (NCBI): domain Eukaryota; kingdom Metazoa; phylum Chordata; class Amphibia; order Caudata; family Salamandridae; genus Triturus; species Triturus cristatus. Next base: position 873,954,198 of record NC_140582.1, on the reverse strand, counting down.
TAATATCTCCAGTAAACTAGAATAATGAATCAGCTTTGCCCAGACACAGAGGCAGCGGTGGCTCTTCCGCTATGGTGGAGGAGCATCGCTCACCCCCAAAAAAACAACAGCAGGAAAGGAAAAATTAAACGACACTAGTTTTATTTCACCTTTCCTGCCGAGTCTTTGGGGTGGGGCCAGGGGGGTCACAGCACAGAGGGGAGAGCCGGTGCACTCCCTGCACTATGCATGATGGGTTGCTCAGCTGTCTTAAGCAGGCCAAACCTTCATGTGCAGTAAAGCTCTCTCCAACATCAGCTGCATTGCTGGGGTTGAAGAGAGCAGGCACAGACTCCCAGTCTGTCCTGCAGTGCTAATCAAGGGAACTCAGGCCAATCCTGTAGCTGCTTTCATGCGAGAGAGCAGCTTTTAGGATTGTCCGCAGGGCTGGATGAGAGCCTGTGCCTGAAGAAGAGGCGCAGAAGAGAGACAAGCAGGACGTGGCCGGCTGAAGGTACGTTTTTTAAATTGTATTGTTTTATTTTGGTCCCTCCCTTCACGTCCCCTATGCCCCCTCTCACTCATCCTCGTCACAAACACCGGTCGCTACTGGACAGCGGTTAATGTCATATGCTGCACAATATATATTCCATACTTCTGGACGTCGTGGATACTACAAATATGACAAAATGTATTGAGAGTGGCATCCGGAGTCGAAAGGAGGGCAATAGTCTGGTGCACTCAAAGAGCCGTATTTCACATAGTGCCCTGAGGGTGCAAAGGGCTTGTGTTCCCACTTTTACATCCGCTGGGGCAATACGGTATTACAGTAGGCGCCGCAGACACTTGTGAAACCACTTCTGTGAATATAATAGTGCTAATGTACATGTAGCACCAGTACTATCTTTATTGGACCCTCTCTCATATATATGGTGGTGTGGACCCACTCAAATGAGGGAGTCACTTTGCCATTGCCCCAAATTGCGGATGCAGGCACAGAGGCAAACATGCCCTTAGGAGGCACACTGTCACTGAGTCCCCTGAGGGAAACCCTCTGGAGGGCAGAAAGGGGGTCTCATGATCCCCCAGACTGCTATATCCAATGTGATTGATGCTGTTACTGTAACATCTTTCCAGAGCAGTTATCATATCAGAACAGCTTCAAGTAGAGTGTTTTCGACCTGGGTTGCACATATGTCTTCTCCTTGATGGGTATTTTTCAGCTTTCCTGAGCTTGACCATATTAGAGCTGAGGCTTATTTTCCTAAGGGCTACAAGTAAAAAAGTCCAGTAACTCTAATCCATAACATTGCCCGCAAACGGACAAATCTTTCCACAGCATGATAGGAGAGGGTACCAGCCACGCTTGCCTCGGGGCACTGAGGCCCTGTACTATACTGGTGAATGTCTCCAAAATATGGTGTGATGCCATCTGGATGGAGGGCTTTCTCTTCTTTTTCTTTTATTACTTTCTGATACTTTATTATGTCATTTTCACATGAAACAAAATAACCCACATTGTAGGGGATAGTGCCCTACTTCTTACTCAAACTAATACGTTTTTAAGTAGAGGGTGTGGCTTAACGGCTAGGGCGGCCAACTCTGACGCTGGGGAACCAGGTTCGAGTCTGGCAGGAGGCTCAAACATCCTTTGATTCTGAGCAAATCACTTAATCTACCCATGCCTAAAAATGAATGTGTCCGTCTGAAACGCAAGTGGTGCGGATGTGAAGTGCTCCGATACCTTCGGGTCGAGTTTAAGCTATATAAAACGGCAAAAAAAGAAAGTACAACACATTAGAGCCCGATGAGGTGCATTGGGTTGTCGGTATTCTGTTTATACTAAAGTAATATATGCGCTAAGGTCTTTTAACCTAGCCTCCAGTCCGAGTTCTCTCTCCCCATCATACTGGTTGACATGCCACGCTGCCCAGCAGTGGGCTACTAAGTGACCCGAATCAACAACACATTACAAAATGTTCCCCAATCTTAAACTCCCATTAGGAAATGCGTGTTTTTTTTCTGATGCCTACACAAACACGTCTGCGCAGACTTTCTAATCAGATGTTTCGTCGTATTAACCACACCCTTCAATTTTCCCAAGGTAAATTTCAGCAGATTAAAGTTTCTAATAAATGTCCCAAACCTACATTTTAAAGGGAATATTTGTAATGTATCACATCAGTAGATCTCAGATATGGCTATCTGAATTTACTAGTTACCAGATTCAGTAAATATTGATCCCCCGATCTGGGGCATTCAGTTATGAACGAATTTCCAAGTACATTTCCCCGAGCAATAATATGCCATGCCATTCTCAAAGGGCATCCATTGGCTGGAGGCATGAAAGAGTACATGACCTCATGTGAAGTTGACTATGTTGGTGCTGGCTAGTCTTGTGCGTCATAGTGAGATTTGTGGAGGCTTTTACGTAGCTTGGCAGATTTCAGAAGAGTAACAGGATTGTTTTATTTTTATGTAATTAGGCAGTATTACCATTTTTTGCTTTTGACCATGGTGAGTCAGGGGTCCCGATGCCATCGCCTTTGAATAATATATTTTTTGTAAATCAAACCCTTAAAATGTAGGGTAAAATTCACAAAGTTGTATGATGGTGTAGATGACTTGCGACTATTTGGGTGGAAGGTTACAAGAAGCATACCTGTTATTCTTTTTTGTAGTGAATGCTTAGCATTTAGGGCACAAAAAGGAGCACATTGTAGAGTGACAGAAGATTTTAGTTCTAAATCAATTTAATGTTGGTCGTAATATATTCTAATTTTAGATATCGTCGTGAGTTCTAAAGTATTTTAAGTTGAGAAAATGATGATCCCCTTCTGCGATTTGGTTAACCATGCTCTTGAGAAAACTTTTTTCTCTCATGATTTTCTTGTGGAAATGATGAAAGCTGCTCCAGGGGCTAACACGAGAGCATATTTACTATAAATTCACAAATATGTTCATCGATGTGAAGTAGATGCGTGACATGTTAAGAAAAACATGTGTCCAAAAGCAACAGCAGCGTGTTAGCTGATTCCCTTTGCTGTCATGCAGCTTCACCACAGAGTTCGCCTGAAGAACTAGGCCCCTTATATGCTGTATTAATTCAAAACTGAGGTACTTCTGAACACCATTTTGTTAAAATAATACTTGTTAGATCTAGGGGTCTCTAGTTGGCAGGGGTAGGTACCACTGTCCAAATAGGGACACTTGCTTCTAGTCAGGGTAAGGGGATACACTCTTTAGATAACCCCTGCTCACCCCCTTGGTAGCTTGGCACGAGCAGACAGGCTTATCAAAGGCAATGTGTAAAGTATTTGTACCAACACTCACAGTAAAACAGTGAAAACACCACAAATGGACTCTACACCAGTGTAGATAAATAAAGTACTTTTATATAAACTACACAAGACCAAAACAACAAAAATCCAACATACAAAGTTCAAGAATATGGTTTCAAAAGTGTTCTTAGCTTAGCGACAAAATAATCCACATTAGCGTCGATATTAGCCAACAGTACCTGGTGATGAGATAAAAGTCCCTAGCGGCGCTCAGGCGTCAAAAGCAAGCAACAGCGTCAGTCCTGAGACCCTGGGGAGGCGAGGCGGCAACCCCGCTGCACGCAGCGGGCGTGGGCGACAAATCCAGTCTGTATGGGAAGTGAGGCGATACTTGTATGGATTCCAAGGCGTAGCTTTTCCGGTAGAAATCTACTCGCTAAGGGACAATGCGACAAAATTCGGCCCGCTAATGAGCAGGGCGACAATTTCACCAGAGATGATCTGGGTTGGCTCTGCGATGATATTCGCAGCGATAAAATTCTGCCCGCTAACGGGCGGTGCGATGATTACGGCTCACCCAGCGGCAGCAGGCTCTGCGACGAAGTTTGCAGCGATAAAATTCTGCCCGCTAACGAGCTGAGCGGGGATCTGGGCTGGCTCTGCGACGATGTTCGCAGCGACAAAATTCGGCCCGCTAACGAGTGGGGCGGCTATTTCACCAGCCATGATCCGGCTCAGCGGCAGCAGGCTCTGCGACGATGTTCGCAGCGATAAAATTCTGCCCGCTAACAAGAGGAGCAACGGAAATTTTCTCGCTAAGCCGGCTGTGCGTGAAAAAGTGTAGATCCTTTGCTTCTTGCTTTTTGGTCAGCTTCCCAACAGCAGGCACAACTTCCAGAGGCCCCACAATTGGATCAAGCACTCTAGGAAGGGCAGAACTCACTCAGCAGAGTTCGGGGGGAATCTGGGGGTGAAGTCCTTTTGTTCCTGGGACTTCTTAACAGGAGGCCAGCTCTTCTCAGGCCCTTGGAGATCTCTTCAAGCAAGGGGACACAGTATTAGCAAAGTCCTTCCCCTCTCCTTGGCAGCAAAGCAACTGCAGGTCAGCCCACAAACACACAGCAGGACAGTCCTTCCTCTTCAGTCTTCCAGCTTTCTCCTTGGCAGAGGTTCCTTCTTGATTCCAGGATGATCTCATTTTCTGTAGTCTGGGTCCCAATACTTATACCCCAAAATACTTTGTCTTCTGAAGACAGAGGGGTCTTGGCCTAGTCAGAACCAGTCCTGGCCAGTCCTGGAGCACTCTGTTTACTTGGTTTCTTCTTTCCTTTGAGAGAGAGGGGCAGGGTCGTCAGCCGCCCAGCAGGGGGTGGAGCCAGCATTGTGGAAGGCAGGCACCGCCCTATTCAGGCCCAGGTGCTACTCCTCCCACCCATCTACAGGGGAATTTCCCTATTCAGCCCTGGGCTGACTCATCCAGCCTCTGGGAGCCACCTCTGTCCCTGTCACTCACAAACCAGACAGTCAATTCACAAACAGGTCAAGGCACACAGAAAGAGCAGAAAAGGAAAACAGCCACCTTCTAAAAGTGCTGTTTTCACACACAGGATTTAAAAACCATCCTTCCTAAAAGATGTGCTATTAAATTCTGAATTCAGGGATACCAGACCTTAGCTTTCAATCTTGCTCCTATGGGCAGATATACAGGTAAACATTATACTCAGCATTCCCCATTATAGCCTATGGGCAAGATAGCCTTTCAATAGTGAAAAACGAAAATGGCTGTAATTCACTAACAGAGCATGTCACCTACACTAATACATGCTCTACCTTTCACATACACTGCACCCTGCCCAGGGTCTTCCATAGGGGTGTCCAATGTGTACAGAAAGGGAAGGGTTAGGCCTGGCCAGTGTGGACACTGGTCAGGTCAGCATGGCAGTTAGCAACTGCACCCAGGCACTGCAGTGGCAGGCCTGTGACACCATTTTAGGGCCACTCCTGTGGGTGGCACAATCAGTGCTGCAGGCCCACTAGTAGCATTTGAATCACCAGCCCTGGCACACTCAGTGCACTTTACTAGGGGCTGACAGGTGAAACAAATATGTCAATCATGGATAACCAATTACAATAACAATTTACCTAGGGAGCACTTGCACTTTGACACTGATCAGCAGTGGCAAAGTGCCCAAAGCATCTAAACCAGGAAAAACGAAATCCAGCATAGCGTCAAAAATACAGGAGGTAGAGGCAAAAAGTCAGGGGAAACCACGCCAAAGATGCCAGGTCTAACACGTGTCCCCTCCAAGTGAAAGTGGGGAGAACTACCCACCCACTTGGGAGTTCTCATCGCTAAGGCGGAAAAACCTGGACAGACCATCAGCGTTGGCGTGTTCTGTACCGGGACGGTGTTCCACCGTAAAGTCCATTCCCTGTAGGGAGATGGACCACCTCAACAGTTTTGGGTTCTCACCCCTCATCTGCATTAACAATCTGAGGGGCCTGTGGTCTGTCTGAACCCGGAAGTGAGTCCCAAACAAGTAGGGCCTCAGCTTCTTCAGAGCCCAGACCACAGCAAAAGCTTCCCTTTCAATCGCACTCCACCTCTGTTCCCTGGGAAGTAGCCTCCTACTAATGAAAGCTACAGGTTGGTCCAAGCCCTCGTCGTTGATCTGTGAGAGTACCGCTCCCACACCATGCTCTGAAGTGTCTGTCTGCACTACAAACTCACTGGAGAAATCAGGTGCCTTGAGCACCGGTGCCGTGCACATGGCAGTTTTCAGGGCATCAAAAGCAGTTTGACAGGCATCGGTCCAATTCACTCTCCTGGGCTGCTTCCTTGAAGTCAGCTCTGTCAAGGGGGCAACAATGGTACCATATCCCTTGACAAATCGGCGATAATACCCGGTGAGTCCTAGGAAGGCTCTCATCTCTGTCTGGGTTTTGGGGGGCTCCCAAGCCAGGATGGTATCAGTCTTCACTTGGAGGGGCGTCACCTGGCCGCTCCCTACCTGGTGTCCCAAGTACACCACAGAACCCTGCCCTATCTGGCACTTACTGGCATTGATAGTGAGGCCTGCCCTTTGCAGAGCCTTCAACACTTCACAGAGGTGCTGCAAGTGTTCCTCCCACGTGGAGCTGAAAACAGCAATGTCATCCAGGTATGCGGCACCTAATTCCTCCAGCCCGGACAGTACCTGGTTGACCAGTGTTTGGAATGTGGCAGGGGCGTTCTTCAACCCAAAGGGCATAACTTGGAACTGGAAGTGCCCCTCTGGCGTTGAAAACACAGACCTCTATTTGGCCCCCTCAGTTATGGCAATCTGCCAGTACCCAGATGTTAAATCAAATGTACTGAGGTACTGGGCAGCTCCCAACTGATCCACAAGCTCATCAGCTCTGGGGATGGGGTGCACGTAAGTCTTGGTGACCGCATTGAGCCCACGGTAGTCCACACAAAACCGGAGTTCTGGGGTGGCACCGGGCGCAGCTGCTTTTGGAACTAAGACCACTGGGCTAGCCCAGGGGCTGCTGGAGGGCTCAATTACCCCTAGCGCCAACATCTTGGAAACCTCTTCCTTGATGCTGGCCCTGACCTTGTCAGCTACCCTGCAGAATTTCTGCTTTACAGGTAGACTATCTCCAGTGTCCACATCATGGACGCTCCAGTTGGTGACACTTGGGGTCAGGGAGAACAGGGAAGAAAACTGACCCAACACCTGGCGACAGTCCCTCTGCTGTTCTAGGGTCAGGGTGGGCGAGAGGACCACACCATCAACTGACCCATCTTGCTCCTTGGCTGCCAGAAGGTCAGGAAGAGGTTCACTGTCCTCTTCCATTCCAGCATCTGTAGCCAGGAGCATGGTTACATCAGACCTCTCGAAGTGGGGTTTGAGGCGGTTCACATGTAAGACCCTCAGGGGCTGCCTGGGAGTCTTCAAGTTAACCAAGTAGGTGACTTCGCTCTTGCGCTCCACCACCTCATATGGCCCAGTCCACTTGCCCTTGAGCGCACAAGGCTCTACTGGCGCCATTACCCACACTTTCTGCCCAGGTTGAAATTCGACCCGAGTGGCATTCTGGTCGTACCATCTTTTCATTTCTTCCTGGCTGGCTTCTAGGTTCTCTTGGGCGAGCTTCCGAAAGTGCAGTGTCTGGTTGCGGAAGGCCAGCATATAGCTGAACACATCCTAGGGGGGTTTCCTGGGGGATTTCTCCCACCCCTCCTTCACCAGAGTGAGAGGTCCTCTAACAGGGTGGCCATACAGAAGCTCAAAGGGACTGAACCCTAAGGACTTCTGAGGCACCTCCCTGTAGGCAAACAACAGGCATGGTAAGAAGACGTCCCACTTCCGTCTCAAGTGCTCCGCAAGGCCCATAATCATACCTTTCAGGGTTCGGTTGAACCTTTCAACCAACCCATTTCCTTGAGGGTGGTAAGGAGTGGTGAACTTATAAGTTACCCCACACTCCTCCCACAGAGACTTCATGTACCTAGAGATGAAGTTGGTATCCCGGTCGGAGACTACCTCTCTGGGGAACCCCATACGGGAAAAGATCCCCATCAATGCATGGCCCACCATGGGTGCTGTGATTGTCCTGAGAGGGACTGCTTCCGGGTACCGGATGGCGTGGTCCACCAAGACCATGATGAACCTGTTGCCTAAGGCGGTCTTGGGGTCCAGTGGCCCCACAATATCGATGCCCACCCGCTCGAAAGGGGTGCTTACCACAGGAAAGGGTTGGAGGGGTGCCTTGCACTTCCCTCCGCTCTTCCCACTTGCCTGACAAGTCTGGCAAGTCCTACAGAATGTCCCGACATGCTTCTTCATCTAGGGCCAGAAGAAGTGGGTGACAAGCCTTTGGAAGGTCTTATCTTGCCCCAGATGTCCTGCGAGAGGCTCATCATGAGCCAGACACAGTAGGAAGTCCCTGAAGTGCTCGGGTACCACCAGCACAGGACTGCACCGGGCTCAGCAAACTTAGGCTCACTATAAAGCAACTCATCCTCCCAGTAAATGAGATGATCCTTGGCCGCTCCACCTGCTGCCTGGTCTGCAGCCTGCTGCCGCATACCAATGAGGGCCCTGCAGAACTCCTCCCTGGAGGGGCCACCCTCTTGCTGCCAATGGGTCAGCTCGGTAGGTCCCCCAGTTCGGCCATCTGTTCCCCTGTAGGTTCCAGGGCATCCCCCTCAGGTTCTGATCCTTCCTGGACCATGGGAACGGTGGGGGCTGGTTTCCCACGCCCTCTGCTCCTTCTCCTCTGGGCAGGAACCTGGGCCACTGTTTCAGGCTCCAGGTCTGCTGAATCACCGCTACTGGCTGCCATAGACCGAGTGGTCACACAGATACACTCAGGCAAACCCAACATCTCCATGTGAGCCTGGCGTTCCACCTCCTTCCATGGGGAACTCTCCAGGTCATTACCTAGCAGACAGTCTACAGGCATGGATGTACTCACAACAACCTTCAAGAGACCTGAGACCCCCCTCCACTCAAAGGGAACCTTCGCCACTTTACAGAGGCGCACTGAGTTGTCAGCTGCAACTACTGGGTGAAGTACATTCGGAATGACCTGCTTTTCAGACACCCACTGACACCTCACAGATGTCACACTGGCTCCTGTGTCTCTCAGAGCCTCCACCCTCCTTCCATTGATGGTCACCCACTGCCCATATTTCTAAGTGTTATCGGGCAGGTAGGTTTCCTGGACCATCTCTTGGTCTCCTAAAGATACAAGGGTCATAACTGCCGGTCCCTCCTCTTCACTAGAAATTAAATCCTCCCCCAAAGCTACACTCACTAAACCCAGTTTAGGAGCACCAGTGGGTGCTGGAGGTTTCTTGGGGCAACTAGGGGCAATGTGCCCCACCTCTTTGCAGTGATAGCAGGTAGGTGGGCCCCTGGGGTCCCGCCTGCCCCTAGGGGGCCACGTCGGCTTGGGGGTTGGGACTCCTTTACCTGGGAACTGTTTATGCCGTTGAGAGAACTCCTTTTGGTAATCCTTGTCCCCCCCACTCTTTTGCTGGGGACCCTGCCCACCTGTGGCTGTGGTACCCACAATTCCTCAGTGGACCCTGGTACTGGTCCAGCGGTCCGCCTCCTTAGCAAGCTCAATGGGGTCCATCAGCTTGCTGTCTAAAAGATGCTGGCGCAGCTCTGGAACACATAGACTACTCAAGTGCTCCCAACTAATTAAATACAACAACCGCTTGTAATCAGTTACTTTGCTGCCCTTCATCCAACCTTCCAGTGCACGCGAGTACAGATTCACACACTCCATCCCAGTCTCAGACTCTTTCCTCTTGGAGTTCCTAAACTACAGTCTATACTGCTCTGGAGTAAGTCCATACCTGAGACATAGGGCCTCCTTCATATTGGGGTAGGTCATGGCACCTGCTAATTCTAAGGGCTCTAGAGCACTCCTCCCAGAAGCCTCAAAATGTTTTCATAGGCCCGCCCCCCAATGCTGATCAGGCACACCATTCATCCTCAATGCAATCTCATATGAGGTAAACCAGGCATAGATATCCTCACTCCTATCATAATTCTGCACCAAATCTTTGATTTGATTTGAATCATTATTTGAAGAGCGCGCGAATGCCGTGGCGTCTTGGCGCTAATTGTGGACGTGAATGTAGGCCCCTGAGCGTGTGTTTTAATTTTTGCCAAATAGCCAGGTTTTTAATTCCTTCCTGAACCGCATCAGATTCGGTTGGCAGCTGAGAATGTATGGCATCTGGTTCCAGAGTTTTGCCGCACAAAAAGATAGTGTGCGGCCCCCCTATCTTACCTTACGTGTTTTTGGGACACAGGCAAGTCCTTCCGTGGATGAACTAACAGTTCTGGCAGGGAGGTACCTTGTAAAGAGTTTCCTCACCTCCCTAGAAATATCTCCATGGAGGGCCTAGTGTACTAGACAAAGAGCTTTAAAATTAGCCCTTTGACGGATTGGAAGCCAGTGTAGTGTTCTGATGGCCTCTGAGGTGTGGCTGTTCATAAGCAATCTAGCCACCGCATTCTGAAGTGACTGACGCTTCCTCTCCTGTGCTTTATCAATTCCCACAAAAAGAGCGTTGCAATAGTCTAGTTTAGATAAGAACAGTGCAACTACAACTGTCTTTTGAAGCTCAAGAGCTATAAACGGGAATATTTTCCTCAAGGATTTTAGGAGGAAAAAGCAAGAGGAGGTTAATTGGTTGATATGGGCGGATAGATTGAGCTGCTTATCTAGGGTCACCCCTAGGTTTTTAGCCTTAGCAACAGGGGTGGACAAACTCCCGCCTCCGTGCGCCACCAGCTAGTGTTCCATACCGATGGTCCTTTACCGAATTCAAGGACCTCGGTTTTATCAGTATTTATTTTCAAAAAGTTTGAACTCATCCAGCGCATAATGTCCGTCAAACAGGCATGGAAGCCGATAGCTACTGTGTCTGGGGATTCAGCAACTGAGACAGTAAGCTGCGAATCATCAGCATACATGATCAGTGAAAACCCATGTTTCCTTACCAAGTTGGCCAGTGGGGCAACATATATATTAAAAAGGGTTGGGGATAGGGCAGACCCCTGCGGAACACCACATGGGAGAAGAAACGTTCCAGACTGTGTGTTCTCCCAATGTATATTTTGTTGTCTGGCATCTAGAAACGAGGAAAGTAGATTTAGTGCAGTATCCTCCACCCCTGTCTCTTTCAGCCGTTGCACCAGCACCGTATGGTTTACGGTGTCGAACGCCGCCGAAAGATCTAATAAGACCAGGATTGCTCTGCCGCCTCCATCCACTATCCTTCGAATCTCCTCAGTTGCCAGCACCAACGCTGTTTCTGTCGAATGACAGGGCCTAAAGCCATGTTGTGTACGATCTAACAGAGAGTTATACTCTAGATGATGAATTAGCTCCCTATTTATGGCTTTTTCCAGGATTTTTGCTGGTAACAATAGTCGGGAGATTGGCCGATAGTTTTTAGGTTCAGGTGGATCCGAAGTCGTTTTTTTTTTAGAATTCGCCTTATGCAGGCCTTTTTACATGCCTCTGGGTATTTGCCTGTTTCCAGGACTTGATTTAAAAGGGGGGTAAGATATATGCTGATGACCTTGGAGGCCAAATGAAAGACTGCTGGAGGCCATGGGTCGTTTGGGGAACCGGATTTGGTGGATATCAGGAGGTCCTTGACCTCCTCAACGATAAGTGTCGTAAAGCAGCCCAGTCTACCCTTTGTTGCCCAGACATTGATGTTTAAAGGGTTACTATCAGGCATAGTCTCCACTGAGTTTAAAAGACCGCCATTTACCACTTGTACTTTATTTTGGAAAAAGTTGGCCATTACGTTACAAAAGGCTTGGTCAGGTATAAATTTAACTGAGTGTTGAGGGGTGACAAGTGTGTGTATAGTTTTAAACAGTTCTTTTGAGGAGTGTGTTGCCTCGTTTATTTTGGTGGTAAAATAAGCCCTTTTAGCTTTGACAATGGCCTGCTTGTATTCCTCCAAACATTGATTGTATAGTGACTTATGCTCTATACTATAGTCTGTTCTCCAGACTCGTTCTGTCCGTCTGCATTTCATTTTTATTATTTTTACCTCTGGACTGTACCATGGTGCTGTTGCCGTTGCTCTTTTAATAGTTTTATTAATTTCGGGTGGCAATGTTGTCTACGGCTGTTCGGATCCAGTTGTCAAATCGACTGGCTGCTATGTCATTATCATTACTTAATATGAATGGGTCCGAGCTTAATGCCTGTTCCAGGTCAGCCTTTTCTACCTTGTTCCATTGCCGAACCTGCAGGTTCAGAGTGGAAGGGGGCTGGGACAGTGTAAGATTTTTGTTTGTCACCCCAAAGACAATCGCTCTATGATCAGTCCAAGACAAAGATAATGTTTTAGTTATTTTTATACCTGATTGGTTTGTAAAAATCCCATCTAAAGTATTACCAGTTTAATGCGTGGGTTCCAGTACAATTTGGGGATATATACTTAACCCCCTTGCACTGGCTGTGCGCTGCCACCATTGGAACTGGTCTCCACCTGTTTGGCTCTGATGTCCAGTTCCCTCATGCTCAACTCATGAGCCAAAAGCAATCTTTTCTCTTCTATCTCTACTTCCAATTGCTTCATCTTTCATTCGCATGATTTCCAATTCATGCTCTCTCACTCTTTGATTCTCCTTCAACTCCTCTGGAGTGAGACCCCTACTGGAATGGGTGCTGCCAGGTCTTGAGCCTGGGTTGCTCACAGGCAAATTGTGGGGTTCAAAACCATCCCCCCTATTTGCATTATTTCCTTCTTGGGCCTCCCACCAGGCCTTCAAGGCTTTCTGTAGCACATCCTTTCTAGATCCGCTTTTCACATGACAACCAAGGTCTTTGCAGAATTGCTTGAGCTCTTCAGCTTTGTATGAATACAAATCCTCAATGGAAAACTCCAATTGTGCCCTCTCACTTGTTGCCTTCTGAGACATGATGCTCTTGAAGAGTTATTCAAAAATAGAACCAAAAATACAGTATGTGGTTGCGTAGTGGTCTGCACTTAAACTAGTGATGTACACCAATTACTGTGGGTCAAATAAAAATACAAGTACAAATCCTCACCGCTGACCACCAATGTTAGATCTGGGGGTCTCTAGTTGGCAGGGGTAGGTACCATTGTCCAAATAGGGACCCTTGCTTCTAGTCAGGGTAAGGGGATACACTCTTTAGATAACCCCTGCTCACCCCCTTGGTAGCTTGGCACGAGCAGACAGGCTTATCAAAGGCAATGTGTAAAGTATTTGTACCAACACTCACAGTAACACAGTGAAAATACCACAAATGGACTCTACACCAGAGTAGATAAATAAAGTACTTTTATATAAACTCCACAAGACCAAAACGACACAAATCCAACATACACAGTTCAAGAATATGGTTTCAAAAGAGTTCTTAGCTTAGCGACAAAATAATCCACATTAGCGTTCATTTTAGCCAACAGTACCTGGTGATGCGATAAAAGTTCCTAGCAGCGCTCAGGTGTCAAAAACAAGCAACAGCGTCAGTCCTTAGACCCTGGGGAGGCGAGGTGGCAACCCCACTGCACGCAGCGGGCGTGGGCGACGAATCCAGTCTGGGGAGTGAGGCGATACTTGTATGGATTCCAAGGCATAGCTTTTCCAGTAGAAATGTACTCGCTAAGGTACGATGCGAAAAAATTCGGCCCGCTAACGAGCGGGGCGACAATTTCACCAGAGATGGTCTGGGTTGTCTCTGCGACGATATTCGCAGTGATAAAATTCTGCCCGCTAACTGGCGGTGCGATGATTTTGGCTGGCTCTGCGACGATGTTCGCAGCGATAAAATTCTGCAAGCTAACTAGCGGAGCAGGGATCTGGGCTGGCTCTGCGACAATGTTCGCAGCGACAAAATTCGGCCCGCTAACGAGGGGGGCGGCGATTTCACCAGCGATGATCCGGCTCAGCGGCAGCAGGCTCTGTGACGATGATCGCAGCGATAAAATTCTGCCCGCTAACAAGTGGAGCGACGGAAATGTTCTCGCTAAGCCGGCTGTGCGTGAAAAAGTGTAGATCCTTGGTTTCTTTCTTCTTGGTCAGCTTCCCAACAGCAGGCACAACTTCCAGAGGCCCCACAATTGGATCAAGCACTCTAGGAAGGGCAGAACTCACTCAGCAGAGTTCAGGGGGAAGCTGGGGGTGAAGTCCTTTTGTTCCTGGGACTTCTTAACAGGAGGCCAGTTATTCTCAGGCCCTTGGAGATCTCTTCAAGCAAGGGACACACCAATAGCAAAGTCCTTTCCCTCTCCTTGGCAGCAAAGCAACTGCAGGTCAGCCCACAAACACACAGCAGGACAGTCCTTCCTCTTTAGTCTTCCAGCTTTCTCCTTGGCAGAGGTTCCTTCTTGATTCCAGGATGATCTCATTTTCTGTAGTCTGGGTCCCAATACTTATACCCCCAAATCCTTTGTCCTCTGAAGGCAGAGGGGCCTTGGCCTTGTCAGAACCAGTTCTGGCCAGTCCTGGAGCACTCTGTTTACTTGGTTTCTTCTTTCCTTTGAGAGAGAGGGGCAGGGTCGTCAGTCGCCCAGCAGGGGGTGGAGCCAGTATTGTGGAAGGCAGGCACAGCCCTATTCAGACCCAGGTGCTACTCCTCCCACCCATCTACAGGGGAATTTCCCTATTCAGCCCTGGGCTCACTCATACAGCCTCTGGGAGCCACCCCTGTCACTCACAAACCAGACAGTCAATTCACAAACAGGCCAAGGCACACAGAAAGGGCAGAAAAGGAAAACAGCCACCTTCTAAAAGTGCTGTTTTCACACACAGGATTTAAAAAACATCCTTCCTAAATGATGTGTTATTAAATTCTGAATTCAGGGATACCAGACTTTAGCTTTCTATCTTGCTCCTATGGGAAGATATGAAGGTAAACATTATACTCCGCATTCCCCATTATAGCCTATGGGCAAGATAGCCTTTCAATAGTGAAAAACTAAAAAGGCTGTAATTCACTACCAGAGCATGTCACCTACACCAATACATGCTCTACCTTTCACATACACTGCCCCTGCCCAGGGGGTACCTAGGGCCTTCCATAGGGGTGTCCAATGTGTACAGAAAGGGAAGGGTTATGCCTGTCCAGTGTGGACACTGGTCAGGTCAGCATGGCAGTTAGCAACTGCACCCAGGCACTGCAGTGGCAGGCCTGTGACACCATTTTAGGGCTACTCCTGTGGGTGGCACAATCAGTGCTGCAGGCCCACTAGTAGCATTTGAATCACCAGCCCAGGCACACTCAGTGCACTTTACTAGGGGCTGACAGGTGAAACAAATATGTCAATCAAGGATAACCAATTACAATAACAATTAACCTAGGGAGCACTTGCACTTTGACACTGATCAGCAGTGACAAAGTGCCCAAAGCATCTAAACCAGCAAAAAGAAATCCAGCATAGCGTCAAAAATACAGGAGGTAGAGGCAAAAAGTCAGGGGAAACCACGCCAAAGATGCCAGGTCTAACAATACTGTTGAAGTAAATTAATAAAATGAGGAATTTCTTTTGGCCATAGAAATTATGGTTAATGCTCTAGAAAGCTAACGTAAGGACACATTTATTTAAACTCTGAAATATCCTCTTCATCCATGGAAGTAAATTGTCTGGCATGCTAAGTGAAATATATTTCCAATACCAGTAGCAGTCTGTCACTTGACTTTCCAGTGCTGTACTATAGCTGCAACACAGAGTTCTAATGAACATAACAAAGCAAAAATTCCATATTCAAGACAAAAGTGAGGCACTTATAAGCAAAATCTCGCTACACCAGGAGCTATTGAATTTAAATCCTCTGCTATCCAGCAGGGCAAGGGAAATGAGCAGGTGTTAGTACACAAATGAAATCTGCTGGTCAGAACAAATGGGAGCAGAAGTATGAGTTTTTAATCAAATATGCCATTATATATGTTTAAAGAGTTTAAAAGTACTTAATAAGAAAGATCCCATCCTAAGACCAACAGGTCATTTGTACATGTGTTTACTAAGGCTACCCATGTTCTCTGTCAGTTAACATTGTTGCAGTTTTAAAATAGTAAAATTTTGATAGACATCAAATGTTTTCTTTAATTTTGTATTTAAATATATGAGAGTAGATTTTTTTAAAGGTTCAGGAAGCTATTTCAAAAGAATAGATTTTGCTCACAGTGATAATAATACCCTCGAATGAGTTGCTGTTTGGACACTAATTTATGCTTTTTAGTTCTCCTACTTCTTTTTGTCAGTGGTTGCATCTACTTGCATGAAGGTGAACTAGCCTCAAAATAATTTTTGATACCTGTTAAACATAAAAAATGGTAAAACACATTTATGGATCACTTCTGTTTCATTAATTTTTTTAAAAGGATACAAAAGGAAAAACAAACTGCTCTGTCGCCTACAACCCAGAGGCAGCAGTGGATGTATATAGTGAAAAATCCAACCTGGTAACCCCCTAAGTGACCTTCTTCCCCGCATACACATGAATGATAAATATAGTCAAAATGTCACCACGATATTTCTGCCTGTGAACCCAGTGGCTCATGACCTCTCATGCCAAATACCCTCATATGTCAGCCAATACACCCGGGTCTCTCTGTTGGACCGGAAGCAAGTATTGCAACCTGAGGTACTTGAGATACGTCAGCTCATTAAATTCCGAGGATTAGAGATTGATGAAGGGGGCCCAAACCTCTTGGTAGGTTTCTTGTTTATGCTCAGTAGAGAGCGACAATTTGTCCATGCCCAAAAAGTGCCATCGTTTGTGAAACCACGCAGTGTAGTCTGGGATTCCGTCCAAGCCCCAAAGTGAGAAGATAGTTTGGTCCCATCACCAACTATCGGACTCAGAGGGACTTTAGTAGGAATGATAATTGATTGGGTAGTCCTAAGAGGATGTATGCTGCGAAGTGTGGGATCTGTGTTATAAAAAACAAGTCTATATTATCCAGGATTCTCTCCCAGTAACTGGCCAGTTTTAGGCAGTTCCAAAGCACATGCAACAGAGTGCCAGTGTAGGAGAGAAGGATCTGCTTCTTATAGTTACCCCTGTTGTGGCCCATAGGGAACGCAATAGAGCACTGTCAGTCGGAGCGTCTACCATCCGCTGGAGGCGGACATAACGGGAACTACAAGTCCCATGGAACAATGCGGGCTGACGCTCGTGACGTCAGCGCGTTTGGCGCAGCGTTGAAGAAAAGGAACATCCGGCATCAGTTGGGTGCCGGTTATTTTGATATCCAGGTCGGAGTGCGGTGCGGACGGAGAACGGCGTTCTGGTAGGGGAGCTCTGCACCAACCCCTTAGTTCCTAAGCTGACTTGGTACGCACCTTTGTTCTTGGTTACCCCCGTCGAGTCAGGCGGAGGGTAGTTTGATTATACGTTGTATGAGTTTTTCGTGGCCCCGTTGGATGCCACTTGGAGGTGTGCGGGGTCGCAATTCCTGAAGGATAGTTACGTTTGCATATTGCTATCACGATTTCGAGCCCGCCTTTTGACATTGAAGAGGGCGGAGGGCTGCCGCTAAGTTCTGAGCGAGAGCATCTCGCAACTGTGTTTGTTGGCAAACCTCTACGAGGGAGGAAGCCAGCATCCGTGATAAAGCTGTTACATATATATGTGGTGAACATTGCCTCAGAAATATAGATACAGTAAAGTAGGGAGAAACCTTCTAGGGCATCTTGAAAGTACTCATCATCCATTGCCCTGCTGCGTTTTATTTGTTCGTTTTTGTAATCACTACAGGGGAGGAAAGGTCACTGCTGGCATACGTCCTTCCCCCCCTGTTCAGAAAAGAATCCAGAACTTATGGTAGGTCAGGTCGCAGAGGGGTACTACGACAAGGGGGTATTCTTACGACTGCCACACCATAGGCTGACCAGTGTCTTGTCTGTAGGGTTCCAGTTGCCTGGGGATCAGGTCCACCCGGTCTCCTGTTTCCAGAGGGCTTTCTTTCGTTTACAGGTATAAGGGGGAGTTAGGGGGTGAAAGTGATATAAGACAGCTAGGGATTGATTTAACCGCTGCCTCCTGTTCTTTCTCATTACAGATCTCCCTCCCTGCTGTCCCCTTCCTTTCCTTCCCTCGCCTGATCACCCTTCTGTGTCTGTGCATAATATATCAGACCAAGGGGTTATCGGGAGGTGGACCCCTTACAGCATCGTGCGACTCTGAGGACAACCGGACCACGACAACCCCCACTTTTTGCTGATGTTTCACTGTTTTCAACTTAGACTGGCTGGGATCCTGCTATCCAGGACCTCAGCCTAGCTGCTTTCTCCTATAAATTGATTGCATGTACTTTAGGTACAGATTGGATTCTGGGGTAGCCTTATAAGTCCCTAGTATATGGTATACTATGTACCTAGGGCATAGGTACCCCAGATGTCTCTCAGGGGCTGCAGCATGTATTATGCCACCCTTGGGAGACCATTCAAATGACACAACAGGTCTGCTACAGTAGCCTGCGTAAGATGGTGCATGCACCACTTACTTAGATATAGGTTCACTATATCTATCCTAATCACTGCACATATAAACCATCCCTATGGCTGGCCTTATCAATCTTGAAGTCAGGTTGCTGAGTTTTATGTGAGAGTGTGCCCATGCATGAGCAGAGCCCCTCTGCAGCTTTGGGAACCTTTATTCCGGGGTTGTTTGTGATGCAGCCAACCATATATACTTAAGTGCATTATAACCTCGCGGTAAATGCTAACCTTAAAACGGCTGCATGGAAACATGTTGTGTTTGGTGTCAAACACCTTGGAATCATACCTTCACACCAGTAACTAGTGTGAGAGGTATGATTCAACCCTACTAGAGGGAGGCATATGACTGCATCGGTACACCCGGTACCAGCTTTACAAACCCTTGCATCACAAAATGGATGCTGCCACCCACAAACACGAGTCTGCCCTCCTGCTGCTGGATAAAACTCCGGCAGGGGAAGGCTGGACAATAGGTTTCCTGTCACAGGGAGGTGTGACCACCTCCCAGACAGGCTTAAGTGTATTGGGTATGGGTGGGTGCACTCTGAGTGCACATTTGGTGTCCCTGTGCATAGTCCGGCTCAAACCGGTTGCAGGGGCTATCAGCCCCTGCTCTGGTGCGAAACTGGACAAAAGACATGGGTGTAGCCACCCCTCTGTCCTGAGCCTTCCATAGGTGGGTCCCCAGAGTTTGTCCCACCTCTTCCGTGGGTATAAAGTAGGAACCCCTGGCTACAGGCCTTTAGATATACCTGGACGAAACTCTGCTACAGAAACCAAGTACTTCAACTATCTACACTAAGTTGGATGACCGAAGAATGTCCCTTGGAGTAAAGGAGTTACTCCCCTGCAAGGCAGGCACCTGAAATGCATCTGACCGGTTTGCATCTATGCAGCTCCTGAAGGACTCTGAAGATTTTGCAACACAGGAGGTGGGTTCCAAAGGTTCCCCGAGGTCCGACTAGAGCTCTCAGCAAACCTGAGACCCGCAGCCCTCGTGGGGTCCGTGCAACCTGAACCCCTGGACACCGTGCACATTTGCAGCAGCATGTGCTTTTAGACGATCCCTGAGGCTGTGCTTTGGGCCACTTGTAGTCCAGACCCTGAGCAGCCGAGGCGTGATTCCACTGAAGATTACTGGCCTACACTCCACAAGTGTTTCGTGGGCTGGTATTTTGTGATTCCTCTCGAGGACCCTTCATGATCCCTGGTCCGTCGACCTGTGGGGCCCTAAAATCTTTAACTTTCAGTGGATTTTCCTGGTTGCTCCAGACTTGCCCTGACTTTCCATCGCTTGGGGATCCCCAGGACCTTGCGGGTCCTCACCGAAGCATCTTTTCTCTGACCTAGTGGGTTGCAGTTGCCAAGGCTTGTTGGTCTCCAATCCGGAAACTGACCCCCCAGCACTCGACATCCTTCGTGGGACAGCTCGCCTGTGGTTGTCGCCGACGTCTCCTGGTCCCCGTGGCTGCAGAGTCAAGCTTCACGTCATCTCACCTGAAACACCCAACATTGGTGGGCATTTGTCTATTGTGCCCCAGGTCACTGTGAAGTGACCCAGACTCTGTCCCCTCTGCTTTCAGGTTCTTCTGAGCTCCGATCCAGGCTTAGATCACACCGGACACTTCTCATCTTCCCGGCAGCAGCACTTTGCAGCATCACGCCATTGAAAACGATGAAGATTCCTGACACCATTTGACACCTATGCACCCGGCTTCCCTGGGTTAGGTAACACGAGTACTCCGGTGCTCACATGGGTACGGACCTTAGAACCTCTATGTTTGAAAGGATTTGCTCAAAGTCCTCTCCTAAGTGTCCTTAATTTTAAAATTCCAACCCCGACTTGTTCTCAGACTGCACGCGTCCCCCGTGGGTCCCCTGTGTCACTACCTTGGGTGGTTCCTTGGGGTCCCAGCAATTCTACGTGCTCTAGGCACTGTGTCTAGTTAAGTCTTGGTTCTTATACCACTTTCTTAGTATATGGTTTGGTCTCTCCTTGGAGCCCACTGTGTAATCTGCTGTTTACTGCCGTTATTGTGCTTTAGTATTGTGTATCTTGTGCTCTAATCTCATAAAGAGGTTAGTAGAGAGTGTTTAGTAATAAATACATATATTGTATATATATCTTGTGTGGTTTTCCTTTCATTTGGTCATTCAGGAGGTTATAGTCTGGTAAACCAAGCTGCTTTACATTACTTTGATAATTAGCCTGAAGGCTGCCCTCCATAAGTACCACTAGGATAACTTTCAATAAAGGTTGTCTTTAACCTAATCATCAATAACGGTCGTTTGGACTGGTGCAAGATGCCCACTATAACTAGTGGACAGCATATACCAGGCCAACTTCTCACAGCCAGTATCCATGCATCTTATCCAACATTCTTTAATATGCTCAGGACACCATTTCTGTACCTGGGAAACAATCTTAGCAGCGGTCCCTGTTCTCAGGGTCTTCCGTACTGTATGTCATGCCCGGTAGAAAATGTCATCCCATTCTTTGTATGTAAGAGGCCTCCCTTATTCAAATTCCCAACATATGTGTCCAATGCATTTCTCATGTGGCGGGGCCTGGCTAAGAGAGTGTGCAATCCCATTATCTGGCAATTGTCTTTGTCCTTCATGAAGAGTCATTTCTCAAATGGTGTTAACTGTCTATGCACAAATTGCTTATTGGTGTGCATGACCCAGTGCCTGATCTGCAAGTATAACATACAGTCCGCCTCCAGAAGATCATACTCAGTTTTTAATCTGTCAAAGGGGATGCTCCAGTCTGTGTCACACAGTCTATCAAATCTTTTGCAACCTGTTGCTTGCCACCATATGTCGTGGTCCAGTTGGAGGCCGGATGCGAAGTCAGGGCTAGTAAAAAGAGAGGTCATTGGTGATGGGTATGTCGTAAGCCCCTTATATGCAGAAACTTTATCCCAGACTGCCAACGTGGCACTTCATATGGGGGAAAAGTGCAAATGCAGTGCCCTGAGCTGTCAGGGCATCCAGGGGACCTTCCACATGTGTATACCCGTAATCGTCTGGTCTATGAAGCACCAGTGCTTCTCGGATTTCATTCTAACCCACTCCACCATTTACCTGAAATGTGCTGCCTGGAAGTATTGTGTGATGTTAGGCACTCCCTGTCTCCCCTCTGTCGCGGGTCTATAGATTTTGTGTTGCTTCATGTGTGGCCTCTTCCTGTCCCACTGTAGTATACTCTTAAAAAGGAATTCCCACGAAGAGTATTAAATAGTCAGAAAGAAGTTTATTTCAACAACAGGACTCACGACCATCCGCTTCTAGCACAACAGCTGGTCTTCAAATAATGCCACATCAACATTCAGTGGAAAAGAACACTACAACATAAACATTCCTACCCAAGATTCCTTAAAGCAATATACATAACTAAAGACTACATTACCACATATTACACACACCCCTTTCCTTAATAAAATAAAATACAAACACTTGATCAATAGTACACATAGTCTCTAGAGTGAATGGGAGCAGATCTCACTCTTGAACTGCTTCTGATTGAATTGTCTCCACCCCCCCAAGATTTGTACTAGATGATGGTATAACACTTTCCGCATTGTTTTGAATATCACCTCTGTCAAAGTTATCACAACTCCTATTAATGTACGTTAAAGCATCCAAATCAAACCAATCTTGTCTTTCCCCTTTTTTAGAAAAATCCGTTCTTTGTAAAATGATTTTTGCTTGTTCCTTTGTCACTTTCACCAAAGCATTACTATTCCACCATCCCCTGTGCTGTAACAAGACAACCGTCTTATTGATTTTCACAACTTTTACAGGTTCAGAGAATTTGGAATATCCTTTGCCGACCTTCTTTGGTTTTTTAATTAAAACCCAATCTCCAACATTCAATGTCCCTTCTTTCACATGCATTCTGCTATCATAATTCTTTTTATAACTATTCTGTTTTTCTTTAACATGTTCCCTTACTATACGTAAGTCAATATTGTGATAGCGATCAGCTTTGTCTAACAACCAAGTTGGGCTAATCGCAGAAATGGGTTTCCGTCCTCTTAACAGAACAAAAGGAGCAACACCAGTAGTGCTTTGTGGAGTGATATTATAATTCCAAACCTTAAAATGTAGATAATCCGCCACATCCAATGTATTAGCTACTGCTGTTTGCACACCTTCTTTAATTAGTCTGTTCGCCCTTTCCACTAGTCCATTAGAAGCCGGACTATACACAGGTACTCTAACATGTTTCCTATCATGTTTACTGAGAAAATTAGTAAATTCCTCAGAAACAAAATGAGACCCATTGTCAGTAACCACTTCTTTAACTCTACCTTCAATGCCGAATAACTGTTTCAGAAATATAATCACTGAAGAAGAATCTGCACAACGCACTAAAGAAAAATACAACCACTTTGAATAATAATCGATAGCTACAATCAAATATCTTTTATCACCACCTAAAACATTAAATGGACCTGTAAAATCCAATCCAATTTTTTCCCATGCGTTGTTAGGCCATATAACTGGACACAAAGGTGCTGTCGAAGTTTTCCAGTGTTTGTCTGAACATAAGCACTCTGCGCACGTTTCTCCAAATCTCTTCACCTGTCCATCAATTCCAGGCCACCAATAGATTTGTCTGATCTTCTTTACCGTAGCCGTTATCCATAAATGTCCCTCATGAGCTAATGAAATGATCTTGGACCTGAGACCAACAGGAGGAACAAACAAATCTTGTCTTAGCAAGATATCATTAACCAATGACAATTCAGATGCCACCTGAGCAAAACACCTCAAATCTGTGGACATGCCCCTATCACATGGCCACCCGTCAACAAGACACTTCTTTACCTGAACCATGCAGTCATCCTTTCCACAACACTCAAACCAATCCTTTTCAGATATCTTAAGTTGTACATTAATATCATTAACAGTAAAGACATACTCCACATCTTCCCCTTCCTCTTTTCCACTGTCATCATCTTCTGTTACAGGCAACCTCGACAAACAATCAGCCCTTACATTTCTCCCACCAGGAATGTACTTAATGTCAAAATTGAACTCCTGTAATCTAGATAAAATCCTTATTAATCTTGAAGAAGCCTTATTAGAACAACTATCACCCAGCATGTAAATTAAAGGTTTGTGATCCGTGTGTAACTCAAATTTTGTTCCCCAAATGTACATTTTAAATTTCTCTGAAGCCCAAGAGCATGCTAGTGCTTCTCGCTCAATAGTGCTATAGTTCTTTTCGGCACCATTTAATGTACGTGAAGCAAAAGCGATTGTGCACTCTCTACCACCTAACATTTGGCTAAGAACCGCTCCCAAACCTTTAGCGCTTGCATCTACCGTAATCATGCACTTGGCTCCCTGTGTGAATGGCTTAATTGCAGGAGCTGAAATAATCAATTTTTTTACAGATTCAAAAACCTGTTGACATTCATCAGACCAAATATATTTCGCATTCTTCTTTAAAAGATCTCTCAAAGGTTGTACAATGACAGCATATCCCTGAACAAACCTCGCGTAATATTCACTTAATCCCAAAAAAGACCTAAGTGCATATTTATCCTTAGGAACACTAGCATCATTGATACCTTTCAATAAGGATATCTTAGGTTTTATACCTTCCGCCGAAATGTTGTGTCCTAAATAATTAACTTCGTGTTAAAAATTTACATTTATTAATATTCACTGTCATCCCATGCAAATTTAACTTTCTCAAAACACTCTCCAACAACGTAACATGTTGTTCCAAACTTTCAGTATGCACTAAAATATCACCCTGGAAAGTTTGTATACCCTCCAGATTCCCAAAGATTTCATCCATTAAACGTTGAAATACACTAGCTGCGGACGCCAATGCAAACGGCATCCGCTTGTACATGTATACACCAAAAGGTGTTACAAACGTTGTAAGATGTTGAGAACTTTCAGCTAAAGGTATCTGATGATACGCAGAGCGTAAGTCAATGGTAGAAAAGAACTTACTTCCACCTATTCTGGCCAACATTTCATGTATTCTAGGAAGGGGATGACAATCCACCAAGATGTTCCGATTAAGTACTCTTAAATCCGCACACAAACGTATATCGCCAGAGCTCTTTCGTGCAACCACCGCAGCCGAAATCCATTCAGAGGACTCAACCTGCTTAATAATACCTTGAGAACACATCTCTTCTAACAATTTCCTAAGATCTTCTCTAGCTGAAAGAGGTACAGGTCTAACTTTCTGTATCACAGGAATAGCGCTACTTTTCAACTTAATAGTGTGTTCAAAATTTTTGATTAAACCAACCTTATTTGAAAATACATCAGGAAACTTCTCTAACATTTTCTGTGCAAAATTATCCAAGATAGTGTTCTGAACTGCAAGAACCGGCATTTCGCCAATAGTGACCGGTTCATCATGTCCTGGTTTTAAAATAATCCCTAACAGAGCCTGATCTTGCCATCCTAAAATATCGCGACCATTGACAGCCACATAAATTTTTGTGTAAATACTCCTTCCTTTAAATAAGATGCTATCATCAAAATAACCTTTCATGATAATGTCGTATTCACCGAATGCTTTTGGATTAATAGTAGTAGCCTTTAACAACTTTCCTGACCAAAATTTATCAAAAGTTTTTTCTGCAAGAATTGTTATAGGAGACCCTGAGTCAGCCATGACATCTAAGTTGATAGCTCCTATCTTCACATCACACAAAGGACCCTTGCAACGTTTCTCCGTATTCCCTAATGCATTGATTTCGACTGATGCTATAGATACATTGCTAACAGCATCAGCCAAAATATAATTCTCCACTTCAAGTTGACTGACTTTAACCTTTGTTCTGCTAGCATGGCACACGTTATAAAAATGTCCTACTCTTTTGCAGTTGTTACATCGCCTGCCTTGAGCCGGACAATTAGGAGAATTACCCAAATGAAACTTAGAACCACATCTATAACAGGCCCCACCAACCTTCTTATCATTGCTTTTCTTTACAACATTCTTATGGGAGACTAAATGTACATTTGTTTCATTAATATCAGAAGGCATCTCTACAGCATTCACATTAGAAGTAGAAGTATTCTTGGTAGTCGTAGATCCTGATAAAATTTTTGAAGAGACCACTGAACGTTCAATACTTCTGGCAATGTCCATTACTTCATCTAAAGACGGATCCTTGCACGTCAAAATGCGTTCCTGAATTTTCTTGTTGAAACAGTTAAAAACCAACTGATCACGAAGAGCAGTATCTAAATAATTCCCAAAACCGCATTTAGCTGCAAAAACACGCAACACAGCAAGATAGTCTTCAATAGATTCCTCACAGGACTGTTTCCTTTTAAAAAAGTTATGTCTCTCAACCACAACCGACGGTTCATCCACATATTGTCTGCCCATACGTGCTAAGGCCTCTTTGTATATATCCCAAGTATCATCTCGTGAAGGTGCAGGAAATATGGGTAAATTCTCAAAAACTTCCTGACCAGCGTTGCCCAAATGGTTAAACAGCAATGCTTTTTTACGTGCTGCAGGATATTTGATGGCATCTATTGCCTCGAGATAATTTTCAAAAATTCTGAACCATTTGTGCCAAGGTTTGATGGGCTTGCCAGGTACTTCTAAAAACGGGGGTGGCTGCATAACATTATTGCTATTACTGGAAGCCATGCTGCTTCTAAAATGTTAAAATGGCTAATAAATCAATAAATCAACCAATTCTAAAGTTTCAATGTATTACTGTAACTTTGCCAATGTTTGTTTAAAGAATTTCCAGCAAATGAAGCAAATTAAACAATATGCAGGCAACCAAACGCGTAAACGCGTTAAAAACGAAGCTTTTTGCTGTTGCTAGGATACCAATCCAAAATGGAGGCACGTTGGGTCACGTTGCGTGACCTTGCGTGTGATTCTCACACGTCACGAACACTTCTCAAATGACGGCGCTCATCCTCGGAACACGCAGCGCGTTTGCAAGGCAGCATGAACAATGCCCACACCGCCGCTCGAATAATGCGGCCGAAACTGCCGTCAACGGTGAACTCGAGGTACGTGTAACTCACGATGTATCCGAATTCACTCTAATCATTGAAAACTCCTCTTTCCTTCTTGAAATGGGAACGCGGTCATCAACCGGTTCACATGCGCGTAGAGAAGATGCCGATGTTCTCGTAAAATCCTTCACTTTCGGCAGAATACACCACCAGCGTAGGTTAACAGCGTACACGGCTCCACATCAATCAAGATATATTGCGTAGGAAATCCTGGTCTTCGAAAGTTTCATTAGAGTAAAAATCATTAAAATAAAAAAATATATAAAGTCCACTTTCATTCACTTGCGGTCTTGATTTTCCAATGTCGGTGAGTCCATAATCAATCCCAGATCGTCGCCAAAATTTGTAATATACTCTTAAAAAGGAATTCCCACGAAGAGTATTAAAAAGTCAGAAAGAAGTTTATTTCAACAACAGGACTCACGACCATCCGCTTCTAGCACAACAGCTGGTCTTCAAATAATGCCACATCAACATTCAGTGGAAAAGAACACTACAACATAAACATTCCTACCCAAGATTCCTTAAAGCAATATACATAACTAAAGACTACATTACCACATATTACACCCACATGAACCTGTTAATCTCTCTTTCCAACGTTTGCCGAGTGTTGTGGTGAGGGGTCAGCATCTAACACTTGGAACATAAATAGAACTTTGGGTAAGATAGTCATCTTTAGGGCAGCTATTAGACATAACCATGGGAGCGGGTACAGGAACCAGGCTGATAAGTCTGACTTCACTTGTCCAAGGGGCGAGCAGTAGTTAATCTTGACTGTTTTGGAAGCCAGTGAATGATTTGCATGTCAAGTACGGGATGGATGTCTCGGCCCATGTGATTGGATAAGGAGCACACAGTTGCTCTTGATGTGCCCAGGTTACTGCGGCTAGGGCACCAAGCCAGATGCAGGTGCTGCAGTCCCACCAGCCCCAAGAGAGGGTAGGAAGAGGGCGGATCAACAGATCTGTCGTAGTCTGCCGTCTCACACCTCCTTCGTGATTTGGCAGCTATAAGTGGGGCACAACTCTCCACAGAAGTCATGCCTGATGCATGATCCCAAGTAGCTATCGCTGTGCTGCTGTAGAAGACTCCAGTGTTCAGCTGGCCAGTGTGTGATGTCTCAAGAGCGCCTCAAAGGTTTGCATCCTGTTCCCTCACAACATCATATCAGGCAGACAGGAGAGGGAGGTTCACTGCAACCAGCATCAGTAGGCACTTGAAATCCTGTAACTTAGGATGGCCATAACATCTGTACCCTCACCTACACGGCATCTAGACTCTACTGTGCACCAAGGGGTGGTCAGGTCTCCAGTGCAGTCCCATTGGCTGCTTCTACCACACCACGGGCACGCCCAAATCACTTGTGTATCAAGCTGCAGGCAATGGGAAGGGAGGTCGTGAAGCCCAAGAGTGAGGTGCCATTCCTAGGATCAGCCTGGGCTCTCTCCAGCTGTTCGTGCCAAACATTGGGCCCTTTTTGTGGGCTGCAGTTTCATTTTGACCTCAACTAGGCCTGGGAACGGCAGCACTCACTTTGTTATAGGGGCTCCCAACTGGCGCTCTAATCACCGCATTATACTTGGGCTCTTCCCAGGGCACAGCAGCAGACGGCATACCTGTCCTGAAACCTCACAGGACTCCGCCATGAGCATTCTCAAAGGACGGCAAATAGAGAGGCGCAAGGCGCAACTTATGCACCTGCCATCTTGACCTTGCCCCTCCCACCCTGAATAATTGTCAAACATATATATATTTATTTTCTTTAAAAAATGGGTGCTATGCAATTTATAAACACCTGCATTTAAAGTTAATTAAATAAAGCATTTTAAAATAAGGAATATTATGTCTGGCAGAAAAACTGAAAACTGTCTCAGAGTAAACAAATTTCACAAACTCTGAGCAGGTTCAATATCTAATACAAAAAAAATGGAAAGGAATGTTTTTGAGGGCTCGTTTATTCCAACAACGTCTAGCTGCAGAGATAAGAAACATTTTCATCAACATATTCAGACTACTGCACAGGAAAGTGGATGGTTCCAATTCTATCATCTCTAGCAGCATATTTCCCCGGGCAAGCACATTCTGTGAGCTAGGTAAACATTCTATTTCACAGTCAGATATTATGGGAAGGAAGCATGGCGATATATGGGTTGGAACTGGAATGAGGCTCTTCCTAGGCACTAGTTATGAATCTCCTTGGTAGATAGTAACAGCATTTTTAGTAATGTATGCATGTCTGAATTACAACGTTTGGTAATGCAAATCTTTTTATGCCAGTGCAATTTCCTATTTTTGTTAATTTTAGTTTTATTGTCAAGATCATTCTAACTCATGTATGCTGCAATTGTTTAGGGTACAATAAAGCCACATTATCATAATAATGTATGGATCATGTACTGATTTGGGCTCTGAAATGGGGTAGGCCGCTAAATTCCCCGTGAGTAGTTTGGCAGATGCATTGTTCTCCAAGCATATTTTATTCCTGGATGCGTTGCCGAAGCAGACGTTTCAGAATAATTGTTTGTTTTCTCTTTCTTTGTAGAGATCACATTTTGAGTTGAGAAAATCCGAGTGTGTTTAAAAAAAGAGGGGTAAGTAACACAATGGAGGAAAAATGCAGGGTAGTTTAAAAATGTGAAATTCCTAGGAATGTGAAAATGTTCGTCTCCACATGATTATTTTTGAAAAAAGCTAACCATTTACGTTTAAAACGTGGCAAAACAAACACACTATACACAATAGGAATTATTTAACTCTGATTCTCACTGTTTTAATTGCCTTTTTTAACCATTTCTTGTAAACATAAAGTTTCCATGGCATAGACTGTTTAATTAGGAATTAAGGAATTATACAGTTGGTAAATCACCTTTATTTTGATGCCTATTCCATTCCAAAATTGATTATTTGAAATGGTAATTGTAATACCGGTAATCGTAATTACCGGATGTGGTATTTACCATGCCATTATTACTGGGCCTCTTGTAATAGGCTCCAGCTGGAACATGTAGTATTTTGGGAATACCAGACTCTTCACAAGCATCTTCATAAATTCCAGAACAACTCTGGTGATAGGACTAAACGCAGATCCATCTATTAATCTAGTTCTGCCATCTATTAGCTCACACATTTTTGGGGTTGACTTTAAATTCCCAACTTTGGTTATAAAGCTTTAAAAAAAGTAATTCCTAAAACATGAGGAGAGTGGTGACGATCTACAGTTCGCCGTGACCCTTATGCCCTGGTCAGCTTTTTGCTTAGTCACCGTGCATGCAGAGTGCAGATATTTTAGGTGAGCTTGCATACAGCAGTCCACTTTGAATAAATAACCT
Organism: Triturus cristatus; assembly: GCF_964204655.1. Classification (NCBI taxonomy): domain Eukaryota; kingdom Metazoa; phylum Chordata; class Amphibia; order Caudata; family Salamandridae; genus Triturus; species Triturus cristatus. Next base: position 873,924,568 of record NC_140582.1, on the reverse strand, counting down.
CCAAAGATACAATAAAACGACCCACAAAAATCTCAGTCTTCCAAAAAATCCTTTAAAGCAACTATTACTACTGACCACTAGAATGGGCCATGATATAGAATGTGAACCTCAACAGTGTCACACAGTGACAGGAAATAAAACGTATTGTGAATAGCCTGGTGCAGAAAGGAAGTACATAACACAACCCCTACTCACACAGGGTGAGGTGAAATAAAATAAAACAATGTAATAAACATCATATATCTTTAACATAGAACACTGAGGTAAAGCGCTGTTTTTAAAAGACACCCACCGCGCACACTGCAGTTCTTCTGCTGAGAGCATTTGCCCTTTCTGCCCCAGTCAGAGCACCGTGGTGTATGGACTGCCCCACAGACTCGAGCACAGCACTGTCTGTGAACAGCTGAGCAGAGCAGCTGTCAGCAGTGAGTTCGCCACTGCAGCTTAGAAACTACAGCCCCAGGCAGCATTTTCCCATTGGTAAGTGGCCAGTTACACTACGGCACAAGCACTAGAATCAGTGCAGTGATGTTTGTGTTTAGGAAGAGAGCACGCAATAAGGTTCAGATTGCAATAAGAAAATGAGTTGAGTTGCTGATAAGGTGTTCCATAGACAAACATAATCTGGCAATTTTACACTATCAAATGCAATTTGGCTGTGGCTCAGCAAGAAGCAGTAATGATTACAAGTGTAACATCATGTAAGATGTGAGCAGTTTGTGGTTAAATAATTGTTTTACAGTAGGATGAGGTGTTTTGCAGCAGTTTCAAGTTCTTTTCATAACTTGTCCTGAGGAACTTCGATTTCCGATCGCGATCGAATCGACCCGCCAGTTTGTGCTCCGCCGCCATTTTGTGTTGCCACAAAGTCTATTCTGCTTTTTCTGCAGCTTCGTGTTAAAAAACAGCCTTTCTGCCTCTATTTACAAAGCTGGTGTTAGGACTGGCCGAGTACACTAATTCCCGTCTGGTTTTCTAATCCCCGTCTCAACTATCTGTTGGTTCACACTATTCTTTTCTGACTTTATCTTATCGTCTGGCCTTCACTGTCCTCTGCTAGCATTCTCTCGTTTCACAACTGTCCTCCAACACACACAAACGTATCTCGCCACCTGCAAGTTAGTTACGAATCCGTTAATAAATTAGTTTGAGGGAGGGGTGACAAACATAGTTGGAGGAGAGGTTCCTTCGAGTCATCTGACACTTTTGTTTTCCAACTTTCCTTATTGGCTCTTTCTTGTGTACTCTGGGTGTATATTTGGTTAATGTATATGTTTCTATATGGTATATAAGATTGTGCGCCACAGAGTGAAGTGGCAGTCTCCTGAGAACCTACCTTGTGTACTTCTGGGATAACTGTACTAGCTGCAGCTAATAAATCTGATCTTCTAACACCGACAGAGTGTCCCGTGTCTCTGTGAAGCTAAGCAGGTGAATCCAGGAGATATAAGGCGTACCCTGCGCCGCCAGGCCCAAAAGGTTCTGGGTCTTCAACTGGCGCCCAACATGGGGCGGCTTCAGTGGTACCGGTTCTGCCCGAAGGTCGTGAGGAACCCCGCAAGAAAATTCCGGAGGGTTTGCGAGCCACGTTAAGCGACCCCTGTATGTCGAAAGTGGTCCGAAGGTCTCTTGCAGCGCTGTTACTCCTTCCTGACGGCTACTAACGACCGCCGCCCTGACTGCCGCCCTGCCTTGGCCCTTCCTTTGGTGATGTATGGTAAGGCGAGATGATAGACGGGCCTCTGTTGGTGTGAGAAGACGTCCTTAGTTAAGTATCTTCGTGGGTCGCGCCCACAATTTGTTCTTTGTTTTTCTTAATATTTGTGGTCCTTAGATTGGACTATTGCAATAGCCGAAGCCGAGGGTAAGTGCATTTGTGCTGCGTAAACTGAGTTTTACCCCCTTGAAGTTTGTGAACAGTCCGGTGAAATCACGAGATACCTGCTCTGACTAAGTTTGGAAGAATTTGTTGCTTTGGTTGTAACAGGGATTCCCGGCTTGAGGACTCTTGTCCGATTCCTTCGGTTGGATCTCCCACATATGAGCTCTATTCGAAACATGGTATTGGCCCCATTGCCTTTAACGAGGCGTGGACCCGATACACGAAGAAAGATGGTGTTTTAAAATGGCCAGAAAATGGTAGTTTTGATCCTGATGTGTTAGACAATTTAGAAGCAGTTCTATTTAAAAGAAAAGCCCGGCCGGCAATGTTTGACTCTTTCTGCCTTTGGCGTAAGGAAGCCAAACAGAAAGAAATTAAGCAAGCAAAACGGGATAGAAAAGCACAGGGTATGACAATTATACAGGCTGCCCAACAATTCAAAGATGATGAAATTGATAATGCGACTGAAATTTCAGAAAGACAGCATCGTATGGCGATAGATAAATGCTATCTGATGTTGCCTGTCTCCCCTTCTGAAAACAAGAAAGAAATAGAAGAAGATCCCCTAATGTCCCATTTACTAAGGTTGCCTCCGCCCTACGCACAAAGTGCCAATGCACCTCAGCCGTTACAGCCTGTTCAGCCGCCAGCGGTACCTCCGCCTGTTCCGGCTCTTCCGCATTTGCCTCCTCCAGTATTACCGCCTCTGCCAGTTTTACCGTTAACTTCAACTTCTTTGCCCTCATCTCCTGATCTTAGATCTCCTTTGCCTTCTGCTCCTCCTGTAATAAACGGTTCTCCTCCTGTCAGTTCTCCTAATACTTTGTCTCCAATTTTTATGTCCAATTCTCCGTCTGTGCGTAAGCGTCTCACAGACACTGTCACTGGTATTTTATCTCCTTTCTTCGAAGCTTTAAATATGTCTCCGGCTTTTGCTCGAAGACAGTCTCGTAGTCAGTTCCCAGATTTTGAAGAACGAGAAAAGTTGGACTCTCTTGCACGTAAATGGATCAAAAAGGGTCCTCAATACAGTGTGCTTGATATCATGCCTACTTTCTCGCAATGGAATGCGCCTACACAAAGATATGTTTTTAATGCAAATGTGCGATACTCTCATTAAAGAATAGGAAGATATGAATTTGAGTCCAATCCCAAAAGATCTGTTAGATGTACAGACTGATTTTGATAAAGGACTTGCTGTGGGTTCTAAGGTTGAGAAAGCTGTAAGGACACTTATTTCTTATAGATCCTTATTGTTCTCTCAGGCTTTCCTTGATTCTGATCCGTCGGTTAAACTGACATTGAAAAATTATCCCATGAGAGAGGTTCCTCCAGTATGGAAGGAAGAGGTAGCAGGAGTAGGTGGTAATGCACCAATTCCTGCTCATTTTCAACGTATATGGGTACATGTTCCATGGAAGAGATCTGAAGTTTTGGCCCTTAAGCAGACTCTACCGGATCCTCGTAAAAACCCTGCGGGTTATTATAAAGAATTATCATAGACAGTTGATGCTTGCATCATGAACCTAGCTGATATCGATATGTTAATGGGAAATGTAGTCCCACAAACAATATGGGCTAAGATTCGTAAAGAGGATCACGCCCAGGAACTAGGTGCTACTTGGGATGTTATAACTGCCACAGATACAGACCAAGTGGGTGGTGCAAAGCCTGACATCAGAACTCCCTGGTAGGATTATTACATTAATGAAAACTATGATGCCTGCATTGAGAGTTAATTGGGATAAACTAGCAGCATGCAAACAAAAGAAAGATGAAAGTGTCTCTGATTTCTTTACTCGTTTCGAGGAGACATTTATCGATCACAGTGGTCAAGATATGGCTACAGAGGGTGGACAGCGATTATTTGTGGACAAATTCGTATTTAATTTGCTTCCCGAACTGTCACACAACAAATTAAAAGATTCAGAAAGTTCATGGGCTGTTTCTTCTTCTGCCCAGATATTGGCTACTGCACAATATTACGAAAATATAGATAAAGAAGAAAAAGAAAAGCAAGAGAAAAAGACGAAAGAATTAAAAACGAAGGTTCTCTTGCAACAAGCTTATCCTCCTCGTTATGTCCAGCCTCAGTCTCAACAGCCTCCGCAGTTTCAGAGGTTGTATCAAAAGCCTGAGCCATACATTCCGCGACCTTTGTTAGGACCTAATCAATGCACCTATTGTAGAGAGGAAGGTCATTTTAAGAGTAGTTGTCCGGTTTTATTACAGCGCAATGGAGCATTATCTGCTCCACGAGGTCGTGCTGGCCTCCAGTCAGCAAACAGAGGTAGAGGTCGAGGTGTGTTGACTCAAGAACAGCGTGCCCTTCCTTCTCCCAATTCCATGAATTACTTCAATCAGCAGAATGTCAGGTCTACTCAGTATTACAACGAAGACCATTATATTGAAAACGGGAATGAAAGTCTTCATGCTAACTAGGACAGCCATGAACAAAGTAAGGGAGTTGTGTCGATTCCAGTAGATCAGAATGGACCTTATGTTAACGTCACTACAATGGGTGTTTCAGAGCCATTTCTTCTAGATATTGGGGCGATGAGAAGTTCTATCATTCATTCTAAACTCCCTGGGGCACCTTTGTCTGGCTTAACAAATGTTTCTGTAGGATTCTCTGGCACCCCTGTTCGTAATCCGGTTTCTTGCCCTTTGCCCATTTCAATTGGCCCTTACGATTTGGAAGCTTCACTTCTTTTGACAAATGGATGTGGTGAAAATGTGTTGGGTTTGGACCTATTGAAAAGAATGCATGCTACGATATATTGTTCTCCTTCTGGTGTAAATCTTACTTTAGGACAGAAATTAATTTCCCCAATGTATTTGTCCAAAGATCAGTTCCCACCTGAATTGCTTTCTCTCCCAGCAACGCTTTGGGCCACGGGTCCGAATGATGTAGGCTGTCTTGAGATTCCACCTTATGTTGTCACTCTTAAGCCCAATGTTGAATTACCGCGCATCCCGCAGTATAGAATTTCCACTGAAGGTGAAAAAGCGCTTTTAGAAATCATTCATGATTTGATCCAGAAGGGTGTGGTTGAGGAAACAAGAGATAACATATGCAATAGTCCTATTCTTCCTGTCCTTAAACGCACTGATCCTTCTCAGCCTCCTGTATATCGTTTCGTAATTGATCTGCGGGAGGTAAACAAAATTGTTGTACCACAATTTCCTGTAGTCCCAGATATCACTGCTCTGTTGACGATGATACCTTCCACAGCGACTTGGTTCACTGTTATCGATCTAAAGAATGCCTTCTTTAGTATTCCCATTGCAGAAGAAAGTAGGGACATTTTTGGCTTCTCTCTTGGAGGCCGAAGCTTCCGGTTTAAGTGCGAACGTCAGGGCTATTGTGAACGTCCCTTCATTTACAGCCAAGCTTTAAAATGTAATCTTGATACTTTTCATTTGCCGTCTGGTGCAGCACTTATCCAGTACATGGATGACCTATTGGTCGCTGCTGATTCAGAAGATATTTTGCAAAAACGTCACTGTTGCATTGTTACGCCATTCGTTTAATTTGAATCATAAGGTTTCACCTTCCAAATTACAATATGTCTGTCGAGAGGTTACCTACTTGGGTCATCTCCTATCAAAGGAGGGACGGCGATTAACACCAGAACGAATTCAGGCTATTACGCAAATGTCTGTACTATCCACACAAAGGGAGGTACGTGCCTTTCTGGGTATCACCTCTTACTGTAGGCAGTGGATCCCTAACTTCTCTATGATGGCCAAGCCTTTGCTGGCACTCACTTTAAAAGATACGTCTCAGCCCCTTCCATGGACTGATGAGTGCCAAAAGAGTTTTACCGACTTACGTACTGCCCTGTGTTCTGCTCCTGTATTGGGTACTCCTGATTACAGTAAGCCTTTTACACTCTATGTTCACGAGAGAGAAGGTTGTGCGTTGTCAGTTTTAACACAGCAATTCGGAGACAAACAGCGGCCATGTGCCTATTTTTCGGCTACGTTAGACCCAGTAGCTAAAGCATTGCCCAGTTGTCTCAAAGCGACAGCGGCAGCAGCAATTTCAATTCGACAGTCTGCTGGAGTGGTGTTGGATAACACTCTCATTGTCATGGTACCACATGCAGTGGATACCTTACTGAACAGAACGAAAACGCAGCATCTTACGAGTGCTCGTCTAACTGGATACGAGCTGACCCTTTTGGCTAGTCACGTACACATCAAACGATGTAATACCTTGAATCCGGCCCCTCTGTTGCCCCTTCCAGATGAGAAAAGTGTTGAGGAGCAACATGATTGTTTCTTTCGTACTGAGGAAGAGACAAAAGGAAGAATTGACTTAAAAGATACGCCGCTAGGGAATCCGGATGGAACTCTATGGGTAGACGGTTCTTGCTTTAAAATGCCTAATGGAGATACAGTTTCAGCCTATGCTGTAACTACTTTGCATACAATTGTGGAAAAAGCACGCATCACACATAATTCAGCTCAAGCAGCAGAATTGATAGCATTAACAAGAGCATGTGTATTGTCAAAGGGAAAGAGAGTGAACGTGTACACCGACAGTCAGTATGCCTATGGTGTAGCGTTCAATTTTGGGCATCTTTGGAAGGAAAGGGGTTTTCTCACTTCACATGGCACCACAATACAACATGGTCAGTTAGTGACTGATCTCCTTGAATCACTTGTCTTACCCACCCAAATAGCAATTGTGAAGTGTAGTGCACACAAAAAGATTACAGATGATGTTGGCCGAGGAAATGCATTTGCAGACGAAATAGCGAAAAAGACAGCGAGAGATGCAACAAGTCGAATGTATGTGGCGGGTCCTGCAAAATGGGTTAGAGAGAGAGGAATGTATGAAGATACAGTGGAAAGTGTAAGAGCAATTCAGAAAGAGGCTTCAGAGAAAGAGTTGAGCAAGTGGAAAGAAAGTACAGGAATGTTGGATGAGATGGGTTGTTGGGTGGAATTATCTGAACACCAACGATGGCTGTTACCAGATGCCTATGTACTCCCAGTGGTTACTATGGCGCATGGTCCAGCCCACTTAAGTGCAAAAGGTATATGCAAACTTCTGGCTCCAGTGTGGCAAAATGAGCAAATCCCAAAATGCGCAGACAATATAGTGAAACATGGTATTGTTTGTTTAATGTACAATCCGGGAAAGGGAACCCCAACTCCATCAGGTCACTTTGCTCCTCCGACATATCCGTTTGAGGTGTTGCAGATCGATTATATTCATATGGAGCGATGCAACAACCTCAAATACGTTCTGGCGGTAGTATGCGCCTTTTCAAGATGGATAGAAGCATACCCTTTAAAAGATAACACAGCCTTATCGACAGCTAAAGTTCTATTAAAAGAGTTCTTCCCCAGGTTTGGTTTGCCGCGCATTGTCTGGAGTGACAATGGGAGCGAATTTGTTGGCCAAAGTTTGTGCAGGTCTTGGTATCAAGCAAAAGTTCCATGCGGCAAATCATCCACAGTCAGCGGGTTTAGTAGAATGCTACAACGGTACATTAAAGTTAAAACTAGCCAAGGTTCAGGCTAGTACAGGACTTGCTGATGCTTTGCCATTCGCTCTGCTGTCCACCAGAACTGCAGTACACTCTTGTTTGGGACTTAGCCCTTACGAAGTGGTTTTTGGACGCCCGGCTAACGTATGGGGAGTCCCTCGCCCTAAGAAGTACTCAGACTTGCCATATCCAATGTTGATTGACTACTTGCATGATCGTACGACTAAATTGCCTGCTCTCTATCAACAGGTTCAGAGTGCTTTACCGGAGGCTTCCACCGACCCAGGTCATTCCATCCGACCAGGTGACTGGGTCTGTACCAAGAATTTCCAGAGGACGAGAAATTTGGAACCCAGGTGGAGAGTGCCCCGGATGGTTTTGCTCACCACGAGAACAGCAGTTAAAGTCGAAGGAAAAAAAAATTGGATTCACGGCGTGCATTGTAAGAAAGTGCCTTTGCCTTTACCTTACGATCAATGGGTGCGCAGGGGCATTGGTGACTTTGAAAGTGAAAAGGTTCCACGATTCGTGTCCTTTAGTGATGCACGCCTGAATGGGACACTGTCTGAGAAAGACGACGACGACATTCTGCAAGAAGCAATACCATCATATCGTCGCTTGAATACGACTAATCCACGAACATTGTTCCAAGATCAAAACACTCCTGGAAAAGAACACTATAATTTAAGACCTAGAACAAAGAACATTTCGGATTTTTCTCTCTTGTGTAGTATTCTATCCCGGTTGCAGGGTCACGGTAGGAGTCTTAATTGCGACCTGAGTAGTGGCAATAGGCCTACAGGACTTGCAGTGTCATAGGACGGCAGACAATCGTGATTGAGTGATCGAGGAAGATTGCCGTGAGCATCCAATAGAAAGATGGAAACTACACTAGGGAAAAGAGAGAGAAAGGATGAAATGAAGAAAGAATCCTGTAAAATAATGTACAGTCGTTTCAGTATAACTTTATGTATTATTATATTATTGTGTATTGCTTTGGCGTTTATAGGTTGGATTATTTATGCTCTGCAGCAAAAAGTTGTCTCTCCTTCTTCCTCTTCGTCTTCTTCTACTGTCTCTCCACATCTCTTTCATACCCTTCCACAACATGAACTCATTAGAAGAACTGAATATTATAATAATTCCTTTGTCCAATTATTACACCAACACCAGTTAGTGGTCAATACGACTGACTGTTGGGTGTGTGGACTTATGCCACATACCACAGAGAAAGGAATGCCATATTTAGCTCTTCCGTTTTCTTATGAGGGTTCTGCTTGGGCCTATTTTGTCATTTTCTCTAATGCCTACCAAAGCAAGTTTAAACGATCCATTAGTTCATATATTGGTGGTCCGGATTTTAGTCATAGCTCATTAATTAAGGGAATGGTAGCTATGGCTAAAATCATGGAAAATAGTAAAATTTCCATTGATGAAAGGAAAGCATATACAAACTGGAACGTCACCCATTACGTCACTAGCCTTAGTGATAAGGTCAAACAAAGAAAATCTCCACCAATTTGGACGATTCCTCATCAGGGAAAATTCTGTCTGCAAATTAACGATCGCTCTTCTGACACCATGCAAAGGAATAGCTGTTCCCACACATATGTCCACTCCTCTCAAAACTCACCTCCTCTAGTGCCGTCTCAAGGCACATATTTCATTTGGTATAATAGGGCTTATACATGGTTGCCAACGGGTTTCTCTGGTACTTGATATATAGCTTTCCTTCTTCCCCTACTTACACCGCTTCTGCAAATCATCATCGAAACCGATACGGCAGAGGGATTATTGATTCGAAGGACACAGCAGGACAAGAGGGAGGAGATTTCCTAAAAGGATTTCTTCCTTTTTGGGGTCCAATGGCTAACAGCAGAAACATAAGGCAACTGGTTTGTGTCGTAGAAACTACAATAGACATCACTGTAGGAGCCTTAATTAATATCACGGCAGAACTACAGGCGGACCGTCTTATGACCTTACAGAATCGAGTTGCCCTAGATTTTGTTCTTGCAGATCGTGGTGGAGTGTGCAAATTGATCGGGTCAAGTTGCTGTATTTTCATACCTAATGACGCTCCGACAGTATACCAAGCTATCTCCAAGTTGCACATAATCTCTGAGTCGATTCATCAGGACGAAGGAGATTGGTCTTTTACGGAGTGGTTTTGGGGACTACTGTTCAAATGGGGTTGGAAAGTATTGACATTCCTTGGAATAATTCTGACCATTATCTTTTCTTGTTGCCTTTGTATACACTGTGGTCCCGCCATCTGTGACCTATGTGCTACTATGTGCATCCCTAAACCCAAACCACAAGTAACAGAAAACATAAGAATGATGTTACAGCAACAGCTCGATGACCTCATGGCTATCAACATTGACTCAGATTAACATGAGTCTATCTTGCCTGAGTTCTGGCAAAAGGAGGGTCTGAGGAACTTCGATTTTCGATCGCGATCGAATCGACCCGCCATTTTGTGCTCCGCCACCATTTTGTGTTGTCATCACTCAGGCAGCACGGCGAACAAAGTCTATCCTGCTTTTTCTGCAGCTTCGTGTTAAAAAACAGCCTTTATGCCTCTATTTACAAAGCTGGTGTTAGGACTGGCCGAGCACACTAATTCCCGTCTGGTTTTCTAATCCCCGTCTCAACTATCTGTTGGTTCACACTATTCTTTTCTGACTTTATCTTATCGTCTGCCCTTCACTGTCCTCTGCTAGCATTCTCTTGTTTCACAACTGTCCTCCAACACACACAAACGTATCTCGCCACCTGCAAGTTGGTTGCGAATCCGTTAATAAATTAGTTTGAGGGAGGGGTGACAAACATAGTTGGAGGAGAGGTTCCTTCGAGTCATCTGACACTTTTGTTTTCCAATCTCTCCTATTGGTTCTGTCCTGTTTTCCAACTTTCCTTAGTGGCTCTTTCTTGTGTACTCTGGGTGTATATTTTGTTAATGTATATGTTTCTATATGGTATATAAGATTGTGCGCCACAGAGTGAAGTGGCAGTCTCCTGAGAACCTACCTTGTGTACTTCTGGGATAACTGTACTAGCTGCAGCTAATAAATCTGATCTTCTAACGCCGACAGAGTGTCCCGTGTCTCTGTGAAGCTAAGCAGGTGAATCCAGGAGATATAAGGCGTACCCTGCGCCGCCAGGCCCAAAAGGTTCTGGTTCTTCAGTCCTTGCTCAAATGAGTGTAATTTCTTAACATTTATCTGTTTCCATGTACTGAATTTGTTGATTTTGCTCGAAACATAGTGTCATACATTTAGTAGTTGAATGTCATTCATAGGTGTCCTGAAACCTTGAAAATGTCACACATAAGCACTCTTAAAACGTGGCACCTATGCAGTCTGTGTTTCATGTCAGATAGTGCCCTTCCATTTCTGGTGCTTTGCAATAGTTTTAAGATCTTTGTAGAGTTTTTCGTTGCTGAAATGGCTGTAATTTCTGATATATATGTTTCCCTCATCATTGCTTGAGTTTTACTGGCGAGAAAGTGTCACTCATAGTTGTTGAATGTCACTCATAAATAATTAAATTGAAAATATGAAAATGTCACACATAAACAATCTGAAACCTTGGCAGCTATGAAGTCCGTGCTGGAGGTAGGACTGGAGCGCCGACTGCTGCTCCCTGTAACAGTCCGGTGAGAGATGAGCCGGGGCTGTCCGATCTGCAGGTGGACGGCAGCCCTGAGCCCTGCCCGCTGCCTCGTGTTTAACTTTGGGCCAGCAGCAGGGCATCGCTGACTTTTGAACCCTTAAGTAATATACAAACACACCCTGAGCTCTGCACCACCACCAACCTGTTTATTGGAGGCTGTTTCGCAGCAACCCATAGCAACCCCCCGGTCAATGTGCGAGGCTCTCGGGGAGGCCGGGGGTGAGAAAGAGCGATACATCCCGAGACTCAGGGCCAGGGCAGAGCCAGGCCTTAGCGAGTCTGAACACCTACAGCCAGGCCACGGGCGTGCTCGAGTCCAGCGTGATTTCATCTCTTCTAGCCACCCTAGACCACACTCCATTGCAGCCATCCTAAACAGTCGCCTGTAAACACCATCATAGCGTCTCCTATTCTCAACCTTCCCCACCCAGGCACCCCCAACTCATTTCTAAATCGTAATCTTCTTGAATTCGAGCCGTGCCACTCTCCTTCAGTAATAGATTTCCTGACCTCTATTACAGATGACCTGATCTCTCACATGTTTTTATTCTTCTCTCAAACCATCACCAGCCACCTTTGCCTGCCTCCACACACCCACTCATGACAACCCCCCCTTACCTTCACATGGCCCTTCACACTCTTCCCACCTTGTGCATGGGTGACCAGTGACGTTTGTGGCACCCAAACACATCCTTTTTCCCCTTCCTATAGCGCACTGCGTCATTCATAAAGCACGCGATGGAACCTTCAAGCCCACCACCACCCAATGTCTAAATCATTGCTAGAGCTCCTATTGCTTCCGCCCAACACCCATCTTGGTAGCCTTTAGGCAAACAACCTTTAACAAACTAGCCCCCCTTCGAGGTTAGAAGAGAAGACAGTTTTGACTGTGTCCTCTGTTACTTCAGCAATACTGGAAGTTATACAGTTCTTTTACCAGGAGTGCAGGCCTTTGGAAGGCATGTGGATGAAACAGCATGAAACTGCCTGCGCTGTGGGCAAAAATAAGTAAATATTTTTTTTTTCTCTTAAAAGTAATGGGGGGTAATTTAGGGAAAAAATTGGCAAAGCAGGTTTTGTGTTTGGGTAAAATTATTCCTTCCTAAAATGGAATGCCTTGAATCTGTGGACTTTCTTGCAGCTTCAGCACATGGGTGGGGACTAACCTAGTTAGTCAGTATGCAAGTGACATCATGGTGTGTGCCATCACAGTCAGTGATGTCACAATGCATGACATCACACGTGGCATCACAGTAAGTGACAGCAGAAGAAGTAACATCAGGAGGGGGCATGGCTAGCCGCCAAGCAAGGTGCCGCAGCCTGAGAGAGCTCCGTGGCCAAAGGAGCCCTCTCCATAAATCCGCACGTACATCCTAAAGCTGAACGGCATAACTACAGCAAACAGGACATCGGAGCATCGGCGGAACAGATAGGAGCGCTCTGGAGCTCTGTGAGACCAACGGCGGCTGAGTAAAGTGAGGTGACGGACTGCGGCCTGCGGACCGCGTTGCAGCCGGGACCTCGAGTGCGCCTTCTGCCAGCTGCCGCACGGAGATCAGCTGCGCCGGACACAACTAAACATCAACGATGGCGGCGACTCCCACAGTGGGGTCGCGAAGTCTGGAAGATTCTGATTGAGGCCGCAAGGAGGCCCAGCGCAGCAGTAAGAATTGAGTGAGTCACGAGACAACCTACCAACACTCTCTAGAAGCCCAACCAGCAAAGGGAAAATACCGGCGTGACCCCGCACATAAGGGCAAGCAACTCGAGGAGACAGCGGCCTCATTCAAGGCCCAGATAATAACAGACGGAACCTCTAGGGCATGAGAGACTATACATTCCGCACACCAGACCCCAGAAAACCACATTCGGCCGTGTAGTACAGCCTACTACAGCGCCGGGGCAGAGACAAAAGGGAGCGCTATGTACTGAAACTAGCCGAAAGGAGAACAGGGCACCTACTCTGGGGAATATCAATAAGGCAGCGCTATAGCGACACAAAAACGGCCAAACTAACGCACAAGCCATAGGACGCGGTTCGGCTGCAATGCAACAGAGTTGTTGCACATAGCCCCATACCGCAACCTGCTCATTACCAGGACCTCCCCCGTAGGCACACAGCAGTATAAGCCCAAGACACCCCAAATGGACTGATATTGGCAAACTGCAGGCCGCTCACACAGAGAACAAATTGTGTGCTACTGGAGCCGGTTGACCCACAGGCCTGCACACTATATGGTAGACCTAAGCTTGCGGGTACACTTATTGCCTCACAGCTAAACCGAAGACAGGACCACGCCACATCTCACGGCCACCTACGCCCTGCGACGCAGATAGAGAGGGTGGAAAACCCGAAAGGCCACACGTGGTAGTATACCGCGTGGCAGGCAGCGGTGACTACCTCCCTCCCCCTGTGTGCCTGGTGAAATCATTTGGTGCATAGAACGATATGGGGGGGCCGAGGCCAGAGTTGCGCACCGCCGAAAAATTGGACAAATATGCATATAGCAAGGATCAGGCTGAAAAGCCACAACTGAACACTACCCCAAAAGAGACTTCTCCATCGAAAGACCCAGAAGAAGTCACGCTGATAGACATTATGGCTGCCCTACAACAGGTACAATCCTCTATCGGCACGATCTCCACAGATATATCTCTGATACGGGCAGACTTTTCAAAATTATCTGACAGAGTAAAAGAGGTCGAATCTACCACAACGACACTATCACAGATACGGCCACACTGCAACGCCAGGTACACCACCCACAGGCGGATAATAAACTAATTCTGGTCAAACTGGAAGTCCAAAAAGGCCGCTCGAGACGCAACAATGTGTGAATTATTGAGGTGCCAGAAAACGCAGGGGGGCCTGCTTTAGACCTCTTTGTGGAGGATCTCGTCAAGAAACAGTTGCAGCCACGTGGGCTATCTAGCTTCTTCTCAGTGGAAAGAGCCCATCGTGTGCAGGGGGGAGGCCAAAGCCGGGTGCCCCTCCCAGGCCAATCTTGGCACGCATTTTCAATTATCGAGACTGTGACGCTATTCTACAGCGGCGAGGATTGCCCCCCCTATCCGTCTTGAAAACTGTATGATCACGCTCTATCCTGATTACACAGCAGCAGTATAAAGCAAAGATGCAGTTTTCTAGAGGTAAAAAAGGAATTGCGTGCCAAGGAACTTAAATATTCGATGCTCTTCCCGGCGAAGCTAAGAGTAGAAGCAGAGGGAAAAACCTGGTTCTTTGCTACACCTGAAGAAACCCGGGAATGGCTGGACGGCTGGCGCCCTGCAGCGAGAACCAGAAAACCAAGAACCCAGCAACAACACCGACTCCTCGAGTCACTACGGTCGGGACCAGCCAAATCCAGTGACAATGGGGTCTGAATGAACACGAACATTTGGACTAAATGCCTACTCGGGCTAGACACGATGTCAGAATTAGCTAGAATGAACAGTCACTGGAGGATCGACTCAACCTACAGGCAAATTATCCTCAAAAATGCACTAAGGTATTGTATGAGCACCTCACTTACCGGGACTGCGATAGCAAGTAGGCCACATGTATAGTCCTGAATTATTTATCTTCAGAACAGAGGAAAGCCGTCGCGATTAATCAGACTAAGAGAGGGTCTCTGAGGGTCGCTGACAGATTCTCCACCCCACGCAAGTACAAGTTAGGGGGAATAAGCACTCTGGTCATTTGGGGTGGCGGGTAGTTCGGGGACCGTCGGACAGGGAGGCAGGGAGGGGGCAGGGAACCACGGGAGAGTTTATGGTTATATGTTTGTTTTTGTTGTTCTGATTAAAAGGCATACATTATGACAAAGTGAAGTGGATACAATGGAAACTGGTCCATCCTTACATTAATAATGACGCACATGGCGCAAACTAGTCCACCAACAGACACTGCAGATAATCCATCCCTGAACCCTGAGGGGCTACCCCCTCCTTTTAGGGTCCTGTCATGGAATGCGAATGGACTGGGGGATAAGATTAAGAGAGGGCTAACCCTCCAATACATAAAGCGCAAGGATCCGGCGATAGCGTTGATACAAGAGTCACATTTTACGAGATCGGCCACTAGGGCCCTTGATAGAATGGGATTCAAAATGGCAGTGCGCTCTGAATTTATCTCTGGTTCTTGGGGGGTAGGAATCCTGGTCAATAAACGTTTCCCACTGATTCTCACTGGATCTAGGACGGATGATCAAGGGCGGTTTGCAGCACTAGCCTGTAAATGGGAGGGCCGGTCATACAACCTAGTATCAGTCTACATCCCACCAACACTACATCAAACAATCTTCCCAGCATTGGGGAATTTCTTACTCTCTCTACCACAAGAAGAAATCATTATGGGTGGAGATTTCAATGCCACAATTGATGCGTCTATTGACAGAATACCCCCTAGAAACCCCAGTAATGTTAACCTTAAATTAAGAGACTTCCTTGACGCTATTGGTCTCATTGACGTCTGGAGAACTAAACATCCGCAGGACCGACAATATATCTACCACTCGGGGGCACATAATAGTCTTTCCAGAATAGACTATATATTCACGCTAGCTACAGGGTTGGAAGGGATACTAGAGATCCAACATTTACCCCGCGGCATCTCGGACCACTCGCCAATATATATCGCATACACCTCCCACACTACAACACGACAGCGACTGTTCCCGCTATACCCAGACTACCTCAAAAACTGAAAGATAGCAAAGGGGCTGCTCGCAGCCACAAAACACTATTTTGCAGAAAATGAACTTTCAGTATCCTCGCCTCTCACACTATGGGAAGCATATAAAACAGTACTACGAGCTCACGCAATCTCACTAGTCACTGGGCATAAGAAGACACGGAGACAACAGATTGAAACATTAGAACAGGTGACAGCTGAAGCGGAGGCAGATCATGCACTAGATATCAACGTAGATAAGACACACAAGTTAAACTTGGCTCAGCAAGAATACCAGGCATTTGCACGAGAGGAAGCAAAGGCCAAGCTCACGGCTACACAGCACACTATTTACGAACAAGGCGATAAGGCTGGCAGACTTCTCGCCTGGTGGGATAAAAAAGACCGAGCCAGCCGCTGAATAGCCCACCTCCGGTTCGAAAATGGGGATATGACCTCAGACCCTCAGCAAATTGTAGACGCGCTAGCCACACATTTCAAAACAGTATACACACCCACAGCTAACAACACAATACAAGACAATATGGCTTTCCTAAAAGATATACACATGCCCACACTAACACATGACGCTGCCCTGGCGCTCAATGCAGAGCTGGCTCCGGATGAGCTTGCCTTGGCAATTGGAGCACTGCATTTGGGAAAGGCCCTAGGTCCTAACGGTATTCTGGTGCAATTCTACAAAAAAACAGAGACCCACCTTACGCCACACCTCCTTAACATGTATAAGGCTAGTCTAGAGCGGAGAGAACTGCTCAGAGATCAGCGCCTGGTGACAATTGTTGCGATTCATAAGACAGGTAAGCCTCCACAGGATTGCATGTCCTATAGGTCTATATCCCCAAAAAATGCAGAAGCGAAAATATTGGCCAAAATACTGGCAACAAGACTGCAGCCATACCTCACGACGTTGATCCATCCAGATCAGTCAGGCTTTATGCCTAATCGTAACACGGCCCTGAATCTCCGGAGGCTCGACAGTGTCATGGCACGAAGGTCAACCATTGCAGTAGACGCAATTATTCTTTCTTTAGATGCACGCATGGCGTTCGACATGGTTGAATGGCCCTTCCTCTTTGCAGTTCTCCAACATATGGATTTCGGACCCAAATTTTGCCAATGGATACACCTACTATACAATAAACCTTTTGCACAAGTGGTAGCGAATGGCCGAATCTCGTCAGACTTCCGTCTTGGTAAAGTAACGAGACAAGGCTTCCCACTTTCCCCACTCCTATTTGCGATAGTGCTGGAACCATTGGCGGCATGGATATGCAAGGACCCAGTTATTAGAGGGCTAAAATGGACCATGGGCTGGGAAGACCACATATCGCTCAATGCGGACGATAAATTGCTTAATTTAGCGACCCCATCGCTATCCATTAACTGCCTGCTGGAAATATATGCGGCATATGGCAAGGCCTCAGGATATACGATCAACTTGTTGAAATCACTTCTTTATATTCTGCACGGCCCCCCACCCAGACTACAGCGCAATAGCGACATTCAGATTGCAGAACAGGGATTTAAATACCTTGGTATATACATCACCCCCCAGGCCGCACATTTCACAAACAAAAACCTTATGAAACCCTTGGCGAGATTCCGCTGCGATGTCAAACACTGGCTCTCATTACCACTCACTCTACTGGGGAGGGCAGCCCTCTTTAAAATGATGGCGCTGCCCAGATTCATATATGTCCTACAAAATACCCCCTTTCCGGTTTCTCCCGCCTATTCTACAATGATAAACACGGAGGTAACCAAATTGTTGTGGAACGGAAGATCAACTCGTATCGCTATGAAGAAACTAGTAAGAGGCTGGTATGACGGGGGCATCGCCATCCCGCATATACAAATGTACTATTGGTCCTCGCAGCTCATTGTAATAAACCAGTGGCTGCATGCACTACAGGATGACCCTGCATTCCGTATGGATAGACACCTCTTGGAAACAGCAGGGATTATTGGGGCATTATATAATAGAACTAGGAAAACGACCTACACGGGTCCCTCATCACACACGATATATGTCTGGCATGCAGTGTGGCGGGCGTTAGGCTGGGAAGGGGTGTTCACACAAGCAACGCCACTGTGGGACACCCAAGAGTTAGGGAAACTGAGAAACACAAAGGGATTCCAAAATGGGACCTGATAGGCATATCCAGGGTGGGGGACATGTGGAAAAAAGGCGAAGTTATCGCATTTGCACAACTGCAAGGCACATACGGATTGGCGCAGACAGAATTCTACAGATAGGCACAAGTTAGACATGCACTTATGGCAGTAATTCCGGCAACCACGCAACTCCCAGAGGCCTCACCACTGGAAGACAGACTCCTTACAGACCACCTAACTAAAAACGTCATCTCCCTGACGTACCGAAAAATAATTAATAATCAGCCAGACCCCATGACCACCCTTAAGGACAGATGGGAGGCAGACCTAGGGGACTTGGACGAGGAGGATTGGCAGGGAGCACTGGCCTCCCCGAGAGAATTAGCAATACCCTCCACGTTAAAACTAGTACAATTAAAATCATGCTGCTCAAGATTGGGTGATACTAGGAATGGCTCTGGCAAAGCGCAACATAGCGCAGCACTGGGGCTCAGGAATATCCCAGACTCATAGAAAGTGGTGTTGCGATATGGATGGCACGATGATAACAGAGAAATCAGTATATGACCACTGGGGTTGCTCCCAAAAATGGGCCCGGATATGGGGAAACTGGAATAAATTCTGCGGTAATATCTGTGACAGGGAATTTATTGCAACACACAGGGAATCTGTAAACACTGAAAGGTCATTGGAAATTATTGATTAATGTAAGAAGTATACCACTGCTAGACATGCCAAAGTTATCAAATGTATGCACCAATAATTACTCAACTTCTGTGTTGTTTGATTGTTCATGTATGTCAAATTACAATAAAAATGTTATTTAAAAAAAAAAAAGAAGTAACATCAGATATTATGATGTCACACATTTGTTTTTATTAGGTATATCATGAGTGCATTTAATCACATTATGGGATTTAACAAATTAGATTTTGCTTTGGGATTGTGCTAAAAAACCGGTCCAAGGATGTTTGTTTTCAGTCCAGGGAGGACCTGGCTTGGCAGTTCGGGCTGGACTGTTCCCATGAGGCACAGGGTCAACACTGATTTGCATATGGCTGGGTTCAAACTGGAACGGCATGGTGAGCAAAAAAACGATGGATTTAGGCCCAGATCTCTGTACTGGGGTGAATGTATGAGTTAGAAATGGGATTTCTGGTTGGCTAAGGCTGGCGCCAAAGCCAGGCAGAAACCACCAATCTAGTCAGGGCAAGGGAGTTACACGCAAAAGATAACCCCTGCTTACCAGATGCAACTGGTTTGGGGGAGCTTTGGAGCACTTTGTTGTGCTCAGCTCTTCTCTCCTTTGTCAGGTGGGGGCTAGGTGCTCAGACGCACCACAGGGGGGCAGAGCAGCGTTGTGGAGGGAAGGCACAGCCCTATTGAGATCCCAGGTGCAACTCCTCCCTCCCATCTACATGCAGATCTCTCCATTCACCACTGGGCAGACTTACCCTGGCTCCTGGAATTCCCCAGCCCTCTCAGCTCCTGTCAATCACAAGCCAGACATGCACTCCACATCAGGCAGGCAGACACACAGTACACGGAAATGCCAACTTCTAGAAGTGGCACTTCTCCACCAGTCACCATAAATCTGTGCACACCATTGCGCAGCATTTATTCTCACGAGTTTGCACATACCAAACTCGACCCTGCATTCCTCTCACACCAGGAATTACCATGGACACACATATCCCCCATGCATTCCTATGGGAGGGCAGGCCAATCTCACCATATGCACTCAGAGAGCACACGCACTTTACACTGGACCACCAATACCAGGTCACAGGAAAGGCAAAACGTTTACGGGTGAACCTGCCAAAAGGGCCAAGTCGAACACAACCCCCTTCCAGCCAAAACGCAGGGCAGACCAATCACCACCATGATGGTCTTCCCTGCTTGGGGCGATAGAACACGGACGCGGGCCAGCACTGCAGGGACACCCTCCGGTTCTACGCCACTCTGAATGAACGTGGTTTTCTCTGAAAAGAACTCTCAGGCCCAATTAGGCTACTCCACTGGTACTTCCTAGTTGTCCATGGCCAGGACCAGGCCCTAGGTGACCCAGATACCACTGGTCCTTGCCAAACCACAGAGTGGGGGGCAGTAACCCCTGGCATCCAATAGCCATTCTCCACTCTCCCTCTCAGTGATCCTTCAACCTAGGGTCCGCACCCTCAGGCTGACCAGAGGTCACGGGCAAGAATGCCCCACCCTACCTCTACCTCTGGGGTTCTGCACCCTCTAAGGGAAGGACCCCACAGAACACAACTCTCACACCAGTTCAGGACCTCTCTCCATCAACTGGTCTACCACCTGGGATCCACATTCACCGGATGCACCGGGGTCAGAGGCGAGGACTCCCTCCCTCTGCACCCCTTCCAGATCCCTATACCCCCTTTACGGGAGTGGTACCCCTAAGAAGGCAAACCGGCCAGGACACTGATTACAGTTGCCCTAAAGTCCAGATCCGGAAACACCGGCTACTGGCTCCCCAACCCAGGGACGTACCCTTTGGTCAGATGCCTGGCGAACCAGGACTTCACGGGGAGCACACATGCCCCCGAGGGTGACACATAACTAATGTGTCGTGTGACAGTCTGCTTGGTGCAGATCTCACAACCTCCTGTCCATCTGACAGTGCGTGCAGATCCTCCAGGACAGAAGTGGCGTCACCATGGCCAATCATTGGCGACTCAGCTCTCCCGGCTGGCCCCTGACCTACTGGTTCCCACTGGGGACTCCCTCCCCCTCTCACCCCTCAATCTGGACTTCTGCACCCGCCACTTAGGAGCAGCACTGACAGACACTAGGTCTGCTGGAGCTCTGATTACAGACACTTCACGTCCTCTAGACACTGGGAGATCCTACACAAGTTGAAAATTAAGTACACACACAGTTCCTTCCTCCTTTCTTGGGCAGTCAGGCAACCACTGCAGCCACTTTCCCCAGTTTCAGGGATAGTCTCTCCTCAGTTTCATCTGGTTCCTCTACTCAACAAAAGTTTCTTCTTGTTTCCTAAAGTGATCACTCCCAAATGCCTCTTCAGATCCTAGAACACGGGGAGATCCCCCTCAAATGGCTTATTAGTACAGCCTAGGCTCCCAACCTGGTGTTCCCTTAAGAAACCATCCAGGTCCTGAGACGGGTTGAGGCTCGGAATACGGCCCAGTCTTACACCTTCCTCGCAGGACAAGATGTGAGGCCTTGCAACCCTCTCACTATACCGGGACCTAGCTGGGCTACTCTGAACCTCTTCCACCACTCTGGACTGGAAGACACCTCAGCCACTCCTTTTGGAATCACTCCCCAATGCAAGTTACTTATTTCAGAGAACTCACACCCAATTATTCAGCAAGCTCCTTATTTCAGAGAACTCACACCCAATTATTCAGCAAGCTCCTTATTTCAGAGAACTCACACCCAATCGTCTAGTGCAACACATCATCACTCATCCACACTCCCCCCACAAGACTGGTGAGACAGTATCTACTGCCCCTGAATCTCAACTTGCACCCCCTTTACAGGAACCAGGTACCACCCTGTGGGACGGGACTTCATGCACTGGACTACATATTGCTGCCACCACTGGATCCCGCCCTTACTGGTGAATCCAGAAAACTCACACTGCACTTAGGGGATGATCTACCCTCCCAAGCTAGTGACTCCATACCAATTAAGTCCCCTCTGTAGGCCAACCCAAGAACCAGTGCAAAGGCACAAGGGCAGTCTCTCCTCCAGATTCTCTGGTTTCTGTCCTTGGCAGGACACCCAACTCAACGTGCACAAGAAACACATTTCCAAAGAAATGACACTTAAAACAAACTTAGAACAATAATCCCTTTCCATGTGACTATCTAAAATGCAGCGTTTTGTAATGCAGCCAGTTGTTGCAGTGGTATTGCGCAAACACAAGTCCTAATCCCACCGCTGATCACCAATGTTAGAAATGGGATTTCTGGTTGGCTAAGGCTTGCGCCAAAGCCAGGCAGAAACCACCACTCTAGTCAGGGCAAGGGAGTTACACGCCAAAGATAACCCCTGCTCACCCCCTTGGTAGCTTGGCACGAGCAGTTAGGCTTATCCCGGAGGCCATGTGTAAAGCATTTGCGCACGCACACAGCAACAACATCCCAGGCACACCACAAAAGGAACTCCACACAAGGTTATATATAAAAATAGCCTTTGTATTATCATAACACATTAGAATAGTAAGCACATATTATACATGGTGCCACCTGGCACTAGATTATATTTACAAGGGATTATTTACACCTGACAGGGCCACTTGTACCACTGTCAGAACCATCACAAAGTGAACTTAGTAAATTTGGAACTTATCATAAACATAGAACACAACCAGTAACTACTGGTAACCACTGTACTCAGCATCAGCCTGTAACATAAACCACATTATGCACAGTATCACATTAGGCGCGAATACATTCTGCGCTATCCTCACAAGCATAAACACATTATGCAATTCTCTCATAAGTCTAAACGCATTAGACCCTAAACTCATAAGTATAACTACATTAGGGGCATAAAGCACAGGGTGGAACATAATCTCACTAGCATAAACCATGATATGCAAAACAACCTCATAATAATAAAAAACACATTTAGAGGTAACCAAAACAGGGTGCGTAAATCATACTACATGAATCACATTTCCTAGCACCACATAAATCACATTAGGGCCTGGTGCCCTATAAACCCAACAGTCCCCCTGGACAACTGGCCATCTCAAAAAGGGGGCTCAGATGCCCTGTGTCCCATAAGTCAGGGCGTGCTGCCTATGCAGCGAAAGTCAAGAGTGCGCAATCTGCGCAGGCCTAAACGTAGCAGCTGGCACTAAGTGCTGCGCAGCTGTGAATGGTTGGGGGCGAAGGAGTGCATCTCACTCCCAACTTAAACATGTCCCCTAAAGCAAAGAAAGACCTAAACAGTGCAGCTGCCCACTACTTGATGGGCAGCTGGGAATATTCAATGAGGCATGGGCTTTCAATGGCCCTAAAAACAAATGTGCCCCTTTCGTTGGAGCCACACGGGGCTCTGAAAACAAATAGCCAAACGTTGGAGCCACACAGGGCTCGGTAAATAGTTAATGCCCCCATAGCGTTGCAGCTGACCCCTGCAAAGTGGGGCAGCTGGAGAACAAGGGCCAGTATGGGGCAGCACGGGCCCTCGGGACCCCCACTGGTGCCCTTGAAACCAATATGGCCACATTGGAGTGGCCCGCTGCCAAAACGGGGCTGCTCAGGATCTGTGCCCCCAACAGGCACCACACGAAGAGCCAACACTTACCGGCTCTCTGGCTCTCCTCTGCTCCCGGGTGCTCTGCTCCTATTCACCTGGGCCCCCTCCTGGGACCCGGGACTCTTCAGGGGTTGTCGCAGGGCATCCACGGGGCTCTCTCCTCACTAGGAGAGCCCCGTACACCGGCAGAATGACTTGCGGCACAGGGTTTCCCTTCGCTCCTGGGAGCCCCGCGCTGCTGTTGGCGGCCTCAGCCGCCTTCACTCTTCACCCGGGCCCCCTCCTGGGGCCCGGGACTTGTTTGTGGAGCCTGCAAGGCTTCGGGTGCCTTCCACTCTTCTCCTGTCTCCGGGGCTCCCAGCCGCTCACGGGAGCCCCGCACCATTCCACACTCCGGCACCTCTTCCGGCCGGATCACAGGCCCTGCCCACGTCCCGGGCGAGGGGTGCCTGACTTCCGGTTTTGCGGCACGGGCTGCGGTGGTGATTTCGGAGCAACTGGACGTCGGGTGGGCACCCGTAAATGAAAAATAAAGATAACGCGGCCATTTGGGGTGGGCACCCACGATTAAATAAAAATAAGCGGGGTGGGCACCCGCATTAAAGTACAAGTACCATAAAGCAGAGTAGGCTCCCTCAATTTGAAATAAAGGCAAGCGGGGTGGGCACCCGCTCTGAAGTCAGCACAAGCGGGGGAATCCCTATGTCGGGATTCCCTCGCAGACGATCGCAGCCCAGCGCTGCCGGGGGAGAACAGGAGCGCTCCTCCTTAGGAAAAATAAAGCGCTCTGTAGCAAAATGAGATAAAGCACTCAGCAGGCGCTAGGATCAGGACAAGATCCTCTACGGTCCTGGAGGATCAGAGCAAAAGGTCCCAAAAAGTCTTTAGAAAGGAAGGGGGCAATGCAGGGCCCAGGGAGGCAAGTCCTCATGGCAGCCCCTCCCCCCGGGCCTCAGCAGCAGCATGTCCGACAGGAAAAGGAACACTGAACTGAACAACATCATGGGGTCACAGCCCCTTCTTTTGTACACACATTTCCCTTTGTGACACAGCACAGGGCTGGGGGAAAAACCAGATGCAAATAGTTTGGGGGAGCTTTGGAGCACTTTATTGTGCTCTGCGCCTCTCTCCTTTGTCAGATGGGGGCTAGGAGGGAAGGCACAGCCCTATTCAGTTCCCAGGTGCAACTCCTCCCTCCCATCTACATGCAGATCTCTCCATTCACCACCGGGCAGACTCACCCTGGCTCCTGGAATTCCCCAGCCCTCTCAGCTCCTGTCAATCACAAGCCAGACATGCACTCCACATCAGGCAGGCAGACACACAGTACACGGAAATGTCAACTTTTAGAAGTGGCACTTCTCCACCAGTCACCATAAATCTGTGCACACCATTGTTCAGCATTTATTCTCACGAATTCGCACATACCAAACTCGACCCTGCACTCCTCTCACACGAGGAATTACCATGGACACGCATATCTCCCATGCATTCCTATGGGAGGGCAGGCCAATCTCACCACATGCACTCAGAGAGCGCACACACTTTACACTGGACCACCAATACCAGGTCAAAGGAAAGGAGGAAAGGCAAAAAGTTTAGGGGTGAACCTGCCAAAAGGGCAAAGTCCAACAGTATGACATTGTTCTGCATTATGTCCATCCACTGTTGTTTTTGCATTTGTCACCTTTGGGAAGGGTATGCCCAAATGTGGGTCCCGTGCTCTGCATTCCACTGGAATCAAGCTATCCTGGCTGAAGAGGGGTGAAACCCCGAAACCGGTCCTAGGATGTTTGTTTCCAGTCCAGGGAAGTCCTGCCTTGGCAGTTCGGGCTGGACTGTTCCCATGAGGCACAGGGTCAAGACTGACTTGTATATGGCTGGGTTCAAACTGGAACGGCATAGTGAGCAAAAAAATGATGGATTTAGGCCCAGAACTCTGTACTGGGGTTAATGTATGACATTGTTCTGCATTCTGTCCATCAACTGCTGTTTTTGAAAAAAAAAGTGGCGCAATCCTGATGCAAAATCTGCGTCTGAACTAATTTTACAAATTTTTAAAACCCAGCCACAAAGAAATTGGCCACAAGGAGAAGCATGTTAGTAGATTTTTTATAATTAATTGGTTACAAAGTCTGCGTTTTCTAATATTTTTATAGGGTTAAGACATCTGCTGCAGAGGTGCCCAGTAAATATCAGGGAATAATAATTGGTGAGATAACCCTGGAGGTTAAAATATTTCTTGGAGAGATTTCTGTTTGTGTAGTCCCAGATCTGACTCAAAGTAGTATAGAAGGTTAATGTGCCTGAAAAGCACATCATGTAATATGCATGTAGCTAGGTAAGTGGGTTACTGCTTTGAACACAGAACCTTTTGTTACTTGCAGTTCTTAAATACTAAGCCTTTTAATATAGCACAGTGAACTATGTAGGATATGTGACTGCTACACCTTTTAACCCTCACTGACTCATGCTACACATCTTGTACACTGATTTACACACTTGAGTGATTTATTGTCAGTCTGTATGTTATTTAAATCTCTCTGACACCCTGCATTGGGATGCGAGGTTAGTGATGGGTACGCTGCACCTCCTCTCTGACCATTGCTTTCACCTGCAGTGGAGTAGAGAGTGGCATCATAACTTAAACACTGCCAATCCACCCCCGCTGCTCGCCATCCTTTTTCCCCTGCACCCTCCCGCACCCCCCCCCCCGCTACCCACCACGGGTGGCAATCTGGGGGATAGTCCCGGGCGCCAGAAGCTCTAGCTACGCCACTGGCCTCAGTTAGTCGAATAGATCTCAATGGCAACAAGAGACCTTGATTACAGTGTAAACAGTAGAAATGCTATAATCAATTACCAAACAAAAGTACCTAGGTGGGGAGGGAAGGACAAAGGGCTAGGAGGGAGGGGATAAGGTAAAGTATAGACACTGATGCTGCCACAATAAAGAAAAATAAAGTTGCTACTATGCAAGAAATATCACTTCATCAAAGGCCTCTCCCTATGCATGTATGTATATGGTATTTTTATAGCACAAACCTAGCCAAAAAGCAGTGGAGTGTTGTATATGGTCAAAGAAAATCAAAGTCAACAAGTAAGAGTTGAGGAAGTTGGGTTGTGAGTCATTGACACATTGCGATGTACTGTTCTTTAAAGAGGTGAGTCTTTAACTCTTTTTTAAATTGGAGAGGCATTGGGACGGCCCAGATGTTTTTCCATTTCATAGATGGAAAAGGTCCGCTGTCTTGTTTTTTACCCTTCTTAGTCTGCATTGTGATGGTGTCCTGGGTGTGAGTGAGCAGTGATCCAGCAGGGCTGGTGAGCTTGTCTTTAAGATAAGTGAGAGTACTAGTCATGTTAGATTTGCAAATGATGCAGCTGGATTAAAAGATGGTGTAGGGCGGAAGGGGAACCAACAGAGTTCCACAAGGATGAAGGTGATGTGATCATATTTCTCAAGGCCCTCAGTAAGACACGCTTGAGCATGTAGGATGCTCTTAAGGGATGCCACTGTGGAATCATGGAGGCCATGAAGCATCGAGTTTTGACAGTACAAGGGCTTGGACAGAAGTCTTGAAGTCTCTTCCAAGAAAAAATGGTTTGACTTCCTTCAGAAGAGAGTGGTGAGACCACACCATCTTCATTTGTTTGGTAATGTATTCTTTGAGGGTTAGGTTGGCATCCTGGGTAAATCCTATCAACTTGAAAATCAGTGAAAGTTGCGGTTTGATGCCATCAAGGTTCATTATGTTGAGCAAGGTTTGTGTTGCATCTTTTTTATTGACCCTGTCAAATAACAGAAATTCTGTCTTGGTTGGGTTCTGGATTATGTGTAAGCTGTGTTTGAGACACTGGTTGTCTGAAGCAGAGTTTCAAGCAAAGTTGTGTATCTGCAGCATATTGGCGAATCTTAATTCTGCTATATGCGAGTAAAGCACCAACCGGCTCTGTGTATCAGTTGAAGATGGCTGGAGACAGCATGGAGCTAAGGGGACTCCACAGGAACAGCAATCTTTTGTACTATAAATCAAAGAGAGAGAGGGTTTACGGAGATGATAAAGGTCCAGCACCTGTGCTCCTAATCAGAATCAATAGACAAAAAGAGGTGCTGTTCATATGGGAATGTCAAGAGGTAAGAGGTTGGAACAAGCAAAACTGAGAGGAAATCCCCATAAATGAGAATAAGTGTCCTAACACACCTAAATGGGTGTCATGCTTCATCATAGGGCTAGCTCATTGTTGGTCTGGCGCTGAAATGCCTTAAAGACCCCACGAAAGGGCTCTTTCTTGGAGATCTTTTAATTTGTTGCTGTTATGATGGATTAGTGTATGAGGGTGTGTTCTGTGTAGGGTGGTGTGAGTGCAAAAGATGTTGAATGCATTAAAACTTTCTTTCTTTTTAGTATGGTGGCCTCCTTGGTAGAGGTAAAAACAAAAGAACAGATTGCTACCGTAGGGGCTTAATGTACCTAGATAGATTTTAAATGTGGTTTATGTAGGGTCAACATGTTTCGTCCCACGTGGTCCAGTTGGATACTTGGCGCCTTGTCACGACCAGAAAAATGTGTGCCCTACACCTAGATGGGATATGTAATAATAGGTGTTCCCCAGCAGATAACAATACCTCCCTGTTGGATATATCTATTGGGTCCCTAGGTCATAAGCAGAGTAATGCACACAGTTGCAATGAAAGTGGTCTTGCCAAAGAGCACCAGCCATCTACTCCAACTCTGCACACTTGGAAAACAATATATCTTTTGTGACCTCAATGTGTCCAGGTGAACAAACTGGTGTTGGTTGGTAGGAGGAGTACCAATGACGGACATTGCCGGTTCATAGCATTTGATACTCCAGGGTCTCTATGACGATAGAATGTTAAACTGTGTTGAAGGCAGTTGAGAGATTCAGCAATATCAAAAGTCAGGAGTAATCCTCATCTGTGATAAAAATGGTATTGTCTACAATGTGTAAGGTAGCGCTTTTCATTCTACAGCATGATCCAAAGCCAGACTGGCACTCGTGAAGGAGATGGATAGCAATGATGTTGTCTTGGAGTTGAACATAGGCTCCTTTCAATGATCTTGCCAATGAATTGGCCGCGAGTGATAATCCTGTAGTTAACAAGGTCATCAGGGTCTGTTGTAGGTTTCTTTAGGAGTCGGAGGACCCAGCCTTTCTAAATAGTTTCTGCTAAGATGCCTTTAGTGAGGGAGACACTGAGAATGGCAAGTAGAAGGAGTAAGAAAGCATCTCCAGAGACAGCTTTGAGGAAGGTTGATGGTCAGCTTCAAATGAAGTGGCTTTGAGAGAGTCACGTACGTCTGAGAGATCAGGAGAGATTTAGCTCTAGGAAGGGGTGGGTGTAAGGATTCAAAGATGCTTGGTGTTGTTGGATCATCTGTATTTGTTTATGGAAGAAGATGGTGATAGGGTTATATTTTCCTGAGACTGTACAACATGAGGAACAAGGAGCTTACCTTAGGTCAAGCACATGTGCTCCTTATATCAGTAATCTATGGGTAAACAGGGGTAAGCAGTTCCTCAAGACTAGGAGACGTGAGAGGGACGAGTGTTCCAGGTGGGGAAGAGGTAGGTCAAACAGGGGGTTGCTGCAGTGCCCAATTGTCTTCACTCTGGTCTTATTTTGATGGCTCCATTCATCTTCCCAGATGTGCTCCCATCCCTACTCACCATTGTGAATGCCTGCCTCACTGATTGTAACTTTCTAGAAGTGCTCAAGATAGACAAGATCCTCCCACTTCTGAAGAAAATGACACTAGACAAGGATGATATCCTCAGCTATAGACCCATCACTCACTTATCCTTCAATAGCAAGATCACTGAAAATGCAGTTTACGCACAACTACATGACAACATCAATGTCAACCATCTACAGTGTGAATACATACCAATCTATCTTCAGATCATGCTACAGCACAGAGACCGCTATATTACAGATAGTAGATGATGCCCTTCTTAGAAGTCACAGGTGACTCCCTGCATCCTGATATTGCAGGACATCTGAACCACTTTTCACAATGTAGATCATCCATACCCAGAGGCCTTGAATCAGCAACATCTTTCACTGGTACTACCCTCACCCATCCACCAACACCACTTCATTCTCATGATCTTTTCCAAGTTCTGCAGAGTCCTCAGAGATTGGTTTTGTCATCTGATATCTTCATTGTCGGCATTAAGCCTCTTGGTGCTGTACTGTCTGATATTAGCATCAAATTCACCAACACTCACACGACACACAACTCTACTCTGCTCCAGACATCCAATGCCTAAAATACTGCCTGCATATCATCCAGGCCTGCATGTCTTCCACCTAACTGAATCTCAACTGGAGCATGACAGAATTTTTACTATTTTCTAAGAACAACAAGCAACAATTGCTCAATGCCATGAACCTTCATTGATTCGAACCCCAGCTTACACCCAAGCGTTCAAAATACAAAAGCCTTCATTGACACTTTTAGATCTGATTCAACTTTGGTCAAAAGAGGCCAGCGTCCCCTCCTTTTGAAAATGTCCTCACATATGCATCTCAGCAGTCTATTACAAGGTGGGACAGAGGCAGGGACACCAGCAGTCAGACTGAAGGAGTCCTGCTTTTACTACATTAGAGGTCAACTTAACACCTGCAAAGTTAAAATCGGCTGAAGGTACTTCTTGTGCACATCTAAAATGGCAAAGAGGAAGAAATGCAAGGAAGGTACTTGGAGATCCTACCATCACAGAGTCCCCATCCCTTCTTTCATACATAACTATCGTAGCCCTCAGGATTACTATCCTTGATGTGGGCAACAGAGCCTGGTATGCTTGGTGCTTTCTGAATGTGAAGCTCACTGCTGACCATTTCCTCCTGGCTAGGAACATGCTCCAATGTCCTGCTGAAAAACATCTGCTGGCCTGTTCTGCCACATTGAATGTTACTGCATGGAACCCCAGGCATTTCAGAAATGCACAGAAAGCAACTAAAGGACATGTTGCTCTTGTTACCTCTGGTAACAAGAACTCTTTCAGGTAGATACTCTATCTAATCTTGGAATATCCAAGATGCCAGACGGGATCTTGAGATTTTTCATAGTAGCGCTCCTGGGTGCCACTAGGTAGCACCATGTGTCTCCACACTGACTCCATACTGCCCCGGAAGTGACAGAGCGGAGCTGCATATAAGTGAGATCCCTGCTCGCTCACATCAGTTTCTTATCTTTTCCATTTGTGATTGTGCACCCTCATATGTGGAGCCTGTACAATTGTTAATAACAGTGTGCTGCTCACTAACTTCGGACCTTTTTAGATGTTAAAAAGTAGAAAATCGAGGCAGGAGGGCAGTTAGGAATCTGGGGTATATATAATATCTATCTGATAAAGCATTACCAAAGGTAAGTGGATGGATACTTTTAACCTCACATTCCTCATCTTAAAATGGATACCAAAGCAGTACCTCCCAAAGGTGGAAGGTCTATGGAGTGGACTCAGACCAAAAGAACCGAGCAAGCAAAGTACCCTT
Organism: Triturus cristatus; assembly: GCF_964204655.1. Classification (NCBI taxonomy): domain Eukaryota; kingdom Metazoa; phylum Chordata; class Amphibia; order Caudata; family Salamandridae; genus Triturus; species Triturus cristatus. The sequence goes on along the minus strand of NC_140582.1, from coordinate 873,893,909 downwards.
CCTGCCAGACCTGGCTGTCAAGGCAGTAGTGCATCAGGAACGTAAGCAACGACACCCATGTCTCAGCCTGGAAGATGTCAAGGACAGAGACTTTCCGTGCCAATGCAGTGGCCTTGGCCCTGGTGGAATGGGCTAGTGGACCTTCCAGGGGCTGCCTCTTGGCCATTGAATAGCAGATCTTAATACAGAGAGCTACCTACCACAAAAAGGTACTCTTCTGCACAGCCTTCATTTTCTTTCTTCCAGAGAACCCCACAAAATGTTTACTGTCCACTCAGTATCATTTATATGTAAGCTTAAATCCCTTTTGGGATATACTGACAATGCTTCTCTTCTTCTGAGAAGTGAGGGGAGCAAAAAAATGCTGGTAGAGTGATGAATTGCCCAATGTGGAAAGTTATCACAAACATTTGGTAAGGAGGCTGGCAGAATCCTCAACACCAATTAGTACAGGACAATGGTGGTGTACAGAGCTTTCTCTGAAAGTGCCTGCAGTTCACTCATGTGCAAACACTGTTCAAGGTGAGGAGACGCAGCAAGCAGGTATGGATAGGCTCAAAAGGTATACACATAAGGAATTTGAAGACCAAACTAATGTCCCACTGTGGCAGCAGAAACAGTTTGAGAGGGAGCATGTCTATCAATCCTTTAAATAAAGCACATCACAATGTGTAGATTTAAACAAGGACGGTTGGTCCAGCGAACATAAGAAGATCGAAATGGCCAACAAATAACCTTTCACAGTGCTCACTGCAAGACGTTGCTGGGCTAAAGACAAAAACTATCAAAAGGGCATCCAATAGCTTTGCCTGTACGCCCCACTGCCCCCTATACAGCAATGGCATGTCTGTCACCTCTATCAACTCTGGGTGGGTAAGGGGAAGTGGCCTGCTGTAGGAAAATGTATGATCAGTCAGCCAGCATCGCATATTTTGAACAGTAGTCTCAGATACTTGGATGGTGTTGGAAAGGTGGCCTTGATACTGGGCTCACTGGTGTGGTGATGAAAAGGATGCAAAATCCCAGGAGACCAAGAAGTCTCAGAGCCCCCCTCACCTCAATCCAAGATTGAACTCGAAACATTCGGATCAAAGTCTGAATGTCTAGAGCTTGTTGCTGTGGGGAAAGGCTGAGAAACAAAAGGGTGTGTAGTTTCTATAGGTGATAGGTCGATGGAGTCCTAAATGGATCACGCCCAGGGGATCTGATCCTTCAGGAGCAAGAGGCTTCACACACCCCGAGGGGTGTCATGCTTCATCATTGGGCAGCTCCTCGATGGCCCAGCACTGCAATGCCCAATGGGCCCCACAGGGGGACTCTTTGCCAGATGTCTTTTAAGCTGCTGTCTATGAAGTGTGGGTGTAGTAGTGAGGGTGTAGTGTGTGAGTAGAGTGGTGAGAGGTGTTAGAAATACCTCTGGGGATTTTTAGAGAAAATGTATAAAATGTTTGGAACCATAGGTTATATTAAAAACAAGTGTGAGCTAAAGTGGTTATAACGGACCAGGTTAGCTCTAGGTATTCGTGCTAGTCAACATGTTTCTTGCCGCAAAATCTAAAAAGATCAAGGCAATTCTTCAGGACCATGAAAAAAACATTAAAACTACTATTAAACGGACAGTTGTGTGCACAAGTCTTACTTAGTGCCTAGCTGTTCCCTTGAACTAGGACTCAAAGCTTGGATTGTTGGGAATAGCAGCTGAGCACCCTGTGCTTTGAAGAGATACAGGAGTTTTACAAATTCCTTGCGCCGACGTGAAGCTGTTGCTGACATGCCCAAGAAAATATGTCAGCTAGGAACTTCGCTGGTTGAAAATTGTCTTTTTTGAATGGCCCTCGTAAGTATCTGTTCTTTAACTCAGAAATCTGCAAAGTTTACTATAAATGTTTGAGGCAGCTTTGAATTAGAAAGCGACTGTGCAGGTACCCTGTGTGCTCTTGTGATTCTAAGGTCACCTGTAAATTCTGGCAAAAAGTTATCCTTAATGAATGTCTCGACCCATTTGTGGACTTGAGAGCCTTCGCACCCTTCGGGAACTCCCACCAAGCGGAGGATGGAATGTTGTGAATGATTTTCCAGTTCCTTTATTTTCAAGAGCAAATTTCTGTTTTTTATCGAGTGAAACCAGATGCTGGATCGGACTCATATGGTCTTCAATCTGAGAGACCCGGGATTTGGCCACTTGGATTCTAGCTGGATAGCTACTGACTGCCTGATTAATTTTTGATAAGCGCTGATGTAGAGACTCAATCTCAGTTGCCTGTGTTGCTTTGAGCTCACGTATCACATTGAGAATGACATTTCACATTGTTTTGATATTGTATTGGGCTGTATGCTCTAATTCTTGGAGTGTTTCTTGATTAATTTCTGGCGCCTTATTTTCTGAGGAGACGTATGGTGCTCATCTTGCTTGGTGTTGCTGATCCCTCTCTGGGGATTTTCCTGAAACGGAGGTCATGGAAGTCGTAGGCCGTGGCATGGTGCGGAGTGTTTCTTGAATAATTTCTGGCGCCTTATTTTCTGAGGAGACGTCTGGTGCTCGTCTTGCTTGGTGTTGCTGATCTCTCTCTGGGGATTTACCTGAAATGGAGGTCGAGGTCGTGGAAGTCGTAGGCCGTGGCCTGGTAGGAATGGAACTCTGAGGGTAAAGAAAACTAAGAGGAGTCCCTTTTTCATTTTCGAGACTACTTTGTGATATAGCAAAAAAAGGGTCAGTTTGAAACAATTCTGATTGCACATTAAGTGAGGGTCCTCTTTCGTGTATTTGCACTGCTGTCGCTGGCATTGTGATTATTTTGGGCTTCAGAAAGAGAGAATATTCCTTAGACTTTCCTTGATTAGGACTTTCATATATATTTTCTGCTATTCGCCTGTCTTTATTAGAGATGACCCCTTTACCAGCTAGACTGTTTTGGACCGAAGGTTGGCCCTGGGTCACTTCTTCTTCTGCCAGCCTTTCCTGTTGAGAAGTATCTTTTTTTGGGGGGGTGGGGGGGGGGTGGAGTTTTATATAGCATGAACTAGACCCAATAAATCGGGTATCAGAGCGCTTTACATAGTACCACATTCAATGATTTCCCCAGAATCACAGGATGTTGAGCGTCGTAGGCGAGATTCGAACCTGGTTCCGCAGCTTCGACATCGAAAGCTCTAGCCGTAAGGCTACATCCTCACCTCTCTGAAATATGAGCATCCTCTTTCGCCCCTACTCCATGCTCCACCAAATCTTCTTCTGAACTCAGGGGGCTAGTTATTGGGACTGACCCTTGACGGGATTTTTGAGAGCGCTCGACTTTCGCTGCCGCAGAAACAACCTTCATCTGAGCTATACGAGTTTTGGATTTAGGACCCGCATTGAAGTCAACATGGGCCAACACATTAGCGATCTTTAAATGCTTTGCCATCATGGCAAGGGGCTGTGTAAATAGTCGTATCAGTGAAGACTCGAGCTGTAGAATACTCATAGAAAGACTTGATATCCCAAATGCATCACTTCAAGAAGGATTGTGTATATGAAATGCGCTCTTTTATTAGGCCTTCAGGATGCTTGCCAATGCCACCATGCAAAAAGGCCAGAGTTCAATAAACAATTTAAAAAAAAAGAAAGAACACAAAAAAATGCCAAGAATCGATCGATCAAATTGTCCCAATTTTAGCTTCTGACCCCCATTAAGCGCCGGAACGCCTGTACCTGAGGATCGTTGTTGCTTTCTGACTTGGCAACATCAGCTGCTGATTAGCGTTCTCTGCAATTCTCCTCCTTATTAAGTGGTGCGAGGCCTATCCACCGGCATCCATAATCTTCAAGAGCTAGCAGCCCCAGGATAGGATTCTCCGGAGAGCTTCTCACTTTTTTCTTGCGACCATGGCTCCTTCGGCGTCTTGCTCCCGGGCAGCAGCGCAGATATGGAAGTGGAAGTGGAAGCAGGACAGCAGCATTGCATAGAGCGACGGGAGGCGGAGAAGTCCACTAGCAGCGGTGCATGCTGGGTTCACCATCGCTCGGGAATGTGCTCTCCCTGGACAGCAAACTCACCATAAAATGACAGATCAATGCAATCCCCTCTGCCTGCTTCCATGCTCTCCACATACTGCAGAGAATCTTCAAATGGCTCCACAACAGCGGGAGAAAACCAGTGACGCCAGCCTTAATTACCATCCAGCTGAACTAGGATAATGCACTGTACGCTGGAACCACCACCAAACTGATGAGAAGGCTCCAGGCAATACAGTGGCCTGACTGATCCACAACCTGTCAAAGTGGACCCATATTACACACCACACCTGAGTAAACTCCACTGGCTCCCCATCCAGAAAAGATGGCAATTCAAGACAAAGATACATGCCTTCAAAGCCCTCCACAACCAAGGACCAGAATATATGAACCACAGCCTGCATACAGGAAACTTTGCTCTGCCTCACTTGCTCTCATACAAGCACCAAGCATCCGCTGTAGCCACAGCAGAGGCTGCTCCCACCTAGTCACCAAGTCCTGGAATGCCCTCCCTCTCTACCTCTGGACATCACCCTTGCTTATGAATTTCAGGAAGAGACTCAAGACCTGTCTTTTTGACTGAGACCAGCAACCCACCACCTGGATACCCTCACGGGTGATGAGCTGCACTTTACAACTTTTGATTGATCCTAGTAATTGGGGGCCTGATTCACAGAACTAACTTAAGACAAAATCCTAAACTTACTACCATTTTGGTATTCACAGTAGGCACTTACTCATTTTGGTATTAGCAGAAGGCACTTACTCATTTCGGTATTCACAGAAGTTAGGAGTCCTAACTTTACTACTCCTAAACTGAGAAAAGTCCTAACTTTAAGACTTTCGGTATTCACAGAAGGCATTTAGGAGTCCTAAAGTTAGGAGTCCTAACTTTACTACTCCTAAACTGAGAAAAATCCTAACTTTAAGACTTAAGTAGGGTGGATCAGTTTTGATCCACAGAATGCTTGGGAGGCCCCAGAAATACCACCACCTGAGCAACAGCAGCCTAGTAAGTGGTACTGTTTATTACCTGCATTGGATGATTCAACTAAGGGAAAGCCACCTCCATAGAGGTTAATGCGACCCTTGACCTTGTTAGGTAGGTCGCTCCCCCACCACACAGCTCTGCATGTGTGTCCTGACCCTGCCCCAGCTGCCGCTGCTGAAGTTAAGGCCCTCCTCCACCCGCAGGCTACCACCTGTGCCTCATCCCTGGTGGCCAGTGGTAGGCCTTAGGTTTGTATCACTGTCGCTGTCTTTCCCTGTACTGCCCTTGCTGTCTTCTGGTGTCTGTGACTTCTGTTGTCTGTCTCCCCCCTGTGCCTGCATTCTTTTCTGTGCCCGTTTTTCTTTTGTTCCCCTCGTTGCCCCTTCATTTTGGGCCCTCTTTGCCTTCTGTTACCCCTCGTTGAGCCCTGATTTGTGCCCGGTTGCCTTCGGTGCCCTCGCCGCTCCCGTTCCTGCTGCTGCGTCCCCTGCAGCCCCGCCCCCTCACTGACCATTCGCTGCCCCTGCCTCCCGCATCCCAGCTGCTCCTCCCTCTCACCTCCCCATATATGACGGCCACTGCGCGGTGAGGAGAGCGACACTTGACCTTGTTAGGTAGGTCGCTCCCCCACCACACAGCTCCGCCTGTGTGTCCTGACCCTGCCTCAGTTGCCGCTGCTGAAGAAGTTGAGGACCTCCTCCACCCGCAGGCTACCATCTGCGCCTCATCCCTGGTGGCCAGTGGTAGGCCTTAGGTTTGTATCACTGTCGCTGTCTTTCCCTGTACTGCCCTTACTGTCTTCTGGCGTCTGGTGTCTGTGATCGCTGTTGTCTGTCTCACCCCGGTGCCTGCATTCTTTTCTGTGCCTGTTTTTCTTTAGTTCCCCTCGTTGCCCCTTCATTCTGTGCCCTCTTTTGCCTTCTGTTCCCCCTCGTTGCCACCTGATTTGTGCCCGGTTGCCTTCGGTGCCCTCGCTGCTTCCGTTCCCACCGCTGCATCCCCTGCAGCCCCGCCACCCTCACTGCCCATTCGCTGCCCCTGCCTCCTAGCTGCTCCTCCCTCACACCTTCCCATATATGGCAGCCACTGTGCGGCCGCGCCGCTGGCGCTTTAAAGGCGCACCTAAGGCAAGCCCATCTGCGCCCATCCGCGCCCTGAACCCCTGGCCACCACACTCGCCACGACAACCGCCGCTGCTACGATGCCAGCACACTCCGTGCTCTCAACTCCGGACCGACCCACATCTGCTTCAAAGCTGCCCCGAAATGCACACAGGGTCCCTTAACCTGCCGGAACTGCAGCTACACCAGCCTCAGAGCCGCTGAACCTCCCGCCAAGAAAGGCCACAATCACCTCCGATGCATCCTACTGAACACACGCTCCGCACGCAAACATGCCGTCGAGCTCTGGGACCTGCTCGACACTTCATCCCCGGACGTCACCTTCCTGACAGAGACCTGGATGAACAACTCCTCCGCACCCGACATCGCCATTGCCATCCCAGATGGCTACAAGATCACCAGCAGAGACCACACCAACGGAGTCGGAGGAGGAATCGCCATCATACACAAGAACAGCATCAGGGTCTCGACCAGCACCGACGACACTCTCAGCACCGCCAAACACATGTATTTCCAGATCCAAACAGACCCCAACTCCACCCTCAGAGGCACCCTTGTCTACAGACCCACCGGTCCCTGACCCCAGTTCAGCGACTCCATCACTGACTTCATCAGCATGCACGCCCTGACCTTCATAGACTACATCCTCCTTGGAGACCTAAACTTTCACCTTGAGAAAAACAACGACAGCAACTCCACCACCCTGACCGATAACTTCGCCAACCTCGGACTGAGGCAACTCATCAGAACGCCTACCCACTCCGCCGGCCACACGCTCGACCCAGTCTTCTCCTCAAGCTCCCACATCTCCTTCAGCCACACCACCAAACTCCTCTGGACTGACCACCGCTGCATCCACTTCACCTACCAGAAACCCACCGCTCACCACCGCACCCAACAGATCCCTCGCCGCTGCTGGAGCAAAATCACCAAAGACCAACTACACGCAAACCTCGCTCTCAGCCCACCCACTGAACCCTCCAACACCGACGACGCTGCCCACAGCCTCAGACGCTGGATCGACGACTGCACCAACACCCTCGCCCCGCTGAAGAAACCCTCCTACAGAGACACCAGCAAGAGGGCCTGCTGGTTCACCCCAGAACTCCTAGCCTCCAATCGAGCCTCCTGGAAACTAGAGAAAAAATGGCACAGTGAGCAGACTCCGGACATCCACGCAGCCCACAAGGACGCCATCCACAGCCACCATCACCTCATCAGGACTGCCAAGAGGACGTCCTTCAAAGACCACCTCGACAACAACGCACACAATAGCAAGGAGCTCTTCAACATCGTGAAGGAACTTTCCAACCCCAGCTCCAACATCAACAACATCCCGCCGTTGCAAGCCCTGTGAGACTCCCTCGCCATTTTTTTCCACCGCAAGATAGCAGACATCCACAACAGCTTCAACACCCAGACAGCCCCAACAGACATCAACACAACTAACTCTCCGCACACCATCGACCGCGACCCCCTGCTAGCCTGGGCCAACGTGAGCATTGATGACACCATCAAGAACAGGAGCACAATCCACTCCGGCTCCCCGTCAGACCCATTCCCGCACCACATCTTAAACAAAGCCAGAAGCTCCATTGCACCCCATCTGCGCAACGTCATCAATCTCTCCCTCGAGACCGCGACCACCTCAGAGAGCTGGAAACACGCCGAGATCAACGCCCTACTCAAAAACCCAAGGCGGACTCAAGAGACCTCAAGAACCTCCGGCCCATCTCTCTGCTTCCGTTCCCAGCCAAGGTCATCAAGAAGATCATCAACAGACAGCTAACCCGATACCTCGAAGAAAACAGAATCCTGGACCCTTCCCAGTCAGGGTTCCGCAGCAACCACAGCACCGAGACTGCCCTCATCGCCGCCTCCGATGACATCAGGACCCTGCTGGACAATGGTGAGACCGTGGCCCTCATCCTCCTGGACCTCTCCGCCGCCTTCAACACTGTCTGCCACCGCACACTACACGCACGCCTCTATGCCGTAGAGATCCGAGACAAGGCTCTGGAATGGGCCACCTCCTTCCACTCCAGCAGAACCCAGAGCGTCCGCCTCCCCCCATTCCGATCCAAAGCCTCCGAGATCATCTACGGCGTACCCCAGGGATCTTTCCTCAGCCCGACACTGTTCAACATCTACATGGCCCCGCTCGCATACATCGCCCGACAGCACAACCTCAACATAATCTCCTACGCTGACGACGCTCAACTGATCCTCTCCCTCACCAAGGACCCCATCACTGTCAATTCCAACCTCCAGGAAGGAATGAAGGCCGTCGCCGACTGGATGAAGATCAGCCGACTGAAGTTGAACACGGACAAAACGGAGGTCCTCATCCTCGGCTCCAACCCTTCAGCCTGGGACGACTCCTGGTGGCCGACGGCACTGGGGGCAGCCCCGACACCCACCGACCACGCAAGCAACCTGGGTATCATCCTCGACTCAACGCTCTCCATGACCAAGCAAGTCAATGCCGTCTCCTCCTCCTGCTTCAACACCCTCCGCAAGATCTATAGGTGGATCCCGACAGATACAGGAAGAACAGTCACCCAGGCCCTCGACTACAGAAACGCCCTCTACGCGGGGGCCCCAACCAAGCTCATCAAACGACTGCAACGCATTCAAAACGCATCTCCACGACTGATCCTCGACGTACCTCGCCATAGCCACATCACCCCCCACCTGAGAAACCTGCACTGACTCCCCGTCAACCAGAGGATATCCTTCAAGCTTCTCATCCGCGCACACAAGGCACTCCACAAGACCGGCCCAACCTACCTCAACAGACGACGTTCCTTCTACATTCCCAACCGCCAGCTCCGCTCCGCCGACCTCGCACTCGCCACCTTCCCTCGCATCCGAAAAACAACCACCGGTGGGAAATCCTTCTCCCACCTCGCCGCCAAGACCTGGAACACCCTCCCACTGAGCCTACGACAGACCCAAGACCTGCTGAACTTCAGGAGGCTACTCAAGACCTGGCTGTTAGACCAGTAGCGCATCCCCCTCCCAGCGCCTTGAGACCCTCGCAGGTATGTAGTGCGCTCTACAAATGATTGATTGATTGATTGATTGAATGGCATGATTTTTACTACGGATTGGAGTCTCTGAAATCTGCGCTTTTTCTCTGAACAGAGAGTGGTAGAGGAGGGACTCCAACAGTTGTTACTGGAAGGAGTCACCCATTCCTTGGGCAATCAAGAAGAGCTGTAATGTGATGATTCATGGTATAAAGGTTAAGAAAACTTGCCTGCCACATGGTCCCTTCTAATGTAGTGCTAGCGATGTAGTGACTCCTAAAATTAGGGGCTAGAAGAAGTGGGAATACATATGTGAGACGCCACTAGGGTAGCACTAAACCATCACTTAGCATAATTTTGTTACATTGGGTAACTCTATCTCTGTGACACTATCACTTTTACATTGTTTTAATGTATTAAATATAATTCTTTTTGGGGGAGGATTGTGATGCTCCATTTACAGACCTGTGATCAGGATTAGTATATATTTGTGAGTAGTCTTTGAACCAGTCCTTTGCTTTAGTACCAGCACTACCATTGGGATGTGCTGTGATGACCCAAAACACAATATAATGTTTATAAGCTAGGTGTCCAGGGTTCCTCTGTGTATTGTGCACCATTACAGTTTGATTGTCAATTCTGTGTTTTTTTTGTTTATTATTTGATTCCAATTCACCCTGTAAATATATTAATATTTTGACATATGGTTGACACGCACTCACAAATCTGGCTGGACATTCACATCAAACATCAGCTGTGATAATTGTACTGTACTGTATCGTATGTAGACTTTCCTTACACCACCTCTATTGAGACTGGCCTTGAATTGTTGTTGAAATCTCTCCAAAGAGAGAGAGAAAAGAATGGGTAAGAAGCACACAGTCACCTTAGACTAAGCACCTTAAATAAGAGTTAGTCAGGAATAACAACACTCTGACTTTTGATGGTACTTGGATGACCCTGTCAGTAAAAACATGACACTGTCCCTGGTGCCAGCATGTCCAAAGAGCTGTAGAATACTTCAGTTTTTATTAGAGGAACTGGAGGAATCATCTAATGACAACAATGAAAAAGCAACACAAAATGGACCAATGAAAATCTTAAGTTCTTCACTGAGCAACAGAATATTTTTATGTAGATGTAGTAACTATGTAAAAACGTCAAAGCTATCTCTCTCTCTCTCTCCAGAGCTACTGAGGTGCTCACCACCTTTGTATAGTTTCTGGAACGTTTCCTGCTTCAATATTAAAACAGTTGTACGTGGATCTTGGTCATAATTATATAAAGTCTTAAAAGGAGACCTACTTATTATTTACATACAACACATTTTGGCATTGAGCAATGTCACTTATAGAATATGGGCCTGATCAAAAAGTGTAGGAAAGTGCCCTTTTTTGGATGGTTGCCCCCCATTTTTCACCTAATGTTGATGTACTTTGACTGAGTATGCCCTGGGTTCCTTTCAACCTGGCCACATGTACGCTCCTTGTATGAGTTACCCTAGGTACCAAGGGCACTGTGACCAGGGAAGACCTCCAAGCGCTGCAGCACTTGTTATGTCACCCATAAAGGCCCTGTTCCTTCACAGACACATACTGCCATTGAAGGCTGTGTGTTTCGGTACAGAACAAAGTGAAGAGTCGACATGGCACCCATCTCTGTGTGCCAAGCCTACAATCCACTGCCCTGTCATAGGTAAGCCACCCCTCTAGCTGGGTGAACTACACCAGTGGTGAGGGTACAGGTGCACAAGCCCTGTACCATTACAGTGTCTACGTCAATTCTTAGACATTGTAAGTGCAGTAATGCCATAAAGAGTATATGGTATGGGAGATTGCCATTAGAAATTCCACAGCACCATAACCGCTTTACTGAAAACTGGGAAGTTTGATATCAAACTTTTCAGCACATTAAACCCACACTGATGCCAGTGTGGAATTTAATGAAAAGGGCACTCAGAGGGCATCTTAGAGATGTCCCCTGAAAAAAGACCACTGCCACCATCAGACGTGTTTCTAGACTCCTGGGTCCAGAACTGACCACTCGTGGGGTCCTGATACAAAGCACATCCTGGGACGAGGTGCCAAGCCTCCTCCCTAGAATGAGCTGGGTCCACGAAGCGGAAGCTTCAAAGGCTTTCCGCCTTTGTGAGTTACTCCAGCCATTTGTTGCTCCCAGCAACTGACCCCGAATTTTGGTGGGAGATTTGGTGGGAAGGCCAAGTTAGGAAGAGTGGTGTGCCCACCTATGCCAACACCACTCCTCAGGAGGGGGAGGCGAGGTAAAGCATAACTCTCAGTCCCCACCATCTGGGAGATGGGGGACCCAGCCAACCAGAGTGAGGCTTATGCCCCTCCCACTGGAGGATGGCATAATAGAGGGCGTAACCACCCCAAGAGAGGGACCCAGTGGTCCCAACTGGTACCTACCTGCAAGGCCCCTACATTTAGTATTTAGGGGCAACCCTGAATCTTGTCTCCTCAGACAGGACAAGACAAGAAGAAGAAGGACTGAAGAGCCGTGCTGTAGAAGAAGAGGACACCAACTGACTTGGCATCAGTCCTACTGGCCTGTCCCGATCTTGACCAACTACAGTGAAATCCTGGTGTGTCCTGCAGCCAGCAGCCCCCAAGAACCCGGAGGACCTGCCCTGCCTTCACCAACCAAAGACTCTGTCTCCCAGGAGCATCGGACTTGCTCAAAAACCAACCGGCTCTAATTCTGGATGACTCTGTGAGTCCCCCACCACTCAGCACCCAGCGCCCTGAGCTGAAATCCGAGTGGTCAATCACCCTAAGGTTGTCCCCCTGGCAGTCCTAGCCTGAGGTGCCGCAACCCCTGAACACCCACACACTTCTTATTCAAAACCTGCAGCTCTTATCTGGGAGGCCCCTCCACCTGCGACTGAAGGTGACTCCCTGGCCGACTCTCTGATCAAAGGGGTCCAAAGAGTCCAACCACGACCACCCGATTAACTCCGTCTGTGAGCCTTTGCAGTCACAAGGTTGCCAATACCTCATTCGCCACCCCGGTCGCTGTCGCTGACCACTTCTCTGAAATCCCCGACCGACTCGGCTGCCTGGATCAAGACCGACGATCTGCACTAAGAAAAACTGGGACACCCGGCGTCCGCATCCTACACCAGACCGCCATGGTGCCGCTGGTGGAGTAGTAATTATGCTGGCCATTGGGCCCTTCAGTGCTAACCTTGACCCCAAGAGCTTTTTGTTCTAGCAACCAGGAGACCTGTCCTTTAGCAGTCGCCAAACCAATGACCGTGCTTAGCGCCTTAGCTAACCCGCAGTCTCTGCACCCGCCACCCGGCCACCTCTGAACCGCTTGTGCTGCAAACTGAGTGCCCACTTGACCGAATCTTACTCCCAGACCGTACACTCACTTTTGTTTTTCCAGGGCTTAGAGGGTCTCATGAGCAACCTTACAAAACTGTACACTTTATAACAAAAACAAAGTAACTTCTTTTCCTCCTCTTAGGAAAGGTACCAGAGTGGTATCTAGGGATATCTCGTTGAGTAAGAAAAGAAACTGTAGAGTAAATTAAACTGTTTTTATTGCCAAAGTTTAAAACCTGTCACTAAAGCAAAGTAAACATCAAATGCATATTTGTAATGCTGTACTCCTGTAAAGTGTTATGATACTTACCTGCACAAGGCCTGGCTTGGTTCAATAAAATAGGATATTACGAAAATAATACTTTTTATACAGACCAATTGGTCTGAGTTCAGTCTTTGAGAGTGCGACATCATTTCTTGCCTGAATGTACAATTAGTGCTTAGCATTACCCTCTGATAAAGCCTTACTGCTCGCCTACACTACCACAAATAGAGAGTAAGATATTATCTACTTATTATCTACTTTGCCCTCTGCCTACCTTTGGGAATCTCCTGGAGTCTGTACACACTATACCTTACTTTGATATAGTATATACAGAGCCAGCTTCCTACAAAAGGGTTATTCTTAAGTGTGCAGGACTTTTTGTACACATATAATTGTATGTGAACACTGGCAAGAAATAGTTCAAAGGAAATTTACAATCAGTTTTTCGTAAAGCAAAACTAAGGATACAAACACTATAACTGGGGAAAGAACACAACAAAGAATGTTTTTTGCCATAGCCAATACATTTCCTACAACCCACAAATTTGGTCTTTTTCCATCCAAAGACATACTTTTTTACTTGTGTCCATTCAACATAACAAGTCCCCTTTTCCATCCCTCTTTTTTTAGTATCATGATTCTATGGAGGGGATCTTTATTCGCGATTTAGGATAGTTTTTGCTTTTTTTCAGTGCCTTTTTGTATTATTTTTTATGTTTTTGAGAGTATAGATGTAGATTTTTTACAGGTTTTGTTAGAAATGAGGGGGCTCTGGTTGACGCAGGTGTGAACCCACAACAAGCAGGGACCCCTTACTTCTTGTCAGGGCGAAGGATGACTCCCCAGAATAACCCCTGCTCACCCTCTAGGTGCGTGGCGCGAGCAGTCTAGGCTAAGTCTCAGGCGTACACGGTTAAGCAGATGCAATTACACATACAGTAAACCCCTTTCATGCACCACAAACGGACACCAATCAGGAAGTATATAAAAATAAGCTTTTATGTAGATTCAGCAGATTCAAATACAAGGCCCAGTAACGTTGAACTGATGGGGCCACAATTCTTGGAAATACGGTAAAGTTCTCTTTGTTTTACGTAAAGTTCTTTAGGCGGGCACAAGGTAACTGTAGGCCTCAGCGTACTTTGTGCTGAGGCAGCGCCCCGGAAGCACACAGCAGATGACAGGGAAATAAGAACGTTGCGGACCCTGGATCCGATGCGAGCTCGCGGTCGAGTTCGTAAGTACAGTACCTTGTTTCTTGACGCAAAGGCGGGTGCGGGATTTCAGCGGCTCTTCGACAGAAGAGCGAGGCGGCGTCCGGGGCTCCCACACTTCACGAGGGTGTCTGATCCTCAGGCTCACGACAAGAGCGGGGTGTTGTAGGTGGCGGGTGAACAAAGCGGGGCAGCCGGGCACGCAGATGCGTCCGGGCCGTCCGAGGCTTGGAGATGCTCACAAACGCCGATTCCGGCGGGAGGGTGAAGGTGCACAGCGAGCCTCCACGAGCGAGGTGACGGGGCAGCCCAGCACAGCATAGGGGGAGCGGCTCCGATCGAGCGAGGCTCTTCCCAAGGCGGGGGCGGCTAAGCAGTCCTGGTCACGGCTCAGGGAGGGACTGGGCACGAGGGTCACAGCTCCGGCGAGGGAAAGGACACCACAGTCCAGCAGCAGGCGAGTGAAGATCAGGTAGAGCCCAATGGTCCTGGGGCTCAGTTCAGGGGGCAAGCTCAGTTCCAAGCCCTTGGAGATCGTTTTGGAAAAGCACAAGTCTTGAAAGTAAAAGTAAAGTAAAGTTTTCAGCAACAGTTTCTCTTCTCTCCTTTGGCAGCAAGGTCACCACTGCAGGCCAATCCCCCAGGATAGGGACAGTCTTCCTCCTACAGCTTTCCCGGTGCCTCCTCCTCAGGCAGAGATTCTTCTTGGTCAAAAGCGGATCTAGTTTCTTAGGAGCAGGGCTCCTCCATTTATACCACAAATCTTTTGTTCTCCCAGGCCAGGGGGGCCCTTGCCTAGTTCAGTCCGGTTTCTGAGCACTTTGTTTACGTGATGCAGGCTTCTTCTTTCAGAGTGCAGGGCAGAGTCATTAGACGCTCCACAGGGGGTGGAGCCGGCATCGAGGTAGCGGAGCACTGTCCTATTCAGAACCTAGGAGCACTCCCCCCACCCATCTACCTGTCGATCGTCCTATTCATACCAGGCTACCTAGCCCTGCCCATCTGGGTTCCCCCAGCCCTGTCACTCACACCAGCCAGACATCAGATACACATCACGCAGAGGCGGCTGAAATGTTTAGGCAAGCAAAGGCCGACTTTCTAAAAGCGGCATTTGCAAACCCGGAATATTAAAATAAACCTTGCGAAAAGATGTACCTTATTATTCCGAGTTCAGGCATACTAAACTCGATCTTCTACCATGTTCCCTGGGTCGGTTAGGATCATAGGGTGTAATAATCCAGGCCGCCCATACTGGCCTATGAGAACAGGGTAGCCTTGCAGTAGTGAACAACAAGATGGCGGTAATTCACTACTAGGACATGCCACGCATCCGGGCTTGTCCTACCTTAGGCTTACAACGCACCCTGCCCGTGGGCCTACCAGAGGGGTGACTAACATGCAGCTAAGGAAGGTTTTAGGGACTGGCAAGTGTGGGCACTTGTCGGTCAGCGTGTCAGTACCAGACTGCACGCAGGTTCAGCGATGGCAGACCTTAGACGTATTTTACCGGTCGCTTCTGTGGGTGGCACAACCCGTGCTGCAAGCCCACCAGCGGTGTTCGTATTTACATGCCCTGGCGCCCCTGGCGCATTTTACTGGGGTCTGATAGTAAATCAAACAATCCAATCATGGAATCCAACCAACATATACAATTTATATAGGGAGCACTCGCACCGCGACACTGGTTGGCAGTGGCACAGCGCGCTGAGCGGCCAACACCATAAAAACACATGAGGCACAGTGACAAAAAGAGGGAGGGAGACTCACGCCAAGGTGCCAGGTCTAACACGTGTCCCCTCCAGCTGAAAAGTGGGGAGAACTACCCTACCCCAGGGAGTTCCTCATCACTAAGGCGGAAAAATCTGGACAGACCGTCAGCATTGGCGTGATCTGTACCAGGGCGATGTTCCACCGTGAAATCCATACCCTATAGGGAAATGGACCACCTCAACAGCTTTGGATTCTCACCCCTCATATGCATCAACCATCTGAGGGGCCTGTGGTCCGTCTGAACCCGGAAGTGAGACCCAAACAAGTAGGGTCTTAGCTTCTTCAGCGCCCAGACCACAGCAAATGCCTCACGCTCAATAGCACTCCACCTTTGTTCCCGTGGAAGTAACCTCCTGCTAAGAAAGGCTACGGGTTGATCTAGGCCCTCCTCATTAATCTGTGAAAGAACAGCCCCCACACCATGCTCTGAAGCGTCTGTCTGAACGATAAACTCTTTGGAGAAGTTGGGAGCCAAGAGCACGGGCGCCGTGCACATAGCAGTTTTCAAGGCCTCAAAAGCTTTCTGACAGGTGTCAGTCCAGATCACTTTCCTGGGCTGCTTCTTCGAAGTCAGCGCTGTCAAGGGGGCAACCATGTTGCCATACCCCTTGACAAACCTCCTGTAGTACCCGGTGAGACCTAGGAAGGCTCTCACCTCCGTCTGGGTTTTGGGCGCCTCCCAATTCAGGATGGTTTCTATCTTGGGCTGAAGGGGTGCCACCTGGCCACTCCCAACTTGGTGTCCCAAGTACACCACGGAACCCTGCCCGATCTGGCACTTACTCGCCTTGATCGTGAGGCCTGCCTTGCGCAGCGCCATCAACACTTCCCAGAGGTGACGCAAGTGTTCCTCCCAAGTGGAGCTGAACACGGCGATGTCATCCAGGTAGGCTGCACTGAACGAATCCAGCCCAGCCAACACCTGGTTGACCAATCTCTGGAAGGTGGCAGGGGCATTCTTCATCCCAAATGGCATAACCCGGAACTGGTAGTGCCCATCTGGGGTGGAAAATGCTGACCTCTCTTTGGCCCCCTCGGTCAAGGCGATCTGCCAATACCCAGACGTTAAATCAAACGTGCTGAGGTAGTTGGCAGCCCCTAGCCGATCGATGAGCTCATCAGCTCTGGGGATGGGGTGTGCGTCGGTCCTAGTGACCGAATTGAGTCCTCTGTAGTCCACGCAGAACCGGAGTTCGGGTGTGGCTCCCGGCGCTGCAGCCTTTGGGACCAAGACCACGGGGCTGGCCCAAGGACTGCTAGAAGACTCAATTACCCCGAGTGCAAACATCTTGGAGACCTCCTCCTTGATGCATGTCCTCACCCTGTCAGTCACCCTGTAGGCCTTGTGCCGCACAGGTGGACTATCCCCAGTGTCCACATCATGGACGCACCAATCAGTGACACCCGGGACCAGGGAAAACAGGTCAGAAAACTGTCCCAGCAACTGGCGACAATCATTCTGTTGCTCAGGGGTCAGGGTGGAAGAGAGGATGACACCATCCACTGACCCATCTTGCTCCTTGGCTGACAGGAGGTCAGGAAGAGGTTCTGTCTCCTCTTCCATTCCAGCATCTGTTGCCAAGAGCATGCCCACTTGGGACCTCTCCAAGTGGGGCTTGAGGCGGTTGACATGTAGGACCCTTAAGGGGTTCCTAGGAGACTTCAGGTCCACCACGTAGGTAACAGGACTCTTGCGCTCCACCACCTCAAAGGGACCGGTCCACTTATCCTGGAGCGCACACGGCTCCACGGGGGCCAAGACCCATACTTTCTGTCCAGGCTGAAGCTCTACCAGAGTGGCGTTCTGGTCGTACCACCGCTTCATCTCCTCCTGGCTGGCTTCCAGATTTGCCTCAGCAAGTTGCCTGAATCGCCTAGTCTGATTCCTGAAGGCCAGCATGTAACTATATACATTCTGGGGAGGCTTCCTGGGAGATTGCTCCCAGCCTTCTTTGACCAGACTTAGAGGTCCTCTGACCATACAGAAGCTCAAAGGGACTGAACCCCAGAGACTTCTGTGGCACCTCACGGTAAGCGAAGAGAAGGCATGGTAAGAGGACGTCCCACTTACGCCTCATGGCTCCTTCTAGGCCCATTATCATGCCTTTGAGGGTTCGGTTGAATCTCTCAACCAACCCGTTTCCTTGGGGGTGGTAAGGGGTGGTGAACTTGTAGGTTACACCACACTCTTGCCAAAGAGATTTCATGTACTTGGACATGAAATTGGTACCTCGGTCAGACACCACTTCTAGAGGGAATCCCACTCGGGAGAAAATTCCCATCAGTGCCCGTCCCACCACGGGGGCCGTCACTGTCCTTAGAGGAATGGCTTCCGGGTACCGGGTGGCATGGTCCACCAGGACCAGGATGAACCTATTGCCCATCGCTGTCCTGGGGTCCAGGGGCCCTACAATGTCAATCCCCACTCGCTGGAATGGGGTACCGACCACAGGGAATGGCTGGAGTGGAGCCTTCTGCTTCCTTCCACTCTTTCCACTTGCCTGGCAAGTCTGGCATGTCCTGCAGTGAGTATCTGAACTCCTGCGCATTTGAGGCCAATAAAATTGGGTGACAAGCCTTTCAAAGGTCTTGTCCTGCCCCAAATGCCCTGCCAATGGCACATCGTGAGCCAGCCCCAGTAGGAAGGCTCTGAAGTCCTGGGGTACCACCAGCGCACGGGCTGACCCAGGCTCAGCAACCTTAGGCTCTGTATATAGGAGGTCGTTCTCCCAGTAAACGAAATGCGATCCTGACTGATCACCTGCGGCCTGGTCTGCAGCCTGCTGCCGCATACCCACGAGAGAAGGGCACTCCTTCTGTGCCTTGCAAAAGTCCTCCCTGGTGGGACCCCCTTTCTGCTGCCAATGGGTCAGCTCCGGCAGGTCTCCCAGTTCAGCTATCTGCTCCCCTGTAGGCTCCAGGGCATCCCCCTCAAGGTCTGCTTCCTCCTGGACCGTGGGAACTTCAGGGGCCGGCTTCCCGCGCCCCTTGCTCCTTCTCTCTGAGGCCGGTTCCTGGGCCTCCCTCTCAGGCTCCAGGACCTCTTGAGTACCTCTACTGGCTGCCATGGACCGTGTGGTGACACACGCCTAATCCGGCATACCCAACATCTCCTGGTGAGCACTCCGCTCCACCTTAGCCCAAGGTGAGCTCTCCAAATCGTTCCCTAACAAACAGTCTACAGGCATGGCGGGCCTCACAGCTACCTGAAGAGTACCAGAGACCCCCCCCCACTCAAAGGGAACCTGAGCCACCTTGCAGTGTCTCTCTGTGTTGTCAGCGGCAACAACGGGATAGAATGCATTGGGGACCACCTGCTCCTGAGACACCAGGTGACACTTGACAGCTGTCACACTGGCTCCTGTATCCCTAAGAGCTTCCACTCTATGGCCATTTATGGTCACCCACTGCCTGTACTTCTTAGTGTTCTCAGGCAGCTGGGTTGGAGGGACCACTTCACGGTCTCCTAGCGAGAACAGGGACATCTCTGCGGGACCCCACCCACCTTGGACATCCCTCTCCTCCCCCAAGGCTACACTAGTCACCTGCCGGGGTGGAGCACCAGTGGGTGCTGGTTTACCAAACAATGGACACTTTACATCAGAGGCAAAATGCCCCAAATTGTTACACCTGTAACATCTTACGGGCCCCTTTGGAACAGGAGGACCTGTCGGGGCCCCGGTCGGTTTCTGGGGTGGGGGAGGCTGAGAACCCTTCCCTTGGTTCCCTTGGGGACTATTTTGGGGCCCTTTTTGGAACTGCTTCTGTTTACCCCTGTCCCCCCCACTCTTCTGCTGGGGACCCTGCCCACCTTTGGCGGAATCTCCCACGGTACCCTTGTGGACCCTGGTACTGACCCAGCGGTCCGCCTCCTCAGCAAGCTTCCTCGGGTTAGTCAGCTTACTATCTATCAGGTGCTGGCGTAGCTCAGGAAAACAATTACTGGACAAGTGCTCCATGCCATTAGATCAAGAAGCCCTTGATAATCGTTCACCTTACTACCCTTCACCCAACCATCCAGCGCTCTGCAAAAGAAAGTCACATACTCCACATACGTACTATTGGGAATCTTAGTGCAACCCCTGAACCTCTGTCTATATAACTCAGGGGTCAACCCATACCTAGCCATCAATGCTTCCTTCATATGGGCATAAGAATTACGAACATCAACAGGTAAATCTAACAGTGTGTCCCGCCCTTCACTCAGGAACCTTCCCCACAACCCCGCTCCCCAATCTTTCTCAGGGACCCGGTGGGAAGACATGGCTACCTCGTAGGCTCTGAACCACTGCCCGATGTCGTCATTCCTGAAGAACTCCTTCACTACATCCTTGGGAATATAAACTCTTGGTTCCGCCGGTACAGGCGGTGTGCTGCCACCAGAGGGATTAAGCTCCAAACTTTTTGCTTTCAGCTCCAGCTCCCTCAGCTTCATGTCATGCTCTAATTGTAGTTTCTTTTCTTCCATGGCTAGTCTTTGTTTTTCCATATCCATCTGCCCATGAAGTTTTGCCATTTCCACCTCGTGTGCCCGGGTTGCTGCCCTGTCTGCCAACTCTTCTGGCGACAGGCTTCTGCCAAACTCGTGGACACTTTCGGGTGGAACCATTTCCACCTGATTCTCTGGTGCCTTTGACTCATACCAGGCCCTCAGCGCCTTCACGAATTGTTCCTTCTTTTTCAATCCAGTTTGGGCAATTCTGAACTTGGAGCAAAAACCTTTCAATTCTTCATTGCTATAATTCCGAAGTGCGCTTTCTTCCCAATCTATGTCCTCAAATCCAGAGATTATAGAAGCTGCCCTTCCGGCGGGAAGTGAACCAGGCATGGTTCTAACAACGGAGATTCTTGGCAAAACAAAAACAAATTCTAGTCTTGTGGCTGTGTTACTGGTCTGCTCTCACTACGTGGTGATCAGTGGTTCACTATACGCAAACCGCAAATGCAAATCCGTAAATCCTCACCGCTGCCACCAATGTTAGAAATGAGGGGGCTCTGGTTGACGCAGGTGTGAACCCACAACAAGCAGGGACCCCTTACTTCTTGTCAGGGCGAAGGATGACTCCCCAGAATAACCCCTGCTCACCCTCTAGGTGCGTGGCGCGAGCAGTCTAGGCTAAGTCTCAGGCGTACACGGTTAAGCAGATGCAATTACACATACAGTAAACCCCTTTCATGCACCACAAACGGACACCAATCAGGAAGTATATAAAAATAAGCTTTTATGTAGATTCAGCAGATTCAAATACAAGGCCCAGTAACGTTGAACTGATGGGGCCACAATTCTTGGAAATACGGTAAAGTTCTCTTTGTTTTACGTAAAGTTCTTTAGGCGGGCACAAGGTAACTGTAGGCCTCAGCGTACTTTGTGCTGAGGCAGCGCCCCGGAAGCACACAGCAGATGACAGGGAAATAAGAACGTTGCGGACCCTGGATCCGATGCGAGCTCGCGGTCGAGTTCGTAAGTACAGTACCTTGTTTCTTGACGCAAAGGCGGGTGCGGGATTTCAGCGGCTCTTCGACAGAAGAGCGAGGCGGCGTCCGGGGCTCCCACACTTCACGAGGGTGTCTGATCCTCAGGCTCACGACAAGAGCGGGGTGTTGTAGGTGGCGGGTGAACAAAGCGGGGCAGCCGGGCACGCAGATGCGTCCGGGCCGTCCGAGGCTTGGAGATGCTCACAAACGCCGATTCCGGCGGGAGGGTGAAGGTGCACAGCGAGCCTCCACGAGCGAGGTGACGGGGCAGCCCAGCACAGCGTAGGGGGAGCGGCTCCGATCGAGCGAGGCTCTTCCCAAGGCGGGGGCGGCTAAGCAGTCCTGGTCACGGCTCAGGGAGGGACTGGGCACGAGGGTCACAGCTCCGGCGAGGGAAAGGACACCACAGTCCAGCAGCAGGCGAGTGAAGATCAGGTAGAGCCCAATGGTCCTGGGGCTCAGTTCAGGGGGCAAGCTCAGTTCCAAGCCCTTGGAGATCGTTTTGGAAAAGCACAAGTCTTGAAAGTAAAAGTAAAGTAAAGTTTTCAGCAACAGTTTCTCTTCTCTCCTTTGGCAGCAAGGTCACCACTGCAGGCCAATCCCCCAGGATAGGGACAGTCTTCCTCCTACAGCTTTCCCGGTGCCTCCTCCTCAGGCAGAGATTCTTCTTGGTCAAAAGCGGATCTAGTTTCTTAGGAGCAGGGCTCCTCCATTTATACCACAAATCTTTTGTTCTCCCAGGCCAGGGAGGCCCTTGCCTAGTTCAGTCCGGTTTCTGAGCACTTTGTTTACGTGATGCAGGCTTCTTCTTTCAGAGTGCAGGGCAGAGTCATTAGACGCTCCACAGGGGGTGGAGCCGGCATCGAGGTAGCGGAGCACTGTCCTATTCAGAACCTAGGAGCACTCCCCCCACCCATCTACCTGTCGATCGTCCTATTCATACCAGGCTACCTAGCCCTGCCCATCTGGGTTCCCCCAGCCCTGTCACTCACACCAGCCAGACATCAGATACACATCACGCAGAGGCGGCTGAAATGTTTAGGCAAGCAAAGGCCGACTTTCTAAAAGCGGCATTTGCAAACCCGGAATATTAAAATAAACCTTGCGAAAAGATGTACCTTATTATTCCGAGTTCAGGCATACTAAACTCGATCTTCTACCATGTTCCCTGGGTCGGTTAGGATCATAGGGTGTAATAATCCAGGCCGCCCATACTGGCCTATGAGAACAGGGTAGCCTTGCAGTAGTGAACAACAAGATGGCGGTAATTCACTACTAGGACATGCCACGCATCCGGGCTTGTCCTACCTTAGGCTTACAACGCACCCTGCCCGTGGGCCTACCAGAGGGGTGACTAACATGCAGCTAAGGGAAGGTTTTAGGGACTGGCAAGTGTGGGCACTTGTCGGTCGGCGTGTCAGTACCAGACTGCACGCAGGTTCTGCGATGGCAGACCTTAGACGTATTTTACCGGCCGCTTCTGTGGGTGGCACAACCCGTGCTGCAAGCCCACCAGCGGTGTTCGTATTTACATGCCCTGGCGCCCCTGGCGCATTTTACTGGGGTCTGATAGTAAATCAAACAATCCAATCATGGAATCCAACCAACATATACAATTTATATAGGGAGCACTCGCACCGCGATACTGGTTGGCAGTGGCACAGTGCGCTGAGCGGCCAACACCATGAGGCACAGTGACAAAAAGAGGGAGGGAGACTCACGCCAAGGTGCCAGGTCTAACACGTTTTATGTTCATATTTTATTTAAACTTTTTCTAGTGATGACTTTAATTGTTGTTAATGTTAATTTTATCATAGATAAGTAGGAATTTGGAGCTTATCATACAAGTAAACGTAGTAAGAGAGCAAAACTGGGAGTAGTGAATGTCGTAGACGAGAGAATTGAATAAAATAAATAGCCAAGTAGTAGAAGAATGAAAACAAAGCAACAGCATGGAAGGAGTTGTGGCAGTGAGTGAAGGAGGTTTTTAGAAGGGAAAGCAGAATTGCAAATGTCTTTAACGAGACAGAGAATTTCATTTAGACACTGGCACATAGCGTGCCGGGCCATGGCCTGTGCCAACCTAGTAGAGGACTTTCCATCCTAATAAAAATATATTTTTGCCTGGCAGGTAACCATGTACTATGCAGGTAACCACCACAGCAATGGCTCCCTTCACAGCACTAAAGGCCTACAAAGCAAACCTTTTTTTGTATTGATAACAAAGACTGAAATTGGAAGTTTTTTCCTCAGTACACAAAATAAAGGGCGCTGATGTGCTTGGACTTTTCTCACTGCACATGGAGTAATTTGACATTTTCTATGCCTGTGACTGCCATAAATCAGAGAGGAAAAACTGGAAGGGAACATCAGTGATGTCCGCCCTGCTCCCAATGGCGGAAGGGGGCAACCATCAATGTGACCTGGTAGCCCTTTGTGGGGTAGGCCACCAGGCCAGGGGCGTAGACTATGCGAGTCAGCAGAAGATCCTCCGATATAAACACTGCACTTCTGACAACTCTAAATAGAGAGGGGAAACTTCTGGTTTGGCGGGGGTTGCTCCCACGATTTAAGGAGGTGCTGCTGCTCCACCAAGCTCTAAATGAGGTTTGATTCTTTTTTTTAAGTGGTGGCAGGTACTAATCAAAAGTAGCGGTGGCGACTGAGAGTTGTGATGTAAACTATAATGTAGGCAGCAGGGATTAGGACTGGATGAAATTGGCTTATAGGTCACACATTTAATCTGGATGTAGAGTCTGATGCCACAAAACACCAAAACATCGATAACCATTCTCCAACAGTCTAAAGTACATTCCTCTTCCATATGGGATTTTTATAGACTTTGTTGGAAGCAATGGGTGGTTGAGTGATTGATCCACTAACTAAGGTCCCTATGCACTGGCAACTATTTGTAATCGATTATGTGGGCCACAATAATGTGTGCCTCTGTTCTGACCCTATTTTACTGATATTTCACCACCATTTAGTATCTAATATTGAAAAAAACTGATCTTTTAAGTAAACTGACTATTGATATGTTTCGCAAAAACAGAGTACGTCTTTGCATATGGTGATATTCAGTTGGGTTGGAATCCGCTGAGAGCAATCCCTAAGTATGTGATTCAATCCCTCTAAAACTACTCCTTCAGCAGTTCCTCGTCTCACTTACATGTACAAATCCAATCTCCTGGGGGAGTACTGGTTTGCCCTATTTTGTGTTCGGTATCTCACAAATGAGTAGCTTTTAAAGACAGTTGTGTCTACTGTTGGAAGCAGACTATGGCAACTATCACTGACAGACAAGACAGAAAGGAATGGTGCTCTGGTAATGAATTGTGGCTGATTTATCAACAGCAGCAGCCAGATAAATGCTACCAGTCCATCCGGCGAACATTGCAGAATAGCGTTTATAATGGGTGATGATCAAGTCAACAACTACAAAAATCAAATGCAATTAAAGTAAATATATTTGGCTTAAAAAGGTATAAAATGACACACAATGCCCATTGTTGAAGGCACAACGGTATAGTAAAGGACAGTTGGTGAGATTTTATTTCCTAAATCAGATTAACAAGAAAATCAGGTTGCAACAAGCAGCCCTCATGAGAGAAGTGAATTATGTTAGCACCCACACAAACACATATAACATTGCATCTGTCAATGTGCAATTCCTGCAGACAGGAGAGTGCATCACTCAGCGGATTTCAACATTGAACCGTGAACAACATGAGACAAATAGTGCGATATTTGCTTTCAAATTGCATTGATTTTGTTTAAATAACCAAATGCCAACTATCACTGAAGCTGCTTCTGAATAAAACCGCACTCTTCAGTTAAGGCACTTTTAGATTAGCATGTGGTTTCTATGGAAACCATTGCATTTGCTTCATTCAATAGATGCCATTCTTAGCGAACGCAGAAGTTAAATGAGCCATGATGGTAAACTCATGTTAGACCTGGTATCCTTGGTGAGGTTTCCCCAGTCTTTTTGCCTCTACCACCTATATTTTTGACTATGCTGGATTTTGTTTTTTCAAGTTTGCGTACTCTGGGACTTTTACCACGGCTGATCAGTGCTAAAGTGCAAGTGCTCACTGTGTAAAGTGTGGTAATGATGGTTATCCATGATTGACAGATTTGATTTACAGGTAAGTCCCATGTAAAGTGCACTGTGTGCGCCCAGGGCTTGTAAATCAAATGCTACTAGGGGGCCTGAGGCACTGACTGTGCCACCCATATGAGTAGCCCTGTAAACATGTCTCATGCCTGTCACTGCAGTCTTTGCAATTGCAGTTTTAAACTGCCATGTCGACCTGGCAACTTGCCAGGCCACAACCTTTACTTTTCTTACATGTAAGGCATCACTAAGGGAGGTCCAAGTAGCCCCATGGGCAGGGTGCAGTGTATGTGACAGGTAGGACATGTGCTGGTGTGGTAGGACATGTGCTGGTGTGTTTCAGATGTCCTGATAGAGAAATAGTTCCAATTTTGTTTTTCACAATTGTAAGGACTAGCTCTCCCATAGGTTATCATTGGAGCTGCCTTGTAAAATCTTACAAGTGTAACTTTTATTTGGGAAGAGAGATAGAGATTTGGAGTTTGGGCTTCCTGAGCTCAGAATTTAAAAATACATCTTTGCAATGGAGTTTAGGTGCTGTAGATAAAGGTGCAGTGTTTGTGTCCATGAGAATTTTGTAACAGGAGGCAAGCACACAAAAGCCCTTGGAGAAACGTGGAAAGCAAGATAAAAACAGAAAAGTCCAGTTCCTTCACTGCTCACAGACAGAAGCAGCAACTGCAGGACAACCCAGCAAAGCAACACATAGCAAATGGGTAGTACTCCTCCTGATAGCTCTTCAGCTGTTCTTCTTGCCAAAGTCCTCAATCCAGAAGTATTCTAATAGTCTGGGGTTTCAGGTCCAACACAACCCCCGTCCAGCTTAATGCCTGGGTAGACTAATCAATACCTTGATAGTCTTCCTAGCTTGGGGAGATAGAACATTGACCCTGGCCCACAACAGCATGGGCACAGTCCAGTTCTACACTTCTCTGAACCCAGTATGATCCCTCTCTCCATACTCTCAGGGCCTCCAGACTCCAGGGGGGTGGAGACAGCATTGTGAGAGGCCAGGCGCAGCCCTATTCAAGTGTACGTGACAACTCCTCCCACCACTCTAGTTCAGGACAGGAAGACCCATCAGCCTGGTGATGGACCATCAGGATATGCAGGGCACACTTCAGCTCACTTTGTGTGACTGTCTAGACTAAATGCACTAATAGGCCCCTGTCAGTCTAAACTAGACATTGATTCCACAGGTAGACAGAGGCAGAGGATGGTAAAACAAGAAATAGGCCACTTTCTAAAAGTGGCATTTTCAAACACACATTTTGAAAACTACCTTCTCTAAAATATGTGTTTTTATATTCTGAGCTCAGAGAGCCTGAACTCCAAATCTATAGCTTTTCACAATTGAGAGTTATGTTTGCAAGATGTTACAATGTAGCTCCAATGATAGCTACGGGAAAGTTAGTCCTTGCAATAGTGAAAAACAAAATTGGCAGTATTTCACTATCAGGAAATGTAGAACACACCATAACTACCTTCTCATACACTGAACTCTGCCCATGGGGTACGTTGGGCCTACCTTGGGAGTGCCTTACATGTGGTAAAAGAAAAGATTTGGGTCTGGCAAGTGGGTGCACTTGCCAGGTCGATATCGCAGTTTAAAATTGCCCACACAGACACTGCAAGGGCAGGTCTGAGACAAGTTTACAGGGCTACTCATGTGGGTGGCACAAACAGTGCTACAGGTCCACTAGTAACATTTGATCTACAGGTCCTGGGCATACACAGTGTACTTTACTAGGGACTTAACAGCAAATAAAATATGCCAAAATGGATAACCCAATCACCATTACAACTTATACAGAGAGCATATTAGACAGAGAGCATATAAAGGGCTACTCGTGTGGCTGGCACAATCAGTGCTGCGGGCCTACTAGTAGCATTTGAATTACAGGTCCTGGCCACACACAGTGCAATTTACTAGGGTCTCACCAGTAAATAAAATATGACAATCATGGATAAACCAATAAGCATTACAATTTAGACAGAGAGCATATGCACTTTAGCACTGATCAGCAGTGGTAAAGTGCGCAGAGTCCTAGAGCCAACATAATCAGGTTAGAAAATAATAGGCCGAAGAAGGCTAAAAGTTTTGTGCTAACCCTGCAAAAAGGGCCCATTCCGACACACACTGGAGGACAGAAGAGCCAAGCTCGTCAGCACATTTTAAAGGGTGCTCTTTGATTCAGGGCGTGGTCACTGGAAAGAGACCTGGGCACAACTCAGGAAGGAGATAGGGCTGGTGAGAGAATCATAAAGAGTAGGGCTGTGACCCTGGAGTAACCCTTTAATGCACATATCACTGTGGCTGACATCCAAGTGTGAATCTCTACTCATGCCATGGCCTGTCAGAAGTGGAGTTGCTCATTCTGTGACAGACTGCTTTCTGGAGGAAGGGCAGGATGGAGGAGTGGACGGGCTCTTCAGAAGGAAGTAGATCCCCAAAACAAAGTTATAAGATTCAGACCCTAAATCTAATTTGTATGGAAACTGACTATAAGCAGGAGAGCTCACTCCCCTGAAATATTCAGCTGTCATGCAGCCAGCCAGGCTGGATGTCGAGGAGGAGAAGCTCTGCAAGACTTCTGCCTGTGACCAGACTGAGGGCTAAAGTCTGTCAGTCTCTCAACGTGATGAGGGGACACCACCCAGGGAAATTCAAGACCATCTGCTCTTGGATCTTGGAACACCAGTGCCTGCCTGCTTATCAAGACTCATGTGTCCTGTGAGGAAGAGGAGAGTGCTTGGAGGAGGATAGGTCCAGTGGGGGATCTGGCGAGTGGATCCCTGTAGCAAGGTGTGGAGAGACAGCTACACTCACAAACACAACAAATTGCTGGCTCCTAAAAACTAAAAAAAACATGAGTGTCCTAGTTGGGATGGGACACAGAAAAAAATATAACAGTAAAAAGCTGTAAATAATAACTGAGCATCTAGAGCCAGCGGCTCATTTATTGTTCACTGCTCCTTCTGAGGCATGTCCCATAATGCCCTGTGAGGGCTCTTTACATTTGTTTTGTTTTCAGCTTGTTGCTGTCCCTAAAAGTGGCAGGGGCACCACTAGATAAATTTTTTCCATTTTGTGGGGGGTTGCAGTGTGCAACAACATAACGCAGAACACAGGGAACATCGAGCCGAAAACAACATAGCTGCTTTTAACTTTTTGTAAAGGCAGTCATTAGCCAATCAGTTAATGACTTGTCATCGCAATATACCTCTGTTGTCAAAAATACTTAAAACTTCAAAAATACTTTCCTACCTACCTACCGCACCCCAAAATATCATCAGCACACCATAATATATCATCTTGGCAAAGTTCGTACAAATCCAACTGACAGTTTTAGAGCAACGTGAAATACTAAAGTCTATGTAAAATGCATTGGATTTTACGCCTGTTTGGGACCCCCTCTTTTCTTTGCAACCTCTTGACCAAAACGCTGCAAAACCATCACTACTGTGAGAATGAAACAGGGGCAGTAGGTCTGCAAAGGTCTGTGGACATTTGTCAAACAGGTGTAAGACTGAAGTATCTTGATATATACATATATATATATATGTATACATATATTAATATATACATATATACATATATATGTATATATTATATGTATATATCTTCTATTTTACACTGAAAAAAACTAAGGTTAGAGAGAAGATTCTGAATTTACATGCACAGAACCATAGAAATTCAGCTGCTACAGTGTTATTTCAAGTAACTAAGTCGTACCCTAAGGTACCTATAACCCGTGACCTTGCCATGCACAGGTTTCTCATCAATAATTTGATTGCAAATGTTGCAGTGATGATATCAATGCCACCATAGAAGATGTCATGAATAATGTAATATGTGGGTTAATTAGCTGTGCATGGTGAGGGGGTGAGTTACAATTGTGCTTTTAGTGATTTAGTGTAAATCTGTTTAGTAGTTTTTTAGTAAAAACTATTTGTATATCTGGATAGTCAGGTCCGCGAGAAGCTCGAGATACTCTTGTGTGAGTGCAAATTAAAACATAGAGCGTTCTGATTTGCTTAGGGAGATTTACTTCCCTTGGGCCAAATTTGCTCACTTGACTGCCAGCGACGTGGGAAAAATGTTGCTGGCAGCCATTGCAGAGCTTGGGGAATTAGCCCCCTGTCCTGAAGTAAATAAAAAAATATATATAAGGGGCAGGGTAGGGATAACTTGTGCACCTAGGCCGCAGTTGGAGACAACTGCAGACTAAAAGAAAAATAGAAAAAAAAGCAATTTTTACTATGATCTGCCAGGACACCTGCCGGATCAGAAAAAATAAATGCCAGCCAGGGCTGTATACCTCAATTATAGGGCAAGGGAAGCCCACCCACATGGATGCATTACATAAGGGGAGGAGGGCATCTGGCCCCCTTCCCCGAGACAAATAAAGTTGAGGAGGGAGTGCAGCCACCCTCCCTGAGCTTTTCAAAGGTCTCAGGGACCTCCTCACCTAGGGCTGCTAAACATTTTTAAAGGGAGGGCAGCGCGACCCCCCCTCCCCTCCCTGAGCCGTCTATGGACGTGTGGAACCCATTCCACAGGGCCAGCTCACAATGTGTGTCTGGGGAATCTTATGCCCCAGGACATAGCTGTTTCGCTGCCCACACCAAACTAGTGTTTGCTATTGCCTGGAGAGAGGATTTTTCAACCTCCCACCACGCGGGAGCACAAAGTCAGCTCCCAGCCAGTCGTAGCTTTGAAAAGGCTCTGTAGGCTGGGAAACAGATAAAGAGATTGCTCCCACCTGGAGGGAGGAGCATGAGTACTTGCTCCCTGCAGGCGGGAGCAATGCGCTCCCACAGCATGCAAAAGCCAGCTGGACTCCCCAAGACTGCCCAGTGTCCTCTAACGATTGTATGGTGGGGCGCTTACTGAGCACCATGGCATACACCAATTATAATGAGCCCTGGGCCAATTTAGGCTTGGGGAGGGGAGCTTTGCAGCCCCCCTTCCCTTTAAAAAAAATACACAGCCCTGGGGATGGGTTCGCGAGAGACTTTTGAAGGCTCGCAGATGGGGGCAGCATGGCCAGTCTCCCCTTTTTTAAGTTTCAGCCTGGGGTTTGGGTTCCCCAGGGCCTATAATGGCTCACTATGAGGATGAGGGGCCGCGGCTCCCTTCTCCTTTAAAATATATATTGCCCTGGGTGCTGGGGTCCCAAGTGCCATATTATGCTTGGGAAGATGGTGATGAGGCTTCCCTCCCCTTTTAATTTATAAATTGGGTTCCCAAAATGAGCTCCAAATAATAGAGCAAATTAAATATCTAAATCATCGTACACAAACAAAATCAAGATTTAGTCAACTACATTACCAATATCAACAACTGATAGTCAAGCTAC
Source organism: Triturus cristatus (assembly GCF_964204655.1). Taxonomy (NCBI): domain Eukaryota; kingdom Metazoa; phylum Chordata; class Amphibia; order Caudata; family Salamandridae; genus Triturus; species Triturus cristatus. The sequence continues at coordinate 873,863,217 of NC_140582.1, read as the reverse complement.
AAAATAACAACCAAATTGTTATTCATAATTCCGATAAAGGTGGGAACATTGTCATCTCGCCCAAACAAGATTACATGCAAGAGGCACCACTGCAGTTAAATGATAAAGACTGTTACAGAAAAAGCAATGTTCCAGTAGCCCGTGTGTTGTAATGGCTTTCTTCTTCCTCGTGATTTTGTTTGTGGGGTGGATTATAAAGTGATTTCTCATGAGCGGTGGTTAGATGCTTGCAAGAATGATCCTATCATTCAAGATGTCTCTAAATTGATTTGTGATGGTTGGCACCATAAAGGACAAGGTGGTGATTCCGTGAGGGATTTCTGGTTGGTTAAGGATAAACTTTCAAGTTGTGAGGGTTTTTTGTTGAGAGGTCACAGGCTAGTACCTCCGGTTTCCTTAAGGAAAGAGATATTGGATCTAGCACATGAGGCACACTTAGGCATATCCAAAACTAAGGAGAGGGTGCGCTCTAGTTATTGGTGGCCAGGACTTGACACACAGATTGAGCATTTGGTTAGGGAGTGTGTCCAATGTTCTCTTAGCAATAAGGTTTGTTTTGAAAACCAGGACACAGCCCATGGAGAAAAGAACTCGTCCGTGTGGCCCCTGGAAGGAAACAGCTCTTGACAATTTAGGGCCTATTCATGGGGATGGTTCGGACACATTTATTATTGTTGTCATGGATTTATTTTCAAGGTGGCCAGAAGTATTCTTTGTAAAGAATATAAATACCAACACTGTTATTAATTGTTTAAAAGACATCATTGCCAGGGAAGGAATTCCTGAAACCTTACTCACAGATAACGGTGTACAACTTGTTTCAAGAGACATGGAGACCTTTCTCAGTGATTGTGGTATTATTCATAAAATATGTGCCTTGTATCACCCTGAATCCAATGGCACGGTTGAAAGATTTAATAGGGTCCTGAAGTAAACTGTGTCTTTAGCAAAAGCAAATGGTCTCAATTGGCAGGATGAGGTTTCAAAAAGGGTATGTGTGTATCGTTTTGCCCCGAATACCACTACAGGGAAGTCTCCTTTTCTTTTGTTTTGGGGAAGAGACCCTGATACTTTCTTAGAACCACCATGGGTAAATAAGTTTCTTTCTAACAGGTCTAAGGATTTTGATTCTACTTTGTGGCAAGAGAAGGAAGATTTGAAATGTTCTAAGAGTAAAGAGAACTATGATGTTCGTCATGCTGTTAAGTCTACAAAGGTTAAGGTGGGTGATCTTGTTCGGATTAAAAGGCCGGGTTTTGCTGTTTCTGGATCTAAGTTTTCTAAACCTATAAGGGTTACGAAAGTTTTCAACAATGCTATAAGAACAACTGATCACAGGGTGTGGAATCTGGGTTGTGTTGCTCTATGTGATACAAACACTGGAACAAGTTTCTCTTGCACCATCACGGAGGGGAAAGTTGTTCCTGAAGTCATTATGAGGCCCAAGAGGGTTTCACGCTTTCCCTCCCATTTGAACGATTATGTCACATTATGTCACATGATGTTTGTAAGCATATATAGAAGATTTGTTATGGTTTTTATGTGTTTTGCTGTATAGTGTAAAGGAGGGAGATATGTTGTAATGGCTTTCTTCTTCTGTTTTAAGATGTATCTTTATATCTCACTCTGGGATGTTTGGTGTTCTGGAATGTCAGGACCAAGCCAGCTGTAGAATGTTGAAGGGCAGAGAGATCATTAGCCTGCTGACAGTTGGGTGGATGAGCTGTTTGTAGCTACTACTAAGAATAAACCTCTGACTTCTCACCTCAAGCCTCAGCATCTTTCTTCACCTTAAGAAGTTACTTTTTAACACCGTGCGATATACAATGAGTATTATGCGAAACTATTAGCCTGGAAAAGCGCAGGCCTCATTAATACGGAAGAGCAAACATTTCTTAAGAATGATAACCCAGTAATGCCAGTGATGTATTTTAAACCAAAAATTCACAAAAACCCTGTAAAATCTCCAGGTGATTCGGGTGATCCGTGAAGCAAGGGCAGAGAAAAAGGGGGTCAAAAAAGTGTCTTACCTATGTTAATTCCTATAGAGTCTTTAGACACGCCTGCAGCTTGAACTGCTGGATGAAATTACACCAAATTTGGCAGAAAGGTAGGCTTTTGGTCCACAGATTCAGGTATTTGGTGTAAACCTGTTAAGGAGTTTGCATGATATTAAAGGAAATCCAAGAATCTATGATCGAGTAGCCTTTATGTATAATGCAGAGATCTAATAAGCTCTGATTGGCTGCAAACTCTTCAGCCAGGAAGTGTTGGCATCCATCTTTGGCTCTGCTTCAGCCGAGTCCCAAAAAAACACACAAAAAAGAAATGGGGGCAGGGTACAAATACAGGGTACAAATACCCTAACTCTGTAGTCTTTGTCTTGGGTCTCAAGGGACCTCTGATGGACAAAAAATCATTTTTTGTTTTACTTCGAAATTCAATTAAATATTCTTTGTTCGGATTTATGCAACCATAAAAGTAACATACAAATCACATTAAAATTATTAAAAATGATATGCCAATGTGCAATCTAAAAGTACTATGTTAGTGACATCCTTACATTGTCAGTATAAGCAAGATCTAAATTCATTTAAATAACATATGAAACTGCATAAAATATTCAGAATATAAAAAGATCCATGTATATGGAGGCAATCACATTAAATTATTAACAATGTATTAATAAAATGTTGTTGTGTAACCTTAAGGAACAATCTTAGTAACCGCATAAAATGTAATCATGTCTAGTACATCTAATCAATATTCAAAAAACTTTTAAAAGTTATTATCATGAAATGACATAATATGAATGATCATTTCCCTACTATATATCACACTGCAATCAAAATAAATGCGTATATCATTTGGCAAATATATTCTCTTTCGAACCAGCCTGCATTTTCTAATGTTCAATACCCTTAATAATGTAATAATATATTGGTTTAGAATATAAAAAGACAACATGCATCATATTCTGGGGTGACTTAGAATCACAGGGACAAGGATCAAGAAGGGAGTCACAATATACTTTACTGGGCTATGAAACCATAGGTGATCAATAATGAACCTGAATCTAATGAGTAAAAACATTTTAGAATAACAGAAAGGACACAAGAGTTATGGCTCTAGATGTTCAGTGGTATTCAATCACTCTCTTCTTACCCAGCTCCATGTGTACCCTGTGCTCCCCAAATACAGTTAAGAGATCGTGCTTTAACTGGGATTGTGAAACAGTCACAATACATTGCGGGTTAATAAAACACAGTCCATTCTGTTCATAAGCTCAAGCTGCTTTTAAAAAAAAAACAAGCCATGGTATTTTATGCATGTGGTCAAGACTCAAACAGTCCTGTGTTATTGCTCATCTTTTGACCAAAGGGAATACCATAACATAATCGAGCAATTTGGATGTGATGTATTAAGGAGACCAAACCTAGTTCTACGTGGCATATTATAATTGGGAGGCTAGTGGGAACTGACAGGAGTCTTATGAGAAATACATTTTCTGTTGTCTGCAAGAGTGAGGTATTACACAACCCCCACACTGTTAATTAGTGCATCAATTGGTTTAGATCCCAATTTCATTACAAACCTAAATAAAGCCTGCACAGTTTGGTCAAAAGCCCTTTTCCTAACCTCTATAAGATTGCGCCAAGTGCCTCTCCAATCAAATGGGACACCCAAATAGGAAAACGTTGGTACAAAGAACAACTTATCCTTGCAGTTATAACAAGAAGTTAAAGAAGAGCAAGTTTTCCAAACCACCATGACATGTGACTTAGCTATATTTGTCTTTAGGCCCAGATCACTCATAAAATTATTAAACCTATCCAAAAGTATTTGCAGGCCAACACCTTTTCTAGAGAATAATACACAGTCATCCACATAAAGCAGAGCGTGAAGATTTATATAACCAACCCTTGGCCCCTCAGAAGCCTGCTGATTAAGATAACTCTTGAGATCATTCATTTATAAGCAGAACAATAAAGGGAAAAATATGCAGCCTTGTCTTACTACAGACTTCATTTTGATCAGTGCAGCAAGTTCTCCATTAGCCCCATATCTGACTCTCCCAGTTCCATCCTGATGCATCTGCACTTGGAAATGGACCAAGGAGGCATCTACGCCCATTCCTAACAATGTTTTGCAACAGTTTCCCTCTCTTCATCCAGTCGAAGACAGATGTTAAATCCATAAATGGAGAGTACCATTCTTTAACAATGTGCACTTACTTATAAACTGGTGGATATTGCGACACTGCTTAATGGTACCCAAGCCTCTCCTGAAACCCTGCCCATTATTTACATGTAATATCAATCAGAGAGATCAAGCAATAACATTTAGGGTTGGACCTCTCTTCATTTTAAAAATGGAGACTATAGTCACACTGTACCAGGAATTTAGCAGGCCCGAGTTTGCTGCACAGCTTAAAATGTTAGCACTGGCAGCCACAGAACGGGATTTGCCAAAAATAGATCAGCAGGGACGCCATCTGGGCCAGATGATTTATTCTTAATGGTCTGTTTTAGGGCTTTTGCAACCACCTGATAAGTGGGGGCTGTCAGCTTTGGGCCACTCTGTTTTGGGCGATTGTCATTGAACTCTGAAGGAGAGGTAGGCTCCCTATCACTTCTATATACCCCTGAGAATAGGTCAATCCATATGTTGGGAGAAACTGTAACATCAATACAGGTGTTGTGACTATCTTGAAAAAAAGAAGCATTAACAGTCTTATAGAAAAGACTGGCATCCTACTAAAGGATGCTTCATATAATTTGTCCCACACCTCTTGTCTGATAATCGCCCTACGAGCCCTATGTGCCTGTTTATACTGATACCGGCACAATCTCACCAGCCCTTTATCTCTAGGTTTCTATTTTAAGGCCATGATGAGATTGCTATGAGTCTGCGAACAATCACTATTGAACCATCTATGTGGTGTTTGGGCTTTTGGCTTTGTAGCAACCTGTAATAATTAATTTATTGTTTGAATTATATAAATCACAAGCTTCGAACATACATTTTGGCATTATTTACCTTTCTAAGCAGACTAAGGGCCAGATGTACGACCATTTCATTTAGCGCCTCCAATTTGCGACAAACTGCGAGTCGCAAATTGCGAGGCGCTAAATGAAATGTACAACAGTGTGTTCAACACTGTTTGCCATTTCCAATGGGGACGAAAATTGTGAGTCTCATTAATATTAATGAGCCTCTCATAGTTTGCGAGTCCATTGGGAATGCCAGCCCTCCCAGGTATGGTGACCTGCTGGGCTCAGCAGACCACCATGTCTGGGACTGCTTTTAAATAAAGCAGTTTTAAAAAAAAATGCAGCCTGTATTCCTTAAAGTAAAACGGGATGCATTAAAAAAAAAAAAAGTATGAAACGTTGTTTAATTTTTTAAGGGCAGGCAGTGGTCTCTGGGACCACTGCCTGCCATTACAAAATAATTTTGCATGCATTTGCAAAGAGGAAGGGTCCCCTGTGGACCTCTACCCATTTGCGAATGCATTACCACCTACTTGAAGAAGGTGGTAATTGCAAGTGTTTTGCGACCGCAGTTTTTTTAAATGGAAAAATCCACTCCCTTTGGTTTATAGTACTCCGAAGAGCAATAAAATAAATTAGACTAGCTTGACCTCTACCTGGATATGGAACCTGATCTTATTCCAACTGCATGATGTGATCCATTGTCAGAAAGAGCGAACATTTTGAAAATAAAAAATTAAAAGTGTCCCCACTAGGGTTACGATCAAAATTTCATTGATCTTCAGTATCCTCTCCCAGCAGACTACAGGCTGAGGTTTTGGATACGAGTACAATCTCCGCCCCATAAAATAATAAAATCAGTATTAAGATCCATTACATGTTTACTAAGGGAGTATTCAAGCCTCTCTGCTATATCAATGTTGGCAGGGACAAATTATTAAGATACAAATTGTCAATGACCAGTGTGACATTAGGCTCATATGCAATGTTAATAAATTGAAAATGTGGCAAATCAAGATAGGTACTGCAGACCTTATTCCCCAGAGTGGTTGCTATTAAGATAAGCAAACCACCTCTGTGATGAACCCCAATGAATGGCCAGCTGGGGTGTGAATTGATACAAACCCATCTATATAAACTGGTTCCCAGGCCCAGGTTTCTTGTAAGCAAACAATATTATAGCCCTTTATAAGTTTAAGCCAATCATCATTCCTCGCCTTATTTAAAAGGCCTGCCACATTCCAAAATAAACATCTGAATACATTATGATCAGTTTTAGGAGCCCGATCGGATATATTCACAGCACAATTATTTATATAATCAGCATCAAGTCAGAGGCTGTATTTACAGGAATGTCATTTACCTCCATTTCTTCCCCAAGTTCCATTATAATATCAGTTTCCACATTAATAGGTGCAAAGGATGTCCTCTCAATTTCAAGGGTGCTCTCCACCATGTCTTCACACAATATCTCTGGGGCAACAAGTAAGGCAGTCAATCAATTTGTTTAAGGGGAGAGAAATGATTATATGTCGGAACAGAGTCTGACTGAGGGAGGCATCGATCAACGGTGAGAAACTAGGAGAAGGTTGGGCACCTGGTGTATAAAAATAGCCCAAAGGCACTGCCATAAATTTGCCTCTTGTGGGACTAAACCTAGAGAGCCTATCCAAAATAGAGCCTGCTGTGTACATGTTTCTAAAATTGAAAACAGCATAGTCTCCAGGGTTGTCCTTTAGTTGCGAACCGACCCATGATACTCTGTACATTTTTTATTGTCCTAAATACGCCCCCACAATTGAGCCAGTTTGTGGCTCTTACTAGCCAGTCTACAACTTTGTTTTTTAAATGTCTTCTTTCCTCTCATTGAGTAAAGGTAGAACATTCTTCAATACTATTGCCAAAAGGGTTGATTCTGTTGGGAGCTGAAGGACTCCTTTGGAGCTGGGTCTCACTGCATGGAGCTCAGTACTTGTAATCCTTTTTTTCAGATGTATTAAATCCAAGCTCGGTCCGGAGTTGACCTTTTCTTTGAGCTGCACTCAAGTCCCAAGGTCCTCTAGTTAGAGAAGTCTGGACAGAAAAATTAGGGGCCAAGTTGTTATCCTGATGGCTAATTTCTTGCAAGAGATATGGGTTATCATAAATTTGAGCAACCGGTTGATTTTGTGACCCTAAACTAGGCTCTATTACCTTTTTAGACTGCTAGTTAGACTTGACAAATTAAAGTCTTCAGTGAGGTATCAATACTGTTGAGTGGCCAGGAGTGGATCAAAATATGTTTTCATAGTTCTTTCAAGTATATCTGAAAACAGAGCATGTACCCCCCCATTTAACTTTACGCGATCTGGGAATGACAAGGTTTCCATAGTCCGCTGAAAGAGGAAGAACCTCTGTTCGGTGGAGATTCATTTCTTGTAGTCTCATCATATTCTCTTGACGGCAATTCACATTATCACACATTTGTGGATGAAAACGCTCGAGCAACAATCATTTCGGTGAAATTCCATTCACATAAGGTCACAGGAAACAATAACTTGTGGCCCTTTACGCAGCTGTAGTGCAGAATATGCACAAAACATTTATCCAGCAAGGTAGCATATACTAATTAACCAGATGAAAGTGCATCAGTTGGGTAGACGTTTTTGGCAAAACAGGGGACTGTTGTTGGAAAAAGTGAGGTTTCATTCAGGCCCTGTGCATTTCACAGAATTTGAACCTCAACCGGAAGCACTTACAAATATAAACATAGCAGGTGTCACAGTGGAAGCCTAACTTCAGTAAAGCACAAATGTTCCTAGCTTCTTGGCCTTGACAAGAGCGAAGCAAGTGTGTTTTCTCTTCTATTCCATGTTGTAAAATAATCTGAAATCCTTACTGAAGGTGACCACATCATTGATCTATTGGAGTGCAATCTGATCTGGGTTGACTGTGACAAGTGATTTATTTCTCATCATCTCCCGGTGAGAGCAGACTCCATGATTCTCCCTAAGTATGCAAGTGCTCAACATTCATAGCACCACTCACACACCAATTCACAGACACAGAAAGGCACTCTCCCACACACCCACCCAGGCACCCACACAGGTACTTAAAGACACACACAGGCACTCAAAGACCCACTCACAGAGTCACACAGGCACTCATACGCTCATGCACACAACCACCCAGGCACTCACACAGGCACTCACAGACCTACACAGGTACTCATGCACCCACTCAGACACTCACACAGGCACTCACAGACCCACACAGGCACTCACAGACCCACGCACCAACTGTTGCACCCACTCTCAAAGGTGACAGGTTACAGTTAGGATTACAAATGTAAAAAGCATTGAATTTCACTGAAAATAAATCAAAGGTTACGGGACGTTATGGTTAGGAATAAAAATAAATAAAACCTTAGAAATGAATTGAAAACATTTTATAGCTGAGATTTAACTTGTTCAAAACCAAAGAAATTCATAAGTTATATTCATCTGGACTAACTATAACTTACGCCCCCACAATGTACTGCTTATGACCTCACATATTACACCACTCATGACATGTTCAGTAACATCACTGCTGACATCTCAAATTATCATCACTGATGACATCATCCAGTGAGTGTGAGTGTTTTCTAAAGGTTTCTCAGTGTTAAACGTTTATACCAAGGTAACACAAAAGTTAAATTAGTTTAGTTTGTGTACTACTAACGAATAATTCTGTTTGAAAATATAGATTTTATGAGTGTCTATGTAGCTGTGTGTGGCTGCATGGCAGAATAAGTGGGTATGTGAGTAGCTGTATGGGTGAGTAAGTGGCTGTGCAAATGTCTGTATGGGTGAGTGAATGGGTGTGTAAGTGGTTTATGATAAGTGGCTGGTTATGTGGGAGAATGTATTGGTGAGTGAGTGGGTTTGTGAGTCTCTGTGTGGGTTTCACCCCCGGAGGTGGGCTTCCCAGTGTCATAATAGGCTCAGCTGGGGGCCACCTTTAAAATAAAGAACAGTCCTGGGGGATGGGTCCCCAGAGCCGAAAGAGGCTCAGAGAGGTGGCCCACATAGCCCCCTTCCATTTAAGATACATATGTCCCTGGGGATGGGGTCCTCAGGGACAAAATAAGATTGGGGTGGGGGATCTGTGGCCCCCTACCATTTATTATATATATACAAACAGCCCTGAGATTGGTTCCCTAGGGCCTAAAGAGGCTTAGGGAGGGGGGGTGCCATATGGTCATATCCCCTTTAAAATATATATGCACAGTGGGATAGGGTCCCCCAGGTCCATAATAGGGTCAGGGAGGGGGGGACACATTACCCTGTCCCCTTTTTTGTTGTATTTGGTCCTAGATAAGGTCCCCGGGCCCAAAGGCCTACCTTATGTGGGGCATGGCAAAGGCTGCGTGCAGCTTGGGGTTGGCTGATTGCAGGGTGTTTGGCCGCAGGGCATGCCATGCGGCCAACCCTATGCCCTTGCACAGCGGGGGGGTGGCTTTATGTATGGCAATAAAATATTACTTTACGGTAAAAAAAATCAACCTAGAAATTTCCTGAAAATAAAAAGGTTTATTGAATATCATAGTTAGGGGTGATAAAAAGATCTGGTTTTGTTTTTTTTTTAAACGTAGAAATTCACTGGAAGAAAAGGTTATAAAGTAATGTTATAGTTATGGTGAATGTGTCCGTGACAACATTAACATTCTGAGCTAAAAAAACACAGAAATTCAGTTACAGTTAGCAGAGTGTACTATACCTTGTGCCCCTCATGCACTGAGTATTGCCTCACATATTACATCACTCATTACATGTTCTATGAAATCACAATGATGATGTTTAAAATTACATAAGTGATGACATCATCCAAACTTCCTTTGTCCACTTCGCAGGTAGCCTAGTTCACATTAACAATAAACCACAGATATGCGGGCAACCTTTATTATACACAGAGTTCAATCTATATACAATTGTTCAGAAAAAGCCAAGTCACTCAAGATACTCAACATCTCTTCCAAAATAAATAACCTACTATGGATGTTATGTTTCATGCAGGTACCCCAATATAGGCTCATGTAGCAAACAAACCTTTCACCTATATTTCCCCTTCCATTACATTACATAACGGTTCTTGGGACTGACCTTTTACCTAGTTACAGTATTGCTTGCAGGACATGGGTTTTTCCCTGAAACCTAGCCTCATCCATTATGCATGAGGATTCTTGGAATCTCAGCAGGGCTACTATCTCCTGCATAATAACTATGTACAAGGGTCATTCCTTTCCGTCATCCTAAGTCCGTCATGACACAGCAAGGTAGATCCCCTGAGGGTACCACATTTGGGTATATAAACATCATATCTTTGCTGAGGCAAGGCGAGGAGAAAAGGACTTCCATGCTGACACACTGACGCAAGACACTGAGGTTCCTGCATGCAGACACCTCAGCTCACAGTGGTCTGACATCCCTCGCGGGGTGTCTATCGCGAGACCAAGACGGGGTCCCACAGTCTCCCACGTCAGGTAATGGGGTTGACTTTATACAAGAGGGATTCTTGGCTCTACACCTACACACATGCTAGGTACACTTAGGTACATCTAGTTAGGGTCTCATCATAGGAGTATGCATTATTACTGTCATGTATTTTATATACCTGCCTGTATTCATTGTTTTAGCACTATGGGAGTAATCTACCATCCTTTTACTTTTTATCTGTTTCTGTCTTATGATTGTTTCAGCACACCTATTTTACTTTACAATGATGCTGGTTCAATAAATGTTTATTGAAAACGTCCCCACCATTTATTCTGTGTATCTCTCTGAGACAAAGTCAGCACGTGTGACTGTGCTAAAAGTAATGTACTGTTTCCACGATCCCTGATGGGATAGAGATGTCATGTTCGATAGTTGCCAAGAACTATTCTCTCCTTGGTAAGAGGGGTTTCTAGTGGCACTGTTAGCTAGCTGGTATAAAGGCGAACATACCCCGTGGGGGTTTCTGGAATCAGTGTGGACACCAATCCCACAATCTCTGTTGTCTAAACACACAGATCCTATATAGGTTTATAGGAACTACATGACATGGACAGCCTTTATCTGTATCAAACGTCTCATTGTCATTGAACCTACATTGAGAAATGAAGTTGATATTAGTACAAAACTGGCTACTGTAAGCAGTGATTACTCTATGAAGAGACTTTACTCTGTACCACACTATTTACAGACCGTGAAACTCTCATGAGAAATATATCAAAATGTATTAAAACTATCTACTAAGAACAGTGCATACTCTCTACAAAACTTGCCCAAATACACACTATTCATTTAAAATAACCAAAGTCTGACGGTGCTAAAGGGCATACTACCAGCAGCCTTCATATTGTGCTGAAAACTCTACAGGTACGCCATCTTCTAAAGCTAAACAAGAACAAGTGGAAACATTGGCCACCCCGCTCCCGCCTCCCAGCTGCTCCTCCCTCCCACTTGGCCATTTATGGAGGTCGCCACGCGGTGGTGAGCTGTGACCTTTGCCCCTGCCTGCAGGGCCGGTCGCTCCACACACCGCGCAGCTCCCTCCGTGAGTGCCGGGACCCTTGACCCCCCCGCTGCTGCCTCGCACAGCCGTGCGATCGGATTGCCGTTCTGCAAACTGCTTGCCTGTCTGTGCCCCTGACTTGGTATTTCGTTGTGCCCACTGTGCCTGTGATTGTATTTTCGTGCCGTCTATTTTCGTGCCTGTGATTGTATTTTCGTGCCTTCTGTGCCCCTGAAGTTGTTGCCGTCCCATTGTCCTTTCCCGCCGCTTTCCCCGTCCCCGATCCCCGCCGCTTCTCCCCTGCGGCCCTGCCCCCTTTTGCTTTCTGTAGCCCGCCCATTGGCCACCCCGCTCCCGCCTCCCAGCTGCTCCTCCCTCCCACTTCGCCATTTATGGAGGTCGCCGCGCGGGAGCGCAGCGGACGAGCGCAGCGGGCACGCCGACTGTGTGCCAAAGGCAAGCCCATCTACGCCCGTCCGCGCCTGGACCGCGCCCAGTGCCAGGACCCCTGGCCCCCACCGATGCAAGATGACCCGACAGACCTACGACGCCGCCGCCCTCAACGCACTCAATGCCGGCCGGAACCCCGCCTGCTGCCGGGCCACCCCGAGATGCATCCACGGACCCTTCACCTGCAAGGCCTGCAAGTTCACCTGCCTCCGAACCGGCACCGCACCCGCCAAGCCGAACACCAGCAACAACCACCTCAAGTGCATCCTACTCAACACCCGCTCCGTCCACAGACACGCTGTGGAACTGTGGAACCTCCTCGACACAACATCACCAGACGTCGCCTTCCTCACGGAAACCTGGATGAACGTCTCCTCGGCCCCCGACATCGCCATCGCGGATGGGTACAAGATCATCAGGAGGGACCGCGTCAACCAGACCGGAGGAGGCATCGCCATCGTCCACAGGAACACCATCCGCATCACGACCAACTCCAACGACGCCGCCGAGCACCTCCACTTCCAGATTCACACCGACCCAAAGACGACTCTCAGAGGCACCCTCGTCTACAGACCCCCGGGACCACGCACACAATTCAGCGAAGACATCACGGACTTCATCAGCCCGCACGCCCTCCCCTCCGCCGACTACATCCTCCTAGGGGACCTCAACTTCCACCTGGAGAACAACAAGGACCGCAACACCGCCGCCCTGTTGGACAACCTCGCCAACCTCGGACTCAAGCAACTGGTCAACACCCCCACCCACTATGCCGGCCACACGCTTGATCCCGTCTTCTCATCCAGCAAGCACATCACCTTCAGCCACTCCACCGGACTCCACTGGACCGACCACAGCTGCGTCCACTTCAGCTTCAGAAGAACCACGACCCACCACCACCCGCAATAGGTTCCCCACAGAAGCTGGAGCAAGATCACCGCCGACCAGCTCACCACCTCCCTCAGCCAGAGCCCACCCGCCTGCACAAAGGACCCCAACGAAGCAGCCCGCAACTTCACGCAGTGGCTGACCACCTGCGCCGACGACCTTGCACCACTGAAGAACCCTCCCAGCAGACCCAGAAGCAAGAAGGTATCCTGGTTCACCGACGAACTCAAGGACTCCAAAAAGCTGCACCCTCGAGAAAACCTGGCTCCTCGACCGGACCACTGACAACATGACCGCCCTCAAGCACGACACCCGCAAGCACCACCAGCTTATCCGCACCACCAAGAAGAATTCACTGAAGGAACGACTGGTCAACAACGCCCATGACAGCAAGGAACTCTTCACCATCGTCAAGGAGTTCTCCAACCCCAGCACCGGCAACAACGACATCACTCCGTCACAAGATCTCTGTGACTCCCTCGCCTCGTTCTTCCACCGCAAGATCGCCAACATCCACAACAGCTTCGGCGCACCATCCATGCACCCAACCGTCGAACCAACGCCCCCCACCACCACCATCCGCACCTGGACCACGGTGACCACCGAAGACACAACCCGCACGATGAACACCATCCACTCCGGATCTCCAACCGACCCCTGCCCCACCACGTCTTCAACAAGGCCGACTCCACCATCGCACCCCAACTCCGGAACATCATCAACACCTCCTTCAACACCGCCACCTTCCCGGAGAGCTGGAAGCATGCCGAGCTCAGCGCTATACTGAAGAAACCAACAGCGGACCCCACCGACCTCAAAAACTTTCGCCCCATCTCGCTCCTCCCTTTTCCTGCTAAAGTCATCGAGAAGATCGTCAACAGACAGCTTGCTGCCTTCCTCGAGACGAACGGATCCCTCGACCTCTCGCAGTCCGGTTTCAGAGCCAACCACAGCACCGAGACCGCCCTCATCGCAGCCACCGACGACATCCGAGCCCTGCTCAACAACGGGGAAACAGCGGCACTCATCCTCCTGGACCTCTCTGCAGCGTTCGACACTGTCTTCCACCGCACCCTAGTCCAACGCCTCAGCAACATCGGCATCCAAGAGAAGGCACTGGAGTGGATCATCTCGTTCCTCGCCGGAAGAACACAGAGAGTCCGCCTCCCCCCGTTTCGATACGAGGCCACCGAAGTCATCTGCGGCGTTCCGCAAGGATCTTCACTCAGCCCCACCCTCTTCAACGTCTACGTGAGACCTCTTGCAGCCATCGCTCGCCAACACAACCTCAACATCATCTCCTACGCCGATGACACCCAGCTGACACTCTCCCTCACCAGAGACCCCGACACCGCCAGAACCAGCCTACACGAAGGGATGAAAGACGTCGCCGAGTGGATGAAGAATAGCCGCCTGAAACTGAACTCAGACAAGACGGAAGTCCTCATCCTGGGACCATCGCCCTCCGCCTGGGACGACTCCTGGTGGCCCCCCGCCCTGGGCACCACTCCCAAGCCGACAGACCACGCACGCAACCTGGGCTTCATCATGGACTCCTCACTCTTGATGACCAGACAAGTCAACGCCGTCTCCTCATCATGCTTTCACACCCTACGCATGCTTCGTAAGATCTTCCGATGGATCCCGACTGAAACCAGGAAGACGGTCACCCAGGCACTCGTCACCAGCCGACTGGACTACGGAAACCCCCTCTACGCCGGAACCACAGCTAAGCTACAGAAAAGACTCCAACGCATCCAGAATGCCTCCGCCCGACTCCCCCCGACGCAGCCACATCTCCGGCCACCTTAGAGACCTACACTGGCTCCCCATCAAGAAGAGGATCATGTTTCGGCTCCTCACCCACGCACACAAGTCTCTCCACGAACTGGGCCCCAAGTACCTCAACGACCGCCTGACCTTCTACACGCCCACCCGCCAGCTACGGTCTACTAGCCTCGCCCTCGCCGCCGTACCACGCATCCGAAGAGCCACCGCCGGAGGCAGATCCTTCTCCTACCTGGCGGCCAAGACATGGAACTCCCTCCCCATCCACCTTCGGCTGACCCAGGACCATCTCGCCTTCAGGAAACAACTCAAGACCTGGCTGTTCGAGCAGTAGCGGACCCTTCCCCCCCAAGCGCCTTGAGACCCTTCCGGGTGAGTAGTGCGCTATACAAATGTTATGATTGATTGATTGATTGATTGATTGTCATACTGAGATATGCTAATAGGTCAACGCTGCTTACAAAATAATCTTTGCCTTGTTGGAAACCTTTTCTGCACAGCCAAACAACTTGTGTGGTACATACTGGTCAGAAGTTGTGAATCCATCATTTGTACACAGAGTTTCTCTTCAATACAAAGATTTATAATGTGTTCAATACCCCTACACACCCATGATGAAGCACATCTGTTTTGTAAACACTTACACCCAGTACCTGCAAACAGGCTGTACAGAATTAACGAGAAAAGAAATATGGTAGCTACCTGCCACTATGTGAACTATAAGACAAACTAGCAGACTCATTGGATGATGTAATCAGTAATGTCATAGAACATGTCATGAGTGATGTAATTTATGAGGTCATAGGCAGCGCATTGCGGGGCGTAAATTAAAGTTAGCTCTGCTAACTCTAACTGGTGAACTTATGTATTTTTTTCAGGTTAAAACATTAATGTTGTCACTGACATATTCACCTAACTATAACATTATTTTAACCTTTTTTTCAGTGAATTTCAAAGGTTTTTTTAAAAACGGAAAACAGAATCACTTTTACCTTTGATTTTTCCAGTGAACATATATATTTCTTTTTTTCTATATGTGTTATATATGCATTTCTTTTGTTGTATATGTGTACCCCTTGCTTTTTTTCAACTTTTATGTGCCCCTATCTTTATACCAACCTTTCGATTCTTAATACATTTTAATTATAATTTATTTATTAATTAATTACCTTTCATAACCATTTCTTTTTCAAATAAACCTTCATTTTATTTCCTTAGCCTTTTCTATAAATATTATCTGTGTATCTATCTCACTCTCCCTCATATATATTTAATGTTTTAATGAATTGTTCAACACAGATTTCTTTATGTGCTAGACCTATTCAAAATGCAATGACTTCCTAATAATAATAATAATCTTTTATATTTTTTAACCTAACTCCTATTCTATGATATCCTTAGCAGCTTTTCCCAATGTATCTCTCTCTTAATTGACATAGCCCATTAGAGGGAGATAAAGCAACGAGCTACAGGATTAAGTTAGAATCTGTATGAATAAGTGAGGTGGTGTGTGTATAATTGTATAGGTGAGTAAATGGGAGTGTGATTGACTGTTTGCATGACTGACTAGGTGTGTGAGTAACTGCATGGATGAGTGTCAGTGTGTGAGTGTGTGTATAGGTGTATGAGTGCATATGATAGTGTTGTATTGATGAGTGACTGCATGTATGAGTGATTGTATCGATGAATGAGTGGATGTGTGTGTATACCTAGGAATCAGTGAGTGCTTATGTAGTAACTGGTATTGGTGTGTCAATGATTTAGAAAATGCTAGTCTGTATTTTACAGTGGGTGTATCAAAGGTTATATTAGAGTGTGAGGCGGTGCATCAGATTTTCACATGGATGATGTCATCAGTATTGTCATCAGTGATGTCATTTGAGATGTTATCAGTGATGTCATCAGTGATGTCACTGACCATGTCATGAATGATGTAGTATGTGACGTCATGAGCAGTGCATTGCGGGTGCATGAGTTATAGTTAGCTGAACTAACTGTAACGGTGGAATTTCTATGGTTTTGTAAGAGTGAAATGTCCAGCAAACTATAACATCCCTGAAACCTATGGTTTTTTCAGTGAATTTCTAAGGTTTTTTTTAAATGCTAATTTCTAACTATAACATACCTGAAACCTATGGATTTTTTCAGTGAATTTCAATGGTTTTTAAAAGGCTAATTTCTAACTATGACATCCCTATTAAGTACCCTTGAATCCTGAAGGTCCCTGGTGGCCAAGTAGCCCACCAGGTACATCCAGTAAGCGCCACAGAGGATGAAGCCTACTTGTGTTTTGAGGTCCTCAGGACACAAGAGGACCTCATCGCCCCACCAACAGTGCACCAGAAGCCGCATGTGCAAAGTGGTGTAAAAAGGGGCGTGGCCTCAGAGCACCTCTCTACAACGCAGCCCTGTGGTGTTTAGAAGAGGTACCTGGTGGACTAGTGGGCCCCCAGTGACCATCAGGATTGAAGGGGAATTAATCCGCCAACTTCAAACGTGCTACAGGGTCCTTTTGCACCTGGCGCGTTTGCACCTTGGTGCAGGGAGGGGCCTGATCTGACAAGTATGCAAACGCACCCTGTGGTGCGTTTTAAGTTGGGTGATTAAGTCCCCTTGAATCCTGATCGTCCCTAAGGGCCAACTAGCCCACCAGCTACCTCAAGTAAGCGCCACAGAGCTGCGTGGCAGAGTGGTGTAAAAAGGGGGCGTGTCCTTGGACCACCACTCTGCAACGCAGCTCCCTGGCACCTACTAGAGGTACCTGGTGGGCTAGTTGGCCACCAGGGACCCTTAGGATTGAAGGGGACTTAATCCTCTAACTTAAAACTCGCCAGAGGGCGAGTTTACACACTTGTCAAATCAGGCCACGACCCCTCCCTGCACCACTGTGCAAACGCACCCCCTAGCATGTTGTAAATTGGGGGATTAAATCCCCTTGAGTCCTAAGGGTCCCTGGGGTCCAACTAGCCCCCAGGTACCTCCAGTAAGCACCACAGAGCTGCACTGCAGTGAGGTGTAAAAAGGGGCATGACCTCGGACCACCTCTCTGCAAGGCAGCCCTGTGGCGCATACTGGAGGTACCTGGTGGGCTAGTTGGCCCCCAGGGACCCCCAGTATTGAAGGGGAATAAATTCCCCAACTTAAAACGTGCCACAGGGCGCGTTTGCAGAATGTTGCTGAAAGGGGGCGGGGCCTCCGGCACAATGCCATTTTTTAATTTTTTTTAGAAGGGGAGCTGTGTGGCCCCCCTTCTTTTTCCTTTTTTGGGGCCCTGGGGACCCCATCCCCCAGGGCCTGCCCCATAAAAAAAAATCATAATCTAAATGGGAAGGGGGCCGCGTGGGCCACCATCCAGTGGCCAATTTCGGCACCGGGGACCCCATCCCCCGGGGCATGGCCACATATATATATTTGTTTAAGGAGGGGGGCTGTGTGGCCCTCCTCCTGAGGCCTCTATTGGCCTCAGGGTCCCCATCCCCGACCTTTATTTTTTAAATTTTTATGTTTTGGGGAGAGGGGCCACGTGGCGCCCCTCCCGGGCAACTTCTAGCCCCGGGGACCCCATCCCCTGGGGCCTGGCCACTCCGTTGGGGACCGTGGGGGGAGCACCAATGCCCCCACGGTCCCGCCGGCTCACCGCCTCCTGCAGGAGCCGGCATTGCTTTTCTACACGGGGAGCTGCTGACATGCAGCTCCCCATGTGGTAAAGCACTCTGCTCTCGCTCCCAAAATCCAAACCAGAGTTTGCAATGACAGGGAGGGAGCTGCACGGCTCTCGCCCAGTTATTGAGAACAGCAGTGTCCCGGGGGTGGGCACCCATGACATTGCAGGAGCCAGCCCTGGGGGGTGGTGGTCCCCAGGGCCATGGAGGGCTCCAGGAGGGGGGCCAGGTAGCACCCCTCCCTTCAATTAGAAAGCCCCAGGGAGGTGGCAGTCCCGGGGAATGTGGGGGGGCTCAAGCCCACCCACCCAGGTTTATTATTTATTTAAAAAAGAAGCCCCGTGGGGTGGGGGTCCTCAGGGCTGCATTGGGTGTGTGTGCCCGGTGAATATTTGAGAAAAGCCCCGGGGTGGCAGTCCCCGGGGCTTGGGGGGCCCTTGGAGGCCCCCCACAAATTAAGCATGCCCCATGGGGTAGCGGTCCCCGGGGCTGCGGGAGGGCCGAATTCCCTCCCGCATATTATAAACAGCCCCGGAGAGGTGGCTGTCCCTGGGGCTGCAGTGGCCCACACGGGCCCTCAACATGAAAAATTTAAATTAGGACAATGCCCCTGGGACCTGGCCCACCCAGTGACTTATAGACAACGAATCGCAGGCTCGTCTTTTTTTATAATTTCGTCGGGATTCGCAACCCCAACGCGACTTCCGCCAAAATTATTTTAAAAAAATGCTATTTTTGGCCCTGGGGGTCCTGCTGGGACCCCCTGAGCAGGCCTGGGGGGTCAGAGTGTTTCTACCCTGCCTCCTTTTCTTGTTTTTCAACTTTGTTTTACTGTTTTCTTGTGACTCGGTTCTACAGCATTCTGGGACTTGCAGTTCACACGCACCATTTGATCTGCAACAGGTGAGCTAAGGCATCTGCTTTGGGGTGGAGCGGACCACAACCAATCCGTTTGTGGCACGACATTGAAATAAATGATGGCGTGCACACCTCCTGAATACTGCTGGCGCTGAGGAAGGCTTACCTAGCCGAAATGCATTCGCCGTTGCTGTACCATTTTGAATAAAGATGCCTCCATGGTTCCCCTATTGCGGCCTCTTCTCTTTCTTTCGAGGAGGTTCGTGTGATATATATATATCTCTTAGAACAGAAAAGATAAAGTTTCAGTGCTCTTTTTCTTTATTCTGTGCCCAGCACCGCCGCCAATACGCGCTTCAGCTCTCGTGGGGACTTGATCACATGACTATATATATATATATATAGAGAGAGAGAGCGATACATAGAGAGAGAGATTGATAGATCGATAGACAGACAGACAGATAGATTATATATATGTGCAAATGGTCTGCATTGTTAATTCGCTAAAAGATAAAACCTTATATAGGGAGACAAAAATAGTGTTTTTAAAGAAATTCATGCGTGCATTTTAGTACTTATCAGAATAGAAAAGCTTGCAATCAGCAGAAACGTGTATCGTTTCAAAAGCTGACAAGTTGATGTTTTTGGGGAACACATTACATTTTCAAAAAATACTTAAAGCTAGTGTTTGAGCAATAAAGCCTGCTGATTTCAGTAGAATTAAGTTAGAAGCCCACAACACAGCGTAGCCATGTGCAACCATGTAGTATGATTGTTGGCATGACTTCATGCCTTTTTATACCTGGCCAAAAGTCACTGTCAAGATGAGACATAAGAACTATAGCCTGTCAAGTATTGGTTATCATGCATCTCTCTCACTTTGAACTGTTCTTGCAGCCCACCTTATCCTATGGCTACAAACAACTTCTGATAACACTCTCTAAGTTGTATTCAAAATGTGTATTATTAATAGCGTACAGAGCAAAGATTCTATACTTGAATTCACGTGTGGCTACTGACATGAGGATAATGCAGTTGGAACAAATTTGCTATGACTTGTTAAAGTATTTCCCTGCCTTTTGCTAACTAGACTTCAATTAGGCCTCAATTACATTTCCTCTAAAATGGATGTCACAGCATTACATTTATTCTATGTTTACTTTCTGCTGCATGTAGTCAAGCAAAATGTGGATTGTATATTTCTGAATGACACTGTTCTTGAAAAAGCCTGCCAGAGGGCCTACTGTAACACTTATTCAAGGTTCTTCTGCTTGCACATAGTATTACATTCATTCACAATGGTTCACTATTCTTTAATGTAAAGAGTTTGCTCTAACATCTCAGTATGACATTAGGTTAGAAGAGCTGAATCAATATTCATGTAGGTGGTTAGTGCTAAGGTAGTAGGGTTGTGTGATGATTTTAAAAATCTGTATTTTGATTTGTTGAAAATATAATTCTTTGCTCACACCACGGAGACTTTGCAGACCTAATGTTTTTCCATTGTGAAAATGGCTATATAAACCCTTAAATGTGGGGAATTTGGTCACTATTAGGGGTGCTGTGTGATTTTTGTCTGATTCTGCTGCACATTCGAGGCTTAGCCTATTACTGATTCTGCCTATTATTCTGCAGTTGTTCTTATTGTTGAGAGCCTTCATGCAATGCTTCTATGTATTAAATGAGATCTACTGCATAAGCGCTTTACTATTTCTGGATTCTACCCCTTTAAAATGTGTAATATTCCTTCAAAGTTTTCCTAAATTTCACTTTGAAACCCATTTGAGTCAGGCCTTTCTATATTTTAGTGAATTTTGAAATGCATTTTGCAATGCTGCTTTGTATTTTGTCTCCGGGACATACTGTATCAGGAAACTGAGGTTATTACTGTCTCCAATCCATCTAACTACTGGGCGTACCATTAAGCTGTAAACGTTGGGGGCAAAGCATGTCCACACTGCATGTCCCATTAGTCCCTCTGTCCTACCCGTAATCAAGAAAACCAACAAGTAATGGAAGGAGCCTCAAAACATTCTCTATGCATTTTTGTGAAGATATTTACATGAAGGCAGGCAGCTAATCTATGCAATTACATAAACACAGTTCTATGACATGTTCTCCAAATTGTAGGTTGCTAGGCTTTTAACCTTTGATTCGCTTCATCCAACAACCTGGGCCGAATCATTGGTAATTCAGATTTTTAAAAAGGGCTCTCAGAGGGATCCCAAGTGCTACTGCCGCATTTCCCTCTCAGACTTTTATGCTAAGATCTCGGGTAGAGTGATGCTAGAAAGATTAGAACAATGGGCTTAGTTAATAGAGTTCTAACAGAGTCATAATATGGGTTCATGAGGGGGTTAGGAATGGTAGAGCAGTGAATTAATTTAGATCTCCTCATAGAGAAATACATACGGGCTAAAAATTGACATTTACACTTATGTTTTGCTGACCTGTCCAGTGCTTTTGATTTGGTAAACCATTCAATCCTGTGGCAAACCTTGTCATCAATGGGCGCACCATCAGAAATTGTGTCATTGTAGCTCGTGTGCGCTTTGGGCCCAATGGAGAGTGCTCTCCACCATTTAACATTCAGGGAGGAATCAGGCAAGGGTGCGTATTGGCACCCATCTTGCTTCTCTAGTTATAAATGGAGAAGATAACATACTCCAGGAAGTGACCGCTGACTATCCAAGAGTAGAAGGAAGGGTGGTCCCTGTTCTCCTACATGCTGTTGACGCTGTCAGTTTGTCACAGACTACAAAAGGCCTGCAATGAGTAATGGACTGTTTTGTGGTCTTCATGGAGAACCAAGATCTTAAAATACACCTAAGGAAAACCTACACAAGGATATGTGGAAAGGGAGCTGTTAAACCACATGTTCATTACATCAATGGTACACCAATTGAAAAGGTCACTTCATTATCCTACCTGGGTATACTCTTTAGTTCTAATGGTTCCTGAACCAACCATATACACAATAATAGGCTAAAGATGATACATGTCTGTGAGGGAATTTGTAGGTTTGCCACCAAATTAGGTTGAAAACCAATTTGGGAGATGGTCTTAATATAGAGAGCCAAATGTGAATCTGCAGCATAATAGGAACTGCTTATGGAGTCCTCTACTTTACAAATGCAAGATAATGTATTTTTTCAGTGACTGCTTGCCACACCACCATTTCTCTCAGCCTATATTGTACACAGGACATTGGGCATGCAATATTTGGAGGATCTATTATCAATAGAGTCTGTCCAATTGTGGCATTCTATTTGGAGCAATGAATAGACCAAGTTCAGAAAAGCGATTATTAGGGATTGTTTAAGTTTAGAAAATGCATTGAGAATTTCGTGGCTCATGTATATCTCCAGAGTGCCCAGTTTAATGGCCCCCCATTATTGAATGACCCTGATAGCACAATGCATGTAAAAGGAAACTAAAACTTTTACTACTTAAAAAGAAAGCTGATGCTAGATGTGCCAAAGACAGTACTAACCCTTGGTTGTTAGATCCCTCTCTGTGGCTAAGGGTGGGCGTAGTTCGCGAAGTAGCACTTCGCGAAGCTACGCAAAGTGAAGTTCGCACTACGCGAGCTACGCGTAGCACTTCGCGAACTGCGAAGTAACATGTTCGCACTGTGCAAGATGTTGTTTTCAATGATTGCACAGTGCGGACAAGCAATCGGCACTGTGCAATCATTGAAAATGGCATCTTGCACAGTGCGAGCTGTAGTTTTCTGCTGCTCGAGTAGATTTTTACTCGAGCTGCAGCTTTCTCAACGCGAATTGGTAGTTTCTCATCGCGAGCGGTCGCGAGCATACGCGACCCCTCGCAATGAGAAACCTGACCTTCTCGCGTTGGGAATCTCGCCGGGAGGTTTATTTTCCATGCTCGCGATCGCGAACAAGGAAAAAGTCTCGCCAGGATGTCATTTTGCTTGCTCGCGGTCGCCAACTTGACGTTGAGGACCGCGAGCAAGCAAAAAATGACCGCAGCACTACGCAACACTACGCTACGCGTGTTCGCACTGTGCTACGTGCAGTTCGCGTAGCGCGAAGTAGCGCGAACTTCGCAAACTACGCGAGCGTAGCGTAGTGCTTCGCCCAGGCCTATCTGTGGCACAAAAGGAGGGCCTCCAGAGATATCTCACCCGTACATCTAATACCTAATATTGTTTTGTTGTGACACATCTATGATTGGGTACACCCTATTCTCTGGTAGCCTTTCAGAAAATGAAACAATGGTCTGTGGCAGCTGTCAAATGCCCATGTGATGGAAAATCCACTCAATCATGCTATCCTATTTTGTAATTTCTCTAGTGGAATCAGGAAAGTCTATTTAAAACCATTATTTTGGCTAATAATATGAGGGATTACAATGATCCTTATTTATATCCATGTTCCTTGGAGGATCCACAAATGTGTTTAAGGGTTGCCTCCTTTATATGGAAAGCCATTTGTATTGGGAAACATCTTAATTTTAAGCACTAACCTCTCTTTTGGCATTTTATGTGACTCTCTGATGGCCCAAACATTTCATCTACCTACACTCTGTAATTAGTGCCACATGGTGGGAAAGCTGCCTTGCAGCTTAGCCATAATATTCTATTTTCATGAAGGTAATAGCATGACTAAGTGGGACCCTAAGATCACAGTGGGGCAGTGAACGTTGTGTTTTAGCAGGTTTACCACTCTATTTTATATTAACATAGCAGCACCGAATTAAAAGTTTTTGTTTTATAGAGTGTAGTGGCTAACAGGAGTCATCATGGCACGGCAACCTCATTAGCTGTGTATAAGTTCTAACCAGACTTATTTCAATGCACCAAGATGCACAGGTACTTTGTGATCCTAGAGGTCCCGTCTAAACTTCAATAAATCGCATTATCACTTTACAATGTGCTTGCTTTCCTTATATCTCGCCAGTATAAGTTTACACTTTTGTTCTTCTGCTACGCGTTCGTTTTTTGCTACAGCAGATGACTCTTGGAATATACTATGAATCCCATTATATTCTGTTTGTACTGCCAGTAATTTGTTATTTTATTTTATATTTTGTATTTTATATATTATATCTTGTAATCCGCCATCTACTTACCCTGTGTTTTAAAACACTAATGCATTGACACAAATTTTGAACTCAATGTTAGCGTACTATGTCAGTTGCAACAGCGACACAACAAGACTTTTCTTTGTATACAGTTTGGGAATTTTTATTCACACTTTTATGTTTTTATTTTAAAACCGAATAAAGATTTAAAATTGAAATCAACTTGCTACGTCCACAAACACTTTTCCAATGTGAAATCATTTCAACTTTAGAAAATGTCTTTCTTCTATTAGGGGTAGGCAAGGTTTATAGTATACAAACAACATGTACACAGACTGCACCTATTACTGCATTCATATCAGCTATGCAGTGCATAGTTAATTCCATTTTTAGCCTCGGGCCCAAACTGCAAAGAAAGTCAAGGGTGCTCTGACAGCACTGAGAATATTACCAACTTTCTTGGAATTCACAAATGATTCCGATAGCACACATTGGAATCTACAATACGATTACAGCTTTTGCAGGATTACTGAACATCAACATCACTTTTCTCACATAAAAAATAAATTGGTAAAAATGTCCACAGCAGCAACTTTTCCTCAAATCAGTTTTGTGTTTTTATACTTGTAATGTTTCCATATGGAATCTATCATTCCCCCAAAGAGGAATACATTCCCCTTTCCCCAACCAAATTTAATGTATGTTCCCTCTTCATTCCCAGTCTTATTTGTTTTCTGATGGAAATATACCTGCCACAGTTTTGGAAATACCCAACATCCATAAATTCATGATTCTGAGGATTTCCCTGCTTTGGCATCTGCCTCCAACCTGAAAAACCCACACACTGCTCCATGACAGGTTTTGCTCTCACAGAGACCTATTGAGGGTTAGGAGCAGGACTGGGCTGGGGGTGGGGCAGTCCCCGTGGCAATCCCTCCATCGTGCACAGCTGAAGATCATGCACTGCTGGTGTTGGCCACCGATTGAGAGAGTTAGGCACTGTAGCTGACCAGAAGCAAAGCCCGGCAGCCAACCCCACTGCACACGGCCGAAGGTCTGCCACACAGCAGACACTGATGCAAGTCAATCCATTTACAAGTGCAAATTCAACTTTTTTTAATCAATTATGTGTACTTTTGCTCTCAAACAATGTTTGTGCCACACCTGTGTGCAAAAGAGGTGGGCAAACACGTTATATTTTGGTCCAGTGCTGCATAAAACCTTGATAAAAGTACATGTCAGTGCATTTCAAAACTGGAAAGTGATTACTGGTGGAAACTGCTGATCGAATGAAGTATGACTAACACAACAGCAATGCCTGTTGGCTACTTTACAAGAATACGTCACAGAATGGTTATTGGTAACCACTTTTTAGAAACCACAGCTTGAAACAGTATCTCCTGAAAATTTTATTTTGCCCCTTATAGTTCAAAATAGCATTTTCTTAAAAAAACAAAAAGTGAGTAGAACTTTGAATAAAAGCTTTCACTTTTTCTAAATTCCAATACACTTATAGTAATTCAGTTACTGCTGTGGCTTGCGAAATTAATCTGGCTTTAATTTAAAGTAAGTGATGGTAGGGGTAAGTTCTGTATGTACTAGGCCTGAGCGGTAAATTCCGTTCCGCTCGTGGAATTTGCGGAATTCGGGTAATTTCGCGTTCCGCGGAGAACGCGGAACTGCCCAATATTCTGTATTCCTCGGCTTCGCCGAATTTTTTGCTTGATTGCGTCCTCAAAATGCGTTTACGTGAGATATTTCCCCCGGAGCAGGCAAACAACGTTCGCAAACAGGAAAAAAGCATCGCGAACAAGCAATTCTGTGTGTTCGCGGAATTCCTGCGTGCTCGCAGAGATTTTTTACCGCTTCGCGAAGCTTTGCGTAGCGCGACTACGCAAATTCCACCCACCTCTAGTTGTACACACGTGCGCCACAAGGTACCTTGAAATTCAGTCCTGCTTCTCATACTTTGTTATGGACAATCATTATTTAGGAGACCAGAGACACATGTAAATAAGAAATAAATTGTAAAGCACTTTTTTAATGTGAGGAAAATCTTACTTGTGCCATTAGAATGCTTATGAACCACTCCATTTGTAAATCCTGCTCATCACAGCTTAGACGCCTGCAGCAAAGCAAAGTACAGAACGGTGGTTAATTGACAATTTGTCTTATATATATATATAAAAAAATTTGCATTGCAGCTGATTTTTATTCCTAAATATTAAGAGGTTATATTTTATATATGTTATGTTTTGATAACTAAAGGTTAATAGGTGGTGTAGGAGAGATCTTGTCTAATTACAAAGGTAAGTCGTCGTTAAACTATTTTGATATTTTATGTTTGTCAAACTGAATACATTGCACTTGATACTCTGTGCCCAGTGCTTTCCCTGAATGTTGGAAAAGCAGAGGTTGCATATTGCCCACAAACCACATCTTACTAACACAGACAGACCATGAACACTAATAGCATTTGTACTCATAGAATGTATTCCTTACAAAGCACTAGCCACAGATAAACTACAACAAATTGAGTTCAATACGTTTAGGGGATTCTGCCTAATAATTTTGATAAATACTGAAAAAGCATTCATCTAAGCTTGTATTTGTGACTTGTATATGTGGATGTTTCCCACTTATAGGTTCTTTAGGAGTGGGCTGGATTTCTAATATTGTGGGTCACTTAGGAACAGCCTACAAAGAAGTATATTTTAAGCACATAAGCTAAAGTGAATCAAATATCCACTTGAAGGAAATAGCCTTATAACTTACCAGTAATCTTCATTACATGGAGATTAAATAAGCTCCTGAAATGGGTACTTCTGTGCCTTAATGAAGATCTCTGGGTCAGAATTAGGACATTTCAAATTTGATCTCTCTCTCTAGCTCTCTCTCATAGATTACCAAGAAAATGAATACAAAAATGAAACATAGCTAAAGCACTTCAGCACCAAGGTTTTAATTAGGCAGCACTACCAAAATAATCAAGGTAAAACTGATTTGAGATTGAATGATGATGCTAACCCAGTAAAGGAGTTTTTAAGCTGTAGCTCTGGGAGAGAGCTTTATAGTAGCTCTACAAATATCAGAGACAGGAAGCCCTTTTATAAAATGTCTGCAAATTTCCCACCCCGCTGGTTAATTTGCCATAGATCAATTCAGGGAATGTAGTTTAATTCTACTTTTGTTTATGAGCCACCATAATAATCTGCTATCCCTACAAATGTGATTCAGTAATGGAAGGCATCCCCTTGTGACAAGTAAGAAGAGGCAATGAATCAAAATGAATGGAAGTATGCATACATGTCTGTCTCTTTGATGTCCAACAACTGTAAATGGTTATCTTCCAGAAATGCCGGTCCACGTCCAAATGGATGAATAAAGGGATGGTCTCAGAACCATTAAGAGTAAACTGCAAGCAAGGATCAACACACAATAGAACAACAAATCCCCCAGTTCTCTGCCAAATTGATTGCACTAAGCAAATAACTATACTTTCCAAATTACCTAATTCAGAAGCTCAAAAATATCAGCTGGAGCAGCACTAGAGATAAGATATCGATCCCAAGAAAAAAGAGGGACCTGATCAGAGGATAAAAAGGCAAAATCAGCAAAAAAAAGTGAACCACATAGTTCTCAGACTTCAGTGAGACTTTAATGCTACTTAAAGGAAATTGCTTTTGCCGGGGACGTCATGATAGAAAATGCTAGACTGCAATACAATATGTGCCTCAACATATATCTTTGTTTCACAAAACCAAGAAATAGGTTACATCCCCTTCAAGGAATACAAAGTAGTTTGGGATTTTGTGGGCTTTGGAATTCTGGGGAAATCAACACTACTGAAGAGCTTTTTCTGAACTTCTGATACAAATCCCTCTTCGAAAATTCAAGCCAATATGGGTTGACGCCAGAACGTAAAAATAAATTGCATCTAACTCAGTAACAGGTGCTACTTCACAGGAGAGGGCAGAGGTAAATAACCAAATCTGCTCTTCAGGCAGTTCTTAATCTTTGGCAGACTTATTAAACCTTTTCTCTAACATACATACCTTCTGAACAAATGCTGCCTTCTAAGAGCTCAACCAAAAATGATATTTCAGCCATCACAATTATAGATGAATACAGAACTGCTGTTTGAAAGCTAGAAAAGGAAATATCTGAGCTGAAGAGCAATTTGGAATGTGCTTATTTCATCATGTTCAGGAAGCCAGCCAATCAGAGCACTCTCAAAGAGTGATTTAGATCTATATGGGCCGCATATCTTCCACCAATCAACAAGAATCTCATAAATAGAGGTGTTCCATTCATTGAGGTTCCGATACTTGAATCTCCTGCACATGACAGAGAAATGCCTCATGAACATAGTGATGTACAACCACAGAGTTTTCAACAAATTACATGGCTTCAGTGAACTCAAGAGCTTTATGTCAACATTCTCATTCAGGTATATCATGATGAAGAACTTGGGATCCAAGATTGTTAATAATTTCTACTAATTACATATAAAGATATACCAAACAGCCAGAAAGCAAAGAAGGGTAGTCAAATTGACATTTGGGATGGAAGCTTGAAGCCCAAATAATTGTGAAAATGGGCTTTCACTTCATTCATCACCTCTGTCTGACTGATCTATGTCACCACTTGTTTGAAGGAAACTAAACATAAAATGTGATAGTTATTACACTAATGTAGAACCATTTGTGAGCATTAAGCTATGCTTGCCAAGACACTGAAGATCCAAGGTCTTTGTAATAAAATACAACTCCTTTATTATTTAGCTTTATACCTAAATAGGAAACTATTTCCTGTCCACCCTCTTTTACCAAGTGCATAAAGTAACAACAAGGCATTGCTTCCAACACAGTTGTCCAGTAAGGATCTTACCTGACTCTTTGCAGAGGAATGGCCAGAAGTTTGTTCCTAAAAAGATTCTCCTCTGAGAGGGTGTTAAGAGATACCATGAGAACCAGGTAGATAATACTTCTGATGCCACTTCTGCATAGGTGCATGTAACTCTGTTTCCATGCATACCATTCCGTTTCGGGTACAGTTGAGGTTATAACACATTCTCAAGCACAGAAGCTTTATATTGAATCGTGCATGCTGCATAATTAGTAGACTTTGATTATTTGGAATTATACAAAAACTGGCTTGAGGGATGTGGAGTTTAACCTGTGCACTGTCCAAAGCAAGATACTGTACCTATGATTTTCTGATTTTCTGCTTTAGAGCCTTTTAGGGGGCACCTTTTGAGACCAATGCTTCTGGCAGTGCTAATACCCATGATTGATGTAATTAATGTAATGTTATCTCCAGACTCTCAAAATGTGATTTACAAGTTATACATTTTTAATGTTTTTTCTGTAATGCATTGTTCAGTTGAACAATACAGTTTCTAATAAATAAATAAATACTACTTCAGGTGTAACAAGACTTACAGTATAGCTGCAGCGCCAAGCTGCCCATGGGTGTGTTAAACTTTGAACGGCTTAGACCAATTAACACAACTCTCCAAACAAAAAACAGCGCATAAGAGATAAGAAGCCATACAAAATAATAAAACTAACCTTCTCAGATATAGAGAATCAAATGTTAATGTTAATAGGAGTTTTTAGAGCGCACGTACGCCGATTGGCTTCATGGCGCTGGGGCTCAGAAGGCTGTCAAAAGAGACAGAAGCTAACCCTGTGTAAATAGCCATGTTTTTAGGGATTTCCTAAACTGGAAAAGGTCTGTGCAGGATCGGATTCCTAGCGGAAAAGAATTCCATAATTTGGGGGCGAGAGTGGCAAATCTGCAGCCTCCTTGGCGTACCCGTTTGAAACCCTGAACAGAAAGAAGTGAGAGATGAGCAGACCTTAGATTGCGTATGGGAGTGTGCCTGAGTATCAAGCTATTGATGAACTCAGGACTGGTGCTGTGCAAAGATTTAAAAATGAGGCACCCCGTTTTGAAGGCACAGCGCTGTGATATTGGGAGCCAATGTAGTTTCCTCAACATGGGGGTAGCTGTATGCCACTTAGGTTGACGATATATAAATCGTGCTGCCTGGTTCTGGACCATCTGTAGGCGCTTAAGCAAGTAGTGTGGCATGCCTAGGTATACAGAGTTGGAATAGTCCAGGTGGGATAGAACAGTAGATATCATGGCCTGATTCAAAGCATCATGGCTGAGGAAACGATGTATTTTCCTAATCTTATGCATTTGAAAGAAGCACTTAGACACCACAGCTCCAACCTGAGTTTTCAGGGAGAGATCGCTGTCCAGTAACACTCCTAAAGTTTTGGCCGACGTAGGAGGAGAGCCAAGCTCTGAGGGCCAATAGTGGGGGCCCCAGTGCTTATGGCTGTCCCCAGTGAGTACTATCTCTGTCTTACCAGGGTTCAGTTTGAGATGATTAAGATCCATCCAACTTTGGATATATAACATGGTATCCTGGAATTCAGTGATAGAATTGTGTGAACTGTCGACCCTGAGGATGAGCTGAAGATCATCTGCATAGTTGAGGACCAGCACATTCCTGTCTTTAAGAGACTGGATCAGGGGCACCATATAGATGTTAAATAGGTGAGGAGAAAGGGACGAGCCCTGTGGGACCCCACAGATGGTATTGCGTGGAGGTGCTAGAAACTGACCCAGACGGACAGCCTGAGAACGGTCCTCCAGGAAAGAAGTGAGCCAACAAGCCGCAGTCTCCTGAACGCCAGCCCTACTGACATGGTCGGCCAGTATAATATGGTCGACCATGTCAAAGGCAGCGGAGAGATCCAGCAAGACCAGGGCACGGGGACAGCCTCTATCAGCGTTATCCCGCAAGGTGTCCACAGCCGTCAGGATCACAGATTCGGTAGAATGAGCTGGCCGAAAGCCAGCCTGATGAGGGTGCAGGTATTTTGATTCCTCTAAAGAGAGGCATTTAGCTATGTAGCCCTCCAGGACCTTAGCCAAAAAGGGTAGCAGAGAGATTGGGCGGTAATTGGAAAGGAGCACGGGATCAGCTCCAGGCTTTTTTAAGAGGGGAACCACTACTGCTTTTTTGAAAGCCAGGGGGACTATGCCAGATGAAATGGATTCATTCAGTAATGAGAGTGCGGGACCATAGTGGATTGCGAGGCAGTCTTTCAATATGTGTGGGGGGCAGCAGTCAGATGGGGCGCCTGATTTAATTTCCACCAATAGGGCGTGAAAAGTCTTGACACTAATAGTAGGAAAACAGCTAAGAGTCCTGTTGTTACAATGCACCAGAGGGGGGTCTGGTGAGAAAGGATGGATGGGAATGCTGGCTTTTATTGAGATAATCTTATCGATAAAGTAGTAATTTAGCGAGTTACATAGAACTTGAGAGGGTGGCTTTCAAAAGGATGCGCTCGGGATGAGATAGTTCATCATTTATGGAAAATATTTCTTTAGAATTTTTATTTGATTTCAAAATACGATTAGAGAAATAGGCTGCTTTAGCAGTGAGGATACTATCCTCATAATCTTTACGCGCAGAAGTATATAATAGTTTTTTTCCGAAGAATACTTCAGACGCCACTGTCTTTCTAATTGGCGTAAGGCCAATTTCTGGGCCTTGAGGTCATTGGAAAACAATTTTTGTGCCTCCGTGCGGCGTGCTAATTTAACTTTTGTTAGTGGGGCGTGCTTATTACTAGCATCGAGTAACCATTTTTATACCTTTATTTCTAAGGTGTTAAAATCATAGCCAGGGGGGTGGAGCTGTGTCAGCTAGTGTGTTAAGGAAATCATCCTTATGAATAAAGTTCCACCTCCTGGCAAGGCCTCCTTCGGTCGCATTAATTTTCATAATGAAAGATCGTGCCAGCGAAAATTTTAACAGGTGGTGATCGGACCAAAGGAATGTAAAGAGAGTCTGTCAACTGAAAAAGAAAAAACTGGAAAATCTGGCAGGGTAAGGAGTTAAATTTGTACGTTGTAAATGCTACAGATGTGCCAGCTCTCAGGTGCAGTTTTACCTTCAAAAGATAAGGGCAACTGAGGATGAAGACAAACTAAGGAGTAGTAGTCTGTGCCCTTATTTAGTGCAAACAAAAAAACTGGCATGCATGACAGCAAATTAAAAAGGACAAACAATTAGTTGCAGGAATTGGTAGATAAGAACAGGGAAACTGTACAACCAAAACCCTTTGAGACAGTTTGAAAAACACCTGCATTCTTCATCCATTTTTGCTTCCATTATTTATATCATTTGGACTGGAAGGTGTCCTCAGCTCTCTTACATGCAAACCATAAAACAGGGGAAAATACATTTTTGCATCAGTGCACACCTTAAAACAAGCATTTGCAATGCAATAGGTCTCACATTTGCAAAAGTTAGAGCTATTGGTGTTGTAAATGACAATGTGTTTTGTTTTGGAGTGGAGTGTATATATGTGGTGTGGAGTGAAATTATGTTGGTTGGAATTGAGTGGTGTGTAGTGTATTTGTGTAGTGGAATTATGTGGTATTGATAGATAGGCGTGGGAACTGCACAGAATAGGAAGATAGAGAGGGATAGGTAGTTTGTGCACAAAGTGGTGAACAGACTCCATACCAAGGAGTAGAAGGAGTGTGAGAGAAAGAAAGGGAGAGCAGTCCACAAACGCATACAGAGAGAGCACCTGTGTACGCAGAAGACACCCCAAGAAGAGGAGGAGAGAGTGGGTTTGAGGAATGGAAACCTTGAAAAGGCACAGGTAAGAAAGTGTGCTTGAACACCTGAAGTTAACCACATGAGAGAGACAGGAAGAGTGTGTGAGAGAGCGAGAGAGAGGGGTGAGAGACTGAGAGAGAGATTGAGAGAGAGATAGAGAGAGAGAGAGAGAGAGAGAGAGAGAGAGAGAGAGGGGGGGGGTGGGCACCCAGAGGTGGGAGGAGGCTAGAGGTGGACCAGTACACAGAGAGAGGAGGTACAAGAAGGTAGCCTGTGTGAGCAGGCAGTATAGAGAGAAGAGAGGGTGTGTGAGGGAGGGATGAGAGGGGGCAGTGGGATTATAAAATGAGGGGGTAGTGGCAGTGAGGGGCAGTGGTTGTGTAGTAGAGAGATGACAGGGTTGGTGGAAGTGAGTGGGAAAGATGGGTTTTATTGGAATTTGCAATTGTGTGTCCTGGAATTGTGTAGTTGAAATATGTGGCATGGTGTGCTGTGGCATTATGTGGATAGTAATTAAATGGTATTAAGTGTACTGGATTTATTTAGAGTCAAATTGTGTGTTATGGAGTTTATTATGTGGAATGGTATTGTGAAGAGGCATCTTGTAGAGTTGATTTATGTGGTGTGCTTTTAAATTTTGTTGCATGATGTGGAAATTTGTGGTGTGGATTATGGGTATATGGTGTGTTGTGGAATTGTTTTGTGTTTTTGAAATATGTTGTTTGGTGTGGAATTATGTGGTGTCTAATGGAAATGTTTGGAGTTGAATTGTGTGGCCTGGTAATCTGTGGGGTTGAGTGAAAGTATGCTTATTAGAAGTTTGTGTGGAGAGCATTTATGTTGATTGTTGGAATGTGGCATAGAGTGCATTTATGTGGGGTGCATTTATGAGTAGGTTGTAATTATGTGGAGTTTGATTATGCTGGAAAGAGTGGTATTATGTGGAATGTAATTGTGTTGTATGGTGTAGAATTGTGTGGCATTGAATTATTGTTATTGTGTGGAATTATGTGGGATGGTTAGGAGTGGTATTATGTGGCATGGTGTGGAGTAGTATTATATGGTGTGGAATTATGTGGCATGTTGAGAAGCTGAATTTATTTTGTGCAATGCCAATAGGTCTTGCTTTTGCGAAAGTTAGAGCTATTGGTGTTGTAAATGAAAATGTCTTTTACCCATGTGTTATGGAGTAGAGTGGATGTATGAGGTGGGGAGTGGAATTATGTGGGTTGGATTGGAATTGTTTGTTGTGGAATTGTGTGGTGTAGAGTGGATGTGTGTAATGGAATTATGTGGCATGGAGTGCAGTGGAATTATGTGGATAGTAATTATGTAGTTTTGAGTGTACTGGAATTATGTGGACTGGGATTATGTGTTGGAAAGACTGGAAGGGCTGGGGCGTTGTTAGTAGAACGGCAAACCCTGCTTGACGTGAAACTCACTGCCACTGTAAAAGGTGAAAACTGTGGTGCCTTTTAAACAAAGTAATAAAATCCATGTTACTGCATTGCATGTACTGGATGGGCTGGGACAGTGTCAGTGGCATGCTTAAATCGCAGGTCACTACCACTGTAAAATTAAAAAAAAAAAGGTGGCTTTTAAAACTAAATATGCTATACGTCTGTGCTTGCACACAGACCACACATAAGGAGGGTTGCATAATTTGTAATCAGTAGTTGTACATAATATATTATTTAATGCAAACACTATATCTTTTCACACAGCCGTTTGCTGTCATTCATGAACCGCAAACTGTCACAAGGCCAAGTGACACTCATAGCATGCTTTGCTGAAGGCAAACGATCGGACTTTAATGGACTAACACTTTGAAATTGCATTTGTGCCCGACTTGATTTGTGTGTATTAGCTCAGTACCTCAAAAAATTAGCTCAAGCACTCGTCAAAAATACATTCTTATCATTAGCAAGTCATGTTGTGGGCGAAGTTCTGAAAGTATTGCCATCTGTAATCAGGCCTTCCTGTTCGACACAGGCACTCTTGCAAATGAATTCCAAAATATGCTTTTATCCTTAACGATCGACTTAAAATTACATTGATTTCATTTATTTATGTCCTGCTTTTAGGAGCATATCTATTTCGTTTGTTTGCACACATTCAATATTATTGTGAGCAAGCACGATTTCCCATTTAGAAATAAAGTGAATATATCAGCGTTGGGCAAACCAGTTTGAAATTAAAATGCTTCTCTTCTGGGCAGAGCTGGGAGAATTCAAAGTGGAAAGCATCCATTAAAGTGTTGCGTCACTTTAGCATACGGTCATTTGGGGCAATTCACAGTGTTTAGGGCCCATTTCCTGTGGAGACTTTTATAGTGCATGATGAGATCTCTGCAGACTATGGAGCGAGCCAGCCGGGTTTCTTTCTACATTGTCACTTTCATGTGCACAACACATGATTAAAGCTTTCAACCTATGTGTCAAGTACTATTCTTGAAGAAAAAAAAGAGGAAAGAAATAACACCATGGATTGAATAGCTAGCTACACAACTACTGCTCACTGGGTCATGCAGTGTGATTCAGAAATACATGCTTGCTTCATACACGGAATGGAAAGTGTTGCAACCAAAGTCATGTTTTAAATATTTTGCCAAGGGCGCCCTGCTGCCCCCAAGTCTTCCTGAAAGGCCTTTGGTGGCGGTTATCAATCACAAGAAAAGAAACTGTTTATCTGGGGCATACAGGCACGCCTCTCTCTTAAATGACTTTAGTCAGAGATTCAATCAGGTCTCCTTGTTGTCATGCTCAGTAAACATACAGTCTGCGGTTTAAACTCCTTGATGCTGAGCATTCTAAGAGCGGCTGACAGAAGGCAAAAGTGATATTTTTACATATCAAACCCGTTCACCAAACACCAGGGGGAAATTATGCTGTCAAACCTCACACACCATTGGAGTATTTTGTTATTTAATTGTTTATTAAGAAGTTTTGCACTGGACTACATTTACCCTGCAAGAGAAGTATTTTTCTTATGTTTTGCATGTGCCTACCAATATCATAAAAATACTGAAAGGAACTACGAAGGAACAATTCTTCCAACTTGGGGAGTGGGGAAGTGGGTTCGAGTCTCGGCATCGGCTCTCCCCGTGAGTCTTGTTGTTATTATTTCCATTGTTATTGGCATCATCATCATCATCATCGTCTATGCAGCACGTCACGAAAATAGGTGACCCCGGTGCCTTTTGTAGCGTTGGCACTCCTTTTGTCTTCCTTGATATCTTCTCTACAACAGGTTTAGCTATGAGGCGCGCGGAGAGGGTGATGGAGGACATTTGAAGCCTGTACTGCGTGCAGCCGACTGAGCTGGGTGAACTGACGTCATACCGTCACTGTGGGCCTTTAACAGATTCAGACCACATCTGTGCGCTGTACAGATACGTATCATATGAGACACCTCTGCACGCTGACATACAGGCACTACTGGGTCCATGTACCTTCACGCCTTGGCCATCACCGCTGATGTCCATCCGTCTGCAATGTTTGTAAACAGATGGAATCAGGTAAAATGACGGCAGCCCATGAGTCCAAGCTGGAGGCCTTTCTTCAACCTGTTAGCCAGTGCCACAGGGCCTGGGAGGCTGCACTTGACCCCTCTGCTTCGAGTCTGAGAGGCTCCTCTGACAGGGCTACAGTGGGCACCAGTACCATCCCCATGATGCCCCAAATATGTGGTGAACAGTCTTCTGCAAAAGAGTTCTGACATGGAGCGGTAAAAAATGCAACTTCTATAGCTAGTAACCCTCTCAGCTGTGCGTGAGGAGTCTGCCTTTCATTCCAAGGCAGAAAGGATAATATGGTGCTCTAAGGTGAAGTGGCAGAGAAATTCCTGGAAGAATGTGGTGCTTTCCAGTATCATGATAAACACACCCCAGGAATAATGCAGTGCTACCCACAGCATTGCAAACGCACTTGTGGAATAATGTGGTGCTACCCATAGCGTAGCAAACGCACTTGTGGAATAATGCGGTGCTACCCATAGCGTGACAAACGCACTTGTGGAATAATGCGGCGCTACCCATAGCGTGGCAGGGGCAATCCTATAATAATGCGGTGCTACCCATAGCGTGGCAAACACACTTGTGGAATAATGCGGTGCTAACCATAGTGTGGCAAGCGCAATCCTGTAATAATGCGGTGCTACCCATAGCGTGGCAAACGCACTTGTGGAATAATGCGGTGCTACCCATAGCGTGGCAAACGCACTTGTGGAATAATGCGGTGCTACCCATAGCATGGCAGGCGCACTTGTGGAATAATGCAGTGCTACCCATAGCGTGGCACGCGCAATCCTGTAATAATGCGGTGCTACCCATAGCTTGGTAAACGCACTTATGGAATAATGCAGTGCTACCCATAGCGTGGCAAATGCACTTGTGGAATAATGCAGTGCTACCCATAGCGTGGCAAACACACTTGTGGAATAATGCGGTGCAACCCATAGCGTGGCAAACGCACTTGTGGAATAATGTGGTGCTACCCATAGCGTGGCAGGCGCAATCCTGTAATAATGCGGTGCTACCCATAGCGTGACAAACACACTTGTGGAATAATGCAGTGCTACCCATAGCGTGGCAGGCGCAATCCTGTAATAATGCGGTGCTACCCATAGCATGGCAAACGCACTTGTGGAATAATGCGGTGCTAACCATAGCGTGGCAAACGCACTTGTGGAATAATACGGTGCTACCCAGAGCATGGCAAATGCACTTGTGGAATAATGCAGTGCTACCCATAGCGTGGCAAACGCACTTGTGGAATAATGGGGTGCTACCCATAGCGTGGCAGCTGCAATTCTGTAATAATGCGGTGCTTTCGGTACTGTGACAGACTCACCCATATATACCCGATTTAACTTACATTTTGCTACGGAATAAACGGGACCACTATTGGTGTTCCCGCCGAAGAACTTAGTTTAAAATATAGAAACCAAAAAAGGCAAACAACGGTACACGCGAACATGAATGAAAGTCACCATGTAGTCATGAATTCAGTTGTCTGTCTGTTTCTAAAATATGCTTTAACGCCCCAGACCAACTCATGTACAACAGCAGAGATATACACCGGGGAGGGCACTTTCAGATGAAGCAGCAAAGGGAGGAGGAACAGCTGGCAGATAAGAAATGGAATGCTAGAAGAATGGAACAGACACGAAGCATGCCAGTGGGGAACAGAAAGTGCAAGTAAACAAAGAACAACACAGAATGAAAATCAGTGAAGGGGGGTTGCAGGGGTGGGGTGGGATGGCAAGTGGTGACCTGGATGAGGTGGTGGGGGCAGGGAAGCACTGTTGAGGGAGGGGGTTGCAGAGACGGGTGAAGGTGCTGCACTGGGGCAGGAACAACTTACTGCACTAACAGATCTTGAAGCAGTGCGACTGAAAGAACTGAAAGAGTCCCTAACAAACAACCCATAAAGGTGAAAGCGTACATATACAGGAAGTTAGGCACTGCTGCGTGGGAGAATACCAATGCCACGAAAGCGGGAGAAAAAAGAAGGGTTGACCAGTAGCCATGAAGCATTTTTGAAGGACAGACAAAGGAATAAATGACAGTGCATAGGTGGGATGCAGAGCCACAGAAGAGATTACAGCTGGTCTCGTAGAGACAGTGCATGTGCTGCCTAAACTCGGCCTAAAAAGCAGTATTGAATAATATCTAACAATCACAACTACTCTGATGCATGATTTAAACTTGTTGTGGCCAGAGCATCAGAAAAAGGTATTCCACAGATGAAGGCAAGAATTTAGAATTAATACAATTATGTGTTACATTAACATAAAATGGATCGCAAGAAATGCAAGTGTGTTGTATTCTTCATAATTAAATATTTAAAAGTTAACATAATAAGTCCTCAGATTATTTTAAAGTATCATGCACTGCACATTTTTTATGTGCTTTCTTGTTTTTCTCTCTGTGCGCTAAGAATTGATATGTCCTTCAACATTTAATATATTTTATTTTTAAGTTAGCATAAGTAGCTCCAAAACTAATATTGGGACTTGACAAGATTGCACTGAAACCAAGGCTTTTCAAGGATGCATTGTGCACAGCATTCATTATTTCATTCATACACAAGGTTACTGCTCTTTATAAAATAATTGAAATGTGTTCTATTCAGTGATAGCGTTTATTTGAGCTGTAGCAATTTACGGGTTCACTACCTGCCGCTGGAGGAACACACAATGTTTAAATATTCAAGATTGTTGTTGGGCTGGTAGAACATGGTCTATTAATATTTTCAAGCAGCTATGTTTTACTAAACCATTGCCATTTCCACTTGTATGTAGAGCACAGAGACTGGCAGATTATTCATTTTGGGACGGTTTCAAGAGCGAGCTTGTTTTATGGAGTGTAATTTGTAGATCATGATTGCCTTGTATTGTTTTATTTTATGTGTACAGACCATGACATGACTTCACCTCATGATTAGGGCTTGAATCTCTGCTGCTAAAATGTTATAAATGCAGCTGTCTTTGAGAAGCAAGCCAGGTCTCGCTCCTCTTGAAGGCAAAATTCATGCCAGTCTTTTTACTGAATAAAAACTTCGAGATTTGTCTTGATTCTCTACTGCTATGTCCATTTCCTCTCTGATTCATTATTTGCTTTGTGTTAGACTGTATTTGATTCTGGCTGCTGATTAAAATAGGGCTCAGCTTCTGCTGCCTATGCGAATTCATATTTATTTACATTTTGAGTATTCTGAATTGAATTGACTAACCATTAGCTCTTTTTCTTCTGAAACGATTTCTACATTTTAAACCAATATTCATAGTTTATACTTGAACATTGTCCCATGTGGATTTGCAAGTGTTAAATCCCTGAGTGGATTTTCCTATGTGGGTTCTCTTGATTTTACTGTATTTTTTGCCTAGAGCTCTCTTCCTTTGAGACTCACAAATATCCCTAATGCATCTCCTCGCCCCTAATGACATGAAGCACCAACACAGGTAGCGGAACGGGGAGAGGTCCCACGGGAGTTGTTTTGCTTCAGAGTTGTATGTAGCAAGTATCTGCTCCACACATCTAAAATACAATATTATACCAGCAGAAAATAGTACTTTCTGTTTGATAATATTCTCCTGGTACCACCATTTAGGTGAACTAAACAAGAACCTGGCTGCAATACCATAGTTGTTACAAATACGAAGTTCTGTAATTAATGCTTCCTAAATCCACTGAAAACTAAAGAGATGGCAATAAAATATGGTTGCAACATACAATATAAATACAAATAAAAAAAATAGAAAAATAATACGTTGTTGTTTCACACTTACCACTGGGTCTTTTCAGAAAGAGCTGTCAACCCCCAGCTGATTTAAATAAAGGAACATGTCAAAGTATTATTACAATTGAAAGAAACCACTTGTTCACTCACAGTCCAGTTGCTCTACTTTAAGGAACAACAACAGTTATAGTTAGACATCTTTATTCAGAAGCAAGTGTGCATTCCAATAACAGGAAAACACAGGGCCTGTGCATCCCACAGCAAACAATAACTGAAGGAGGAATTGTAGTTGCACTCAGGCAGACTAACTTTAACATTCTAGAAAGATCAATAAAGATCATGAAATATAGGTAAGATTTACTTACAAGCAATGTGATTGCCACTTTTAGGCATCCAACACTTCACTACTAGAAGTGATGTGATATGAAAGACTGACAGTACATTAATTGACTGGTTTCTGACACACAAGGACTATAAATGCTGAATCTGGACTCCTTAGTACAAACACATGTCTTAATTCACAATTTAAATGCTCATAAGTATTATTCACATACATAAATCTATCTTGATTGTTGCTGGATAATAGCCATACCAATAGATGCATTCACCCCGTAGTAATATAGCTAACAAAATCTACTCAATAGCATTTATAACATTTAGATGGACATCCTCTATGCTAATTTTAAACCATTCACATTGCAAAATTTTTTTAAACATGGGGCTCTGAAAAATCCTGTACGATATTCAAAGACAATGTAATTTTTGTTAGAATAACCATCATTATATCAACTATACCATCTAGTCCTACAAACAACATGAGATAAAATACACTGTGCAACATGTAAACAAGGGGCATTTCGATAAAACTAATTTTAACTATTTAAACCTGCTAGTAACCATCCAAATTAGCAAAATATAGTACACAACTGCATAATATATTCATTTTGAATCGGTCCGACTGCACAAGGGTAGAGCATCCGTATACTTGTTTATGTCACAATTCTCGAAAAATGAGAACAATCACTTCCTATGGAAAGAAAAGCATACAATGCAAAATAGTTTCTTTGCTCCAAAGTTAAAGTCACAGAGGGCTTTGCCAGACTCTGCTTTATTCCATTTGGGCACATAATCTAGCATTGTTAAGTACCAAATCTAAATTAAATTTATAGGTAACTGTTACTTATGAGAAGATATCTAATCATCAATGTGGCATGCTTAGTGCCCAGAAGGCTTTTGCACATTTGATATGCCAAAATATCTCTAAAATGATCCCAATCATATGAGCATTAATAGGTGCAGGATTATTACAGAATAGCACAAGTCCCAGTACCATAAGATTATTCTTAAAATACAATAACCACCATTTTTAGTTTCTCCCTAACGTAACAGAAACTCAGACATTAGCTCTACGATAAATGTATGCCTCACACAGAATGCAGAAAGGCCTAATACAATAGAGGACACATTGAGAAAACATCAGTAGTAGGATTAATACGAAGCTCAAAGTCAACACAGGTGTACCGAAAACCCTACCAAAACTGCAGGTATTTTTAATTTTATATTGGACAATAGCTTTTATATGGTTCCACAGATCTATACCCAAAACTGTATCTACCATTACCTTCAATCTATTACCTTGTAGTATCATACTTAATGCCAGATTTTCCAATTCTTTATTTGCAATACAAATGTGGAGTTTTGCCTCTATCAACAAGCAGCCTTAGAGCTATGATTAGTGTAGTTAATCTGATGTCAAAGTGAATGCCCAAGTAGTCAAAGTTGGTCACATATTCTAACAATAGTGTACTGATGGAAAATGATCACTCAAGGGAACTATTAGCTTCCTAATGAAAACCTTTGATTTTGGATACATTGATGATCAGCAGTTTCAAGATTCAATAATTGCCAAAACCCTTAATTTTTTGGTGATAGACAACTTTGTCAACAAGCGCAATAACAATGTTGTCTGCAAACAACATTGATGTTTTGTCATTGCATTTCTTAGGATATTGAGGCTTAATTCTTTAAGGTAATATGCCACGTCTGTGACATGTCTGCGCATCATCTATTTCTCGCTACAGTTCTGTTTCAATAGGTGCATTCAGATATTCCTTAGGCCATGTCAGCTTTTTTAGTCTAGTCATTGTAGAGGTGAGTGATGAATATAACATCTATTATTACAACTTATAAAGTGCTACCTATAAAAGCCAATTAAAAATTTGAAAGGACGTTAAGATATTCAAAAATATGAATTTACACCTTAATGTCAGAGTGATCATGAGCATGCTCTCAGAGATCCTCACTAAAAACTGATCCTTACACAGTACTGATATCTAGAAACCCTTAGTCTGCCCTCAGATGCCTCCTGTATTCCCAAAAAGGCCATCATTCTGCTAGACCAGTTGGTCCTAATGGACTATAGGGCACCTTCCAACACCCCCGTAAACCCTAAAAAGACCCTCGTTGCACACTAAATGACCCTCAGCCAACCCACAGAGCTCACATTCAGACACAAATAGCAGTACTTCAGAAAAAAGAATTCAGATGCCATACACCAATTCCTGAGTCTTGGACACTCCCCCTTAGCAGGTACACACCCCAGACATTCAGTCCTCAATCTAACAAAACTGCTGTCTTTGATGACTAAGGAGACATGCTGCCCTCCTCTCTCCCTCGCAAACCTCCCTACTATAGCTACTCCACCACCCACAGAGATATATTTCTAACTTTAACAAAATAATGAATGTGCAGTTGTACCTTACAGTTGACTTTGTTTTTTTCTTGACACCAAGATATAATGTTGTTGCACTAACAGGCAGGAATTTCTCTGGCTTGCTATTCTGAAAAAAGAAGTTATAGAACATTACCAAATATATTCACCATGATCTTCTCACAAGACTGCATAATATTGTATATAATTCAGCAAATGTTCACAGCAATAAACCAAGATAATACCTTTGTCACAACAGAAATCTACTTTATTAATGCGAATAGGGAGAAGTTGAAATCACGCAGACAATTTGAGTTATCCGACTTGACCCCATTGGTAAATGGTTTCCTAATTACTTCATTGGAACTGTGAATGCCAAGACCCAGCCCCACATAGCAGATTTTTTTGCCAGGTTTATGTTGCATTATGCCTAACAACCAATAAAGAGATTACTGAATGTGTTCGAACAAAACAGTTTAAAACTTTAGCAAGAGTACTCCTTACTTTGTAGACACTAGATTACCTGATTCCCCGTAAGAACATAGAAATGGTGAAGTTAATCCAAAGTAATTAAATGCGTACAATGACTTCAATGGTC
Organism: Triturus cristatus; assembly: GCF_964204655.1. Lineage (NCBI taxonomy): Eukaryota > Metazoa > Chordata > Amphibia > Caudata > Salamandridae > Triturus > Triturus cristatus. The sequence goes on along the minus strand of NC_140582.1, from coordinate 873,819,807 downwards.
AATATAATGAATCCCCGATTGCAGCCAGATCCTCGAGTGCTGCTCATCAATATTAGAAGAAAATGTAGAATTATCTTGATGTCGCGTAACAGATAGAAACTGTCTCATACTAGAGTAATCAAATATTAAATATAAATACATGATTGTGTCAGATATATTGTTGGGGCAAATAATACAGAAATTAAGCTAAGTGTATGCGCAATAGAATTCATAGCCAGCACCATCCAGATCCCAGGAATCGCTCAACAGACCCTTCTGAAATAAGCACAATTAAACCACCTGCCACAAAAGTCAGACAAATTTGTCTACAGGCCGATCAGGGTAGGTTGAATTTCCAAAGGAGGCATGTTCTAATCAGAGCAACTGGAATTTAGTGGCAGTGGAGGATCAAATTATGTGTCAAAGTCGGTTAAGTGACGCAGCAAGGTAAAACAAATTGTAAGATACAGGGAGAGACATTATGCAGCACATAATGGACATGATGCAACTAAAGGAACATTATACGATACACTTTCTGGCTGATACACATAATATTCACAAAATACTCAGGTCTGTTAAGGAAGAAATCTGTATACAGTCTACAAATTTTATTCAAAATGTTATTCACCATCAATTGTCGTGCATGAAAGAACACCAGTTTATGAAGACAGTGCTTTATGAATCTCAGAGTACAACAGTGTATAAACGACTTTCAATATAAAAGAAAACAAGCCTAAATGTACGCACTTTTCATTTTTTTTAATGTACCTCATTTATTCAGCACAATCAGACTTAGGTTCTAAAACTTTACTTTAGTTCCCAGTTACCCCCTGGTCAAACTGTAGGACCTTAAGAATGACACCAGCTAATTACAGAACAGTGCTGCAAAACCATACATACAGAAAATGTCACATATGTACATTTCACCATGATGTCCTTTGGAATTCAGGACGTGATAAAGAAACTGGTACATGTTTGACATTTTTCTAAAGTCCATGCTGAAATAACCATGGAATGAGAAGAGCATTTGATGTAAATATGTATCAGTGTGAATAGTGGATCGAAAACATTTCACTGCAAAATAGGAATCATTCTTTGCACACGGATTTTAATCACATTTAAGTATCACATGTGTTTACTACCTGCTGCAGAGAAAAGTCCTTCCCATGTACATCAAACAGGAATGTTCACACTGGGCAACATAGTACATTCTGATTACAAGCCGCTGCCCATGCAGGTAAGAGCGGTGGGGCGGTGAGGCCCGGTAGGGGGAGATTTCGACAGACAATGATGAGGGAAAATTTAATAAAAAATGTATTTTCTCTTGAGTGTCAAAATCCCCCCCCCCCACCCCCCCCCCAAAAGGGCCCCACCACCTAACCGCTCTTACCTGCATGGGCCGCGGCTGCTGATTACAGCAAACCACAACCCATAAAGGTGACCAGTTAACTTTTGCAAAATGTTTGGTGTGGAGCTGCACACTTGCACAGTAATGTTTCTAACCTCTTGTTTACTTCAAAAGAGAATCATAGTACTTGTTTGCTATAACCTGCAAACTATGCAGCAGATGGTGGAATAAGTGGCAAGTGTCGCAAAATCCTATCTAACAATCAATCAACAGGTAGCTTCTAAAGCGTGACTACTCACCCAAAAAGGTTTCAAGGCGCTGGGGAGAATGGGGGGGGGGGGCTGCTGGTCAATCAAAGGTGCTGTGGTTCAGTCAAAGAGCCAGGTCTTGAGGTCCTTCCTGAACTAAGGTACCGATGGTAATTGCCTGAGGTAGGTTAATCCAGGTCTTTGCTGTGAGGTAGGAGAAGGCTCTTCCTCCGGCTGTGGTCTTGCGATTACTTGAGACAGTGGCCAGGGCCAGTTTGCGGAGGGGAGGGCTCTGTTGGGTGCATGGAATGCAAAGCGTTGGTTGAGGTAAGCAGGTATTGCATCTTGTAGGGCTTGCTAGCAGCCGTGGTCCATGCAGATAACAGCGGTGGGGCAGTGGGACTGCTTAAGGGGGAATTCATGGGACGATGCCGAAGGAAAATTAAATTAAATAATTCCTTCTGTATCGTCCCTCGAAATACCCCCCTAAGTGGCCCCACCGCTGTTACCTGCACGGACTGCTGCTGCTTTCATGGCGTGTGTGAGGAGTTTGAAGGTGATACTTCTGTTGAGTGGGAGCCAGTGGAGGTCTTTCAGGTGGCTGGTGATGTGACTGCAGCGAAGGCATCCTGGATGTTCTGCAGTTTCTTGATGAGTTTCTGGGTGATGCCAGAGTAGAGTGTGTTGCTGTAGTCGATTCTGCTGCTAACAGGTGTGTGGGCAACTTTCTTTTTGTACTCAGTGGGGATCCACTTAAAGATCTTTCGGAGTAGGCATAGCGTGTGGAAGCCAGATGATTAGACGCATTGATCTGGTGGTTCTTGGTGGATGAGAGTCCAGGATGATGCTGAGGTTTTGTGCATGGCCTGTGGTTATCTACATGGAATATGCTTGCGGCCGTGCAGGACTCCTGGTTAAAATGAATTGCAGTGTCCTGCATAATGACTGGGATATAAAGTTAGTAGTTGCTCTAGGAAAGCTGCAGAAGAATTTGTTAAATGATAAAAAGTCCAAACTCTTCAGGTAAGATCATCTCTTTATTACCGGACTCCTCTCTCCACCATCAGCCCGGCAACTGTCATGCCTGAACATTATAAGGTAGCCTCCAGGGGAACAGAGGAAGATACCATGGTGAATTAACAGGGGTAAACAAGGGAGGAGCATACTATATATATTGAGTAAGGAAGGGGAATAATATCTCACATAGATGAGTGAAAATACACATTGTAACATATCTTTCCCCTAATGCTAAACAAGGAAAAGATAAAACACAATGGTTATTTGGACATAACATAGTCTTTTTGCCAATCAGGAGCCTTGCGGGTTCTTTGAATCATACGTAAGTTGTGGGGATCCCGATTGTGAGATTCTATGGTGAGTCTGTGGTCAAATGATTTGCTGTGTGTGGGTTGTGATTTAGTCAGTCTGTCCATGCTCCACATTTGGTCATTATTCAATATGGCTGTGTTGCTCCTGATCGCTGTTATTTGCATGGGTTTGGAAAATTTTGCATCAGGATTACCACATCTGGGATTCTTAACACATACCCAGTCTCCCACTCTCCATTGTGGAATTTTGGTTCCATGTTTGTTGTCGTACTGAGATTTATATTTAGTTTGGTGTGTGCTCATCTTTTTTTTAAAGTTTTGAATGTCATTCATAATGTAAGTTCCCCTCCCAACCAGTTCGGAAAGAATTTAGTACAGGGTTTCCTTCCATTTAGGGCGGAGAAAGGGGAGATGCCAGTAACTTGGTTAGGAGTGGTGTGGTAAGCCCACAACATTTCTTGTATTGCCTGTTCTATGGGAATTCTGTTGACACTTGCTAACTGTATACAACCTTTGACCATGCGATTCATTCTTTCTTCCTGGCCATTGGCCCTGGGACAGTAAAGAGGTGTTTTCAAGTGAGATATATTCAATTTACTAAGGAACTCTGTCATAGTGTAAGAAGTAAATTAGACTCCATTGTCCGTGATTATGGAAGATGGTATGCCTTCAATGACAAAGGTATCTTTGAGAAACTGAATGACAGAGATAGTAGTTATTTGGTTGACCATTTTCACTACAGTCCAATGTGAATGGTAATCTATTAAGACTAGGGCAAAACGTTTTATTACTCCTCTGAAATTGAGAGGACCAATTATGTCCAGGGCAATCTTTTTCCATGGTTTGTCTGGTACAGATACAGGCGAGATGGGAGTTTTCCTGGTTATCTTAGACTTGTCACTACTGGCACACGTTAAACAATTCTTTACTTTTCCTTCTACCATCGAGTCCATATTGGGGAACCAGTAGCGTTTACGCAGTCTGACTTTAGTTAAACTTCTGCCTAAGTGGCCCTCATGAACAAGATCAATTATTTTACATCTCAGAGCTTTAGGTGGAATTATTTAGTTGTTCCTAAATAAAATACCTTGATCCATGTTAAGTTCATGACGTAACACCCAGAATTTTTTTATATCTGCGCCTATGGAATCAGAAGTATTGGGCCAACCCTGTACTGTGTAAGAAATGAGTTGTGTCAAGGTATTGTCTTTGTTCATGCACTCTAACCATTCCTGAGAAGTGATGGTAGTGAGATTGAGTTGAAGAACGGGGCACTCAGATAGGACTTCTTTTTAGGGTTGAACATAAAAATCAGAGGTTTGTGGTCTGTACATATACAAAATTGAATGCTCCAAAGAAAGAATTTAAAATGTTTTACACTCAAGAAACAGGCTAAAGCTTCTCTTTCTACAACGGAGTAGTGCATTTCTGCTTTGTGAGAGTTCGTCAGGCAAATGCAACAATCATTTCTTTACCATCAATAACTTGTGAGAGGGTGGCCCCTAAGCCTTTGCAGCTTGCATCTGTAGTAAGAATAGTTTTACGGTTGTGTTCAAAATTACATAATTACGGAGCTGAAAGTATGCCCTCTTATACTTTTAAAAATGACATTTGCTGTTCTGCTGACCATTGGAAATAAGTGTGGTTCTGTCATGTTTCGCCGCCGAAGAGTGCCACCCGCTGGCCATGCCACGTAACTGCACAAAAAAACAGTTAGACTGGCCAGGACTACGTCTCCCACAACTCCCTGGGAGAGGACCCAGTAGTCTATTGGGAACAAGGGCTATAAAGGCCCCGCCTTCCCGTCCTCAGGTGCTTGTCAATCCTGATCAGCACGGACTTCTAGTCGGACGCTTTTCCAGCCTTCCCCTGTTTGCCGTGCTATGCGCGCTGCGCTGTCCTTACCTTGTTCTCGCTGAGGTTCCGTGGGACAGTGTGAGAGAAGCGCTGTACAACCGTCAGAATTCCAAACTACCTCGATGTCAGACGAGCGGTGCCCTGCCCCCTGGATCTCTGAGCTGGGATACGGAGCAACACCAGAACGACACCCGGTAAGGACCCCGCCTGGAGCGAGCCATAACCTTATGGGCATTCCTTTTGTTTCCTCATAAACTTCCTCCTGCTGTGGGACAGGGACTCCCGCCAGGGCTCCCACCTGAGGCACGCCGATATTACGGTGCGGCCACCAAGACGCACACAACTTCCTGGCTGGGCATGTTTTTTACTTTACGTTTTCATGGCTGCAGAGTAATAGGGACTTCCTGGAGCTGCCATGGAAGGACCCTTGCTGGACCCTCCCTATCCTCTTCGCGGAACGCTTGGAACCGCCTGTAAGGCTCGGAGAGCGTACCCGCGTCCTGAGCACCAGCGCACTTGGAGACGGTTGAAAGGCTCGGAGAGCGACGCTATCTAACCTCAAGGGAAGTGACTAGTTCTCCCTTGAACTTCGTCGAGGTGATTCACCGCAAGGGTAACCATGACGCCAAGTGCCTGCAAGGGGGGATATTGTCTGCTTCTCTGGAACTGTACGGTGGCAGGACCTCGCCTGTAGTTACGTGAGTGGTACTGATGTCTAGACACCACGCCTCCTCTTTCCGTGTGTTGGCTTAGCGAGTGAACTACAATGCGATGTGCTCTTCTCTTCCAGGGCTCTCGAGGGACACGCAACTAGAGTGAGGCTTCAACTCTAGATTCACTCTTCTGAGGGTCCCGCAGCTACCTCTTCCTGAGTCCTTCTGTTCCCTTTCCCCTGTGGTGGCGTTGCCCGCAGAGCGCTATTCGGTGGCTCTCGAGTGTTTCCATCAAGGAGGAGAGGGTGACCAAGCAACCAGCATTGCTCCCGCTGTATCCGGCTTATGAGGTTAGTGTCTAACCTATCGGAACCTGACAGGTTCTTTGTGAGTTCTCTGAGATTTGCAGTTAGATCAGCAACATGATTAACATATTTCGCCATATACTCTGCCAATCCTAAAAATGACTTTAGTTCGTCTTTGTTAGTAGGTGCTGGAGCGTCTCTCACTGCTTCAAGTAAACAATGTTTAGGTTTAAATCCTTCCCTAGAAATGCAGTGCCCTAAGTATTCTACAGATTCCACACTCAATTGGCATTTTTCTTTTTTTAGCGTGAGACCTGCATTTTTGAATTTGGAAAGAACTTGTCTTAGAATTGCATTATGTTCATCAATGCTCGCACCATAGATTAATACATCATCTTGAAAACATAATGTCTTGGGAACATTTTCCAAGACATGTTGCATAATTTTCTGAAACACTGCCGCCGCAGAGGCCAATCCGAAAGGCATGCGACGGAACATGAATGTACCCATAGGCGTAGTGAAAGCACTGAGACTTCTAGAATCCTGATGTTGCTCCACTTGATGGTACGCCATGGAGAGATCCAGAACACTGAAATGAGTGGCCTCTCCCATAGTGCTTAACATCTCATGGATGCGGGGTAACGAGGGGTGTCTTTCCACCAAGATGTGGTTGTTTAACCCCTCCCACGCGCATGACGGAACCACGCCATCATGAGCCACGGGCGGCGTGTGCTCATGATGGCGTGGTTCCGTCATGCTGCGGCCACTCCGCCCACGCGGCACTAATTCCCTGCCTGTGTGGGCAAAATAATGAGTGGGCGGAGTCTTGATGGAACCACGCCGTCATGAGCACAGCTCGCCCGTGACTCATGATGGCGTGGTTCCGTCACAAGCATGGCGGCGCCGCGCTCACCCCGAACCCCCCCAGCGCCGCGGTGGAATTCACGCCGCGGCAAAGGGGTTAAGTCATGTAAGTCAATACACATTCTGATATCTTGGCTATGATTTTTCTTTGCGATGACAATGGGGGCCACCCATTCCGAGCATTCAATGGGTTGTATGATGTTTAATTTTTCTAATCTAGATAACTGTTTTCTTAAAGGTTCCCACATAAGATGGGGCATAGGTCTGGTTTTATGAATTACTGGTTTAGCATTCTGTTTTAACTGAATTTTGTGTTGAAAGTCTTTTAAAAGTCCTAAATCTTCTGAAAATACTTCTGAAAATTCACTAGCAATGTGCTCATTGTTGCTTGAAGGACTTACAGCTAAAACCTGTTCCGGATTATTAGGGTCTAGTTTAATTCCTAGTTCCCTTTGATGTTGCCATCCCAATAAGTTAGATCCATTTTCTACAACACATACTTTTCCCACTGTGGAACGGTCTTTAAAAGAAATGAGAGACTTGATAATGCCTTTCATAGGTATGGGGTTTCTATTGTAACCACTAGGTGAGATGTCTGCTTTAGAAAGTTTGTCTTGTTCTTTACCCAAAATAGACTTAAAGTCCAAAACGTTCACTAGAGTGAAGGGAGAACAAGAGTCTGCAAACATTTTGACATTTTTGCCATCGATGGATACATTGCATTCGGGATATCTTCGGTGGTCATTATTGCCAATTTCATTAACCTGTAGTATAATTTTCTTGACTTGGATTTTGTCATCAGAGATCTCATTTACCCCAGTTGTCTTTGGAAAACACCCACAAACTCTTGCTAGGTGCCCCTTTTTGTTACATTTCCTGCACCAAGCTGATTTAGCTTGACAAATTGGGTTATTGGCCAAATGATTGTTGCTCCCACAGCGAAAGCATTTAAATTTAAAATTCTCTGAATCTCCTGTTTGGTTGCGCCAATTATCAATTTTGGTTTTAGGTGGGTTGTTCTTTATCTTGCAAATTTCTGACTCTGTTTCTAGGTTGGTAATCTCTGCTACTTTATCATTGGAATCTGAAGAATGTATTTCTTTTATGCAAATTGCTGTGTGCTCTATATATATTTGGCTATTGTAATGGCCTCTTGAAGATCAGGTTGTTTTTCTAACAAATTTCTCTGAATTTCTTTATTATTTGTACAACGTACCAACTGGTCTCTGATTAATGAGTCATTAAGATCATGGAATTCGCATAGTTTGCTGAGACCTCTAAGAGCTACGATGCCTTGAGAGCTTGCTTGCCTTGAGAGCGACTGAAAAACTTGTGTCTTTCTAATACTGTGTTTACTTTGTCCCCAAAATGAATATGTAGTTTTATCAAGGTAGTATTGTAAGTATTCTCATCATCTTCCTCATCTGTGTCCACTTCAGGTTCTGGTAATGATTCAAAAATTTTCCTCCCATTAGGACCCAAATTGTGTAATAGTATGTGCTGTTTCCTAAAGGCACTACATTTTTCTCCACCAATTGCAGTGAGGTATGATTAAAAAATGTTCTCCCATTCCTCCCATGGAATGCTTGGCTCTTCAAACTCATTCAAAAATGGCGCAGGTTGGGACATGCTTGCAGCCGCCATCATAGTAAGAGTGGAAAAGGAGAATAACACAGCAAACAAAGTGAAAATGAAGGTGGGAGAGACAAATGCCCTTATGGTGTGCGTATCACCGTGGAGGAAATATTGGTTGAAAAAAAATGACACGCTAGAAATTTCCTTATGTACCCAGGAAGTGTGCATGTCACTGATACATTTGCACGCAGTTGAGTCAAAACATGACCAGTGAAGTCTTACAGAGAATGACACAAAATGATGCTAGATGGAAGTGTGATGCAATAATGCTTCAGGTGTGTGCATCACCGAGTGAAATGCGCTGAATGGATGACACAATTAATCACAGAGATGCTCCAAGGTGTGTGTGTCACGGTAGTTTGACACGCTGTGAGCAAGGAAATTAATACTCCAAGGTGTCCGTGTCATCGTGGTTTGGCACGCTGAACAGGAAAATAGGTGTTCCAAGGTGTGTGTGTCACGTAGTTTGACACACTGTATACTATGGAGTGCGTGTCTCCGTGAAAGTATTCATGAAAATATTACTAACAAAAAGGCAGCATAGAGATGGAAACCCTCGCTTATGAATGTATAAGCAGTAGAATAGGAGCGTGAGGGAAGAATACCTCAGCGCTCCATGGATTCGTGACGGAAGAAATCCTCACAAGAAATGTGGTACTGCCCTTTAAGCGTTTCAGTGTTTAAGCATTGAGAGGCAACGTCAGTTTCTGCCCCCACTGCGGTGACTGGATTAAAGAAGTATCCGCCTAGAAAGGCGGAACTGCCGCTATGTAAATCCATGCCTAGAAAGGACAGAGTGCGGAAGAGGCGTCGAGACAAGCGACAGGATGGTGTGCCGAGGAGAATCCCCGCCTTGGAAAGTTGAAGTGTAAACGGTTGTGCGCGTGGAAAACACCTCAGCGCTTCTCAGAGTCTGCCTTAGAATGTGGAAACGCCAGGGGTAGAACGAGAGGAAAATGCTTCAGCGCCTTTTTAGAGCCCCCAATCAAATCAAATACAAATGTGCTCGAGGGGAACTACATAGCGCCTCATACTTCTGTACTTCCTCTTAGCCCTTAATTCAAACAATCCTCGCAAAGAAATACAGGACTGCCCCTTGCGGCTGGAAATGAGATGTGGGGGTATCATAGAAAAACAAAAGAGAAAGTCCTTCACAGTATCGGCAGAGGCGGCAGTAAACAAACGCAGAGAGAGAAAGCAAAGCGGCAGTCTGACACCAGCAGTTGCTGCTCTCACACTCCCTCACTGAAAGTCATTCTTGAAAAACGCTGATAGCCCCCATATGCCACACAGAAGCACCTCACCAAAATATCTTCTAAGACAGGCTAGCTTGCAGCTGAGATGAAGCAGGTCACTCGAACTCTTCACAGAGTGCCAAAAAGGAAAGACAGTACCTTGATGAAGAATTGGTGCTGGAGTAGCATATGAAAAAGGGAGGAGCTGGGTACATCTGTCCCCTTCCACAGATCGTCGCCAGTGATAAAAAGTCCAAACTCTTCAGGTAAGATCATCTCTTTATCACCGGACTCCTCTCTCCACCATCAGCCCAGCAACTGTCATGCCTGAACATTCTAAGGTAGCCTCCAGGGGAACAGAGGAAGATACCATGGTGAATTAATAGGGATAAACAAGGGAGGAGCATACTATATATATTGAGTAAGGAAGGGAATATTATCTCACATAGATGAGTGAAAATACACATTGTAACATTAACTCAATTGGGCAATAAGCATAGGGTCCGATTAAGAGTGGCCATATTTTGCCAAAATCTGGACTTATTTGAAACTTTCAGGGGAAAAAGTACAACCATACGGTATTTTGGTAGCTGGATAAGTGGTACTTGTAGTGTGCACCACGGACGTAAATTATTACATGGTTTAAATTGACACTGGGTTCTTTCCAGAGAGAATCAAAATTAACAGCCCTTGCTTGCAAA